>NC_135478.1:55707193-57012193 GCF_052094955.1 Ictidomys tridecemlineatus
ACTGCTGAATTGCAAACATCAGGACACGGCGTTAAAGCAAAAGAGCAAGGTTCTGAACAGCAGGACTTGTCAACTGCCTTCTGTGCAAAATGGGAGAAATAAGAACACACACAGAGCCAGGCATGGTGGTGCACACCTGTCATCCCAGCACCTCGGGAGGCTGAGGCAGGAGGAACATGGGTTCAAAGCCAGCCTCAGCAACTTAGCGAGGCCCTAAGCAACTCAATGAGACCCTGTCTCTAAATAAAATGCAAAATAGGGCTGGGGATGGGGCTCAGTGATTAAGAGCCCCTGGTTTCAATCCTTGGAACTCCCTCCCAAGTGTATATACACACATGCAGATACATGTTTCAATTAATAGCAAGAAGCTTCAGAAACTATTATTATCAGTAACACTGTTGGTAACACTGAGTTGGAGATTAGACAGTTGAAAGATAGGCCTTTGAAGGAGATTCCTTACTAAATATTTTTAAAATACTTTGCTTTTTGAACTATGTGAATTTATTTTCTATTTTAAAACACTAAAACCACCTGGGCACGGTGGCAGTCGCCTATAATCCCAGCAGATTGGGAGACGGAGGCAGGAGGATCACGAGTTCAAAGCCAGCCTCAGCAAAAGTGAGACTTAGTAACTCAGTGAGACCCTTAGCAACTCAGTGTGAACAGAGCTGGGATGTGGCTCAGTGGTTGAGCAACCCTGGGTTCAATCCCTGGTACCAAAAAAAAAAAAAAAAAATCAAAATCAATTCATGGTAAACTTGGTATTTCATTCCTTCAAGACTAAAACACCATCTATCAGGATACACATTGTGAATCTCCATGTTTCTTCCTCCTGTTCTTTAGAATACCATGCCATGCCTTTATTAAAACACAGAACACACACGCTTCATCAACTAACTAAAAGAGAGAACCTATGGAGAAAAGCACACTATTTGTAAAGTACTCTACAAAGCTTTATTCCATAAATGGCTCTATATTGATATTAGGGTGAACCGAAATCACTTATTATTTGTTTACAACTCCTCTGTCCAGAAAACAATTTTTGCCTGGATGACTTGGGACAAAGCCCCTGGCACCTGGGGGTGCCCAGGAGAGACAGGTTCTCCTGCAACCACGGAGCGTCTCACCTTCATAGGTGCCAACTTCCAGAAGAGTCCCGCTCTGCTCGAGATCCAAGAACTCCTTCACAGTCAGGAAGCTGTAATCCACGCCAGGCACTTCTCCTTCCCGGGGAGATCGGGTGGTGCCTGCAGACAGAAAAGACATCAGTCAACCAGAACAGGAAGTTCCACATCCAGGCGCAATCGAGCCAACCTGTTCAGGCAGCCCGAGCGCCTAGAACTTGGCCGACTTCTCTGTCCAGACATCGACCAGGTCAAGGCTTCAAAAAGAGCGTCCTCACTTTACCATTTTGTAGGATGCACTGAATGGAGGAGGCGATCTGTGTGGGTTGCACAGACGGCAGCCACCATCGGCAGCTCTGGAGACTCCAGCAAATACTAAAAATCATCCACTCTGAAGCTCGGCGCCTCGGGGGTTTATATTTTTATCACGCGCCTCAAAACCCCTGTGCTCCTCAATACATCCGGCAAGTTCCAGTGTAATAAGCCCTTTGAAGAAGATGACACCCACTGCATAAACACATCGCCAGGGAAATGCGATTGCACAAGATCTGCGGTTGGACAACTCCCAGGGATTAAAACGCTGCTGCTCCTCATGTAATTAATACGTTGGGTGAAAAGAGGCCACCCATGAGTCTGGCTAGAGAAAGGGGACTTTTGCATGTGGGAGAACAATTCCCTCCCTGAATTATTCTGGCCACACTCTCAACGGCTAAAAAAAAAAAAAAAAAAAAAAAAAAAAAAAAGTAACCATTTAGGAAATGATAGAGAACCTTGAAAGTACTTGAGTCACCTAGCGCAAGGGCTGGGCTGTGGATCCAGCCTTGACCCAAAGTGTGGGGGCAAGGAGCAGAGGGGGTTGACACATGCCCCAAGGGGAACAAAAAATAAACGAAGAAGCATACATGCAGCGTCTACTAGGAGTCGGCCTCAAATACTGTCAAACAGCAAAAAAAAAAAAAAAAAAAAGAAAAAGAAAAAAAAAGTGACTTCTGCTCCTACCACTTAAATTAGGGGAGAAGATCAGCGCAACTCACTTTTGCAAGACATCATCATCCATGGTGGGGATTGTAGGTTTTTCCTATGAAAATAAGCAGGGATTTCCCCTTGTTCCTAGGATTCTCTCTCTTTCCCTTTAAAGTGTTTAAATAACCAACTATATGTATCCCAGGGCTCTAATGTTCCTGGGACCATCCATCTTTGACCTCCTGCCTACATAATGACCACATCCACACATCTACCTTGGACATCCACAATTCCCAGAAGTAAAGAACCTCAAGAATTATCACGCCAGGCGCAGTGGTGCACCCCTATAATAATCCCAGTGGCTCAGGAGGTTGAGGCAGGAGGATCATGAGTTCAAATCCAGCCTCAGCCACTTAGCGAGGCCCTAAGCAACTCAGTGAGACCCTGTCTCTAAATAAAATATAACAACAAGGGCTGGGGATGGGGCTCAGTGGGTAAGTACCCCTGGGTTCATCCCTGGAACTCCACTCCACCAAAAAATAAAATCTATCACACACTTTACTCAGGCTAAATACATTTAATGCACCCAATTTGAAAACATCTGAAATCGGAGTGTCTTCAACAGCTGCGACTTATTCAGAGAATGGTCCGATTTCCCATGGTGGCTTCTCACACTAAGCACGCGGGGGCTTTCTGGCATGAGGCTTGCTTGGGAAGTGTCCAGAAGTCTACTCCGATGCTCTGTCCTAACTTATCTCCACTCTTGGCACCCTGGTGGATGAGAGGTCATTCATGGCTTTTAAAATTCCATCTCAGGTGTCAGACGCACAGCAGGTGCTGTGTACAGAAAGAGGGTATCCTAGACTTCAACAGACCTGGGGGTCTGGGTGGGAAGGGCAGGTTCACGGTCTGGCTCCCCAGGTGACGGTTTTGGACAAGATCCTGAGCTTCTGTTCCTCCCAGCATCCTCTGCTGAGAAACGGGGCTAACAATAGTGGCACCACAGGTACTAAGTGAAATGATCCTTTGAGAGAGCGGAGTTCAATCATTGTTAGTAGAGAGTGTACTTTATGTTACTGTTGGAATGAAGGGAGTTCATCGACTCTTAAGCTTAAAAATCCCACTGTCACAACCTGATGTTGTCCACGTGTCTGTACGTAGACGTGTGGAGAGCCATCATCACGTTTCAATCATTTAATAAATATTTGCTGAGCCCCCCCCCCCCCCGCCCCATGAATGCTAAGCACTAATTGAGGCACTGGGTGAACAATGGTCAACAAGACAAAGCCCCTACCTTACTGAAATTTATATTTGAATTTGAGAGAAAAATAAATCTATATGGGAAGACATACAGACAGCACACAATTTCAGGAGGCGCTAATGCTTCTGCTTTCTAGTCAGAAGGGACCTCAGAGTCACGTGGGCATGTGGGCTGGAGTGCCTTGGGGGGATGGGGAAGTGAGGGTCTAGGAAGCAAGTTCAGATAGGTGAGCAGGAAAGGCCTGTCTCCTGCCAGGTGAGGGGAAGTCCCCCAGGCAGAGGGTCTTCGAAAGGCTTTGATATGGAAACAGCTGAGTCACCTTGGGGGAAGGACACAGAGACAGGTACATCTGCCAGTGAGACTCATGGACAACCCCAAGAATGGGATCCTGATTAGAATAAGTCATTCACTATGGATGCACAACACATCAGAATACACTCGACTGATGGGCACGGTCGGGAAGGCCTGTCATCCCAACAGCTCTGAGGCTCAGGCAGGAGGATGGTGAGTTCCAAGCCAGCCTCTGCAACTTAGTGAGGTCCTAAGCAACTCAGTGAGACCCTGTCTCTAAATAAATTACAAAATAGGGCTGGGGACGGGGCTCAGGGGTTAAAGTTCCACTGAGTTCAATCCTTAGTAAAAACAAACAAACAAACAAAAATCCAAAAAACATTCTTCTGTCATGTATATCTCAAAATAACAAGTTAAAAAAAAAAACAACAACTGGTACACTCGTAGCAGTGAGATGGAAGAGGCTGGAAGTGAAAGCCAGATAAATCAGGCCCACAGCAAAGAATTCATATCTCACTTTAAGGGTGACAGGAGTCACCAGAGGGTTTTGAGCAAGGTGGTGTCTTAATTCAATACCTATTTTTTAAAAGATCTTTGACTTTGCATAGAGCCTGCAGGGTAGGAGGTGAGTCAGAAGAGAAGCAGGGAGACCAGTTTGGTGGCTGTCCCAGTGACCCAGAGAAGACAATCAGGTGTGGACTAGACAGGTAAAATGCAGGTGCTGAGACGCAATCAGGTATCTACTACTACAGAATGTATTTTATTTATTTGTTTGTTAGTTTATGTATTTGTTCATTTATTTATTGTTTCCAGGGATGAACCCAGGGGTGCTTAACCCCTGAGCCCCATCCCCAGCCCTATTTTATATTTTATTTAGAGACAGGGTCTCGCTGAGTTGCTTGGGACCTCACTCAGTTGCTGAGGCTGGCTTGGAACTCTCCATCCTCCTGCCTCAGCCTCCGGGGGCCACAAGGATCACTGGTGTGTGCCAGCAAGCAGGGATAGACCTAACTCTTTGAAGATAGGAACAGGAAGAGGATCCCCAAAGGAGAAAGCAGCAGCAGCAGGAGGGTGTCAGGTCCTGCAGCCAAGTGCAAAAGCTGTTCAGTCAGCTCCTTGTAAAACACCAGCAGTCTACATCCTACTTGGAAATTCCAGAGCAGCCTTAGCAGAGAAATTCTGTGACATGCTGTGGCAGGATCTGTCTTAAATCTGTTCCGAGATGGCCACTCTCCCAAACAGCCTCCGTGTCAAAATTCCAATCATTTATACCACCCACTCCAAGAAGATGGGGAGAAAATGAAACCCCCGTTGGGTTGGGTCCGTCTTCCTGGACTAGACCCCTGTTTTCCTGCCTGCTCTGCAGCCATCTTATCTTGGCCATTTGTCTTCAACCAGTTTTCACACCCAATTGGTCAGATGTCCTTTAAAGACAATAGTCACCCCTGGGTCTCTGTTTCCTGAAAGGGTCTGAAATAACCAAGAACTTCAAAAAAAATGCTACATCTTAAAAGGGACACCCCTTTCTCCTGTAAATAAATAGGCTGCTGATGGCCTCCCAGAGGCAGAGGAGGGAGGAGGCTGGGGGTGAGCCTCCACAAACCCTGCAGGGCTTATTACCCAGACAAAACCTGTGCAAGTTGTGTGCTGGCAGGAGGTCTCCTCCAGGGTACTCTGAGCCGCAGGCTGGGCCTGGGCCAGCCTTACCAGCTCCATTCAGCCCTGCTGGGTGGGAAAGGACCAGGCAGGCCCCACCTCCTCCTTTCTTGTAGCAGAATGACAGGCGGCCTGCTGGACACACGCCTGACAGATGGTATTTCAAAGGGTTTTCAGGAGCCATCTGGGGTGGGTACAATTATTACAAACCATGCTTCTAACAAAGCCAGAAGGGTTACTTCCTGACAGAAGAAAAGTAAAAACAAATTCTATCATGTTTCCCAGGGATGGTATATTTAAAAAAAAAAAAAAAAAAAGGACCAGGCTGACAACCAGGGTTTTTCTGTAGCCTACAATACTGCCTTCTGCTCCTGTCTAGCTGGAGATGGGGCCAGCAATATCAGGAGCTCTGGGCTCCCAGGGTTCCTCCTCTTAATCAAGAAAAGAGAGAGGGAGTATGTTTGTTTACTTATGTTCCGGGTGAGCCCTTAATCAATACTATTGCACTGAATCTTCCCCAGAAAACAGAGGGGAGGATGAATATTATATTCGTCTTATTCATGCAGAGGCTGAGGCTTGGAGAGGGAAAGGAACCTGCCCTGGGTCACATGAGCAGTTGGGCAGAGTCCTGGTCTGGGTGCAGACAGCAATGACGTCATCCTCATTCTAGACCCTTCTTGTCAATAGACTGAGCACTCGCTGGGCCACTAGGGAAATGCCCCATGGTTGTGCTAACATGGTAGCCCGTGATCCTATGTGGTTGCTGCAAAGTGGCTACTGAGACGAGGAACTGATTTTTAAAACTTTATTTAATGTTCTTTACCTTGAATTTAAATTGCTACATGTGGCTAATGGCAACCAGATTGGCCAGTTTCGCTCTAAAGCAGGATAATATTTAGGTTGCCTATTTTACACTGTGTTCAATACAATGCCCCAAAGCACTCCTAGTGCTCCAAATAACAAGAAACAGACACTATAAGGCATCTTGAACTGCTATAAGGAAACCTCCCTTTTAAAACCTCTTCCATGCTTTGAAAAATGATCTAGCCAAACCCCTTCTGTTTGGTCCTAAAAAATTCAATTTGATTCCTATGGGCTATGTCCTCTTGGGAAAAACATTCTTGGATATTTGTGGCAGTGTGGTTTGTAAGAAACAAAGCAACATAAAATAAGACCTAGATGAGAGCAGCTCTACTCAAGAAAAAAAATAAAATAAAGGAAAAAATTAAAAAAAAAAAAAAAAAAAACCAAAAACACCCTTCATGCTGAGCGCACTGGCAAGTGCCTATCATCCCAGTGACTCAGAAGGCTCAGGCAGGAGAGTCGCAAGTTCAAAGCCAGACTCAGCAATATGCTGTCTCAAAATAAGACACAGAAAGAGCCAGGGATGTGGCTCAGTGACTAACCACCCCTGGGCTCAATCCCTGGTGCAAAAAAAAAAAAAAAAAAAAAACAAAAACACAACAATTAAAAAAAAATCTTCATGAAAACATGGATTGAATGCAATATGCACAGTGTATCTTACTCAGAAGCTACATAAGAGTAAATGATTAAAAAAAAAAGGTTAGATCTGTACACAGTTGAGAAAAGGAATGTTATAACATGCATTGAAGTGATGAAAATAAGTTGCAGCAAAAAATTACACAGTATCATTGCATTTCAATTAAGAGAGAGTCCAAGTCTTACGTACTCTGCCTGTTCAATGGGTGTATTCCACCCAGCCCTTTAACCCCAGTAACCTCGGGAGAGTAGTTTTTGAAATGGGAAGCGATGAAACAATCATGTCCTTCTTACACACGTCCCACATGCTGAATTATGCCCATGAACATGGAGTTGTTCTGGCATTTTATAAGATGAATACGATAATTATTTAAGAAATATTTTAAGACCCGGTTCTTGGGCGTTCTACCCAAATATCTTCAGTATAAACAGTATTCACAGAAAGATGCAAAAGAATTATAAGCTCCAGCTGAATCACTCAGACAATATGTTCCAAGGATTCCATCTCATAAGAAACCAACATCAAGGCCAACACCACTTGCCTTCAGCTGTGAATAGGAATACAGACAAATTAGTGGAGGGGAAGGCAGGAATATTTTTTCTGTCTGCTTTTACTTTTAAACCTCAAGCTGTTCTGTCATTAGACAGGATCCTTTTTACATGTTAAAGTAACCACGAGATTCGTACAGAATAGCCAACATTATCAACCCTCTCCGCCACCAGATCATGACTTAGCTAATTAATTTGAGCTATGTCCTACTGAACATCTCAGTAGGAATCAGCAATGCCCCCCAAAGTTCACTCAGTCAAGCTGGAGTGGCTATTTGCTACTTAGGAATATTTTATGGTTCGTAAACTTTTAGTATACTTGTCTTCAGTGACCCT
Organism: Ictidomys tridecemlineatus; assembly: GCF_052094955.1. NCBI lineage: Eukaryota > Metazoa > Chordata > Mammalia > Rodentia > Sciuridae > Ictidomys > Ictidomys tridecemlineatus. The sequence continues at coordinate 55,714,874 of NC_135478.1, forward strand.
TGCTGAGGATATCAGAAAGTGACCTTCCTTATCATCAAATTCCACAAACCGTGGCCAAAGAAAGGAAACAGGACAGGGAGCTCATGCACAATCTCTTCTGATTCTAGAAAATTCCCTTGAAATATCTAGCTGAGGTGCCCAAAATAAAATGTGTTAGCGCTCGAACACCGATAAGCCATTTGCTCCTGGTGAATGTCCCCAACACCATCAGGTTTCAGGACCAACCATCTACGCTGTGATTTCACTCAGCGACTTGTCCAAATGTTCTCAGGGCCAGACTGTTTATAGGGGCTTCGTCATCCACTCAGATGAAACTGTTCCTACTCAAAGATAGCGCCTACTGTTAAATCAATCTGGGCCCTGCTTAATAAAACCTAACAAGACTTCAAAAATCAGTCACTTCAGTTGCCTCCATGTTAAACAGGGCATCCCTATGTCCCATCCCCATGGCATAAGCCTGGCATTTGTTAGGTATTGAGGGTACCCACCAGGTATCCAGGACAACCTCACATTATTCATTCTTTAGCTGATGGAGATGGAACATAGAATAGTGTTTTGTTCCCCCCAATTCACATGGTTGCCTACTTCTCTAGCAATCTGAGGATCAGCAGCACTATTTAATCAACAATTTCTATTCCAACCAAAATACTTTCCAAACAATTGAAATATATTCACGTAAAAAGGAAATAATCGTGGCACACGCCTGTAATCCCAGCGGCTTGGGAGGCTGAGGCAGGAGGATTGTGGGTCGCAAGTTCAAAGCCAGAGACAGCCTCAGCAATGAGGAGGCACTAAGCAACTCAGGGAGACCCTGTCTTTAAACAAAATACAAAACAAGGCTGGGGATGTGGCTCAGTGGTGGAGTGCCCCTGAGTTCAATCCCTGGTACTAAAAAAAAAAAAAAAAAAAAAAAAAAGACTCACTTGAATTGCCCCTGCAGCCTTTTCCTGAGATCAGCTACCCTGGATTACAAGATTGTGGACGTGTTACCTTGTAAGGTGATCCACATCATGGTGAATCACATGGAGATAAAAAAAAATGAAGGAATATATTTACCTATGGCAAGCAAAAGGCTCCCAGTAATGAGCAAAGGGTTCAGAGAGTTCAACCCCAATGCAAGATGATGGTGTAAGAAGCAGCCTAGCCCAGCTGTGCCACTAAACTACGGGGCTGACACTGGACAATTCCTTGTCATGCCCTCAATGCCCTCATCCATGAGACAGAAAGGGTACCCCCTGCTCTGACTGATCTGCAGGATGGTGAGGAGCTCCATATCAATTGATGTACAAGGACACAGATCCTCAGCAAATTGAAAGCTTTTAAAAATTTCATTCAGATCAGACGCAGTGGCCCAGCAGCTCGGGAGACTGAGGCAGGAGGATCGTGAGTTCAAAGCCAGCCTCAGGAAAAGCGAGGCACTAAGCAGTTCAGTGAGACCGTGTCTCTAAATAAAATACAAAATAGGATTGGGGGCATGGCTCAGTAGTAGAGTGTCCCTGAGTTCAATCCCCAGTATCCCCCAAAATTTTATTCACACACAAAAAAAGTAACTGAATCCAGGCCCACCTTTATATTTTACATGCATTATCTAATTGAACCTTTGCAACAACCCCATAGAATAAGGAATATTACTCCCATGTCACAGATAAGAAAACGGGGTGGGGGGTGGGGAGGATGTGACTTGCCCAAAATGCCACATCTGGTCAATGGCAGATAGGAATCCAGGTTTTATTGCACAGAGTATTGAAAAACATTTGTACATGAAAGAGAGTCTGATGTGGGGGTGGGGCGGGGCTGGGGTACAAGCTGGAAGGGGGAGGAGCCAATAACTGTCCTCAGCAAAGAAAGGTGAGGCAGGCTGGGTTGTGTAGGTGAGGGTGGGAGATGGGGAGCTGATAAAGACCTCCCAGGATGCCCAGGAGCCATCCTGTCCCCTCCCTGCCAGAATAATCAGGGCACCTGGACCAGAATCCAACAGGAAACCTGAGTAAGAACTTGGACCAGGCTGTTCATCCTCCTCTGCTTTACCAGGGAAAGACAACTTTGACAAGTGTAAACCCACGGAAATCTTGCCTTCATTAAAAACAGCAAAGCAGAATTCTCAAACTGCCATTATTCATTCCAAAATGCATTAAAGGCATTCAGAAAAAAAAAGGGGGGTCCTTATCTTCAGCATCAGCAACATGCTTATCAAAAATCAACCTCTGAGGATTATCTTGCCACATTTTCTTTCTGACAGGAATTCATCAGTAATGCCATGTCCTAGCACTAAAAGTTGTCTACAGTTACTGAGGATTAGACTAGACAGAATGTCTCCATTATGACAGGTAATACTCTTACTCTCTCTGAATTAATTACAGCCATTGTGTGTATAAAATGGACTCACTGCCAACCATCTCAACCAGATAGTTTTCAAAAGTGTGTGATAGAAAATGATCATTTTGGTGAAGAGATGTGATTAACTAAGAAATTCAAGTTTTAATAAATTAGGTGACTGTGCATCCTCCCCCCACCCAATGCTGAATGCTTCATATTTCCAATATTTGGAAGCCTTCTTTTCTTAGTTTAAAACAGACCAAAAAAAAAAAAAAAAATCAGGAGTGATTGCTAATGGGCATATGGTTTCCTTTGGGTGTAATGAAAATATTCTTTAATTAAGTCATCATAATGGTTGCATAGTTCTATGAATAAAATCCAATGAATTGCCCATTTTAAAAGGATGAGTTTTATGGTAAGAATGTAAGTTTGTATACCAATAAAGCTGTTAAAAACATCACACTACATCCAGGCACGGTGGCGCAGGCCTGAAATCTCAGCTATTCGGGAGGCAGAGGCAGGTGGCAAGTTCAAAGTAACTTTTTTTTTAAGTTGTCAAGACCTTTATTTTGTATTTATTTATACGTGCTGCTAGGAATTGAACCCAGTGCCTCATATATGTTAGGCAAATGCTCTACCACTAAGCTACAACCCCAGCCCTCAAAGTCATCGTATTATCCACTTAATGAGACACTGTCTCAAAATAAAAAATAAAAAGGGCTGGGCTGTAGCTAGCTCAGTGCTAGTGTGCTCTTGGGTACAACCCATAGTACTGAAGAAAATTCCCCCCTCTTTCCCCCATATATTTTGTGTGTGTATATATAAAATATATATCATTATATGTTATATAATTATATATAGAAATATAAAATTATGTAAAATATAAAATTATGTATAAGTGGGCAATTCAATATCTAAGATATATGATATGGAGAGATAACATTATATGTTATACATACAGATACACCCATAATATATACTCATACATATGTAATTACACATATATATGCAAGTTTACATGTAATATCCACATGTATGTATATATGTATGTATATAGTACGTGTGTATGTATGTATATATAAATATGTGTATTTTTGTATCTATATCTATGTAGACAGCACACTATTTAGATATATAGTATGTAAATTATATATAATATATAATATGTAAATTCTAGTCTCTGCTCTCATGGACAGGAAAATTTAGTAGAGTCATTGCTCCAAGTCCATAAAAAAAAAAATAGCACATGGTAAAACTCACACTTCCACAATTTAACAACTGATTCCATTAGTTCTCCCAATATGGGAACCCAGAAGAAGGGTGAGATGAGAAATCACTATGTCGTATTCTTTCTCTGAAATTGGCAGCGATTAAGAGCTGCACAAAGGCTCTCGTCTAGAAAAACTGGTGTAACATCTAAAGGTAGACTTGGTGAGTTGAAAGCCCAGCCTGGGTACTTAACAAGTTCAACACAGTTGGCCACGGATCCCCCATCTCTACAATGTGAATAAGAATGCAAGTCTCATAGGTGGAGGGAGGATTCTTCAAGACCTGAGAGGTGAAATGCTGAGCCTAGTGGTAATGTGCCTTCAGGAAGCGATAGCCCTAGCAATAGCAGCAGCACCCCACCCTCTGTGCTGTTAAAGGGAAATTGTTATGGAAAAGTGAACAGAGCTAAGGGCTGGAAGCTCAGTGGTAGAGGGCTGGCCAGCAACCCTGGTTCAATCCTCAGAAATGCATGAGTTTATGAAAAACAAATCAAATAAAAGAGCCAGGCATGATGGTGTATAGCAATAATGCCAGCAGCTCATCAGGCTGAGGCAGGAGGATCCAAAATTCAAAGCCAGCCTCAGCAACTTAGGGAGGCCCTAAGCAACTCAGTGAGACCCTGTCTGTAAATAAAATATTAAAAAGGGCTGGGGATGGGGCTCAGGGGTTAAGTACCCCTGAGTGGTCAAGCTCAGTGGTTAAGCTGCTGATCAGTTATTATATTGCTTTACACAAAATGCAGGTTTTCTACACATGATGCCTAATTTAATTCTTCAAACTGGGCATATTTTCCTACCCTAACACAATATTCTACCTTTAGTCACATTTTTCCAAAGCCTTTCACATGAATCTATATACAAACTCCTGATCACAATTCTTCAGAATCTTTCGATAAGAAATGACAAAGTTATCCATCTATATACAGTATCCCTGTGGTCAAGTGTTGGTCATCTGACAGTAAGCACAAGCCTAGCATTGATTCACTAAGAAAATGACCTATTTAGTGGGACAAAACGTCCACATTCGAAAACTTTAATACCCCTAACTCCATGTCAACCACATCATTCTTCATGTGATCAACTCCCTCATTGAATGAATGTAACACTTATTTATTGAAACAATACTGTTTAGCCCCACACAAAGACAATCATGTAAGTTTAGCACCAAGACTCAGCAAATATAAGATAAATTCAAGATGGATAAGAGAAATAAAGGTACTTATGTTGAATTAATAAATACCTGGGTTCTCAATTTACTTAGGCATGATAGTCTCTGACTTTTCTTAGGTGTACAGCCAAATATTGATGAATGTGTAAATTTTATTTTGTTCCCCATCAATTATGGACATGGCTATGTAAAAGTGAACACAAGGGGATGTTATGTAGTGAGAGATAGAGCACATTGATGGGTACAAATTAAGCCTAGGACAAGCTGGGCTCGGGAGGTTGAGGCAGGAGGATCGAAAATTCAAAGCCAGCCTCAGCAATTTAGTGAGGCCCTAAGCAACTCTGGGAGACCCTGTCTCTAAATAAAATACAAAATAGGGCTGGGGATGGGGCTCAGTGGTTAAGTGCCCCCGCCCCGCCAAAAAAAAATTAAGCCTAGGCCAAAGAAAAGTGCTCTACTGTACTAACCTATGGCCTTTATAGCAAAAATGAAAACATAGTTGGAACGGTAAAATTTCTACCCTGACAGAGCACAGTGTGGAAGACTGGGGTACCAAGTGAATAGCTTTAAACCTCAAGTCTCCTTTCCATTTTATAACATGGGGTTTTCCCTCCTTTTCATCTCAGTATGACTTTAAGTAGCTTTACACGTGGCACCCAAAACGCCAACATTCAACAAGCGTCCTGTGAGCCAACACTGAGAAACATGAACTTGAACTTGAACATGGCCGCTGAATTCAGTCGAGGGACTGCTGTTGTTGGTAACTCATGCTTTCTCCCTAAATGAGGGCATTTGCAGATTCCTGGAAAAAATGGATTATAGTCTTGACCCCCTGCAAGCTATCATTACCTTATATAATACTTCCTAATTATCTCTGCAACTATATATTACAATTCAAAAACCAATGGACTTGGAGTGAATGTAAAATGATAGCGATTAACTGTTACAGCGCTCATTTCCATCAGTTCATTTTTCAATGAGCAATTACATTCTCACACTATGTAGTTACACTCTTGCCATAACTAGAGCTCATTTCATGGTATAGACCACGCTTTCCAGATAGATGAGTCACACAAATTATTATTCACAAATTATTATTTTTCATCCTGACTGTTGGGAACATAGCTCAGTAGTAAGAGCAGTTGTGTAGCATATAAAATGCCCTCAGTTCAATCCCCAGCACTACCAAATAAGTAAGAAAGAAAAAGAGAAATCTGAGGCTGTTAAGCCAAGTTAGGTGGCTTTAAAAGATTAAATTTTCTTGTGAAAAATGAATTACTAGCTGGGCTTGGTGGTGCCCACCTATAATCCCAGTGGCTCCAGAGGCTGAGGCAGGAGGATCTTGAGTTCAAAGCCAGCCTCAGCAAAAGAGAGGTGCTAAGCAACTCAATGATATAAAATAGGGCTTGGGATGTGGCTCAGTGGCTGAGTGCCCCTGAGTGCAATCCCTGGTACCCCACCCCATGAATTACTAATGCTTCTAAATATTTGGAAACATACATACTGAGGAACAGAAGTCAGCACTCATATGACTAACTAAAATTCCAGGCTCCACCCACACTTTTTTGGGGGGCGGGGCTATTGTGGATGGAACCCAGAGGTGCTTTGTTACTCAGCTATATCCTCAGCCCTTTTTCTTTTTTATTTTAGACAGGATCTTACTAAGTTGCTTAAGGCCTTGCTAAGCTGCCGAGGCTGGCCTTGAACTTTCGATTCTCACGCTTCAGCCACCTGAGTTGCTGGGATTACAGGTGTGCACCACCATGCCTGGCCCCACCAGCTTTTTAAAAAAGTATTCTTATTACAGTACTATCTGAAATATCAAATAAAACCAAGCAGAAACATTTACTATTGAAAATCACTTGAAATAATTATTACAGATGAACAATAAATTATTCTACAGATTTTAATAGAAATTGACCCTTTTTAAACAAGTCTGATTTCGGAGCTGTCTCTGTCTTTATTTCAGAGAGTGCTCTGCCTAACCCAAGAACACAAATTACACCTCATCTATGCAAATTGGACCTCATGTGAGATCTGGGGAAAAAAATCTGATCAATAATCAAATCAATGAATCTTTTTTAGAAACAAGAATTTCTAAGTCAATTTGTTAAATGATACCTTTGCTCTCACAAACAACCTACTCCTAATTAATCATTTTTTTTGGGGGGGGGTGCTGGGGATTGAACTGAGGGGCACTCGACCACTGAGCCCCATTTCCAGCCCTATTTTGTATTTTATTTAGAGACGGGGTCTCACTGAGTTGCTTAGGGCCTCTCTTTTTCGCTGAGGCTGGCTTTGAATTCGAGATCCTCCTGCCTCAGCCTCCAAAGCCACTGGGATGACAGGTGTGCACCACCGTGCCTGGCCAATCTACTCTTAAAAAGAAAAAAAAAAAACCTGATGGATTTTGTTTGTGCTTATTTCAAATCCATTAATTAAACATCGAATCACACAATGCTTTCTGGTTCTCACTCTTGCATTCCATCTAATTGGGCACCCTGTCCACAGCACCTGCTCATCAAGGGCAAAGACAGGGATGAGACAATCGTCCTTCTCCACCTGGCAGCAGAGTGTGAGGCCCATCAGCTCCGGGTCAGCAGGTACAGAGCTGGCGAGGTGGTGGATGCCCCCGGAGCTCCCTGCAGACACTGCTCCCCTAACCTACTTACCCAGCAGACCCACCCTCGTCTTCGGGGAAAGCCACATCTTTTTCCCAGAGAATAAAGCATCAAAGATCTTGATGAATCCAGAAACAACTGCGCTTGTCATTCACGAGATTGGTTTTTATAAACAACAACCAAAAAAAAAAAAAACCCAAAAAAGTGGTATTTATTTAAGCGAGCCAACTGGGAAATCCAAAAAGTTCCTTCTAATCTGAAAATGGAATACAAGTTATCTCTGAAAGGAGTAATGAGAAATTCAAGTCGGAAATTCCGAATGCTAACCACTTTAGGATGTTGCATAATGTTGCATAAGAAATCTCTGTGTTGATCTACACAGGCAAAACAGGAAACAAGACGTGCCGTGGTCTTCTCAGTGCTTAAATGAATATCAACTAATGTTGACTGACGTTCATATCAAAATAAGGCACCACCAGAAAATAAGAAGTTCAGAAAAGAGGACCCAACCCGTGTTGTGCAGGAGGGGTCTCTTATTTCTCGTTTCACATGCAGAAAGTGCATGTGGGAGAGAAGGTAGAAGCTACAAATCAGCACAAAGAGGACAAATGTTCCCACCATTCAAAAATCAACACTGTTGACACGTCAGGACCCAAGTTCCTGGGGGGACCACTCCCATAGCCAGGGATGACTTCCAGGAATCCTGAGCTACATTCTCTGCCACCAGAATTGTCTCTCACTGGGTCAACCCGTCAGCTTTTCATTGCTGTCACCAAAATATTCAACAACAACGAGGAGGAAGTTGTTTGGGCTCCCAGAGGATCAGTCCATGGTCAGCCAGTTCCATAGCTTTAGGTCCATGGTGAGGCAGAACATCATGGCGGATGGGTGTGGGGGGAGGTTGCAATTTAGAATAAGGTGCTACGGAACCATTCATGGTGGCCAGGAAGCTGAGGGAGAAAGGAGAAGGGGCCGTGGGGAAGATGCACCTTTCCTGGGGACATCCCCAATGACCACCTGCTCCAGGTAGGTGCCAGGTGCCTTCAGTTAGCGCCCAGTCAGTCCATTCCAGCTGGGCTGGGCTGACTAGGTTAGGCTCTCCTCATCTTAAACATTTCACCTCTGAATACTCCTTTTGGGGCACACCTCACATCCAAACCATCACACCCGCCAAGGCAGGCTTTGTGAAATCAACACGGAACAATGTGGTCCAGCCCTTCCCGGGCAGTGTTTCCCACAATTATATTAGCACCCTGCAACTCAGGTTCAAGTTCCCCAAATGCTAAAAACGAGAGTGAGACTACGTGACTAAGTTTGTTAGAGAAAGGAGCATGGGCGGAGGTGCGATTCAGAAACCTGGTGGTGTGCCAGGGGTCAAGGGATTAGAATAAGGGAAATTATCTAAGCAAGTGTTTGCCCCAAATTTCAAGGCCTGGGTCCTAAAACAAGCAAAAAAGCATCATCATCATCATCATCATCATCATCATCATCATCATCATCTTATTAATAATAGCAGTAGCAGGTGTTCAGTTGTAGAGGTCACTAGTATCACCACCACCACAAAATATTTATTAGGATTCTCAGGCACTCTGAAAGTACTTCACCTTCTTTCTTCCCTGGAAACCTCATCACAACCAGGAGCACAGAATTAACACACCCACTAGAAAACTGAGAGTTTGGAAAAGGATGTATTGCTTGCTATATCCTTAAGGCAGACCAGCTGGGATTAAAACCCAGATCTGCAGATCCTGGAGTCTAAGCTCTAAAGTTCTGTGACACACGGCATCATGTCTCATTCTCTGTCAGCCATGATGGTCTCCCTGGTTCTCCATCACTCCCCGAGGAGGGTCCTGTCCCGGGGCCTTTGCACTACCAACCACATCCCAACCACATTCTTATGCCCAAGTAGCCAGTCCTTCACAAAACAGCCTCCTGTATTTACTGAGAAGTTAATCTTCGTATGGAGTTCCTTAACACCTTATTCTAAGTGCAACCTCCTCTCTATCTCCCCCAACCCCTGGACTATCTGTCTCATTTGTCTTGCTCCATAGCACACACCGCCATCTGAAATCCCTCTGCTGCAAATCTACCCTTCCTTCCACACCCTGCCCTGCCATGCTAGGTCCACAAGGTGTATTCTAAGGATTCTCCTCCAACAGTGGACAACTGAGGGCCATGGGAAGCAGGAGGCCTGGGGAAGGGACTCCCCACTTGCTGCTTGGTGCTGTTCTGGTTGCCAAGTCCCCACCGGAGGTTCTTCACCTAACAGCAGCAGCTGGCTCGGTCTGCAACTCCTCCAAATCCCCCCTGCATTGAGAGGGGTGGCAGAGTCACCTCCTCTGAGCTCTCAGCCCCCACCTGGGTCCCTCCTCTCAAACAACCTCCACCTTGGCTCCTTCACCCTAAGAGTGCACACTGCTTTGGGAAGTTATTTCTTTGTGCGAATGAGATGTCTTTCTTTCTCACACCTCCAACACCAACTCCCTAGAGTACATTCCCTCCGTTGCAATACTATGATTTCTGTTGTCCTGAGTGGAATGTGGGTGACATACAGTAGTCCCTCCCCTTATCTGTCATTCGCATTCCATGATTTCAGTTATCTACGATCAACTCAAGTACACAAATATTACATGGAGTCGGCTGCAGTGGTGCAGGCCTGTCATCCCAGCAGCTCAGGAGGCTGAGGCAGGAGGATCACGAGTTCAAAGCCAGCCTCAGAAAAAGTGATGCTCTAAGCAACTCAGCAAAACCCTGTCTCTAAGTAAAATACATAAAAGGGCTGGGGATATAGCTCAATGGTTAGGTGCCCCTGGGTTCAATCCTCAGTACAAAAAAAAAAAAATTTTTTTACATGGAAAAATCTAGAACATAAGTTTTAAATTGTGTACAGTGCTGATGAAATCTCATGCTGTCCTGATCTGCTGCCTGGGATACAAATCACCCCTTTGTCCAGTGTGACCACACTGCATCCAGTACCTGCACATCAGTCACTTAGTGGTCACTGTGGTTATCAGGACGACTGTCACGGTTATCAGAACACACTACCTGCATTCCATTAAACCTCATTTTACTTCATAATGGCCCCAATGTGCAACAGCAGTGATTCTAGCAATTCAGACGCACCAAAGAAAAGCAGTCAAGGTGGAAGTTCTCCACAAAAGAAAGATAAAGCCCACACACTGATTGTTCAGCTCCACAGTGGAACGAATCTTCTATCCATGACGGGGAGAAAGGGAAAGAATGCATACCAGCTTGGTCGTCATCTCTAACTGCACAATTATAGTTACAGCGTGCGATGTGCTTAGTTAAGATGGAAAAGGCTCCAACCCAGGAACACGGGCCCGGTACAATAAGGCATCCTGAGAGAGAAGGCCACATTCACTAACTTCCATGACAGTATATTGTGATACTTGTTCCTTTTATTATTGTTGTTGATCCTCTTTTACTGTGCCTAAGTTGGCCATGTACACAATAAGGAAAAAAATCACAGTGTACACATAGGGTTTAGTACTGTCTGTGGCCTCACTCATCCAGTGGGGTTCACGGGACATATCTGCTGTCGGGGGGATAGCCGTACAGAGGGTATTATAATTTTAGACTATGAGCAACAATTAGAAAATAATCTTTCTACACTACTTTTTTTTTTTAAAACTGAGGATTGAATCCAGGAACACTCAACCTACTGAGCCCCATCCCCAGCCCTTTTTTATATTTTATTTAGAGACAGGGTCTCGCTGACTTGCTTAGGGCTTTGCTAAGTTGCTGAGGCTGGTTTTGAACTCGTGATCCTCCTGCCTCAGCCTCCTGAGCTGCTAGGATTACAGGTGTGCATCTCTGTGCCTGGCTCTGCACTACTATTTTTTTTAATATATATATATATATATATATATATATTAGTAGTAGATGGTATGATACCTTTTATTTATTTATTTTTATATGCTGCTGAGGATCAAACCCAGTGTCTCACACTTGCTATGCAAGCGCTCCACTGCTGAGCTACACAACTCCAGCCTTCAACACTACTACTTTTAAGATCTAGAAGAACAAAGGGGTTTGTCTGCCTTGCAGCTGTTGAATTCTGAGCTCTTGGAATACTCAGTGGCCCTGGTTACGTGATGGATAGACATGAGTGGAATGATTTATCTACCTGGTCAGCAACTTCAAACTAACCAGAAGCCACTGTCTAGATTTCATACCTCAAGACCACCTGGTCCCCAAAGCTTTCCGTGTCTCTGTCTAACGAAAGTCTGCCTAAATCTCCTTTACAGAACAGAACATTGCATTTTTATAACACTTTTCACAATCTGCCATTAGTTTACGTATCTGTATGTTCATTATTCATCATGATATTAATACCATAAGGACTAGGTGGCGTCGGTTCTATTAGGTCCTCAGTGACTACCATAAGCTGGGCACATGGTAGGTGTACAATTATCTGTGAAAATAAAGGTACACAGGGGCTTAAAGAACTTCACAAGAGAAGAAGCTCTTTGAGTGTTTTACAGCTTTTCCAAAAAGAAAAGGTGGGAGACACAGGTGAACAGGGATGTCAGAAAGATCCCTCCATCCTCCATCTTCCATGTGACTTGCTACCCCGAGTATGTCCTCTGTTAAACCGAATCTGATGTGACGGAATTATGAGGCGTTTGTGAACTGAAATACTCCATAAACATCAATTTTGTGGAAGATTAAAACCTGTGTCGAAATCCTCCCCGATTTCAATAACCGTTTACCAAACACCAATGAGACAGTTGGAAATGGGAGGACACAGAAAAATAAAATGAAATAAACAAAACCAAAGTCCTGTCCAGAATGGAGTGTAGGTTCTCGTGGGTGGGAATGCACAACAAATTAGTTTAAATACATGGGTGTTTGCCACCTGCTGATCAGAAGAAGGGCATTACACGTAGCCTTAGCATTCAGGCTGGTCAGGGAATGCCTCACCGAAAAGGTAAAATGGGCCTAAGGGAAACCAGAGCAGGAGGCATGTGGACCTGGAAGAATTAATGGTGGGGTCCCAGGGTCCCTCTTCATGGGGCCTCAGAGCCCTGTGGATGCACAGTACAGTTGCCTTTCATCAAAGCTGGCCCTCCTGTGATTTTTAGAGAATGTTCCTAATGGGCTGGGGTTGTGGCTCAGTGGTAGAGCGCTTGCCTAGCATGTGTGAGGCCCTGGGTTTGATTCTCAGCACCACATACAAATAACTACATAAAATAAAGGCATGCTGTGCATCCACAACTAAAAAATATAAGTAAGAAAGAAAAAAGGGAGCGAGGGATGGAGGGAGGGAGAAAGAAAGAAAACCTGGAAAAACATTGTAGGCACAGCACATAATACCTCATGAAAACGTGCAGAAGCAGGAAGGAGTGTGGGGTGTCAACTACAGTAAGGAGCAGCAGAGTGAGCACTAGGGGCACTAGGGCAGAGCTAAGGGGACCCTGACAGCACAGGGAGCTGGAAGTTGGCACAGCCACTTGGGTACTCAGGAGTACAGCGGGGAAGCCACCAGAGGAAGCACAGGAGTGTCGACAGTCACAGTCAGACTCTAAAGCAATCTCTCTGTCTGCTGATCTGAGAACAAACTCCACAATGACTAGAGTACAAAGAAAAAAACAGGGCGAAGAGGCTGTTATTGTAGGCAAACCTGCAGACTGGGATAGGAACTTGTGGTGCAGATTCTTCCCTGTAAGAATTCTTCTCCACTTCAATCTGTGATGGCCTTCGTGGCTTGCTTGATGGACAGAACATGCAATGGAGAAGTGGCTGTTATTTCCAAGGCTAGGTGGAGGAATCTTTGGTAACTTCTGCTCTGGCCTCTTGGTACATTGGCTTTGGGGAGACCAACGCCATGTTGGGAGGAAGCTGAAGAAACTACGTGGAGGAGGAGCTCAGGCTCGTGGCCAACAGCCAGCACAACTCTGCAGCAAACTGAGCTGGCCACCTTAGAAGTGGACCTCCTAGGTCCAGGGAGAATACAATACCTACTCTTTTTTAAAAAAATATTTATAGTTATAGACAGACAAAATACCTTTATTTATTTATTTTTTTATTTTTTATGTGGTGCTGAGAATCAAATCTAGTGCCTTACAGGTGATTGGCAAGTGCTCTACCACTGAGCCACAACTGCAGTCCACACCACCTACTCTTGGTGATAACATACAAGCCTCCCCACGGAGCCCTAGTCAAACTGCAGATTCACGGACAAAATAAATACATGCTATTGTTTTAAGACACGGTGTTTCGAAATGATCTGTGACACCAGCAAGAGATGATCAAAAACAGGATTTGTGATGACTCTGCCAGTCATAAGGGAGAGGATGCACTCCAGGACACTCACCGGGAGACCCTGTATTAACATGGTGCAGACTTTGGGGTTTTGCATTTTTTATTTGAATGCTGCTCTACCACTTTACCAGTGGGCCTGGCACATCAGTTGATTTTTCTGAACTTCCTTTCCCTCACCTCTCAATGGTAGTATTAACAGGGCCTTGTTGCTTGAGATGTTGTGAGGTTCTGGTAATGATTTATTTATAATGCTTTGCCCAATGCCTGACATACAATGAATAGTGAAAAAAAAAAATGAACCACTGATAGATTTTTTTTAACTTAAAAATGGCACCTGTGTACAGAAGAATATTAGTTTATTGGATTAGACAAAAGGGAATGAAGGGAAGGGAGGGGGTTGGGAATGGGAAAGACAGTGGAATGAATGGGCTAGAACTTTCCTGTGTTCATATGTGAACACACGACCAGGGAAACTCCACATCATGTCCAACCACAAGAATGGGATGTTATATCCATGTATGTATAAATATGTTACAATACACTCTACTGTCATGTATATCTAAAAAGAACAAATAAAAAAAATTTCAAACTTAAAAAAAAAAATTTTAAATGCATCTGGTACCATGGAGCCTTCTCCACACTGAAGCTTCTGGGGCAAAATTCCCTGATTCCCCGTATATTAAGAACCCTTTATACAAAAGGAGACAGTCCTAGGGAAATCAAGAAGCACAGCTGACAACCTGTCTTTGACAAATTAATGGTATTTATTAAGATGTTGCATGATTATCTGCCAAACTGTCAGGAGCCTCTAGTGACGGGTGAACCAAAGCAGCCCACAGAAGGACTAAGTTGTGCCAACTCTGGGAATAAAGCCTTCCTAAATGTTAACACCAACGCACCTATTTTGGCAAAGATTTCAGCCAACTCAGTGGAGAACCAACTCTTATGACACACATTTATGAAATTCTGCAAATTCAGAAAGAAGAGGTCACGATTGTATCAATCCATCTGTAATCTCACTGCTGATTAGTGCAGACCCCAGGAGAAAAGTCCAGATGTGGGACATACCACCTACCACAGAGAGGGGGGGGACACCCCAGAGAGAAGGGTCTCTTTACCACTTTATTAACCCGAGCCCAATAACAGATCACTGTTCCAGCTACTCACATCCCATTTCCACTTTATTACAGAGATTACACTGAATCGAGAGCGGATTTTAACAATAAAAATCGTTCTGTGGCCTTTAGCCAGAAGTAATAAAATTCTGACCTCACAGCTCTAGCAGAGCAGAGAAAGCCACCGTCACAGATCTCTACAACACACAGCCAGCCTTGGAGATGTGTTGCTGAAAGGACTTGGAGAGAGTGTTGCTTTCCAAATCTCAATAGCCCGCCACTTAGGAGCAAGGAAAGCAGATATTCAGAATTTAATAAATATTTAAATAGGTATGCCAACATACCATTAGTTTGTGAAATATACATTTCAGAAAAATATTAACTTGAGGTCTGTATTACTTACTGAACAAATGTACAGTAGATAAATATTCATGAACAATGCAAATTCACTACTTTATTATAAATATGCATACCTGAGTTCCTGAGTGGTTAGGTCTCCTATAAGGTGGTTGTTAGATTATGAAAAGTATTATACTCCTTACCATATGTTAAGGAGCAATTTAAGGCTAAAAAGTTTCCTGAAAAATTGAATCTTAGGCTGAAGTACATTTGTTTCTTTCTTGATACCAGGGATTGAACACAGGGTGCCTAACCACTGAGGCACATTTCCAGGCCTATATTTTACATATATATATTTTTAAGACAGAGTCTTACTAAGTTGCTTAGGGCTTCACTAAATTGCCAAGGCTGGCTTTGAACTCAGAATTCTCCTGCCTCAGCCTCCTGAGCCTCTGGGATGGCAGGTGTGCACCACTGCGCCTGGCGTGTGAAATGCATCTGACAGTCACTATGGACTAACAGAAACTTCGTGTTGACAAAGAAACTGCCATTTCTGTGGATGCATACATCAAAGCTTTGTTAATTTTTTTAAAAAAACCTGTAACGAACATTAATCCCGGCGTTTACTGTAATGGGATTTAATGTATCATTTCCGTTATTCCTCTTATAGCGATAGAAGCTCGAGGCAGCAATGGGTTCCCAAACCTCTCATTAAGGAAACAGAAAGAGGTCCTGTGTTCAGGTATGACTACGCCACAGTGAGTCTCCACATCACGGACAACCAGATGTTAATGCACGCTCTCTGCATAAAGAGATCTGAGACAAAGAATCCTGCAAAGGTCTAGGTCTAATGCCAACAGAAAACTCCAAGGCTTCTCAAAGGTCTTTCATATGCTATCAGAAATCAAGAATTAAAAAAAAAAAAAGAATAGACTACATTGACCTTAACCTCATTCTTTGAAGAGTTTCATGGGTCTCAAAGAACACTTTGAGAAACAGCAGCCCAGGCTGGTAGAGTTTGAGAAGTGCCTTTCTCGCATCTCATAGGAAGCTTACACAGGTTTTGAAAGGGACTCTTTATCAAGACCAGGTTCCTCTTCTGATTTCATCCTCCATATAAAACCAGGTTTCGGATGAAGTCTCTGGAGCATTTCAAGTAAGGCACACTTTCTCCGTGTCCAGGAGACAAATGCAACTCAAGGGACATCTTTTGCCTGTTGGAAGTCCTCCAGTCCTCAAGTCCACAAGGGAGTCTACAGATTCTGCAGAGTTTCTCCAAGTTTTCCCATGGCCTGCTCCTGTTTCCGCCCCACTCATATCTTTCTGCACTGGGGATTCCCAGGATGGGGAGTTCCAGGGTCCTGCAACCTGAGTGAACTCCAAAGGCAGAGAAGTCCTGGCTAATAGAGCTGAGTGTGGCACCTGCTGAGTTGTTTCTGGCCTCACTAACTTGCTGAGGCTGGCTTCAAATTTGAGATCCTCCTGCCTCAGCCTCCTGAGTTGCTAGGATAACAGGCATCCGCCACCACACCCAGCTACAAATTATTGTTGAACCAACACATGACAACCATTAACCTCAAGATCAAATACTCCACCACAAGGTTGGGGTTATAGTTCAGCTGGTAGAATGCTTGCCTCACATGCATAAGGCCCTGGGTTGAATCTCCAGTATCGAGAGAGAGAGAGAGAGAGAGAGAGAGAGAGAGAGAGAGAGAGAGAGAGAGAGAGAGAGAGAGAGAGAGAAAGAGACAACTCCACTGTAGATGCTAGGGACATTTAGTGAGGCGATGCTCTAGTCCAGACCACTGTGCAGGACTCAGAGAGGGTCAGTGGAATCACTGTGCATGCTGTTTACAATGTCCTATTATTCCTGCCACCCACAGAAGTTCAAATACAAAGATCACATAAAACACAGGGGGAAGGAAAAAAATGGGAAGGAGAGATTTAGAAAAAATAGGAAGGAGGAAAGGAAGAAAGAAAAACTGGTCTGGGGTGTTTCAGAAAGTTGTTATTGCACGGAGACGTCTCGCAAGTAAACCCTGAATGCATTCCCTGAAATCACCAAGCCTACAGCGCAGTGGAAACAGTCCCCAATGGCGATATCTGATGGGACTCTCTTACAGGTTCCCTTAGAATGAGAAGCAAGGGACAGCGCCACACGTAAGGTATATGCACATTCATCTCGAATTGGCAGCTCAAAAAATTCTTCTAAGGCTTCCAAGGAAGTTCCTCTAAACCAGGGGCTTGTACTTCACAGCACCTAAGGTTAAGGGTCCGCCTCCAGATCTATCACCTGCTCTTGCTTGCAGAAAAGGGACTGGGCTGCACTGTCTTTTGTCAAAATTTCCAAGGCAAATGCAGAAGTCATTTGCAAATGCATCCAAGCACCATTTAAATCCCAAGGTGACCAACCAATGGAAACAGACAAACCTGGGGATGTAGGGCCACCGCACAAGGCCAGCCCAGCTGACAGAGTGTCAAGGGATCCTACTCTGCTGAACGAGGGAGTCTGAAGTCGTGAATAACAGCCAAGCTTGCAGACCTTGGTAGAGAACCAAGATGAGCCACACAGCAGGATGTGACAGGAACATCTTTGGCTCTTTTAAAAAGTTTTCTGTAGTTGTCGATGGACAGCGGTGCCTTTATTATATTTGTTTATTTTTATGCTGTGCTAGGGTCTGACCCGGGGTCTTACCCATGCTTGGCAAGCGCTCAGCCTCTGAGCTACGGTCCCAGCCCAACAGGGACATCTTTGATAAATCAGGCCATGCAGAATTCCTCGTGGCCACTCACCTTCTAGCTCCTTCTCAGCTCCCTGGGGTTCTCTGGAGGTCGGAGCTCTTCCACGTGGTTTTTGGCCACAAGCCAGAATAACATAATAGGAAACCTGGCAAGGCTCCCGGCCCAGCCCCATTAACAATCTGCAAATGGTGCCCTGCACATCAAGCACTGGAGCCACAGGTCTTGGAAGCACAGCCTCACATCTGTCTTCAAAAAACCATTATGTGACAACAAAGGTCCGCTTGTGCTGCGGCGGCACACATCACTCGCCCGTCCCCGAGGGTCCACTTGCCTGGGTGGTCATTTTAAACACCTACTTGGAATTGCATCCCTAGACACAGATTTACGCATTCTCATCTCCCTGTAACGAGTGGCACCTTTCTGGAGCAATGCCATCAATCTGCAAGACGCCCTGCCACCCCGCTCCCCTGAAGTCCAGCCCCGTCTTCTGGTCTGGATGACCTTCCTGGAAGAATTCCAAACCACCTCTCCATGGGTGGGCGTGGGCAGTGTCAAGGGACAGGAATCCCACCAACCCCACCCGTTCACCAGGTTTTCCTCTTTTGCTTTCCTGGTCCTTTCAAGTGTTTACAAGCAGATATGTTATCTATCGTACCGAAATAATCTGCAGAGAAACAAGTCACTTTTGTGATGCTTTTAAAACCTGGAGAACTCAGATAAACCCGTGATACCCAAAGATCTCACTCTCCCCAAAGCGTCAGCAGGGATCAGAGAAATGTCAACACTCCGTTTAGACTGTTGCGTTTTCAACTCCACTAACTTAGCATCCAAGAAAGTGAACTAGAATGACGTCTCATCCCGTAGGCCGCTGTCGGGAAGGGCACTGAATTTATCATGGGAAATTAATACCTCACAGTCTCCTAATGACAGTCCCTGAGAGCCTCTAAGTCGTAAAAATCTACAAAAGAAACTTAATCGTCTTGTCACCAACAGTAGGATGGGTCTGATTCTTAACATCCTCAGGTTCAAGGGTGGGAATCCACTGGTTCATGATGTAAATATTCACTGGGCTGGCCCCTACTGTGGGGTCACCAGGAACCCACAGAAGGAGCCTCCCCTCACTACTTTCTTTCCTAGGGACTTCAGTGACTTCACCAAATTGCAACCAGAGGGAAACTGGGTACAGAGAAAGGCTTTCCTAATCTTTGCAGAAACAATACTGAATCTTTCATTGTAAAGAGTTCGTTTTAGCAGGGTGCAGTGGCACATACCTGTCATCCCAGTGGCTGGGGAGGCTGAGGCAGGAGGATTGTGAATTCAAAGCCAGCCTCCGCAACTTAGTGAGGCCCTAGGCAACTCAGTGAGACCCTGTCTCTAAATAAAATACCAAAAAGGGCTGGGGATGGGGCTCCATGGTTAAGCACCCCGGGATTCAATCCCTGGTACCAAAATAAAAAAAAAATAAATCACAACTCATCTTCTCATCTTACACTCTCCATTTCTATCATAATTTATATTACCTACTTAATCAGACCTCTGCATGATTAATGTGTATTGTTTATGTCTGAGTGAGATATTTGATGGTTTCTTTCTTTTTTTTTTTTTCCTTTCCTCTTTGAGATTCAGTTCTCTGTGGGAAGGTGTTGTTGACATCTTTGCCTTTTTTTCTTTTTTTTTGGCCAAAACGACGGCTCAAATTAAGGTATCTCGGGAAGTTATTGCCTGTAGAACAAATGGGGCGTCACTGAAATGGCTACTTCTTGCGTGTATTTCATCTGAAATTTAACAGAGTCAGGGAGATGGGTCCCAAGAGCATACCTCCGGCAAAAGCTGCCGTTCTCGGTAGCAACATTCCTTGTGTGGTAATCATGCCACCGAGCTGTCCAGGATGCTTTATCTGCATACAAATGAGTTCCAAAGTGCTCCGGCTGCTATTATGACAGTATTAAAACAAGAATTGGATAATGAACTATCTTTACGGAATCGCAGTTCAATTACTCCAAGAACACGCTGTACAAACCTGCAAATGCTCACCTCCTCCAAGAGCCCAGCTCTCTCCTCATGCATCCAGAGGGCTGCACTTGACCTGCCTTCTCATCACTTTAAATAAATACAGGACTAATCAAGGGGGGTGGGGGTGGGGGCGGTTCTAGGCTACCTTTTACAGACCTGACTCTTTCAGGGCTAGGTCAGGCACATTCCTTCAACTGACAGTCTTAGTAAATTGGGTGATTTAATATTCCCACAATCCTGTAAAGGTTAAAAAATTAAATGGCCTTCAAACCCACAGCTGTTAGCTTCTGTTGTTGCCATCAATCATTAACATTAGGTCCTGGGACCTTCAAAGGCCACCAGGCATAAAGGAGTAAGAAAGGAAAAGAAGAGCAAGTTCTTAATGCAAGACCTATAACACGTGCATAAAGGTAAGAAGGCAGGCTTTAAGACATTGAGAAGGGTCTCTATACTTTCTAGGTACTGGAGACTGAACCCAGGGGTGCTTAACCACTGAGCCCCATCCCCAGCCCTTTTTTATATTTTATTTACACTCAGATGACGCTGAGTGGCTGAGGGCCTCGATTTTGCTGAGGCTGGCTTTGAATTCAAGATCCTCCTGCCTCAGCCTCCCGAGCCACTGGGATGACGGGCGTGCACCACCACATCCGGCCACATATTCTCTTTCTCCTCTGGTGACTGACTAGATTCCTCAGCCATCTTAAGTCGTTTATTCAAGGCAGAAACTGCAGAGGAAAAGCCACTGATGCTCTGTCACACCAGCAGCTCCAGGCACGAAGCCTAGTGCTCAGCCCTGGCCTCTCCCTGCTGACCAAGCACAGGAGGCTCCATGTGAACACCTAGCACCTCGACACCTGCAGTATTATTTTCAAAGTTAAATAGATTTCAGAGGTCATGAGTGGCACCTGGTAATTCTGCAAAGAGTGGAAAGTACTGATGTCTTCCTAAAAGGAAGTTATCGTCACAGACTACCTTTTCAATCGATTAAAAGAATATAAAGATTTTCAGAAGGTCCATGAATTCATTAAAAACTGCATATTAAATCTTCCTGTGATACGACTCTCATTTACATCAAAGAACAACTGATGCACCTGAGCAAGGCTTGGCCCAACTAACCACAGAGCCCCAGGCCCAGCCACGGTGCCCATTTCAAGGAGATGTGACACAGTCCTCCTGGAGTGGAAGAGCCCACCAGTCGGGCACTTAGGAGGACAGCGCCTCCCTCTCTGATCCTGGACCAGCTACAGACCCACTAGCACCTGGATCTCTGGCTTTGAACTTACAATTCTCCTGCCTTAGCCTTCCAAGTCACTGGGAAGTCATGTACCACTGTGTTGGGCTCCTCCAAGATAATTTTGATCCTTCATTGCATCATTTTTTTTTCTTTTAAAAGACATTAAGTCCTCTCCATATCCTACCTACCTCCTTAGGTGTTACTGATAGATCTGTGACAGTGGCTGGCCATGTTAGGTATTTAGTAAATGTCTGCTGAGCAAACGAATAAAAGAAGAGCAACAATGTGACTTGCACATGACAGTGGGGATCTAAAGCATGATCAACTCCACAGTCACACACAAGGTCAAAGAGAGAAAATCATCCTTTAGCCAGGCGCGGCGGTACACGCCTGTCATCCCAGAGGCTCAGGAGGCTGAGGCAGGAGGATCGCCAGTTCAAAGCCAGCCTCAGCAACGGCAAGGCGCTAAGCAACTCAGTGAGACCCTGTCTCTAAATAAAATACAAAATAGGGCTGGGGATGGGGCTCAGTGGTTGAGTGCCTCTGGGTTCAATCCCTGGCACCAAAAAAAAAAAAAAGGAAATCATCCAATCATCCTTTAGTATTCAAAGTGTTACTTTAAATGTCATTTACTGGATACCTGTCACCAATGTCACTCTTGTGGTTGAATTAGAAAAGTGGCTTCTCTCTTCCACCACAACACTCCTCTAGAAGTCTAGCACAGTGGGCAAAAATGCAGGTTTGAAGAGAGGAAGCCTGGCGTGGGAATCCCCACTGGCCAGGATGCTGTTGGCAGTTCCCATAAGCTGTTGTCACATAAAGGTGACAATCTCCATGGCTTCCGGTTGTTGTGAGAGCTGAAGGATGTGATTCATGTGTCGTGCTTATCAAAGTGCCTGGCGGACAGGTAGTGTCAGGGACGGGACCTCTTATCATTAATTAACTTCTAAGCATTAACTAAATCTATTTTCTTATGTTTAATTCTCTCAGGAAGCACACAAATCTCTGGGAAATTCAACTGCTCCAATTCAGACCTACATCTCTTAGCACATTCATAGACTAAAAAATCTCAAATTTTAGGCTGAAGATGTAGCTCAGTGGTAGAGACAAGCACCATCCTCAGTATCAAAGAAAACAATACCTCAAATTTATATCTCGAATTTGTTGCTAGGGCTATTATCTGAGTTCTAAACTTGTCTATTATCCAACGGCCTACAAGAAATCTCCACTACGATCTCTTAAGACACCTCTTAGAATTAATGTCACACATGGTAAGATACTGACACTGGCCGGGCATGGTGGTGCATACCTGTAACCCCAGGGGCTCAGGAGGCTGAGGCAGGAGGATCTCAAGTTCAAAGCCAGCCTCTGCAGCTTAGCAAGACCCTAAGCAACTCAGGGAGACCCTGTCTCTAAAAAGCGGCAGGGGGAGACTGAGGATGTGGCTCAATGGTTAAGTGCCCCAGGGTTCAATCTCCCTGATACAGAAAAAAAAATTTTAAAGATATTATCATTGGAGGAAGCTGGAGGAAGGTACGTGTAATCTCTTACTATGTTTGCAAGTTTACATGAGTCTCAAGCCATCTTAAAATTGAAGGTTATAATATTTATTCATAACAGATATCATAACTTTTAGTTTGTAGTTACAATGTTTACTTATAAAGATAATAAAGTGAATGTGGCCTAAACTGAGCTATTATAGATTTGCACTGCAGCTCCAATTTTCCCACCCCCATCTACTGGTCAATAAATCACTCTTCAGTGAAGTGCCCTGGTGAAGCTCGTTGGCAGCCTGAAGAACTGATGTCCTGGGGCGCGTGTACTGTGTTTGATTCTTGGCTTCTTTTGTTTCCAGCTAAGTGACCTTGGGCAAGGACTTGACCTTTCCATATTTCAGCTTCCTCATCTATTAAATGAAAACAAGAAGTGCCCACGGCACCAAGTTCTTAAGTACATTACACGAGTCAATACAATAAGTGCATCAAATGCACCTGCTCTTTGGATGTTTTCAATAATAAATTAGCTATTATCATTCATTTCCCTGAGCCACCGCACCCACATCCAACAAGTATTCTAAACCAGACCACTCTACGGCCATCTGCCGACAACTCTAGCATCATCCCCCACCATGGATTCTCATGAACATCCACATGTGCTGGGCGCGGGGCACAAGCCTGTCACCCCTGCAGCTCAGGAGGCCGAGGCAGGAGGATCATGAGTTCAAAGCAAAAGCGAGGTGCTAAGCAACTCAGGGAGACCCTGTCTCTAAATAAAATACAAAATAAGGCTGGGGACAGGGCTCAGTGGTCGAGTGCTTGAGTTTAAACCCTGGTACCCCTCTCCCGCAAGATAATAAATAAAAATAAATAAACCTGTACATGCTTCTCCAGTCCCAGTGTTTGTCTCTTAGAGGTCACTTCCGACCACAGTCAGAGTAAACTTTGCAAAACCTAACTCAAATCATGTCATCTGCTACTCCAATGGTTTCTATTAAATGTTCCAATGGCTTCTTTTCTTTTTCTTTTTTCTTTTTTTTCCTTTTGGTACCAGAGACTGAATTCAGGGGGCGCTCAACCACTGAAACACATCCCCAGCCCTTTTTGATATTTTATTTTACGTCCAAGTCTCCCTGAGTTGCTCAGAGCCTCGCTAAGTTGCTGAGGCTGGCTTTGAACCCATGATCCTCCTGCATTAGCCTCCCAAGCCGGTGGGATCACAGATATGGGCCACTGAACCCGGCTTCCCATGGTTTCTCCCTGAGAACAAAAAGTGTTTTAAAATCCTAACAGTGGCCCAAGAAGTCCTATATGATTTCCCTCTTGCTTTCCTCTCAGGCCTCTTCTGTGCCCCTCTTTCACCAACGGTCAGTCACAGTGGGCCTTGGACTTGACAAAGCTTTAGCATTTGCTCTCTGTGGCTCAGAGCAGTCCTGGGTGGCCAACACCATTCTCCCATCCTTGGTTGGCATTTGAGCTCCTAGTTTCCAGGGTCACATCGTATCAGGGATAGAGACTACTTATTAGCCTCACAGCTGGACAAAACCCAGGGATTCGTTTCCAACCAATATGATCTCAGCACAAGATCATGTGGTCATTCAGGGAAAACCTTAAATACAGAAGACACTGGGCTCTCCAGCTCTCCCTCCGTCAGACTGGCTGCAGGACCAATATGGCAGGTCAGGCTTGGAGCGTGCGACTGGGCAAACGCAGAGTAACACGTAGGTCTAGTCCAAAAGCCGCGAAGACAAAGGAAACCATAAAGGGTCCAAGTGACCATCCAGTGCACTCTCAGCGCTAGGCTACTTACCGTTAAGGGAGAAGCAGACACTGGACTCCTACCTGTTGAGGTGACTCTAGGTTCTCCCCTCTTTCTTAGCCGAACAGCCCTACCCAACATCCCTGCCTGAGTGCCTGTCCTCCCTGGTCACTTCTCACCTCCAATGGTACCACCTTAGTGGTCCCACTGGTTCAAGAGGACATTTCCCCCCCCCCCAGGCTCTCTACCCCATGGCCCTAGGCATTCATCTTTGTAAGACTTGACAGAGAACAATTCAACTACTTCTCGACTGCTTTTTCCATCTAAAGGGAAGCTTTGCGGGGTACAGAGGAATCCCCCTGCCCAACACTTAGGATAGCTCCTGACGTGCAGAAGAAATGAAATATCTATTTTGTGACCAGCTCCCTTATCTGTGCGGGGTCTCGTTTTTTTTTTTCTTTTTTCCCAAAGAGTAGATTGATTCAGGCCAACACTTACAGAATACTCTCAGTCAGCTTTGTATTGCTGTGGTCAGAAAAGAACAACTCAGAAGAGCGGAAGTTGCTTTTGGTTCATGGTTTCAGAGGTCTGAGTCCAGGCTGGGCTGAGTGCTTGGCTCTGGGCCCAAGGGGAGGCAGAACAACATGGCGGCAGGGCCTGGTGGGGGAGCTTCACCGGGCGGCAGCCAGGAAGCAGAGAGGGGTCACTTGGAAAGATGAATCCTTCTAGGGCACACCCCCAATGACCCACGTCCTCTAGCCACGCCCCACCTGCCCACAGTTACCACCCTTCAAATTAGGAGGGACTGATTAGGATACAGACCTCAGCAATTCCATCGCCTCACTCTGAATAGTCCTGCATGAAACAGAAACTTTTGGGGGGACACCTCATATCCAAATCACAGCCAGTCCCTACTGGGTGAAGACACTGGAGAAATAGCCTAGGAGGCAAGGTCACAGGCCCCAAGGTCTTCCTAGTGGTGGCAATATAGCATTCCACGCTGATCAACATGGCACTCGATATTCAGGGGGTAAACAGTAAATCGATGGTGACTTTTGTTCTGTCTATATTCAGCCATTCACACTCGACCTATTATTTTCATTGGGGATCCGGTTTTATACCACACTATCATCATTTCTTCAGTGTCTTGGCGATCACAAAATACAGACACCTTCCAAAACACAGTTTCAAAATGTCATTAAATACCCAACTGTTGAAAACCCTGCCCCTGCACCATCACCCACTCAAAATCACTTTCCAGAACTCAAAGATTCGGAGAATAAGAACAAGTAAGATTCTAACAAAATCTTATAGAAAGCAACATTCCCAGTACTTGCAAGAAGACCAAATATTCCCCAGAAGAGGCACCTTCTCATAAATCTCTATCAAAATATTCTCAGAGCATTTGAATAAGGAATCGTCTCTGTGGTTGAAACCACTTCTTGGTTTGATTTTGCTTAAGGTTGAAGCCTTGAAAATGACGCTTACAGAGTTTTAAAGAATATGACATCCCTCCAACCCGAAATGCTGCAAATGACCCAGGATCATTTGGGACAGTCTGCCCTGCCTTTGTAAATTCTGCGCTTGGAGTGTTTTATAAAAAAAACATGATCAAGCCAGGCACGGTGATGCACGCCTGTGATTCCCAGCCCCTCAGGTGGCTGAGGCAGGAAGGTTGCAAGTTCCAAGCCAGCCTCAGCAAATTAGTGAGGCCATAAGCAACTCAATGAGACCCTGTATCAAAGTACATTAGAGGTATTAAAGGTCTGGGGATGTTGCTCAGTGGTTAAGTACCCCTGGGCTCAATGCCTGGTACCAAAAAAAAAAATATTTAAAAATCACCAGCTTGGATGGGGTTTCTTTAAACAATCAAGAGATCACTGAAGCCTGGCACCTGGATTGCAAGCTTGAAAGAATGAACCCACAACACCTGAGCCTGACTCCTCAGCTAAGATTCCTGACTCTCAGAAACCCTGTATGATCCTAAATATTTGTTATTGCTATTTAAAAAAAAAAAAAGGCCCACTAGTAGTCTTGTTTCCAGATTAAGTTGTGGCATGAAATATAGTTTAAAAGTACAACTTAATATTCACTTTAGATAATATTTCAGAGTTAGCAGGCACTGTGGGGAGGGCTGTGGGATTTGGAAAGAATAAAGACCTGGAGTTAGAAAGCAGCCTGAGGCATGTGACTTGGGCAGGTACCTAAAACCATCCTGAGCCTGGGTTCCTTGCCAGTATGACAAATAAGGGATTATCAGGCGATGAGCTAACAGTGCCGACATACAGTCAGCACTCCATAAATGCTCACCATGTTATTGGTAAGAACAATAATGACGACAAAAGCATGAGCCAAGACTTGAATCCGAATCTGGCTGCTTATAAAACTCTCAGGGGCACTCGGCCACTGAGTCCCAGCCCCAGCCCTATTCTGTATTTTATTTAGAGACAGGGTCTCCCTGAGTGGCTTAGGGCCTCACTGTTGCTGAGGCTGGCTTTGAACTAGAGATCCTCCTGCCTCAGCCTCCTGAGCCGCTGGGATGACAGGCGTGCATGACGGGGCGTCCAGCGCATATCACTAGTTCCCAGTGTGTATTTCCCACTCCTGGTCTGTCGAGGGCATCCACAGGCATCCGCTGTGATTTTCAAGATGTGGAAGGAAGCTACGCGGCCTCCAGGGGGTGAGTTTGTTCAACCCCCATCACCATGGCAGGTAATTTGTGCAACAGAAAGAACAAGAAATTGAACGGAGGGGAAGTGCCAACTCTCCACGTGGGGAACCACACACCATATGGCCCTGCAATTAGGGAGGAGGTCGACTGCCAAGGGCCAAAATCACCTTGGCAACATCGACGGTAGCCGGGAGGAAGAGTCAGTCCAGGCCAGCTCCTTCTCAGGGCTGCTCTTGTTCCCCAGGGGACTGGAGTGTCACTTCTTCCCATGGATTGGAAAAGGATTTGAAAGACGAAAAGAAGTCTGATGACAGCGGACAGTCCTAATACCTGGCCATGAAGGTAATTTTCTGCCTTCCTAAAAGCCAGGCACAGAAACAGCTCTTCAAAGGGAAGATGGGTTCCAGAGAAGATCACGGCCACCTTTGAAGAAGCTAAAGGACCTCATGGTCCTTCTGGGAAAGAGGGCACTTGTGCCCACACGGCCCTTCCTAGTCTCTTGGGAGCTCTGAAAGAAGCTTCTGTGGGCGGGGGGCGCAGGTGCATCTGTAATCCAGAGGCTCAGGAGGCCGAAGCAAGAGGATTGTGACTTCAAAGGCAGCCTCAGCAATGGCGAGGCCCTGTCTCTAAAGAAAATACAAAACCTGACTTAGGGCTCTAGTGTCCCTAAGGTAAAAACAAACAAACAAACAAACAAATAAATAAATAAATAAATAAGCAAGCAAGGGAGCAAGCAAGCGGCTTTTGGCTGCAAGAAGTCAGAGAGCCACAGGAAAAGGAGGAGGTGAGCTGGAGGTTGAACCAGGCTCCATGAGGAAACTTTTGGTCCAGGAAAAGAACCAGGAACCGACTCAGCCAAATTCCCCTGGTGCCCAGCATGCTTCTCCCTAGGAAGACAAGCGCTGGGCCACCTTTCCATCTTAGAAAGCCACCCAGTGTTCCCTCCCTGTGCTTCTCTTCCAATGGAGTGCAACGATCAATGACATTCAAATATCACCATTTACACATCTGATGGTGACAGGAGGCGAGGACCCAAAGGGGCCAGGGGTGGGGTGAGGTGGGGGGGAGAAAGCTAAAGTCTGCCTTTTGCCAAATGAAGACGACCATGTCTTAAAACAGAGCTCACTCAGGGACTCCCGTGCCTTCACGAGGACACCTCGATATTTTTTCTTGACAGCTTACAGTCAGAATCACCCTCGATGGCTGCTGCTTGGGTGAAACAGCAGCTGAGGGAGTTGGCTTGGATTCAAGGACCGTGTTGGATTTTTCAAAAATACATACCGAGCACTAGAATCCCACCCACTTGGTGAAGATGCTCACATCGTGAAGAGCACATGCAAACAAAGAGCTGGCTTGTGCCCCAGTTCCAGCTCAGGGTTCTGCTACCTTCACCCCAAACATGGAAAGGCAGCTGGAAGCCATGATTCCAAGCTCTGTATATACTGTTAATTTTTTGCTCTCTTATATACATATACACTGATATTTCTCCATACATATATATGGATATTTTATATATATATATATAACATATATTTTTAAAATATATTTTTTCTTCAAAAAAATATATATACATTTTTTTTATTTTTAGTCTTTTGGAGTACTAGGGATTGAACTCAGGGGCACTGAGCCACATCCCCGGCTCTATTTTGTACTTTAGAGACAGGGTCTTGCTGAGTTGCTTAGGGCCTCACTTGTGCTGAGGCTGGCTGTGAACGAGATCCTCCTGCCTCAGCCTCCTGAGCCACTGGGATTATAGGTGTGCATCCCTGTGCCCAGCTTCACTATATATTATTATTTCTGTTGTTTTAATCTTCTCTCTTCCACTAAGGCAAAGGACAGATTTATGTTTGTTGAACTCCTAGCACACTGCATTTCCCACACAGGATGGTCTCAGGAAACCTGTACTGGATAATATGAATGCAGAAAAAAGTGATCTGCGTATATACAGTAGCCCCTCTTTATCCTCAGGGGATGGCGGTCTAACCCACCCAGAGAATGCCTACACTCACAGGTAGTACTTTACCCTATACACACACTGTTTTTTCCCTGTATAACTACCTGCAGTAAAGTTTATAAGCACAATGAAAAATTAACATTACCTATAGCAAAATAGAACAATCATAATGATATACTACAGCAAAAGCTATGTGAATATAGATTTTCTCTCAAAATATTGTACTGTAGACCTTAACAACTCAGGGTATAATTTTCTTTTTCTTCCCTTATAGTTGAGAATTTTTACCTTTTCACTTGAAGGAAGTAAACTATGGCTTCTCTTTGGCAATATCTAAATGGTCAACATCATTACTTTCCTGCCCTGGGTCATTTTAAACAAAGTATCCTTAAACACAAGTACTTCAATAACATGACCCTTGATGTGATACCCAGACAGCTACTAAGTAACTAACTGGTGGGTAGCAGATACAGGGTGGATACACTGGACAAAACAAATGATGCAAGATTTCATCATGATACCCAGAAAGGCACCTAATTTAAAACTTGGAAACTGTCTCTGGAATTTTCTACTTAATATTTTCAAAATGAAGTGACTATGGGTAACTGAAACTGCAGATAAGAGGGGACTACTGTATGAGCATCTAGGTATTGTGTGGAACCCTGAAATTTTTGCTAGAGTCTTTTAAAAGTGTGGAGTGAGCTGGGGCAGTGGTGCACACCTGTAATCCCAGTGCCTCAAGAGGCTGAGGCAGGAGGATAGCAAGTTCAAGGCCAGGCTTAGCAACTGAGTGAGACTCTGTCTCAAAATAAAATAAAAAGGACTGGGGATGTAGTTCCGTGGTGCAGCAACTCTGGCTTCAATGTCCAATGCAAATAAAACAAAAAGTATGAAATAAAATTTTGATTGGAAACATACTGTTTCACTCCAATCTAGTCTCCAATACCTACATTCCTGCCACCAGCTCCCGATGGGCATGTGACCCAGTCACAGATTAATCTGATTAGATTTAATGTCAGGACTTTCACTAGAACAGAGAAAAAGAAACTCACTTTTCATGAAGGTGATTAATCTGCAAAGAGGGGCGCTATTAGGAACAATCCATTCCCACCAGAGAGGTGAATGAGAATGGATACCATCACAGCAGAGAGTAAAACTGATACAGTGACAAATTCCTAAAAAGATCTGCGCACCAGGATCAAGCTGTGCCTGAAGGCAGCTGCTTTTGGATTTTTCCATTAGGCAAGCCAATATATTCTCTCTGCTGCTTGAATCAGTCTGAATTAAGGTTGTGGCTGTGGCAATGGAAAGTTTTTGACACGTGGGTGTTGGCAAAGACAGCACAGGTTTGAACACGCAGGACTTTTGCAACATATCCCAACCTACCTTCTCTAACCTCATCCTTCATGGTCCCCCATCACTCCGAGCACTTCAGGATACACAGCCCAGGAATGGACCACATATTTACACTTAAACCAATGTGTCTGCTCATGCTATGTTCTCTGGGAGACCCTTCCTCCTCTCTCTGCTCAGTGAACTCCTATTGATACTCCAAGGTCCATTTTTTTTCTGCGGAAGCCATGCCCAACACTCAAAAGTAGGAACGCTCACTCTTCTGTGTTCCCTTATGCGTTTCCCCCACTACTTAGAGCATCTTCTAGAATCTGCCACCTTCAATGACTGGTATTCATGCAGATGCTCCTCTCCAAACTGTCCCCTCCTTAAGCCTTTGTCTCCTCATAACTTCACCTTCAATCGGTGAGAAAGAGAAAGGATGGGAGGAAAGCAGAGAAGGAGGAGTCCTGCAGAAGAGTCTCAGGAGGCGCAGTTCACTTCATAATAAAAGCAAATATTGGCACACACCTGTGATTCCAACAGCCTGGGAGGCTGAGGCAGGAGGAGGATCACGAGTTCAAGCTACTTGGTGAGAAATAAAGCATAAAAAAGGGCTGGGGGGATGTGGTTCAGTGGTAAAGTGCCCCTGAGTGGTAAAATTCCCTCTAATTAAAAACATCAAGACCAATAACCAAAAATCAGAAGATGGGTAGTGATGAAAATATTTCCAAAAGAACCTTCTAATCTGCCACCTTCCACTAAAGTTTTAAGTGACTACGGAACAAAAGGAACCACTGTTAAAATCATAGTTAAATTAGGATTTCATGCTCCTCCCACCCTTTGAAAAATCCTACACTTGGAAGTCTTGGGGCTGGGGGCTGGGGGCGGGGGGGGGGGGGGGGGGGGGGCTGGGGGGGGGCACAGCTCAGCAGAGGGCTCGCCTGCCCTGGGGTGGAGCCTCCTCACTGCAAAAATAAACTCAAAAAACAAAACAAGACAGATCCTTAATGATCTTTTAATTGTAAATACAACCATTTGCCTCCCTGTGACACTTTTCCTAACCTACAGGTTGGAGCAAAACTAGAGACAGCAATCATGGAACAGTAGAAGCTTAGAGACTTCCAAATTCTTTATTTTTTAAAGGGGTGGCCTGTCTCACTGTACACTGTCCCGTGTACAGTGAGACTCCTCGGCTATGATGTTTTGCTGACTGTACTGAGAAATTCAGAAGACTCGTGCTGGTGTATGTATGCCTATGATCCCAGCAGCTCGGGAGGCTGAGACAGGAGGATCGCCAGTTCAAAGCCAGCCTCAGCAAAAGCAAGGCCCTAAGCAACTCAGGGAGACCCTGTCTCTAAATAAAATACAAATTAGGGCTGGGGATGGGACTCAGTGGTCAAGTGTCCCTGAGTTCAATCCCCAGTACCCAACCCCCCCCCCAAAAAAAAGAAGCAAGTAATTGAGCTGAAAAATTAATTACAGCCTCAAAGTGAGGCTCTTCAGAGGCTCTTCCACTTAATGCTTTGTTCTCATTGAACCCCTGGAGAATAAGATTCCTGTCCAGGTGGATGGGGCAGGCAGTAGCCAGAGCAGCCACCCTCTCTCTTTGTATTTGGTCCTCAATGTTTTTCTTTTATGAAACAAGACACACAGACCCGCTGCCATCCAAAGAGGGGGGAAAAAAATAAAAACTCCCCCCCCCCCAAAAAAAAAAACCCTGCCAAGGGCCATCTGAAATGGATAGCTCCTTCTCCAGGGAACAAGAACAACAGAAAAGATGTTTATGTCCTTTTAACCTGCATCTGGGCCTGTGATGCTAGGCCAAAGCATATGTGCTCAATAACAGGGGTGTAAGGAACCATATGTTGAATAACTCGGGCGCAGCTCAACCCAGATCAAAAGCAGGGCACGCTCTTCCAAGACACAAAGGGGGCCGGCTCCCTGGCACTCCAACAGGCTGCGTACAACTCCTTAGCATATGAAGAGAGCGCCCAGCCCCACCCACTTTCTGGAAACAAAACAGTTGGTCCTCAATGTAAATACAGTTTACATACCAATGGGTTCTCATTAACCTTTCTCCAGAGGGCCCCCCCCTTCCTGGATTGAACCCAGGGTTACTTAACCACTGAGCCCTGAGCCAGCCTTTTTATATTTTTATGTAGAGACAGGGTCTCACTAAGTTGCTTAGAACCTCGCTGATGCTGAGGCTGGCTTTGAACTCCTGATCCTCCTGCCCCAGCCTCCTGAGCCCCTGGGATTCCACCGGCTTCTCCAGTGGTTTTGACCATGAGTGCTTTCCTCCCGTGCCCTGGAAGGACTGACCCTGTACGCCTCAGTCTTCGCCATGGCATTCTGAGAGGCTGAAGCAAAGTGCCAGTTTGATGGGCAGGTGTCTTGTAAGATAACGACTTCTTAATATTGTTATTAATTGTTATTGGTGGGGATTGAACCCAGGGATGATGGACCCCAGTCCTGTTTTATTTTATTTTATTTTTTTTTTTTATTTTGACATAGGGTCTCGCTAAGTTGCCAAGACTGGCCTCAAACTTGAGATCCTCCTGCCTCAGCGTCCGGAGTTGCTGGCAGGGCCACTGAGCCCAGACAAACTCCTTCATTCTGTATCTCTCCTCCGGCTTCGGTGTTTGACACTGCAGCATACCTGCATTTCAAATTTCTTTGGCTGCCACTTTCTATACTCATGCTCCATATGTAAACTTGATTTAGCCCACTGCTATACCCCCAGGGCACAAAATAGTACCCAGCAAAAACAGGCCCTCAAGGAATACCTTCAGAATGGGAAAGGAAAGAGTCTAAAGAATGTGAGGGATTACACATTTTTTACATTTGTGTTTGGAAGAGAACTGTGTTGATTTGGAGCCAGATGTCGTAGCGCACACCTGTAATGTCACCAACTCAGGAGGCTGAGGCAGGAGGATGAAAGTTTGAGGCCAACCTGGGCACCTCCAAGAGACACTGTCTCAAAATTAAAAACAAAAACAGCTAGAGATGTAGCTCTGTGGTACAGCACCCCTTAAACCTCCAGTACCACCAAAAAGAAAGAAAGAATATTTTTTGATATTGCAGTTGCTTTATACTTGATATCTAGATGGGGATTATCATCTAGTCATTCAACAAACACTGATGGGGCATTTCACAAAGCTGCCTGGTAGATGCTAAGAGAGAGGTGAGGCCTTATCAGATCTACCCTTCAAGAGGTCTCAGTTCATACACCCTGGGGGACATCCTCCTGGCAGGATCCTTCCTGCTCCACTGCTAACTGCCCCTCTCCTACATTCCACTTGGGGACAGCAAATGCAGCCTTGCTGACTGGTGGGAGAGGGAGGAGACAGATCTGCAGAGGACAGAAGCCAGGCGGAGCCAGGGCTTCCGGGTTCCCTCCTGTGTAGCAAACCCAAAGAGTTCCCACTATCCATAAGTCTCTGGGTGGTGTATAACTCCAAATGCTTCTTTAAAAATGGTGGCACACCGGGAATCCCAGCTCCTGGGGAGGCTGAGGCAGAAGGATAGCAAATTCTGGGCCAGGCTCAGCAATTTTAGGAGGACCTGCCTCCAAATAAATTTTTTTATAAGAGGAGGACTGGGGATGTAGCTTGGTGGCAGAGTGCTTGCCTCGATTGCAGGAGGCCCTGGGTTCATCCCCAGTCCCACTAAATAAATAAATAAGCGAATACATAAACAAATACAATAAAGACAAAAATAAATAAAAATAAATTTTAAAAACGGCTGGGGATGTAGCTAGGAGGTAGAAAGCTCGTGGGTTCAATCCCCAGTCCTGCCAAAACAAATTTTTTTTTTATTTTGAAAAATAGACAATACAAAATGAAGATCTTTTAAAAAAGTATATAATTTTCTAGGAAAATCTACCTAAGAGAAACATGAATGTGAGCACGCAGCAAAACAGGAGCATGTAACCAGAGCTATTTAAAAAGAAGAAACTGATCATTGTCATTGATTAACAAACTTTCTATTCTCAGATAAAAAGACACTATTCAATAATTTAAAATGTGTATCTGAAGGCAGGCATGCTGGCACATGCCCACAATCCCAATGACTCAGGAGGCTGAGGCAGGAGGATTTCAAGTTCAAGGTCACCCTCCACAACTCAGTGAGAGCCTGATAACTTGTCTCAAAATAAAATAAAATAAATAAAAAGGGCTGGGGATGTGGCTCAATAGTTAAGTACCCCAGGATTCAATCTCCGGTACAAAAAAAAAAAAAAAGTATTTGAGAAAATTTGGATTATATAAGAAGATACTCACGTTAAATGAAAAAAAAAAAAAACCAAACAGGATACTCAACTATATATATGATACCAATTATGCATGCCTTGTGGGTAGGCATTGGTGAAAAATCATATGTAGATGTGGACATATGAAAGAGATGGATTGGAAAGTTCACCATGATTATTCCTAGATACTGGAATGATTAAGAAATTTTCCATAATCTTTGCACTTTTGTATATTTTCCAGACCCTCTGTAATGATTATCATTTTACTTTAACATGCTGCATTTTACTTGAAAAGATTATCTAAAGGCTTCTAGAAAGTTCTGTTTTTAAGTAACTAAACAGCAAACGCGTCCGAGACCATGAGGACCACACCTGCATTTGAAACAGTTGGTCACTTGAAGAGAGAGAAGGCACAGCATGAGTTTTGGTGGGGGGTCTCAGTAAGAGGAGACCATAAAGGGCTTGTATAGCACTTGGGCATATGTCAGATAACTTTACGTGATTTGGGAAAGGGCTCAAGAAGCAGAGCTTTGCTCTGGACAGGATGCTGTTAAAAAGTGGAGGGAATTCATTGCTTCGATGGCCTAATAAATCTTTCTTTTTTGTTTTGTTTTGAATGAAACCCAGGACCTAGTGCATGGTCTACCACTCAGCGACCCTCTCACCACCTAATAAATCTTAACTGGAACGCAGGAAAAACAAAGAACATCACCACTATAACAGGTAAAGGATCAACAGTCACTCTTCATCTCCAGGACAGGAGGATGTCTGGTCTGGATAATTTTCTTGTCACATCTGTAGTAAGACACGGTTACAAGGTCTTGTTTTTGTCCTGAGCCATCTCCCAGCTACTAGTGACACCAAGTCCAGTAATACCAGCCCAGTTTCTAAAGATGATAAGGAATAGATATGTTGTCAGAAATATTGAGATGCACCAGGCACGGTGGCACATGCATATAATCCCACTGGCTCAGGAGACTGAGGCAGGAGGATCACGAGTTCAAAACCAGCCTCAGTAACCTAGTGAGGCCCTGAGCAACTCAGCAACTTAGTAAGGCCCTAAGCAACCCAGTAAGACCCTGTCTCTAAGGAAAATACAAAAAAGAGCCAGGGATGTGGCTCAGTGGTTATGTACCCCTGGGTTCAATCCCAGTACAGAAAAACAAAAAAAGACCCAAATATTACAAATGGACATGTACTGAAAATACAGATGCAACAAACAAATATCCCATAACCTACCATGTTGCTCTTGACAAGTCCATAAAAGAGTGGATACCTAGCCCCAAATGCCTAGTATGTAGAAGACACTTAAGAATGGGGGAGGGTAGGTAAAGATGAAGTGACGTATTGTCTATAACTGCCTTTCGATGGTTCAGCATAAGCCAAGCAAGACAAAACAAGAAAGAGAACATAACCCTGATATAATATTAACATATTTAACACTGGAGGTGAACACGGCACTGCAAATGTGACTTTTGAAAACACAGCAACACAGAACTCAAGAGAGTCCTTCTTGTGTTCCCAAGTGTCATCTTGCACTCTGAAGACCTCTTCTCTACTGGGCCTAATTACAGGGGGCCAGAATTTGGAAGTACATGTAAGATGTGGCTCAAAGAGCAAGAAGTGCCATCTTGAAGCCAATCTTGCTTATCTGGGGACTGGCCTTGACTGTAATGCAATTCCAAATTCTCAGGTGCCTCTTACTCCTCCATCCATCTACTCATCCTGAATCATCTATGGAGTTTCTGAAAAGGATCAAGTTCTGGGTACGGTGTCAGAGGTCCGTGAATTTTTACCCCCAAAGGAAAGCAGTGGGGCATCCTTCATGAATGTCCCAAAGATGAGAAGATGACCATCTACTCTATAGAAATGCCAGCAGTAGGACCTGCCCTTCTCAAAACATGCTTAACATCCCATCACAAGGCTGCAGGTGCTTCACCAAGGCAAGGAAACTATAACTCAGTGGTAGGGCCCTTGCCAAGCACACACAAGGCTTTATATTCAATTTCCAGGACAGCAAAAAAACAAACAAAAAGTAAAACCATACCTGGCCACTAATTCTATACACTGATACTTACTTGGTCCCAATAACATTTACCCATTCCTTCAATCATTTATTGAGCAACTAATAGCAAGCACTATTCACGGAGCTGCTAAGGTGATCAAAACAGACAACACTCCTGCCTTCAAGGAGCTGATGACTCTCAGCCGTGTGTTGCATATCGGCATATAAACAATAACTCATTATTTCAAAAGCTGCATGTTCACTCCATCGTAAGCACAGATGGTCCCTGACGCAAAATGGTTTCAAAGATATTCCGACTGTGCCACAGTGAGAAGGGAGTCCCACAGACAGTCGAAACTGCACTCGGAATTTTGGCTTTTCCCCGGCTAGCCATATGTTGGGTGGCAGCAGAAAACTGCAGCTCTCTGTCAGTCCCGTGATCACCAGGGCGATATATGAGGATGTAATGTAGGTCAGGCGCATCAAATAAATTTGTGTGTGTGTGTGTGTGTGTGACCCTGAGCATCAAACTCAGGACCTCGCACATGCTAGGCATGCGTTCTCGTACATTCTACCATTGAGCCACATCTCCAAGCCTTCAACTGCATCTTTCACTTATTATATTTTCAATTTAAAATGGGTTTATGGGGATGTCACCCCATCCCCTTTGAAGGCCAGGAGCATCTGTACATGCTACAAGTTAACCAGACCCTTACCGGGGAAGGGTGCTTTGTGTGTGTTTTCCACTTAACACATTTTTTTTTTTTAAGCATTGCTCTTACAGCAGCCTTTTCTTTTATAAATAAATATTTTGGCCAAATCCTGAACAGCTGTCTAAAACATGTTACTCTACACCAACACTGTATTTTGAAAATGGTTCACTGGGTGACTTATTTTACACTTAACGACATCCAGAAAACCACATCAGAGAAGACATAATCATTCTAGAAGTGCTTAACCAAGTTAAGATTCCAGTTGATTATTTGTAACAGTTTAGCAGATTATGTTACAGTTTTTCAGAGCCTAGAAAGGAAGTAAAAGTGATAGTCAATCTTTTTTATTTTTTTTTCTTTTTTCTCCTTCCAACTGTTAGGTATGGTGATACTTCTTCCAGCTGGTTTTCAGAAGATTTTAAAATTAACTTAGAAGTTTGCCTAACCCTTAAAAGTCAGCTACCACTTTGCCAAGCAAAACAGAGCTTATATCGAACAAATCAGAGTTCACTAAATTCTTAATTTCAAATGTAGACGTTTGGGCAGGGTGTGTGTGTGCACACACATGGGCACACGCACACATGAGTGTGGTATGCATGTACGGAAGCATACATTCATAGATGTCTATGAGGGACTGCAACTAAAGAAGTAAAGCTGAGCAGCGCAAGCCTGTAATCCCAGTGGCTTGGGAGGCTGAGGCAGGAAGATCGCCAGTTCAAAGCCAGCCTCACCAAAAGAAAGGCCCTAAGCAACTCAGTGAGACCCTGTCTCTAAATAAAGTACAAAATAGGGCTGGGGATGTGGCTCAGTGGCCAAATGCCCCTGTGTTTGATCCTCAGTAAGCACCCCCCCCCATAAAGAAGTAAAGAAGTAGTAAAGTTGAAACACCACTATGCTTATCCATATTATAAAATAAAAACATACAAAATACAGGAGCCTACAGTGATTTACAAAACGATACTCATCTACTCTAGTTTTTGACCACATATTAAATTTGCTAGGCCTTGCCTGGATTTAACTTCATGCAAAACAATCCATTTTAAAGATGTGGAACCTGAGGCTTGGAAAAGTTGAGGTTGTTTATTCCCAAGTTAATTCAAAATCTTCTGCTTCAAAGTCTATAACTGGCAAGACACTATGCTATTGCTCCCTTCCAAAGGCCTCTGATAATACATGCTTATCAATTGTGCTAGTCACTTTGTGTCTATGACTGTATAACGTATATCATGCAGGATTTGTAGAGGATAACTAGAGAATTCTGTAAATATTGGATTCTAGATTCAACGCACATCTATCTGACTTTATGGTTAGAGGGAGATGAAGCAGGGAGAAGTTTTACTGCTTGCTTTCTGCATACAGGTGGGGATAAGAACTTGAGCTGTGTGATGAGTCTGCCTAGATTCCAATCCCTACACGTGAGAGTCAGGCATGATGGTGCTCACCTGTCATTCCTGTGGCTAGGGAGGCTGAGGTAGGAGGATCCCAAGTTTGAGCCCAGCCTCAGCAACTTAGTGAAACCCTCAGCAACTCACACTCTCTCTCAAAATTTTTACAAATAATAAAAACGCTGGGGATGTGGCTCAGTGACAAATTACCCCTGGGTTCAATCTCTGAGACCAAAAAAAAAAAAAAAGCAAACCAACAAATCCCAGTACAGTTACATGGTAGGTTGGACACTGGACCAATATCACTGTGCTCCTGTTTACCTGTGGAGTGGGGACGGCACTGTTTCCGCCTGTGTTAAAGAGAATGACATGAGTAAAGAACTGAAAACCTATACTCAGACACTCTACCGAAAAAACCACCATCTCAGGTGTTTGGGTGCACACACAAAGAAAATCTCAACGCAGAGCCTGGAATTCAAACACCCATGTTACTGAACCGGCCAATGATGGGGCTTCATTTCTAGGAGAAAATTAAGGACCATGATGCCCTGGGGAGTAACTGGAGTAATTGGGAGACTCCAAAACTCCCTTCCAAAAGCTCTTCAAGCCAAGGTCTCCTATAACCTCCCAGCTGGTGATGCGGATCCACTCTGCTCCTGGCAAGTCAGGCACAACTGCCAAGAGTCACATTTCCTGTGGGTGGGCAGGGAAGCCATGGAGACCGGAGCCATGGGGTACTGGGGGCATCCCAATCCCGGGTGACAAGGATCTCTCTGGGCCTCAAAGCAACCTTCCACTAGATGAAGATTCCCAATTAAGGTGGGGAGGGGACAGCTGGCATCTAAGCAATCAAAAAGGTCTGGGGTACCCCGATCATCGCTCTTCTTATATCGGGGACCTCCTGAGGCTCAGACCAGGAGAGAAAGGTGAGCCTACAATAGGACTTTGCACAAAAGGGCCTTCCCCTTCCCAGCTCCTTTCCGTCTTCTCCAGCTGAGGCCGGCTCGAGGCACACCCCACTCTTGGGGGATGCTCAACCTACAGGCTCTTGGAGGGGTGGGGTGAGCCACCAGTTCCTCAAGTGGCCGCAGGCCGGTCAAATGGGGACCGCGGGAGCTGGAGACGGCGAGAGGGGAATCCTGGCTCCTGAGCCTTAGGCAACCGTCCTCCAGCGGAGGATCCCTAAGCAGAGGCTCCGGGAGCGCCTGGCGCGCGGTGTCCCTCCACCTGCCCAGGCCGCCAGGCTGCGCGCCCTGCGCTGCGCCGCGCTCGCCCGGAAAACATGGCTGGCTGGAGCCTCCGCGGGCGAGCCGGGCGCGGGAGCGTTCGGGGAGGGACGCGGCCGCCAGCTGGCCGAGGTGGGAGGTGGGGAAGGCGAACGCCTGGCAGGAGGCGAGGGCGGCGCGTTCCAGCTGCTCCCCGGCGCGGTGGCTTCCGTCCCTTTCCTCCTCCTCCTCCCGGGCCGTCCCCGCTTCCCCACTGCCCCAGCCTACCCAGCGTCCTCCCGGCCTCGCTGACCTCCTCCCCGCCCCTCCTCCTGCTGTCACTCGCAAGGACAAAACCCGCGGTACCGTCCGCCCACCTGCCCGCGGTTACCTGCGGCGCAAGATCCCACTCGGTCACGGTCACTGCCGGCGCCCAGGCGCGCGCTCTCGGCCGCCGCCCGCCTTAGCCCCGCGCGTCTGAGCGGCCGGCGACAGCTGCTCCTTTTATGAGGCCCGCAGGCCCGAGACACAGCCCTGGCGCCCCCATCCCCGCTCGGGCGACAGCGGTGGCGTCAATGCAAGCTATTCACACGGGGGGCTGCTGCTGTTGGAGCCTCTCCCCCCTGTGCGCGCCAGCCCGTGCCACAGGGCCTTGGGCAGCGGTGGGGGCAGGGATTGAGGTGGCTTTCGGGGCACCCACTAGGGGAAAGGGGGTCACGTGGTCCTAGCCCAGGGTAGACTGGGGCCCACTTGAGTTGCTACACCCTTGGAAATGGACCGGGAGGTGCCAATCAAACACTAGAGTGTGGAATATACTTTGAAACTAAGCAGGAATAAAGCGGAACCTTCAATCACTATCATCATTTTACTTACAATAATTATTAAACAGCACCTGCCATTTTTTAAAAAGCGATTACTATGAGCCCTTTTTTTTTCCCCTTGTACAGAGCATTTTGAAAGCACTGTGCAATTCCAGTCCACCCACCCCACCCCCACCCTGGCTTTGGGTTAATACAAATCCCACCATAGGTACAAATCCTTCTCAGTGGAGACCTACACTGGCTCCCATTCCACAGGATAAAAACTTAACACTTTAGGTCTTCATTCAAGGACCCTGAAATATCTAATAGGGTTATCCTAGCCCTATTCTCCAGCCTCAGAGCTGATGCGTTGCTCACCCTTATACAGAAATGGGAGAACTCTTTGATTTTCTTTTTAAAGCTTAGAAAGACCAGGTTCAGAGAGGTTCAGTAGCTGCCAAGTCACTCAGCTAAGAAATGCTAGAGCAAAGTCCTCAATCCTGGTTTCCGGATGTTACTACCACTTGTCAACTTTTAATGTCAAGTTAAACCTTGCCCTTCAGAGTTTGGGAAGATAATTTAACTCCTCTTTGGCAAGACATTTTGCCAAATATATCTGGATGGTTTCCTGTGGCTTCAGTGATATTTTTGCCAAATATATTTTTTGGAAGATATCTCGTCTCTTCTTTGCCAAGAATAAAACCTGAAGAAGAAAGAAGAAAGAAAGAAAAGAGAGAGAGAGAGACAGACTCTAGGCCAAGAAAAAAGGAAAGAAAAAAATCAGAAAGTTCCCTTGAAACCTGTCTCCTCTGACAGGCTATTCATATATAATTTTAGTTCTAATTTCAGGTGGAACATGGCAATCAGGCAGGGGGCATTCATGGGGAATAATCAATTTGACTAAATTTGGATTGGCCCCCAGCATGCTCACATCACTCGTGGGAATAGCCAATCATCTCCCAGGAAGGAAGTCAAAAAGCAATGATTTGATGCACTTCACATAATGGTCAAGTGATTTTTTTTCCCCATATGAATTACAGAAGCGGAGGGTAATAAAATCCACATGGAAGGCTAAATCAGACCTCCCTTCAGGGCTGTGGAAATGCATTCGATAGAGAGCAAGGAACTAATGTCACATTTATTCTCTTCCATCCCCCCCCCTCCCTTAAGCAGCCACCAACAAAGGACTGGAAATCAGGGGTTCTCCCAAAGCAAAGCTGGGACCATTTCCCCAGGGGAGCTCAGAGGAGGGCTAGATAAGCTAGATTCTGCTAAGGTGCAGAAGAGGAGGTGGTAACAGCAAAGGGAGGAGGTAGGAGAGATTCCTACCAGAGTGCAAGTGAGTCTCAATTTCGAATAATTACATTAGGTCATTCAATGTGTAGCATGTGTACGACATTCCTGCTGAGAGGGTTCTCAAAGGCTGAGTGTTAGAAGGCAGAAAGCCTGTAATTAGAAGCTCTCAAGTACCCACCCTCTGATGAAGAGGACTGAAGTGCTGTCTGCTCAGGTAATCACGCTAAGTGTGTGTGTGTGTGTGTGTGTGTGTCCCTATTTCCCATCTGTCCCCATTTCCCGACATTAACATCTAACTGTGCCAAGTCTTATAAGCTTCAGGGGGTGGGGGGATGGGGGAAAAGAGAATTAAAAACAAAAACCCAGAAACAAACAGACACTTGACAAAACTGTAAAGATGTGTGTGATTTACAGAAAGAGATATTGGATCGCACTCAAAAGAAGCTTGTCTTGACCATAGGGGCCAGAGAGTGGCTTATCCTTGGAAGCAGGCAGCAGAATTCCTAACTGCTCTCAAATTCTGAGTTCTACAACTTTTTCCTCTCCTTGCCCTGGTGGTAGATTTCCTTAGAAACTGTCTCAAAACTTTGGAGAGGTACCACCGGGAACAAGAAAATAAGGACTTGATTGGGAATGCCACAGTAGTTCATGTCTATTTCTGCTCCTGTCTATTAAAATGGGCTTCCTCTGGACAAATCTAGCTTCCTGGGGCCCTGATTCTCTGGAGTACTTATTTTGAGAAGGGGCCTGCAAAAAAAAAACTGAAGTTGGGTTCTTCCTCTAGGAGGCAGTCTGGAAAATAGAAATTGGATGGCTGCTCCTGACCTGAGACCTCTGAGCCTCATCACACCTCAATCAGGTGCCTGTCTTATGCCTTGGAAAGGGTTATGAGATGAAGACATGGATCATTTTAGGTCTCTGGTTCACAGATAGGAGAGGGG
Source organism: Ictidomys tridecemlineatus (assembly GCF_052094955.1). NCBI lineage: Eukaryota > Metazoa > Chordata > Mammalia > Rodentia > Sciuridae > Ictidomys > Ictidomys tridecemlineatus. The sequence goes on from NC_135478.1 coordinate 55,757,784, forward strand.
ACTACATCCTCATGCAATTTGGGATTTGGGGGGGGGTTAGTCTGTTCAGGCAGGAAATCTAAGAGAGATGTAGTCCCCACCTCAAATATAAATGCCTGGTCTTGATACTCTTTAAAAGAAAAAAAATAGACACCTTTGTTACATTTCACTTCACTCTATCATTCCACCAAAAAAACCAGCTGCTTTGTCTTTGAGCCCGTGAAGATGGGTTAAAAAAAAAAAAAAAAAAATCAACTGTGATCCAACCTACCAGCTATGCATGGCGTAACAATATGACGTCATACAGCTGGAGTCTGAGAGGCCAGAGGCAGTTTCAACTTCAAACCCGACGGGCCACCCAGAACCCTTTTTCTCTGTGGTAGGTATGAATCTCATCCCACTTTGTGATCATTGATTGGTGTTTATTTATTTTTTTTAAGTGTTAACTTTATGGCCCTAACATCAGACAATAATTCAGTTTGGCTTTGACTTTTTTTCCCCCCTTGTAGCCGGGCATGGTGGCATACTCCTGTAATCCCAGCGGGAGGCTGAGGCAGGAGGATCTCGAGTTCAAAGCCAGCCTCAGCAACTTAGTGAGGCCCTGAGCAACTCCATGAGACCCTGTCTCTAAATAAAATATTTTAAAAAAGGGCTGGGAGTGTGGCTCAGTGGTCAAGTGCCCCTGGGTTCAATACCTAGTACAAAAATAAATAAATAAGTACCTCCTGCGTCCTTTGTTCATTCAACACATAATTTTGGAGCAACAAGAAATACAAATTAATGAATAAGTCCCAAATAAGTCAGCCTGGGTTTTAGTAGGTGGTGTACATTTTTTCTGTTGACTTTCTAAAGTCATCCTGGAGATGGGCTCAGGAACTCACACATGCTAGGCAAAAGCTATACCACTGAGCTACATCCTCAGACCTTTGTATTTTGAGACAGGGTTTCATTAAATTGCTTAGGGCCTTGCTAAATTTCTATGACTAGCATTGAACTTGTGATCCTCCTGCCTTAGCCTCTAGGGTCTCTGGTATTAAAAGTATGCACCACCATGCCTGGCTCTAACTGGTTTTCTGTTGGTTGGTTGGTTGGTTGGTTGGTATTGGGGACTTAACCCAGGGGCACTTAACCACCGAGCCACATCCCCAGCCCCCACTCCATTTTAAAATTTTTAAAATTTGGGGCAGGAACTTGCTAAGTTGTTTAGGGCCTGACTCATTTGCTGAGGCTGGCCTTAAACTTGCCATCCTTCTGTCTCAGCCTCCCTAGGATTACAGGCGAGTGCCCCTTCGCCTGACTCTAATTGGCTTTTAATATAAATGCAGTTACAAATTGACAGGGATGAGATATGTTTAGACCTCTAACTTTGGAGCCCGCCTGTACACTGTGTAAACATCCCTGATGCACACACACTTGCTTGGTGACCCTGGTTAAGTGATTCAATTTGCTAATGCTCAGGTTGGTTTTGTATTTTGTAATGAAGTCATAAGAATACTTTCCTCAAGGTCTTGTTGTAAAATTAAATGAGATCATTTAGGCAAATCATTTGGCCGGGAGCAGTATTTTTTAATTTTTTCCCAATTATTACTCCCACCAGAGAGCTTTTTAAGATCTTTCCCCCAGAATCATCTCCTGCTTAACCACTGAGCCATATCCCCAGCCCTCTTTTTTTTTTCTGTATTTTATTTATAGACAAAGTCTTGCTGAGAGTTGCTGAGGGCCTCCCTAAGTTGCTGAGGCTGGCTTTAAACTCACGATCCTCCTGCCTCAGCCTCCCAAGCCGCTGGGATGACAGGTGTGTGCCACCTGTCCGGCCCCCCAAATAATTTAATACCTACATATACGATGTGTCTGACTAGGTATTCTATGTCTGTGCTTTATACACAATATACAGTAAGATTTTCCACAGCCCCCCAAGAACGGGGGGGGGTCACTCCCTTAAAGGTGACATAGCTTTCCACGGAGAACGAATGAGCAAGCACCTGCACAGAGTCCCTGGTACGTCTTAGCCAGTATGATAGGAATAAGGGAAATTAAATAAATGATTTCATGTCCCCAAAGAAAGGGGGGAGGTCAGTCCTGACAAGAAGATGACAAGGGACACAGCCAGCCCCACAAGTGCAATCTTGAACCCAGTGGCCCAGCAGGCCGCCCGTGGAGGCTGGGCAGGGCTGTGCATGGACCACCGAGACCTCATTGATAGGGAACATGTCAGACTCAAGCTCAGATGCAAAGAGAAGGGGACAGTTCTCACCCCGTCACCTAAGGCCACCCATTGCTTACAAGAAGACCACAAAGCAGGCATCCAGGAGAGGGACTTGTGGACACCGTGCTCCTCGCCCCCCAAAATCCTCTTCTCACCAAGTCCACCCAACATCCCACTCCCTCCACGAGATATTTCGCAGCACAAATGAGCCCCTTCACCTTCTGAGTCCAAGGACATGCCACAGCACAGACCCAGCCCTGCTTCTGTCCTGTCAAGGTCATGGTAGGCAAGGAGACTGAGGCACCTTCCCAGACAGGAAATGTCACAACTCAATAAAACGTGGAGACTGCAACGCCCCCCCCCACCCAACGGAACGTGAATGTTAAAAAAACAACGGCAAAATCCCGTTGTCCATAGTGACATTCATAGTGCTGTGCCAATGCTCCTTTCCTGACTTTGAGCACGGTCCCACAGTCACACAGCATCTCAGCGCTGAGTTGGGTGCAGTCTGCACGCCTATGACCCCAGGGGCTCCAGAGGCCGAGGCACGAGGATCACCAGTTTGAGGCCAGCCTCAGCACGACAGTAAGATTCTGCCTCGAAATAAAAATAAAAAGGACTAGGGATGCACTCAGTGGTAGAGCACGCCTGAGTTCAAGCCCCAGGACCAAACAATTAAATGAAATTAAAAAGATTTCTGTATTAGCCAAGTGGGGTGGCACAGACCTGTGATCAATCCCTCAAGAGGTTAAGGCAAGAGACGGCAAGTTCAAGGCCAGCCTGGGTGACTTAGCAAGATCTTGTCTCAAGATTTAAAAAATAAAAAAAAAGGGGCTGGGATGTGGCTCAGTGGGAGAGCATCCCTGGGTTCAACCCACAGTACTGTGGGTCAGGGAAGTCAACATTTAGGCAAAGGACAGACAAGATATGTGGGAACTACACTGGGCACGGTGGCACACACCTGTCATCCCAGCAGCTCAGGAGGCTGAGGGAGGAGGACCACAAGTTTGAGGCCAACCTCAGCAACTTGGCGAGGCCCTAAGCAACTCAACAAGACCCTGTCTCTAAATAAAAATATAAAAATGGGGATGGGGATGCGGCTCAGTGGCCAAGTGTCCCGGGGATCAATCCCCATACCAAAAAAAGAAAAAATATATATATATATATGGGAACGATACTAATTTTTTGCAACTTTTCTCTGGGTCTAATTATTTCAAATAAAAAGCTTTTTTTCGCCTGGCAAATTGGCCCATTCTCTCACCAGGTGTGTCCCAAGGGACTCCCATGCTGGGCTCTTCCAAAGGCTTCGGAATCAGCCAGGAACAAATCTAGACCAAAATGAATGAAATCATACTCTAGGCCTTCTCTCCTCCTCGGGAAACACATTACAGGTGATTCCTCTGGCAGGCCGTTATCCTTTTACTACCAGCACCCCAAGTTCCCAGGCCCCCGTGTCTCCCCCCAGTGCGTGCATTAAGTTGGCAGGGTATGGCTCTTGTCCCCTGCCCTCCACTCGGGGGATAAATGGGAGAGGAGAGCTCTTCACTCTGCTGCCTGGCATGTAGCACTTGCCTAGAACAGTGCTTGGCACATCAATAAGTGAGAGGAGGTAGCATTTCCTTAAAAAAAAAAAAAAATATATCTATGCCCTTGACATAGATCCTGGCACAAAGTAGGTGTTCAATTAATTAATGTGTTTCTTTCCTGCAACAGCACATCAAGGATCAGATGGTGGTCCACATGGACTTCCAAGCCTCTAATGACATGTCATATTTAAGGCTTTGACAGGTAAGAAAGCGTGTAAGAGAAATGTTACGTGTGAGAAAGTTAGTTCATTTGGTAGGAGTGGGAAGGAGAAATAGAGACCTATACTCTTATACCCCTGTGGACCCCTCACACTTCCCAAACTAAGCCGGTATTTAAAAGATTTCAACAACTTGCTTTAAAAGAGAAGAAGGATCATCAAAAGAGAAAAACCCTATAATATAGACCCCATTGTATAAGTTATCACATGTGGTTGGCATGCAGTTGTAATATTGCCTTAACATATTTTTAGCATCTGTAGGATTATTTCGATAGCTCTCTTTCCACTGATATTAATTTTTGTGTTCTTGTTTTTTTTTTTCTTGATTAGACTTGTTTGATTTTTATCGACTTTTAGCTATATTATTTTCCCTCTATTTTATATATTTCTGCTCCAACTCTTATTTTTCCTTCCTACTAGCTAATTTAATTGTGAATCTAGCTTCTTTCTGATACAAGTACTTTAAGTTATAAATGTTCGTCTGAGTACTGTTTCATCCCAGAGATTCTGATATTTTAAGCTTTTATTATCTCTTTCTTCGAAGAACTTTTTATTTACTTTCCTCATGTTTTCTTCCTCGACCTGAGAGGCATTTATAAGTGCACCATTTAATTATGAAATAGTTGTCATTCGGGGGCGGGTTTCTATATCTCTTAAGGTGGCTGGTTTCTAATGTCATAAATTATGCAGGAAACACAGTCTGCAAGATTTAAAATTTGAGAGAGAGAGAAATACCAAGAATTCCCTATCAGACTTGGCCAAACACGAGCTACTCACACACAAATTAAAAACAAAACCCATCCTAAGGTTCTAGAAATGCCACATGCATTCGCGAATCCGAGTTGAATGACATTTTTCTGGGCATGGAGCGCTCTGCCTGTCCTCAGACCTGGAACCGCCTGATATGTTTATTCATATTAAAGCAAGGAGAGCTCTCATTTCGAGCTCGACTCGACAATAGATTTCCCAAGCCTGGTCCTCTTCCAGATTTCCTTTTCTCTGTAAATGTCACCAACCCCCCCCCCCATGTGTCCCACTCTGGAAGCCAAAACCTGAGAGATCATCCCGGACAATAACTTCACTCCATCTCTAATTTCTGACAATCTTTGTCTGCTAAATATATTTCGTGTCCATCCGGTACTATTTCTACCGCCAATGTTCTCATCCACAGTGACCTTCTGCCTGACGTCTATAATGGCTTTCAAGTTGGCATCCCTACCTATAATTCATGCCACTCACTGAAGCAGAGAAATGTTAAAAAAAAAATGTTAAAATCTGATGAAGTCATTCCCCAGCTTAATTTTTCCAAAGAACACAATCGTTCATTTGCCCTCAAAGGACATGTACAGTCTGATCTCTGCCAACTCTGAGCAGATCCTTCTAGACCGGTTCTCATCTCTCTCAATGGGTTTCCAGGCATTTCATGCTCTACCTGCAGAGGGCGCTCTACCAACCCTCAGTCCACTGCTCTATCTTTTGGATCTTGTTCCTGAGTAGAACTTTCTGGGAAGGGTCCTCTCGAAATCCCCCAGCCCCTGTATCTCAGTGACCTCCCAGATGGCTCCTACTGAGCTCCATTTCTTCCTCTTTTCCTGTTTGTAGTTGTGGATGGACAGCATGCCTTTATTTTATTAATTTATTTGATGCAGTGCTGAGGTTCGAACCCAGTGCCTCACATGTGCTAGGCAAGCGCTCTGCCACTGAGCTACATGCAGCCCCAGCCCGAGCTCGGTATCCTTTGACTCAAACTCCTGCAAATTCTCCACGCAAAGCATGCCAAGGTGGGTTTGCAGGACAAGAAAAACGCAGGAGTGACCTTCTGTCATTCCAAAGATTCCATTACAAAACATCCCAGTCGGCCTTGTACCTGGGCCTACTCTCTTGTCTCCCTCTTGGACCATCTGCTCTGGGAGCAGCCAGGTGTGAGTCCCGCCCTGGGAAGAGCCATGTGTAGTAAGAGGCTACAAGTCTCCTGCCAAAAGCCACTTAAGTACATCCTTCAACCCCATCTTGCAAGTGGCTGCAGCCTCGACCCACAGCGTGATCCGCCTTCACGATGGTGCTTGAATCAGAACCACGCTGGACTATTCCAGGACTCTGACCCTCAGATCGTCACAAAACACTGTGTCAAGGCAGTCCGTTTGGGGGTGATCTCTCACAGTGGCCACCGTCAAGACCCTGAGACACATCTCATTTGGCAGTTATAGATCGATTGAACGAAACTGATCAATGCCCGGTGTATCTACTGACCAAAACCGATCCATGTCCGTCTGCCCAGCTTTGCCCTACCCCCTCAGCTTGGAATTTCCGGTACTTTGTGATCACCCCAAGGCAGGCTCTCCAACACAGGAGGTAGCTGAACTCATTCCAGCCTCCACTTGGAAGACGTTCCCTCCATAACTTAATCACCTTGTGAAATAGGCTTTTGGTGGACAGTCGACATATGTAATGCGAGTCTTGAAATGAGACAGTAATTAATAGGTGATCACCGTGAGCTCAGGTCCCCGAACCACAGCCCCATCCACGATTAATCTCACTCAGCAGTGGGCCCGGAATCGGGGATGGTTGGTGCCAAGCTGCTTTCCACCCAAGAGCCAATTAATAACCATCAAACAGGATCTGGTCCAGATCGGGCTGGATTGTTCTGCAATCCTTCCTGCAGGAGGAAGGCAGCCCCGTGTAAAACAGGCTTCCTCAGCCTTGAAGGGTGATTGTCACCTTTCTCTGTCTTCCTGGACAGGAGAGAGAAAGGTCATCGGTGTCTAGGCAGGGGACCAACGGGTTCCTCTCTCTGTCTCAAAGGCTCCATCTCGAAGGGGCTGGGTTTTTTTTTTTTTTTTTTTTTTTAAATGTTTTTTTTTTTTTAAAGAGAGAGTAAGAGAGGGGGACAGAGAGAGAGAGAGAGAATTTTAACATTTATTTATTTTTTCTTAATTCTCGGCGGACACAACATCTTTGTTGGTATGTGGTGCTGCTGAGGATCGAACCCGGGCCGCACGCATGCTAGGCGAGCGCGCTACCGCTTGAGCCACATCCCAGCCCCAGGGGCTGGGTTTTAATCCTCATGGATGACAGACCTTCTGTTGGCTTTTCCTCTGGAATGCTCTGTTAGTTGCAAATGGGATCATTTTCAAAGAAACATCGAGCAGTCAGTAGTACCGCAGCCACCGCAGACCGGCCTTGGACACGCACCGTGTGATCAAAATGAGTGACAGACTTTATGTTCTCCTTGTACCGTTCCCTCTTCACCCACTTCCCGAAATTCAGATCTTGTGGTTAGAGAAAGCCCCAGTTTTGCTTCCAAGAAACACATGATTTTCAGCCAACACTTCCAAGGGGTTAGCCATTAAGGGTAGGGTTTCCCAGGCTTCTCTGAATATAGAGTTTCAACTGTGGTGCTTGCTAAAAAAATTGCATGCTATGATGCTCTTGATGTGGAATGTCCCTCAAAGTCTCACAGGTACACAGGTCAGATTTTTTTGGTGGGGTGTGGGGGCAGTGATTGAATCCCGGTAAGTCATTAATCCGTTGGATGGGTTCATTCAGCTCAATGGAATATAGGAAGACAGGACCTAGTTGGAGGGAGGAGATCATAACAGGCATTCATGCCCTTGAAGGGTTGACTTTCTCCCCAGCCCTTTCTACCCTCTCTCTGTCTCTCTCTCTCTTTGTTCCCTAGAAGTCATGAGCTGAGAAGCTTCCCTTGGTCACACACTTCTGCCATGATGTTTCTGCCTTGGAATCAGCCAGCCAAGGTCTGGACCTCTGAAACTCTGAGCCCACGTAACTCTTTCCTCCTTTGCGTTGATTATGTCGGTATGTTGGTGATAGCAACAAAGAGCTGACTTGTAGGGTACAAACCACAGGTTTTGTACCTCCCCCAGGGATCTCTGTTTTATCCACCAACTCAAGAAATGGATTCTCTAAGCAGGCACAAAAGCTCACCTGTGTCCCTGAAGCATTGCCACGCTAGAGTGGGCCATGAGCTCACACATGCAAATATTTGCCCTCATACAAAAGACAGAAAACTTATCAAAGAAAAAAACCCAAGGAACTTCATTCTCAAGGACCACTACTCTGGCAGATTGGGCTTCTCACCAAGGAACCAAAAGGGCCAAGTTATACAACTTGCACAACACACCAGGCAGCTCAATTTTTAGAATGGGCAAGGTTAAAAAAAATACAAAATAACGAAAACATCAAGCCACAGTGAAAATAATACTCTCCTTGGATTCACTTTCCTGAGTGATCTCGCAACTAAGAAACCAACTTTAATATCACCTTGAAAAAAATATTTTTCAGATGATGAGCATCTGGGGAAAATTAATAGAAATGGTTTAATTTGTTTGTTTACCCCATGTTGCTTATCATTAGAAACAAACAAAAAAAAGTATACTCCAAGGCACAGGACTGCATAGGACTCTTTTTATGTTCTCATGGGTCATGAAGAAAAAGCAGAGGGTTTTGTTTTTGTGTGGTGCAGAAGACTGAGCTCAGGGCTTCATGCACGGGAGGCGAGCACTGAACCACTGAGCCACATCCCCAGCCCATGAAAAATCCATTTTTGATCCCACTTTCTAACCTATTTTTTTTTTTGGTAGTAGGGGTTGAATCCAGGGGTGCTTAACAACTGAGCCCCATCCCCAGCCTTTTTTCATATTTTATTTAGAGACAGGGTCTCACTAAATTGCTTAGGGTTTCACTAATTTGCTGAGGCTGGCTGTGAACTCATGATCCTCCTGCCTCAGCCTCCCGATCTGCTGAGATGACAGGTGGAGGCCACTGCACCTGACTCTCATCTACTTTTAAATAAATCTATCTGAAAAGTTGAGGGACTTTTCCACGTGATTGATTCTGTAATGTTTTCAGTTTCTAAAATACCAATTATGGGCTTGAAAATATTTATTCACATAATGACTCTATAAAGTTTTACATTTACTTCTACTTTAATTTTCTCTTTGTTCTTTAATGAAATATATTTGTCTCTAATATTCCTTATCACTAGGAGTCCAGTATTCCTGTGGTGCTAGGTGCTATGCCATGATCTAATCCAGTCTTTCTTTTAATTTGTCCCAAACCTCAGATCTCAACAAAGTAGTTATTGCTGGGGTTCAGTGGATTTTTTTTTTTTTTTTTTGGTACCAGGGATTGAACCCAGGGTGCTTAACCACTGAGCCATACCCCCAATCCTTTTTGATATTTTATTTGGAGACAGGGTCTGAGTTGCTTAGGGCCTCACTTTTGCTGAGGCTGGCTTTGAACTCCTGATCCTCCTGCCTCAGCCTCCCGAGCGGCTGAGATTACAGGCATGTACCATGGCGCCCAGCTACAGAAGTTGCTATTCCCTTTCTATGGAGCAGAATGTGGAGGCCAGAGAGATTGCAAGAGTTGTCTGAGTTCACGTGGCTCCCGGGTAATAAACAAGAACTCAAAACACATCTCACTTGGGAAGTTGTTTGTTAGCAGAATACCAAATTCCAGATATATTGAATGAAAAAAATATCTTCCCAGGGTGGCAGTAAAAAATACTGTTTTAAGATAGATACAGAGGGGATCCTCTGGTTCATCTCAGTGTTGGTTCTCTATCAATTCAGTGAAAGTGACACATCACTGCCACTAAATCTGTCTCTTTTTGTGTTAAAAGTGTCCAATAGGTTGGCGTGGTGAAAAATGGAGTCCTATCAGTTCCTCTATCCTTAAATAAGGTGAGCCCACCACTGCTGGGACAATTTCTAAGCGGAGTTTTAGGCTGTAAAGGAGCTCCTGTTCAAAACAGTAAAATATATATATATATATATATATTTCTTTTTTCTTTTTTTTTAAAGGAGCACCTGGAATAATTGAATAGGACTGGAGTAAACAGGACCTGTGGTCACAGATGAGGTTATCCACCACGGCAAGATGAACGAGGGGACACAGGGAAGAGATGTCACTGTGAGTGACAGAGAAAGGACACCATCAGCCAGCTCATGCGCAGTCTCCACGAGGCGGCCGGCCAGCGAGGGGGGCCGTGGAGGAGATGCTGAGAGACTTGTTGGAAATCTTGGAGTGGGGCGTCCACTAAACTAGCTCCTTTGAGCACCCAGAACGTGATCCACGGGGGGAGAGGAACCTTGGCCTCTGTTCCCCAGGAAGCCCACCTTCCAGAAACCCCCAGGCCTTCGGGAATTCTTTTGGACACAACATCATCAGGAGAGTGGACAGCAAACCACGGAGACAAGCTGCTTCAAGGCGCCCCAGGGTCAGAACTGGTCATGTTCCTCCTAGTTCTTCTGTGGACTCTCTCCCTGAGGTTTGTAAGCCAGGCATGTGGCCCATGACCGCCATCCCAGCGGCTCAGGAGGCTGAGGCAGGAGGATCGTGAGTTCAAAGCCAGCCTCAGCAAAAGCAAGGCGCTAAGCAACTCAGGGAGACCCTGTCTCTAAATAAAATACAAAAGAGGGCTGGGGAGGGGGCTCAGGGGTCAGGTGCCCCTGAGTTCAATTCCCAGTACCCGCAAAAAGGGGAAAAAATAACAAGAAGGAAATCATAAAAAAAAGAAGAAATAATCCACAAACTCAAAAAGAATTCGGTAGGTTCAACATTACATATCTTTATTAAAAAAATAAATAAACCACCACAAAGAAAAACCCAAACTGACGAACCCTAACTCAAGGACATGCTGAACTTGAACTCAAGCGACCCTGAGGTGTTCAGTGGCGGTCTCAGAACCCCCTGAAATCACAACAAATTTTGGGAATTTGCTCACATGGGCAGTCTGTTAGAGAGGGCTGATAAATTTCATTCTACTTTATTTCTCTAAAAAGTCTGTTAAGTCGGTACATAAAAATTGTACAGATTAGACGAGTGGATGAAGAAACTGTGGCCTATATACACAATGGAATGTGACTCAGCATTAAAAGAGAATAAAATCGTGGTGTTTGCAGGTAAATGGATGGAGATGGAGAGTATCATGCTAAACAAAGTAAATCCCCAAAAACCAAAGGCTGAATGTTCTCTCTGATAAATGGAGGCTGATCCATAATGGGGGGTGTGCGTGGGAAAAAATGGAGGAACTCTGATTGGGCAAAGGGGAAGGGAACAGGAGGGGGCATGGGGGCAGGAAAGATGGTGGGATGAGATGGACATCCTCACCCCAGGTACATGTGTGACTGCACACATGGTGTGACTCTACAGCATGTACAACCAGAGAAATGAAAAGTTGTGCTACAGTTGTGTACAATGATCCAAAATGCATTCTGCGGTCATATGTACTTAATTAGAGTAGTTCTAATTAGAATAAACAGATACATAAAGTTTTTTAAAGTGTGCATATTATGAGGTCCCTGTGATGTACCGATACGTACATGCTCTGTGTAATGTTCAGACCCACGTACACACATCTCTCTCCTTGAACATTCATCGTTTCCTTTTGGTGAAAACATTTCAAATCCTTTTCTCTAGCTCTCCCTGCCTCTTTTAAGCCAGGAATACTCTACCTCTGAGCTACACCCCCAGCCTTTTTTACTTTAAGACAGATTCTTAATAAGTTGCCCAAGCTGGCCTAGAACTCAGAAAACTCAAACTTCCAGCCAGTGGGGATGACAGGTGTGTGCTGTGTGTGGCTTCTATACAATAGATACAATTGTCATCTACTGTCCCCCACCGTGCCACAGAATACCAGAACTTAATTCTGCTACCTAAGTGTGACTTAGATGGAGCACTCTTTATTGGAGGGGTTGATGGGTTTGATTCCCATTTTAAAAGGCATCTGAGCCGGGCAGGGTAGGGCATGCTTTTAATTCCCAGCAACTCTGGAGGCTGAGGCAGGAGGATGGAAAGTTCAATGCCAGCTTCAATAACTTAGGTCCTAAGCAACTTAGTGAAACCCTGTCTTTAAAAAAAAAAAAAAAAAGTGTAAAAGGCTGGGGATGTAGCTCAATGGTAGAACACCCCTGGGTTCAATCCCTAGTACCCCCCCCATTAAAAAAAAGAAAAGAAAGAAAAAGACTCTGAACTGCCCTGTAATGAGATTAAGAACTAAAATCTGCTTTCCTCTCAAAAAGACTCCGAACCTGAGGATGTTCAAGTTGAGAGAACTTCAGAAATCATTTATATGAGTTCTTCCTTACTTCACTTTAATAAAATCAAATGCCGGGGATGGGGTTGTGGCTCAGAGGTAGAGCACTCGCCTAGCACCGGGGAGACCCTGGGTTCGAATCTCAGCACCACATAAAAATGAATGAAAGATGATATATCATGAGCTCTGTAATGTTTTGAACAATCAATAAAAAAAATGAAAAAAAATGAATGAATAAATTAAAGATATTGTGTCCAACTACAACTAAAAAAAATGCTTTTTAATATCACACCATTACTTTATGAAAGTTTCCTAATAGATTAAGACAGATCCACTTAGTTAAACCACAGTGGTCAGAAAAACCCACCTCAACTTGAACAAACCTGTGATTCACATGCATTTAACAATTTTTTTTTTTCCTGGAACACAAAACCATAAAACACGTCATGTTTTTATCAAATCTAAGGCAACAATTATAATGTATGAGGCAATAAGGGGGGAAATGCTGCCAACCAAATTACAAAATGTCACTGACTATATAATCTATTTTAATTTCTGAAACATTGAAGTCTAGAAAACTATATGTTTTAGAAGGGAAGAAATACGGTATTACAAAAAAGCAATGCTTTGGTATATGTGACTTTCTTTTTTTCCAGTGGTTCATGGACTTTTACTTTATTTATTTATTTTTATGTGGTGTTTAGAATCAAACCCAGTGCCTCACGCCTGCTAAGCCAGCACTCTACCACTGAGCCATAACCCCAGCCTCATTATATGACTCTTTCTTTCTTTTTTTTTTTTTTTCGGGGAGGGGTGGGTACCAGGGATTAAACCCAGGCACATTTTACACCAAGCCCCATCCCCACCCCTTTTTATATTTTATTTAGAGACAGGGTTTCTTTGAGTTGCTTAGAGCCTTATTAAGTTGCTGAGGCTGGCCTTCAACTCGTGATCCTCCCGCCTCAGCCTCCACTGGGACCACAGGTGTGCCCCGTGGCACCTAGCAATCCTTCCTGACATAAACCATCCTGATAAGTCAGAGTCTCTGATTTCCAATTTGGGTTTATTCTAAATGGAGAGATGATACAAAGACCCTGGCAAAGCAATTTAAGTGCTTTGGAGTTTTTATAACTGCTTCTTCTATTTTACCCTCTTTACCTTCCCCTGATTTAATAACCATTTTTAAGCTACCAGCCTTCATCACGTCTTCCTAATGGATTCACACAAGTTTTCAAGGAAACAGAGATTGTCTTTCACCCTCACTTACGTTGCATTGGTTAAGTAATTAAACTGTGTGAGCAGAGTAACAAGGTAAACAGGCCCAGGCAATCTGGGGAGAAAACAAGATATCGGTGGAGAGCAGGTGTCTCGTGGAGGGAGAGCAGTGAGCAGGTACACAGGTGGCAGGTGCTTCTGCCGCCGGGTGCTCAAGCCCAGAGGAGTCTCCTGCAATATGAAGGAGGGCAGACTCCTGCAGGGTGGCTGCCTCAAGAGGCCCTAGAAGACACTACAACTGACAGTCTGCTCCCCCGTGGGTCTCCTGCTAGAAATGACCAGGCACACAAAGGGACATCGTGAGGGTGTGTGACCTCCAGCCCCAAGTGTGCCTGCAGAAGACAGGAGCAACCCGGGCTGACACCGCAGCTGGACACTTTTTTTTTTTTTTAACATAATGTGGAGTGTCACTGGCCGTGTCCTCAAATGTGAACACGGGAGAGTTCTGTCCCATTCACTCCACTGTCTTTCCTGTTCCCATCCCCCCTCCCTGCCCTTCCTTCCCCTTTGTCTGATCCAGTGAACTTCTATTCTCCCCACCCACTTACTGTGAGTCAGCATCTACATATAAGAGAAAACATTCAGTTTTTGGTTTTTTTGGGGACTGGCTTCTTTCACTTAGTATAGTCTCCAGTTCCATCCATTTACCAGCAAATGCCCTCATTTCATTCTTCTTTATGGCTGAGTAATATTCCATTGTGTATAGAGACCATGATTTCTTTATCCGATTTTTTGGTTTTTGGGGTTTTTTTTTTTGTTTTTTTTCTGTTGAAGGGCACCTCGGTTGGTTCCATAGCTTAGGTGTGGCCATGTGACTGTAGTATTTCAGCTGTGCACTTAGATGCAACTCCCAATCACTGCTTACTTGTTCGTGACCCCTATGCCAAGTACTGCTATGCGCGTTAATTATATCAGGATGATAAGCCTTCACAATCCTTATGGTCTCAATCATGCCCCTCAGCTATACCCCAGTACTGGGATGTAGCTGAGGGGCAGGTTTAGCATGTCCAAAGCCTTGGGTTCTATCCCTCACACAATGAAATGCCATCAAACAATGAAAAAGAGACCTCAGGAAGGTGTTAGTGCCTGGCACTTAGGAGATCATAATAAATACAGCTTTCAGGAGGAGCCAATAGAGATATTTAGGCTGCCTCCCACCTGGAGGCTGGGCTCCTGGAGAACCAGACACAACTACCTCCCTGCTGGCCTCAAGGATCTCTTAAGCTTTTTTGTTTTTGGTCCCAGGGATTGAACTCGGGGGAACTGAATCACTGAGCCCCATCCGCAGGCCTATTTCTCATTTTATTTAGAGACAGGGTCTCCCTGAGTTGCTTAGGGCCTTGCTTTTGCTGAGGCTGGCTTTGAACTCCAGATCCTCCTGCCTCAGCCTCCCGATCAGCTGGGATGACAGGTGTGGGCCACCGTGCCTGGCTCTACCCAAAAGCTTTTGCATGTTCTCTGTTCCACGGCTTCCCGTCTCTCAAAGCCATCCTCCAGAAGAAGCGAGGGAAAACAGATGACCTCAGGAATCCTGCACCATTTTCCCTGCCTACAAAAATAGAGAACTGATCTTTTAAAGAAAAAAAAAAAATTAAAAATTTTTAAAAAAAGGCCGAATAGATCTATTTTAAAGGTTCCTTCCTTCCTTTCACCATCTCGATGTGCTTCACAAGTGCCCTGATTTCGGTATTTGCGCTGCCATCTTCTGCCCCTGTACTTGGCCTCCTTCCACAGCTAATTCTGATTCTCCTTGTTTGCTGAATAGCTGCAGCCAAGGCGAAGAGACAATTAGATGGCAGGAGGATGAATGAGATTTTCTTTTTTTAAAGAAAAAGATCCCTTATAAATAACTCCCTGCAGAAATCTCGAAATAACTGTGGACAAAGAATTGTCAGTTTACAATACTAAACAATATGAAGACCAAAAAAAAATAACAATAAAAATAGTAGGCCACGCAAGCACTATTCTTGAGTGTCTTAGGAAATCAGAAATAGGCACAGCATCGTCTCGGGTTCAATAGCAACCTAGAGATTGATTTGCTTAACATTTTTGATGTCCTAACAGTGATTCAAACCCACGACCAAGGTCTTTAGCAAGGGTACCGCTTGTCAAAAATGCACTGACATGCCCTCACTAATTGTTTTTTTCCCATCCGTTATAGATGGACAACTTATTTATTGACTCTTCCTGTGGTGCTAAGAATGGAACCCAGTGGCTCACACAGGCTAAGGCCACCTCCCCAGCCCCTGTCACTAATGTGTGACACAGTAAGTCTACGGGTCCCTCCTTGCCTTCTAACCTACCCACGTCAGAAACGCACAGTTTCCAAAGGCTTTACCCCAAGTGAGGTTGTAACTTAAAAACAGTCAGGAGCCAGGAAAGATCCAGATCCAGAGTCCTGATTCCCCAGAGAATATCAAGATCGACCTTGGTCGGGCTGGGGTTGTGGCTCAGAGGAAGAGCGCTCACCTAGCAGGCGTGAGGCGCTGGGTTTGACCCTCAGCACCACATACAGACAAAATAAAGGTATGGCGTCAAGGCCAGCTGACCCACCGAGACAGGAGGGAAACGGTTCTGTCCTCCCCAGACGTGGACACTCACCCACAGGCACCAACACACGCACAAGAGTCCACATCCACAAGTGCACAGAAATCACGGGAGGTGAAACCCATCTCTAGTGACAAATGGCAAGGGGAGGAAAAAAAAAAAAGGTGCATGATCTAAAATACCTTTCTCATTCTTTCTCCTCGTTATTGGATGCTGTGGCCGACATCAGGCTAAATGGAGCAGAAAACAAAATCTTGTGTTTTTAATCAAAGGTTTATCAGAGTCCTGGCTGTTCATCTACAAGAGGTAGCCAAATCTGCCATGTTAATCTGAAGACCAAAAAAAATAAAATAAAATAAAAATAGTAGGCCACGCCAGCGCTCTTCCTGAATGCCCTAGGAAATCAAAAATAGGCACAGCATCCTCTCTGGTTCAATAGCAACCTACAGATTGATTTGCTTAATTAAAATAGGTAGGAACACCCGCCACCAGGAAATGTTTGGCAAGACTGTAGGAGTCGTTAAGAATGAGTCACCTGTCATCTCAGCAGCTCAGGAGGCTGAGGCAGGAGGATCATGAGTTGAAAGCCAGACTCAGCAATGTATCGAGGCCCTGAGCAACTCAGCGAGATCCTGTCTCTAAATAAGATACAAAATAGGGCTGGGGATGGGGCTCAGTGGTTAAGCACCCCTGGGTTCAATCCCCGGTACGAGAAAAAAAAAAAAAAAAACTACAATAAAGCAAGTTTGATTAATGGATACGTGTATATACCTCATCTGCACAGATCATTTATGTACTCACAGAAAAGAGGCAAAGGCTACCAAAATGGCACATTAACAAGGACTAAGTAGAGGAATTAGAGGTCATTTTTATTTCCTCCATTTGATTTATTTGTATTTTCTTTCCACAGTTAACACAAATGATTTCTGTGATGGGCACAATAACGGAAACTGACAGCCAGGCTACAAAGCATAACCTGGACAGATGTGTTTCCAAAGCTACTTACGCCTTGGCTAAAGTGACAATATTCACTCAGAGGTCACTCTTCCCAAGCCCCTGTTACTGGGGCCTTGTTGATTTACTTGATGTGGAATGTGGATCATATGCTATGTTCAGACAATTAGCAGAAACCAAACCCATGGATATTTTGAATTAGCAGCGCTTCTCTAAAAGTGGGCAAAGTTGGTAAGGCGTCCGAGATGTCGGAAGAGTCCCAGAGTACCGGATTGGGAGGGTAGGTACCAGGGATTGGACTAAGGGGCACTTGATCACTGAGCCACATCCCCAGACTTTTGTATTCTATTTAGAGACAGGGTCTCCCTGAGATGCTTAGGGCCTTGCTTTTGCTGAGGCTGTCTTGAAACTCCCGATCCTCCTGCCTCAGCCTCCCGAGCTGCTGGGATCAAAGGCATGCACCACCACACCCAGCTACTTATGATTTTTGAGGCCTTTTGCATAAAATATCGCCGCAGCAGGGTTAGAAAAGTTGTGGTTATCTCTAGATACAGCAATTACAATCTTGTGGTTAGATCTATATGACTGCATATCACAACCTTCATTTGGAGAGATTGTCATGCCTAAATCTGAAGGAATTCCCACTCTCAGTTCTCTCCAGGCCCACCCCAATCTTGGGACAATGACAAAAGGTACTTATGGCCTGCACTGCCAGCTCCCCCCTACAAAAATCAGACAGGCAAGAGTGGGAAAGAGCTCTACGGAAGGACAGCCATTTAGTTCCTGGAGTGAGATAAAGTCCTAGGACTGAAAGCACTGGAGGAATTGTGTCATTCATCATTTCATCAAATCTAGGGGGCTCCTTAAAGAAGGAAGAGGAAGGGGAGAAGTGACATGTGACCATCATCTTCTGCTATAGCTGGCAGGGTCTATTTACATTTAATTTAGGCTGAACATGAGCCGCAAATCTCTTTAGCCCTTAAACATCTCCTTCAAAGGGATGTCAGGATATAAATCCCCATGTCAGCATCCATGTCAACACCCAGGGAGGAATCTTTAAAAGCACCCTCCCAAGGGCATCTATTTACCAGAGAAAGGACACCACTAGAGAGCCAATTAAGATGAAAGGCTGGAGAAGGACCCAGCGTCCACCTGAAGACCCAGCCTGCAATCATCCTTCGCACAGCGGAGAAAGGAGCAGGGGGCGGAGCGCAGAGGGTCCCTGCCTGCCTCCCCAGGCTACCGCCATGCTTTGCAGCAATGAAATGAAAATCATTGCAGACTAGACCCAGGCCTGTGTGCTTTCGGCTGGTTTTGCACAGGAGCTTAGAGCGCCCTGGTTCCATCCATCCAAGCACTCAGGGTGATTCCTTGTTACGGTGACAGCGAAATCCTTCACCATAATCAAACCAGGGTGCAGAATGGAGCCCTCCCTGTGCCATGCAGCCAGGGAGACACTGTGCAGGGGCGAAGAGCTGACTTGATGTTACCCATGCTCTGCTGATCTGCTGTAGGTTTCACTTCAGGGGCGCCTGTAGTCCCAGAGGCTCAGGAGGCTGAGGCAGGAGGATTGCAAGTTCAAAGCCAGCCTCAGCAACTTAGCGAGGCCCTAAGCAACTCAGTGAGATCCTGTCTCTAAGTAAAATACAAAAAGGGCTGGGGATGTGGCCAGTGGTTAAGTGCCCCTGTGTCTACTCCCCACCAACAAAAGAAAAAAGAAAACAAATAAAATGATGCTAAAGTCTATGTCATTTTTAGCTCAGTTTTAAAAATTAGTTGCCAATATTTAAAACTTGGGAGAGGTTCCTGGAAAACAGCCAAGAGATTTCCAGCTTGTCTCTCTCCAGGAAGGGCCTGCGCTCTTCTGCCTGGCGATGGGTGACTGGAGCACAGCGATGATGTCCCTTTACATGCCCCAGTTCTCCCAAGTCCCCACTATCCCCTGTTGTCAGTGTGCATGGCACATTTCAAGTATCTGGGTCAGGAGTTCCCAATAGGGTATGTGTAGGGTGCTTGTGTCTATGAATTATGAATCTTCCTCCCAGGTCTAGCAGAGGGGCTTACCAATATACCAGGGAGCGCTGGGGGTACCCAGAGAAGGATGTGTCTGCTTCGCGGAACCAGCATATTATGGTTGCCTGATTTCAAAATAAATGAAGAACGGGCTGGGGATCTAGCTCAGTTGGTAGAGCGCCTGCCTTGGATGCACCAGGTCCCTGGGTTCAACCCCCAGCACCACCATAAAAATTTTAAAAATTAAGAAAAAAGAAAGAAATGAAGGCTTAAACTAAATGGCTGTAAACAGAGACAAAACTGGGAGTCACTATACACGGAAAGCTCTGTGCAGTCACAGCTTCATGACATTCAGACCTGCTGCAGGGGCGGAGGGGAGCCAGTACTGGGAGATCCACTCCGAGCTAGGTTCTGGACCTCACTCTCTGCAGAGCCCTCTATCACGGCCAATTCCTGGTGACCACCTTGATGGCCACCAACACAAAAATCTCCCTCTTCTTCCATGGTGACAGGCCCAGAGTTATGTCCCAGAAATGGGTGTGCACAGTGCATGAACAGGAAGATTCATTTAAATGGGACCATCTTTAGCTGCATTGAGTTATTTTCTAATAAGAGACCTCACTTGAGAACGTCCCTTCTGGTCCGTTTCTGTATTATTTTCTGTGACTGCTGGAAGGGATGTAAAATGACTTGCAGGTCTTGGTCCCTATCCATTGGACAGAGGTGTCCTGCCTATCTCCCGAATCCCAGGGGGCACTGAGGAGCTGGGTATGCAGGATTCTGGCTGTCACAGGAGGAAAGGTTAAATGCTCCTAGCATCTAACCTGCAGGTACTTGAGATGGTGCTGCACAGTGACATTGTCCCACCCAAGTGGTCCTCAGTTTAAAGAGAGGAAAAAAAAACAAAAAGAAAGAGGAAAGGAAAGGAAAATAAAAGGAAAAATCATAATGACTCCCATTAACTACCAGCTTCAGGAATTTTCACCTATGATCCAGAAAGCAGAATTTCCATGTCAGTATCAGAGCACGAGACGGGGAGCCCAAGTCCTGGCTACAGATCATGAATACCCTGTGTTCACTTGGAAGCCCGTGAGCTCTCTGAACCTCTTTTTTCCCCACAAGTGGAAAAAGAGGCCAGTGAGCCCCACTCTGCTTTAAAGTACTCTGCATTTTGTTTTCTCTCTTTTTTTTTTCATTTTTTGTATAATATAAAACAAAGCATATTCTCAACTTAAAAAGAAAAATCCAATTCAAAAACAAAAACCAAAGCTGTGTATCTGTGGATGAATGGATAAACAAAATGTGGTAGATCCATGAATGGAATATCATCTGGCTTTATTAAGGAAGGAGATTCTGACGCATGTGACTACATGGTTGACCCTCAAGGACACTCTGCTAGGTGAGATGATCCAAATACCAAAGGGTAGATACTGTACAATTCTTCTGAATACGAGGTACCTAGAGGGTCAGGGACCAAAAGGAGAATTGTGGCCATGAGGCTCACAGGAGGAGGAATGTGGAACTGTTGTTGCACAAGTACCCAGTTTCAATTTAGGATGGTGAAAAAGTTCTGAAGTTAGATATTGATGACGGATGCCCGACTTTAAGAATATTCTTCATGTGGCTGAAGCTTACACAGAAAAATGGGTACAATGGTAGACCTCGTGTATATTTTACCACAATAAGAAAAGGTTAAAGAGGGCTGGGGTTGTGGCTCAATAGCAGAGCGCTTGCCTTCCTGTGTGGGGCACTGGGTTCGATTCTCAGCACCACATAAAAATGAATAAACAAAATAAAGATGTATATGTGTAACAAAAAAAAATTTTTAAAAAGGTTAAGGAATTTCTCCATTCATAAAATGAATATATGTACATCATAGAAATACAAGTAAAACTATATATGTACACACACACATATATACACAAATACATACACACACACACAATCTTTCCTCAACCACATTCGTTATTTTGTTTTACATCTTTCCAGGATTTTTTTTATCTTGAGGATCCTACAAGATTAAAAATATTTAGGAAAGCCAGGCACGTGGAGCACACCTGTAATTCTGGCAACTCAGGAGGCTGGGGCAGGAGGATTGCAAATTCAAGGCCAGCCTCAGCAAAAGTGAGGCCGTAAGCAACTCAGTGAGACCCTGTCTCTAAATAAAATGTAAGAAGGGCTGGGGATGGGGGTCAATGGTCAAGTGCCCATGAGTTCAATCCCTGGTACCAAAAAAAAAAAAAAAAAGAAAGAAAGAAAGAAAAGAAAAGAAAAAGAAAAACAGAATAAGAGGTGAACAGAAACTAAACTCTTTCTCACCATCCTGTAAGAATCTCAAAAATCAGACGCATTCTCTAATTTTGTTACCTCCAAGAGAACAGACAGAAAGCCACTTCTTTTTCCAGAAACCTATAAACCAGTTTGTCTTTTACTGTTTTTCATTAAAATTTTAAACATGAAGCATGTCCCAGCAAATGAAAAACCCAAATGCACCTGCCCACCGGAGGGACAAACTGCTTGGAAAATTCCATTTTGAAAGTTTCCACGGTTGAAACTCAGATGTCCTCCTTTCCCCTTTATAAGGGTATGCAACTCATTTCACACAGCTTTGGTCAAAGCAATATAAATAGATAATGCAATTTTTTTTCCCCTCAAACTCTGCATTTTGGAAAATAAGGTAGAAACGATTTTTCTGTCATTTTTTTTTTTAAAAATCATGAATACATGTAATGAAGCGCTATCACCCAAAGAAAATGGTATCATGTTATTTACAAGGGGATCCAGATAATCTCTGAGTAAATTCTAGTTAAATTTCAGAAGACACACAAACCATTTAATAAGTTTACTAGATGTACCTTCTAAGAGTAGTCATTACTAGGACATGCCATGGGTTTACCCAGAAACAGCTATAACCCACTAACTTCTCTAAGGACTTTACATCATTCTTTATCATACAGATAGGTCAGAGAATGCAGCGCAGAGTAACTAGATATTTTTTTTTTGGTACTGGAGATTGAACTCAGGGGCACTCAGCCACTGAGCCCCATCCCCAGCCCTATTTTGTATTTTATTTAGAGACAGGGTCTCACTGAGTTGCTTAGAGCCTTGCTGTTCCTGAGGCTGGCTTTGAACTCATGATCCTCCTGCCTCAATCTCCAGAGCTGCTGGAATGATAGGTGTGAGCCCCCATACCGGGCAGTAACTAGATGTCTAAAAGGCCTTTGGTTAGAGTTTCCCTGTGATGTCCTTGGTGTGAGAGGAGCCCCAGGTGATTGGACAAGCACACCCCAAGGGTATTGACTGACAGGTCACTTGTGAGATATATAACAAGTTTCCATTTTTAGTTTTATCAAATTTAATGATGTACATGCAAAAATGGCATGCTAGCCCAAAAGATCATTGAGACATTGCTAATGATTTGATGAATAAAATAAGGATTTAACATCATTTTGTCAGTTTGGACAAATTGAACTTCACAAGAGAAGATTAAGATCAAGCAACTCAGCAAGTCCCTGTCTCTAAATAAAATATTAAAAGGTGCTGGGGATGTGGCTCAGTGGTTGAATGCCCCTGAGTTCAATCCCCAGTGCAAAAAAAAAAAAAGACTTAAAAGAACTTTTCTTTAGGTGGAGATAAAGAAAAAATATAAGCTTTCATGCACAAATTGGAGGAAAATATTTAGTGAGAAAGGACAGAAACCACACTTTAAA
This sequence comes from Ictidomys tridecemlineatus, assembly GCF_052094955.1. Lineage (NCBI taxonomy): Eukaryota > Metazoa > Chordata > Mammalia > Rodentia > Sciuridae > Ictidomys > Ictidomys tridecemlineatus. Next base: position 55,780,331 of record NC_135478.1, read on the forward strand.
AGACTAGCTATGTAACAAAAGAAAAGGAAGGTGTTAATCCTGTTTTATTATGACTAACAAGAATGTTCCAGAGAAGCCCAGGGGTGTAACTTTAGGCATGTAATAAGTGCCCCACACCCTACTCAATACTGGCATCAATACAAACTCCAAGGTGAGCAATACCTGAAACCATTTTTATGGATAAGTCAATTGGACTCAGAGGTTAAAGGATGGTCCAAGGTCAAGTGAGTTGAGCAGGGGGGAGGGGAATTTGCCCAGGCCAAGTCAGAGCAAAACCAGAAGCTAGGAGCAAACTCAAGTGACAATCACTGACGTGGGTAATGATGCAAAAATCCTCAACAAGACTTCAGCAGACGGAATCCAACAACAAACGAAGACTAACCCATTAAGGTCAAGGCACAGAAGACTGGCTTACCATCAGAAAACCCTCTAGCACGATTCAGCCGCCCTCATGAACTGAGTTTCCTTTACTAAAAAAGAAACCCTAAAACATTATCTCAACAGATGCAGAAAAAGCTTTTGAGAAACTCTGACACTGATTCATGATGTAAAAACAAAAAAACAAACAAAAGTCTTTGGCAAACTGTAAATAGCAGAAATATCCCCAACCTCAAAAAAAAAGAGATGTAGGAGGAACCTACAGCTAACCTCCTACCTGGAGTTGGAAGGGAAAGACAGAGGCCCCAGCGGTGCCACAAGGGACGGGAGATGGAAGATGATCAGAGAGGAAGAAGCGAATCTGTCACTTCTCCCAGTTGACATGGCTGTCTGTGTCTGGGTTGGGCAAACTGGCTGTTTTGTAGCTAAGATTTGCCGGACACAGTCACACCCACTTAGTTAGGACTCCTGTGGCTGTTCTCACTTTACAAGGGGCAGTGATGTCACTGGTCCAATGATCATTCCAAGGAGCCTAAAATACAGACTACCTGGCCTTTCAAGAAAGTTTGCTAAACCACCCCGCACCCTCCATCTATGTAGAAAGTCGGATTCGAGGCCTGAACCACTGCAGAATTCAAGATCAATGTACAGAAATCAATTCTATTTCCATCTCCTTGCATATTTCCATCAATCTGTAATCAGAACTTAAAATGTTTAAATAGCACGGATAATCGCACTGAATACATATGTAAGACCCAGGGATAAATCGGACCAGAGATGGGAATGATCTGTGTAAAAAGTGGAAAAACCATTACTGCGAGGAATTTAAAAGATTGACTCTATTCATGGGCAATCGTTTCAATTTTTATTTCCATTACTTATTTTGTGAGCCCAGGGCCTTGCACCTACTAGGTAAGTCTTCTGCCGCGGAGTTACACCCTACCCCTCCAGGGGCAATACTGTAAATGTGTCCATTCTTTCCATATGGGTCTGTATCCATATATTCAGCACCATTCTCAATCCAAATCTCACACAGAGAACTGGAAGAAGTGATTTGGAAACTCATATGTGAAATAGAAAGACCACAGTAGGCAGACTATTTTGGAAATGGAGAATAAGGTTGGAGGAGTCATATCAAGTAATTAAATTTTTTTTTTTTTATAAATTCCCAGGAACTAAAATCATGTTGAACTGGTGTGAAGATACACTAATAGGTCGATGGAGGTTTAAGAACCCAGAAATACATAGTAACTAGTCAGCAAAACTGGAAAGGTGTTTTTGCAGTGAAAGAGGTTTTTTGTTTGTTTGTTTGTTTGTTTTCCAGTAAAAAGAGGTTTTTTTGTAGTAAAAAAAGGTTTGGGCTGGGCGCCATGGCACATACCTGTAATCCCAGCGGCTTGAGAGGCTGAGGCAGGAGGATTATGAGTTCAAAGTCAGCCTCAGCAATTTAAGGAGGCCTAAAGCAACTCAGTGAGACCCTGTCTCTAAATAAAATACAAAATAGTGCTGGGGATGGGGCTCAGTGGTCCAGTACCCCTGAGTTCAATCCCCAGTACTGAGATAGAGATAGAGATAGAGATAGAGATAGAGAGGTTTTCACCAAATGGTGTAAAAACAATTGAAATTCCATATTAAAAAGAAAGAAAGAAAGACAGAAAAAACCTTTAAGCTCAAAGTAAAACCATAAACTAAACACTATATAATTTATGAAAGGAAACAAGAGAAAATTTTTAGGGCCTTAGGCTATACAAATGATCCATAAAAGAAAGAACTAATAATTGGAATTGCAGCAAAATTAAAAACTTCTCTAGACTGAGCACTGTGTGTGGGTCACAACTGTAATCCCAGCGGCTCAGGAGGCTGAGGCAGGAGGATCTTCAGATCAAAGTCAGCCTCACAAAAACAAGGTGGTAAGCAACTCAGGGAGACCCTGTCTCTTAATAAAATACAAAATAGGGCTGGGGATGGGGCTCAGTGATTAAGCACCCCTGGGTTCAATCCCCAGTACCCCCCTATAAACACACACAAAAAAATTCTCTAAAAGACATTAAAAACAAAAATATAAGATACAGACTAGGAAAATAATTTGCAAATCTTTTCTATGATAAAAACTTTTTATTCTTTTATTCAGGATATACAAAACATTCTAAAAACTCAGCAATAAGAAAACAAAACATCAAATATGAAAAGAGTGAAATATTTGAAAAACTACTTCAACAAAGGCAAAATATGAAGGGGAAATGAGTTCACAAAAAGGGCTAGCATCACCAGTCATCATAGAAATGAAAATCAATCTGGGCTGGTGGTGCACTTCTGTAATCCCAGACCTCAGGAGGCTGAGGAAGGAGGATCTGAAGTTCAAAGCCAGCCTCAGCAAAAGTGAGGCCCTAAGCAGCTCAGTGAGACCCTGTCTCTAAATAAAATACAAAATAGGGCTGGGGATGGGGCCCAGTGGTCAAATGCCCCTGGGTTCAATCCCTGGTACCCCAAAAAGAAGAAAGAAATAAAAATCAAACAACAATGAAATACCAACATAACTATTAGAAAGGTTAGAATTAAAAAGACTGGCCAAACCAACTATCTGTAAGAAGATAGAAAAACTGGAACTCGCCTACGCAGCTGGTGGGGGGGGGGATAAAAAATGATATAAACATACAGGAACAGTTGGTGCATCTCCTAAAAAAATTGAGATAACCATATGATCCAGTCATTCCACCCCTAAATATTTACCCAGGAGAAATAAAAGCCTACATCTGTACCAAGACCTACACACAAATGTTCATGGCAGCTTTATTTATAAGAGCCCCCAACTAGAAAAAATCCAAGTGTCCATCAACAGGTAAAACTATCAACAAATTACGGCATAGCCATATAATGCGATACTACTTCAGCCATAAAACAACAAACTCCTGCTAACGTGTGACAGCATGAGTGGAGAATCGTACTCGTGAATGAAGCATAATTCACTATTATGCTTTCAATGAAGCCAGACCCAACCCACCAGGAAAAAAAAAAAAGAAAAGGAAAAAGAAAAGCGCACAGACTACATGATTTCATTCAGGCAAAAATCTAGGAGAAGCAATGAAATGCGTAGTGATTGAAAATGCATCAGTGGGAGTGTGGGTGAAGGGCTAGGTGAGAGCGATCAGTCAAGGAAATGCATCAGGAATGCTCATTTTCTCTGTGTTTTTAAAAAATATTTTCCAAATGTAGTTGGACACACACACATACGTGGATTTCATAAAATCCTATTGACAGCTTGCATGCTCAATATTTGGGGCGGCATTTTCTCTTCCCAAGTCTCCCAATAATCAGTTCATGCATATTAATAATCTGTTCGACAATAATCCTAAAAGTGGCTTTCTGAAAATTCAGCTCAGGGCATCAGAACAATCAATGCAGTGATACCAATAACATGACACATGACAGAGAAACATGAAATAGTGACGATCCTTGTGCATCCCATGCAGACAATACTAATCAATCAATGCACTCTTCTCCGGGAACCCAGGGTGCTTCATGACTGAGCCACATCCCCAGTACCACCACCACCACCACCCTTTTTATAAATTGTGAGACCGGTTCTCATTAGGTTGCTTACAGTCTCACTAAGTTGCTGAGGCTGACTTTCAACCGCGATCCTCCTGCTTCAGCCTCCTGAGCTGCTGGGATCACAGGCCTGCCCCACTGCGCCCAGTGAGGAGCCCATTTCTATTCAGGACTCATATATTCCAGGAAACCCCCTGTTGACTAAGCTCAGCTCACAATAAGTCTGCCTCTGTCTGAGTCCTTTCAACTTTATTCTGGGCTAGAACTTCGCACACTTACCTGCAGGCAGGATCATCCTCTGAGCATGTCCCCTCTCACCCACATAACGACTAAACCAGCATCCATGCTGCAGAACCGTCATGAGGACGAGAGATGGCACATGGTCATCGGCAGAACATAAGCGCCATGGTCACAGGGACCTGCTTAATTTGTATGACTCTGGCACAAAAAATCGTGCTGGTACAAAGTAAGTGCTCTATAAACAGCTATTAAATAAATGAACATTAAAAAAAAAAAAAAACAACTTTCATGGCCCTTAAAGAGAAATTCAACCCCCCCACACACAGTGACTCTTCTATAAGAACTGATCCCTTTATAGACGATTACCACGAAGACATTCGTCATGTCCCTTATGATCCTATTTTATGATAGATTTGTGAAATTAGACGTCAAGACACATGTCACAGGCAGACGGAGGTCAGGGAGAAGCCAATGAAGCACAATTCTAAGGTACAGATGTTGAAGGGGCACCAAAGCAAACTCAGTCATCGGGAGAAAGAGGATTTCTTACAATATCTTATTTATTCATGTAGGTCCTGGGGATTGAACCCAGGGGCTCTCTACCACTGAGCTACATACCACCAGCCCCCACCCCCGCCATCTTTTTTTTTATTTTGAAACAGGGTTTTGATAAGTGCTCAAGGATGGTCTCACATGGCAACCCTCCTGCCCCGGCCTCCTGAACACATGGGATGATAGATGCCCAGCTCATGCAATATTTTTTCAAAAACAAATTTAATGCCAAGAATCTAGGATAGACAAAACACCAGTTTTACAAAAAAAAAAAAAAAAAAGAACGATCCGTAACAGCACCATTCTGAGCCATTCAGAAACCAGAGGGAAAAGGAAGTCGGGGCTGGGCACACAGCTCTCTGTTGGTATAGTGCTGGTCTCTCATGCACGAAGCCCTGGGTTCAATCCCCAGCACCACACACACGCAAAATAAAGGAAGTGAGACACACTGATAGGTCTTTACTTACGACACTGATTTTTACAAAAATCACATTGAAACATTGTCCACCTTGACTGCTAAGGTCTTTAGCACTCCCTTAAACCACATGCCCAGAGTGACCACCTGGCTAGCATCCCCCAACCCTCGCCCTGCACAGTAGTCACAACATTCCTAGAAGAAACAATCAAACGTTCTCCTCTGGATAAATTCAAAATCCAGCCTGTCCCCGGTGCCTTACCTCTGTCCCACATTCTCAGCCCTCTATTATTTTCTGTTTAGACACAAAGCCTTGCTGCATCGCTTAGGGCTTTGCTAAATTGGGAGGCTGCCTCTGAATTTGCAATCCTCCTGCCTCAGCCTCCCCAGCTGCTGGGATGACAGGCGTGTGCCACCGCGCCGACACCCATGCTGTTTTGTCTGGGTCCCTTCTTGTCTGTGCTGACCCTGCCCTTCCCTCCTGCACACACACCTGACCTGTGCTCTCTAACTGAACACAGGGCAACTCGCTTCAGGACCGGCCTGCACCCTGGTTCCCTCCTCAGCCTGCGGCTCTCGGGAGGGGTGCTCTGCCAGTGTCCTCAGGAGTCTGGGCTCCCACAGATCCCCAGCCATCTCCTCCTGCCGCCAAGATGCAGGCGACTCTGGCAGCCGGGCTCCGCATCCCTGAGTACCCACACCCTGCGGCTCCCCCCAAATTCACAGCTTTATCCTGAGATGAAATCATACCCGCTTCTGCCAGGAATCACACACGAAAACATGGCTCTGTTTGGTTTCTGGACATACTGTATTTGATAAAATTAGAAGGAAGTCACCATACCAACATTTTCACACAAGAAGAGAGAGAAAAAGAAAAAAAAGAGAGAGAGTTAAAAAGAGGATAGAGAAGCTATAAATGTAGTTCTTTTTTTTTTTTTTTGCTACCGGAATTGCACTCAGGGACACTCAACCACTGAGCCCCATCCCCAGCCCTATTTTGTATTTTATTTAGAGACAGGGTCTCCCTGAGTTGCTTAGGGCCTCTTCATGGCTGAGGCTGGCTTGGAACTTGCAATCCTCCTGCCTCAGCCTCCCGAGGGGCTGGGATGACAGGCGTGGGCCGCTGCACCTAGTTGTGTTTTTTGGGGTTTTTTTTTTTTGGTTTTTTGCAGGTTCCAAATCCCAGCATATAAAACATCTCTCCTATTCTTCTTCGTTCCCACTCCTAGCACCTAGGCAGGCACCAGCTACACAATGTTGGATGTCAACTCATTAAACACACTAAGTCCTCCATGGGGAGACCATCACAGCCACAGTGGAGAAGAAGAAGAAAGCCAGAGGCCCCCAGAAAACGCTCCTAAGTCACCTACATCTGGGGGTCAGAGGGCGGCAGCAGAACTGTGAACATGGCAGTGTCCTCCCACGGCTCAGAGGTGGTTGGAAAATCACGTCCATATAAACAGCCATGAGATGAACGTCTTCAAGTTCACACCACCCTGGGCAGCCCCCAGCGCACTGGATCCTGGAATCCCAGAGTGGCAGACCCCACCCGCACCGAGGCAGTGAGTCCTCCTGAGCATTTCTCAGAGGTCACAGAGGCTCGGCGAGGTCAGGTGTCTTGCTTGCACCACAGGGACAGTAGGTGGGACCCCTTTACCCAAGGTTCTGCAATGCCATCTACCACTCTGGGGTTGGGCCTCAGGCATATCTGGGAACCTTTGATGAACTTCATATGTTTCCTATCTAACCTGATTACAGAACTGGCTTTGAGAGGCAGCCTGGGGTCTCACAGTCCCATCTCCCCACCCTGGAGCCTCTGAGATGTTGACAAAGGAAGAGAAAGATGGACAGAAAATGATTGATAGGCCAGGCCCAGTGGCCCACGCCTGTCATCCCAGGGGCTCGGGAGGCTGAAGCAGGAGGATCGTGAGTTCAAGGCCAGCCTCAGCCATTTAGTGAGACCCTAAGCAACTCAGTGAGATCCTGTCTCTAAATAGAATACCAAATAGGGCTGGGGAGGGGGCTCAGTGGTGGAGTGTCCTGAGTTCCATCATCAGAATCCAAAAAAAAAAAAAAAACAACTATAATAATCTCATATGATCTTTTGAGACGGTGAGCTCCCTGCGGGAAGAGTCTTTTCCTGTGACATTCATGGGTCTACCATCCCCAGCCAAGTCCCAATGTCGTGTTGAATAAACACTTCCAGAATAAATTAGAAAGATATACCTGTGCACGGAGGAAAGTCCCAAAAACATGGGGGAAAAAAAAGATTGTAAATGAAGCAAAACTCCTCTTGTCATTTCACAACACAGTGATGGCACCTGTCACCACTTTCGTAAAACCTTTCTGGAATGTATTCGGGACACAAACACACACACACACACAAGTTCCAACCTAATTTGAGATTAGTCTACACATAGCATTTAGAATCTAGCCTTTTTCAAGTAGCATACCTTGCTTTCCATTCTTTTTTGGTGGGGAGGGGTACTGGGCATTGAACCCTGGGGTGCTTAACCTCTGAGCCCCATCCCCAGCCCTTTTTGGTACTTTATTTAGAGACAGGGTCTCGCTGAGTTGCTTAGGGCCTCACTAAGTTGCTGAGGCTGGCTTTGAACTCACGATCCTCCTGCCTCAGCCTCCCTAGTCACTGGGATGACAGGCGCGCGCCATCGCACCCAGCCTAGTTTGGGCAGTTTCTGACTCTACCTCCTGCACACAGGAGGAGCGCCAGGATTAAGAGAGGCTCAGCCCTGGGTAAGCCCTTGGATACTTCTCCTTGGGGCCAGTCCCCAGAAATCACAGTTGGCAGCAAAGCAACCCAGCGTTGGAATATTAGCAAAAGCGATGATTTTAAACATGCCACAGAAGCACTGAACCCCAGGTGAGAGCCCTCTGGAATTCCTATTAGGCACACGACATCAAAGAGAGGCTTCCCGTGACAGACGTGCCTGAGGATGCTGAGCACGAAATCCAGGTCAAACGAGACTCCTGCGGAAAGCACGCTTCTCCAGAGAAACCGCTCCATCTCCCTTGGCCTTCTGACCTCCTTACCTCCTCGCTCCATCTGGAATCTCACACAAAGGCCACCAGCAGCCCAAATGTGCCTAGGAGATGCTGCCATCCTCCGTCCCAAAGCCCCTGCCCCCCGACCCACCACCAGCCACAGCTCCAGTCTTTGCTTCCAAGGAGGTGAGTTTCCCACAGGTGGCAAATCCACCGAGCCTCGAGATGACTTCAGCCACTACAACTTCTGGAATCATGCGCCTCCCGATCAGGAGCATCTAACAGCACCGTCCTACAGGCATGAGGTGGATCCACATCATTTCAAAAATACACGGTTAACGTGAAAAAGAAGTCTAGCCAAAGGAGTGAAAGTATCTTATTTATTTGTTGTGGGGGTTGAACGCAGGGGCACTGAACCACTGAGCCCCATCCCCGGCCCTATTCTGTATTTTATTTAGAGACAGGGTCTCACTGAGTTGCTTAGGGTTTCTCTTTTGCTGAGGCTGGCTTTGAACTCCAGATCCTCCTGCCTCAGCCTCCTGAGTTGCTGGGATGACAGGTGTGCCCCACCACCATGCCAAGCATGAAATTATCTTAGTGATGTGTTTACTCCAGCTCAATATAACCAAACTACTGTCACTTCATCATCAAATCTTTTTTTCATAATAAGTCTTTAAAATCATAGGCCTGTTTTATAAGGTGTTTCCCTATTCAGACTCATGCCATCTGTCAGGCTCAAGAGTGCCGTGTGGCTTAGGAGCTGCTCACCTGGACAGTGTGAGTCCAGGTGTTAGGAATCTATGATTTAAAGATCTTACACCTGGTTTTAAAATGTCTTTTTTTTTTTTTTGCCAGGTGAGTTGGCACATGCCTGTCATCCCAGCAGCTCGGGAGGCTGAGGCAGGAGGATGGAGAGTTCAAAGCCAGCCTCAGCAAAACAGAGGCCCTAAGCAACTCAGTGAGACCCTGTCTCTAAATAAGACATAAAAAGGGCTGGGGATGGGGCTCAGTGGTTAAGAGAGGTTCAGTGCCCCTCGGTTTAATCCTGGGTCCCATAAACAGACAAACAAACAAATAAATAAATAAATAAAATGTCTTTTGACCTACGAGGACATCACTTTCATTATTCTCAACTCCAAGACGTGCGTCTTGCAAAAAAGTTCAGTGAGGCAGCGTTACCTTTGGGAATGGATGGCCAAGCACCTTTGAATTAGCTCGACGCTATTACAACTTGCAAAGAAAATGCGTTTTTCTGACCTGTAACTAGAAAGTATCGCACTGAATTCCAACAACACGTTACAAACAAAATGATACACTTATGATATGGCTTTGGGAATGACGAAGCCAACCAGAACAGAAACAAAAAAAAAGGTGAACTAGCAACGATTCGCAGGAGGCAGGAAGAGGAGAGGGTCAAGTGCATTAGCCTTCTCGTGATAATCACACCCCGGGGCCCACGGTCAGTGTTCTAATAAGCACAACCAAGATGAGGCTGAAGAAGAACAGGGCTCTTCAAGGACTCCAAGAAATGCTCTCCAAAAAATTTTAATAAAAAGGAACTAAAAACGCATTCAGGTCAAGTGGTAATTCACCAGGTGAGACACTTCAAAACATGTACCAGGAGCCAGGTGCAATAGTGCATGCTGGTCATCCCAGCAGCTCAGGAGGCTGAGGCAGGAGGATCAAAGCCAGACTCAGCAACTGAGAGAGGCCCTAAGCAACTCAATGAGACCTAAATAAAAATACAAAAAGGGGCTGGGGATGGGGCTCAGTGGTTAAGCACCCCTGGGTTCAAATCTTGGTACCAAAAAAAAAAAAATGTTTCAGGAAAAGGTGACCATATTACTCCTACTAGTTTCTGAAAGGTGAAATGGACCACCTAGAATAGGTGAGGCCCATTCAATTTGGAGAATGTTCCGCAGCAACAATGGTGTGAAGCTCAAAGGATAATTAACACATCCCAGGGAGCTTGACCTTCCCTATCTCCATTACTGGGGCTTCAACAAGCTAGTTTTGCAAAATAAAGAAACTGGCTTAAGTTTTAGCCTGCTCCCTTCAGATGCGAGTTTGGTTTCAGGCAGGCTCAGTCCACAGAAGGAGCTGGCCTGGCCTACTTCTAACTAACAGCTGACTCAGCAGGGACCAGAGGAGGCCCTGCCTTGCAAGAGGCCAGAGCTGTAGAACTCATGAGGCTCCGAGGGGACCCTGCCAAAGTCAGCGGATTCTTAAAAATGGGGTCAGGTTATTGGGATTCAGAGGCTGTATCTACCCGTCTGGGTTTTTGGAGAAAAGAAGGACCAGCCTACAAAATAAGTACTCTCCTTAAAATAGCCAAACCATGGCGATCGGAGTGACGGAGGCTGTTTGGCACAGGGCCCGGAAGTCATTAATTTCCTCTGCAATCGCCAGAAGGTACCCCATTGAAGTGGAGGAGAAAGCTACCAGTGAATTACAAGTTGAGGTCCTCTGGGTTTTGAAAAAGCATCAAAGAGCAGAGAAATAAGGGAGAATATCGCATCCCCAAACCTTTCTGTTCCCAGTCTCCCTAAAAACAAATCTGAAGCACGGAGTGAAAAGGTTATCAGTGACTACAGAACTAAAGCAAATGGAAAATGTGGCCCGGCAGCCTCGGGAGGCTGAGGCAGGAGGTCCGTGAGTTCAAAGCCAGCCTCAGCAACTTAGTGAGGCTGTAAGCAAGTTCATGAGACCCTGTCTCTAAATAAAATATACAAAGGGCTGGGGATGGGGCTCAGGGGTTAAGCACCCTAAGTTCAATCCCTGGTACCAAAAACAAAACAAATAAGTAAGTAAGTAAACAAACAAATAAATAAATAAATGGGAAATGCATAAATGGTTCGACTCAACAAACACTCCATGAATAAGGATAGGGCCTAACAAAACCACCTTGTCTTACTGATCAGAGCCAACAGTACTCATCCTTTACTTCATTCCTTCATTCCACCAGTTCTTTCAAGCCTCTCATATACCTGGCACGGTACTGGACCCAGCTGCTGCTGCTACTATGATGATAAACTCAACCCAAGGAGGACCTGCCTTCCTGAGCCTCACAGATCTGTTCTCAAGAAGGCAGAGGCTTAAATATACTCACCTTGGTAACATTATTGGCTTGTAATAGGAACTATCCCATTTAGTGAATGTCTCATATGTGTTAGATTCTATGTATGACATTCATGGAATCTTTTTAAGATTTTTAGGTGTTCTTTTTAGGTATATATGACTGTAGAGTGTATTTTGATATGTTACACACACACATGGAGTATAACTTATTCTAATTAGGAGCCCATTCTTGTGGTTGTCCATGATGTGGAGTTTCCCTGGTCGTGTGTTCATATATGAACACGGGAAAGTTCTGTCCCATTCACTCCACTGTCTTTCCCGTTCCCATCCCCCTCCCTTCTCTTCATTCCCCTTTGTCTCATCCAGTGAACTTCTATTCTCTCCTACCCCTTTATTTTGTTAGCATCTGCATATCAAAGAGAACATTTGGCCTTTGATTACTTTTTTGGGGGGGTGTGGCTTATTTCACTTAGCATGAGAATCTCCAATTCCATCCATTTACTACCAAATGCCATCATTTCATTCTTCTTTATGGCTGAGTGATATTCCACTGTGTACATAGACCACATTTTCTTTATCCATTCATCTGTTGAACCTAGGTTGGTTCCATAGCTTGGCTATGGTGAATTGAGCTGCTATAAACACTGATGAGGCTGTGTTACTGTAATAACTCATTGAATCTTAACAGGTATCAGCAATTAGACATTAGATCCATCATACAGAGGACCTCACTGAATCTCACAGAGGTCAAATGGTTGGCCAAGGTCATCCATGCAGTCAGGAAAGAGCCAGGATATAAACAAAAAGCTGTCTGACTCCTATCAGAGGCTTACTGCTTGAAAGTAAGATATTTATAAAGGAAAAAAAGAAGAGATGACATCATCTTGATATTTTTAAAACGTTAGGCAAACTACCGTTTTTTGCAGGGTTGACTGACAGTGGGTGTATTCGGTTAAAATGTGTGATGGTAAACAACTTAATTTTCAAAACGGATAAAGGAAGTGAACCAACACTTCACCAAAGAAGATAGATATAAGGATGGTAAATAAGTATATGTAACCATGCTCCCCACCATAATCACTGGGAAAATTGAATTAAACTCATAATAAAACATTACCGCATTATTAGAAAGACTAAGAAAAAAATTGTTTTTAATTTGACAATGTGGGTATGTATCATTTATCTGAGATGCTTAGGAGAAGAATTCTTTCAAGTTTCAGAGTCCTTTGGATTTTAAAATATTTCCATAGACTACCCAGACCCACTAAGCATTCCTCACCTGAAAATCCAAAATCTGAAATGCTCTGAAATTCCTTGAGGATGCTCAAAAAATTTCAGATCTGGGAGCATTTTGGATTTCAGATTTTCAGATGCAAAACCTATACCACATGCTAGAGAAGATACAAAGCAACAGGAACTCTTACTCTATAAGCTGGTGGTTCAGATGCAAAACAGTACAGGCACTTACTTTGGAGGAGTGTGACAGCTTCTCACAACACTGAACACATACTTACACCACCAGCCCAGAGATCTCACTCCCAGGCACTTATCCAAGCAAATGGATAAATGGTGATGGGATAAACATGTGGTGTTTATCCATAAAATTGATAAATTTTATTCATAAAAAAATGGAATACTACACAGCAGTGCAAAAGACTTCCCTTAACTCCAGTTCATGAAGTGCAAGATGCTAAATTTAAAAACTTTGTATTAAATGATTCCATTTATATGGCATTTGGGAAGAGGCAAAATCATCAGTAACAGAAAACAGATGTGGTTGCCTGGGAGACAGGAAAAGGGGGTTGCCCAAGAAGGGGCAAGAAGAAGGAATTTTTAGAGTGATCATTATTTTGTGTTTCTTTATTGAAGATGTAGTTCCATGACTGTAGACAACTGCCAAAACTCACAGCACCTCGTCCCCCAAGCAAGTGGCTCTTATTGCAAATAAATTTTTAGAAGTGAATGAAACTCACTTATAAAAATTGTGAATTTAACACCAGAAATTAAACACCTCACAAAGCGACACAGAAATACTTCAGATCTGCCTAGATGAAAGCCATCCCAAACTAAAGTAAGTTTTCTTACAGACAAAATGTTGGAGCATACATATTTTCAAACTGGCAACGAATAAATAGACTTCCTTTTTTTTTTTTTTTTAACACCTTTTTGCTGGCTGAGAAGCAGAACGGCTCACTCCAAAACCTTCGTTCTGTGTTCTGGGAAACACAGACACAAGGAAAGGAAGTGTCTCTGGTAGGAGATGCAGGTTTCCCCTCCACCCCTAAGAGGTCCCCAGAACTACCCTGGAGAATGGGCATCTCTGCAGAGGGGAGAGTTGCCTTAAGAATAACCTGATCCTCAGGAGGCTGAGCCAGGAGGATCACAAGTTCAAGGCCAGCCTCGGCAACTTAGTGAGGAGCTAAGCAACTCAGTGAGACCCTGTCTCTCAATAAAATATAAAAAGGGCTGGGGATGGGGCTCAGGGGTTGAGCACCCCTGGGTTCAATCTTTGGAATGAAAAAAAAGAAAAAGAATATCCTGGTCAAGTGCCCTGGGAAGTCTATCCTAATCTGTGGGGGGGCAGGGGAAGTAGGCTTGGCTGTCAAGGTCAAGGTCAAAGTCCTTTTAGTGTCTTCTGACACTCCCCACTAAGACAGCGCTGGGCTCAAAACCTGCTTTTGGCCACCTCTGGAATCTCAGCCTCACCTGCCCCCCACACCTGTCTCTTGACAGCCCAAAGAGACTAGGCAGCCACACTCCATCAGCAAGTGATCCTACAAACCCTCCAGCAAGCCCGGAAGCAGCATGCCCCTGCCCCCATCCCTGAGCTGGGAGAAGGGTTTCTTTGCAGCACACCTTGGGTTCTCTCTCCCCAGCTCCAGAGCCTTCCCTTCCCCTTCCTTAGAGGGCTGCTTTCCAGAACAGCTCCAGAGCCCTGGCCCATCTGCCTGAGCAAAGACCCGCTGAAAACCCATATTACAAGCCTTCCAAAGCCTGAAGTGGAAATTGATGCTTTCAACGCTCCTAAAGGATGAAAAGGGGGAGCTGCCAGGATCTCCCTCCTTTCCCCAGTCTGATTTCAATGCAAGACAGCAGCGTGTTCCAGGAGATGATCACCCGAGACCCAGGGTGAAGGCTGCCTCCCTAACCCTGACCCCATCGAGGCAGGTCTGGTGGGGAGGTACGAAGGACCACAAGAAGAAAGAAAAATGCAATTTTCAAAAATCAACACTGTCTGGAGTGAAGACGAGCAAGGAATCTCCACCTGTGAAAGGCACATTAAAGCCAAGCACTGCTGAGGCCCTTCAGAGAGAGTCAGGCCACGCCATTCCCCCTGGACAAGACAAAGGGAGGTCTCACCACGGGGACCCTGACGGGCGCCATTCAGGGGCCTTCTCCACCTCTATGCCACTGGAGCCTCTGTGCAATGAGAGGGTTTGGGCACAGATAAAATCTCAGAAATTCTCTTGCAATAGGCTCCTCGGTAGCTCTAGGCAATGGGAAAGGATGGGGGACATGGGATTACCTTTCTTCCTCCACTCAAGTTCCCAGAGGGTAGGAATTGCTAATCATTGCACCCTGGGGACCCAGCAGAGTGCCTGGCATACACAGTGGGCTCAATTCATCTCTGATGGTGCCCAGCACGGAGGTGCACACCCGTAATCCCAGCGGCTTAGGAGGCTGAGGCAGGAGGATCACTAGTTCAAAACCAGCCTCAGCAATTTAGCAAGGTCCGAAATGACTCAGCTCAGTGAGACCCTGTCTCTAAATAAAACACACACAAAAAAAAGGGCTGGGAATGTTGCTCAGTGGTTAAGCACCTCTGGGCTCAATCCCTGGTGCGCGCGCGTGCACACACACACACACACACACACACACAAGGTCTCTGATTAGTACAGTCAGGTTAAGTTTCCCTCCCTGCAGTCTTGACCCAGGTTCTGTAACTTAGTTAATGTAATACTCCGAGGTTGTGATTTCATGGTAGACCCTGGAAGGTGCACGCAAAGGACAAGATGCTGAACTGATCCGTAAATGACAGGCGGGGAAAGAAGAAATCTTGACTGAAAAGAGAACCATCCAGACAGCAAGGAGTTTCCGTGGAGGCTGTGGGAGAGGTGGGAGCAGGGGTGGAGGGGATCAGGAACAGCTTCCTCAAGCCCGTGAGGCTGAGCCCTGATGGTCCAGGAAGATCAAAGACGGCAGGTATGGGATTCGTTTCCAGAATAAGCGATTAGGCCGGGCAGCAGAATGAGGTGCCTCTCTGCTTTTATGGATGAACAAGAAACTGTGCAAAAAGGTCCAGACTGAATTGCTTCGTTTTTGAACACCCACTTAAGCCTGTGCCAAGCCCGCCCACCCCTCGCTCTGCTGCACACCTCCTCTTAGAGTGCCCCTGGTGACACACCTGGGACTGTGCAAGTCCTCCTGCCCCCCCCCCCCCACCCTGCCTTTCCCTTTCCATTACGCCATCCTCTGAGCTCTTCTCTGGAATCATTCTTAGGTCTGTGTCCGGCCTTCTCCACCACAACTTGGGCTGTCAATTGGGCCACAGCTTCCTTCTTAGTCTCCCCAAATTAATTCCATTCCTTGAAGAGCAAGGGTTAACATCCTTCCTTTAAAGAGCCAGAAAGATAGTGAATAGATTTTATGGGGGGAGGAGGGTACCGGGGACTGAACTCAGGAGCACTTAACCACTGAGCCCCATTCCCAGCCCCATTTTTATATTTTATTTAGGGACAGGGTCTCACTGAGTTGCTTAGGGCCTCGCTAAGTTGCTGAGGCTGGCTTTGAACTCGCGATCCTCCATCCTCAGCCTCCAAGTATTCACCTGGCAAATGCATGCATCTCCTTAAAAACCCACCAGCGGTGTCTCTTCTGTCATGAGAACACCCTTGACCTGAATCCCAGACAAAGTCAGGCCAGTCTTTCTGCGTCCCAAACCCCTTTATGTGTTTGTTTCGTAGCCCATGCAGAGGTGGGCCCTGTTTGGCCTTGGCTGTGTCTCCTACCACCACCACCACCGCAGGCCCCTCTGTGAGGGCGAAGACTGTGTTCTGAACATCTTTGTATCTTCAGGACCTAGCAAAACATTCAGCTCATAGCGGGGTCCTCATAATGGCTTCATTAATTAGTTTTTTATAAAAAAAAAATCATTCAAGTTCCAGGTTGGTGTTCATTAGATAACTTTAAAGAAATCAGAGTTCACTGGGCATGATGGTAACATGGCTGAGATTCCCACCTCAGGAGGCTGAGGCAGGAGGACCACAAGGTTGAGACCAGCCTGGGCAACTGAGTGAGGCCCTGTCTCAAAACAAAAATATTTTTAAAAAGTTCTGGGCCTGTAGTTCAGTGGCAGACTGTCCCTGGGTTCAATCCTCAGTAAAAAAAAAAAAAAAAAAAAAAGAAGAAGAAGAAAGAAAGAGAGAGAGAGAAATGTGACTCCACCCGGGGCTCTACATGCCGTGGTTATGCCAACTGTTTTAATTCCACACTTGCTATTAAAACTTGTCCAAGTGTCGGAATGAACTGTTCTTTCTAAAGATGATAATTCAAAATCTCCCTTTTTGGAGGAGGGACTTTAAAAGTGCTCCGTAGCCATCTCCCCATTACTCTTTAATCAGCCGCCTGCACACTGCGGAATATGTTCTGTTCTCTTGCAGAGAGCAAAGTCCTCAGGCGATTAGTTCATCCTGCTAAATATGTCCTGTGTCACCACTGTGCCCAGCCTAGCCAACGTTCACAGAGCAGGGCAAAGGCTTCCCTTTTCCAAAACCCGAGTAAAGCCTCTGGGGCTGCGGGCCTAAGAGTTCCAAGTAAAGACCATCAGCAAACAAAAGACAATAATGATAAAACTGCACGATTTTGAAAAAGCGGTGATATCCCATTGTTCAGGAAAATGCATATTCTCGCAGGCACCAATCACCTGTAGAATACACAATTCCTTTGGTACACTGATCTGGAAGTATTTCTTTCTTTTTTTTTTTTTTTCCAGTACTGGGGATGGAACCCAGGGGTGTTCAACCACTGAGCCCCATCCCCAGCCCTGTTTTATATTTTATTTAGAGACAGGGTCTCACTGAGTTGCTCAGGGCCTCACTAAGTTGCTGAGGCTGGCTTTGAACTTTGATCCTCCTGCCTCAGCCTCCGGATTTCAGGCTGGGATGACAGCTGTGCGCCACTGTGCCTGGCTGGCAGTATTTCTAAATGAACACAACGTAAGTATTCCTAGTCCTCAAAGGTATAGTCTCCTAAATTCAGTGGTGCTACTGTGGTTCCTTCCCTCATTCATTCAACTTCCTGTTCCAATGTTCCTGTTCCCAGTGAGATCTACCCTAACAATGCTATATGTCATGGCTTGGATGTGGGGTGTCCCCCAAAAGCTCACGTGTGAGACGGTGCAGGAAGGTCCAGAGGAGACATGACTGGGCTGTGAGAGCCTTAACCCAACCAGTGAATGGACCCCTGATGGGATTAACTGGGTGGTGGCTGGAGGAGGTGGGTGTGGCTGGAGGAGGGGGCATTGGGGGCGTGGCTTTGGGGTCTCTATTTGTCTCTGGAGAGTGGAGTCTCTCTCTGCTTCCTGATCACCATGTGAGCTGCTTCCCTCCACCACACTCTTCCTCCATGATGTCCTGCCTCCCCTGGAGCCCCGAGGAATGGAGCCTGCTGTCTGTGGACTGAGACCTCTGAAACCCTGAGCCCCCAGATAAACTTTTCTTCCCTAACAATGTTCTGGTCAAGTATTTTAGTCAGAGCAGCGAAAAAGCTGCCTAGAACACTCTATAAAACTGCAATATGCCCCATTTCTATACCCCTGACTCCCCTTTTCTGTTCTGCCCCCCACATTTCCTTTCCCTCCTCTAATACACTAAATAACTCATTTATGACGTTTCCTCCTTACTGCTCATCTCTCCCGAACAGAACATACACCCTACCAGGGTGTCTTCTTCCCTGTTGGTTAAGCGTGTCTCCTAAGCACCAGCAACAGTTCCTAGCACATAAATGTTGCTAAATAAACATCTGCTGCTAAATAAATCTTAGAGCTAAATCAGCCAGCCTCAAACCTCACAATCTAATAAATGTAGATTTGGGTTATTATTAGAAAAAAGGAAGTACGCATCCACATGCTGATGTGGAAAGGTGCCCAGATGCAATGGTGGTAAGAAAGATCATGCACGGATAGCTACTTTTTATTACTGAAAAAGTGAAAACAACCCAAAAATCTCACTGTCAGGATCACAGTTAAATAAATGGCTAAATAAACTGGACCATTTTACCCCCAAAACTTTATGATACCAGGTGCTTATTACCAAGAATTAGGTAGGAATATATGCTTTATTAAGCTGTCAATCACAGTGAAGCACAGTGGAGCCCGCCTCTAATTCCACTGTTTGGCAGGAGGATCTCGAGTTCAAAGCCAGCCTCAGCAACTTAGGGAGGCCCTAAGCAACTCAGGGAGACCCTGTCTCTACAAAAAATATTTTTAAAAGGAGGCTGGGGATGTAGCTCAGTTGTTAAGCCAGTGGGTTCATCCCCAGTACCAAAAAAAAAAAAAAATGTCCATCTCAGGAGGAGAAAGAAGGGGGCTTCCTAATTTAATAGGATTGTACAGTGTGATGCCATTTTCTTTGAACGGAAAAAAAAGAAGAGATTTTTTTTTTTTTTTTGCAAGCAATCCCACCAACTTCCGTTTGCCAACAGTTAATTTTTAGGAACAAACTTGTCCCAGCCGGAAGATTTCATTTTAACTAATCCTTTGTACCTTAACTCCCTATTTCCTGGTCTTATTAGGACTCAATTAACCTGGGTGCTCATGCACACTCCCCAGGGCAGGAGGAATTCCGTTTTGTTCCCTGTGCTATTCTAACCCCAATGTCAGCCAAGTGTCTGGCACACAGTAGGACTCAAGCACTTATGAATAAGTCATTTCCATTAGAATATCAGTACCATGTGAAAATTGAAGCCATGAGCTAAGGGGTCCAAAAAGCCAGGAAGATAAATAGTGTGGGCTTCCCTCAACCCATCTGTGAAACCCCATAAACAGGAGTGCAAGGTTTACAGACTTTTGGCTTCGCCTGCTGGTCTCTATTATAATCATGTATTTTTTAAGCAATTGTCTTTGGCATTGTGCCATAAGAAATTAGAAAATTATGGCACTTACTATCTTTGGGGCAAGTTATTTTATACAGTTATTGTCAAATCTGTAGATTCCCACTGATCTGATCTTTAAGGCAGAAAAGAAATACACCCTGTATGATAATTTGGATCTAAGGCCTGCTGGAGGGTGAGAGGTACAGGGAAGAGTTAGGGTCTCAATCAGGAGGGTGGTATCAATTAAACAGGGAGCCAAAATCGAGATGCTGTTTTGCTTCCCATAGACGACAGGATAAACTACCTGCTTTGCAGAAAAGAACGCATATCACTGAATACAACCAAACCAGTATTTCCTTTTAATATTGTTGAAATGATTTTTCATGGAGTTGTACTTTTTGTTTTCCTTTGGTAATAGCCTATAGCACTCTGGCAAACAGCTCAAGAAACTGCAAAAAACGACTGTTCAAAGTTCCTGAGGCACGCACTCATGTGAGTTTTTAATTGAGCATCTATGATGTGCTAAGAGTTGTACTTAGAGCGGGGACCCTCTTCAAACAAAGGGTTATGCTTCAAAGAATGCAGGTGAACGTATTCTCATTTGCTGTGTCCCTTCAGATGCCACAGAACAAACATCAGAACTTTTTGAAATCTTTTCATTCAAGAGCTTTCAATGCACTGAATCCTTCTCAAGTCCAAGATCACCCCTTTCCTTTCATGCTTGAGTTAGGTTACATTTTCCCATTGTGTTTTCTAGGACTGAATCTGACAGCCTCCTGAAACTTTAAGGACGTCCACCTTTTTGGAAGAAAGAATAAAAATGCACAATTGCAGCTGAAGGATTGTATTAGGAGAGACCAACCCACCAACAAGCCGGGGGTCTCTGGAGGGTACTGGCTCATCCATTCACTAGACTCCAGCAGACAGAGTTAGTGCCATCTGGATCAGTCAGGAACCACTTGTCAACCCCATAGCAGGCTACCCAGAGGCAAGGCTAAGGCATCATGTTCCTGGTTGTGGGAACCCCAGATTTATCCTGCAGATGTGCTGGAGGTCTGGGCATGGGGAAGAGGCGATCTTTCCAATGAAGTTCAAGTTAACACTTCAAAAGCCTCAGAGCCACCAAGAGGTGACCAGCTGTCACCTGCAGAATCAGCAGAGTTCTGGCAGTAGTGGATGGCCTGGATGCCATTTCTTCCCACCAGAATTCTCAAAAAAAAAAAAAAAAATCCTCTGACAGTTTTTCTGGTGCCAGAGGGTGTCAGTATGACTTCGAGGGATGTGCTTACATTCAAATATTTGGGGTCTGGTTACCAACAGAAGAAATTTTTTTTTTAAAAAAAAAAGGGAGAAAAATAAACACGCTGAGAACAGGGTGATTTCCAAAGGATCAGGATTCTGCCAGAGTCATTAAGTTGCAAAGAAAAATCAAATATATTGGGGGGGTGGGGTCTGGATGGGGGAGGGGTTGGATGTAGCTTTTTTCCCCTAGTACTAGTAGGTCTTTGTTACTTTTCACCTTAGAAATCCTTTTGACCTTGAGCTACAGGTGTCTCCCAAGTTCTATTCCTCACATCAAGTCTAATCAGCCAAGAGCAGTAAAGCACACAGCTCCGTAATACTTATTGGAATCCCTGAACGGGCGATCTCAGCTGACGGTCCATCACCTGCTTATATGATGCTGCACAGGGAAACTACTAATTCAATGTTCAAAGAATTGGTGTCCAGTCATCGTGGTGCGAGGCTTCGTTGTGAGTATGGAGATCTCATTCTGCCTCTCTGCTATTCCCAGGCATCTGCCCAAAGTGAATGGGAAATGCAGGGAGAGAAGGAGGTATCCCAGCACAAGTCACTGCTAGGCGCGTCTTACATGACTTGGGTGGTGCCTGCCCTCAGTCAGTTCCTTGGTACACAGTTTTCGGTTCTATACATAAGAAGGTACCATCTCTAATTGTCGATCACAGCAACAGTCCTGGGGACTTAAGAAACAGGGCGATTCCAGGAAGCTCCCTTCTATTAATGAAATCCACAAGAAACTATTAAGTGCATGCTTTTAAAGAACTTGGGCTCAAAGCACTGGTGGCTTCAGGGGAAAACAGAGAGGCCCACAAATTCCCCCTCTGGCCACGGGTAACTGAAGAGGCAGTGAGGCTCAGGTGTCCCCTGGGGGAGCTTCCGTAAGGAACACAACTGCCCAAGAAGGACTAGCAAGTAAGCCTCCCATCTACAGTCACTGACAGATGAAAGGACCATCATTTCCCCCTGAAAAGAATAACAGACCGATTCCACATCTCTCTAGTACAAACACAACAAAACCACACACCAGGCACACTGCTATAGAAACACAGGCTGGAATTCACAGCCTAAGAAACTTCGACCAGGAGCCTTCATTATTTAAGTCAATAAAAGGGTAGGAAGGGCTGGGTGCGCTGGGGACCAGGAGAGCGCATCAGCAGGAATCCCTTACCTGGCCTCACCTCCCTTCCCCAAAGCCAAAAGAAGAAAGGCATTCAAGGCAAAAGTAGACTGCTTCTGTTTGCTCAACGGAGAAATGGAGGAGTCACATCCCTGTCGATGCCATTAATCTGCTCAGGCTTTCAACAGCACTCAGATTCATTGGCAAGTGAGGAGCTGAGCCTGAGGAACAGGGCAAGTTCAATCACGAAAAGAATCCGAAACGCAGAGCCCGTCAACACGGGCCGCCAAAGTTATTGTCAAACACCCATTTGCAGAAGGGATTTGCCTCCCAGATCATCAAAGGTAAGCTTTTCTCCACTCAGAAATTCAATTTTTCAACAGAACCTCCAAAGAGTATGTTATTCTAAAGATTATAACAGACACATATAGACTTTCTATGTATCATTTATACATACCCCTAGTTCAATGTTTCCAATGGAAAAAGACCAGGCCCTCCTCCTGCAGAGACTTCCAATTTTTTATCTGAACCTCTAATATGTCTGAACCTTTTGAAAGCATCCAATAGGTCCTACTTAGGAGTAGTAGTAAAACAAGCAAGGATTATTTGCCAGAAGATACTGGGGAGTAGTCTTCGAAATGATTCTCAATGATAGGATCCTGGGCAGGGTACATGATAGAAAGGGTGTCGGGGGTGGAGGGTGGAAAAACATTCCTAAACCTTACAAATAAGCTACACCTACCCTCAAACAATTGAGTTCAAGCACCAATCCACTCCCTTTGTGCTGGAGGCAAAGTCTGTGTACCAACACTGTGGACAAGACAGCTTTCAGAGCTTCTCTGTCCCCTGGGGCCCCAGGTCAGTTAGACTTGGGGAAAGGAAACAAGATAGATATACCCCTCCTGGCTCTTGCAATATCTCCCAACCTCCTGGGCTGGGCCCATCCATCCACTGGCAGGAACCAGAGAGGGAGAATAGCCTTTCAACTCCCAAGCACTCAGCAAACCATGGGGGGACGGCTTTCTCAATTTCCTGATGCCCACAGACAAGCACATCTTACCTAGATAAGACTGGGCTCTGATAAACCCCTGTGAATATCCAGGAAGCAAACTTAAAAAGCCTTCTGCCTGTGCATTCTTCCTTTGTTAAAAAAAAAAAAAAAAAAAATGGCCAAAGCGGGGTGGAGGGAAGTCAGTTCTTCTTTTCCTTATTTTCCCGGGAGCTTGCAAAGCCCTCCAAAGTGCAAAGGCATTTTGCTCGCTGCGCCCGCGCCGCGCGCGCTGGGAGAGGCAAGGCGACTCTCTCCCTCTCCCCCGCCACCATCCGCGGGGCCTGGGCCGCCCGGAACAATGCAGCTACATTTACCAACACCTGCAGGAGCCTATTAATATGCACGGGGCCCGTATTGATTTTTCCCCCCTCCCCTCCCTGGCCCTTCACACTGAGCAGGCTTTCATCTCCTCCTTTACCATCCATCAGGAACTCATTTCGCCGGCCCCCTCCCCCGCCCACCCCCAGCCTCCATTCAGCCGAGCCCCTCTCCTCTCCGCTCTCTCTCCCCAAGCCCAGGGCTGACGAGCACACTTTGGAATGCACTTCATTAAAATGTAGCTGCCCGATTCCAACCTGCAATGCGGAGGAGGCGATCCAAAGCGCACGCCACACTTCCTCCAGCATCCCCTTCAAAAGCCCCATTGTTCGCCAGGCATCTGCTCCAGAGCCCGGCCTCTCCCTACCCACTGACCCCTGTTTTTTTTTTTTTTTCTCCCCCCATTCCCTGTCCCCCTCCCCCTCCCTCCCCTGCCCAGCCCCACGGGCCTGCCCCGGTGAATTAAAACGCAGCCGCAGCCATCTGGCCCTCCCAAGCTGGCCCGGTTTCTCCCCGCCCCTCCTCCCTGGTCCACACACACACACACACACACACACACACACACACGCCACCCACGGCATCTTCACCTCCATGGACGTTCCCACAACCCGAGCGCAAACCTCCGGCGGCCACCGCCTGCCCGGTCCCCAGGCTTCCTCCAACAGCGCGCAGCGAGCGGATCCCGAGGTGGGCAGGAGGGGCGGCCCGGCGAGGGTGGCCAGGCGGAGATCGCGGACCACTGGTACTTGCCTGCGAACCCCAGCCAATCGCCAAGATTAATCCTTCCCTTTGTGCGCCTGGAAGAGCCTCCCACCACCACCACCACCACCACCACCACGCTGGTCCTCGGCTCCGCAGCGGCTGGAAGGAGAGGCGGGGGGTGGGGTGGGGGAGTGGGATCCGAACCCCCTTTCCTAAGCAGCGAGCTGGAGGTGGGGGGGAGGCAGCCTCGGCCACCTGACCCCCAGAGCGGTTTTTCCAGGGCACGGGAGCTGGCAGCAGGAGCAGCTGATGGTGCGAGAGAAGGGAGAGAAGATGCCCAAGCTGGCGCCTTTTATATTACTGGCGACATTTCTAACACATGACAACAATTTCCATCTGTATTTAAGCCGGGAGTGTGAAAAAAGAGCATTACATCACAGAGCCCGGGTTCCTAGAGGCTGCCGGATATCTAGGCCAGGGGGGATTAGGGCTGCACCTGCGAAGGGGGCGGAGACACAGCGGAGCCCCCCCCCACGCCCCCTCCCCCCTGCAGGCATGTCAGGTCCCCATCAACAGCTGGGTCCTGGGGCAGTCCCTGGCCAAAGAAAGGCGGGAAGTCGGGTTGCCCCACGTGTGAGCCACTGGAGGCTTGGTGGATGGGTGGGGGTTCAGGGCCAGGGAAGGTGGGGCAGATCTCTCCAGGAGGGGTACAGCCCTGACTCCTCTGGATCCACGTCCCTTCTGATAGGGCTGATTTCTGTCCTCCTCTTCTTCCCCAACTTTGGACAGAATTTCACAGATGATAACTCTTGTATTTGAAAAATTGTTTTCCTTGGAGTTAGAGATGATGGAGAGAGACGCTTAGGATGTAAATGTTCAGAATCTACTTTCAAGGAAAGCGCAGGGGTAGAATCCGGTTCTGAATGAAGCAGTTCTTTTCCTGCTTGTCTCGGTTTATTCAACCCACTCTTTGAAAGAATGTGGAAGAGCCTTGGGGTGGGGAGTGTTTTCTGGGGCCTGGTTTGGGCAAAGCATCCTCCCCCACTCCACCTCCATAAAGGAAAAACTTCACTGAGAGACTTCTGGGTTTGGGAAATGGTATTTCTCTGTTAGCAAATGGTCCATCATTGGCAACTGTCAAAGCTACTCCTGGTCCCAAGATGGAGATGGCTGGCAGACCATCAAAGGAAGGACTGTGCCCACTGCCTGCCTCCCCACAGCCCAGACATCCTCCAAAAACTCATTACTACAGCGGGAAACCAAGGGGTTGGGAGATGTCCTGAGATGAAGGCAGGGAAAGAGGAGAAAAAAAGCCAGAGAGACTTCTCCTCCTGGGTCCTGGGGGTCAGGGTGCTGCAGAACCTACATTAACGATAGAGAGAAGGGCAGATTTCAGGCAGGGGCAAAGTCGTCTTAAGGACGAGGGGAGACAAAGTCAGAAGATGTCGGGCCACTCAGGTAACTAACAGAGCTTTCCCTCCAATGCACCATCAGGGTATTTCACAGCAGAAGAAAAAACAAAATATGCTATCCTGTCAAAAGCTACTGTCACCATGTGGAAGGACTACGTACGTTTCTTCTTCTTCTTTTTTTTACTTGTGGATGGACACCATATTTTTATTTTATTTATTTATTTTTGTGTGTGCTGAGGATGGAACCCAGTGCCTCACGGGTGCTAGGTAAGTGCTCTACCATTAAGCCCCCAGCCCCAACCCCAAGAATTGCATTTCTTATCTTCCCTCATTCCCCTCCCCCAAAAAAGGACTGTGTGTCTAATTCACCTGTTCCTTCTGGTCACTCAGTCCTGGTCCAAAGACTCAGCACTGCAGTCAGATTCAATTGTTTTCCAATCCTGTCATTCAACTGTGTGACTGCAAGGAAGTTACTTGCCTGCTACCCCTTGTACAAAATTGCACCCAGACTACCTAGTTGTCATGAGGATGATGAGCTACAGAAGGCCTGGGATGGTTCACCCATACATAAAAAGAACTTGCTAAATGTCACCTATTATGGTCATCACTATTATTATGACTTAATTACTATATAAGCATCTCAACAAAATGAAACCCATCACCCTCTAGTGGGGACCTGCAAAATGGGACAGTTCCTGGGGCTACAGTTGGCAAAAGGTAGATACCAGGACCCTGAACATCGTCACCTTTCAGAAAAAGTACACACAGTATCTTAGAAGAAAAACAGATTCATTCGCTGGTTTTTTGGTTTGGGGATTTTTTTTTTTTTTTTGGTACTAGTGATTGAACTTAGAGGTGCTTAGCCACTGAGCCACATCCCCAGCCCTATTTTGTATTTTATTTATACACAGGGTCCCACTGAGTTACTTAGGCCTCTCTGCTGAGGCTAGCTTTGAACTCGTAATCCTCCTACCTCAGCCTCCTGAGCCCTAGGATTATAGGCGTGCACCACCGCACCTGGCTCTGTGCTGGATTCACATCTGCTTTTGGGTAGGTGAAGAGGTTTGGCAAGCTGATATATAGTATTAGCTCTCATTTTCAATTTGAGAAAAACAATAAACTTAAGGGAATGGTTTCATTGTCAACCATGCACAGGATACATGTGAACACTGGCACTCACCTTCCCTCCATCATCGACCCCAAAATAAGCAAGGCAGGTATTACATAAAATTTTCAAAAGCCTTTACCCACCACCTAATGCTGCAAAAATGGAGTTTGTATTTTATTAGTTTTCCACAAGAAAATGATCGTGCACTACAAATGAAATTGCTCTTTCATGGGTTAGGGATCTAGCTGAGTGGTAGAGCCCTTGCCTAGCATGCATGAGGCCCTGGGTATGATTCCTAGCACCACAAAGAAGAAAAATTAAATTAAATTGCTCTTTTGCAAGGAAGCAGCATAGAGACTGTACCAATGGGAACAAAAATACAAAAGCTATTCTCTTTATTAAAGAAAGAAGGGAACTTTTGTTCAGTAAGTATTCAAGGATGTAGCTTTCCAGTCTTCAATAGCAGAGGAAAATAGCCCTCATTTGGTTTGGAAATATCCCTAACAATAACAAATAATTTTCAATCAGAGCTCAAAGACCAGGTTTCTCTATGTATAAGAGAAGCACAAGGCAATGAGTCTATTTTATCCGAGAATACAAACCCGCTCTCAAAATCCAAGTATCTGGTAAGCTTGCGTGGTCTCCTGCATAAGCCAGGAGAGATGCTTAATTGCATTTCTTCTGAAATCTCCATCTCCCTTGCCACACACAAAAAAAGCAAGAACCAACAGATCCTGAGGTAGTCTTCCTTGATGCCTGACAACCAGACTCAAGGGCAAGCCATGCAGTATCCTCAGAGCTAAGTTCAGAGCAGATGTAGAGAGTAGGTTTTTTGGTTTTTTTTTTTTTCCCTGATACCAGGGATTGATCCCAGGGGCACTTAATACTGAGCCACATCCTCAGCTCTTTTTTGTAGTTTATTTAGAAACAGGGTCCTGCTGAGTTGCTTAGGGCCTCTCTAAGTTGCTGAAGCTGGCTTTGAAGTTGAGATCCTCCTGCCTCAGCCTCCCCAGCCACTGGAATGACAGGCGTGTGCCACCACACCTGGCAAGTGTAGGCATCTCTATATCAGAAACTTATTAGACAATTGTGAGAAAAGGGCCACCAAGTTCCTTCCGAAGGCATCCAATGAAGTGACAGAAGTTTTCAGTAATAAGACTAATAATAATAATAATAATAATAATACCACCTGGGACGCATTAGCACATATTGTTGTTGGATCTGAGACCAAAGTAATTCGAAACTCACCCACGTGTGCCTCTTTCTCACTGGGCAAACAACTTGACCTTCTAACAGCAATACTCTGTTACCTGTAAAATGGGAGTAAAGAAGAGTCCCTGTCTCGTGGGATACGTTCAAAGATGAAGTGGATGAATATAGGGCAAAAATGGGTGTCTGAAATACAGAAAATGCTCGGCAGGTATCATCACTACCACACCAATCACTGGGAGCTCTTAGGTGTGGCTTCCCTCTGGATGCTCACTCTCTATGGGACTTTCCACAAAGATTTTCGAAGCCCATACTGAACAAGTAGCTCTGTGGGATACAATAAAGGTGTCTAAGGGCTGGGGAATGTGGCTCAGAGGTAGAGCTCTTGCCTAGCACTTGTGAGCCCCTGGGTTTGATCCTCAACACCACATAAAGATAGATAAATAATTAAAAGAAAGGTATTGTGTCCATCTACAGCTAGGAGAAATGAATTTTAAAAAGAGGTATAAAACATCGATGGGTTTGGGAAAAAGGCCCATATTATTTGATAACTGAAATAGCCTTTTGCGTAAAAATTATTATGTTCAACGGACAAACCACGCCGCATTCGCTGGGTAGAATGCAATAAAAATGGGCATGAACAGCAAAAAGGGAATCAAACATTAGCTGTAATAATAAAATCTGTGGGATCTTCCCACATACCCACACGGAACGAAACTATCATCTTGAACGCATTTATTAGAGAATGAGACAGAAAATAAACACATTAGCTTTCTACTCCTAAGGTAATGATATTAAAAGTGACATTAACTTTTTTTTTTCCTATAAGTAGAAAAATTCAACCAAGAGTGCTGGAACAATTAGATAGTGATTGGCGAGAGAATAAAACTGACCCCTACCTCACACCGTGACCAAGAGGAACTCCAAAGTAGAACATAGGAGATCACAGCCCCAGGTGTGAGACCCAGGTGGATAGAACTCTTAGACAAAAACAAGAGCAAACCTTCATGGTGACAGGGGTCAGTCATGACATGAAACACACCATCAAAGAAAGAAAACCTAGCCTGCAGGAGAACGGAAGGGTCATCTACTGGGATGACATCTCCAAGGAGATGGCAAGAGAACGGTGCTTGTCAGCTTCCTGTCACTGTGACCAAAATGCCCGGGAAGGGCACCTTAGAGGAGGAAAGGTTCATTTGGGTTCGTGGTGCCAGAGGCTCAGGCCATGGTGGGCCAGCTCCATAGCAGTGGACCTGGGGTAAGGCACACAACATGGCGGAAGGATGTGGAACTGCAAAGCTGCCCAGCTCCTGGCAGACTGGGAGGAAGAGGAACTGAGGAGGAGGTAACCATCCAGGACACCCTGCAGGGACCCACTTCCTCCCACTAGGTCCCACCTCCCAGTAGTCCATGGGTGACCCCATCCGTGAGGTGAGGCCCCCATGATCTAACCATGGCTGCTCTGGACACTGCAGCATTGGGAACCATGCCCTCCATACAGGAGCTCTGGGGGATATTATAGACACAGATCATAACCAGAACCCACAGAAAGGGAGAGAGCACTTGTGAACATCTCCCCGATAAGATACTTGATTCCAGAGTGAATAAGGAGCTCTTATAACTGAACAAGCCAACCACCAGAAAAGACAACCCATTTGAGAAACAGAGATATTGGATTTAAACAGACATTTATCCAATAAGTACATGAGAAAGTTCTCAACATAATCACCCAATTGGGAAATATCAATCAAAACCATAGTGACCGGGCACAGTGGCACAGGCCTATAATCCCAGTGGCTCGAGAGGCTGAGGTAGGAGGATAGGGAGTTGAAAGCCAGCCTTGGCAATGGTGAGGCCCTAAGCCACTCAGTGAGACCCTGTCTCTAAATAAAATACAAAATAGGGCTGGGGACGGGGCTCAGTGGTCGAGGGCCCTGGAGTTCAATCCCTGGTATCTCCCCGCAAAGATAAGAAAAACATCCACAGTGATCCAGGAAGAGTGGCATACACCTGTAATCCCAGCTATTTGGGAGGCTGAGGGAGGGGGATCACAAGTTTGAGGACAGTGTGGGCATCTTAGAAAGTTCCTGTCTCAAAATAAAAATTAAAAAGGGCTAGGGAGATAACTGACTGGTAAGCACCCCTGAGTTCAGTCCCTGGTATTGGAAACAAAAGTGAGACGCATTTCATACACATTATGATGTCGTAATTAAAATGGCAAGTTATTGACAAGAAGGTGAAGAAACCCCACTCTGACACAGGGAAGTATAAAATGGTGTGCCCGTTTTGCAGAACAGTCTGGCAATTCCTCAGAAAGTTAGTTATGATATGACACAGCAGATCTACTTCCATGGATGTACCCAAGAGCGATGGAAATGAATGTCTACATGAATATGTGCTCATGAATATTCATAGCAGCGTTATTCACCACAGCCAAGAAGTAGAGACAACTCAGATGTCCATCAACTGGGCAACAGACACGATGTGGCATAAGCTACATATGACACCAAGGGAAAAAAAAGAGAAGAAAACACACAACACGGACGAACCTTAAAACTGTGCAGAGTACCAGAGGTCAGACATAACATGTCACACGTTGGTTGCCACTCTTGGCGGCACATGCCTTGAATCCCCGTGGCTCTGGAGGCTGAGGCAGGAGGATTGCAAATTAGAGGCTAGCCTCAGCAACTCAGTGAGGCCCTAAGCAACTCAGTGAGACCCTGTCTCTAAATAAAATACAAAAAAGGGCTGGGGATGGGGCTCAGTGGTTAAGCACCCCTGGGTTCAATCCCTGGTACCCACCCCCCCCCAAAAAAAAAGACAAGGAAAAGAAAAAAATATCAAGAAGAAAAAATGCTTTTTTCCTATGAGAACACTAAGTGAATAGGAAAAAGAAGTATAGGACCGCAGCTGGAGCAAGGAGAAATCAAATAGAAACAACTTTAGGGGAAAATAGTGAGTCATTCCAAATATAGAAGAAATTTATCTTCATGTTTAAGAGAATGCCACGTACGATTTTATACCAATTTGAAAATGTAGACAGGATGAATTATTTTCTAGTATAATAATGAAATTGTCTTAGGAGGCAGTAGGAAACCTGAGAACAATGACTACCACTAAAATGGAGTGAAGTTAAAGATTTATTTATTTCCTCTCTTCCTGTTCCCAGATACTGCAAACACAGAGAGAGAGAGAGAGAGAGAGAGAGAGACAGAGAGACAGAGAGAGACAGAGAGAGAGAGCGCCAGGAGACCTATCCATCTCTTATCTAGCTATTTAATTTGGCAGTACTGGGGATGGATGGATCCAGGGTTTCAGGCATGCTAGGCAAGCACTCTACCACTGAGCCCCATCCCCAGCCCTGTTTGGTATTTTATTTAGAGACAGGGTCTCACTGAGTTGCTTAGGGCCTCACTGAGTTGTTGAGGCTGGCTTTGAACTCACGATCCTCCTGCCTCAGCCTCCTGAGCCACTGCGCCCAGCTATGTGATGCTTTTTAAATTCACCAAGAGCCCAGTTCTAATATGGACATAAAACAGAAGTAGTAGCAGAGGCGCTGTGGTTGACATTCCTTCCTGGGATATGATCTTGTAAAAGAGCCCATTTGTAGTAAGGTCTGGCCTTCAAATCTACAAGTCAACTTGGACAATCTCCCTGTTGCCATGAAATTTTGAAGTTTCTGGAAACTCTGTCTTGGATGGAGCCATATCCCTCTGTCCTTAACAGGCCAGGCATGTGGTGCACACCTGTGATCCCAGCAGCTCGAGAAGCTGAGGAAGGAGGACCCCAAGTTTGAGGCCAGCCTCAGCAACTTAGTGAGGCCCTAAGCCACTCAGCAAGATCCTGGTCTCAAAATAAAAAATACAAAGGGCTATGGATGCAGCTCAGTGGGTTAAGTGCCTTTGCTTCACCACCCCCTTCAAAACCAAAAAAACAACTCCAGTATCACCTTTTTTCCCTCCTATGTTTGTCTTGAAGGCTCCAGAGCCCAACGGTTCACCACGTGCATAGCAGAACTTTTCACCCGTGGAAATGTTTCTGCCAGCTATGTGACATCCTGAAGAAATCTGCCACCACGAATAAATAGAGGGAACAGGAAACCTGGACTTGATACTTGGTGGCCAAGAGAGTGGCCACCATCCTTCACGGGCCCTGGACCACTGCAGGAGGCTCATCTTCTCATAGACAGACACTCAAGAAGCAGAGGCTAAGAGATGAAAGTAAAAGCAAAAGGAACCACTGGGTGAGGTGGCTCACGCCTGCAGTCACAGCGGCTGTGACATGAGTAATGGATACGAGTAACGTGAGCAAATCACAAATTGCTCATCTCTGGCCATTGGTGGGTTAGTTACAGACACATCTTGGTTGCAACTGCTCTAATGAACATCAGCAGGCATTTGGGTGGCAGAATTAAAGAACTGGACCCTAAAATAAAATAAAGCCTGTCTGCACCTCCAACTACGAGAGGAGCTCTGGGAGGGACATTTAAAATACTCCTTCTCCTTCCTTTGCCTCGTTTCAACTCTGCCCAGCAATGAATCATCGCTGCTACTCCTCAGGCTCCGGGATTCATTGCTGAAAACTGACCGCCACCTATGATGTGCCCGGGCCTGATTTCATATGTCTCTCCATCCCCACTACAAGGGTTAAAGTTGACACTATTGTTCCAATAGCAAAAGTTAGGAGATCTCAGAGAAATGATTTATCCAGGATCCCAAAGTTCAAGAACAGAGGGGCCGTGAGTCAAACCCATACCCACCCATATGCATCACATGGGTTTACCCTGGGCCTCTCGGTGCCCAGAAAACTGAAAGAAGAGTAAGTCAGCTTCTCCGGGCAGCTCCCTTGAAACCCCGGTTCCTAATCGCTGTGCCTCAGGCAAGTTCCAATAACTACTCAACCCTTGGGATCTGTTTTTCATTCCCACCATTTCTATGTATTTTGTAAGGACACCCGTCAATAAAGTGACATAAGTCATTATAATATAATCAGCGATGCCCTAGTCATCCCCGGCCTACGTGAGATCAGGGAGCAAATGGGCATCTGAGAACAGGGCTCACAGATAGTCCGTACCTAAAGGGTTCCTCCTAGAGCAGAGGATCCTTTCCTCCTTTCTGTTATTCCTCCCACCTGGGGCCAATCCCACCACTCCCTGGACCTGCTGTGGTCCCAAGCAGCTTTTCACCAGGCCTGGCAGTGGTAAAGGCCAGCAGGTCCCTGCTCACAGCAGTGACAGGTGCAGCTTCTTCAGCATTGCTCTTACGTCCAAGGTGGCCATTACTCATCACAGTAACTCCCCAGTACAAACTGCTTGAGGGAGGCCAAGCACTGTATCTGGCCTCATGGCAACGTTTGTTTTTTGGTACCAGGGATTGAACCCAGGGGTGCTTAACCACTGAGCAACACTACCAGCCCTTGTTGTTTTTTACTTAGAGACAGGGTCTCCCTGAGTTGCTTAGGGCCTCACTAAGTTGCTGAGGCTGGCTTTGAACTTGTGATCCTCCTGCCTCAGCCTCCCAAGTGGCTGGGATGACAGGCGTGCACCACCATGCCCAGCTTCATAACAACCTTTAAGGGAGATATTTTATAAATGAGGAAACTGATATTCTGAGAAGCTGAAAGACCAAGGAGGGAGAAGTGGGAGACAAAGCCCAGCTCCTCTTCCCGCATGTCCCCCACCCATACCCAAGGCAGGTCGCTGTCTAACTAGGTGCTCAGTGTACATTTCCTCCTCTTCACCTCTTTTTAAGAAACTCACTCTGGTTCTCGTGTGTCTCCATTGTGAAGACAAAGTTCTTGGGAGAACTCGTGTGACCTCTAGTGTGTCTTGTAACCAGCCAAGCCCTTTAGCCTACCATGTATCATGCCCGTGGCCACAGTCTTTCTTTTTATATCAGTGTAAAAAGAAGAGCACATGAAGAGAGAGAGGAAGGAAAAGTGCTAAAATATCTTCATGAGCTGCTCATTGGATACAAGGATAGATTTTTTTTTTTTTATTTAGATATTCTTCGCCCGTGCCTTCTTTGTGCCTGGCACAAAGTGCCGTGTGCTTAGGGATTAACATACAGCTCCTCACGTCTACCACACCTCAGCCTATACAGCAGGTCTGACGAGTCCCATTGTATAATGGCACTTAAGGAGGCTAACCAACCTGCCCCAGTAAAGTTCCTCAGCACAGAGACAAATCCAACGGAAAAAAGAAGTCTTTTTTTCTTGGTACTGGGGATTGAATTCAGGGGCACTTAACCACTGAGCCCCATCCCCAGCCCTTTTTATGTTTTATTTAGAGACAGGGTCTCACTGAGCTGCTTAGGGCCTCACTAAGTTGCTGAGGCTGGCTTTGAACTCATCATCCTCCTGGATGGATGGATGGATGGATGGACGGACGGACAGACAAATGAATGAATGGACAGATGGATGGATGGGTGGACAAATGGTTAGATGGATGAACAGAAGGATTGATGGATAGATGGATTAACGGATAGATGGATTAATGGATAGATGAATAAATGTATGGACAGACATGCAGATGGATAGATGGATAGTTGGACAGATAAGAGAGCTATTTAATAGGAAAAGACATGAGGAGGCTCCTGGAATGCTACAGGATTCCATGTATTGATGTGAAAAACAGTTATATATATATATATATGGATAGATGGATTGATGGATGGATGGACGGACAGACATGCACATATGCAAGGATGGATGTGTGGGTGTACATGTCTCCACCAAGTAATCAAGCTTCTCACTTAAGATACGTCATAACTGACCACATGTATTTTTACCCCTCAATGTGTTTTAGAAAAGGGTCTTTCTTGGAACCCAGATGTGGCTGGCTCCCCATTACTGTGGCTCAGCCCCACGCTGTGCCCTCAGAACTGGAGGAAGGTTGGCAGCGGAAGGAGGGAGGAAGGAAAGAGAGCAAGGAAATGGGGGGAAGGAAGGAGAGAGGGAGGAAAGGAAGAGGAACGGACAGAAGGATGACGTGGGGCCCCAGGTGTGGTGGTGCACACTTGCCATTCCAGTAACTCGCGAGGCTGAGGCAGGAGGATCGCAAGTGTGAGGCCGGCCTGGGCAACTTAGTGAGGACATGGCTCATTATAAAAAGAAAGAAAAATGAGTTAAAAAAAAAAAAGACTGGGAATGTAGCTTAGTGGTAAAGCAAACTGTCATTCTCTAGTACCCCCCTGCTACAAATAAAAATTCTTGACTTAAAGGATTCTTCGGAAACTAAAATGGTGAACTCTTCTCTTAACATAATAGGAGGTAAGGATACTATGAAAACTTTCATGGAGCTTCATAAATTGCAGTGCAAATGGCTTTATAATTGCAACAAATCTTGATGAAAAATGTCAGCTAAAATTATAAAGCAATTAAATAAATTAACACGGCTGCCAAATAGATATATTAGTATCCTACACCCAGCCAAGGAGAGATCCATATGTTATTAAGAGAAGACTCTTTTTAAAATTCAATAGGTTAATTTAAAAAATGGTCTTTAAGGTGACTGGAGGCAGAGAAATAAACCAAGATCTTGGGCAAAGCCACTTACCTATAATCCCTGGACACCATAATTGCCACATTCAAAATACCCAATGCAGAAAAAAAAAAAAAAACCACACACTATTGCAGTCAATCACTTAGTACAGTACCTGGTGAATATAGTAAGCATTCAATTAATGATACACGATATTGCTAAGTGGCGAAACGTGGTCTAACATGTTTTTATAAGAAGACTATAAATTGCATCAATTCTAATTACACATAAACTTCTATTCCTTTCCCATGTTCTACACCCCTGAGAACCTTAGAGGGAATAAAAAAAAAAAAATCCTAGCAACTCAGGAGGCTGAGGCAGGAGGATTGCAGGTCTGAGGCTAGCCTCAGCAGTTTGGCAAGGCCCTCAGCAAATTAGCAAGAACAAAACATAATTTTTTTTTTAAGGAGATGAGGATGTAGTTCATTGTAAAGCATCCTTAGGTTTAAACCCCAAGAGCATTCCCATATTCCCTCTCAAAAAAAAAAAACCCAGCCAAGCCATGTTTATTTGAATCTGTTAATAATAGACACATATACATCAATCCCAATGTTATGAGCTTTTAAGTTTGCAAATTTGTTCCCTTTTTCCTCTGCCACGAGGACTCTAAGCACTCAGCAACTCTCCGGTGGCAATTAGGGTTAACAAGATGTAATAGGAAATACAAAGGAAAAGAACATTGGGGATTTAGCTGATGCCAGGAATACGCAGAGAATGCGCAGTTTCAAGCTTGCCTATTATGGGCTACATCATTCGATTATTAATCTCACTGTAATCTCGCCTAGCATTGAGTGTTGGGTCATTACATCACAAATGCCGGGAGATCGTTTCTTGAAAACTTGGCTTATCCATAAAAAAAGGGGAACGAGAATCTTCATATGAATAAGGCTGCTACGGTGAAACGTGTCCCCCAAAGTGTACGAGCCGGAGACCTAATCCCCAAGGCCACTGTGTCGATGGACGGTTAGCTCATAAGGGCTCTGCCCTCATCGGTTCACTAATGTGTTTATGGAGAGAGTGGGGACTTGTTATGAATGGGCTTGGGTCTCCTCTTGCTCTCTCTCACCCTCCACCATGGAAGAATGCAGAAAGAAGGCTCTTGCCAGATGCTGGCATCCCTTGAGATGGGACCTCCTCTCCCCCAGAACTTTGAGAAATAGATTCTTCTTCTTTATAAAATCCCCAGTCCGTGGAAATTCAGCGATAGCAACAGAAAACCCCAAGTCCAAAATCTAAAGCGATCTTGAAGGGTGCTGGGCTTGGAAAGTCATGCTAGAAAGGGAAGAAGAGGAGGGTGGGAAGAGGCAGGGGTCATCTACCCGGGGGGACTTTAAAATAGAAGATGCACTCTGAGGCCTCTGGAGCCAGGCTGGCGCTTGTGTACTTCCCATAAACATTAGTGAAGCAGTGATGACCCAATGAAATCCCAGAAAACACAAAAGTTGGCCACACCAAAGACACCACCGAAGGTGGAGGCCCCTGAGGCCTTCCACACCAGAACGTTCCAGACTCCACACCTCTATTCAAGCTCCAGACACTCACAGAAGTGATGGTCAGGCCCAGGGTGCTGAAGGGGCTCCGGGAGATGGATGGAGGCGAGACCGACCCTGTCTGCCCAGGTCCTATGCCATGACAGGCGCCATATTGGTCAGTAAGCCAGCAGATGGGACCAGTGTCGGTCGGATCCTACGGTTGAAGAAAGAGACCTGGGGATCTGACAGATGGGAATCAAACCCAGCTCTCCAAATAAGGGTATGACTGGGGCCTCTTTCAACTTCGCTTTATTGGAAAATGGGTATTATAACTTACACTTCAAGAGACTGTGAAGAGGATTACAGGCGGTGTTTAGTAGCGTTCCTGCGGTACTTGGGGGTGGTCCAGAAACACTACTGGTTATTCTCTTTTTATCATTAATATTCAAACTATAAAACATCACGTCAGGAGTTCTTCAGACCCTCTGGTCCCCCTTTACCTCATAGAGGAGGTAACAGTTGCACTGTTAGTAGAATTAAGATGTTGCTCTTGCGCACTGCTGAGACACCACTGGCACAGTGGTAAGTGACAGGTGACTGTCTAATGTAGAATTTATACTTTGGGGGTAGATTTAAAGGAAAAAAAAATCAATCTACAGAGTCTTGAAGGAGAAAGACTGAAAAAATACACAAGATGAGAAAAAGAAATTAAAAAAGGTAAACAAGACGGAGTATCAGAAGTCACTGACCTGGACTGGAATAATACCACCTTGTAACCAAGGGGCAGGATAGGCCACAGGTAAAGATGTCAGTCAGTCTTCTTTTTTTTTGGTACTGAGGATTGAACCCAGGGTCCCTTAACCACTGAGCCCCATCCCCATCCCTTTTTATATTTTATTTAGAGACAGGGTCTCACTGAGTTGCTTAGGGCCTCACTAAGTGGCTGAGGCTGGCTTTGAACCTGCGATCCTCCTGCCTCAGCCTCCTGAGCTACTGGAATGACAGGTGTGCGTCACCATGCTGGGCTGAAAGCTCCTTCTGATTTTAGACAGTGCTGACTCCGGCCACACTGAGGAAGTCCTCCCCGGATCAGTCCTCCGAGGGCCTGCAGAACTCTAGTTCATGGATTAGGACCAGAGGCATCCCACCAGCGCCCAGCACAGCTGAGCACAGGGAAACACGTTCCATCACACAGCAGGCCCCCCACATCTGGTTCTTCAGCCCCCGCTTCCTGGTGATCAAAGGTCTAGTTTAGGTTACCCGCGGGGCTTGTTATCAAGACGGTGGCAGAATGAGTCGATGTCTGGCAAGCCATGTTGGCATAACTGTGCATAAGACAAAACCAGAGGTTCAGAGTCTCAGAGGTGATCACGGCCCCATTCTCAATAATGAACGAGGCCGAACGTTAGCGGAGGCTACGCTGCCTGCCCGAATCCAGAGCCTCTTTTATAAATGAAGACCACGATCACCTGTTTAGCAGGTTAAGTTTGAATCGCCCTGCAGATCAAACACGTTTAATGCTGTTGTGAACTTACTTTTCAAGTCCACGATCAATACCTCTTAGATAGGTGACAAGGGTCTCGGTATCGGGGGGAATCTGGATCAACAAAGTGTCACCCTGCAGAGCGAGACCGGCCTCCCCTTTCCTCCTCTGAATGACCTCAGAGCACAGCCCAGAGGAGCGCCAGGCAGGAGAGGGGTGATGCTCTGGGTTCTGAGACTGAGCACCAGCACCGGCCATGAGCTGTGCCTTGTCCTGACAGCGGCAGTGCCCTAAATGACAAGCCCTGTCAGGTCAAGCATCTATCTGCATGGGAAAAGCAGCCCTTCCAAAGCAACAATTGCAGGCGCTGTCAACTAGGACAGGAAATCCTAAAACAGGGAGGCGATCACGGTGGGAGGTGCAGGGGTACCCAGACTGTAATTAGGTGCTCTGAACGGGCACTCCCCCTCCAAGTTCACGGGAGCTTGGACATCTTTGCTCTGGGGTTGGATAACTGGCAGGTCATCAGTGAAGTTCTTTTTTAAAAATGTTTTTTTTTAATTTTTTTCGGGGTACCGGGATCAAACTTGGGGATACTCAACCACTGAGCCCCATCCCCAGCCCTATTTTTTAAATTTATTTAGAGACAGGGTCTCCCTGAGTTGCTGAAAGCCTCGTTTCTGTGAGGCTGGCTTTGAACTCACGATCCTCCTGCCTCAGCCTCCGGAGCCTGGCCATCATGAAATTCTTATCTGCCCTCCTTGACCCTTTCTGGGGCTCAAGTCTCTGAGCTGCCCTCTATTCCAAGAGTCTGTGCAAAGGTGGCTCAGAAGTTTCCCCCAGACAGTAAGTACCAGCAAATACACAAAACAAGGCACATCATTTTTTCCCAACTACGGGGCAGGCACCAAGCTAGGTGCATTGGCCACCGAGGCAGATACAATGCTGGACTCACTGAAGTTAGATTCTGAGAGGACTGGCAGCAGGCAGCGGACATGTATTAAGGTGGATCTGGGAGTGGCAGGAGGGTGGCTGGTCCAACCATGGGGACGGGGCAGAGAAAGCAAAATCTGGGCTAACGCTTAAAAGAAGTCTGGGTATTGCTCAGATAGGAAGGTTGGGAAATTGGAGGAAGTAAAGTAAGCCACTTATTAATATTTCTATCTACCTATTTATTTATTTATTTGGTACCAGGGATTGAACTCAGGGGCACTTGACCACTGAGCCCCATCCCCAGCCCTGTTTTGCATTTTCTTTAGAGACAGGGTCTCACTGAGTTGCTTAGGGCCTCACTAAGTTGCTGAAGCCATCCTCCTGCCTCGGCCTCCCGAGCCACTGGGATGACAGGCGCGTGCTGCCTGTTATAAGGAGGCGAGCTATGAGCTGCACATCCTGAGTCCCGAGTAGGCAGGTCGGAGAATGCAAATGGAGTGGCAGTAATCAGATGATTCTGAGGAAGCAGAGAAGTCACAGGCGCACATGCATTTCAGATCCCTTGGTTTAGAGGTGGCTTTCCTTCCACATACAAAGACCTAACGGAAAATGAGATTCATCTAAATGTCCTAAGAAAATTATGTAAAGATTTTTAAAAATCTGCATAACCATTCTTAAAATTCTATTGTGTGTGTGTGCTGGTAAACTGCTTGAAAATCAGAGGACAACGTTATTTTTGAGGTCTGATGAATGACACTACTCCACCCCTAAGACATAAACACCCATCCTTCTACACAACCGAGACCCTAAGATCAGCAGATGTGTTTTTCCTTTTTATTTTCACTCTCAGTGTATTTCTATATGATTCCAATCCATTTCTATATGACTCTAATAGTTAACTACACCCAACTTGGGAAACCCAATCAAACCCTAACTCTGCTACTTGCTATGTGTGTGACCTCAGGCCAGGAGTTAGCCACTCTGATCCTGTTTCCTTTCATGAGAGCTACTCCATAGGGATTCTGTGTGTAACTGGAGACACAACAGTTGAGCTGGGACCACTATTTCCATTTTACTGAACAATGCATGAGCCTTGGAGAGGTTCCATGACTCGTACCAGGTCACAGAGCTGGCAGAACAGCCCTTCGACTTCACGCCTAAACTTTGAACTCATTCTGCAACTGTTTCTTGATTCCCTTAAAAAAAAAAAAAAAAAAATTGGCGGTGATTTTCAGTGGTCATTAGAATCAAATTTCTACCAAGATGACCTTTTTCATAATGTAGAAATAATAAAAGTTCTCAGATGAAGGGAATTGGAGAATAATAACGAACCACAGAAACAGTGCTGGGTGCAATTTGCACTGGGTGGATTTTATGGTCTGTGAATCACATCTCATCAAAGCTGTTAGAAATCAAAAAAATACAAACTGCAGAGGGTGCGAAGTGAGTAATGTGGCATTTGGGAGCGGTGGGGACTGGAGGAAGTCAAGTTGGGTCGCTGCATCAGGGTAAAACTGAATTCTGAGTGGGGAAACCCATCAAGATGCACATGATGAAAACAAAACAATTTATGAATAAAGGAGCTTCATTTCTTCATGTCTAGGGGCTCATAAGCCCTCTAAAACATAGAGAATATATATATATATATATATATATATATATATATATATATATATATATATATGTATTGGGGATTGAACCCAGGAATGCTTAACCACTGAGCCCCACCCCCAGCCCTATTTTACATTTTATTTAGAGACAGAGTCTCACTGAGTGGCTTAGGGCCTTGCTAAGTTGCTGAGGTTGACTTTGAACTGGAGATCCTCCTGCCTCAGCTTCCCGAGCCGCTGGGATGACAGGCAGGCACCACCGTGCCCGGCTTAGAGGAAAAGAAATCTCACCACCACTAACAAGCACCTGCTCATGAGGTCTCCTTCTTCTCCAACACCAAAATCACTGAGTGTCAGAGGCAGAAAGCTCTGGAAGGTGTGGATGTCAGGAACCGGGCCTCCTGCAGCACAGGTACCCCATAACCAGGAGGCTCCATCCCCCAAATTCAGGGCTTCCTCCTCCATGAGGCAACAGGTTGGGATAGAGCTCTGCTTCTTAGTCACAAGCACCAAAAAAACTCAAAACAAACACGTGTAGCCAGAGTACTCCCCGCCTGGAACAGAACCCCCAGTCCCCCCTCGCCCACTCCTGCTAAAAGGCACACCAGCCCCCGAAACAGACCTCCACTGAATCTCCTCCCCACTTTATGGAGGAAACATAAAATGAATCGGTCCTTGTTTCCTCTTGTGGTGGGAACACCATTTCCGCTTTCCAAATGCCAGATTTCCTGGTTTCCTACACACACCATATCCACACAGCGGGCTTTTACCTAAGCCAAGACCAACATGATGTTTTTGCACTGTTTGTTCCAAAGACTGAGGTCATTTGGGCCCCCAATTCCTACATAGTGGTAAGCTAAAAAAAAAAAAAAAAGAAAAAAAAATCAAGCCGTTTAGCTTCAAGTCAGGTCCAATAAATCAGTGGGAAAAAAATAAAAACTCAATGGGAAAGCATGCCAACATGTAACCATGGTAACCCCACAGATGCATCAAGAAATGGTGTGCTCATCTGCTTCATCCCCATTTCTTAAATTGGAATCTAAGTAGGGGAGAAATTAGACAGAGAACAATCATGAGTCTGCGATTACCGAACGCTGCAAATGGCATTCAACCTGAAGCATGCATGGGACAGCCAGGTGAACGGCCCAAGATCACTTAAGCATCGAAAAAGACCCACACCAGCGACTTCCTGGTCATGGAATTTTCCTGGGACTATTGCCTCACCTGTAAAATGGATGCCAAAGGTCACCACCTTCAAAGGGTTATTATAAAAGTAAGACTTGGCCGTGGGCCAGAGGCAGACCAATGCTGGACTCCAGACACCTCAAATCCTGGTCACCCAGAAACTTTTTTCTTTCTTTAGATATTTATTTATTCACTTATTGGACTGAGGATTGAACCCAGGGGCACTTAACCACTGAGCCACATCCCCAGCCCTACTTATTTATTTATTTATTTTTAATTTGAGACAGGGTCTCGCTAAATTGCTGAGTCTGGCCTTGAACTTGCAATCCTCTTGTCTCAGCCTCCGCAGTCCCTGGGATTGCAGGTGCATTCCACCACCACCACCACACCTGGCCTTTTTCTTGCTTATTTACTTTAGTGCCTTGGCTGCTTAATCCATGAAAATGGAATGACCATTACTACCCCATGTAATTATGTTTAGGAATCATCATTAATCCAAATAAATGGATTTGTCTTGAATATAATACTGGGATTACTTTTCATATCCAAGGCTGGAAGACTAAAAGAACGGAGGGCCCTGAGTTAGTATCAACATGTTATCACATGTTTCTGTCACACACAGCTCTGCCACTCTGTGCAAAGAGGCCACCTCAGGGCCTTGTGCCGAGTTACCTGGAGGATCCCTCTCTCCTGAGAGCCTCAGCGTTGGTGAAGTGGAGGGCAGGTGGCTGCTCTGGAAACCCATCTCTGAGGTCCCAGTCCTAACTTACTAAGTCTTTGCAAATGCACAGAAAGCCTTAAATTAGTTCCATTTGTTATTTTTACAATCAGCAAACATTAGCACTCTTGCATATTACTTGCAAAAAAAAAATGTTTTAAGAAAACCATTTATATGGCTCAGGAGGCTGAGGTAGGAGGATGGTGAGTTCAAAGCCAGCCTCAGCAATTTAGCAGGTCCTAAGCAACTCAGGGAGACCCTGTCTCTAAATAAAATATAAAAAAGGGTGGGGATGGTGCTCAATGGTTAAGCACCCCTGGGTTCAATCCCCAGTACCAAAAAAAAAAAAAAAAAAAAAGGATAACTTAAACACTAATTTATCCCATTTTCAAGGGGGAGTTAAAATGATATCTCTAAGAACAGATACTTCAACCTTTTAAAGACCTAAACAATACAAGAAAGAAAAATTTCAAGCAATAAACTAGGATCATTCTCTCCTCAAATTTGACTGAAATTAAATAACTGTATGAGTCCTGGGCAGATGTGCAGTTATTTAATTTCAGTCCAAATCTGGGCTGCACAGGACCGATGTTATATCCCCTGTATAAGGGCGTGGTAGAGCATCCTCAGGACAATTGGCTGTCAATCATCTACCAGGCAGGCAGACAGTGGCCCGCCCGCCTTCCCTTAATTCAAGAGTCCGGCCTTCAGAGCTCTTCTGTCCTGCATCTTCATCTTGCCTTCTCAGATTTGGTCTTATCTAATGGTTTCTGGAATTTGAGCTTTTTAATTTGTGGAAACCATTTCTTCAAAAAAAAAAAAAAAACTCATTTACAAAGTTGTAAATTTGGCTGGATGGAGAAGCAGCCCAGGGAGGATGGGTGAGCCATCGAGGTCCCCTCTACACCAAGAGACCATCAGGCACCCACTGATGACCCACTCTAGGCCAGTCAGCCTACAGGTCTCAGGCTTAATAACAACAAGGGCTATCGGTAAGGAGGCCACGGCAACTCCTCACCAAATGCTTTACAGGTCTCTCCCATTACTCCTTGTTATGGTGTGGGTGGGAAGTGTACCCCCAAAACCTAATGTGTGAGACAGTGCAGGAAGGTCCAGAGGAGACATGACTGGGTGGTGAGAGCCTTAACCCAACCAGTGAATGGACCCCTGATGGGATTAACTGGGTGGTGGCTGGAGGAGGTGGGTGTGGCTGGAGGAGGGGGCATTGGGGGCGTGGCTTTGGGGTCTCTATTTGTCTCTGGAGAGTGGAGTCTCTCTCTGCTTCCTGATCACCATGTGAGCTGCTTCCCTCCACCACACTCTTCCTCCATGATGTCCTGCCTCCCCTCCAGCCCCGAGGAATGGAGCCTGCTGTCTGTGGACTGAGACCTCTGAAACCCTGAGCCTCCAGATAAACCTTTCCTCCTCTTCTGGTTGGTCCTTTAGTCACAATAGAAAAAATGCTTGAGTAAAACACTCCTATCAGACCCATGAAATTAGTATTATGAACAAGTCTTCTCCACCAAGTTGACAAGGGAACTTAGAAAAAGATAGATAATGCCCAGCATGGTGGCACAGGCCTGTGATCCCAGCAGCTCCGGAGGCTGAGGCAGGAGGATCACGAGTTCAAAGCCAGCCTCAGCAACTTATTGAGGCCCTAAGCCACTCAGTGAGACCCTGTCTCTAAATTAAATATCAAAAGGACTGGAGATGGGGCTCAGTGGTTAAGCACCCATGGGTTCAATCACCAGCACCAAAAAACAAACAAAT
Source organism: Ictidomys tridecemlineatus (assembly GCF_052094955.1). NCBI lineage: Eukaryota > Metazoa > Chordata > Mammalia > Rodentia > Sciuridae > Ictidomys > Ictidomys tridecemlineatus. The sequence goes on from NC_135478.1 coordinate 55,824,564, forward strand.
AAACAACCACCACCAAAAATACCCCAAAGGGTCTAATTTGCCCAGGACAGCAACCTAGTAAGTATCAGAGTCAAGGCCAAGTCCAGGCACACCACAACCCTGTGCCGGCTGTCCCACTGTCCAATGCTGATTTGCTTGAACCCTGGGTGTTACTCAGGAGCCGAGCTTGCCACGCATTCCCCTGACTTTTCACCCACCCACCCTCCCACGGTGAGATGCCAAGTCTGGCGACTTACAAGGCACAGCGTGGCGGTAGAGGTTATCTCTTATGGTCTGCTGCAGCTCGTGATCCGGGGACCCTTTCTGGAACCGTTGATTGAGAAAATGCCGCAGGTCCTTGTGGAGCCTCCCTCCTGCAGGACATGGATAAGACAGAGGCCGTCAATAAGACGTCTTCCTGGAGAAGGAGCCCCCAGGACTGTGGGGCAGAGCCACCCACAGGGATGCCAGGGCCCATCCCTCTCAGTCATCCCTGTGCATAGTTTCTCTCTGCAGGGGAGGGACAGGCATGATAGGCAGAACTAACATCATCAAAATGGCGATATTACCAAAAGCTCTCTATAGGTTTAATGCAATGCCAATCAAAATCCCAACAGCATTTCTTGTAGAAATAGATAAAGCAATCATGAAATTCATATGGAAAAATAAAAGACCCAGAATAGCAAAAGCAATGCTAAGCAGGAAGTGTGAATCAGGCGGTATAGTGTTACCAGACTTCAAACTATACTACAGAGCAATAGTAACAAAAACAGCATGGTACTGGTACCAAAACAGGCGGGTGGACCAATGGTACAGAATAGAGGACACAGAGACCAATACACAAAATTACAACTGTCTTATATTTGATAAAGGGGCTAAAAGCATGCAATGGAGGAAGGATAGCATCTTCAACAAATGGTGCTGGGAAAACTGGAAATCCATATGCAACAAAATGAAACTGAATCCCTTTCTCTCGCCATGCACAAAAGTTAACTCAAAATGGATCAAGGAGCTTGATATCAAATCAGAGACTCTGCGTCTGATAGAAGAAAAAGTTGGCTCCGATCTACATATTGTGGGTTCGGGCTCCAAATTTCTTAATAGGACGCCCGTAGTACAAGAGTTAATAACAAGAATCAACAAATGGGACTTACTCAAACTAAAAAGTTTTTTCTCAGCAAGAGAAACAATAAGAGAGGTAAATAGGGAGCCTACATCCTGGGAACAAATTTTTACTCCTCACACTTCAGATAGAGCCCTAATATCCAGAGTATACAAAGAACTCAAAAAATTAGACAATAAGATACTATGGTGTTTTTGAAACAGCAAATAAGTAAATAAAGGCAGATATCTGGAGAGAACCAAGCACGCCTCATCTGTATTATAACCACTTAAGTTAGATCTTATGTGCTGCTGGTAGTAGGAGGAAATATGTAGAATACCACAAACTGTCTGATGCCCTTTGTTCAAAAGGAATTTTTAAAAGAATCAACACAGCCCGGTGCAGTGGCCCATGCCTGTCATCCCAGCAGCTCCGGAGGCTGAGGCAGGAGGATCGAGAGTTCTAAGCCAGCCTCAGCAAAAGTGAGGTGCTGAGCAACTCAGGGAGACCCTGTCTCTAAATGAAGAGTCCCTGAGTTCAACCCCCCGTACAAAAAGAAAAAAGAAAAGATACCTGAACTACTAACACATACAATGATACTGATAAATCCCCAGCATATAAAGTTAAGCAAAAGAAGTCAAACATGAAAGAGAACATATAAATTTTCAGAATATGTTAAACTAATTTGTTGCAACAACAACAACAACAAAAATGCTTCCATGTGTTCCTGGAGTGGAGACAGAGTATCTGCAGAGGAGCATGAGGGTATAAATTCTATGAAGCACTGGAGATTATCATGAGAGATATTTGATAAGAGGTACACTGAATAGCTTTGTGGTATTTTACAACATCCTGTGACTCTATAATAATTTCAGAATAAGTTTTTTGGGTGTTGGTACTGAGGATTGAACCCAAGCATGCTTTACCACTGAGATACATCCCCAATAACTTTTTTATTTTGTGACAAGATCTCACTAAGTTGCTGAGGGTCTTGTTCAATTGCTGAGGCTGGCCTCAAATTTGCAATCCTCCTGTCTCAGCCTCCCAAGTTGCTGGGATGACTGGTCTGCGTGACCATGCCCACTTCAAAGAATACACATATGGGCTGGGGATATATAGCTCAGTTGGCAGACTGTTTGCCTCATATGCAAAAGGCCCTGAGTTCAATCCCAAGTACCCTACATACACACACACACAAAACAAAACAAAACAAAAAAACACACACACATAATGGCAGGCAGGAGGACTACTGCGTGCTAGGCCCTGTTCTAGATGCCTCTTTCTCAATGACCATTAGAGAAGTGAAAGTCCCCAGTTAACACAGGCCTCACTGAATCCTGGCTACACTGTTTGTGTGTTGGTGAACCCAAGCACAGGAATTAACCTCTGAATCTCACTTTTCTCATAGCAAGCTGCATCACAAGACTTGTGAGGCTTAGTGGGGTGGACATTTGTACAGGCCATGGCAGAAAGAAAGCGCTTAATGAAAAAGGAAAAATATAATTATTATAATATCAAGTGAACAACTGTTAAGGTGATTAGAAAAAGAACAAAAATCAACTCATTTGAACTGTACTGTTTTGGGGGGAAAATGCTTAAAACATAAAATCTATCCTGGTACTGGGCTTGGTGGAACATGCCTATCATCCCAGGGGCTGAGGAGGCTGAGGCAGGAGGATCGCGAGTCCAAAGCCAGCCTCAGCAACTCAGCAAGGCCCTAAATAACTCAGGGAAACCCTCTCTCTAAATAAAGTATAAAAAAGGGCTTGGAGTGTAGCTCAGTGGCCAAGCACCCCTGGGTTCAATCCCCAGTACCAAAAAACAAAAACAAACTATCCTGTTGACTCGGAAATAGCCAGAAACAAAACATAGGTCTATGGAGGTTTGGATGAAAGGAACTTTCTAGTATTTCCAGAAATGAATAAAACAACATATGAGTTAAAATGATTTGGAAGATAAATACCAGCTAGCAAACATTTAAGTTTGTGGCTGGGCATGATGGCATGAGCCTGTAATCCTGGCAGCTCGGGAGGCAGAGGCAGGAGGATCCCAAGTTCAAAGCCAGCCTCAGCAACTTAGCAAGGCCCTGAGCAACTCAGTGAGACCCTGTCTCTAAACAAAAAATATAAAGGTCTGGGGATGTGGCTCAGTGGGTAAGCACCCCTGAGTTCAATCCCTGGTACCAAAAAGCAAACAAACATATTTAGTTTGTGTTTAATAAATTCCAGGCTCTTGCTGGGGCTGAAATTCAGAAAAGAAAACCAACTGGTCACTCATCACTGTTCACCAGTCCCACCTGGTGATTCTAGCTCACGGGATAAGGCACTCCGAAATTTGCTTAAAAGAATAACCCTGAGGCTGGGGTTGGGGCTCAGTAGTAGCGCACTTGCCTAGCATGTCTGAGGCACTCGGTTCGATTCTCAGCACCACATTTAAATAAAGGTTCATCAACAACTAAAAAAATACATAAAAATAGAATTAGAGTATGATAGCACTATAATGCACCGGTAGAAGAACTCTGTTGCCCAGCAAAATTCCCATGGCCTATAATTTAGTGTTCTCTATTCCTCTTAAAGACAACAGTCCTTTTTCTCCCATCATTTTTAGGGTTATTTCCCATTGACACATAAGCACAGATAATTATGGTGTAGGGTAATTATTTGAAATAGGCATACCATATGCAATGATCAGATGAGGGTTATTAGCCTTTCCATCTCCTTAAACATTTATTTATTTACTCTTTATTTTATTTTTATTGGTTATACATGATAGTAGAATCCATTTTGATAGAATTATGCAAGCAGGGAATCTATCTTCTTCTAATTAGGACCACATTCTTGTGGGTGGGAACAAGGGTGGGTATTTCATATAGGTGCATAGGAAAATTCTGTTTGCTGTATTCTACTATCTTTCCTATTCCCGTCCTATGCCCTTCCTATCTCACATTGTCCAATCTGCTGAGCTTCTCTTCTCACCATGTCCCCTTATATTGTGGTTTAGCGTCCACATACGAGCAAAAATTGGCGGGTATTTTTGATACCAGGGATTGAACCCGGGGTGCTTAACCACTGAGCCCCATCCCCAGCCCTTTTCATATTTTACTTAGAGACAGAGTCTCACTGAGTTGCTTAGGGCCTCTCTCAGGTCCTGAGGCTGGCTTTGAACTTGTGATTCTCCTGCCTCAGCCTCCTGAGCTGCTGGGATGACAGACATACACCACCGCACACCTGGCAGGTTTACAGTTCTTTGCATGGGAAGACAAGGCCAGTTTTAGTTTGAGCGTGAGTAGTAGGAGAGATGTGTGTGATACTCAGGGGTCCCGCTGCAGCCCAAAGTTCAATGGATTCGGGATACAGTGTGTCTTTCCCCACATGTAACATATGGAACACGTCCTTAGGGATCATGCCTAGCAGGCAGCAGATATCCAGAGTGGAAGGCGCTCTTGGGTTACAGCTGAGCTTCTGTTCCAAGTAGCCAAGCTAGCAAGGGCTTATGATCATCTCACCAAACCCCTCTCCTCTGCTAATGGGCAGGGCAGGCGGACCGTGGGGCTAGTTAGCATGAACTCTGCGTCCCAGGACATTTGAACGCGCAGAGCCTCCACCTTCGCATTCCATTAAGAATCCTGTACTTTGGGGCATCTCATCTCAAATTGATTGCCCATTATCCAGAGGACAGGTCTAAGAACCTTTTCCTAACTGTCAAGGGCAGGGAGCAAATGAGATCATACATAGGGAGCCTCGGAGTTTGTCAGGGAATCCTCACTCTGTCTGAAATGCAGGACTTGTTTTGTGAGTGGAAAAGGGACCCCAGGTCGGCAAGCAGAGGGGCTCTTCTCAAGGGAGAGGCTCAGAGCCCAGCTGCCCGCCGACGTTATAGTTTAAATGGGGAAGGAGGGGTTCAGGCTCGTTGGGACTGGCCATTAGTTTATATTTCTAGGTCATCTATAGATCTGAGACTGTCTTTATATTCCCAGCAGAACGTGTCTGCTTTTTTTTTTTTAATTCTTATCAATTCACAGAATTCGACTATGTTCGATTGACATAGTTTTAATTTGCAAGGTCTTACAGTATTCCATTTTTTAAATATACTTAAAGGGTTTTCTTAGAAAATCAAGTTGTTTCCCATACAAACTATATGGCTGTGAATATCACGACAATCCTCACTCCTCTCCTGTTTCTAAAGCAAATTTGTACATTTGGTGAAGAAATCCAGTTGCCAGAGAGAACACTTTGAGTCTTTTCTTTTTGGTACTGGGGATTGAACCCAGGGGCACCCAACCACTGAGCCCCGTCCCCAGCTCTATTTTCTATTATATTTAGAGACAGGGTCTCCCTGAGTTGCTTAGGGCCTCGCTATGTTGCTGAGGCTGGCTTGGAACTCGTGATCCTCCTGCCTCAGCCTCCTGAGCTGCTGGGATGACAGGCGTGGGCCACTGCACCAGCTTGGAGTCCTCTTAATTCATCCCTTGTGACTGAGGGGACAAAAGCATCTCCTTCCTGTGTTCTCAGCTGCATCCAGAAGGCAGAATGCTGCTGTCCATTACTATCAGAACTGACACTTGAATGCCTCCCCAATTCTCACTGCTGAGACAAACCGGCGTAAAGAAATTAACACTAATCATGCTTCCAGGTGATTCTGCTTTCGCACCCAATTTCTCCACCATGGTCACAGCGGTAGGAGGAGTCCATTTATTGGGGTGACACAAATGGTTTGTCCTGCAGTGCCATCATTACAGCAAAAGAATACGTGTCCCCCTTCACCACTGTAGACTCATATAGGGTAGGGTTTAAAAACACACACACAAAATTAGGAACTGAAAAACAAAGAGCTTGTTTGATAGTCTTTAAAATTTATAATCCAAATTAATTGAAGCAAGCTCTGTGGGAAAACGATGCTTGCTACCTGTTTCTTTCTAACATCTTTTTCCTAAGGTTTTCCTCCCTCACTGGAAAGGTAACATAAGCTATTGGGGAGCTCCTGTGTAGTGGGTGCAGAGTGGGGAGAAGGATGAAAATGTTCAGGAGATCAACAGTGGGTGGGAATCGCTGTACAATAAATGTAAATGCATGCTTTTTGGAGAGGTACCTGGGATTGACCCATGGGTGCTCAACCTCTGAGCTACATTCCCGGACCTATTTTGTATTTATTTAGAGACAAGGTCTCACTGAGTTGCTTAGCACCTCGATTTTGCTGAGGCTGGCTTTGAACACCAGGTCCTCCTGCCTCAGTCTCCTGAGCTGCTGGGATTACAGGCGTGTGCCACCGTACCCAGCTTGTAAATGCACTTGTGCCAAAGAACTAAATACTTAAAAGTATCGATTTTATGTTCTGTGTGTTTTATCACAATAACAAAATAGAAGTTAATTACCAGGTGAGAAAAATAACCAAAGTCCAACAAAGTAAAATCACCTGTAACCTCATTTGTGGTACAACTAACATTTATTATTGATTATGTCCTGTGAATGCATACTTACACATACACACAAATCCTAAAACCATAGCTGTGTATCTACATCGTGGCCATGGTGAACAACAAACAGACTTAAAAGATTTGAGAAGCCAGGAGCTATGGTGTATACCTGCCATCCCAGCAGCTCAGGAGGCTGAGGCAGGAGGATCTCGAGTTCAAAGCCAGCCTCAGCAACTTAGTGAGGCCCTGAGCACCTCAGAGAGACCCTGTGTCTAAATAAAATATTAAAAGGGCTGGGGATGGGGCTCAGGGGTTAGGTGTCCCCCGAGTTCAATCCCTGGTTTAAAAAACAACCCAACGGTGGGCACTGGGTTTTGCAGACAGGTGGAGTCATCAGACACACAGAGGTGGCACCCATTCTCCTAGGGAACAAAAAGGGCTGTGCTCTAGCACTTAAAAAATAGATAAATAAGAAAAAGCAACGTGCTAGCATTTTGCTAGCACTTCAGGATATCGGCCATCTTATTATTTCCTCGCCTGCCTTCTCTATCCTCTTCCTCCTGGAGAATCTTTTTATAACAAATCTCATCCCACAGTGAGAAGAGAGACGCATTAAGCATGGGAAGGAGCGCACACTTTGGTGGAAATTCCATCATCTCTCTATTTTCCTTATTTACAGCTTTTGTGCTTTGTATATTTATCCCAGGGAAACTCAGAGAGTGGATCAACATCTGTTCAGAAAGAGGAAAAGAGAAATGATAAAGGAGGGCGGAAAAACAACAGGCCCCCTGATGGTAAAGTAATAAAGCTGACATGAGCTGGTGTGGACCCTCGTGAGCAGCTGTGCGTTTTCAGCAAAATCTGCAGTTGATGTCCACACCGTGACCCTGGGTAGAATCTGAAGTCGTGACGTCAGGAAGAACATTTTTTTTTTTTTTGGAGGAAGGGAGTTACTGGAAATTGAACCCAAGGGTGCTTAACCATTGAGCCACATCCCCCAGCCATTTTTTCATATTTTATTTAGAGACTGAGTTGCTAGGGGCCTTGCTAAGTTGTTGAGGCTGGTTTTGAACTCATGATCCTCCTGCCTCCGCCTCCTGAGCCTCTGGGATTCGGAAGACTGACTTCTTGAGAAGACACTGTGTCAGAGTCTCACTGGACCAGCTGGACTTGAGAGAAGGCAGTCGACATTTTCCATACATGGAACTGAGTACTAACTTCACATTCTTCACTCCAACCTAGTGGGCTTGCTTCGACTGCTGGTGCTGTGTCACAGAAGAAGAAACCCAGGGTCAGAGAGTGATCCTTCACCTACTAAGCAATCATCAGAGGTGGGACTTACAAGCTGGGGGACAGCACTGCTGGGTTGTTAACAGGGAGGAGCTCTACCAGGGATCCATAGTGAGAAGGATAGGAGGCACCAACGTTCAAATTAAGAAAACAATATGTATTCTTTCTGTGTTTGAGGTCTGGCATTTGCAGAGATTTTTTTTTTTTTTAAGTTTTCTGCTTTGGGAAGATTTTCCAAAAGCATAGCTGGTGTTGTGGGAATTTGTTGATAGGATAAATGTCCCTCCAGAGTATGCTTCTCTCAGCAATAAGTAGTTTAAAGCACTGGGTCCCCAAACAGATTTGATTAGCTCAGATCCAGGCTCCGTACTCCCCGCCTGGCCTTCCGCAAGTGGCTGAGCCCCTCTGAGCCTCGCTCCCCTAATCTCTCCAGAGGAGATAGGGATACTGTCTGATTAAACAGGTAGCTGTGAGGCTGGGTGCGATAACTCACAGTCTCGCACATAGTAGGTGCTCAGTAAATTGTTATTCTTTTAGCAAGGAACACCACAGTGCAGTACGTTCGCTTCACTGGATCCTGAATTTAAAAAACAACACAACGCACGACTGTAACCCCAGCAGCTCAGGAGGATCACAAGTTCAAAGCCAGCCTTAGCAACTCAGGATGGAGTACCAGGCTCCCTAAATCCTGTTCTCAGGACCAGGGTGGGTGGGTATGGCCAGATGTGAACTCCTGGTGAATCTTAGTGAGGATGCGCCTGATGCTAGTCTTTCAACTTCAGTGTGAGAATGAAAGTTTTCAAAAAAAAAATCACACTAATTTTTGCCTAAAGCAGTTCGACTCACTATGAAACCAGAAAACATCTGCGTGTGCAAAACGTCCCAATATGAAAACAAAGCCTCTTCCAAGATCTGTGCATGTGTGTACGTGCATGTGTCTTTGTGTGACTGAGGATGGAGCCTGAGGGTGCTCTCCCACTGAGCTACCTCCCCAGCTCATTTCTTAAAGCTTATTTTGAGACAGGGTCTCGCTAAGGTGTAGAGGATCTTGCCACATGGCTGAGGCTGGCTTCAAACTTGCGATCCTCCTGCCTCAGCCTCCTGAGGTGCTGGAGGACGGGTGTGTACCACCAGGCCCAACTTAGCTTCTCTTCTAAACTGCCACATTATAAAGTTGTCCCAAGGTCCTTCTCAGCAGCATCCATATGAAGAAACCGAGAAAGTGACATTGAGCAGTGTGACTTCTAGAGAACATCCCCCAGTACACGTGAACAGAATTCCTTCCCAGGAACCAACACCCTGGAGGGCAGTCTTATAATGGAGGGGCTTAGGCTCCTGGTGACAAGAGGGACCTTTGAGATCTGTTTTATGCACATGTAACTGAGACCCCCTGAGCCTTCCCCAGTCTTAAACACACCCCATAATTCAGGCAGCTGTTCCCCTGTCCTCCCAGCCTCACCCCAGTGTATTCTCACACAGGAAGAGATAATGTGGGTTGCAAAGCGTATTCCAGCACGGTCTGAAATCATGCACGCAACAGTTGGCGGGGCCGAGTGCCAGGCGCTCTGACCTACATCGGCATATCTCAGATGAGCAGTGTCACCGCACAGCCCGTCACTTCGATTTAGACTGGACTCTGAGAACAGGGGACCAGTGATCCTCACATCACTGGATGGATCTGAAAAGAGCAAGACAGTTTCCCATGGGCAGAGCATCCTTAGGAGTCTGCGGTTTGCCCAGAGCCCCTCTCTCCATAGGTTTCAAAGTCAAAACCCAAAGAGAGGGCTGGGTGGGGCTGGGGCTGGGGCTCCGTGGTAGAGCACTCACCTAGCACGTGGGAGGCCCTGGGTTGGATCCTCAGCACCACATACAAATAAATAAATAAAATAAAGGTATTGTGTCCATCTACAATTTTTTTTTTTTTTAAAGAGAGAAGCTTGCAAGTAATAGCTGAGGTCCCAAATAAGAAAGAGAGAGAGAGGGAGGGAGAGAAGGAGAATTTATTGGGTGAAGATGGCTCAGGGCAGGGTTTTCCAGTTATTTCTTACATTGCAAACCATGAGGTTCAAAATTCTTAACTCATGCTGGGTGCAGTGGTGCACACCAGGAATCCCAGGGGCCCAGGAGGCTGAGGCAGGAGGATCGCAAGTTCCAAGCCAGCCTCAGCCACTTAGCGAGGCCCTAAGCAACTCAGTGAGACCCTGTCTTTAAATAAAATATAAAAAAGGGCTGGGGCTGGGGCTCCGTGGTCGAATGCCCCTGAGTTCCATCCCCAGTGCCCCCCAGAAAAAAAAAATCAAAACTCATGCAGATTCATCCCTCTGGACTGCCCACAGCTCTCGTTTTTAAAGGGAGTGGAGATTAGTGTCCCTGCTTCAGAAACATTGAGGGGAGACCGTTCTTCCTTCCCACGACGCCCATCTTCAGCTATTTCCAGTCTCCCAAACTGCACAAGCGATCCTCGTGTTTCCCAGGCTCCTGTTTTCCTAACCCCACACTGCGGTCTTCCAGCTGCTATCCGAAAGTGATTATAAATAATGGGGCTATAAAAGCCATTCAGTAATTAAGACACTCACTGGCCATATGCCAACCCCGACCGTCAAAGGTGATTTATAAGACGACCTGTCACATCTGCCAGCCTGGTTTTCCTGGGCTCCCTGGGCGCAGATGAGCCTTGGCTCTCAGTGGCCCTCTGTATTTATTTTTATTTATTTATTTATTTATTTTACTAGAGCGCAGCCCGGCAAGCCAGCGGGCGACAGCTTTGAAAACTTGATACAAGGAAAGGAAAAAAAAGAAGAAGAAAAACAAGCTCAAGAAGCCACTTTCTGCCTTGTAAAAAGCAAGGAACATAATGATACAAACTAGATCAGGCTGAAGTCTTAGCTTTTTGTCACCAGAAAGGCAAAGACCTCAATGAAATCCAAAGACAAAAAAAAAAAAAAAAAAAAATCAGGACCTTGCTCCCCAAATCTCATCATCCTCTGCCTAAGAAGCTTTGAGAAGCAGGCACGGAAGGCCACTGCAGGCTCCCACCTAGTTGTCCCCCAACACGGGGACCACTGGCACCGTGGCTGGAATGATTCTTCTTGGCTGGGCATCTGTCTTATGACACTGGACGGACAACATCCATGTTTTTTGCAGCTCCCAAGTGAACACAGGAAGTGTCCCCAGGCACTGTGACAACCAGAGTGGGGCAGCCCCTCCCCCAGAGGTAGGTGAACACAGCCACCAGGGTGCGGATGCTTCCCAGCCCTTCTCAACCAGACAGTGGATTTTCTTATGTCTTCTTTGAGACTCAAGAGCCCATCCCTAAAGAACACTGCAAGAGCCGGGCACCATGGTGCATGCCTGTCATCCCAGTGGCTTGGGAGGCTGAGGCAGGAGGATCGCGAGTTCAAAGCCAGCCTCAGCCACTGAGTGAGGCTCTAAGCAACTCAGCGAGACCCTGTCTCTAAATAAAATATTAAAAAACGGTAGGGATGTGGCTCAGTGGTTAAGCACCCCTGGGTTAATTCCCAGCAAAAATAGATAGATAGATAGATAGATAGATAGATAGATAGATAGTAAAAACCAACCTGAGCAGGGCTGGGGTATAGCTCGGTGGTAGAGAGCTTGCTTGCAGGCAAGAAGCCCTGGTCCAGGCCCCAGCACCAGGAGAAGTGAGCAAATCAACCCGCAGTGCCTACAGCAGAGCCAGGTGGTCCTGTGTTCCCGTCCTGACCTGGTCCTTCGCTTCCTGTGTTTGCTCCTGGGTGAATTTCTGCACCACACTGATTCTCAATACCCCCCCTCCCTAAGTGGGGGAGACAGACCCTACAGGACAGGGCTGTCGCAGATTGTCACGGAGACTGCAAGGAGAACATGAAGCCTGCCTTCCCTCCCGCTCACCGTTGGATTTGAAAGTCGTGTGTTTCAAAAACACCTTTCACGGGATTCCTCTTCGCCAAGGAGAGAATTCTCTTTCTCGACTCACGACTATGACAATGTCTAAAACAAACGAGTGAAGCCAGCCAGCCTTGCCATATCTCCAGACTGCAAACTAATTAAATCCGATGTGTGATCTCCAGATTGCTTTCACACACCCACTTGTGTTGGAAGAACACCGTGTGGCCAAAGGTGCACAAGCCAAGAGACGGAGCTGCTTCCAGGCCTGTGCACACGGTAGGAAGGAGGCTCAGCCTCCATGGAGGACCCCTCCCTGCAGCCCGGCCCAGGCAGCAGGGTCTGGACTCCTTCGCTAGCTTCCCAGGTATTTACATCTTCTTTATATATGTATTATATTGCTTATGCATGATTTTCATTTGCATTCCCCTGATGACTACCATGCTAAACATCTTGTCATGTGCTAATGAATGTGTCTTTTCATTATGAAGCATCTATTCAAACTGTTTGCCCATTTTATTAGGTTGTCCTCTTAATATTGGCTTGTACACTGTGCATACCAGTCCCTTGCAGGAATAGAGTTTGCAAATATTCTCTCCCAATCTGTTTTTGCCTGGTCCTCTCTCTCTCTTTCTTTCTTTCTTTCTTTCTTTCTTTCTGTTTTCTCTTATTCTGGTACTGGGGATGGAATTCAGGGGCATTTCACCACTGAGCCACACCACCCGCAGTCCTTTTTATTTTTATATTTGGAGACAGTGTCTCACTAGATTGCTGAGGTTGCCCTCAACTTTGCAATCCTCCTTCCTCAGCCTCCCAAATTGCTGGGATGAGAGGTATGCTCCTATATACCTGGCCATAGTATCTTTTTTATAAGTTAATCTTCATGGAGTCTAATCCACCCTTTTTTTTTTTTTCAAGTACTGGGGATTGAACTCAGAGGAAATCGGCCACTGAGCCCCATCCCCAGCCCTATTTTGAATTTTATTTAGAGACAGGGTTTCTCTGACATGCTCAGTGTCTCACTTTGGCTGAAGCTGGCTTTGAACTCACGATCCTCCTGCTTCAGTGCCGTCCCCCCCTCACCGCCCTGGAGCTGCTGGGATTACAAGTATGTGCCACCATGCATGGGTAATGTACCCATTTTTATGGTTATTTTCTAGGCTTCCTTTTTTAATAGATGAGTCAGAAAAAGCATAATAAAACAAAGAACTGTAGCCAAAGGTCAGCAGGCATGAATGGGATTCCTCAATCTGCGTGGGAAGTCATCTGTGGGGTTTAACTTCCTGTCTCGACTTCACTGGGCCATGAAGTGCCCAGTTGTGGGATCAAACATCATTGTGGGTGTTTGTGGATGACTTTAACACTGTCATGGATGGACGGAGGAAAGTGGATTGCCTCCCCCAGTAGGGGTGGGCCTGATGGAACCAGTTGAAGGCGTGAACAAAACAAAACAAAAGTCTGATCATTCCCTCAATTAAAGGAACTTCCTCTGAGCTGCCAAGCAGCTTTTCCCTGCCTTCAGTCTAGAACTGAAATAGGAGAATTCCCCGAGTGTCACAGCACAGCCTTCTGACAGGTGAGCTGGGATGACAGGCATGTGCCACCACACCTGGCTCATCTCCAGCTGTCACCTTCGGTTCTCACGGTGTGCTAGCCTCCGCAGTCGCATGAGCCAATTCCTTATAACAAATCTTCCTCCTCTCCCTCTCTCTCTCTATCCCTAGCCAACTTTCCCTTTCTCCATATGCACACACACACACACACCTTAAATACACCCCCCACACACCCTGTGGATTCTGTTCCTCTGGAGGACCCTGGCTAATACATCATCTGCCTCTGTCAGTTGCAACGCAGCAGCGTGCAGTATTGTACTCGGTGCCTAATGCATGTTTCTGGAATGTCTGATAAACTGGGCCCATTTCGCACGTCTATAAATGGAACAGGTGGGATCCAGCCACCCTGGAGGCGGCTCCCACTCTAAACCCCTCCCGTCCTCCTCCTGGTCTCCCCTTTCCCTTCCAAAGAAGGCTTTTCCCTCGGGTGTCCTCTCCCTAAATTAATTCACCTGTGGCTCTCAGAGAAGGGGACAGAGCGCCCTTCCAGCTAACGAGTGGGAATGTGCTCCCAACAGGCCCTGCGGCACAGAACTCTGGCTGGCTCACTTGTCCAGGACTTTCTGGAAGCCCCAGCACAAAGTGCCAGAAACTCAGGGTGCAGCAGTGGAATCCTGTCAGCTCCTCCCCGGACTGTATTGCTTACATGGAGACACATTCACACCAGTCAAAACCAGCATTGTTATTTATTTATTGACTTATTTATTTATTGGTACCAGGGATTGAACTCTGGGGCACTTGACCACGGAGCCACATCCCCAGCCCTAATTCGTATTTGATTTAGAGACAGGGTCTCCCTGCGTTGCTTAGGGCCTCACTTATGCTGAGGCTGACTTTGAACTCGTGATCCTCCTGCCTCAGCCTCCTGAGCCTCTGGGATCATAGGCCTGTGCCACCGTGCCCGACTTAAAAACATCATTTATTTCTCATTTTTTTAAAAAATGTTTTTGTTTTTAGTTGTTGATGGGCCTTTATTTCTTATTTGTTTATATGTGGTGTGGAGGATTGAACCCGGTGCCTCACACATGCTAGGCAAGTACTCTACCACTGAGCCACCAACTCGGCCCCTTAAAACATCATTTTACATAGGCACCGGAGATGCCAGAGATGGGCTGGGGATGTGGTTTGGTGGTAGAGTGCTTGTCTAGCATGCGTGAGGCCCTGAGTTCAATCCCCAGAACCATCCCTCCAAAATAACAAAAAAAAAAACAAGAAATGATGTCAGCGGAGCCAGTCCACCCAGTTTCTAACTGCTCCTATTAGGAGAGCAAGTCCTAAATACTTTTGGTACCAAGCTGCCAAGGAGATCCAACATCGCCAGAGGAACCAACAGAAGCACTTCAACACCACTGCCCTGGGGCGAGGGGACACCTTCTTTTTAACTACAGGATTTCCAGAATTGGGAGAGAAAAATTGACCTTAAAATTAAAGTGATTTAATGTAATGCCTTTGGGGATCAACCCACACTTGGGGGAGAATCCAAACCACAAATGGGAGTTTTTGCATTGTAATAAGCTCATCAAGGTGACAGTGACAGAGAGTAAGGGTGAGTGCCCTCAGGAATCTGGAGCAATAGGCTTCCCACCTGGCTCTAACAGGAACAGCAGGGAGCTGTAGTCCTGCAGCACTCTAAGACCCCTGCACCCCGGGGCCTACCCATCAAGGAAGTGGTAATGGTCGTTACCTGTGAGAGAGTGCTGAACCTCACCTGGGACTGGTCTAAAGGAGTACCACTTGCTGGCTGTGATGGCTCAAGCCTATAATCTCAGCAGCTTGGGAGGCTGAGGCAGGAGGATCACAAGTTCAAGACCAGCCTCAGCAACTTAGCGAGGCCCTAAGCAACTTAGTGAGACCTTGTCTCTTAAAAAAAAAAAAAAAAGTCTGGGGATGTGGCTCAGTGGTTAAGCACCCCTGGGTTCCATCCCCAATACCAAAAAAAAAAAAAATGAATAAAATAAAAGCAATACCACTTAAAACCTAAACTAAGTCAAACTCTCTGGGAGGGCTGGTGGTGTGGCTCAGTAACAGTATTTTTTAAAATAAGTTAAATCAGTTCTTTTAAAAAGTCCCCCTAGTTGTAGAAATGTGTAGCCAGGGTGCTCAGCCTGCCCAGTTTCCCAGTCCTGAAGTCACACTGGATTCCCTCATCGTCAGAATGTCCAGGCAGAAGCGTGTGTTTATAGAGCGTCCAGCACCGTCTAAGACTGAAGCGCCTTCACTTCAAACACCAGGCGTCACACGGCACCAGGTGCAGAGGGGGCCAGAGGAGTGGAGAACATCAAGGAGAGGAGGAAGAGAAAGAATCTAAGGCTCTCTTCGACTCACAGCTCTGGGAATTTAAATTGGGTTTCTGCTTGACTAGGGAAGAAAACTCAAATGAACTGGGTAGAAATTTTATCTCAAAGGATCAGGGGACTCCGAGTGACCTGTACTTTGATGTGTTTCACGGTGGCTCAGCCACACTTTTCACGTCAACTTGAGAGATAAGTCCTGGGTGTAGTCCCAAGAACAGACTCTGCTAGCATAGAGGGTGGCCCAGGGGCTAGAGGGACCCAGGTTTCCATGTGGCTGTGATGAGTGACAAAGAGTAAGGAGGGAAAGGGGCTCATTGAGGGCTTAAGTGGGGGGGTCTCCAACTCTGAAGTCACAGGGACCATGCCTTGAAAGTTGCATGAGAAGCTGGGTGTGGTGGTGCATGCCCAAAATCCCAGCAGCTCAGGAGGCTGAGGCAGGAGGATCACAAGTTTGAGGCCAGCCTCAGTAATTTAGAAAGGCCCTGATCAACTCTGCAAGACTCTGTCTCAAAGTGAAAAATATAAGAAGGGCTGGGCATGTGGATCAGTGCTTAAGTGCCCTTGGATTTGATTCCCAGTGCCAAAAAAAAAAAAAAAAAAAAAAAATGGCGTGAGATAAATTCTGAAGCCACACCAAGAATGGACTTATTTGTAGAATGAACTACAGAAAATGAAAGAATAGAAGGCTCCCCCAAATTAAACACAACTCATTGTGACCGCTGCTACCTAGTGATCATTGTGGTGACAGATTCTGTGCTCGAGTTAACAGTGCCAACCTGCTACCTCACAAGGGCCGCTCAGCCACCACTTAACAGGTGCATCCACTCTGGATCAAGTGCTCACAGGAACCGCCAGCTCCCCTTAAAACAACAGTCTTCTGCCACTGGTCAAAAGTACCATCATGCCCTCCGTCTAAAAGGCTCCTGAGAACACAAAAGCTTCCAGAACATTCCCTCAACCCACTAAACCTACATAAGCCCCATAAGAGAAGGAAAAAAAAAAATCATTCTTCTTACAGACACTAAAATCTTGGAAAATGCCTTTACTCTGGCTTACCTAGACATCTACCCTGACATGCGAGCTCTATTTATACGTACGAAGTCACACCGGTTATCTTAAAAGTTCAAGCAAAACCAAATTATGAAAGAAATCCAGTTACACTGTTTCCGTTTTTCTCCATGAGAGGAGACCAGCTTAACATTCGCTTTTCTTCCCATAATTAGAAAGGTTCTGCAAAGAGAAGACGTCGTCCAACAGGCTTGAGCCAAAAAATAGCTTTCAAAATAAGTCTCAGGTTTAAAAGAAGAACAGTCAAGGGACAGGAGCTCCGTCTCCCATCTGGTGGCTCTTACCTGCGGAGAAGGACTTTGTGCTACCGCTAGGGAAGGCTCGGTTCCCACACTAGGGTCTCGTGTTTGAGTTGGGCATGCCAAACCAGCCTCGGGAAACAGAAGGCTCTGTTGAGCTTTAGCAGAACAAGCCCTAACAGAATATGCCAAGGAATGCGTTTGACAAAACAGAAGTAGAAAAATATTTTCAAAATCGGTTCTTGGCTTAAATATAGCATTTGGCACCTCAAGCAAACACAAGAGACGCAGCTTGAGCTGTTGGGGAAGGGGGGGTGTCATGTGACTTTCGGAACTGCAGGAGGCCAGATGGTGGGGCTGGTTATTCATTTCTCAGCTTCTCACCTCCTTTTGCCCTTCCATGGCTGATTTCCTAGTCCAGGGTTCTTTAAGAGGGTTGGAAAGGCCAGGCATGGTGGTGCACACCTGTCATCCCGTGGCTCAGGAGGCTGAGGCAGGAGGATCGTGAGTTCAGAGACAGCCTCAGCCACTTAGGGAGGCCCTAAGCAACTCAGGGAGACCCTGTCTCTAAATTACACACACACACACACACACACACACACATACATACATATATGTATGTATGTATGTGTGTGTGTATATATATATATATGGCTGGGGATGTGGCTTAGTGGTTAAGCACCCCTGGCTTCAATTCTCTGTACCACTAATAATAATAGTAATAATAATAATAGCAGGAAATAAGAAAACTAGATTAATGCATAGACCCACTTCCTCAATATTATCAATATTACGATCTCCTTTAAAATCATGTGAGGAGTGGACACCAGGCCAACTCAAGGGCTCATGTTCTTATTGGCTCTGGATCACATAGCCAAGTCAATGTTGCAGCTTCTGTCTGATGATAGGGCCCATGTACATCCCCTGTTTCTCCCATTAGATAAAACCACAGACCTGGATATCACCTATAAAGGAAACAAGAAGACTCTGTAATGAAAAGAGAAGGCAGAGCCGAGAGGGACCCGGGCACAGACCTCAGGATAGGGATTAGCGACCATCCATTGTGCATATTCCAGGCTTACGGTCTGGGTGCGAGGCCTCTCCCCAAAGCTCCTGTGAATGCAGGGATATTCAGAGGTGAAATGACTGGATTGTGAGAGCTGTGACCTCATCGTCCATCCTGGCATGAATGGACTGGCAGGGTGGGGTCTGCAGAAAGGGGGCTGTGGCTAAAGGAGGAGGGTCACTGGGGGCCCTGAAAAGGTGCACCTTCCTGTTGGTCCTTCTCCTCGCTCCCTCTCTCTTGGCTTCCTGACCCTGCACAAGCTAAGCACCTTTCCTCTGCTGGGCCCTCCCCCAAGGTGTGCTGTGTCACCTTTGATCCCAAGCAATGAAGCTGGATGTCTATGGAGTGAGACCTCCAAAACTGTGAGCCCCAAATAAACTTTCCCTCTTCTAAGTCATCCTTTTTGGGTGTTTTGGTCACAGCAATGAAAAATCTAATTTAAAAATCCAGCAGTGGAACTGAAGAAGGAGGCAACTGGTAAAAAAAAAAAAAAAATTGGAGTTGGGCTCCTACAATCCCAGAGGTTAGGGAGGCTGAGGCAAGAGGATTGCAAGTTTAAAGCCAGCCTCAGCAAAAGTGAGGCCCAAAGCAACTCAGTGAGACCCTGTCTCTAAATAAAGTACAAAGTAGGGCTGAGGATGTGGCTCAGAGGTTGAGTGCCCTGAGTTCAGTCCCTGGTACCTCTCTCCCAAAAATAAAACCACTGGGGAAAAGGGGCAGGGAGAGAAAGCCTTTACTCTCCAGCAAAAGTACCAGGAGAGATGCAGACTGGCAAAACAGAAAGTTTTCAGATGAAAATGAAACTGTTCTACTTTACCCAAATACTACAGGGAAAAAGAAAAAGAACAACAATCGTATGGTGCCACCATCACGTTAGCAATGACCCAGTAGACAGTCTAGACGTTCAGGTGTAATGAGGTACCCCAAACTCTGGTCCCCGATCCAGGATAACATCAGAGAAGACTGAGAGAATGTTCAAGCCCACTAGGTGGAAACCCCTGTTCTCTCCACTTCCTCCCTCTTTGAAGACACCTGGGAACCCAGAACTCTTACCCCACCCAGCAGTAATAAGAATCCTCTACCCCATGGAATGTCAGTAGAATAGGAGTGGGAAACCTGGGTTTTGACACCCAAAAGGTGTAGTAACAAGGTATCCCTCTCCTCTTCCACGGACAAAACCACCCAAATCAGAAGGCTCCGGGCTGGGGCTGGGGCTCAGTGGTAGAGCGCTTGCTCCTCTCGCATGTGGAGGGCACCAGGTTCGATCCTCAGCCACACGTAAAAATAAAAAAAACATGAAGGTATTGTGTCCATCTACAACTAAAGAAAATATAAAAATTTTAAATAACCAAAAGGCTTAAATTAAGAGAGTTCTCCTGGTAGCTAAATGTCCGGATTTTAATTGAGAACTAGCCATCTCATCAAGAATGAGAAACACTTCAACCATAATGAAAAAGACAAGATACTTCAAGACTGAGATGACAGAGAGGTCAGAAGTATCTGACGAGGATTTTAAAACAGTCATTGTAACCATGATTAAAGAAGCAATAGTAAATACACTTGAAACAAATGAAGAAATATAAAGCCTGGGGCTGGGGATATAGCTCAGTTGGTAGAGTGCTTGTCTTGCATGCACAAGGCCCTGGGTTCAATCCGCAGCACCACAAATACACACACACACACACACACACACACACACACACAAAGATAAAACAAATAGAAACCATGCAACTATAAATTATGATCAATAAAATTAAAAATCAATAGATGGGCTCAGCAGCCTAATGGAGGAGTAAGAGGAAAGGATGAATTGGAAGCATCAACACCAGCCAACTTGAAGATAAAATGTTAAAAATTATCCAACCTGAACAGCAAAGGAAAAAAAATTGGAAAAAAAAAGAAAAAAAGAAATAGACACTCAGGTAACTGTGAAACAATAGTGAAAGATGTATCATCTCTGTCCCTGGAGTTCCAAAGGAAAGAAGAAAGAGATGAGAACTAAAAATATACTTGAACACATAATGACTGAGAATTTCTCAAATTTAGCAAAAGATAAATCTATAGACTCAAGAAGGTAAGAAAACTCAAAACAGGATACATTTTTTAAAAAAATTCATACCAAAGTATACCATGATCAAATGTATGATAAAGGAAAAGAAAAAAATGGAAATCAGTGAGGTAGATGACACTTTCTATAGAGGAGCAAAATGGGCTAACCGTGTGTTTCTCATCAAAAACCATGGAAACCAGTAAGAAAGGTGTACAACATTTTTCAGGTATTGGAAGAAAAGAACTGTCAGCTGAGAACTCATTATCCAGTGAAAATATTCTTCAGGAATGAAGAAGAAATCAAGATGTTCTCAGATGAAGGAAAGTGAACAGATGCTGTCGATAGCAGACCTACTCTAAAATGATGGCTAAAGACGTTTATTGAACAGAAAAGGAATTTAAAAAGTAGAAATTCTGGAAAAAAAATGAGGAAAAATCTTTAAGAGAAAAAGCAAAAATATATAGGTGAATACTTAGAGGTTTTCTCCTCCTCTTCTGTTTTCTAAATAGGTTCAAGTATTGGAAATCCTCAGACCTCCATTTGACGACTTGGATGAAATGGATTAATAGTTTGACAAACACAGCTACAGCAGTTTCACCACAGTGACATAATTTGGGAAGCCTCTAGAACTATTAGTAAGACTGAATCTCTCAGATAAAAACAGAAAAAGGAAATCTCCTGCACCAATGTTTCAGTGGAGAACCCCAACAAGGGTTTAAGGTAGAATTAACACCAATTCTAATCTCTTCCAGAGAAATGAATAGAAAGGAACATTTCCCAATTTATTTTATAAAGCTAGCATTACCTTTATACCAAAACCAAAGATTTCTGGGGAAAAAAAAATCTATAGATCAGTATCTCCCATGAACTTAGATACACAATTCTTAAAACAAAACAAAAAAATTATATACCAGGACCAAGTGGGTTTGTTATATGTATGCAAGTTTGTTTCAATGTTTCAAAATCAAAGTCACAAGATTGTATCAACTGATTCAAGGCTGATAAGATGTAACACTCATTCATAATTTAAAAAGAAAGACTTTTTAAAAAAATATGAATAGAAGGGAACTTCTTCAAGCTGACAATACACACATACTAGAACCTACAGATGACATTATATTTCTTGGTGTAAAAAAAAATGGAATACTTTCTCTTCTAAGACTGGAAACAGTGCCAGCTTTTACCATTCTTATTTAACAACATGCTGAAAGTTCTGGCATAAAGAAGCCAGAGAAGGAAACAAAAGACATGTCAATTAGGGGCTGGGGTGTGGCTCAGTGGTAGAGGGCTTGCCTAGCATGGGTGAGGGCTGGGTTCCATCCTTAGCACCACATAAAGACAAATAAAATGTACCCATCTACAACTAAAAAACAAATTTAAAAAAGACATACCAGTCAGAAAGGAAATAATAATCATTTCATTTGCAAATAATGTGAATTTTATCTACATAGATACTACAAGGAATCCATTAAAAAAAAAAAAACACCTCCTAGATTGAGTTCAGAATGGTCACAGGATCTGAGACATACGTCCAAATATTCATTAACCTTAAACACATTGAAAACTACATTAAAAACAAAGGCTGTTTACAATTGCTCAAAAATGATAGGACCTTTAGGTGCATGTTTTACAAAGGCAGGACTAGAATGCTGAAAGCCAGAAAATGGTGGCAAAGTAAACCAAAGAATGCCTAAAGAAACGCAGATGTATACCATATTCATGGATTGAAAGAGGCCACAAAGTAAATATATCAATTCTTTTCAAACTGCTATACCAGCTGAATGCAAATGCTATCAAAATCCCATGAACCCTTTTTATGTAGACAGAGGAAAAATTATGTCGAAATTTATATGGGAAGAAAGGCAAAGAAACTGTGATAAGAAAAAAAAGATTTAGTTAAAGAAAAAAGTTGTAGGGATTAGCTTACTTGGTGTACAACTTCTCAATAGCTCCAGTATATGAGGCTCTATGATGTTGATGGGGGACTAGACATAAATCATTGGAACAGAACACAGAACCAAAATCAGATCAGACTTTATGCCCAACTGATTTTACACAAAGGAACAAAGGAAATTCAGTAGGGAAAAAAAAATCAAATTTTCAATAGATGGTGTTGGAACAACTGGACATTCAAAGTAAAAAAAAAAGAAAACTTTTGACTTAGACCATGATACTTTTTTTTTAAAAGAGAGAGAGAGAGAGAGAGAGAGAGAGAGAGAGAGAGAGAGAGAGAGAGAGAATTTAAAAAAATATATTTTATTTTTAAGTTTTCGGTGGACACAACATCTTTATTTTATGTGGTGTTGAGGATTGAACCCAGCGCCCCGGGCATGCGGCTTGAGCCACATCCCCAGCCCCACCATGATATCTTATTCAAAAATTAACTCCAAGCCAGGTGTGGGGGCACACGCCTCTAATCCCAGTGACTCGGGAGGCTGAGGCAGGAGGATTGCAAGTTCCAAGCCAGCCTCAGCAATTTAGCCAGGCCCTGAGCAACTTAGGCTGGGAGACATAGCTTAGTGGTTAAGTGCCCCTGGGTTCAATCCCTGGTTTCCCCACCCCCAAATAACTCAAAATAGATAATGGAATTAAATGCAAATGAAAAGCTGTAGAATGTATAAAGTCTTTGGTAACCAGACTCAAGCAAAGTGTTATCAGAGTTGATATTAAATCCATAATCCATTAAAAGCAAAACTGATACACTTGGCGTTATGATAACAAACAATTTTTTTTCCTGCGAAAGAAGGTGTACAAGGGGCAAAAATATGGGGAGAAAATACTTGCCAGCTCCATCTCTGACAAAGGGGTATGCAAAGGTCTCTTGATATGCAATTGTAAAATGAAAACAATACATTTGAAAATAGGCATAAGGTAGACCAGATGCCAAATAGTGGCCATTTTACAAAAAAAAAAAAAAAAAGGCAAATTACTACACGAAAAGACATCCAGCATCACTAGGATTTGGGAAATGCAAATTCAAAGCAAAGTGCATACCACTACATCCACCAGAACAGCCCAATCAATCACAATACCTGGGACGCTGGCTGGGAGACAGAGAGGCTGGACCACTCATGCTGCTGGGGGAAATGTGACCCGGTGCAGCCCCTCTGAAGAAGGTCAACAGTTTCTTAAATACCAAAACTACCAGATGATCCACCCATGGTACCCCTAGATACCAATTCCAAAACAATAAAAAATCAGGCTCACACAAAAACCTGTGGACAAATGGTTTCAGCAACACTACTTGAAACAGCCAAAGAATGGCAACAACCCAGATGTCCTTTAGTGGGTAGATTAAGCAAACTGTGATATATCTATATTGTGGAATACTACACAGCAGTAAAAAGGAACAAGCAACCCATGCCAGAGTCTAGATGAATTTTCAGAAAATTATACTGAGGAAAAAAAAATGCCAAATGGTTATTTATTTCCTTCCTTCCTTCCTTCCTCCCTCCCTCCCTCCCTCCCTCCTTTCCTTCCTTCCTTGTACCAGGAATTGAACACAGGGGTGCTTAACCACTGGATCACATCCCCAGCCCTTTTATTTATTTTTTATTTAGAGACAGGGTCTCACTAAGTTTCTGAGGCTGGCTTTGAACTTGCAATCCTCCTGCCTCAGCCTCCTGAGCTGGGATTAAGGCATGCAGTCACTGCACCCAGTTTAAAGGGGTTATTTTCTCTTTGGTTCTATTTTTGTAACATTCTTCATCAAGAGGCAGACAAATGCAAAGAATGTAGGCTCTGAACAGAGCACATTTTTGCTGGCAGCTTGGTTTCCAACTACTGGTTTTCAGAACCGTGAGACAATAAAGTGCTATGGTTCTGAGCCACCACGTTGGGGCCCATTTGTTACAGCAGCCACAGGAAACAGGTACCCAGCCAGGTCAGAACCTAGGGGACCGTGTGGAGGATCCAGGTCCTCAGGTCCTAACCAGACACCCTGGATCAGAGCCAGCATTTAAATGACACTCCCAGGTGGTGATGAGAGCTTAGGAAGGTCTGAGAGGCACTGGTATAGAGCCCAGTGCAGGTCTCACAGCTCAGAGTGAGGCCTCTCTGCCTGGCCAGAAGGCTTTTGTGATTCTCAACTTAGATGGAATGAGTAGGGTACACATCTGAAAATGTGCACTTAGTGTGTGTGTGTAGGTGCATTCTGTATCTGCATAGAAATAAACAAAAGAAAAATACCTGTTGTTGTTGTTGTTGTATTTTCTTTAGAGACAGGGTCTCACTCAGTTGCTTAGCACCTCGCTTTTGCTGAGGCTGGCTTTGAACTCACGATCCTCCTGCCTCAGCCTCCCGAGCGGCTGGGATGACAGGCATGTGGGCAAGGCACTGTAATTGTCTTTCCTCTCCTGCTCCTATTTAATTTTCTCTGCTTCTGTTATTTTATGGAAATCTAAAAAACTTTAGGGCCAGCCGAGGCTTCCCTGGGGTTCAACATTTGGTGGTGTTTTGATGCCGTTTGTACCCTGTTCTCCCAGGACCATGAATCACCTGCTGGAATGTAATCCCATATGATGGGCTCACCCAGCCTCATTAGCAATGAGGTGTTCATGGATCCTGCTTGGTATTAGCCCATTCAACCATCAACAAGATCAACAAACAGAAGAGTGGGCAGAGGATATTCTTTCACTGAAGCTAAAGTATATCTGCAGTAGAACCAAGTGACCAGCGTGGACATTGTCACAGCAGTTAGGGTCCATATTTGCTGCAAGATACAGATCAGGCTTTAGAGCCCCAGGAGACACTGTGCCATGGTGGTGACACTGAGCTCTGAGTGGGTGTACCTATACATTAGCCCACCTGTCCAGACACACGGGACCAGCAAACCCCACACAGTGACATCAGCTGACTTCAAATGAGTCAATGGTTAATTTTTTTTTTGCTTCCTCCTCTTGCCCACGCCTGCCACCCTCACAAACAGCACCAGGAGAATACCACCAGATTTTTCAGAGGATCTCGGAGATAATCTTTCTCACATCTCGAAAAGCAACAAGACGCTTCCCTCAACCCCAAAGTTCAGTTTTCAAACGATTTGTACCATAAGCCAATTTTTTGTTCTGATGTGTCAAAGTGACTACATTTTAGACAAACTTCCCCCGGCTCATCTTTAGAGAAGCAGTTTAAACATTCGCTGCGTTTCCTGTTTCTCTGTATCCATTGGACTAAAACCAATGCTCTAGGAATATTTATTTATATGTAAACATCTAAAAACCTATCCTCCTCAGCTATCATACTGAGGAAGAAACAAATGAACTACTCCAATTAAAGGGATAATGAGGAGACCAAACAATATTGTTAACCAAACAATATCCACCTCCAAACTTCAACGATTATCTATATTATTATTGTTTCTAGACCCGTCCCACCAGTGCTAGGTTGCTCTGCTAAGTAACTCTCCTCTAAGAAAATCTGCTTTCACTCCTAAGTGTATGGTGAGTGCCATTATTGATCTCAGATAGAGCATTCATCTCCAGGATATGTGAAGAACTCAAAAACCTTAATGCCAGAATATATAAAGAAATAGCCCAGTCAACAAATGGGCTAAGGAACTGAACAGACACTTCACAGAAGAAGAAATACGACCAATCAAGAAATATATGAAAAAGTGTCCAACATCTGTAGCAATTGGAGAAACGCAAATCCAAACTGCACTAAGATTCCATCTCACTCCTATCAGAATGGCAATCATCAAGAATACAGGCAACAATAAATGTTGGCGAGGATGTGGGGGAAAAGGTATACTGATCCATTGCTGGTGGAACTGCAAATTGGCACAACCACTCTGGAAAGCAGTATGGAGATTCCTCAGAACACTGGGAATGGAACCACATTTGACCCAGGTATCCCACTCCTTGGTGTATTTCCAAAGGACTTAAAATCAGCACACTACAGTGACGTCCATGTTTACAGCAGCTCACTGCACCCTGGACTGGATCCTCCTCCTCCCAGTTTCACTGCGGGACTGCAGGAGCAGCCCCCATCTCCAGTCCCTACCTTGTACTTGGGCTTCTTCCTCTGGGCACAAAGCAATCTGTTTAAAGCACAAATCTGATGACCTTTTCTCCAGCCCATATCCCTTCACGAGCTACCCAAGTGCTTAGTGTGAAATCCAAACACCTGCAAGCTCTGGTGTCATGTCAACGATGCTTGAATGTAAGGGGGCTCGGAGTAGGGGACATGGAGCAAATATCAGGTGCAACTGCACCTATGCAGGCTTGGGTACTAAAGGGGCTTTAAGAAGTCCAAATCATTAATAATACTAATGAAGTCTAAAAACTTGCCAGGCACCGTGGTGTACACCTGTAATCCCAAGACTTGGGAGGCCAAGGCAGGAGGATCACAAGTTCAAAGCCAGCCTCAGCAATTTAGCAAGGCTCCAAGCAACTGAGAGAGACTTCATCTCAAAAAATAAAAAGGGGGCGGGGACGTGGCTCAGTGGTTAAGTGCCCCTGGATTCCATCCCCACTACCAAAAAATAAAATAAAATAGATTCCTAAACTGCTAGGACCTGGTGGGAAGCTCAAAGGTAAAAAACCAACCAATAGTTTTCTCTGCATTGCTATCATGCCGCTTTTTTTCGAGCAGAGGAGGGGGCCGGCAAAGAAGAGATATCAAAAGAATTTTCACTTCTCTTTTTCATAAAGTGTTTTAGTTACATGTGGTGGAGTCTAATGGCACTCATGATGCGACTCCATGTGCAAAACACAACTCTACTGACTGTCAACACACATACACACACACACTCACACACACATGCACACACACGTACACACATGCACACACACGCACACATACACAGGGGAGGTCATGGGCGTTTCCAGTAGGGCTGCTGAATGGCAGCAGGCGCACCTGAGGGTGTGTGTGTTACATTTCCATGACAGCATTGTTCCGCTCAGTGATGTATGCAAGGCAAATAACCCAGAAACACAGCCATATGTGAAGAGGAATGTCTCAGGATGGGGAGCTCAGACACAGTTAATTTGATTGCCAATACTTTCACGTATTTCCCACGATCAAGAATGAAATTTTTTAGAACTCTAAAAAGGTTGCTTTTTTTTTTTAACAACCAAACTATTCTAGGCCTGGACAGAAGGCAAAGGTAGCATCAGATTGCTTTAGAATGGGAAGATTGATCACCTGCCCTTGATCTTTGAAGTTGCAGATCTTTGCACCCAGAGAGCAGCCCCAGGATGGAAATGGTTGTCATTTGCTGCTGTCACAGTTATCCCCACAATCGATCATCCCTAAGGATACACACACACACACACACACACACACACACACACACAGCAGGATACACAGGGGAGGTCATGCGGGTCTCTAGTAGGGCTGCTGAATGGCCGCTGGCACACCTGGGGTGTGTGTATAGCCCCGTGGAGTGGCACTGTCTTGAATGCACAAGCAGAGGGACCTTGATCGGGTGCTGCAGTCCTGCAATCATCATCCATGCAGAGGGTGCCCTGCTGGCACTTGCTGATTAAAAGTTCCATGACTATTACAAGCCTCCAATCCAAATCTTCATTCAGTACACATGACCACGTATCCCTGTGTGAGGGACGACTACTTTTGTGCATCGAGCAACATCTTTTCCATTAGAGGTGTGACATGATGGGTGTGGTTACATAGCAATTCGCCAAATGTTGGCTACTCTGTCCTGTATCACAGCCCAATCTACTGCATGAACCTCAGTTAAGAAATGATATAAATATTTGCACAGACTCCCTCCCCCCACACATGGCCCTGTCTCCCTCTTCCCACTGCAATTCTTTCTAGATTTCTAACTGCTGGGCCTCAAATATAAAAACACAAGCTATATTGATAATATTGCCTATAGAATGATTTATTTGGTTTTGTTTTTGTTTGTTTTTTGGTACCGAATTTTGAACCCAGGGGCACTTCACCACTGAGCCACATTTCTAGCCCTTTTTAAATATTTTGTTGTGAAACAGGATCTTGCTGAGTTGATTAGGGCCTCACTAAATTGCTGAGGCTGGCTTTGAACTCACAATCCTCCTGCCTCAGCCTCCCGAGCCACTGGGATTACAGGATTGTGCTGCCGCACCCAGCTGATTATTTGTGTTTTGTAATTCTGAAATAATTTAAGCATTTAAATGCCTCTTGCCATTACCCTATTTCTGTCATATCCGTTTTTCTTTTCTTTTTTTGATAGTACCAGAGATTGAATCCATGGGCAATCTACCACTGAGCTATCCACAGCCCTTTTTATTTTTTTACTGTGATTCAGGATCTTCATAAATTGCTGAGGCTGGCCTCAAACTTGTGATCCTCCTGCCTCAGCCTCTTCAGTCGCTGAGATTACAGACATGCGCCATCACGCCAGGCTGCCAGGTTCATGGTACACCTTCCTACCAGTGCGAAACCAGAGGGTGGAGTGGGCCTCTCATCCAACTCCCCAGCATTTTAAGCAGCATGAGGACTGGGAACAGGGGGTGGGCAGAGGGAACCATGTCTCACCACCCGTGATGCCAGACGGCCCTGGAAGACACTTCACTGGAAATACATAAAGGCTTCAAAAAAAAAAAAAAAAAAAGAAAAAGAAAAAGAGCCACACACTAATTAAAAGGGAAAAAGTCTACATGCAGCTACACACAGCTACAGTATACATTACTTCACAGTCAACTGTGACTTCTGAAATATAACCAGCCAAGCTCCAGCAAAACACAGACACAAGATCAAGAGCCCTTCAGTTCCCTCGTCCACGATGGTACAAGAAATTCATGCAGATAATTTGGAAGAGGGGGTTTTTGTTGTTGTTGTTTTTTGTTGTTTTCCTCATTTTGCTCAACTGGACAAGCAGAAGAGGATTCTGAGTTGTCACTCTCTGTCGCCATGCTGCTACAATTTATTACAGGGCTGTGCTAAGTGCTCCTGTACATTATTTAAACCAGTGCTCACCACTTTTTGAACTGGCAACTAACATTTTCTGTGTCTTAGAGACAAGCAATGGAAGCCCAGACAAATCCAGAAAATTGCCCCAAGTACTCATTACTTAGTAAAAATAAATAAACATAAATAAATAAATATAAATAAATAAAAATAAAATTTGCACTTGGGCAACTAAATTTTAATTCCCAGCCTCTTTCATATTTTTATGAAAAGTCATGCTAATTATAAGTAAAATAACTTATTTTATTTTATTTTGGTTTTTTAGTCTCTTCTCAAATACTGGCCACACCTTGGGTTCACTAACAAAAGCTCTTGGTACCATCTATGCAGAAATGAGGAGGTTCTTCGAGAACCATTGCAGATTGCAGTTTTCTAATAAAAATATAATCCTCTAATATCATTGAGTCTGTATCAGGGGAAGACAAACCAAGTTTCAGAAGTGCTAAATTTAAAGAAAAACTCACCAAGGAATTTCTAGGCCATATAGTGGGAAAATTCATTCTTCTTAATCCAAACTTAGAGAATTACATCAATCTCAAAGCCCTTTGCCTAGAAAGCAGTTTTTTTTTTTTTTCCTTGTACCAGGGATGAAACCCAGGGGCACTCAACCACTGAGCCACATCCCTAGTCCATTTTATATTCTATTTAGAGACAGGGTCTCCCTGAGTTGCTTAGGGCCTCACTAAGTCACTGAGGCTGGTTTTGAATGCACAAATCTCCTGCCTCAGCCTCTCAAGCCTCTGGAATGGCAGGCATGCACCAGCATGCACCACCACGCCCTTTGCCTCTGAAGCAGTTTACATTTCTTAAACTGCCCATGACACTAATGGATTGGGGTCTGATCCATTTGTGTCTTCCCGTTGGCCTCCCAGACTTCACATTGGAAATCGGTGAAATCTACAGTCAGTATTCAAAGTTGTATCTTGGATTCAAAGGAAGCCAAATCCTGTAGCCCAGAGAACAATAGACATCTTTTATGCATTTTTTTTTAAAAATTACAAATCTCATGCCTATAAAATACTGTAGAATATAAAGGAGGTAAGCAAATTAAGATACTCATCAAAAGAGAAAGGACATTTGAATCTTTCATTACAAACTCCTTTTATTGGGAAGAGCATGAAGAAAGGCCATCTAACAAACATGGGAATTAAATGAAAGGTTATCAGGGCTGAGGTCACCACCAATAATCACCCCCAACAGCAGGGTTAGTGCTTAGATACCCCCTCCCACTTTAAATCCTGAGGCTGTTATTGAATAGCTAGAAGACACTGGGAAGGTCAGTTATATTCTGAGGGTAGCCTGTGTGCCTCGTATGCCTCAGTCCCTGGGTTTGATGAGTACAGGAAAAATAGAAGAAAGAAGGAATCTTGATGGTACATCATAGAAAGCATAGGATATATCATAAAAGCTTAGGAGGAGTCAAGAAGAGACAAAACAGAAAACACTGATAATAATGAAAATAAGGATAAAGATATTAACAGTGAATATTTATGAAATGCCTAGTATGGACCAAGAATTACCCACGGGTACAGTGGTGCACACCTGTCATCCCAGCAACTCTGGAGGCTGAGGCATGAGGATAGTGAGTTCAAAGCCAGCCTCAGCAATTTAGCAAGGCCCTGAGTGACTCAGGGAAACTCATGTAAAAACATGAGTTTATTACTCATGTAATAACATGTAAAAAGGGCTGGGGATGGGGCTCAGTGGTTAAATGCCCCTGGGTTCAACACCCAATCCAAAAAACAACTGTATACATGTCCCTACCTTGAATCCCCACAATATCTACAGGGCCTGCATGCTATTCTTATCCCCAATTTAAAGCAAAGGAAGTAGAGGGAGATGCAGGCCAAGAATCTTGCCCAAAGAGAGTACTTTGGCACAAACTCCACACTCTGCGATGATATTGCCTCCCAGCAGAATGAATGGAACATTGCCCTCTGAGTTCAGCAAGATGGGGGAAGTGCCCTCAATTTTATACACATAATAGCAAGCAACTTATAAAACCAAAGCCTAGGGAGCTACCGACTCAAGGAGTCCACTGTACTTAGCGCCTCTCTTAAAGGGGTAATTGGAATCCTCAAGCAATTGGAGAATGACAATGAACGCACCACCCTGCTCCCCCAGCCTGGCTGAACTTTGGTTTCTATTAAAATCTCTAATTGGCCTGGGCCTTTTGCAGCCCAAGTCTGGAAGCAATGAAAGTTGTTCCCAAGTTTGGAGGCAAGGGCCAATAAAAAAATCAATCACCCCCTATAGAAGTGTTGGTGCTTAGTCCCCCTCCCCCCTAAATCCTGAGCCTGTTATTGAATAGCTCCAAGATACTGGGAAGGTCCGTTATAAGCTGAGTGTATTGTCCTCTTCTCATCTGTCAGACTACATAGACGATACCTTCCTAAGGGGGTCCTTGTTAACCGAAATAACCCACATGAAGTGGCTTGTGCGGTAATTGCCAATTTGGGGTTTAATGTTAGTGCAGTACGCTAGGACTTCTCAATGATGTCTGAGTCCTACCAGCGGAAATCACAGTTGATCATATGATTCTTGGGGAAAGAGATTTAATGCTAACAAAAAAAAAAAACTTTGAATTAAGAGGAGGGAATGAGGTGAATATCAACATTGAATGATTTTGTTTGAGGCTCAAAACTGCCTGAAAATCCTCCTCCTTAGGCTCTAGTAAATTTTACAGTTCTCTTTATTAACATCATCATGAACTTAATTAGGGAACACGGTGGATGTTGACACATGTCCATATGTCCCCCTAGGAACCAAAGCTCCAGTTTGCTATTTAATAAAAACCTAATAATGGGGCCAAATGGTGCTATTTTAACAGTCCAGTTTAGTTTTGTAAACATTTTTGGGTGCTCTGTTTTCTAAAACAATGTAACAGTTATCAAGATCCAGGTGCTCATAATTAAGATGAATTATCCAGCACAGTTTTTCTCAAATGTCAGCGTGCATCTCCGTCCCCTAGGATTTGGTTAAAATTTTGGTTCTGATTCAGTAGCAACAGGTAAGACCTGAGACTCTGCATTTCTAACAAGCTTCCAGGTCACGACAATGCTGCTGGTCCGTGGAGGTGACTTTGAGTAGCAAGGCTCTGCGGCATGAATCCCACCCCACACGTCTCAACGCAAATTTGAATTTTCATCTGCTCACAAGCCAATTTTTTTAAAAAAAATATTTTTAGTTGTAGATGGACCCAATACCTTTATTTATTTATCTTTTATGTGGTGCTGAGGATCAGACCCAGGGCCTCCCATGCGCTGGGCCAGTGTTCCACCACTGAGCTACGATCCAGCCTGACAAGCTACATTCTGCCGTCTTCCTTCAGTGGAAGTTTTGGTCCATCACCAAAGGCCAAATAAAATACCTGCAATTTTGTGCCAGGCCTAGATCTGAAGGTTCTCATGCCCTGCATTCAGATAGACCTACAGGAGGATGAAATAAAGCCCAGAAAATCTACAAAGCACCAACCAGAACTTGTATCCATACCTCCTTTGCCTATGAATCAACTGCTACCTTTTCTTTTCTTGCATGCTTTATGCCAGTCTTTTGAGCACATTTCATGCCAACAACGGCCAAGTGGGCCCCATTTTTATTCCTGTTTTATTGAAGAGAATGTGAGGCTTGATGCGATGAAGTAACTTGTCCAAGGTCATCCAGATGGGCCAGGCGGTCTGATCGCTGAATTCACACCTGCACTACTATGTCATGGTGACCGTGATCCAGAACTTGCAACTCTAGATCTGGAGGAAAAGGGGCACCGAGCCACTCCCCGGTTCACAGTGCTGCCGGCCCTGTGTCCTGCAGTGTTTATCCTGGAATCTCTGAGGAAGTGGATGGAGGAGGGAGGAGGAGGTTCTCAGAATTTGGTCACAGTCCCCCTGCACTTGATCAAATTCACTGTGGTTTACAGCATACCCACACCCATACTGAAAAAGAAACAGAAACTGTAAGTTGGCCACAGAGAAAGCACTCATCTATTTAATGTATCTGGCGTTTCCACAAGGATTCCACCATCTAGCTAACATCTAGCTATCGAATACAAGAGAGGGGATGGTGTCAATCTCCAGCAGAACCCAATATTGTCAGTGAGCAAAGAATTCATTGATGTATTGAGTCCTCTTTCCCACAAATATTGGGAAATTGGCGATTCCAGGCCATCCATTCTGTAGGGTCCTAAGGCCACTGTTTCAGTCAGCTTCTTCAGACTGAAACACCCAACCAGCACAACTGCAGAGGAAGAAGAGTTTATCTGGGGCTCAGGGTTTCCGAGGTCTCAGTCCACAGACAGCAGGCTCCACTCCTCGGGGCTCGAGGGGAGGCAGGACATCATGGAGGAAGAGTGTGGTGGAGGGAAGCAGCTCACAGGGTGATCAGGAAGCAGAGAGAGACTCCACTCTCCAGAGACAAATAGAGACCCCAAAGCCACGCCCCCAATGCCCCCTCCTCCAGCCACACCCACCTGCTCCAGCCACCACCCAGTTAATCCCATCAGGGGTCCATTCACTGGTTGGGTTAAGGCTCTCACCACCCAGTCATGTCTCCTCTGGACCTTCCTGCACCGTCTCACACGTGAGCTTGTGGGGGACACCTCACATCCAAACCAAAGCAGCTATGAAGGTGAAGATGTCACACTGGGGTTCCACCCTCTCTAAATTTACACTCCAACAGTGGAGCCAGACATTAATTGCACACTTATAACAAATAATCAGAGTGGTGCTGAGTGCTGTCAGGGACGAGTTCAAGAAGCTCTGGAGACTCAGTCTCGTCTAGCGGCCCAGACGACACATCCTTGAAAATAAGACAAGGTTAAAATAAATCTGCAAACACCCACATTTATTAACCTATTTTTTTATTTTTTTTTTGTTCTAACTACATAAAGTGACTGTTCTCTGACAACTCTCAAATCAATGCGATCTTTGTGAACAACAACAACAAAAAAGATATTGTCTTTTGAAAAAAGTTTCCAGATCTCATTAGAGGAAAATGGGCCAGATTCTCTTCTTATCACACGATTACTTCAAACCAGGGATAAAATCATGGAAAGCCAGAGTGCCAGAAAGTTCCCTGACATCTGTCTCCTCATGATTCTTTTCACTTTCAGATTAAACAAATTTTGCTGTAATGAAACAAGATGAAGAGGGAACAGGATCTCCGTGGGAGGTCACAATGTCTAGTCTCCTATAATAAGCTGTTAGGGCACTTCGGAATCATCTATATGATGCCAAAGGACCAATTATGGCTAGAATCTTCATTCTGGGGAAGAGATTGGTAAGGGGTGGGGGAAGCATCAAGTTCAAACAAAAATACACTCATCAAACTCAACAAACCTCGCAGGCACATCAAACCCAACACTGAATCACACCCCAGGATTCCAACGTGAGAATGCATTTCTGAAGTAAATTAGGCAGCCTCCAAGACACAGGGCCGTCTCTCCTGACATCAGCTTAGACCTCCAGAAAGTAAAAAGACAAACTGAAAGTCCCGAACATATACTCTTACACATATTTGCTCCTCGGATGGTCTACAACCAGATTAATTGTGAGCCTCTATTCCCCCAGGGGTAGAAGGAGGCTTTTTGGATTTCTAGTCTAGAATGTAGAATGAGAGGAGAGAAAAGCAAATGTCAAGCAACACTTCCATTATCATATGTAAATTACAGAATAAATGATTTCCTGTCAACAGAACGAATTCTGTATGTTCTAGAAATGGCATCTTATTAAACATGGGAGTCATCTTCGTAATTAAACCAGAACAAATTGAAAGGAAGAAGCCATTTAA
Source organism: Ictidomys tridecemlineatus (assembly GCF_052094955.1). NCBI lineage: Eukaryota > Metazoa > Chordata > Mammalia > Rodentia > Sciuridae > Ictidomys > Ictidomys tridecemlineatus. The sequence continues at coordinate 55,859,260 of NC_135478.1, forward strand.
AATGACATCTTCTGAGTTGCTGGGGAGTGGGCGGGGGGAGCCAAAAATAAACATTCTAAAATACAGGGTCCAAACAGACCACAGCAACACATCAATAATTAATAAGTCCCACTACAGCGTGAAGACTAGACCCAGAGTCGGAACATGAACCCTGGCCCTGATCCTTCTAAATGAGAACACCGTGGGCAAACTACGTCTCATTTCTAAGTTTCCTCATTTGAAAATAGGGGGCCCCAGGTGGGCACTAACGCGTGCACCTGTCATCCCAGAGGCTCGGGAGGCTGAGGCAGGAGGATCTCGAGTTCAAAGCCAGCCTCAGCAACTGAGGGAGGCCCTAAGCAACTCAGTGAGACCCTGTCTCTAAATAAAATACAAAATAGGGCTGGAGATGGGGCTCAGTGGTTGAGTGCCCCTGAATTCAATCCCTGGTACCAAAAAAAAAAAAGGTCTGGGGATGTGGCTCAGCAGTTAAGCATCTGGCACTCCTCATTAGAGTTCCTGTTTTACTATTTTTTATAATTATCTCAGGATATCTTTATTATGGTCACCAAAATAAAATAAATCAAAAAAAAAACAAAAACCCATAATACACACACAAAGACAAAAAAAAAAGAATTCTACTAATAAATTTAAGAAAGAGGTTGGATCAGAATAAAGCAAAAGGTGAATGAAAGGAGAAAACCATAAATAAGCAGGAGACTTGAGTCCATTCTGTCACCCTGGCTCACCCTCCCAATTAACAAGTCAGACCTATTCAATCTGCGGAAAAGTCAAATTGTTTACATGGGACATGGAAGTGAGCAGCCTGGCCTAGTTTTACATGAAAGGTACTCCTCTAAATTAGGAATCAGCAAATCTCTCCTGTAAAATGCCAGACCCTCATTATTTTAGGCTTTGTGGACTACACAGCTCCCTGTAGCCACTGCTTGATTCTGCCAGTTCCGTGAAAGCGGCTTGGGACACCAGTGGCTGACTGGCAGGGCTGTGTTCCAATACGACTCCTCAAACAGGTGGAGCGTATAGCGGAGTCTGCAAGGTCAGTATGGTAGACATGTTCGCATTTTCTAATGATGTTTCTTTCTTATAATCTGGGAGGGGAGTAACGTGGTATTGAATCCAGGGGTGCTGGACCACTGAGCTACATCACCAGTCCTTTTTAGGGTTTTTTTTTTTTGTTTGTTTTTTGTTTTTAATTTTGAGACTAGGTCTTGCTGAGGCTGGCCTTGAACTTGCAATCCTCCTCTCTCAGTCTCCCAAGTCACAAGGATTGCAGACACAGACCGGGGTGCCTAGCTTTATTGTATAAATATAAGGTAGCAGCATGATGTTTTGATCTACTCATACAAATGAAGCAATTACTCCTAGCAAGCAAATCAACATACCCATCATCTCACATGGTTATATAATTATCTTCTTTTGCTTTATAGCAAGAATGCCTCATCTATTCTCTTAAAAAATTTCCAGCATATATACTACATTACTGTCATGCACACGATAGTGACGTTTCTATCAAGGACGGAAAAGCATGCACTATGGCAGTCCCACAAGACTCTATCAAGCAGTGCCACTGTCTCTGACTTCAGTTTGTGTAAATGCACTCAAATGTTTGCACAACGACGAAATCGCCTGACAACATATTTCTCAGAAAGGAGCCTGGATGTGAGGCAATGCATGCACACAGTGACTCAGTCCTTATGCAGTACAATAGGCTTTCCAACCTCCTCATTGCTACCATATTGCACTCTCTGACCCACATCTCCTCATTCCCCCAACCTCTGAAGGGTTGTAGTAACCCTACTCAATTTGCAGATACTTTTTTTGTGGGGGGGTACCAGAATTGAACCCAGGGATACTTAACCACTGAGCCACATCCCCATCTCTTTTGTATATTTTACTTAGAGACAGGATCTCACTGAGTTGCTTAGGGCCTCACAAAGTTACTGAGGCTGCCTTTGAGCTTTCAATCCTCCTGTCTCAGCCTCCCAAGCCTCTGGGATTATAGGCATGTGCCATCACACCCAGCATTGATACCTCTGTGTAAACTGCTTTCCAAGCCAATGCTCCAGTCCAGGTCTTGTGATTCCACCTTGACTTGCAGAGCAGGAGGTGGGGAGATGGCGGCCGATGGTCAGGGCAATGAGAAATCTGTTCTAAGGAAGCATCTATCTGTGTTTAGATTTAAAAGGGGGGGCAGAGCACAGGTTGTGGTTCAGTGGTAGGGTGCTTGCCTCTACTTTGGAACTGGGGGTCCAAATGTGGGCTCTCTGTGCTGCTGAAACTAGCACTGCATTGCTCCTGGGTGGAGGAGCAGGGCCTTAAGTTCTCTGTAGGAACTACTCAGCCCTGATTGGGGGGTGTGTGGCAGCAGGCAGAGTGGGTACTGTTTCAGAAGAAGTTCACTTCCAAACACAGGCTTCATTTCCACACTGGCGGGGCCGCGGGCTGCAGTGCCAACCCGATTCACGTTGTTCGTAGTTGTTCAGCTATTCACTGTAGGATTCCCTCAGCTTCTCTGTAACTTTTAACATTTTTCATGACAAAAAGTTGGAAACAATGTGTCTATGAATTATCCAACAATTATAACCATTATGCAAAGGTTTAAATATTCAAAGGTCATACACTGTTAAAGAAATTCATTGTGGTGAAGACAGATACCCACAGAGAACAGAAACCACCAAGCACTGGCCTATGGCTTTCAGAGTTTCTGAACCCATTCTTACTTTCTGTCCTGGCTTCCCTGGGGACCGACAGTTTTGAGAGCGAGGCCAGTCCACGGACAGTGCTTGGAGATCTGCTTATACTGTTTTTCCCCCCTAATGTTTGTGATATTATGTGATTCACATTTTTAAAAGGATAAAGTTAAATGTATAGTGTGTGCTACGTGTGTATGTCCAAGGCCCTGGTTTCAATCCCCTGCACCAAAAAGATAAAATAAAAACAGAGGAGAGCCGGACTTGGTGGCACACCCCTGTCATACCAGCCGCTCAGGAGGCTGAAGCAGGAGGATCGCAAGTTCAAAGCCAGCCTCAGCAATTTAGTGAGGCCCTCAGCAATTCAGTGAGACTCTATCTCTGAATAAAATATTAAGAATGGCTGGGGATGTGCTCAGGAGGCACGCACCTCTAGGTTCAATCCCTGACACCAAAATAAAAAGAGGGGAGGAGAGATGTCAGATTGAATCCTGAAATCTAGAAGTCACAAGGTTAATCGGCAGAAATGCTAAACCAAGGGGCTAAGTGTATTTGTAGACTACATCACTCAGGAGGTGCCTGAAGACCCCAGGTTGATCCAGTGGGGATCCATGCCAGGTCCAGCAGGTCACAGTGCTGCTTCCAAGGAGCGTTCAGTGAGTGCAGAGTGCTGCAGCCCTGGCACTGTGTATATCTGGGGGGGGAGGGGCGGGGTTAGCAGTGTCCCTGGCACCTGCCCACTAGATGCCAGGAGCGCCTGTGCACAGCTGTGACAACCAAAACATTGCCAAGTGTCTCCCCAAAACCAACATCAACTCTATCGTGAATGACTGGCATAAATCAAAATATTGATGATTACTGTTAATAAGAACTGTAATATGCCAAGTAGGAGGGATGGGGCTTTAACCTTCAACTGTAAAACCCTCATAGAAAGATAATATCCACGGAAACTTCTATATCCTGCCAGGCATAGTGGCTTACACCTGCAGCCCCAGCAGTGTGGGAGGCTGAGGGAGGAGGATTGCAAGTTTTGAAGCCAGCCTCATCCACTTAGTGAGACCTGAAGGAATTTAGCCAATAAAATATAAAAAAGGACTGGAGATGTGGTTCAGTGGTTAAATGCCCCCTGGGTTCAATCCCTGGAACCAAAAAAATAAAACAAACTTGTATTTCCTGCTGATTACAGTGGCACATACCTATAATCCTAGCATCTGGAGAGGCTGAGGCAAGAGGATGACCAGTTTGAGGCCAGCCTCAGCAACTTAGCAAGACCCTGTCTCAAAATTAAAAACAACAACAACAACAACAACAATAATAATAATAATAATAATAATAAAAGGCTAGGGATGCATGCAAAGGGCCTGAACTCCATCCTCAATACTGAAAAAAAAATTACATATCCTAGGTGATACTTATAATCAGGAGGAAAATGATAGGCTACATCTGTAGTGCATGACAGTGCCACAGCTCCCAACCGTATTGGGCTCCAAAATCTGTCAACCAGAAATTTCATGGAATGCTCACAACAGTACTGCCAAATAGTTACTATAGTATGCACTGAGTGGAAGAGAAACCAGGAGACCCAGAAAAATTATTCCATTCATATCAGATGCCAAGGTGGGCAGGGTGCACTGGCTTACTGTCTCCAAGGCTCATGTCACCACCACTACCACCACCACCCACCACCACCAAAGTCACACTGTCTACGCAGGGAACACGTGTATGTATCAACTACAGTTGATGATCCTGTGGTACCATCCCATTTTACAGAAGAAACACTGAGACCAAGAGAAATTGCAGGTTCCTCCAAAGCTGCAGTGCTAGGACTTGGTAGGTGAGGGATTTTCAACTGCATCACACAAGTGGTCCCTCCATCCAGCACAGGGACAGACAAACACAGTCAATCGCATTATTAATGGGTGCTATGTGTGCGAATTTTCCAATCCACCAGATTTTATTTCTAACCTCAAAATCAATGCTCCTGACACTTTCAGTGTCCTTTATGGATACACACAGAGCCATGAAAACTTTTAGCCACCAAGTGTGCATGTACCCACCTAGATCTTGCCCGGCCTTCTTTTTATTTCGTGGTCACTATCAACATCCAGCAGCGTGGATGGTGCAGGACTGAGCTATGCAAAAGACAGAGACAGGCTGCAATTGGGGACAGGCAGGATGACCATCAATAGATAAAGCTGCCTGGGCCTCAGTGTCGTGAGGCTAACGCACTGACAGACAAGTGACCCAGAGTCAGGAAGATGCCAAACCCTTCCCAGCAGCTTATTTATTCATTCATTTATTTATTTATTTATTTTTGAGGGGGCAGGGGTAACCCAGGACTGAACTCAGGGGCACTTGACCACTGAGCCCCATCCCCAGCCCTTTTAAAAATATTACTTTATTTAGAGACAGCGTCTCCCTGAGTTGCTGAGGGCCTCACTGTGGCTGAGGCTGGCTTTGAATTCATGATCCTCCTGCCTCAGCCTCCTGAGCTGCTGGGATGACAGGCGTGGGCCACTGCGCCTGGCCTTCCCTGTACTCTTCAGGGTAAGAACCCGTCACAGGTAATCTGTAGGCAGCTGTGTGTTCTTCAGAGGTGCAATAGCTCTACGCTTTGCTTCAGGCCACTCTGAAGGTCCACCATTGGGCAGAGATGAGCCCTGGGTGTCACCTCTTTTCTTCCTGACCATGTCCATCCTTAGTGGATCCCCAATGGAGGACACAGCCCAGATTGACACGGCAGAAACACCTACAATGACCCCACTGAGAGAACAGAACATCAACAAAGAATGTTCCACAAGGAAATGGGCAGGGTCCTGATGGTTCACAGTGAAAAAGAAATGGCATTTCTTTGTCTAGAATGACAAAAGGGAGAAATAATCTTCCAATTAAGACATTTTCATTTTCAAAAGGCAGTCATCTACATTATTTGGGGACAAAAGGAGGACTCCTATAAAGAAGGGGGCTTGGGTGGGGGGGGTGCTTGAGAAATAACACAAAAGCAGACAGTGGGGGTAGAGTATGGGGGTCTGTGTGACAGAGGGGGCTGGGGACATGCCACCTGGGGTGCACACCTGTCATCCCTGCAGCTCAGGAGGCTGAGGCAGGAGGATGGTAAGTTTGAGGCCAGTCTCAGCCACTTAGGGAGGCCTTAAGCAACTCAGGGAGAACCTGTCTCTAAATAAAACAAAATTTAAAATAGGGCTGGGGAGGGGGCTCAGTGGTTGAACACCATTGGCTTCCATCCCTGGTACCAAAATAAAATAAAATGGCTTAGGTAGAGTGAAGCATGTGATGAAGCCAAGAGTTTGGTTCCTCAGAACTCCACAGTGGCTGATTCCAGGGAGAGAAGCAGCCAGAAGGTAAGACTTAATTATGCTTTTGGAGGCCATCGGAGACTCCCGCGTGAGGAGCGTGATGTATGCTGGCACCGGGGGAAGGAGGGATGCGTGTGGGAGGGAAGACGGAGCCAGGAGGAGTGCGTGGCTTCTAGGGGTGATTCTGGACTCTCACAGAAGGGACCCATCTCCCCACTACAGCCGCACCTGCCTGCCATCGGGACAGAGCAGAGATCTGACTCCAGTTTCGCTCTGATTTAGACCCGGCTCCTGTGTGACTTTTTCTAACTTAAGGAGACTTCAAGTCAGCCACACTGAGATTTTGCTGAGAGCTGACAGTGTAGTGTTGAGTCCATGCGTGAACCCCGAAGCCAGACTGCGTGGGTCCCCATGGCAACTCTGTCACTTACAACTCGTGTGACCTTGGGCTAGCTGCTTAAACTCTCTGAACCTCCGTTTTCTCCTTTTAAAAGAGGTGCTATGTCAGGCACGGTGGTGCAGGCCTGTCATCCCAGCAGCTCTGGAGGCTGAGGCAAGAGGATCACGAGTTCAAAGCCAGTCTCAGCAACTTAGTGAGGCCCTCAGCAACTAGCAAGACCCTGTCTTTAAATAAAATATATTTAAAAAAAAAAAAAAAGAGCTGAGGATGTGGCTCTGTGGTTAAGCACCTGGGGGTTCAATCCCTAGTACCAAAAATAAATAAATAAATAAATAAATAAATAAACTTTGGCTGAGGCTGGCTTTGAACTCACTATCCTCCCGAGTACTGTGATGTTTAAATGAACAAATATACCTAAAGCACTTAGCACAGTACCCAGCACACAAGTGGTATTAAATAGTTGTGTGAGCTTATTAGCTTGTACTGGCTCCTAAGAGTCAAATGCTAACATGTCTTCCCAAGTCCAAACTGAGTGATATCAGTCATTAGAGCAGTCATTTGTTATATGCTTACCAAGATATGGCACATATATACCAGAGACGGATGTCTGTATGTGTATAGACAGATACATGTGTTATGCATGTACATATCCATGTGTATGTGCATATGCATACATAAATATGTACCCACGTTAATTGTCATCATTATCCACATCAATATTTTTTAACATGTCACTAAAGCACAGATTGGTTTATTTCAATTCTTTGCTTTTCTATAGGTGACATGAAAATTTAGAGGTTGTCCCCCAATCCTCAACCCACCAACCAATATTTGTGCTCTTCAACTTATAATAAAGGGAAGCCCACAGGAAGTTAAAAACATTGTATTGAAAATGCATTCAATACACTTAACCCACCAAATAGCAAGGCTCAGCCTAGCTTGCCTTAAGCAAACTCCAGTGGTGTGAGTCCACAGCAGAGCAAAATCCCCAATATCACACCCTTTTGCGGGGAGGTACCAAGGATTGAATTCAGGGGTGCTCAACCACTGAGCCACATCCCCAGCCCTGTTTTGTACTTTATTTAGAGACAGGGTTCACTGAGTTGTTTAGGGCCTTGCTAAGTTGCTGAGGCTGGCCTTGAACTTGTGATCCTCCTGCCTCAGCCTCCCAAACTGCTAGGATTACAGGTGCAGGCCTGGGCCCCTGGGCCCAGCAGCAAGCTCATTTTATAACACAGTGTGGAATAACTCATGGAATTCACTGAACATTGAACTCAAAGTGCAAAAACAGAGTGGTTGCCAGGATCTGCTCTCACATCACTGTAAAGTTGAAATATTTTATGTTTGTTGGTAATATTCCCACTTGACAAGGTGGAAAAGCTGAGCTTTAAGAAATTCATTTGCAGGCGGGAGCTGGGGCTCAGCGGTAGAGCACTAGCACGTGTGACGCACGTAGCTGGGGGCCATCTGTACTTTGGAGTGCCATCAATCTGTCTAGCCTGAACTCACTCATTATGGGCTACAGAAATATCACAAAGATCCCATTTACAACCTCCCTAACCTATTTCAAAAAGATAAAGCCACGAGGAAGAATCAAACTCACTCCCACTCCCTGCCCATCCGCCTCTGCTCACCTTTTAGATTACAGGAAGAGCAAGCAGGAATCTGTCACCAGCCAGCCGGGGAGCATTGCTTTCTCTGGAATCATGCTTAGTGCCACCAAAGTTTCTCAGCTAGTGTTTCCTCCCCCGGGAACCGCAGGTCTCTCCCCAGCTAATGTGGCTCAATACAGCCTGGCCTGAGGCTGCTTCATCTGCTGCTCTGCCCACACACAGCAAAACCCTCAGACGTAGGAGGGGCACACAGAACCACATTCACCATCTTCAACTGAGTAAGAATGTATCAGGCCTCCAGAATGTGCCAAAGTGCTTTTTCTAACTTTCTACCACTGGGGGATGTTCATTACACCCTTTTTAGCTACATCTTATGATGTAACCTGCTTGAAATCGTGCATGGTCATGACAATCAATCACAACAGCAAAGGATTAGGGAGAATGCATTCTTCTAAGCACTTTGCCCAACTCCTCTTTGCAACCCTGTGAAGTATGTTGGTAATATTCCCACTTGACAGGCGGAAAAGCTGAGCTCTAAGAAGTTCATTTGCAGGCTGGAGCTGGGGCTCAGCGGTAGGGCGCTAGCCAAGCACGTGTGAGGCACTGGGTTCAATCCTCAGCACCACACAAAAACACATAGACAAGATAAAGGTATTGTGTTCACCTACAACTAAAATAAAAATATTTTTAAAAAATGTCTCCAGTGAGAACTTAACTCACCCAAATATGCTGCCTCTGTGATTCAAAATTGTTCCCTAGCTGGGCACACCTGTCATCCCAGCAGCTCAGAGGCTGAGGCAGGAGGATCGTGAGTTCACAGCCAGCCTCAGCAACTTAGGGAGACCCTAAGCAACTCAGTGAGACCCTGTCTCTAAATAAAATATATATTATTATATATATATATATTATATACAAAAATATATATAAAAAGGGTGGGGATGTGGCTCAGAGTTGAGTGCTCCTGAGTTCAAACCCAGGTACCAAAAAAAAAAAAAAAAAGAAAAAAGAAAAAAAGAAAATAAAGGAAGAAAAAGATAAAGGCAGGTTTCTAACTCCCCTCCTCTTAGGGGGAGATGATTTTTTCCCTCCATTTGCAAAGTGGCTGTAGCATTCCTCAGGGCAAAAATACCTTCCCTCCCAAACCAGTGCAGGCATAAACTAGATTCACTAGGAATCTGTGCCTCAAAGCAACCTGAGAGGGAAGAATGTGATCATATTTTCAGATTCACAAAATGCTTTCATGTCATTTGTACAGTCAAATGCAAAAGAAAAAAAGTGGGGATTATCCACACTACAGACAGTAGGCTTCAGTGTGAAAATCCCAGCTCCTATCCCTGTCCCCCAGGGGGGGAAAAATTTCATGGCAAGAAATTACATCAGAAACTGCAAGATCCTTGCTGAATCTGTATATGCTAATCAAGGCCAAACTGTGAAAAGTGCTGACCTGTCAAACCATTTGCTTAAAAAGACACCAATTTTGTTTGCTTTTACCATTCAATGGCTAATCTGCAGGTTACATCAGTTGAGGTCACGTTGACTTTATACACCCATGTGGAGAAATGAAATTAAAAAGTTATGTTTAGCTGGGCGCAGTGGTGCAGGCCTGTCATCCCAGCAGCTCAGGAGGCTGAGGCAGGAGGATATCGCGAGTTCAAAGCCAGCCTCAGCCACTTAGTGAGGCCCTGAACAACTCAGTGAGACCCTGTCTCTAAATAAAATATAAAGGGCTGAGGATGGTGCTCAATGGATAAGCGCTCCTGGGTTCAATTTCGGGTACAAAACAAAACAGAAGAGAAAAAAAAAAAAAACTTGTTTAACAATCTGGGTTGGTAAAATAAAAGCACAATCATTCTTCAGCTAGGAGGGCGGGAGAATCCTTGTAAGAATGCCAAACAGAGTGTTTGTGTCGGGTAGAGTAGGAGGGGATTTTCTGGCTTATCAGACCACAGAACCATTCTGCTCTGAAATTAATTTTATCAATTAATGAAGAGATGCTCAGAAGTGTGAAAACAATTTAGTAGATACGGCTTTCAGAGGGAACAGGTGTGTGGCTGTAACTCCACTCCACTCCTTGGAGGCACAGGCTTCCGGTACATTCTCTCCAGGGCAGGCCCTACCTAGCATTCCTACCTAGCATTTAACAAAATGATTCCAATTTTCCTGATGACTATGGGATTAGAGAAGAAGGGAATCAATCGATCTTAAGCCATATGCCAACAGGCCATGATCAAGTCTAATAAGTTCTTCTACTCCAGTCTCAGTTTACGTGTTGGGTTCTGAAAAGGTATTAAGAAATATTTCTTTCCAAGCCAAAGGGGCACGACATCAGCGCCCCCTAGCGCCATCTGTTGGTGGTAGGCGGAGTCGTAGTTCTGTGGTGGGCTTGAAAGTTTCTTTCTCTATATATTCAAGACACCCTGATTGATCAATTTCAATCAGGGTACCTCCCCTTGCACTCCTTCCTCTCTCCCTCTGACCCCTTTCTCTACCCTACAGTTACGTTATATGCACATTGAAATATACCACAAGGAAACCCACTATTCTGTATAATTAGCATACACCAAAAAAATCCCCCAATTTTTCTTTTGTGTGTGTGTGTGGGGGGGGGTACAGGGGATTGAACCCAGGGACACTTAATCACTGAACCCCATCCCCAGCTCTTTTTCATATTTTATTTAGAGACAGGGTCTCCCTGAGTTGCTTAGGGCCTTGCTTTTGCTGAGGCTGGCCTTGAACTTGCAGTCCTCCTGCCTCAGCCTCCTGAGCCTCTGGGATTACAGCTTTGCACCACCGCGTCTACCGGGAACTATATTTTTAGGAGAGGGGTCAAGGTACTGGAGTGCGTGTTACAAGAGCGAGAGCGGTCCCTTCTTCCTCTTTCACTGATACACTTGAGTGGGCTCTCGTTTTTAAGCAGCAGCTACTTCTAAGGCTTCAGGTTTCAACTCGGCCATTCCCTACAGTCACCGCCAAAAGAACCGCTCCTTTCCGCATGTCCTCTGGCTGAAAGGCTGCCCACAGAGTGACCTGCTGTATGATGCAGGGACTGGTGTGCCCCTCGGGAACATTCACACTACAGTGGAGGCTTCAAGTTGCAAACCAGATATTAACAACGAGGATCCACCTCATCACTGCAGCCCAACAGATGCGCACCAACTTCAGACTTCCTGCAGAGGCTATAAAGCGTGCTCTCAGTTTGCTTTTTTGTGTCTTGGTTCCTGATGGAGAGGAGAAGGAATTCCACTGATATTCCAGGGTCACCCTACCTAAGGATCCAAGCAGCCTGCTGGGCTCCATCTCCAAAGATAAAAGGATCAGAAATGAGGAGGGGAGAAACATTCTGAGCCTGTGCTGTCTGATCTCAGCCACTCTGGAAAGCAGTATGAAGGTTCCTCAGAAAACTGGGAATGCAACCACCATTTGACCCAGTTAAACCCTCAGCAGAGAGTGTGTACTGTGATATGTAATAGTAAATTTGGGAAATAACCCAAATATTCATCTGTAGGATACCAATCACAAAATTATGGCACATCCACATGCATAAATTCTACATAACCATTAAAAACGTACCTGCCTGTCATCCCAGCTGCTCAGGAGGCTGAGGCGGGAGGATCAGGAGTTCAAAGCCAGCCTCAGCCACTTAGAGAGGCCCTATGCAACTCAGGGAGACCCTGTCTCTAAATAAAATTTTAAAAGGGGCTGGGGATGGGGCTCAGTGGTTAAACAAGTTCAATCCCCAGTATCAAAAAACAGAGAGAAAGAAATGAGACTCATACACATTCACACACAGTCACAATCATGATAAAGAAAGATGCAAAAGGAAGGATGAGATAGAAACTATGAATATATTTTTAGAAAAGCCAAGACATGTACGCATACATATTTCTATACTTAGAGCAAAACTTAGGAAAAGATGTACATAACATGATCAATCACAATGGAGGAGGACTTCTGCTTGGGACTTTCTGCATTTCTGAAATATCAGATTTTCTTTGAAAGAACGTAAGGTGTCTCTCAGTATCTGTGGACAGTTGGTTCCATGACCCTCCTAACCCAATATCAAAATCCAGGGAAGCTCAACACTCTATAAAATGGGGTAGAATTTGTAGAGAACCTACCTACCTCCTCCCATATACTTTACATCTCTCCAGATCACTTATAAAACATCCAGTACAGTGCCTACACAATCCTTCATTTGTGTGGATTTAGCGTGTTATATGGCATGCAGTCATTTCAAGTTTTGCTTTTTGGAGGTTTCTGGAATTTTTGCTTCCTGAATTTTTTTTTTTTTTTTTTTTTGTACTTGGGATTGAACTCAGGGGTGCTTAACCACTGAGCCACATCCCCAACCCTATTTTATATTTTCGTATTTTATTTAGAGACAGGGTCTCACTGAGTTGCTTAGGGCCTCCTGAGTCACTGAGGCTAGCTTTGAACTCAGGATCCTCCTGCCTCAGCCTCCGGAGCTGCTGGGATGACAGGCGTGAGCCACCGCACCTGGCTTCTGAATGTTTCTGGTTGAAAGTTGGTTGAACCTGCGGATGAGGAACCCATGGATAGGCGGAAGGCTGGGTGCACTTCTTTTGTAATTTAAAAAAATAAATGAAGTTAATCTGGAGGCTAAGTGTGTGTGGGGGAGTTCTGAATATGAACAGAGAATGGGTCCAAGTCACAGAGGTCACCAGGGAAAGACCACAGCCACCAAGTCCATCCAAGGGGATGCTCCCAGACTCCAAGGAAGAAGACTCAGACCTCCTGATGCTAAGCCACTGAGCAGAGCAAACACCCTCCTGCTGTGCCCTCCCTTCTCCTCATTCTCAGCCCCAAGCAGGATCCTTTTGTTCTTTCCTCGGGAGCTACAGAGAACAGATGGCCCCACCATCCTTTGAATTTGTCAACGAATCACACAAAACCAACGGTGTTTTTCTGGAGGGACAATATTGTGTTCAACAATACGGAATGACACGTCCCAGTTTGCTTCTTACCCAGGAACACACCCGCCTTCCTTACTAATGAGGCGAGCCCAGGGATTTTAACAGATGTATTTAATTTAATTCAACAAGTATTAATCCGATGTTGCCCATGTTCGTGGTATTTAGATAGGAGCTGTGGCGGGTCCTAAGAAATGTAAAAGCTCATAATAGAAACCCAGATAAATGATAAGGAAAAGACAGAGAACTCGGGTGAGTTTAGGATTAGCTGCAAGAATGCACTAGATTTATTTTATTTTATTTTATTTTTTTCTTTTGGGAGTATAGTGAGGATTGAACCCAGGGGTGCTTGACCTCTGATCCACATCTCCAGCCCTTTTATTTTTACTTTGAGACAAGGGTCTTAGTAAGTTGCTGAGGGTCTTACTACTTTGCAAGAGTCTGGCCTCCCACTTGTGATCCTCCTGCCTCAGCCTCCTGAGTCCCTGGGATGACAAGTGTGTGGCACCACACCTGACATATATTTTTTATTTCAGAAGCATTAACAAGATCTTTAGCTTTAAAATGATGAGGACAGAGAACTTATTTGACTTTTTACTTACCCTTTTAAATCTGGAATTTTGTTTGTTTGTTTGCTTGGACTTTATTTATTGTTATTAATACTAATTTGGTGTATACCATTTGTCAGCCAGGGTCACGCCGGGGACATCCAGTGAAGCAGCATAGGGTGACTAAGGGGGCTTCTGTGGTCCCTGAGACAGTCTGAGGCTGCTGGATTAAGGGCAGCGGCACAGAAAGATGTGGCGTGGCTCCATCGTGGGGTGCCACAGTCATCTCAGGGATCTTCAAGTGACTCACAGAAGCAGTGAAGGAAACCCTAGCCTTGGGCAGGGTCCTGCAGGTAACGTGGAAGGCTCTCAGTAAGATGATCAGGGCTGGCGCACACCTGTGATCCCAGCAGCTCAGGAGGCTGAGGCAGGAGGATCTCGAGTTCAAAGCCAGCCTCAGCAACTTAGCGAGGCCCTAAGCAACTCAGGGAGACCCTGTCTCTAAATAAAATACACAATAGGGCTGGGGATGGGGCTCAGTGGTTGAGTGTCCCTGAGTTCAATCCCAAGTACCAAAAAAAAAAAAAAAAAAAAAAAAAAATCAGGAGAGAAGCTTAAGAAGGTGAAAATCGGATCCAGGTCCTCGTGTTGGAGGGAGGGAGGAGGCCGCTGTGTGTTGTTTCCTCTGTCCCTACTCCTCACAGCGTCATGGGAGGACAGCCTGACAGCACTCTCATTTTCCCTCATTCTCTGACACCCACGACAAGGGTGAACATCACGGGCCAAGTGACAGCCAGCCCTGCCCATTCCCAGTCCCCAGAGAAATGCAGAGTTCAGACCTTGGGGCACACGCCAGGACCCAGGACCCCAACCCCACACCATTCCCACCACGGGTGGCCGGTGCGGATTTCCTCTCTATTACAAAATCAGCTCCTTGGGACGGCAAAGCCACCGTCTATTTGGCATTTTTCTTAAGTAGGTACTTGGCAGGCAAAGAAATCAGTCTGAACTTTCCTGCTAACAAAATGAGGACAAACAGAACAGGGTCAAGGGAGGACACAACGGGATCAGAGGGGAACATGCAAGTACCCCTTGGTCCTAAGAAGAGGAATAGATCATGCTGGAGACCAGGGCAGTGACACTGCCTGATGTCCACTCTATGTTCTTTTTTTTTAAAGAGAGAGTGAGAGAGGAGAGAGAGAGAATTTTTTTTTTTTAATATTTATTTTTTAGTTCTCGGCGGACACAACATCTTTGTTGGTATGTGGTGCTGAGGATCGAACCCGGGTCGCACGCATGCCAGGCGAGCGCGCTCCCGCTTGAGCCACATCCCCAGCCCCGCTGTTCTTTTTTTTTTGGGGGGGGGGGTTGAGTACCGGACATTGAACCCAGGGGCCCTCGACCACTGAGCCCCATCCCCAGCCCTATTTTGTATTTTATTTAGAGACAGGGTCTCACTGAGTTGCTTAGGGCCTCACTTTTGCTGAGGCTGGCTTTGAACTCATGGTCCTCCTGCCTCAGCCTCCTGAGCTGCTGGGATCTCAGGTGTGCACCACCGTGCCCGGCTACTCTCCGTTCTTGAAGGTGGTGAAGACTCCAGGGAGCACGCTCAGAGCGGGTTATGCTGACCCTAACCCCTGGCCTGCGTGTTGCTAAACTCAGGAAGCCCAGAGACATCTTTTCTTCCACTTTTTGTTTTTTCCTCTCATCACACTGTTCTTTTCAGACGCTGTCAGCCGGCATGCTCACACTGCTTGAACAAGAAAACTGTCAGCCGGCTGAACATCTCTCTCCTACACGGAGACACAGCAGGCCCCTGCAGATCTGCAGAACTCCACACCTTCTGGGAACTTGGAGAATTTCTTATTTCCATTTGTCCTTTTAACTGCATTTTTTTTTTTTTTGGTACCAGGGATTGAACTCAGAGGTGCTTAACCACTGAGCCCCATCCCCAGCCTTATTTTGTATTTTCCTTAGAGACAGGGTCTCACTGAGTTGCTTAGGGCCTCGCTAAATTGCTGAGGCTGGCTTTGAACTCGCGATCCTCCTGCCTCAGCCTCCCAAGCCACTAAAATTTCAGGTGTGTGCTACTGCGGTTTGTCCTCTTTACTTCTTTTTAAAAATATTTTAAAAATTGTGGATGGACACAGTATCTTTATTTATTTCTCTGTGGGGCTGAGGATCGAACCCAGTGCCTCCCGTCCTCATCGTGTCTGACACATGAACCACGCAGAGCGAGCCAGGGGCCAAAACCTGCACTGAGTGACCACAATCACCCCTTGACACTTGTGGGAGATGGGTGCCCGACCCACCCCGGGTGCCAAAGTCCATGGGTGCTTAAGACTCTTGAGTTAATATTTATATATAATCGGAGTACATTTTATATCATCTCTGGATTCCCTAAAATACCTAACATCAGGGGTTTGGTTTGTTTGTTTGGGGGTGCCAGGGATTGAGCCCAGGGATACTTAACCACTAAGCAACACTCCCAACCCTCTTTGAAGTTTTTACTTTCAGACAGGGTTTCTCTGAGTTGCTTTGGGCCTCACTAAGTTGCTGAGGCTGGCTTGGAACTCGAGATCCTTCTGCCACAACCTCCTGAGCCGCTGAGATGCCAGGCATGTGCCTCCGCACCTGGATCATTATCTAATATGGTTGTTGACATATGATTGAGAGAATCATGCAAAAAAAAAAAAAACAAGGATGAAAATGTTGAGGGCAGATGAAACTGTTTTCTGAATGTTTTCAGTCTGGGGCAGGGTGGATCTGTGGCTGCAGAGTGCACAGATCTGAAGGGCAGGCTGCTGTTCACCCTGGGACCATGGGTGGGACCACTCCTTTGCAGGCAACCTGGCATGGGGAACTCTCTGCTCCTCTGGGCCTTCCCCTGGCTAATGGAGGCCTCCCCTGGACCAATCGGAAAGCCAAGGAGAAGAAGGAAGAGCAGGCCCAGAGCACAGGACCACGGAGAGGGACCTTCCTCCAGAAGGTTCTGGAAGCTCCCGGAAACTCCAGGCCCACCACCGAGCAATGTCTACTGTCTTGGTTCTCAAATGCACCATCCTTCTACAAGGGTGGGAAAATATCACAAGATAGGATCCCATCACGCGTTGTGAATTCCAAATTATCTTCCATTTCCTTATAAACTCAAATTAACTCGGGGCATGTTTACCAAAAACAGGTAACTCTCAGACGTGGGTGCTAATGTGGCTATCTGAGTAAATGAGAGATTTCAAATATCATGTAGAGCCCTTATGATGATGCAGGAACAAAAAGCAACCAACACTTCCAAATGAAATTTTCAAAATATCATTGATAACTTAATTTTTTGCTTCTATGATAATATTTTTAACATATTTACATCGCTGGTGTCATTACTTGTCTGATTAAAGACTAATTTAAAAAAAAATCTCTACCAAAAACAGGGCAATGATGCTACTTAATCTTGTTGGCCCTGGAAATGTGTCATGATGTCACACATTCCTTAAAGGCAGCAGAATGACTACAGCCCTGGGACGTTTCACCACAAACAGGAGCTAAGCATGTCTTTTGAGAAAAGTCCTCTGGTTTGGGGGGATTGGCTTTTGGCACTTAGCATGATAGTCTCCAGTTCCATCCATTTACCAGCAAGTGTAATAAAGTCATTCTTCTTTACGGCTGAGTAATATCCTATGGTGTATTCCACATTTTCTTTATCCATTCATCTGTTGAGGGGCACCTAGGTTGGTTCTATAGCTTAACTATTGTGAACTGAGTTGCTATAAACATTAATTAATGGCTTTGTCATTATAGTGTGCTGATTTTAAGTCCATTGGGTATATGCTGAGGAGTGGAATAACTTAGTCAAATGGTGGTTCCATTCCTAGTTTTCTGAGGAATCTCCATACCGCTTTCCAGAGTGGTTGCTCCAATTTACAGTCCCACTAGTTTGAATGTACTCTTTCCCCTACATCGTAGCTAATCTTTTATATATATATATATATATATATATTTTAGTTGTTGTTGGACCTTTATTTTATTCATCTATTTATATGTGGGGCTGAGAGTGGAACCCAGTGCCTCACACATGTGAGGCAAGTGCTTAACCACTGAGCCACCACCCCAGCCCTTAGCTAATCTTTGCTGTTACTTGTATTCTTGATGATCACCATTCTGACTGGAGTGAAGGGACACCTCCGTGTACTTTTCATTTGAATTTCTCTCATTGCTAGAGATGCCGAACATTTTTCTCATAGATGTGTTGACTGTTGGTATTTCTTCTTTTGAGGAGTGTCTGTTTAGTTCCTTTTCCCATTTATTGACCAAAGATGGAATGTTCTTTCTGATGCTAACACACAATTGTGGGGGGGATTGAAGGTCACTGGGTGAGACCAAGGGGAAGGAAGGGAAGGGAGGGGGATGGGAACGGGAAAGACAGTGGAGTGAATGGGACAGAACTTTCCCGTGTTCCTATGTGAACACACGACCAGGGAAACTCCACATCATGCCCAACCACAAGCATGGGAAGTTAGACTCCATGTGTGTGTGATAGGTCCAAATACACTCCACTGTCATGTGTAACTAAAAAGAACAAAGAAAACAATTTAAAAAATTTTTAGATACCTTCCTCATTTCTCCCCACTTCATCCCACACCCCAGAAAGAAGAGTGTGGCTGTGGCTGGCCAGAGCGCAGGACGTGGTAGTGCTGGCTGTCTGTCCGTCAGTGAGCAGGGCTTCACTCTGCTCCTGAGATGGGAGGAGTCCAGGTGCAGGGAGAACGGCCCGGCTCTCTGGTTGCCATGGAGACGGCTTGGGCCGTGGATGCTGTGGGAGGAGGGCGTGCACACAGCTCCCACCTTTGAAGTTTCTTCTCTTGACCAAGGAGGAAGGAGGCAGGCTGAGCCCTCACTTAGAAGGGAGAAAGACACGTCTGCCCCTTGACCTCACGACCTTTTGTCCCTCCTAAGTCTGCAGGCAGGGAAGCCAGGACAGCCCCCTGCAGAAGACCGCCCTCCGTCTCCCACTTTCCCCCTGGACACTGCCCCCCTTCCCAGGAACTTGGGTCCTACAGCTGGAGCGTGTCCCTTGGGCTCCCACACCCTACCCGTCCTCACTTTGGCCGAGCTGTGCAAAAGGACGTCACCCTCGGTCAGGTCGTCTCAAGCATGAGGGACACAGATGATGGTGACCTTATCACTTGGTAGTCATAGAGGGACTCTCTTGGGAAGGAAAGGGAGAACTCTGTAACACAACACTGTTGGGACCACTAAAGTCATATTGATGACGATGACGATGACAGTGGGACACCGGATACTAGGAGTGTCCCAGGCAGACCAGGAGAGGTCTGAGTTCCCTCCTCATGCCATGGCGGGGCTAGATCTTGGGGGTCTGGACTTTGGGGCGCAGGAAGGATCGGCGGCAGTCGGCTTTCACTTCTCAGCCATTCTGGCAAAGGTGTGCGCCAGGGGTTCACAGATCTGCAGTGGGGTTGGGGGACACAGGACCTACTCCCAGGTACCTCGCCTTCTCATCTGTCCCCAAGACCCTCGGGGAGTTGGAGGACAGGGCCGAGGTGGTCCTTGGTCTGCTCGCTGTGACACCATGAAAGATGCTTAAGAACATCCACTCCTTTGTTGGTGGCATGAAGACACAGCTCTAAATCCTTCCTCTCTGAGTATGTTCCCCTCTCTACTCCAAGGGCTGGGTCTCCTTCATAGACCAGGATCCACCAACACGAACCCCAAACCAACCCTGCCCTCAGCTTCCCCACCGGAGTCCCTAAAGAGTATCAAAGAACCTACCGGACACTGAAAGATAGCGTCATTACTTTGTCCTGCCATTATTTAAAAATGTGAGTTATATTGTTTTATTTTAAATGGACAACCTAAACATTCTTGAGGGGAAAAAAACCCTCTTCTTCTGTTTATGTTCCAACTGGGATAGACATTACAATTTATACTATGGTTTTGCCTGTGACAAAGTTTAGGAACATTTTTCCAAAGATAACCCCACCCCCCCACACCAAAACTTTCTGTTTAAATAAACACCAGCAGAGCCCCGGCACTTAGATTTATGCTCGAGTTGAAACTGAGATCCACTGCACAGCCATCCTGCTTCTGACCAGAGCACTGATGGGTCACAAGTAAGTGGCCTCCATCCCTGCAATCCCCTTCCCAAACAGGGAGCCCAGTCTGAACAAAAAGAAAAGAGCTTAGGAACTCCACCTCCAAAAGAGCAGTAGGTATAAAAAGGAGAGTGCGTTGATACCAAGCTGCTCGTGAGTCTGGCAGGTTGCACTGAACATAGATCAACCACATGCACAATTTTAATTTCCAGGGCACTCAGCGAAGGAAAAAAAGAACAAGATTCCCCGAGAAAAGGAGAAACTGTTCTTTTCATAAAATAAAATACCCTCTGGAGAGAAAACTGAAAAAATGAGTTCAGGTTTAAAAGTTAGCATCATGAGTGGGCAAGTAAAATCAGAAGACGGGGGGGGGTGCACACCTGTCATCCCGGCAGCCCAGGAGGCCGAGGCAGGAGGATCGCGGGTTCAAAGCCAGCCTCAGCCACTGAGCAAGGCTCTGAGCAAGGTGCGCCCCACTAGTTTTTGGCAATGATACAAAATTGACTCACTGAAGGGAAGATAATCTCCCAGCCAACATTCCAGAGCCACTGGACATACACAGGTCAAAAGATGACCACTGGCCACACCCTCACACCTCACCCCTGGAGCGGGTCACAGACTTCAATGTACAACCATAAAATCTGGAAGGAAAAGTCTTCAGGATTTGGGTCAAGAGAAAAAATGACTAGGTGTGACCCAATGATGATTATGACCCATTAAGGGATAAAGGGATAACACAAACCTCATGAAAATTTAAAATCTGTGCCCCTTGAAAGCCCATATGAAGGAACCGAAAAGGACAAGCTAAGAAGCAGAGCTCAGAGGATTTGGGGGGCAGTGAAAATAATGTCTGACTCTTACGTGGAGGGGAGATGTCAGTAGGCGTTCATCTAAACCCACAGAAGGTGCGTCACCAGGAGAAAACCCTAATGTAAACCACGGCCTTCAGGCTATGACAATGTGTCAATCATTCATAACAAATGTTAACTTCTGCTGCGGAATGTTGATCCTGGGGGAGGCCATGGGAATGCCGGGGCAGGAAGTATATGGGAATTCTCTATATCTTTCTCTCTGTTTTGCTGTGAGCCCAAATTTTTCTTAAAAAAAAAAAAAAAAAAAAAAGATGTTTTAAAAAAAATTCTTTTAAGCCAGACATGGTAGCTCATGCCTGTCATCCCAGCAGCTCAAGAGGCTGAGGCAGGAGGATCTTCAGTTTGAGGCCAGCCTCCGCAACTCAGTCTCTAAATAAAATATAAAAAGGGGCTGGGGATATGGCTCAGAAGTTAAGTGCCCCTGGGTTCAATACCTCATACAAAAAAAAAAAACTTCTAAAAAATACATAGATTAAAAAAATTTCAAATCACTTAGGCGACAAAAAACTAGCTCTTAAAGGTCAACAACGTCACACTATAGTTTGCAAACCGGTCCTGTTGGACATGCCAGGCTAAGGGTAGAAGGAATCTCATGGTTACTTCATACAGCTGCATGTGAATCAGTAACTTCCTCAAGAATTTCCAAATTAGGAAAATACATGCTTAAAGTGAGTGCCATTTAATTATCATGAATACGAATAACGATCAATGTTGGCAGGAAGGTAGGGGAAAAGCCTACACTCACACATTTGCTGGTGGGGCTGCAAATTGTTGCAACCACTCTGGAGAGCAGTACAGAGGATATTCCTCAGAAAAACTTGGAAAGGAACCACCATTTCACCCAGTTATTCCACTCCTTGGCATATTACCCCAAAGGACTTAAAATCAGCATACTATAGTGAGGCAGCCACCTCAATGTTCATAGCAGCTCAGTTCGCAATAGCTAAGCTATGGAACCAACCTAAGTATCCTTCAGCAGATGAATGGATAAAGAAAATGTGGTCTAGATACACAATGGAATATTACTCAGCCATAAATTCAAATGAAATTATGGCATCTGCCAATAAACGGATGGAACTGGAGAGTATCATGCTAAGTGAAACAAGCTATTCTCAAAAAACCAAAGACCACATGTTCTCACTGATATGTGAATGATAACAAAGATAAGCAGGGAGGGAAGAAAAGAAGTTCATTGGATACACGAGGAGGAATGAAAGGGAGGGAGGGGGATGGGAATGGGAAAGTTCGTGGCACGAACTGGACAGAACTTTTCTGTGTTCAAATATGAACACACGACCAGGGAGAAACTCCACATCATGTCTAGCCACAAGAACGGGAAGTTGTACTCCATGTATGTAGATACGTCAAAATGTACTCTACAGTCACGTATGTCTAAAAACAACCAATTAAAAGGTTCAATTTAAACAATTCACTAACTGAAAAAGTAAGTACCATTAAGATGCGTGGTGAAAACACTACACAGAATCACAGTAATCTTGTTAAAATGGAAGCATGTGCCTGTGCGTTTCTGCATTAAACACAAAAACAGACTAGGAAGAAATTCCTGTCAACGGTTGTCACTTCTGGGTGGTGGGACTGCCTGTCCTTATTTGCTTTTTAATTTTTTCTCAAGTTTCTAATTTATTTTTCAAATGGTCTGTAGTGAATCCATTGTTTTCATATCCTGGTGTTTGTTATCAAACTTGCTCAACATCACAGGGGAAACCCTTTACATCCACATTGCACATCCAGCACCATGTCAGAGAATGCTGCTCATGGGAGGGTAAAAAATTGTCAGTGCAGAAAATCTGAGCCAGTAAGTTGAATTAGAAGTGATAATCCCTTGAATAGAAATAAATATCTTGTTTGACACAACTAATGAAACTGACTCCACATACTGCTATTTTCCTTCGGTCGATGCCATCATTTTTACTTTCACAACAATAATGTTTTCAAAAGTAGAACCGTGGCCGTGGCCGGGCACGATGGGGCACACCTGTCATCTCAGCAGCTCAGGAGGCTGAGGCAGGAGGATCGCAAGTTCAAAGCCAGCTTCAGCAACTTAGTGAGGCCCTAAGCAACTTGGTCAGACCCTGTCTCTAAATAAAATACAAAATAGGGCTGGGGATGTGGCTCAGTGGTTAAGCACCCCAGACTCAATCCCCGGTATCAAGAAAAAGTAGTACTGTGACCAGGAGCGGTGGCACACACACTGTAATCCTAGAGACTTGGGAGGCTGAAGCAGGAGTATCTGAAGTTCAAGGCTAGCTTGGGCAACTTAGCAAGGCCCTGTCTTGAAATACAAAATAAGGGTAAGGGCTAGGGATATAGCTCAGCGGTAGAGCAAGCTTGGGTTCCCCAGTATGAACAACACCACCAAAAAAAGGAAGAAAAAGGAAAAAAAAATGTAGAAATACATTTTGGAGGATTAAATGGCCCTGGTGATGCTCACTGGCCTTGGCAATGTTGGGACGATGCCCGAGGTCTTGATATTGGAGCTCCAGAGCTACAGGGAGCTGTGGAATTCAGCTGGAAAAATACTTTTCTGGAACGTGGTTACTAGGAAGTTACATGCTCTTTTCTCCCCCACAGAACCATCTCCATTTGCTTAAGATTCTCCACGATCCTTCGTTTCACACCTTCTCCAAGCACGGTGCAAAAACAAATCTGTCAGCTGAAAATATGGCCACAGCGACTTTTCCCCCAATTACTAGGGCAACCAAATGAGCAGCAGAGAAAACACCTCCGAAAAGCATGCACTGCTCTGCCGTCACGTGGTGTGCGAATGCGCAAGGACTGCAGTCCTCGGCTTGATCTGCTTGGGGCCAGGGTTCCTGGAGCCATCTGCCTGAATTAACTAGGACTGCAGCCGCACCACACAATGGACCATCCTGGGGTCCGCTCCCATCTATTGAACTTTGGGTTCAGGGGTCTTCAAGAGATGGTGCTCCCTCCTGTGGGCATTCTGCAAAGCTGAGGAAGAGTTTTCCCAATGCTGAGAATTGTCATTGTCACGGCCATCGGGAGGGAAAACTGGGATTTGGTAGATGAGGTATCTCAGGGAACTGTCCTGTGGAGGCACCACTGAGGACTGACCCAGGAGCCAGTAAATGTAGCCAAGCACCTGAGCTGAGAACTTTGTCTTCCTGCATATTGAAATGCACAGTATAGTTTTAGAGTCTCCCTGTGTGCAAAACTGTGTGAACTGAGAGGTAATTGCTACATTGTTTTGCTTGCAACTTGACAGGAAGGTTGTTTACCATTTCAGAAAACTGCACCACGGATGGTATTGTTGCATCGAAATGCAGATTCTCAGTCAGTTTTATAGCTGACACATTCACAGCAATTCTGCACACACCTGTAAACGCGTAGCTCCACACTGTGGTCTAGAGCATCGCTATTCAAACTGTGGTCCCAGAATTGCAGTACTGGCCTTGGTTTGGAATTGCTGGTTGGTTTGGAATGCGAATTCTTAGGCGCCTGTGCTTGAGCTGCAGAATCCATGGGAATAGTGCTCTCATTGAGCTTGTACCCCAGCAGGCATTACACATATGCAAATGCCTCCTTTATTATAATTCACTTTCCTTCTATTTTTATTTTCTATAAACTGTTGAGCTCCTGAGTAATTTTAAGAATTAGGTACATTAAGAAGATGCATTCTGTTTTTTTTTTTGGGGGGGGGGAGGGGTGGGTATGGTGAGGGCGGGAGAGTACCAGGAATTGAAATCAGGGGCACTCGACCACTGAGCCACATCTCCAGCCCTATTTTTTTTTTTGAATTTTATTTAGAGACAGGGTCTCCCTGAGTTGCTTAGCGCCTCGCTTTTGCCAAGGCTGGCTCTGAATTTGCAATCCCCCTGCCTCAGACTCCTGA
Organism: Ictidomys tridecemlineatus; assembly: GCF_052094955.1. Lineage (NCBI taxonomy): Eukaryota > Metazoa > Chordata > Mammalia > Rodentia > Sciuridae > Ictidomys > Ictidomys tridecemlineatus. The sequence goes on from NC_135478.1 coordinate 55,883,609, forward strand.
GCCGCTGGGATGACAGGGGTGCACCACCCCGCCCAGCAAGAGGATGCATTCTTTATTAATTTTATTCTAGGACAAGAACGAGAACACAAAAACATTTTACAAAACAGGCCCCGAATCCAGGACTATCCACACACAGCCAGCTCTATCTGTGTGAACTTGTGTTTTCCTACACTATCCCTGGCCCTGGAAAAATCGTTGAACTGCAAATGATTTCAAAGAAACGGGAAAGTTTCCTCTACTATGTATTTTTTTGTGTGTGCCCCAAATTATCCTTATGGAGGCAATGTGTCGTGTCAGTGAAAATGTGGCATCTAATGCAATTTACCAGTCACAGATGGAAACATCTGGAAACATAATCCCTCTGAGACCCAGATATCCGTGTCTACAAGAGAAAACAAATGCTCCCAGAATACTCCTCAGAACCCTCTTTTCACCTGCCTCCGCCAATGAAGCACGTCTTCACTTCTGTCCAAGAAAGATTCATCTGGAACTGAAGGCAAGATTGTCCTAGGACACGATGCAAGGGACCTGGGTTCAATGGGCCCTGATGCCAATTTTTACCAGAGGGTGACACCCTCGGAGGCTTCTGTCCCAAATTGGCTTTTCTTTGTTTCCCACTTTGCTCCATTATTTAAGTCAGTGAGCTGTCGCCTCTCCCCACATCCCACCCCAAACCACAATCTCCTAATTCTACAATTTAAAAAAAAAAAAAAAATGACATTTAACCATGTGCCAAGCCATGGTGACTCTAAGTTAAAAGCTGCCCCGGGGCAGAAAAAACTCACAGACAAGGCACCACAGTGGTGTGACCTACAGTAGAGATCACTCAAGGTCATCCCTGAATCCCTGCACTCCACAGGCTCACTGTCGGATTCATTTCTGTGACACACATTTGTTTACCTCACCAGCACCTAATTATCTACCAAACTTAATTAGCTGCAGCTTAAGTAACTAGAAGCTCCATTAACGGAAATCTTCATTCGATTTACAGGGAAAGCGGTTTTCACAAGCTGACAAACCCAGGACAGGTGTCGGAGGTACCTGCTGTTTTTAACTGTCAGAGTGTACGATTCTGCAGCTCCATTTTCTTCTAGTGAATTCTTACGCTAGGACCCTTCCCTGGCTCAGAGCATAGGCATCTGATGAAGTGGACCCTGTCCCCTGGTTTACTGTACCCAACCTCGCTTTGCCTAGCACAGTAAGAAGAGTGGGTGGGAGAAGAGGCACAGACCCCACCCAGCCAGTGACTCTTCAGTCTGGAATCTGTAGGAAGAACGGAGAAGCCCAGTGTCCACTGCAGATGTGAAGTGGACCAGCTGGAGTCGATTTGCTGACACAGGCAAAGACCTTTCCTTGAGAACCAAAGGAATACAGAAGCAGTCAAGATGCAGAGACAGAGCAGACTGAGTGCTGGGGACCCCCGGCGTTAAGAAACCCCTTTCCTGACACACCTGCACTCTGTGTTTTAAGACCATTTGCAGTTGACTTTCTGACCCTTGCCACAAAGCCTTAACATGGACACTTTGAGCTTTTTTTTTTTAATTGCTGAGCTTTGTATTATATATTATAGAGAGACCATATCTGCAAGACTGAACCGCTACAATGATCTGTGTAACACACTGGTTTCTAGGCTGGGAGTGGTGCAGCCCTGTAAGCCTTGTGACTCAGGAGGCGAAGGCAGGAGGATGGCAAGTTCAAGGGCAGCCCCAGCAATTTAGTAAGGCCCTGTCTCAAAAAAAAAAAAGGGGGGCTGTGGATGTGACTCAGTGGTTAAATGCCCCTGATACCAAAAAATTTTTTTAAAAAAATGGTGTTTAGAATGAAGCTTATGAAATGCATGTTCAGGAAAAGAAAGACATAAAATTCTGGCAGAATAAAACAGACATTATTATGGCTGTGGGTATATATGTGACTGTATGACCAATGTAATTCTGCAACCTGTACACTCATAAAAATGAAAAATTATATCCCATCTGATCGAAGTATGATAGGTCAAGATCATTGTGCTGTCATGTGTAACTCATTAAAGCAAATAAAAAAAAATCCTCACAAATAAGCCCCATTTACTAAACCAGCAAAATGTGTGAACTGATTTGAGATTCTCCAGAGCAACCATTCTGAGAGTGTTTCTTGGGATATCAGTGCCTCAAGAAACAAAGAGTGTCAACAGCAAATGTGTATAATAAAATTCTGTAGAGCATATTGCCCCTTGGAAACGAATGTGCATGTTAAGGGCTCCGTGATGTTCTGTTCTGCATTTAAGAAACCTGCTTTCCCTATTCTCTATTAAAGGGAAATGAAGGGAAGGGAGGGTGGGTAGGGTAGGGAAAGACAGTGGAATGAATCTGACCTTTCCTATGTACATATGTGAATACGCCACAATGAATCTCACCATCACGTATCTCCACAAGACACTAATCAAAAACAAAAACTACTGGCCCCTTGGCTTACACCAGTCAACACAGAGGCTTAGGAGCCTGAAGCAGGAGGATTGCAAGTTCAAAGCCAGCCTCAGCAATGTAGTGAAGTCCTAAGCAACTTAGTAAGACCTGTCTCGAAATAAATAATAAATAAATAAAAAGGGCTGGGGATTTGGTTCACTGGTTAAACACCCCTGGGTTCAATCCCTGGTATCAAAAAAACAAGCAAACAAAAAACTATACATTAAGAGCAGAAAGATCAGTAGAGCAGAGGAAAGGGATCAGACAGAGGAGGAGAGGAGAAGGGGAGGCACCGGGGACTGAATCAGAACAAATTATGTTCCTTGCTCTTATTCTTATGTCAGAATGAATCCTCTGTCATTTGTAAGTAAAAAGGACCAATAAAAAAAAAAAGACCATTTAAAAAATGGAAAGCAAAATGCAACATTTCAGAGAATAAAATACCAGTTGTAGCTAATCACTCCAGGGTCAAAACTTTATTCTCTGTATTTGTGATTTAATTACATGACTCCTAACACTACTTGAGAGAAATCAGACAAGTACAGGTACATAAATTTTTTTTATGTGATCTAGACATTTCTAATTCAGATGCACTCACTCAGGCACTGTGAAAAACACAACTCAAGGAATAAGCAATTATTAAAGTCCTCAAGGTTAGAACATATGATATAAATGCATGCTTTAAAGGTTTTGATGGTTGACAATGTGCAGTACCACTCCTTCATTATTTATTCACTTATTTCTTGTTTGCATGAATCAATTCATTCATTTGGTCTCCATCTCCTGATGGCATATCCTGGGCTAAATGCTATTCGAGGTGATAGGGCAGTGTAATAAGCAAAACCAGACTTCTTTCCTGCTCTCCTGTCACTGATAGAAATGTGACACCACCCACCTCCCCCTAATTCCAGGACACAACAGGAGTGTATTTAGAGAAGGGTTCTTTACAGGGGTAACTGAGTTAAGATGATGTCGAGTGGCCTAATAAGAAAAGGAGATCAGGCCAGATACAGCAGCCCACACCTGTAATCCCAGCACTCAGGAGGCTGAGGCAGGAGGATCGTGAGTTCAAAGCCAGCCTCAGCAAAAGCGAGGCCCTAAGCAACTCAATGAGACCCTGTCTCTAAATAAAATGCAAAATAGGGCTGGGGATGGGGCTCAGTGGTCGAGTGCCCCTGGGTTCAGTCCCTGGTGCCCTCCCCCACCAAAAAATAAATTTAAAAAAAAATGGGATTCTGAGATGTTCCCTTAGATTTCACCAGACAGCCAAACAGTCCAGGCACAAAAAGTTTAGGAATCCTGAAGATCCCTGGTTTTTCTTTATTTGAGGATGACCTGCTAGCAGTTATCACTGGAGCAAGTTACTGAATGTCTCCAAGCCTCTCTCTTATCATCTGTAAAATGGGGATTTACAATGCATATACAATAGGATGAAATAAGTCAATATGTGGAAAGTGCCTAGAGTGAGCCTAGGACATGGCAGTATTCCTATGATCACCAAGGAGCAGCCACTCTGCTGTTTCCAGAGGCCGGAGTGACGTGATTGCCAGGTCTGTACTTGGATAGATCATTCTGGATCAAACACAGAGAACACTAGAAAAGGTCCGGAGAAGAGGTGGAAATAGGACACCATAGCAACGCTTCCTCTGAACCATTTTCTCATCCAATACTAAACTTCTTAGTCATGGAAGCAATTCTTCAAATCAAATCTTAGGCAAAATCCAGACACATAAATCAGATAAAAGCACAGCCATCCGGGCAGAAGCCGTGTGACAGCCCCTGCAGTCCCCACGGCTCCCCATCCCTCTCCTTTCCCAGAAAATCAAACCCAACACTCAGAAAAAAAAAAAATACTCCTGAATCTATAAAGACTGAAATCGACAAAGAGGAAACACTCCCAAATCTACAATTTGGAATCTGTGCAGTCATCCCTCGAGAGGACGATTCAGAAACCACCCAAACCGCGAAGCAACGCCAGGTTCTCAGGAATCGGAGGATCCTCCGTGTCTCAACCTGCCTGCATGTTGGGCTTCTGCAGAGATGCACTCATCCACCCAGACACACTTGTTGAGTACTGACACTGTGCTAGACACTGGGGACACTGCTCTACAGATGGCATTAACGGAGAAACCCAGGGAGGCGGGAGGAAACGGGAGAGAGAATAAAAACAAGAGAAAAATGGATATAGACGATGACAGGCGAACATCTGCGTAGCCATGATTTATAATTTGGTGACAGGATATCTTATTTATTTCTTTTTGTGTGTGTGGGGGGGGGCGGTGGCGGGTACCTGGGATTGAACCCAGGGGCACTCAACTACTGAGCCCCATCCCCAGCCCTGTTTTGTATTTTATTTAGAGACAGGGTCTCACTGAGTTGCTTAGGGCCTCACTAAGTTGCTGAGGCTGGCTTTGAACCCGTCATCCTCCTGCCTCAGCCTCCTGAGCCACTGGGATGACAGTGTGTGTGCCACCACACCCAGCAGGATATCTTATTTCTTATCTGAGATGTTCCCTTAGATTTCAGATGGTCAAAGGGTCCAGGCACCGGAAGGTTAAAAATCCTTAAGATCCCTGTTTTACCTTTACCTTAAGATTACTTGACTGCAGTTATCACTGGAGATAAGTAGTAACTTAATGTCTCCAAAACTCTCTTATCATCTGTAAAATGGGAATTTTTAATTCTGGAGACATCCTGGACCAGCTCCCTAAATCCCTTGTCCAAAGTGATCTTTTATCATGATATTCACTGCTCTTTATATTTTCTCCAACAAAATAATCTTCTTTTGGCTTCCCCTGGACTTCAAATGTCTTCCAACAGTGACACCTTGACTCCCTCTCCTTTCCCTCTTCTAATAACTGCTGTATGCCTTTTTTAAAAAAAAAAAAAAAACATTTTCAGTTGTAGATAAACACAATCCCTTTATTGACTTGTTTATTTATCTGTGGTGCTGAGATTTGAACCCAGGGCCTCACATGGGAGGCAAGGGCTCTACCCCTGAGCCCCAGCCCCAGCCTCCTGCAGTGTACTTTTAATTCCTGAGACAATCATCTCCCCTCCAACTTCCAGGCCATGACCAGGAACAACCAGGAGAACGAGCAGTCATCCTCCATTTATGTAGGACGGGTCCACGTGCAGTCCACTGTCAGGTATAACTAATCAGAACAAATGGAATTTTTTTTTTTTAAAGGGTAACTTTTCCTCCTCTAAGTTGTTCTGGTATTTTGGTCACCGAGATGCAAAGCTGACACAGAATGAGAGGAAGAAAGACAGAATGGAAAGGAGTACAGGAGAAGAGAGGTATTTGGGGTGGGAGAGGGTTGAGAGAGCCCAGGACGGGTCCTGACACGGCCCCCATCAAATGCTGCAGTGTCCCACCAACCCTGTCACCGGAAGATGAGCTGCAGGACACACACTGAGAGAAGGCCATGACAAAGCACGTGGAACACCTTCTCCTGTCCCTCCAGCTGCTGTGACCTGGAACCCGTTCTCCGCTGAGGATGCTCTTCCGTTATACAAAGTGCTGGGCTCCTCACTTTCCTGGTTTTAACGTCATCACTTTTGGCACAGAATTTACAATCTGATATGATCAGGTTCATTTATCAATACTTAGTATGTTTTGTTAATAAATGAATGAATGAATGAATCTGAAGCAGATACCTAGACCTCTTGTAAGGGTACCTAGAGCTATTGAAAGCCTTTGATAAATGAACTGTTGGGAAGTCATCCCAATCAAAAGCCAAGCTACCGATAAAGACATCTGTGATTGATCTGTGATGTCTGCACGGATGCCACCTGGAGGATCAGTATTTTATTCTCCAAAAGCAGCAAGCAGGGTGCTTCTGAAGGAAAGGGAAGGCCTATGGCTGCACTTCTGAAACCCTTCATTCCTCATTCAGAGTAAAATCCAACAGCCAATCACCATCAACCTCCCCTCCCACCCAGTGGGTTCCAACCCCATACTTGGCCTCTTGGCTCTTTTTCCAATACAACAAGCCCAATCTGCCTCCCTGTCTTAGAAGCATTTTCCTCCACCAGAAATGCATCCTCCCCACAAATAGCACACACTCACTGCACTTCCACCCTCTGCAGGATCCTGCTCAGTTCTGTACCAAGGAAGCTCCTTGCTCAGCTCTGGGAACAGCCCTGTCTCCCCAGCGCCCTCCGTCATCTGGCCCAGCTTTGCGCTCTACTGCGTCCTACTTCACGTCCATTCCTCGTTCTCTGTTTGCTCTTTCTGCCCCTTCCCAGCCCCTCCCCAATCCCTAAACTCCCCTGGGAAGGAATTTTATTCTTTCTTTCCACTCACGGAGCAGCATCCCAGACACCTAGACTAGAACTTGATACCCAAAGGGATGCCTAATAAACACTCAGTGGCAGAATGACAAAGGAATCCCTACTGTTCATGGAAATGACTCGGGCCATTTCCATCCACAGCACAGAGGATCCACCCTGAAAACCAGGTGTCCATGAGCGCCCTATTTCCCTTCCCTCCTGTCAGCTACCATAAGTCGATCCTTCATGCTGAGAAGCAAATACGGTAAAAACCAAAGAGAAGCGCACATTTGAATTCTCGACAAAGACCAAAGGATCTCACCGTGAAATATGTGCAGGGAGGAAACCAGAAGAGGGAAAAGCCTCACCACATTCATTCCGTATAAATCTTCCCTCAAGTTGTTCTCTAAGTGTGATCCCGGGGTTTAGCATCAGGACCCCTGGGCACTTGCCAGAATGTGTTTTTTTTTCTTGTTTGTTTGTTTATTTGTGTTTTTTTTTTTTTTTGCAATACTGGGGATCAACCCAGAAGCACTGTACCACTGAGCTACATCCCAAGCCTGCCCTATCTATTTGTCTATCTATTCAATCCTCCTGCCTCACCGCCCCAAGTGGCCATGCCTGCCCCCAAATGCCAATTTTTAGGCCCTATCCCAGACCTCCTTAATCGACACTCTGAAAGTCGAGCCCTCGGAGATATGTTTTTACTAGTTCTCCAACGAATGGTGCTCTATGCTCAAGTTTGATAACCACTGCCCCAAATAAAGATGTGTATTCTAGTACCCCCCCCCTATACCCTTAAGACAGGACCTTGCTCTATTCCCCAAGCTGGCCTCCAACTCTTGGGCTCCAGTGATCCTCATGCCCCAGCTTCCCGAGCAGCTGGACTACAGGTGTGCACCACAACCAGAAATTTATTTTAACTAGGAACAACATTGATCCTTTGTAAAATAAAAATAGGATTCCTAAAAAGACTGCTGAGATAGTCTTTAATAACAAACAGCAGGTGGGTGTGGTGGTGCACATCTGCAATCCCAGTGGTTTGGGAGGCTGAGACAGGAGGATCAAGAGTTCAAAGCCAGCCTCAGCAACTTAGCGAGGCTCTAAGCAACTCAGGGAGACGCTGTCTCTGAATAAAATATAACAAAGGGCTGGGGATGGGGCTCAGTGCTTAAGAGCTCTTGGGTTCAATCCCTGGTACCAAAATAATAATAATGATAATAACAACAACACACAGCAGATTTTATGCTATCATTTTAATTATCATCTTAAAAACAACAGTACATGAATCAATCTTACATTTTTAATATTTTCCTAAATCAAGCTTTGTGTTCCGTGGCTGCCCCAGATCTACATAGAAATAAAGCTGAACAACCCCCTCTGATCTCATCCCAATGCTGAGACTGTTTCGACTTGCAGTTCTGATAATTAGCAAGAATTGGCAAATTTAAAAAAACGACTGTAAAACGTCTTAGGAGAAAACCCTGGAAGGAGAGAGAACGTGACTGTCTAACAGACTCCCGTCCAGAAACTTCGCAAAACGTCTTTACCTGGAGCCGTCTCTCTAATTGCTTCTAATGAAGTCAATGCCTGTGTTAATTAAATATTAAGTGCAAGTGTGAGGACTCCTAAGCCACAGCACAGCTCTTCAGAACACCAGAGAGCACGAGTCGGCCCCATCCCTGCAGAACATGAGGGCCGGGACCCCCAAATCACTGGGTCAACGGCCCTCCTTAATGCCCAGAGCCACCATTACGGGCTCCTTATCAACCTGAAGAGAGAGAAATCATGCCCACCAAATGGCTTAAAAGTGGCTGAATACAAACAGGACAGCAATATCAATGGCTGGCCCTATGCGTAGTGTTGTTCATAGATTATCTAATTTCCATAGTAGCCCTATGAGGTTTTCATTTATCCCCAATTTGCAATTTAAAGAAAAAAAATCAAGGTCCCAGTGGATCAGCTACTTTGTCTGAAACTGTACACTTCAGAAGAATAATGCCCAAACTTGAATCCAAGCAACTTTCAATGCCAGGTTCATGCCCTCTCACCCCCACCTCCACCCCCGCACCACACCTATGGCTCCCTGGAGTTTCCCAGACAAACCCCGAATAAAGGTACATTTACTCTAGGACTGAGAAAGATGCAACTAGGAAGGACTTGGGTAAGACTTTCATTCACCAGCATACTATAGTGATGCGACTGCATGAATGTTTATAGCAACTCAATTCACAAGAGCTAAGCTAGGGGACCAACCTAGGTGCCCTTCAACAGATGAATGGATAAAGAAAATGTGGTATATATACAGAATGGAATATTATACAGCCATAAAGAAGAATGAAATTATGGCATTTGCCAGTAAATGGATGAAACTGGAGAATATGCTAAGTGAAATAAACCAGGACCCCACAAATCAAAGGCCAAATATTTTTTCTGATATGAAATAAAGGGGGAAGGGAGAATATAAGTTCATCGGATTAGACAAAAGGGAATCATGGGAAGGGAGGGGGGACGGGAATGGAAAAGACAGTGGAGTGAATGGGACAGAACTTTCCTATGCTCATATATGAACACACGACCAGGGAGACTCCACATCATGTCCAACCACAAGACCAGGATCCCAATTAGAATAAGTTAGACCATGTATGTATAGTGTGTCAAAGCACACTCTACTGCATTTTATATATATATATAAAAAGAACAAATTTAAAAATTTTTAAAAAACAAAACAAATGAGTCCTTGAAAACAGAGAGAATTTCATTTGCCAAGCCATGGTTCCTGGTGGACTCCGAGTCCCTTTCTTCGTCACTGATGCTCAGGATCACAGTGGTACACGTCTAACAATAGGGCATGAGAATCAGTCCATGTGAGCAAAAGGATAATACCAGGGAAAACACCAAGAGTTGGCTGCCCTGGGAGCTGTGATCAAATATGAACTTGGACGTGTTCTGAGAACAGACTTCAGCTCACCGAGCACTATGCAAATCATATGTAAATCCCACAGGAGGCCTGCAGGACCCGGCCCTTGGGAAATCCAAACAGAAACAAGGGAGCTGCCTACCATCGCCCTTTGGCTGGGGCTGGAACGTTCCCTGCAGCATAGGGGACAGCTCTGACGCAGGTTCCTCATCCGTATTCCTCACACTCTCACAAGTGAGCCCCACCGGTCTCCGACAGCGGCAGCATTAAATCCAAAAGTCAGGAAGAATTTGTGTGCACATTATTTTTTTTCGTGCCCACTTAGAATGCCTCAGCCATCTTTTGCCACCCAACTTCTTGAACCAACCAAAGCACCAATGACGACGAACCAGCATCCCGGACACAGCATTAGGCAGTCAGCTCACAGCTGAGCCCGACGCCACTGTAACCTTTGGGGTTAATGCTGTCACCTATCACAGAGCAATTTGCAGGCTGCCCCCAAGAGACAACGTCTCTCACATGGCACAGGTGAGACATGGCAGTAGGGCTTTTTTTTTTTTTTTTTTTTTTTGATACCAGGGATTGAACCCAGGGACATTCAACCACTGAGCCACATCCCATCCCGAGCCTTTTTATATATATATATATATATTTTATTTAGAGACAGGGTCTCACTGAGTTGCTTGGGGCCTTGCTAAGTTGCTGAGGCTGGCTTTGAACTCACGATCCTCCTGCCTTAGCCTCCTGAGCTGCTGGGCTTACAGGTGTGCACCACCGCGCCCGGCTGTAAGGCATAAATTTTAGAAAATGCATGCGGGATCCTGGCTGGAAGCTGTCAGTGGCCTTGCTATTCTGCTCTTGCTTCCTAGAATTAGGGGTCCCTCTCCGATTCTGACCTTTCACCTTGACCTTTCCTTGCTTCTCCCTCTGCACATCATCCCCTCCCTCATGCATCCTTCAACTGAAAGGATGCAACTGGAAGATCCCCTCCTCTAAGAGGCCTTCCCCACCTAAAGATGGTAACTCCATTAGCTTCCATCGGAGTGCCTGAACCACGTGGAATGATGTATTTTATTTATTTATCTCTTCTAGAATCAGATGTCCTTGAAGGCAGAGACCCTCTTTGCCCTGGCAATCCGGGTATCTCTCAATGCCTGGGTCCTCCTTAAAGCGCAATTTATCAAATAATGAATAAATAAGCAGCTCCTCTTTCTTTTAATATTTATTTTTTTTTAGTTGTAGTTGGACACCATACCTTTATTTTGTTTATTTATTTTTAGGTGGCGCTGAGGATGGAACCCAGGGCCTTGCCCGTGCTGGGTGAGCACTCTACCGCTGAGCCCCAGCCCAGCCCAGTGCAGCAGCATCCCCTCTTTTAAAATCTCCACTCCTAAAAGCTTGGGCTCAATAGACAGTGTTGAGAAATTCTGGTTTCTAAGCTCTCTCAGAGGCAGGACCAACCTGCTAAGAATGATGGAAGGCACCTGCCTTTGGGGGCAGAATCTGGGAGCCAAAGACATGAAGAGGAGCGGCCCCAGAGAAGCAGCCCCCCTCCAAGTTCAGGAGCTCCTTGCTGCACTGGACCATGACCTGCCTCAGTTGGCCCTTCATGCAAGCTATGCATCTCCCTCGAGTTTCAGCAGGGCGTGACTGGCTCTCAGGCTTCACTGCTACACATGTGGCATGCTTACCAGAAGATGAGCAATTCCGACAAGTGTGCCAATGCTGAGTGACTTGAACAAGAGTCCTGAACATCAGGAGGTCATGGCTGGACCCAGCAGTGGGGTGTGAGGATCCAGGACTGGGGAGCCAATTACCTATTCCCATGCTGGCAAGACTGTCCTGGACAACTTTTTCCCACTGATTAAAATAAAAATCCAATAAAAACTTGCCAAAGGCTGGGTGCGGTGGCAAACACCTGTCATCCCAGTGACTCGGGAGGCTGAGGCAGGAGGATCACGAGGTCAAAGGCAGCCTCAGCAAAAAGCAAGAGGCTAAGCAACTCAGTGAGACCCTGTCTCTAAATAAAATAAAAAATAGGGCTGGGGATGGGGCTTAGTGGTCAAGTGCCTCTGAGTTCAATCCCCGATATGCCCCCCAAAAAAATAACTTGCCAAAGGAAATTGAAGTCCACTCCAGGCCCCCTTTCTCACTTATTCCATGCATGCCCTTAGGGGACTCTATCCAAGCCCAAGGCTTTAATTACTCTCTCTGTGCTGATGAAGTCTTCTAGCTTGGACATTTCTTCAGAGCTTTTCCTACAAATCTTGGACACAGCAACTCGGATATCTTCAAACTCAAAATGCACGAAACTTGCCTAAGACCACATTGATAGAAAATGGCAGCATAATTTCAGGTTTAGATGACCCCAAAGAAAATACACAGGCTTCCCAGTGGGCAGACTGCCTGCCTCCCCGTCATTGATAGGGATTCCTGAGGGGCATGTGGCGACAGGAGGGTGCTACTGTATCGATGCTCCTACAAATGAACCCCGGGAAAATGGCTTCCAGACCAGTAATGACAATGAAGATTATCAATAAGATGCTGCCCGCCAGGCATGGTGCTGCACACCTGTAATCCCATCGGCTTGGGAGGCTGAGGCAGGAGGATCACACAAGATCAAAGCCAGCCTCAGCCACTTAGCGAGGCCCTAAGCAACTCAGCAAGACCCAGTCTCTAAATAAAATATAAAAAAGGGCTGGGGATGGGGCTCAGGGGTTAAGTGCCTCTGGGTTCAATCCTCAGCCTCCCCCACAAAAAAAAGCCTAACTTCCCATTATCCCTGGGAATTGCTAACTTCAGTGTTAGCTGGGGATTTCTTAGACAACTGATGGGCTTCAAGTTTTTGTTTTGGATTGGTTTGGTTTGGTTTGGTTTTGAGAAATTCACGTACCTGGAATTCAGTGGGTTTTTGGAGAAGCAGGTTTAATCTGAGCAGTGCTTTTTACTGCTTACTTTGCTTTCTAAAGGTCTCAGTTAATGAAGTATTTCCTAGCACAGGGAGGGAAGAGAGGTGGAGGAAAGAAGGGGGTCCCCCACTCACTGTTCTCTTTTAATAATCCTCACAGGAAAATTCCATTTCATGCACCAAGTTCTGCAAGTCCCGCTGGGCTGTCCGGTCTGCCTCATTTCTTTTATGCTTTAGTGCATCGACATCACTAGGCTCAGTTACTCCCATCCCTGAATGGAGATCTGATGTCCTAAGGACACCCTCATTTGCAGTTTGTTTCCCAGCCCCAACTCATTCCAATTTTCTTAGACACAGTTGTTACCAATAAAAAAAGCACCAACCTCAGGTATAAAAACAGCCCAACCTCCCCAGTGGGGGGTCCAGATCAGGCGGGTCATCCTACGCTGGATCATCTCTAAACCTCTTCCTGTGGATTTTTTTTTTTTTTTTTGCATCCTACGACTTGCAAGGTTGCCCCTGACCTTGATCTTCTCTGTTTCTGATGATCTCTATCCAAATGGATTATTTCAAATCAGATTTTTTTTCCCTCTCACCTGACTTGTCACCAAGAATTTTCACATCACAGCCAGTGTTTTGTAGAAATACTGCGTATCTGAAGAGTCTCGGTCACCTGCTGGACCCATCTCATTCCATTCTGCACAAGATGGGCACTGTGAGCTACTGCTCATATTTACCTACCCTTCCAATAATCCCTATTTTCCTGCCAGACTCAAAACATAGCTTTCTCTGGCTGAACAAACTCCTCCGTGGCTTTTCCAAATCCCCAATCAATTAAAAATGGCTCTGCCTGGCTGAGATTTCTGGAGACCTTTGTTGAAGTTCAGGATCAGTCACGATTCATCTTATATTGCTTTCACACAAATACTAGGTAGGGCAGTGATGGAGAGAATTTCAGGAGATTTTCTAAAACCTCTCATTCTCATGGCTTTAACTCAAGCTATGTTCTTCTCAAGGTCTATTTGATAGAAGAAAAAAAAATGATTTCTAAGCTTACATTTGGATAAAGTATTATTTTAAGTCATTTAATATTTTCAGAGCGTGTGACTGTAACTCAGTATTTCCTTTGCCCTATAAAATTTCATAGAGCGGTTAGCATTTAGTGGCACGGCTATAACCTGCTTTTGAAATTTACTGAAATTCTAATTAAACAGAGAGTGTCTCCGTCAACTCCTAAAACACCAACAACACACCTTGCCCCTGAAGATGTAGTTAACGCGTAGACACTGAACTGTATACCTGAAAATAGTTGATTTTATGTTTTGCAGATTGTTTTAATCGGCTCTCTCACTGCTGTGACCAAACGATCTGATAAGAATAGTTAAAGGAGGAAAAGTTTATTTGGGGCTCTTGGTTTCAGAGGTCCTAGTCCATAGACTCCATTCTTCAGGGCTCACGGTGGAGGAAAACAGCTCAGGCCACCAAGAAGCAGAGAAAGCTCTGCCCCACAGGACAAATTATAGACCCCCAAGACACCTCCACGGACCTATCACCTGCAGCCACCTACTATCTGCCTACAGTCACCACCCAGTTCATCCCGATCAGTAGATTCACATGGTAATTAGGTTAAGGCTCTCATAACCCAATCATGTCACCTCTAAATCCTTTTGCATTGACTCACACATGAGCTTCTGGGGGAACATCTGCTACCTAAACCATATTAAAAATGTCATCCCGACTTTTATAAAAAGCAATTGTGATAACCAGGTAGACAAAAAAAAAAAAAAAAAAAAACCTCTAAAAATAATGCTTTTGCATTCACATGGGAATAAGCCCATGACTAGCATAGCCAATTGCAAACCTCCAATGTATGGCCTTGAATAGTTTTCAAAAGCTAAATCATAATAGATGTCGGACAACTTCACAGTGTCGTAGATGATAAAACCCTAACATGCCCTATTCCAAAGATTACTTGAGTGTGGAAAAGAAATTTCAAAATCAAATGACTACTAAACTCTGGGCTCACTGATGTGAAACAAATCGTCAAGATTTTTATGCAGACAGGGCTAATGTATGGGTCCGGGGCTACACACTGTCTCAACAGAGAATCCAATGGGGTATTAGCACTCGTGTGCTTACAGGTTAACCAAGGAAAATTCTTAGGGATATTTCTTTATCTGCAGCATATTTCTGAAGATAAAATGTGATTCTGCATAAACGTCTACCCTGAGTCCATGAGTTACAAATCCTGCTCTAAAAGGACGAACTCTGTGTTTACAAGAATAAGCCTCCCAACTTTCAATGCAAAAGGGATGGCAAGTTCTCTAATTTTTTTTTTCTATCAACATAATGAAAATTCCTTCGTTTTTGTTTGGTGTTGCCTGGCAAACCATTAGCAGATGGTACGCAGGCAAGGTTAGATTTCACTTGACTTTGCCAATGGGATTTAAAAGAAAAGAAATCTAGCTCCATAAAATTGATGCCTCTGTCCAAAAGGACCAAAATGAATGTTTCAAACAACGAAGGAGCTCGGAAAGAGCACATCGTGACATTTGTGGACATGATTGAGCCAATGATGGGCAGGACATTTAAAAGCCTCACTGGAAAAAAATTTTTTTTGTCTTCCCTAAATTTATTGAAGCTCTATGCCAGGACTTGACAGATGCTGAGTACCTCCAAGGTGCCACGCACGGTACTAAGGATGGGGACATTGTCAAATATAAGCACATCAAAAATAAATAAATTAATTAATTAAATAAAATAAAAAAGAGATGAGGCTGGGCTCAGTGGTGCACACCTGTCATCCCAGCAGCTCAGGAGGCTGAGGCAGGAGGATGGCAAGTTCAAAGCCAGCCTTGGCAACTTAGTGAGGCCCTAAGCAACTCAGAGAGACCCTGTCTCTAAATAAAATATAAAATAGGGCTGGGGCTGGGGCTCAGTGGTCGAGTGCCCCTGAGTTCAATCCCCAGTACCCTCCTCCCCCCACAAAAAAAATCTCTCTTTCAATGAATTAGCAAATAGCATCAAAAACAGGAGAAAGGGGAACCTTACATGTTAGGAACCAGCAATACCCTGCACCGGAGTGAAGTATGCAGAGATCCACACACGGGAAGGGAGGTGGGGAAATGGAAATTGAGCAGAACTGAAAGGAAGAGATCCTGAGAGCACTGCTGCTTTCCTATGGGCTACGGGGTAGTGGGTGGGGGTAACCCCAGAAGGTCTGGAAAAGCAGGCAGGGGCCAGATACCCAGGACCCTCTTGGCCACGGGAAAGCATTTCAGCATTTTATTTTAATTGCAACAGGAAGACAATGGAGGCCCTTTCCCCAGGGGCCTGGTTTGCTTTAAATCTAGCCCTATAATTCCATCTTTGTGAGGCATAAACAAAAAATTTCCATATCAAAACCACCTCTGGGTTTCATTGATCACTTTCAGTGAATCGCTGTGGCGGCATGGCTGCAGGAGAAACTGACGACTTGGCAAAGGAGGTGAGGGACAGGGACGACAGCTCACTGATCACACGTGACTGGGCATGTCTTGGGTTCAGTGGATGGCGAGGGACCCCCCCCCCCCCCCCCCCCCCCGTCTCCAGAGCCTGCTGGAACCTTCGATGTAGGCAGATTTTCTTCCCCAGGGACAGTCAGGGCTCCTAAATGTAACTTAAAAATTCAATCTGCCATTTCACAGTTCCAAATTAAATACCCCATTCCTCATGTGCTCCAGGGTTGGTGCTATATACCACATTAAGAGAACCAAAATATGCAATCAAGACGGCAAAGCTTCTCTGGAGAAGAGAGGTGAAAGGCATTTCACCAGCCATGGGTTTCCAACTTCATCTCTCAGGATTCTTTAATGGTAAAGCCTTTGAATTACATCCACACAGGAAAGCAACTGGATAAAATATTGACCATTAGGAGGACTTTGAAATCCCAAAGTCATGGTCATGCCCCTCCCACCCAGGGCGGCAATGGTGTGAAAATGTAAAACCGAATGGATACAAACAGTGAAGCATCATTTGATAGAGCAGCGATGTCAGCATGTTTTTTTATAAAGCATTTCATGACAGGCGTGATGGCACACACCTGTAATCCCTGTGGATCAGGAGGCTGAGGCAGGAGGATCGTGAATTCAAGGCCAGCCTCAGCAACTTAGCGAGGCCCTAAGCAACTCAGTGAGACCCTTTCTCTAAATAAAACACAAAATAGGGCTGGGGATGTGGCTCCGTGGTTGAGGGTCCCTGAGTTCAATCCCTGGTATCCCCAAAACAATGAGAGAGGTAGGGGGTGGAGGTGATTCACGGTTTCATTAGGATTAACAAATTGTGTCCCAACAGACCCCCACACCCAGGTTTTAGCATCATTAAGATGAAGCTTAAAACCAGTCATTTTCAAATAAAGGTGAAGAGGTGGATAGAAGGTGCCTCTGTTCTCTTTTGTGTGATAGAAATGCACTCTGCAGACACACCACTTGCTTTGATTTTTTTCCCCCAACATGTAAAGAGGCAAAGACAAAACTGTGCAGCCTGTCATATTTCTTAAACCAATCTCCAAAGCAGAGGCAGCTAGTGACAGAGCAGAAATGAAAACCCTCTATCTCTTTGTCTCCGGTCCAGTGCTTAGCACACTGGATTACAGAGACCTCAAAAGTTTTCAGAAAATATATCTTTGAAGCCGTGTCTTGTGCTAATGCTGTTGTTAAAAGTGAGCTGAGTCACCCACTTCTATCAATATTTTCAAGGTCAATCTCCATCTTTTTTTTTTTTTTTTTGTACCAGCGGGAATTGAATCCAAGGGCACTGGATCACTGAGCCACATCCCAGCCCTATTTTGTACTTTATATTTAGAGACAGGGTCTCACTGAGTTGCTTAAGGTCTTGCTTTTTGCTGAGTCTGGCTTAGGGTCTCACTTTTGCTGAGGCTGGCCTTGAACTTTCGATCCTCCTGCCTCAGCCTCCTGAGCCACTGGGATTACAGGCGTGAGCCACCATGCCCGGCTTTTGATCTCCATCTTTAAAAGCCATTGCAAGAGCCTCAACCAGAGCACAAAATATTTGAACCTCTTTTAGAAACATCATAGGTGAGTTTTGGGAAACCAAATATGGACAATTAGAGGCTACGTGAAAGTGTCAACTGTTTGGGCATTGCTTTGCTCACAGAACCCCTGCTTCCTGTGGTGAATGTCTAAGCATGCTGGTACCCGGTTGGCATATGACAAGTGTTTAACATGTTACAACTAACAGGTTAAAAATTCAAGACATGCTTTTGTCAAGCAATCTGAAAAGAAGTTGAAGGGTTCTAATTTGCAGATGGCAATCGCCCCTGTATTAACTGAAACGTAAGCTGTAACTGGTACCAATCAAGGGATGCTTGATTTACTCTTGCATAGAAGTACCTGAGTTAAGTTTTCAGACACACTCACCCAGAACCAGTGGCCTGACAATCCAATCTCCTCCAGAAGGCCTGCTGATGAGGAAAAACTGAACTGTGGGCCTACAAAAGCCCAAGCTCTTGATTTATGAGACTGTCTTTTGTAGAACACCCTGGAAGAAGGAAGGAAGGAAGGAAGGAAGGAAGGAAGGAAGGAAGGAAGGAAGGGAGGGAGGGGGTATGCTAAGAGGTAATTCTCCAAGACCTCACAAGCCTCTGAAGCTTAGTTTCCAAAACTAAATTATGGTACTATGGCAAAAGGTAAGGGAGACCAGGTGTCATTTAGAAGACACAGGTGGGCTGGTGGGGTGTGGCTCAGGGGTGGAGCGTGTGCATTGCAGGTGCATAGTTCTAGGTTCAAGCCCCAGCACCAAAGGTAAGTAGATAGGTAGATGGATGGATGGATGGATGGATGGATGGATGGATGGATGGATGGATGGATGGGTAGACAGAAAGAAGGACAGATGGACAGATGAATGTTCAGAGGGATGGATAGATAGATATCTAGCTAGTTGGATGGATGGATGAATAGATAAATAGAACAATGGATAAAAGATTAGAAGGATAGATGGACAGATGGATGGATGGATGCATGCATGCATGCAAGCATGCATGGATACATAATAGATAGCTGACAGACACAGGCTTTAAGTCCATCAATTGAGAAGATGCTTGATTCAGCTGGGGAATCGTTTCCACCCTTATACTGCGAGACCTCGTAGCAGTTTCTAAATTTGCTTCAACACTGTTATGTCTTTTGAAGCTCCCACACCCTTAAGGTACCCACTGTATACAAATATAATTATTCTCCTTTCACATACGAAGAAACTGATTTTCAAGGAGATAAATTTGCCCGAGGTCAAACAACCCACCAAACACGCAAACTTGAACAAAGGTCTTTGAGTGTCCAGTGGGCACTTGTTGACCATAGGCTCCACCTTGAACGTGACGCCCACTGGACTTCCTTGGAGTCTTGCCGCCTCGACATTTCTGTGGGTGCTCCTTCTCTTGGCTCACTCTCCTGGCTGTAGCCCCTAAATACGGACCTTCTGATTTTTGCCCTTTATTCCTAAGAGTCGTTCCATTTGATGTCCTCACCCATTTTCATCGCTTCTGCGTAGATGGTTCCCCAAATGTTTGGTTCAGATCTATACCCCCCAACTCCAATATCACACATTCATTCAACAACAATCCACCAAACCCCGTTCCAGGAACAGTGCTGGATCTTCAGGGCCGATGCTGTGAACCAGAGGGAGACAGTTCCTGTCCACACAGAAGCATGCAGGAGAGCAAGACAGGAAAAGTCCTAAGTGAGAAACAATCCTATAGTCATGAGACACTCTAGATTCTTCATGCAGGAAGACCCAGGACCCATCACATAAGGACTTGCAGAGGAAGTGAGGTGGAAGTTTGGAAGCTAATCAATGCGCACAGAGGAGAGACCAGGTGAGCACCCAGAGCCAGGAGGGCAGCTGTCTGCAAGCCAGGAGAGAGGTCTCCGAAGACACCCACCCTGCGGACACCCTGGTCTTGGACTTCTAGTCTCCACGAGTCAGAGAACATTCATTTCTGCACTCAAGCCGCTCGGTACTTTGGACCGCAGTAAGGGCAGACTCATAAGACCCTCCTATGCAGACGCTCAGAACACATCCATCATGGCCCTTACCATATTGCACTTTACCTCTTATTTGTAGGATTTTAGAGTGAAGTTATCTCCCAGGAGGACCCAAAACAAGATGTGTTTCTCCAAAGGGCCCAGCACATGGCGAGCTCTGGGGTTGGTGGAAGAGCCTGCAAATTCTCGCTGTCCTCTCTAATCTGGGCTCTTGGACTCGACCCGTACAATATGGGAGAAGGGACGCTACACCAGTCTCCAGGTCAAGGGCTCAGGAGACTTCTCACATGCTGTGAGGAAACCAGTCCAGAGAGGCCATGTGTCTGTCTGTGGACGAGGTTCTGATCCACGGCCAGGAACAACGGCCAGACTTGGGAATCCTTCAAGATGAATCCAAGTGCAGCCACCATCCAGCTGACCGCAACCCCATGTCAAACCACAAGAAAACATAATAAAATTTAAGACGATTTAAATCACGATAAAATTGTTGTCTGAAGCCACTATGTTTGGGGGCTGTTATACAATAGATTACCTAAGCATATAAAGATTTGTTTATGATCTGCTTCCTCAGCTATTCCTATAAATTTTGCCCCTAGATACTTTGGGGGTATCTCTAGGAAACGCAGTGAGTGAGCACCATTCTATCTTCATTTGCTCCCTAGGAGGTTCTCCAAATATGCACTCAGGAACAACATGTTGGAAAAAGAATCTCATTGTTCATTTTTTTTTGGGGGGGGGATGGGGAGTACTGGGGATTGAGCTCAGAAGCGCTCAATCATTGAGCCCCATCCCCAGCCCTTTTTTTTTTTTTATTTTATTTAGAGACAGGGTCTCACTGAGTTGCTTAGCACCACGCTGTTGCTGAGGTTGGTTCTGAACTTGGGATCCTCCTGCCTCAGCCTCCTGAGCCACTGGGATGACATGCGCCTGCGCCACCACACCCAGCCCTTATTGTTCATTTTTTTTTAACCTCAAATACAGGGCAATCTTTCAAAAAATGCAATCAAGAGAGAAAATTCCAGGGACACCTGAGATTTGGGGGGTCCATTCCTTCCACTTAGGAACCAAGGTCTGTCCACTCTCACTTGCAGCAGAGCTTGGCATTTGTGGTCATAAAAGATTCTGACTGCCTGAGTGACACACCACCACCCTGTGTTCTGCTTTCTCTCCCTGCCATCCCTACTTATCAGAGCCGCAGCCATTACCATGGAAACCAGCCCAGGGAAGAAATTTAACCTTCTTGGTCAAACCTTCTATACTGTCACCCACAGGTGGTTTTAGAAAGAGCCTTGTATTTAAGTAAAAATGGTTGTTTCCAGGTTCTGGGAAAGACCCATTGTTTTCTCCCTATCAAGCTGCAAGGGAGATTCAAAAAATAAATAAATAAATAAAAATAAAGGGAACACTTTCATTTCTAACTGCTTCCAAAATAACACCTACTGCCTACTTTGTGGGGATCACTGAAATGAATCAGGCAGAACACTAAAGCCCCAAGAGGTTTTGAGCATTGGGTTAATTCTACTATTAACAGAGAAGGGCAGCGATGAATAGTCACTATACAGGAAGACCGAGGGCCAGAGGGACCTCAATCCCAGTCCCGACTCCATGGCACGGTGCCTGGGCAAGTTCATCCATTTACCTATCCATTCAAAAAACATTTTGTGTGCACCTACGTTTAGGCACTTTGCTAAAACACTCAGGGACACTTGGGAACAAAAGAGACACGGTCCCTAAACACTGACCATGTACCTAATGGACACCATCAAGCACTAATCTAGTTGCTGGGAAAACAAAGTCCTTGATTTTAAAGAGCTTTTAGTCTAGTAGTACAATAAATGAGGGGAAAAAACATTTAAATAAAATGAGATCATCATGAAAGTCACAAAATACACATAGAAGGGTGTTCTGGTGTGGATGTGAGGTGCCCCCAAAAGTTCACGTGTGAGACGGTGCAGGAAGGTCCAGAGGAGACATGACTGGGTGGCGAGAGCCTTAACCCAACCAGTGAATGGACCCCTGATGAGATTAACTGGGTGGTGGCTGGAGGCAGGTGGGTGTGGCTGGAGGAGGGGGCATTGGGGGCGTGGCTTTGGGGTCTCTATTTGTCTCTGGAGAGTGGAGTCTCTCTCTGCTTCCTGATCACCCTGTGAGCTGCTTCCCTCCACCACACTCTTCCTCCATGATGTCCTGCCTCCCCTCGAGCCCGGAGGAGTGGAGCCTGCTGTCTGTGGACTGAGACCTCGGAAACCCTGAGCTCCCAGATAAACTTTCCTCCTCTACAGTTGTGCTAGTTGGGTCTTTAAGTCACAGCAGCAAAAAAAGCTGACTAAAACCAAACGTCTCAAAGACAAATACAAATTAAATACATGGTCTCATTTAGGGCCAAGATCAGAGCCGTTTCAACTCCGTCAGCCTTAGTTTCTCTGTCTGGAGGACAGGCGCATCAGGCGGGGTGGTTGGGAAGAAGCATGCATGCAGCGCTTGCGTGCAGAGTTGTACAGGAAATGGCAGCTAATTTTTTTTTTTCTGTGAAACTATATTAGCTGTCGTCTAAACACTTGGATACGGCTATTTTTATTAACATGACATATAAAGTAGCTTGGGTGACTCCTCTTGGGAGAGGAAATGGTCCCTGACCCCTGAGCATCTTGAAGGGAACACTGAGCCTCCTGAATGCCCTTTTACTGGACCACTGCTCAGGACTGGGCTTGCAGGGAATAATCTTGAGACACAGAATAGTATCTCCACCCAGACCAAGCTTGCCATACATGAGGCAGATTCTCAAGCTCAGGGTTCCTGGGCTGTGCAGCAAACTCACCAGGTATCTTATCCACCTGCCCCTCACCCTTTTTAACAGTGGGGGAATTTTTTAATAGTGCACATGAATTATTCAGCATAATGGGTTTCATTGTAGCAGATTCATTCATGCATCTAGCGTGCTTTACTCATTTTGTAGTATTTCTTAAAATTACCTGGAAATCTACAGTGACCTTGAAAAAACTTCATTAAAAAAATCTTGACTGGGACTGGGGTTGTGGCTCAGAGGTAGAGCACTTGCCTGGCATCCATGAGGCAGGGGGTTTGATCCCCATCACCACATAAAAATAAAGATACTGGGCTGGGGATGTGGCTCAAGTGGTAGCGTGCTCTCCTGGCATGCGTGAGGCACCGATCCTCAACACCACATAAAAATAATATAAAGATATTGTGTCCACCTATAACTAAAAAATAAATAGTTAAAAAAATTGATTGGTGTCTTATCTGTAAATTTGGGGAAAGCAAAAATGATTCTTGCCTTTACTAAGTTTTTCCTAAAGACAGAAGCTTTCTGTAATGAGGTCAAAACCCAAGTCCTTCAAAAATGAGTCATTAGCCATGATAGACCTGGTAGTTTGTCACTGAACTCAAAACTCTTCACAGAGTGGACGGTGGAAAAAGCCCGTCCCTGAAGCCTGGCATCTGCTACATCATGAGATTCCAGATTACAAACTGTGTTGACTAAAGTGTTTTTCAAATTAATCTTCATGAATCCAATTTTCCTTTTTTTTTTTTTTTTTTTGTACCAGGGATTGAACCCAGGGATGCTTAACTACTGAGCCAAATCCCCTACCTGGGCCCCTTTTAATCACCCCTTAGAATTTGTGTGGAACTATGAGCCTATACAAGCATCATGCTCATGCTACTTGCTATGAAAAAGAGATCAAGTCCTTTATCTCTGACCCAAGAGTTTCATGTTTCCTGCTGGCATGCATGAAACGGGAGTAGGCACAACTCTTAGTTGAGTAAATGCCAGATCTTGACAGCACCCCTCAAGAAGCACCAGATCTTCAACTTCACTGACTACAGATAGATCAGTCACCCTTCATTTCTTTTCTGACAATGCAGATTCTTTTAATGACCACTCTTAGGTGCAATCATCATGGAATACCCACATATTCACACACACACGTACACCACCCTCCCCCAAACACCAGTCCATACTATCCCGAATGCCAGTTTACCATTACTACTGAGCCTAGCCGGATCTTCTGTTCTTCAACCCTGGAGAAATACTACAGTGTTTCCTTCACCCAGAAACTCAGAAGTACCCACAGACTCAGCTTTAGGATCAGCACACACGAGTTGGTGGAAGACATAAGATAACAGAGAGAAAGTGAGAGACAAAGTCAAACAATCACAGAACAAAGAAAGTGGGAAATCTGCAAATTGGTACAGTTTATAGATATCTATTATATGGTATAAAAAAAAGTATGTAACAATTTTCTATAACCCAAGTTAAAACAAAAAATGCACATTCAATTATAACTTATTTTTGGTACCAGGGATGGAACCCAGAGGTGCTCAACCATTGAGCCCCATCCCCATTCCTTCTATTATTTCATTTAGAGAGAGGGTCTCCTGAGTGGCTTAGGGCCTTGCTAAGTGGCTGAGGCCGGCTTTGAACTCGTGATCCTCCTGCCTCAGCCTCAGTTATAATCTTGCAGTCTAAAAGGTTTTTGGTTTTTTTTGTGTGTGTGGTCTCCTTACAGCATCCTTTCTTCTCTGCAGGCATGTTTATTCTTTTCTTTTTTTTTTTTCTCCTCCCTTTTGTTAGTAGGAAAATTCCAATTGGAACAGCATGTGCCTATTTCATCCTGACTGAAGAAAGCAACTCTGGTTTTGTAGCTCATTACTGCTTACTTCTAGGGTCCTGGGCACATTCTAGGGACCGACAAGACCCACATGCAAGAGCCCTGGTTTCAGACACACATTTTGTTTGTTTTAAAAAGAAATCACTTGGCGGGGGGGGGAGGGGGGAGCAGATTTATCACTTCTCTCAGGCACCAGCCATGCTGTGGAATTATTTCATGTCAAAGATAATTGCATCAATGAAATATTTATGTGCACTCATTATATGAAAATGCTTCATTTTGGAACCAAGATTTTGTGCCACTAAAGGGGGAAAAAATGAAAAAGGCAGGAAGAGGTTAGCTGTAGAATTCTTTCTGTGTGGGATTTGTAAATTTAGTAAAGCAGAATTGAAACAGCTGCCCATCTCCAGCAGACATGTCCCTTTGAGCAACCAGATGTTAGAAGCAGTTTGTTAAGAGCAGAGCTTTCAAAAAGCTCATGTTCCTATTGGAGGTATGTGAGAGTCAAGGCTCTCTGAAATTGGATTCTGAGAATAAAATAAGACAAAACAAAAGTTGATTCTAGCCAGATGCCATGGCGCAGGCCTGTAAGTCCAGTGGCTCTGGAGGCTGAGGCAGGAGGATAGCAGGTTCGAGGCCAGCCTCAGCAACTTGGTGAGACCTTAAGCAACTCAGCGAGATCCTGTCTTTAAATAAAATACAAAAAAGGGGCTGGGGATGTGGCTCGTTGGTTAAGCACCCCTGGTTTCAATTCCCAGTACCCCCCCTCCAAAAAAAAAAAAACATGGTTGCAAAAAAACATTTACTAAACTACTCAAGCTCCTTTGGATTGTTTTAAGTTAAAGGAATCCTCTTGCCTTTATCTTTGGAGCTAGAGTAGCAGACACTGTCTACCAGGTGTAGACTAGCCTGAGAATTTGAGATGGTTGCTGAGGACATAGAGGGTAAAGATATGCTCCAGGCCACTGAATTGTAATCCCCAAGGGATTTGTGTAATCTCCCTGTTTGAAAACCCACAGCACACACACACAAGGCCGAGAACATAAACATATCTCATCTTGAGAAACTGCTCTAAGAAGGAAAATTAAAAAAATAAATTCTGCTCCACCCAGGATTGATTTACCAGTCACTTACCTTAATGTGCGATGTACAGACAAGAAGGGAGAGGCAAACAGCAATTAGACCATTGCAAAGACAGAGTATCTTTTTTTTTAATATCGAAAAATTCTTTATTGAATTTCCTTTGCTGTTTGTCAAAGATTCGTTGACTTTTTGTTTTTTGCCTTTAGATTATCATTTTTTTAATTTTTAAAAATTTTAATTCTAATTTATTATATATGACAGCAGAATGTATTCCAATTCACATTACACATATAGAGTACATAAATTTTCATATCTCTGGTTGTAAACAAAGTATATTCATATCATTGGTGTCTCCATACATGCACTTAGGGTAATGATATCCATTCTGTTCCACCATCTTTTTTACCCCCATGCCCCCTCCCTTACCCTCCCACCCTTCTGCCCTATCCAGAGTAGTTCGTCTGTTTCTCCCATGCTCCCCCTCCCAACCCCACTATAAACCAGCCTCCTTATATCAGAGAAAACATCCAGCATTTGGTATACACAATGGAATATTACTCGGCAATCAAAAAGAATATAATCATGGCATTTGCAGGTAAATGGATGGAGTTGGAGAATATCATGCTAAGAGAATCTTTCTTCACAAGAGTGTTAGGAACAATGGGCACACCATTTCTCCCTTGCTGCCTGACTCTGAATTCCTTGGCTCTTTAAAACCACTTAATTGCATCTCTTTTCAGGGAATGTTTACTTGCTTTCTCTGCATTCTCTCTCCCAGTTCCTAGTAACTCTTCTTCATGTGACCCAAGATAAATGGAAAGACCCAGACCTGCACTTGGAGTGTACACAGGGGGCCTTACACTGTCCTGGGCTTTGTGATTGTATTAAAAAAAATTCTGATTCCATGAGGTGTATAGCATGACTTTAAAAGAGGTTTTCCAAACTACATCACAAAAACGAAAATGTTAACTCTTAGATGCAGTCACTGAAGTCAACCAGCTCCAGCCAAAAAGCCATACATTGTCAAATGTGGAAGAAAGAATAACAACCCAGGCTGAGGCACTGGGTTCAAGTCTCAGCACCATATAAAAATAAGTAAATAAAATACAGGTATTGTGTCCATCTACAACTAAAACTATTAAAAAAGAAAAAAAAATAACTACAGCTCCCCCAAATTTTGTTCAAGTCCTACTTGTTGGAACTTGTAGATGTGTCATAAGGTGAAATGGACCTTGTAGACGTGCTTAAGTAAAGGGCCTTGAGATGAGGAGACCAGCCTGGACTTTGGAGATGAGTCTAATGAGATGAATCTTGAGAAGAGAACCATTTTTCTTGGCTTTAGTCAAAGATAGATGGGATGACGGAAGTGAGGTCACAGCGATGACAGTGATGGAAAATCAATACACTCCAAATAACCAAGTCAAGGCACCGTGTTCAAACCCAGTGAGAAACAGTTGCTTCCAGGAACAGTTCTGTGCCCTGGGGGACACTTGACCATCCTGAGAGAATCGTGTGTGGTTTTTCACAACCCGAGTGGGGAGGTTCTCCCAGCATCCAGTAAGTAGAGGCCAGAGATGCTATCAAATACCCTAGAGTGCCTGAGATAGCCCCATGAGATAGCCTCAACCCCTCAACATTCAAATCCCTGAAATCCCTCCACCAAAAGTCATTGAGTCGATTTGACTGATCCAGCTGGGATCAATCTCTGATTCTTGAACTAATTGCGATGACCCATCCTGGGGGGGCCACATTTGATCACATGTCCCCCCCTAGGGCCAAACGGACTGAATAATGAACCCTAAACCACAGTGCACTACGGTTGCCTGTAGTGACTGCATAAACCATAATGCAACAGCAGAAAATGACCACCCAAAGGAAGCAAGATTTTTTTTTTTCCAGGTGTCTGCTCCCCTAAGCAGATCCCGTCTAACCCAGTTACTGCGGAGGAGGTTTACCAACATTATACAGCAACACCTTCCATGCACGACTCTCAGGCTTCAGAACTGGCTGTTTTGTGAATGTAAACTCACACGATGACAGACACATGGCAGGCTCTGTTGTCTGTGGCTCATGTGACATCACGTTGATCAACACAAACTTCCCCCCCACCCAGCCACTGCCTTCAAAGAAAGCTGGGATCAGGCACTCCAAGGACAGAAGCAAGTTTAGTGACATTGCTGGAAACATCCTGGCTAGATGTGAGAGCCAGCTTCCAAAGACAATGAACCGGAGGGTCACGGTTAGAAGCTGATGCATTTCTCTTCACAGTACGTTTTCCCAGAACAAGAGAGAGATGAAGCACCCTTTGATGGGTCACATCCGTAGCCAGGAGAAACAGAAGTGACCTCAATGCCCCCGTCCAACCCTGCCATGGGGATCTGGGCGCCCTCTCTTGCAATCTACCTCTCCTATCAATCAACTTCTTCATTTTTCCTGCCCAACACGGGCGGTTCGCTTTAGTCACACATTAGAGGTCCACCTTGTCAAAACTCTGGTCTCAAGAACCAACATGACCTCTGAGGAAAGACACCATAGATCCCGGAGTCTGTTCGGAGTCAGATGGTTACAGGATTCACATACAAATACGGGAGGCGAACCCAGGAATGGATCAGGCATCGGCAGGACAACCTAAACATTCAGATAAGTAAAATCCTCATTTGTTTTCCTAGGAACCTTCCAGAAACCACAGATGGTCACAATGGGATCCGAGTTTCCAACGCATTTTCCATTTTTTCCCTCCTCCCAGCACTAACAGATCTCATCAGTGCCCTCTGCCTGCCCTCTCCCTCCTCCTCACGCTATTCTAAATGTTAGGTTTTCAGACATTCTGCCCTTTGAAGAAAAGGATGGGAAGTAAATGTCCTAAATTATACTCCTAAAAACATTAATAGCACCACTACAAGGAGACCCACAAATACCAGTCTATTCACATACAGTGAACCAATATAGACACATTGCTATAGACGGTGTGCAGTGCACACACATACACATCAGGGCTTACTACATAGATAACTTTGTTTTTGTGCAACATGGATTTGTCCTACTTTTAATACATATTATATATTTTAATTAAAATGGAATATTGTGTGCAAGTTTTACAGCTAGCTTTTTGCCACTTATGTTATGTGAACCAATTAATATTCATCTATGACCGCCTGTTAAGACGTAGTAATTTATTAAAGAAGTATCACAATTTGCGTACTCAATCCCTAATTCTGTACTTTTGAGTTACAAAACATGCTAATTTCATGACAACAGTTTCAGGTTTTTGAAATGCTGCTCTTTAGATGACCAAAGCTAATTGCAGTTTTGTTTTGTTGTTGTTTTTGTTTTGTTTTGTTTTGTTTGTACCAGGGATTGAACTCAGGGGCACTTAACCACCAAGCAACATCCCCAACTCCTTTATTTTATTTAGAGACAGGATTTTACTGAGTTGCTTGGGGCCTTGCTAATTTGAGGCTGACTTTGAACTCGCAATCCTCCTGCCTCAGCCTCCAAGCAGCTGGGATTACAGAGTGGGCCATGATGCCCGGCACAACTTGCACTGAGCCCCATCCCCAGCCCTGCAGCTTCTTCACTTCCTACAGCTGATTTCACCGTCGTTAAGAGCGCTCACGCACACCTGTGTCTGAGGAGCAGCAACTCAATGGCTCAGAGCATCTCAGCCTCTTGCGCTTACAGGGGTTCTTGGTAAAGTCACTGGAGTGAAACTCCCACAAAAGCAAGGGATTTTTTTTTTTCCATTTTAATGTCTGCTGTATCTCCAGGACCTATAGCAGTCCCTGGCACTAGAGAAGTGCTTAATAAATGTTTAAAATGGAAGAAGTCATCTCTGTCATGTTAGCCAAGTCCCCCACCCTCCTTATTCCCCTATTCTAGCTATTCCCCAGGATGACAGCCAGATGCATAAAAGCACACGGACACAAAACTCTGCCCTGGTGGGGTGCGGTGGCAAACACCTGTCATCCCAGCCACTCCGGAGGCTGAGGCAGGAGGATCACAAGTTCAAAGCCAGCCTCAGCAACTTAGCAAGGCCCTGAGCAACTCAGCAAGACCCTGTCACTAAATAAGATACAGAAAAGATCTGGGGATGTGGCTCAATGGCAAAGCACCCCTGTGTTCAGTCCCCAGTCCTGTCCCCCACTCCCCTGGATGACTGTGCTCTGTTCTCCAGGCCCAGGTTGAGTCTTTCCCAATTCCATCCTTTTTGAACTTCTCAGAGTCTTCATGAACCATCTGAACCACAAATCTGCCTTCCGATCGACCCCCAACAGTCTCTCTGGACGGTCTCCCTGGATCATCACCTTATCTCCACCACGGCTAGACCACTGGCTTTCTCCCCAGAACCTGCCGCCTCCCTCCGCTGAGAAACACAACTTCCTTTTCACCCCTGTGAAGTTCAAGACCGACAGATCTCCAGGAGCCTCCCTCTGCCTCTGCCCGATTCGCTGCTGCCCATCTGTCCTGGCTTGCAGCCACCTCCGCTGTGGCCTTGCTACGATTCCAGAGGCAGCGTCCACCACGTTGTCCCCCAACACCCACACTTTGGAACCCAAACTTTGGGTCCCTCTAGCCACACCCCACCCACCTCCCTTCTCCTTTCCCACACTTTACCGGGCCTGAAGGGCTGGGTTCCACCTCCTCTCTTCCTCCATGACTTACCATCCAAACCCAGATGCTCTGGGAAAGTCAAAAGAACCCTACTGGTCATCAGGTCAGGGCCACGTGTGGGAATGGGAGCCGTCCAGGGCAAGCCAGGAACTGTGGTCCCCCTAGTGATATTCAACTTGACACTGGGGAGTGCACGGGGCCTCCTTCCGCCTATGCTAATGGAGGCTTAAGGGGTTTCAGAAATCTTATTTCGGTAGACAAAAGCTGAACAGTGACTCTTCCTTGCCTTCCTGCTTTCAGAATCCTCATCTCCTGAGGAGAACGGATGCCTCTGGGTGATGGGAAAGAAGGTCACAGACCCAGAAACGTAAAAGAGAAAAGCATATTATACTCAGAACCGATCACCCTCCTAGTTCTTCTATTCCAAAGTAGCAGTGAACGTCTAGAGAATAACCCCCCCACACACACTGCCTTGGTCATGTCCCTTCCTCTCCCCAGGTAGGGATTACAGAGACCTGACTTAAACCTGGGGCAACAGGGTCCATTCTGAAGGCCTACAATGCCATCAGCCCTCATCCGGGGTCTATCCCTGAATTCACGGCTGCAGCTGAGAGATGAGAGGAAGTCACTGCCCACTGCCCTCCACGCTCCTCCCTCCCACCAGGGTCCCTTGCTGTGTGTCTCCGCAGTGACCTCAGACATACGACACCATGGAAGTGACTTCCCAGGTTAATGAGGGCCATGATCTTGGTGGTTAGGTGGGATATCCCTGTTTTGCAGATCATGAGAGTGGTGGAACCCACTCTAGCCAAGATGTGATCATCGCAGTTCATCTTCCTGCCTGTTGTTTCAGGACTAGGCAGCGTCGCGAACAGGAAGACGGAAAGAGTGAAACTGGACCATATAAGGAATGACTCTGCGGTCCATCTTCTTTGGATATTCAACTCTCTGCTGACAATGACTAGATTTCATCCAAATCACCAAACTTGACTGTAACGTGAAAACCTCAAGGTACCTCTGAACACAATCTCACGTGAGCAGCCCAAACCAGTCCTCCGTGAGTCCCTAATTCTAGAAAAGAACCAAGTATCCCCATGTGAGTTTTCAGGTACTTTTAAAAGTGGGTATTTACGGGGGGGGGGGGGGGGAAGACAACCTGGACTGTTATATCTTGGATTTCGGTAGATAGGAGAAGTAGGCATCCAGATTTCTAAAGGAATGCTGTCCCTGAGAATTCACAGCTCCAATATCACCGAGCAAGGATACCAGGACATCCCTTGTGCACGGAGGTTACCTGAACTGTGGTCACAAGTAAGAAAAGGTTGTCAGGAGGCCCCAAGGGAAACCTGTCTTAGTGTTTGCACACCGACCAGTGCTCACCAACCCTGGAGGAACGGAGAAGAAGGGCGACTCAGGACAGCCCAGTAGCGAGGGACACCCTCTGTGGTGCTCTAAGAATACCTGGAGGGGTGGGTGTGTTACAAAGACTGTATTACCAAAGAGCATTCATTCATTCATTCATTCATTCATTCATTCATTCATTTATTATTATTTTTGGTACCAGGATTGAACCAAGGAGCCCTTAACTACTGAACCATATCCCCAGCCCTTTTTTAGATTTTATTTAATTGCTTAGGGTCCCATGAAGTTGCGGAGACTGGCCTCCAACTTGGGATCCTCCCTCCTCAGCCTCCTGAGCTGCTGGGATTACAGGTGTGCACCACTACACCCAGCCCAGAGATCTTTTTTTTTACATGACTTTCTGCACAGGCCATCCAGCATATAGAAAGTGTTAGGAGTTCCCTGACCCCAAGGTGGCTCTGAAAGGCAGGTGAGAATCTCTAGAAGCAAAATCAACAGCAGGAGCCAGATTCAGATCCCCCTGGTTGTTGAATCTCTTGTACAACAGTTTTCAAATTTCAGGACCCTTCTATCAAGTATTTTTTGCACTGAGGGATTCTTGCCAAGGGGCCTGCATTTTAACTACGGATGTTCTATCTGGAACATATCCAGCCACCACTTCAACCAAACACAGGTAATACCTTCGTCTCTCTTTTTTTTTTTTTTTGGAACCAGGGATTAAACCCAGGTGCTCAACCACTGATCCCCATCCTCAGCCCTATTTTATATTTTATTTAGAGACAGGGTCTCACTGAGTTGCTTAGGGCCTCACTAAATTGCTGAGGCTGGCTTTGAACTCGTGATCCTCCTGCCTCAGCCTCCCAAGTGGCTGGGATGACAGGCGTGGGCCACGACACCCAGCACCAACCCTGTGCCTTTTAAAACAGAACTTCCTTATTGATTTCAGGAAGGGGGAAAAATGACAATGAGGCATGACAAAATTAGTCCCTCTGACACGAGAAACGCACATGGTAATCACAGTTTGGGTGGAGAACTTATGCTAAAGTGAGAGTCATGAAATCTTAATCGCAGAGGAGGTCTCATTAAGGCCTCGAGTATTTAATTGTTAGTGAGACGCCTTTCGAGAACTGAAAAAATTAACTGTGTGAAAATTAACATGTATTTCTGGATTTTAAAAAAAAATGAGAATTTGCTCGGTGTGCCTTGCGAACGTATATATTTTTAAAATACCATCCACAGCACGTGCACTATCCTTTCAAACAAAGCACTCTGATACTCCCAAGAAATAAATGTTTTGCACCACAGGCCCCAGGATACGTCTGCCTGGACAGGTTGAATGTGCCCAAGCACCGCATCTCTTCAAAAGGACCCTACACATTGTTTTTCTTCCACCCCAACCAGACTTTATGAAAGCACATGTGTTTGTACATAAACTCAAGCCATCTTGTCCAAATTATGATGCAGAGGTAGAGGGGGGGGGGACGCACATCCACATCATCTGGTCCAAACTGTGATGCTAAGGGAAGCGGTTGCCATGGTAACCGAACACCACCACCACCACCACCACCAGAAGACACGTGAATGATTCTGTCTCGTCTCTCAGGTCCTCATCAAGATGACTTGCTCCAGTTATCCTTCGGCCACCCAGAGGAAGGACCCTCAGGCTCAAGACGCCCCGTAGTTCTGAATCACCTGGGAACGGCCTTCACTATAAAGTCTGTGGGTAGGAAATTATCCCCCATTCCTGATTCAGTTCACCAGAAAGTCACCTGATAGGCGCTAATTGAGAAGAGGGACTTTTTGTTTTTTTGTTCAATGATGTATCCCCATTACCTAAGATAATGTCTAGAACGTAATAAGTGCTCAATAAATGTCTGCTAAATAAGCAAAGGAATTGTCGTCAGGAAAAACAGTATGAATGGCTACCTGAGCTCAAATCTTCTGACACAGTATTAAAATTGCAAAGCCGAGCATTTGGGTTCAAAGAATTCAATTTTTGTTTTAGCATTCTCAGAAGGGAAAAACTTCAAATATTATTCCAATGCAAACAAGGTTTTGTTTTGTTTGGTTTTGGTACCACCGATTGAACCACTACTGAGCCACACACCCCAGCCCTTTTGATTTTTTTTTTTTTTTTTTTTTTGAGCCAGGGTCTTGCTAAGTTACTCAGGGCCTTGCTAAATTCCTGAGGCTGGTTTTGAACTCGCCATTCTCCTGCCTCAGCCATCTAAGCCGCTGAGATTACAGGTGTGCACCACTGCACCGGGCTCACGGGTGGATTCTTTACCCTTTCAGTTATTGTGAAGTCAATCAAGTGAGACAAGAAAGTACAATGGTTACACACTCAGACTCTAGAACCGTGGTGCTTGGGTTTGACACTTGGCTCTAATCCGGAGTGACCTTGAAAGGGATCCTTAACCTCTGTGTGCCCCTGTTTCTATCTGAAAGACAGGGAGAGGAATAGGACCCACCTCCAATAGTAGATATTACAACTGAGCACATACTATACACAGAGAGAGGAATAAAACACCATTAAGGTCTTATACATAAGGTCTTATTATACACTCACAGGACAATGCATATCATGACAAGTCAGCACAAGGACAGTCGTCAGATAACCTTCCACCGCCTGCACTTCCAACCCTGGTGGTAGGGGGTGACAACGTGGCTATTCAGAAACTAAGATTTGGGAAGCAGGCATGTGAGTGGCCTTGGGATCCTCTCTGGAATATCACAGCTACATTAGTCAGCTGTGACTAAGAGTCCCAACCAGCACAATTAGAGAGGAGAAAAAGTTTATCTGGGGCTCACAGTTTCTGAGGTCCACAGACGGCAGGCTCCATTCCTCAGGGCTCGAGGGGAGGCAGGACATCATGGAGGAAGAGTGTGGTGGAGGGAAGCAGCTCACAGGGTGATCAGGAAGCAGAGAGAGACTCCACTCTCCAGAGACAAATAGAGACCCCAAAGCCACGCCCCCAATGCCCCCTCCTCCAGCCACACCCACCTCCTCCAGCCACCACCCAGTTAATCCCATCAGGGGTCCATTCACTGGTTGGGTTAAGGCTCTCACCACCCAGTCATGTCTCCTCTGGACCTTCCTGCACCGTCTCACACATGAGCTTTTGGGGACACCTCACATTCAAATGATACTAATAGCAAAGAAGGAAGGCCAGGAACGTCAGCGAGCCCACGCTGCAGATGCTGACAGGGCTTCTGGATCTTCTTCTTCACTCTCTGCCCACCAGGAATGCGCAGCTGCACGTTTCATTCTGGCCAATTTACCACTGGAGCAGCCCCACGTGGCCAAGGATGAAAGACAGAAGATCTGGAAGCTAGGCCTCCCTGGGTCTCCCTGGGTCTCCAAACCTCCACTCCAATGTTAGGAAAGTCCGCAGATAACAGGAACCATGTGCAAACCCCACCTCTCGAAAAACCCTGATTTCAAGTCATTTATTTAACAATAAAAGAAAACATAAGAGGAAAGGAAAAAACAAGAAATTATTATGTAAAGGGTTAATGATCTACTTGCTTCTTGGATATTTTTCTGAGGCTAGTTTAGCAGGAGAGATGTGATTTACATGAACATATTCTTGGCAAAGGGAGTATAGTAAAGAAATATAAAATTATGCAAAGTCTTGTTGAGATTAAATGAATTACTGCTGCATATGAATCAGTCTTTTTTTTAAAAAAAGCTATATGGTATAAAATAGACATAGTCTTGTAGTTGATTAGATTTACACTTCCATCTTATTTAAACTATGCAAACCTGGAGAATAAGATAATTCAATGCTTTCTTATATAAAACACCATGGCTTAATATTTCACAATAAGGAATCTTGCTTTTGAATTGAATTATGCAAAAATTGAAGTTTAAGCGAATAAAAGATTCAGTGTGGGGGACATTAACCATTCAATCTGGTAAAGATACTGAGCCTCTGACAGTGAGTAACTATCTCAATGCAAATTTCCCTACAACAGCGAAGTGGATTTAGGAGCTATATCAAATATATAAATATATGGAAGATCGTACTACAAGTAGGCATAGATTTTGTTTGTTTCATTCAATTTTGTTTTTTTGGGAGGGTTTATTTGGGGTTGTTTGTTTGTTTTGGTACTAGGGATTGATCTTAGGGCCTCTTAAATCCTCAGCCACATCCCCAGCCCTTTTTTATATTTTATTTAGAGACAGGGTCTCGGTGAATTGCTTAGGGCCTCGCTAAATTGCTGAGGCTGGCCTTGAACTCGTGATCCTCCTGCCTCAGCCTCCCAAGCAGCTGGGATGACAGGCATGCACTACCATACCTGGCTGCTTTATTTTTTGTTTGTCTGGAAACTTGGTCAGGAAACCAAGCTTCTGCAGGATTTACAAAGCCTTCAAATCTCTGATTAATGTCATTCTCCCTTTATAGATGATGCTGTGAAAATGATTAGAGAGAGAGCTATTCTTTTATGAACACTGATCTGAAAGAAGACCATAAATTCTCTAGACCGTGGGTATACTGTTAGCACAACTTCTCAACCAGAGATTCTAGAAGAGCAGATGGCTCCCACCCCTGGGTACTGGGAGGAACTCAGGGCACACACACACACACCTATTAATGGAGATTCATCTGAGTTAACAATTCATAGAACAGAGTTTGGGAGCCACTGCTTTGGACATGTAATTTGTGTGGCCTGAGGAAGGGACTTCAATAAACATTTGAGCTACATGTGAACAGAAAGAAAGAAGGAAGGAAGGGTGGAATACAAGGAGGGATGGAGAAAGGAAGGGCGGTGGGAAGGAAGGACAGAAGGAAGGAAGGGAGGGAGGGAGGGAGGGACAGGCAGAAAGGGAAGGGAAGGGAATTTATTCCAAATGGAGTTTACAATCAGGTAGATGTTTTATGATAAAAAAGAGTGTCACTCCAGTCAGAGTGGCAATTATCAAGAATACAAGTAACAATAAAAGCTGGAAGGATGTGGGGATAGAGGTAGACTCCTCCATTGCTGGTGGGACTGCAAATTGGTGTAACCAGTCTGGAAAGCAGGATGGAGAGTCCTTACAGAACCTGGGCTGAAACCTCCATTTGACCCAACTGTCCCACTTCTTGGTTGATACCCAAAGGACTTAAAATCGGCATACTGCAGGGACACAGCCACACCAGTGTTGACAGCAGCACAATTCACAATAGCTAAGCTATGACCCACCTAGGTGTCCTTCAACAGATGAATGGATAAGGCTCCAGGTTGATGACCCGCCCCCACCCCCAGCACCATGGTGTTTTTTTTTTAAGACTTGAATGAGTACTGGGAAAAGTGAATAATATACGTGGAATGATGTAAATTAATTCAACCATTTGTAAAATATTTCAGATAGATTCACCCATGGTTACCTTTCATTTCACTTCAGGAGTGAGTACGAGTGACTACTGTGTGCTGTAACAACTGGAACATCCAGCCTCCAAGATGGATAACCAAGATGCAAACCAAGAGATGGATAACTAAGTTAGGCAAGGCAGGGCTTCCACTCTGAACAGAGGCAGACAGACAACCAAAATGGGGCTGTATCAAAGAAATCCAGAAGTGAAGTCACATTTTATTTTGAAGTCTGATCTACCCAACTGGGTGACATGATAGAGGGTAGCTGTGGGTGGGGATTGGGTGAAAGTAGAGGGCTACTCTATGGAGGTGACACATGTGACCCTCAGGAGCCATGCTAAGTAAGTGGCAAGTGCAAGTCCTTTGAGACCACAAAGACCTGCGGGGGGAGAAGAGAAATGGGGTGATGGTAAGAAAGGGGATGAGCAGGTGAATATCACGGCATGACTGTGTTGTTAATAGGGCTGAAGAGAGAGAAGGAGGAAGTCCCACCTAAACCTGACCAGTCACCTCCTCAAACCAGACAGCCACTCAGCTTAGCAACCAACATATGCTCAGATGCCTGGTTGCACTTTTCCCCTTCCAACAGCATACTGAGAGAGATACAATCATCTCAAAAAATAATAATAATGATAATGCAAAGAAAGAACCAATTTGTTTTATTATTATTTTGCCCATTCTTCTCAAACACACACACACACACACACACACACACACACACACACACACACACACACAATTTCTTTTGACTCTTGAAGGGAAAAGTGAGTTTAAGCAGAAAAACTTTTTACCTGCCTAAGCATAATTTTTCTAGTAGAACTTGCGTGTACATGGAAGCCAATTATTTTTTTTTAAAATAGCAAGTCCCTACCTTGATTCCTAATCAATACTCCCATGACATCTCCTCGTAAAATAACTTACCACGTTTAATAACTCTTAAGATGAAAAAGAAATGGCAGGCAGTAAAATCTGATTAATTCTGACCCGATTAAATCAGATTTTATCAAAATCTGGACCTGCGGTGGTCTGATCCTGTGTTCTGCTCTATCCCATTTAAAAAAAAAAAAATCTGTCTTGCAAATTAGCACTTAACAAAAAGCAGAGTGAGGAGGACAGCCCTCACTCCAAAAGGGAACCGGCTATGTAGAAATTCATTTCTACAGAAACAAACACCGATTACAAACGGCTGATCTCCTTCTTAGAGCAGGTCACTCAAAGATCTCTATTACCTTCTGTTAGCTAACTTTTGAAGCTGCCTGCTTTTATATTAATAAACAAGCTCCACTCGTTTAAAAATATTGCCTTGTTGACATTTTTGCAGGGATTCCAGCTAGCATTATAACGGAGCCAGTGCTAAGGTTTCAGGTTCAAATATGGGGAAATCACAATCCACTACTATTCTAGGGATAACACTGCGCATCAAAGACAAGTACAACAGGCCTTTATACATCTGGAAGTATAAATGCACTGGCCTCCAGCCAAGGGCGTAGGTATGAGGTTGAACATTATAGCTGTTACCCAGCAGGGCCAAAGTCCTTGAGCATACCTGTGCTCACACTCTTTGGACCTGTCCTGGAGGCTCCCCAACACTAAGCAAAGAGAATTTACCTTCCCCCCCCCATTTCAGTTACTCTGAGAATCAAGCCACAACCAGTGTGTGCTGAAAGAGTCTCTGAATCGGTCTACTGTGAACAGTACTGCAGTCTAAGTGGCAGACTGGACTAGATTTTAAAACCAGCAGCAAAAGAGTGGGGGCAGATAGCAACCCTAAAATGTCCAGGTGATGTACTCTTGCTACTTCTTGTGTGTGTGTGTGTGTGTGTGTGTGTACTGGGGATTGAACCCAGGGGTGCTTAACGACTGAGCCACATCCCCAGCCCTATTTTGTATTTTATTTAGAGACAGGGTCTCTCTGAGTTGCTTAGGGCCTCACTAAGTTGCTGAGGCTGGCTTTGAACTCGTGATCCTCCTGCCTTAGCCTCCTGAGCTGCTGGGATGACAGGCGTGCACCACCACCTCCAGCCCACTCTTGCTACTTCTGATCTTTGGTGATCCCATAGTTCTGAAAGATTTCATTAAATATGATATGCCAAATTCATTTCTTTCTGTTACCAAACACTTTGGGACCTCACATTCAACTGAAAATTAAAACTTGGCCACATATAACAAGAGTTTAATTATATTTCTTCACATCTGTCTCTCTTTTCAGGCCAAAATAAAATAATATTTACAGAATAGCAGACTGAGACCAAATATACTGCTTCTTTTCGTCGAGTTCAATTGGTGAACATCATTATATCATTTGCCTTTAGGTGTTCGTTGGTTAGGAATGCTTTGGGCTGCAAATAAGAAAACCCTGAATAAATGTGGGGTAAGCTGCGAGTGGCTTATTTTTCTCATAGACATCTAGAGGGAGGCAGTTTTTAGAGTTGATCCAGCTTTTCCACAATGCTGTGAAAGTCACAGCTGCCTCCTACTGCAACATCCTCGGGTCTCAGTTTACTGCCTCACACCTGTGCCTCATTTTCACAAGATGGCTGCTGTATGTCTAAGCAACACATCCTCATTCGAAGCAGGGATCAGGACAGAGGGTTCAAATGATTTCTCTCCCTGGGTATCTGTCAGTTTCGGTCAGGCAGGAAATCTCTTCTACAACCTCATATCCTCGGCCAGGGTTGGGTCACATGCAATCCCTGTGGAGTCTGACCAAATTGAGATTCAAGTGCAACCAGGGACAGATGTGGTGTCCCTGCCGTTAAGTCACTTTGCTAACACAGAATGAGGGTTCTGTTAGTAGGAAAAAGGGGGACATAGCTGCTGAGTCCACGGGGACAGCAGAGCATCCCAAGTGTTTTCCAGAGTAGGAGGACCTACGGACAAGCAATAGCACACTGTCTGTTTCCTCTTAAGGCTGAGGAGCGAGGGAGGGTCAAGTGTCATCATCTCCCTTGCAACGTCCCCTCCACTCTAACTCTGATCACATGCCATGAAAAGAAACAAGAAGAATCAAGAAACTTCTGGAAAGATCCTCCAGCCTCAAACTTCAGTGACTGGATCACTCAAAAGGTGCACTCTACAAAACTAGGGCGTTTGGTTCTGTTTTCCTGGAAGGAGATTTAAATGTCCATTTGAAACAAAACCAGCCGTGAGTGGTGGTACACTCCGGTAATCCCAGC
The DNA here is from genome assembly GCF_052094955.1 of Ictidomys tridecemlineatus. NCBI lineage: Eukaryota > Metazoa > Chordata > Mammalia > Rodentia > Sciuridae > Ictidomys > Ictidomys tridecemlineatus. The sequence continues at coordinate 55,923,414 of NC_135478.1, forward strand.
TACTCAGGAGGCTGAGGCAGGAGGATCGAAAGTCTGAGGCCACGATTGGCAACTCAGAGAGACCTTGTCTCCAGATGAAACACGTAAAGGGGCGGCGGATGTCGTTCCGTGGTAGAGCACCCCAGGGTTCAACCCCCAATACTGATACCCACTGCCCGCCCCAAATAAAAACAAGAGAGAGCCTCCCCCGACCTCCACCCCACCCCTCCCCCCAAAAAATACAAGAGAGAGAGAGGAGGGAGAATTTACAAATACGTTCAGGAAAGAAACCCTTCAGAGCAATATGAGCACGTTTGTTTGCCACGTTGAACCCACATATACCAGCCATTTCCATGTTCTGGCTAAAAACACCATCACGTGCCGCCCAGTTGGCTACAATGTGGCTCTAACTGAATTCTAGCAGCCTATAAAGAAATGTACATTATCATGCATACATTAGCAATTTTTAGTGCTTTAAATAGCAAAAGAGAACTTCTTAAAATTCAGTCAACAAGCAAACCGTGCCTCTTGATCCCCAGGATTTCAAGGGCTGACACCAAGACGGATGTGAGAGGGTGACAGCAGGCACGGTTGGGGTGTCAAGCGTGATGTGACCTCCATTCCATTCCCACCAAGTTTACTAGCAGACAGCAGAATGAGGCTCTAACCTTTTAGAAACAGCCAAATGCAGTGCGGTTGGCAGGGATCATTTGTGGTTTCGCTATAATATTAAGATATTAAAAGGTCACGGTGAAACAAGTCTTGTGAAATCTTTTCCCCCTTAAAGTATTTTTCTACTTCCTGGCAGAAAATACCCATGTAAATTCGATTAGCAAATTGGCTCCGTGGAACTGGTTCGGGAATAAAATGAATTCGATCTTGGCCTCTGGAAGGAAAGGCCATAGACCGTGGAGAGACGATAGGATCTAGGTAGGGACAGCTCCTGCTTCTCTTTGCCATGCGCCTGTGCTAGGATTGCCAGCCAGCCGCTGGGAACTCAGCAGCCAAACAAAACGGACGTCCACGCCAGATTTGGATGGCTTCTGATTTAAGGCACAATTTGCAAATACTTTGTATACACACATACTTCCCATGGACTCATTCCTGGGGAGACTGATCAGGAGAAACCTGGAGAGAGTGTAACTTTCAACTTTCCTCCCACCTCGGGCTCCCTGTGCTCTCAGGAAGACAGGAAAAAGGTTTCTCAGTCATTCCCAGCCAGGAGCATCCTTGCCCCAGACTATGGAGCAGCAAGCTGCTCTCTATTGCCCTCTAGAGGATCTCCGTATTACAGCCGGGAAAGAAGAAACCCAAACCCAGGCCTGACGTCATCTCAACCTTAGGACTCACTTGTGACAACAGGAGAACATGGGATTGATTTCCGAAGCAGGTGTCTTCCAAATAGCATTGAGAACTCTTTGGAGATTTATATTTTACGTTTCAATTATCAAAAGATATTAGACAAAAATCTTTGCCAGAGGTGGGACTGCAAATTGGCGATTTCTTGGAAATCTGGGAATGGAACCACCATTTGGGCAGCTATCCCTCTCCTGGGTCTATATCCAAAAGACTTAAAAACAGCATCCTACAGGGACACAGCCACATCAATGTTTATAGCAGCACATTTCACAATAGCTAAACTGTGGAGCCAACCTAGATGCCCTTCAGTAGATAAATGGATTAAAAAAATGTGGCCTATATACATAATGGAATATTACTCAGCAATAAAAGAGAATAAACTCATGGCATTTGCAGGTAAATGGATGGAGTTGGGGAAGATAATGCTAAGTGAAGTTGACCAATCCCAAAATATCAAATGTTGAATGTTTTCTTTGATATAAGGAGGCTGATTCATAGTGGGGTAGGGAGAGGAAGCATGGGAGGAATAGTCAAATTCTAGACAGGGCAGAGGGTGGGAGGGGAAGGGAGGGGGCATAGGGTTATAAATGATGGTGGAATGTGATGGACATCATTATCCAAAGTACAAGTATGAAGACACGAATTGGTGAGAATATACTTTGTATACAACCAGAGATTTTTTTTTAAAAAATGTGCTCTATATGTGTAATAAGAATGGTAATGAATTCTGCTGTCATATATAAATAAATACAATAATTTAAAAAATCTTGCCAGAGATTATTCATCATCACAATTAAGCATCATTAACAAATACCTCACTACAACTCCCCAGGTCTGGTGAACTTCCTAGAGTTTACACATCCACTCACTAACGCCATTAGATTACATACAAATAAGTGTCTTTAAGTTAAAAAATATTTATATTCCAGGTGTGGTGTGGTGCACACCTGTAATCCTAGTGACTTGGGAGGCTGAGGCAAGAGGATCACAAGTTCAAGGCCAGCCTCAGCGACTCAGTGAGGCCCTAAGCAACTTAGCCAAAACATGACTCAAAATAAAATATAATAAGGGATGGGGATGTGGCTCAGTGGTACAGTATCTCTGGGTTCAATTATCAATATTAAAAAAAAAAACAACTATGACTGTGATTCTTGAATTCATTGATTAGAGAGGTTGCAAGATTACCTGTTTTGAGGTGTGTGTGTGTGTGTGTGTGTGTGTGTGTGTGTGTTTTCTTTTCAAAGATAATCAAGCAAGGCACTGTGGCTTATGCCTGTGATCGATCCCAGCAGCTTGGAAGGCTGAGACAGGAGAATCAAGAGTTCAAAGCCAGCCTCAGCAACAATGAGGCACTGTGCAATCAGTGAGACCCTGTCTCTAAATAAATTACAAAATAGGGCTGGGGATGTGGCTCAGAGGTCAAATGGCCCTGAGTTCAATCCCCAGTACTCAAAAACTAAAAAGAGAATCAAGAACCAGGCACAGTGGTGCACACCTGTAATCCCAGCTACTTTGGAGGCTGAGGCAGGAGGATCTCAAGTTCCAGGTTAGTCTCAAAAATTTAGCAGGACCCTCTCTCAAAATTAAAAAAAAAAAAAAAAGGCGGGTGCCAGGAGGCTGGGGCTGTAGCTCAGTAGTACAGTGCCCCTGGGTCCCTGGGTTTAATTCCCAGTATCAAACTAATAATAATAATAATAATAATAATAATAATAATAATAATAATAATAATAATTAAGGGCTGGGGCTGTAGCTCAGTGGTAGAGCACTTGCCTCACACATACGAGGCATTGGGTTCAATCCTCAGCACCACATGAAAATAAAGACATAAAAAAATAAATTTCAAAAAAGAAGATAATCCAGAAAAATAATTTTATGTAATATCTCCGTATTCCAGATGTCTGAATGACCTCAAAATGCAGAGTGGGAGAAGGAGGTCACGGTGAGACGCGGCTGCCGTCAGGCCACCCGAGCAGACCTTCCTGCTGAGGGCTGGCGCGTGCGCAGCAATGGGGATCCAAGAGAACCCGCGGACGGCCACCCCATCCGTCTCTCCCACAACGAGACTCATCCTCTCAGAAAACCATCTGGTGTATGGGGACAGATGCCGCAGATGTGGTAATTTGAAGACTACTTAAATCTCCAGCCAGTGCATTCCTTGGGTGTTTCATCTTAATTTTGAAACAAAGTGACTTTCTACAGCAGATTAGAGAACAAACAAATCACTGCCTGCTGGGTCCTTAAGCACAGGAGACGGATGGCCAGGTGGACTAACTAGGGGACAAGGCAATGACAGAGGCTGTCCATCCTCCCCCAGGAGGGTCTGTTCTGCGCTGTCAACCTTGTCCTGGTGCAGGGAGGCCACCTAGCAGAGAAGGCCCTTGCCGAAATCCAAGAGCTTCCCCCCCCCTCAGGTCTGATTTAGACTCCAATCTCCTCTTCCCGTTGGTATAATGACCCTCCTTAGGTCCGTTTATCTTTTGCAAAAATAAGGACATACTCTCAGCTCATTTCCTTCGTAGCTGACAGAGCAAGGGATGGAGGACAGATTTAGCAGGCAAACATGAGCTGGTGAGATGCCAACTCCTTTTCATTTGCAGGTTAAGTACATTGTCTGATCTGTCTGACCTTTACTATCATTAGTCAAACCTGTATTTCAGCAGCAAAGAAAAGTCTGCAGTGATTGTGTCTGATTCAGACATCGGACCCATGAAGATTCCCAAAGGAAGCAGAGTCCCTAAAATTCAATAAAAGGACCCAATCCCCTTGAATATTGGAAGGTATTTATTAGAAATTTCCAGGAAGGATATACTCAGGGCCATATTTAGATCAAGAACACCAGAAATGAAAGGAGAAAGAGAGAGAGAGAGAGAGGATTTTAAAACTTATCCTAATGATTGTAATTCACATAAAAACTTCCCTACGCATAACTTTTAAAAAGTATAGTTAGGCACGGTGGCACATGCTTGTCATCCCAGCAGCTTGGGAGGCTGAGGCAGGAGGATCACAGTTCAAAGCCAGCCTCAGCAACTTACTGAGGCCCTAAGCAACTCAGGAAGACCCTGTCTCAAAATATAAAAAGGGGTGAGGATGGGGCTCAGTGGTTAAGCATCCCTGGGTTTAATCCCTGATACCAAAAAAAAAAAAAAAAAAAAAAAAAAAAAACGCAAGAAAAAGGAAAAGAATGTACATGTGTGTACAACTAAGTTACATGAAAAATTCCCGCCCCCATGTCTGTTGATTATTTAATGATCAATCATTCTTGAAAAAGACACAAAGCTGATTTAAAGATCTATGAATGTTATTCAACCTCCCAAGATTTTCGACAGATGCCTGTATTCCTAACACTTCATTTCTTCCTTGAAAAGAAAAGTGGGCCACACGCAGGCTCCTTCATCTGAAATTTCCCTTCCACCTCATAAATCGCTGCCTGCAAGACAGACATATGCAGAATTTATGTGTTATTTTGGCTTCTCTTGGATAAAAACCCATTTTAAAAACTGGAGGGGCGGGGCGAGAGGGGGAGAGAGAACAGACAGAAGATCAATAGAACATATGAATGTCGGAAGGGATGCTTCAGGTTGCCTAAGACGGTGAGACCAACCAAGGACCAGGAAGCGTAGGGTTGGGGGCTCCGAGAACTCGCCAAACCACAGGGACCTTATAAATCTCAGTAAGCAGCCGCTTTGTTAGCAGGTCACTGAGGGTCACACAACACGGAATTCGGTACCCATGGCTCTTGCTGAGGATCACTGCAGTTCCCATGGCTCCCAAGAACATATTAATGATGGCGACCATCAATATCCTACTAGAAACAAACAAAGAGCAACATACACTGACCAAGGAGACTCCACCATTAACCACTCTCGCCAGACGCAGTGGTGCAGACCTGTGATCCCAGGGGCTCAGGAGGCTGAGACAAGAGGATCATGAGTTCAAAGCCAGCCTCAGCAACTCAGAGAGGCGCTGAGCAACTCTACGTCATGTAGAACCAGAAGAAGGAGAAGTTATACTCCATCTAAGTACCGTGTGTCCACCTGCATTCTTCTGTCGTGTATCATTAATTAGAACAAGTAAAAAAAAAACATAAATTCCGTTTTAAAAGGTACCTTCCTCAAGCGAGAGATAAGTGAATGTTTGGAATTGATTCATTTATCCACCTTGTGTACCTGGAGTTGGAGCCCAGCTGTTATGGTATAGAGTAAGAGTCCCCCAGAAGCTCGTGTGTGAGACAATGCAAGAAAGTGGAGAGGTGAAATGATGGGGTTGTAAGAAGTTCGGCCTCATCGGTGCACTGAGCCCCTGGTAAGGATTAGCTTGGTGTGACTGTAGGCAGCCAGGTAAGCCTGCAGGAGGTGGCTCCGTGGGGTGGTGCCTTGGGGGTTTATATTTTGTCCTTGTGAAGCAGAGCTCTCTGTTTCCTGGTGCCACGTCCCCGGCCGATTTCCTCCGCCACCCACTTCTGCCATGATGTGCTCACCTAGGGCCCAGGGCAATGGAACCAACTGTCTAAGGAACTGAGACCTCTGAAACCGTGAGCCCCCAAATAAACTTTTCCTCCTCTAAAAATGTCCTTTTCAGGTCTTTAGGACACAGCAGCAAAACAAGCTGACCAAAAAACCAGCCACGTAGGGGAGATGACACTCCATGTACATATTATATGTCCAAATACATTCTACTGTCATGTATATCTACAAAGAACAAATAAAGATATTTTTAAAAAAGAAAAGAAAAACAGAGCTTAGGCACAGCGGCACACACCTGTCATCCCAGTGGCTCGGGAGGCTGAGGCAGGAGGATCGCCAGTTCAAAGCCAGCCTCAGCAACTCAGTGAGACCCTGTCTCTAAATAAAATATAAAATAGGGCTGGGGATGGGGCTCAGTGGTTAAGTGTCCCTGATTTCCATCCCTGGTACCAAACAAACAAACAAAAGCCAGCGCTGTGCTAAACCCTGGGGAAACCCTGAGGAGTAAGACAATCATGTAATATTGCTCTGATCTTGTGGAAGTGCATCAAGGGAGGTTCTAGAACCATCTTGAAGACAGCAAGGACGCCGTCCTTCATGGAAGTAAAATGTTGACAGAACCAGGCAAATCACGTCAATGATCCAGAGGACCCAAACACCTGGCCTGGGGGCTGTGACCACTCCTCACCCACAACCACAGGCCGCCAGGTACTGCCAGGTCTTCCAAGTCTGCTGAGAGGCAGAGAACAAAGAGTTTATCTGGGTGGCTCGGTAGGTAGCTAGCGTCACATCACCAAGGCCAGGTAAGTCATGCCAATTTAGGACCAACAAAAGGTTCTGATGGAGGACGCCAGATCATTCAGATTTCACCTAACCCACGTCACTCTAGTTACATGTGAAAAATGGCTTGGAAGGGAGGGGAGGGGAAGTCTGAAGTTTCATTTAACCCATTACTGAGAACACACACACACACACATACACACACCATTAGCTGGTGAAACCAGACTCATTAGGCTGCCTAAATTTAGATTCTGCATTCCCATAGAGTTTTCTAACTTTAAAGGGAAAACTCAATGGGTTCCGTCAGCTTTTTGCCACTGTGACAGAATACTTGACAAAAATCAACTTAAAGGAGCCAAAGTTTATTTTGCCTGACAGTTTCATAGGGTTTTACACCTACCTGTGGTGAGGGGGACCATCAGTGTGTGCATATTTCTAATATACAATGGCACACAGTACACATACCCCATTCACAAAGGAAGAATAGCAAACTAACAAGAAAGAGTGCCGACGAAAGCGGTGTTTACCCCGCAGGGTAACCCTTAAATCCTACAGCCCACATCCAGCATCCAGGGTACACAGTGGCACAAGGTGAGTTTCAAAGAATTTGGGCAGCCCCATCCCTATATGGCCTGACTGGGTGCAGCCCCCATGGCCGCTCTCTTGGGCTGGCTCGGCTCACTGGCTCTAGTTTTCCTTGGCAAATGTTCCACACCCCTGATGCCCTGGGGTCTATTTTGCAACCTTGGGCTCACTCTTACAACTTCATGCCTCAGCCTCTCAGCAGCTTCTGGCAAGAATTCTGATCCTGGGACACACTTCCCGGCTTCCCAGGGCTTCCTTAGAAACCTGGGTGGAAGCCTCTGCAACCCACCACTCTCTGCATTCCGCACGCCTCTAACATAGCACCATGTGGACCACACACAAAGGTCTGTCACCAGCAGAACAAGTGGCTGGGTCCATTTGGACCACAGTTGCAGTGACCTCTGAGTACCTGGACAGCTCTGCACAGTGAACAGAATCCTGCAGAAACAACTTCCCAGGCAGTCCTTTGGGAGCAAAGCAAAAGTCTACATTTTCCTCCCTTGAGCTTGGAATAGATGGGGTCTAGCCTGCTCCTGAGATGCCCTCTCTTTCCTGTTGTCCCACTGCAGAGTGTTGGCTTCTTCTTACGGTGCTCACCTCTTCAGCAATCATACCCTCCCTGGCCCCCAAGTTTACATGGACATCTTTTCTGACCAGAAGGCAACTTATTCAACTCTTTGTACTCTATTTTTGGCTCTTGATTCTCACTGTAAATCTGGCAAAAAGTAGCTAGCAAAACCCATGCCACAGCCAGAATGTTGTGCTTACCTTGAAATTTCATCCACCAGATGAATGAGTTCATCATATCTAAATTCAGCCGCACACAAAAGGCTTAAGGCACAGACAAAATGTATACAGATTCTTTGCCTGAATATAAAACAAATGGCCTCTAATCCAATTCCCAAGGGAGTTCTCATTTCCATCTGAAAACTCTTGAGCACAGTCTTTATGGTCTGCATTCCAATTAGCATTTGGTCTTCTGAGCTTCATTTCAGAAATGCCCATTAAGCTCCATTTACAACATTCTAAGCATTCTCTAGCCTGCCTCTCCAAACTTTTCCAAATTCCTCTGGCAAAACTGTTCCAAGGACTTCTGAACCACATGGTATGTATGGTCAGAACAATTACCCTGCACTCTCAGTACCGACTTTATGTGTTAGTCAGCTTTTCGTCGCTATCACAAAATACCTGACATAAGTCAACTTAAAGGAGAAAAGGTTTATTTTTGGCTTACGGTTTTAGAAGTTTTGGTCCATGATCTGCTGGCCCCATTGCTTTAATGTCTGTGATAAAGCAGAACATCATGGAAGATAGTATATGGAGGAGCAAAGCTGCGGCTCACCTCATGATGGCCAGAAAGCAGGGGGTTTGGGGGTGAATTTCAAAATATACTCTTTAAGAACATGCCTCCAGTGACCTACTTCCTCCAATGAAGTACACATCCCATGGACATCCTCAGAGAAGACTTACAAAAACTTTCATGCACTAGTTTATCTAAAGCCGCTGATAGGAATGTGCCTGCAGCTCACACAGTACTCCCCTCCCCCTTATTACACACACACACACACAAAGAAAGAACAAGGTATATTTGTATTTCTGCCAGGAAATGCCATGGATTGGCTCCCACTGGAGATGACATTTTGGCTTCATCGTGATACCTGGATTGATAACCATGCTAATAATATTTTCTGAGGGCTGACATTGTGCAAGGTACCCTATATCCATTGCCCTATATAACTCTCACAGGACTCCTAGGAAGTTGGTCCAATCTCTGTCCCCAGTGCATTGGTGCAAAAGTCATTGCTGACAGCCATTCGTTCACATACCCACAGAAACATCTAATCTAGACTATGACCAACAGATACTTTGAAAACGTCAGTAAACCCGTGCTTCTCTAAAACCACTGTTATCAACCACTGCAGTCAACCCAGGGAAAGATCAATAGACATGCAAAAAATTTAGGGATAGGCTAATTAAAAACCCACTTACAAACATGTCACTCCACTTTTGCATGTGTGAACGTACATAAACACTAGAAACATACACAGACTGTACGGTCATTATGGTGAAGAGTTCTGTCTTTCCTAAGTGTTCCTGATTTACCTCTTTGATAATGGGGAAGCACATTTTCATGGCAGTTTTGGGGGCCACAGCAGGGAGTTTGCTACTAGTCAGGCTGTTTATGAAATGCAGTTTTGAAGTCCCCTCTGTAAGGATGCAAACAAAATCAAACATGATGGATATGACCGGAGAGCCACTGTCTTCCTCATCAACTGCAGAACCCCCAGTTCCTCCAAAACACAAGGCATTGCTCTCTGCTTCATTTGCTGAGCCACAACACCCGAGGAGCCCATTTGATGAGGTCTGTATGAATCACCAACACCTTTGGCTATCCTGCAGATATTTATAGTTCACAAAAGAACTCGGAAAAAAACCTCCTGTGAAGCTATATCTTCCTTGAAATGCAGCTGGAGGAGTTTTAAAGAAGGCACGTGGAGCCAGGCACGTGATGGAGTGCACCCATAATCCCAGCAGCTCAGGAGGCTGAGGCAGGAGGATTGTGGGTTCAACGCCAGCCTCAGCAACTTAGAAGAGGCCCTCAGCAATTCAGTGAGATCCTGTCTCTACATAAAATCCAAAATAGGGCTGGAGATGTGGCTCCATGGTAAAGTACCCCCGAGTTCAATCCCTGATGCCAATAAATAAATAAATAGATAGGTAGGTAGGTAGATAGATATAGATAGATAAATGAATGAATGAATAAGACATGTTGAGAGGACACATTTGAAACAGAGCCTCAGTGCTGAGGAATTTCATGGTTTTAATGCTGGGAATACACCCCAGGATCATCCCTCAGTCATGGTTATCAGCAGACATATTTCATGTGGGAAAAGAACTTACTACACATAGACAGAAAGCTTTCCACAAGAACTCACATTCCACAAATTCTACAACCACAGAGACAACACCCAGGCGGTGGGTGGTTAATGCCCTGGACTGACTTCAACCAATCTTTCAGCCAACTAATATCTATGAAGGGCCAGGGCCTGAACTGGATATAGAATAATGGATACAGCAGAGAGGAGGTGCCACCCTGACCGAGAGGGATGTTCAGAATCTACTAGAATAAAATCTTGAATGGATCATGGGATCACACGATGCAGCACAACATTTACTACTTTGTTAAGTGCGAGAAGAACAAAGGCTGTTCTTCAAAGTCTTCTGTTGCTACACACAATAACTAAAACAAAAGCAACCACAGGGATGACTTACAGAGTTCTTCTAGCACATCAGGAACCAAGCCAAAAATGTACATCACTATCTCACTGGATTCTTATTCATCCATTTTGTAGTACTGGGAAGTGAACCTAGGGCTCATGCATGCTAGGCAAGTGCTCCAACACTTAACTTACCTCTACCTCCAGCTTTTTAAAATATTTGTTTTGAGACAGGATCTCACTAAGTGGCCCAGGCGAGCTTTGAACTTGCTATCCTCTAGCCTAAGCCTCTTGAATTGCTGGGTTGGGGACATGCACCACTATGCCTGGCTATCTGTCTGTTCTGGTGTGGATGTGGGGTGGCCCCCAAAAGCTCACGTGTGAGACGGTGCAAGAAGGTCCAGAGGAGACATGACTGGGTGGTGAGAGCCTTAACCCAACCAGTGAATGGACCCCTGATGGGGTTAACTGGGTGGTGGCTGGAGGAGGTGGGTGTGGCTGGAGGAGGGGGCATTGGGGGCGTGGCTTTGGGGTCTCTATTTGTCTCTGGAGAGTGGAGTCTCTCTCTGCTTCCTGATCACCATGTGAGCTGCTTCCCTCCACCACACTCTTCCTCCATGATGTCCTGCCTCCCCTCGAGCCCCGAGGAATGGAGCCTGCTGTCTATGGACTGGGACCTCTGAAACCGTGAGCCCCCAGATAAACTTTTCCTCCCCTAAATTTTTCTTGTCAGGTCTTTTATTCACTGCAGTAAAAAAGCTAAAATGCAATCTCATACATTTTAAAGAGATGATTCCCAGAAACTCTGTGTCCCCTGTTTGGAGACAATGTGTGCAGGGATTTCCCCCTGACCCAACAAATCTCATAGGAGACTTCTCATTTCAACAAACCCTATGCAGAGCAAGTAAAGGCTGTGTGGAGCTGAGAGTGACTTGTGGCTCTGCTGTCATCTGCCATGTGGACCTTGGCAAGTGCTAGGGCTGCTCAACCTGTCTTCCTCCCTGGAATGAAGTCACCGTGTATCTTCCCAGAACTCTCCCCAGGATAGAAAACGGCACCAGGTGTGAGTGTGTGTGTGCGCTGCCCGTGTCCAGCATGATGGAGAAGCCACCTGGAAGGGCACTGTTTCATGTGGTCTTTCTGATCTCACTGAGTTCCATTTTGGACAAAAGATCCTAAGGCTCATCATCTGATTTCCACTGGATTCTGCTGAGCTGGTGAACTCCTCTATCCCTGCAGCCACGAAAACCCACAGAATTTGTCATCCTGTCAATCAGGATGTGCAAAACCCGCCCGAGAAGCTGCTGTTAATTGGAGAAACCTGCTGATCGACAATATGTCTGGGAAATGTTTGTAAACAAACTTGGAAACATCTGCCCAAACAAAAGCCTGAAAAGAGATATGAAATGCAGCTTTTTTTTTTTTTCAAAAAGGGGGCGAATGGGAGACATGGGAAAATAAACTGCTGCTTCTTTCCTTTTTTAAAAAAGTTATTGGGTTTTTTTTTTTTCAGAATTTTTTAGTTCTAGATGGACACAATATCTTTATTTTATTTGTTTATTTTTATGTGGTGCTGAGGATGGAATCGAGAGCTTCACACGTGCCAGGCAAGCGCTTGCCACTGAGCCCCAGCCCCAGCCCTAATATAAGGTTCATATTGTCAACTGCTGAGAACAAAAGATTCTGCATCTGCACATTCTCCTGGAGCCAGGCACACAGGGACACAGAGCACACCATTTCCCATCAGGAGTTCTTAAGATCCTGGGTTAAATAAGTGTCATCAGACCCATGGTAGTAATAGTCATTGCAATTCTAGAAAGTTCTGCCCTTTCAAAATCATTCATTCAATGACATACCAAGTTTTCATTATGTACCTGGTACTATAAAATGAGAGGAAAGTTTGGAAGATTCGTAAGAGTTTGTCCACCCAGTTCTTTATATAGTACCACCTCCTTCTAAATCAAGCAGGAAAAATCTCTCTGAAGCAGTCCTTGTCTCTTCTGGTATTTAAATTTAATATATATTAATACATTAAATTAATATATTGACATATTAATTTAATATACTTTTATATATTAAAATTTCCTACAAGCATATATTAATACAATACATTAATTAAATTAATACAATATATTGATTAAATTAACATATCAATATATTAATTTAATATATTTTAATATATTAAAAATTTCCTATAAGCTTCACCAATGCTTTTGTTCAAATAAGCATTTTTTTCTGTATCTAGGGTAGATTTTATATATATTTATGTTTTGTATATTTTATATGACATAATATTACATGCATATCTTTTAGTGTGGATTCTCAAATTTTAAATAGGATACATTTTAAAATAAGAAAAGAAAATCTGGGGAGAATTAATGTACTTGTAAGGAAGATACGCATTCACCAGGATACTTTCATTCTGTATGTGGGTTTTGTCCTTCTATTAAGAGACAGAGACAGACCTTCGTCAGAATTATAAGGGGACACGACTTGAGTGTTCTTACAGTGACTTTCAAATTGTTCATTATATTGCATATTAGTTTTGAAGACAAGCCAAAAGCATTAGGTATCTCACTGACAAAGGAGAGAAGAAGAGCCATCTTTGGAAAGTGTTTGTACAAGTTTGCTCTTTGCCAGGTGACTTTCACATAGTTACTGGGTATTAGAACCATTCACTCTGCATCAGAGAAAGTGAAGAACAGAACAATAGGAGAGAGTCTGCAGATCACGCAGCCCAGTGTCTCCCCAAACTCACCATATGGAGCTAGTTAAATAAGTTTAATGATGTGACTCCACTACTTCACCGCAACTCCTGGAGTCTAGCTCCCTCAGAGATCCCAGAAGAATGATTGGTACATAGTACGTGCTCAGTAAGTAAATGCTAAATAAATCAGAAGTCAGCTGAGGCACCTGGTCTCTAATGCCTGTGTCCAATTAGAATAAAATCGTAAGTACCTAACCACAGTTATGCCAAGGGTCCAGTGGTTTGGAAAAATGCTTAAGAAAGAAGGTCGAAGCAAAGAAAATATGATGTAGAATGTATTCAATGACGAGATCTTGACTTCAATAATAAAGAAGACATGTCAATAATAAAGAAAACGTGTTTTTTAATAAAAGTAGGGAAAATGTTGCCCAAGTATTATCCGTGAAATCTCTGAGGAACAGATTTATAGATGACTTGATTATTTTTCCTTTTTCTTTTTTTTTTTGTGTTAAAAGATACAAAATATAGGTGACATTTTAACCATTTTAAGTGTATAAATTAATAAGATTAAGTATATTCACAAGGTGCAAACATCACTACTTTCCTTCTTTTTTTTTTTTTTTGTACCAGGGATTGAACCCAGGGGTGCTCAACCACTGAGCCCCATCCCCAGTCCTTTTAGAGACAGGGTCTCACTATGTTGCTTTGGGTACACACGTGTAATCCTAGCAGCTCAGGAGGCTGAGGCAGGAGGATAGTGAGTTCAAAGCCAGCCTCAGCAACTTATCGAGGCCCTAAGCAACTCATCAGAGGGCTTAGCACGGGGATAGCCTCAAAATGGCACAGGCAGGGCTAATGATCAGCCGACAGTAAGGCAGATATGACTTTGAAATGGCCTGAGAGCGAACATGTGAGATCTCATCCAGAGCAAAATGCATAGTCCTTACCACAAGATCCACTCCACTGGGAGAAACACGGAGCCCGTTACTTACAATTGGAGGCCCTAACTGTGCGGGCGAGCGCATTTGGCATGCTTTGGCAGGTTACAAATGAACACAGGAAGACAGCATCTGTCAGCTCCCTTAGGAAACCAGCAAGAACCCCGTGTAATTCCTTACCTGGAAAACAGAAACACGGAACACAAATTAGCATTCAAATGGCATCATTCTATGTCTTTCTTACTAGTTTAAGCCTCATGTTAAGTCAATTATTTCTTCCTGCGGCAGGCGGGCAGGGCCAAGTGGATACTGAATCCTTAACACACGCTTCTCCCTGATTCCAGACGGTTTCCACGTCAACATTCCTGTCAAGGATGTATGTTGAATAACATTCCTAATACACATCCGTAAAACTGTTGTATCAAACACAACTGAGAGCGAACAGCACTGCTAACCGTGTAATTAGCCATTTCCACCACACAATAATCACATCAGCAGATAAGTCACTCGGCTTCCACTTGGAATCCCATCCAGGCCCTGAACCCGTCCACTCCCTTGTTGAATGTCCATCCATTCACTCAGCGCAGCTGCCCAGCACAAATGGTCATTGCTGATGTTAACAGAGGAAAACAACGGGGCTCCAACCATCAAGGACTTCACACCCCAGTGCAAAAAAATCAACCGTGTGGAAGCCTCTTCCCTCTTGACCAGGAAAGTCCTGGAAAATAATTATACTAATATGAACTTGGTCTTCCTACTCAGCCAACGAGTCAGTAAGTATGGTCAGGGCGTCTCTCTGTGCTAGGAACATGTGACGGGCAGTTCCCACAGCCCTGGGCCCTGTCCTTGGTCCAGTCCACTAGCCAATACTGAGGTCCTGGTGTTCCCAGGTGGGACGAGAGGGTGGCCCAGGGAAAGCTAGTCTGTTGTAAGTGCAGGACTCTTGATGACGCACATTTACCCTGGGACCTAAAGGATGCACACCAGGGAAGGACATGTCACTTAGGGATGTGGAAGTGGTTCTCCAAGTGTGGCTCGGGAGCCCTGAAGATTCATGAGACTCTTTTCATGGGCTCCATAAGCCCAGAACAGCCTCCTGGTGATGTGAAGGTGTCTATGGTCCCTTGTGGTCTCGTCTTCTCAGGAGTCTATAGCTGTGACTTCTAGGCACTGTGAATAGGAGGGTATCACAGTGCGCTGAAGGCAAAAGCAGGTACGGGAATCCAACAACTTTCCACCAAGTTGATCTTCAAGAGATTGGAAGATATGTTAAAAAAAAAAAAAGAGGAAGAAAAGCCACTATCTCACTCCATATTTTGTCCAAAAAAAAAAAATTATTTAAAAAAAAAGTTATTGTGGGCTGGCAATGTAGTGTATCACAAAAAAAGAAATTTTTAAAAATTAATGTTATTGCCCAGTGCAGTGGTACTGGCCTGTCATCCTAGCTACTAATCAGGCTGAGGCAAGGGGATTGTAATTTTGAGGCCAGACTGGGCAATGTAGAACCGGTCTCAAAAATTAAAAAAAAAAAAAACAAAAAACACTGGGAATGTCACTCAGCGGTAGAGCACAATCCTGGCATGTGCAAGGTCCTGGGTTTATTTATTTATTGGTACCAGAGATTGAACCCAGGGATGCTCAACCACCGAGCCGCATTCCCAGGCCTTTTTTATATTTTATTTAGAGACAGGATCTTGCTAAATTGCTTAGGGCCTCACTGAGTTGCTGAGGCTGGCTTTGAACTCGTGATCCTCGTGCCTCAGTCTACCAAGCCACTGGGATCACAGGTGTGTGCCACTGTGCCCGGCTGGTCCTGTGTTTGATACCCAGCATTACCCCCAAACAGGGGGAAATTTTTCATTTATGTTAACATGTATATTATTTTTTATAAAAATGAGTTCATATGTTTTTTATTTCTCAGTTTTAATTTGTAAAGGGGTAAATATATAAGAAACAAAGGCTCTCAGTTGTCCTCAAATATATTTAAGAATGTAAAGTAGGAAACTATGGACTTCAGTTGAATAATGCATTGATATCGTTCATCATGTGCAGCCAACAGGCCACGTGGACACGGGTAGCTAACAAGAGGAACTTCGGGGCAGGGGAGGAAGAGGGCATGAAAACTCTGTGTCCTCAATGTCATTTTCCTATAAACCTAGAGCTACTCTTAAATTAAAACTGAAGGATATTTTTAAAGAGACAGTGTATGAAAGAAAACCAAGGCCTGGGGCATAATTCAGAGGCACAGTGCTTGACCCAGGGTGCACGAGACCCTGGGTTGGATCCCTAGCACCACAGAAAATTATGAAATAAAATAAAATAAGCCTGAGCCAAAATGCCCAGGAACCGCTGACCTATGGAAAAGAACTTTAGCTGGCAGTGAGACGATGGGGACAGGGGCAGAGGAACCAGGGGGCAGAATGTGGGGGACCGAGATGAGAGGTGGGACAAGCGGTGATACCCAGGCCACCAGCAAAGGAGGCAGGCAGCCACCAAGAACGCTGAAGTTTGCTCTGGTCGGGGCTAGCGGAATTCAGGTGGTTGTTAGAAAACTATAAGGAAATGCAGAATCTAAATTTAGGCAGCCCGCTGAGGCTGGTTTCATGGGCTAATGGTGTGTGTGTGTGTGTGTGTGTGTGTGTGTGTGTGTGTGTGTGTGTGTGTGTTTTCTCAGTAATGGGTTAAGTGAAACTTCAGACTTCCCCTTCCCTCCAAGTCATTTTGTAAGTAGAGTGACTTTTTGATCAGGTGAAATCTGAATGATCTGGCGTCCTCCATCAGAACTGTTTGTTGGTCCTAAACTGGCATGACTTACCTGGCCTTGGTGGTGTGACGCTAGCTACTATAGAGCCACCCAGATAGAATCTTTGTTCTCTGCTTCTCAGCAGTTGGAAGACCTGGCAGTGCCTGAAGGCCTGTGGTTGTGGATGAGGAGTGGTCACAGCCCTCAGGTCAGGCGTTCGGGCAAATCATATCAATTAACATGAAAACTTCTGTCAAAGGATGAGTGAGCCTGCGGGCACGGTGGCCCACGGCTGTCATCCCAGTGGCTCAGGAGGCTGAGGCAGGAGGATCCCCGGTTCAAAGCCAGCCTCAGCAAGTTAGTGAGGCCCTAAGCATCTCAGTGAGACCCTGTCTCTAAATAAAATATAAAGGGGGCTGGGGATGGGGCTCAGTGGTTAAGCGCCCCTGGTTCAATCCCTGGTACCAAAAAACAAAAAGTCATGAAAGAGTGGAAGGTGTGTGGTGGCAATCAGAAACCCCAGAGAAGGCCATGGTGAAGGATAGATCAGAAAACACCCAGTGCCTGTAAGTGTGATTCACAAGAGCTGTTGCTACTACTACTACAATGACTACCACTGCAACTGAACATCCAGCCAAACACATAAGATGCATTTGATTCTATTCTGTGAAAATCATAATGCAAATCCGTGCCAAAACAGTGCCGCTAGCCAGTCACCCCTTCTGGGGGTGGGGAAAGTGTCCTCACTAGGACGAGCTGACATGACTGATCACACATTGGCCAAGCAGACGACGGAGGAGGCTCGAGTTAGGTCCCAGAATCCTTATTTTAAAATAGAAGCTTTGATTAATTTCCAAGATACATAAAGAACTCAAAAAGCTTAACACCAAAAAAACACAAATAACCCAATTAATAAATTGGCAAAGGCACTGAATAAGCGCTTCACAGGAGAAGAAATAAGAATGGTCAAAAATACATGAAAAAAATGTTCAACCTCACTAGCAATTAAAGAAATGCAAAATAAGGCTACCCTGAGATTCCATCTCACTCAGTCAGAATGGCAATTCTCAAGAATACAAGTAACAATAAAAGCTGGCGAGGATGTGGGTAAAAGGTACACTCCTACGTTGCTGGTGGAACTTCAAATTGGTGCAAACAATCTGGAAAGTAGTATGGAGATTCCTTAGAAAACTTGGACCAGAACCCACCATTTGACCCAGTTATCCCACTCCTCAGCATATGAACAAAAGCACTTAATATCAGCCTACTACAGTGACACAGCCACATCAATGTTTATAGCAGCTCAATTCACAATAGCTGAGCTATGGAACCAACCCAGGTGCCCTTCAACAGATGAATGGATAAAGAAAATGTGGTCTATATACACAATGGAATATTACTCAGCTATAAAGAAAAATGAAACTATGGCATTTGTCAGTATATAGAACTGTAGACTATGGTGCTAAGTGAAATAAGCCAATTCCAAAAAACCAAAAGTGGAATGTCCTCTCTGATAGGTGGATGGTGACTTACAATGAGTAGGAGGAGAGGTTCACCAGGCTGGACAGAGTGAGTGGAGGAAGGGAGGGGGAGCGGAATGGGAAAGACAGTGGAGTGAATGGAACAGAAGTTTCTTGTGTTCCTATGGGAGCACACGACCAGAGAAACCCCACATCATGTCCAACCACAAGAATGGGAAGTTAGACTCCATGATATGTCAAAATGCACTCTACTGTCATGTATATCTGCAAAGAAAAATAAAATAAAATAAAAGCTTTGTCTCAGCCTTTCGGGAAGGAGACACAGAGCACATTCTTTCCACTTGTCTGTTGCCTGGAGGAACATGCACACCCCAAATAATGACACATTTCAAGACTGGGTCAGCTCAGTGAAGGGGGAGACCCAATGTCCTGGTGGCCCACACTCTGGTTAGAGGCAGAGAGAGTGCGAAGGGATTCTCGTGGTCACCGAGGCTGGGGTGAAGGTCACAAATTAAAACCAGAAGACGTCCACAGGCTCTACCACAAGTTGGTTGTGTCATCAGTAAAGTGACAATTGGGGAACACAAAGAAACCTCCCTGTAATTCTGGTCAGTGTGTGGATGGAGGCAAGGACAGAAATCTGAAAGACTCAAAGGGCTTACTGGCTTTATGAGGCGGGTGTGGAAATGAGCTTGTAAAGTCAAGATTTAGCCAGGCGCAGTGGGCAGGCCTGTCATCCCAGCAGCTCAGGAGGCTGAGGCAGGAGGATGGTGAGTTCAAAGCCAGCCTCAGCAACTTAGAGAGGCCCTAAGCAACTCAGTGAGGCCCTGTCTCTAAATAAAATAGAAAAAGAGCTGACGATGTTAACTGCCCCCTTGGTTTAATCTCCAGTATAAACAAGCAGATTTATAGATACAGAAGTGAGACAGGGATCTTTAACCTTGCTCTTCTGTTCAGGACACATCTCCAAGACAAAATATGCAACGACCAGATCAATCAACTGGATGAACTCTAGGACGAGTTCATAAAGCTTATAAAAGACCTTACAGTATCATTCCCCTAAATTGTGATGCGTTTTATTTAACACAGACTGTGCATTTTAGACATAAATCCAAGGATATCAGGGAGCATGAGAATCAGCATCCATTCAAAAATTGCTGGGGACATTGGAATTTTCCAAATGGGATCGACAGACAAGGTGCATCTCCCTCATGTGAGCTAAAATGCACCGTTTAGGGACCAATTCCAGATCTATCCCATTAGAATCTTGGGGTTTGGGGAATGCGCACTTTTCACGAGTCCCTCCCCACTCAAAATATTCCACACACACTGAAACATGAACGGTACTGAGTGTTCATATGTGGGTCTGGAATTTCCCCAAAGACTCATAGGTTAAAGGCGTGGATTCTAATGCTGCAATGTCCAGAGGGAGGGCTTTTAGGAAACCATTAGATCCTGACAGCTCTAACTGCGACAGTGGATTAATCCACTTGATGGATTAATAATTTCAGTGGATTTACAGGGAGGTGGAGGCAACTGTAGACAGGGCATTTTTGGAGGAAATAGGCATGCTTTGGGGGACTATACCTTGCACCTGGTCCCTTCCCTTTCTCTCTTTCTGTCTCCCCCCCCCCACACTCCTCTCTCTCTCCCCAGAGCTGTGGCGTCAACCCCCCATGGACTGAACCTCTGAAACTGTGAGCCCAAATCAATCTTTCCTCTTAACTAAGTTGTTTTTCTCAGGTATCCATCCCAGTGACAAAAAGCTGAGACACACACCAGGAAAAACTCGGAGACGCGGAAGGAATGGCTCTCTCACGGTCAAACTGTCCCCAGTACAAGAAACACAGGCTCCCTGGAATTTCTGTAGAAAAAAATAAGAATATTCCAGTGGGAGGCATCGTGTGACATATAGCCAAAGAAATCAGGAACTAAAAACAGCAACCAGAGAAGGTTGTAAAAACCTCTAAATCTTCGTCTGCACAAGAGGCAAAGCTCAAGTTATCAACCTCCTGGAGCCACAGTTTGCTCATGTTTAACATGGAAATTCAGTCCAGGTGTGAAGGTGCATAACTGTAATCCCAGCCACTCAGGAAGCGGAGGCAGGAGGGATCACAAGTTCAAGGCCAGCCTGGGCAAGTTAGAGGCCCTGTCTCAAAATAAAAAGGGCTGGGGATATAGCTCAGCGGTAGAGCATCCCTGAGTTCAATCCCCAGTACCTAAAGCCAATTAAAATGGTTTAACCTGTCCTCTATTCATTGAAAAGAGCAAGAGAGGGCTGGGGATGTGGCTCAAGCGGTAGCGCGCTCGCCTGGCATGCATGCGGTCTGGGTTCGATCCTCAGCACCACATACAAAGATGTTGTGTCCGCTGAAAACTAAAAAATAAACATTAAAAATTCTCTTAAAAAAAAAGGAAGAAAAGAGCAGGAGAATGTAGATTACAAATTTTGTTGTTGTTGTTTGGTTTATTGTTTGGTACTGGGGAGTGAACCCAAGGGTGCTCAATCACTGAGCCACATCCCAAGCCCATTTTCTGTATTTTATTTAGAGACAGGGTCTCGCTGAGTTGCTCAGGGCCTCGCTACGTTGCTGAGGCTGGCTTTGAACTAGCAATCCTCCTGCCTCAGCCTCCCAAGCCGCTGGGATGACAGACGAGTGCCGCTGCCTGACTGTAGATTACATTTCTGCCCTTAAATCTACCCTGACTCCTGCTCAGAGGCTCTGATAGAATGGGAAGGATCCTTCTGCTGGTGGCTTCTCATGAAGGAAGAACCAGTCCTGCCCCCTGCTGGGCAAAGGAGTATCCGCAGAGAGAAAGGAGAGAGAAAAGCCAGGAGGCCACGCGGTTTCCCCGGGCCCTGCAGGGTCAGCTTCAAAGAGCAAACAGTGTCCTGCTTTGTCCTCTTTGATGTCTCCTTTGAATCTGAGATTATGATGTCACGCTGACCTTCAAGCAGGGGCACTGCTCTACACAGTTCTGATAAGCTGCTTTCTGAAAGCACTTCCCAGCCGCTAACCGTCCTTCTCACCGAGGGGACAAGATGATGACCATGTCATTTTAAGAGTAGCCTTAGGAAAGAAAGAGGACAACGGCAATTTCTGAATGCAAACAGGCTAGGAACGCATCATATTCTAGATTGAACTCTTTCTGTGCCTGGATATTTCCAATTCCATGTGCACATTCTTTCCATTTTGAGGAGTGGGGGATGGGGGACACCTGGGATTGAACTCAGGGGCACTTGCCCACTGAGCCCCACCCTCAGCCCTATTTTGTATTTTATTTAGAGACAGGGTCTCCCTGAGTTGCTTAGGGCCTCTCGATTGCTGAGGCTGGCTTTGAACTCAAGATCCTCCTGCCTCAGCCTCCGGAGCCACCGGGATTACAGGTGGGCACCACGGTGCCTGGCCCTATCCATTCTTTTCCGAAAGCCTGGCATCTAGCAGGAATCTCCTAGGGCTGTCCAGCACTTTCAGTTATCAAGTGGTGATCCATGTGAATGCCCTTCCTTTTTGGCCCATCAAAGAAAGGCATGGCTCCCCTCCCCCACCCCACCCCCACAGAGCCCTGGGTCCTCCCTGGCCTCAGCCTCAGGACCTAGTTTTGTTTTTTAAATAAACAGTCCATGGTCATTATCAATAGCCACCCTACTCTAGAGAACACCATATCTTCTTTCTCAGCTATAACCTACTACCCATGAATCCACATTCCCCCAGGGAGAGAGAATTCTGATCACTACCAGAAAGAGTGAATCCAGCAAATAGGCGAGGATTTGACCCAAAACCAAAGGCACATTTGAGGTGGATTCCCACCCCCATGCAGGTGACCTTTGCAAGAGGGGAAAAAAAAATAAAGAGCTAATGAGCGGAGGAATGGAAAAGAAATGAACGACGGCAAACATCTAATCCAGGACTTACAGGGCACAGGAAAACTCTTTCACTCAATTTTAAGCTTACTCACTTGTTTTAGTCCTAGGTTTTCATTAAAAAATTTTCATTTATCAAGAGCAATAAAGTGGGCTGGAGATGTAGCTCAGTGATAGAGTCCCTGGTCTACCATGTGGGAGACCCTGAGCTCAATTTCCAGCAACACACTCACACACTGAAAAGCATGGTCTTCCGGAGAATTAGCTGCATGAATACTGAGTTTTGTCCTTAAAGACAGTGTTCCTGGCCAGGCACGGTGGTGCAAGCCTCTAATCCCAGCAACTTGGGAGGCTGAGGCAGGAGGATCTTGTTCAAAGCCAGCCTCAGCAAAATTGAGGCGCTGGGGCCGGGGTTGTGGCTCAGTGGTGGAGTGCTTGCCTAGCATGCGTGAGGCACTGGGTCTGATCCCTGAGACCATATAAAAATGAACAAATAAAACAAAAGTATTGTGTCCATCTACAACCAAGCAACTCAGTGAGACCCTGACTCTAAATAAAATACAAAATAGGGCTGGGGATGGGGCTCAGTGGTCAAGTGTCCCTGAGTTCAATCCTTGGTACCAAAAAAAGAAAACGACAGTGTTCCTTTTAGGCAGCTAAAAGAATCCAATCTCTGGACAAGCCTCATTAAGTTTCACAGATACTGTAATCATTATTTCAAACCAAATATGCCAATATATTCATAAGCATATATAAGCCTGGTGGAAACTTCTGAGCCAACCAATTTGGATGTAAGTGCCTGTGAGTTACTGCTGATTTCCGCATCGAAAAGGAAATATCTTCCATATGAAGAGAGGTGGAAGAGGAACTAAGCAGTCTAAAACTCTTGTGCCCTAAACAGTGTGTTTACACGATATCAATTAATGCTTACAATTCACCAAGGACACAGTCACATAGTCATCTCTTTTTTTTTAATTGGTACCAGGGATTGAACTCAGGGGCACTCAACCACTGAGCCACATTCCCAGCCCTATTTTGCATTTTATTTAGAGACAGGGTCTCACTGAGTTGCTTAGGGCCTCACTGAGTTGCTGAGGCTGACTTTGAACTGGTGATCCTCCTGCCTCAGCCTCCCGAGCAGCTGGGATGACAGGCTTGAGACATTGTGTCTGGCCAGTCACCTCCTTTTGACCATCAGAGAGAAAGCGTAAGGAACTTGGCTGGGTTCAAGGTCATATCTGACTTGGTCCAAATCACTCACACTCTTTGCTCGACATATGTGGCCTCTATCATCAGCATACTGGATCAGGCGTGTGAGGGTCTATTTCCAATTAAAAAAAACACCATTTTGTACAGAATGGTGCAGGAGGCTGGGAAAGAATATGGGTGGTAATTAATTCCTTTCTTTTAGACAGTCTGTGATGGGATTCAGTGTGAAGTGCTAAGAATTTACATTCAGGCATATACAATGAATATGGAATTTTCTTGGAATATGACTTCTAAGAAAACGTGAATGATGCCCAAGGATTCGTTCATTCATTCATTCATTCATTCATTCACTGCCTTCAGGAAGGTAGGAAGAATGCTTTAAGTTTTTCAATGCAAATAATGAAATTCCTACTTGCCCACAACTGGGTCATCTTAAAAAATATGGAAGCAATGACTCTTCCTGCAAAGTTGCCATAATTACTCAAAGGAAAATCTCATTCACCCTGTGTCAATTTGCTTCAGATGGCACCAACTTGAGAAAAACGTCCCCCTCAAGGCACCTTTGTGCATGATCACGCTGTAATGCAAACGCTGAATAATCTGGTCTTAGATTATTCAAAACCTGTCATTTCTGGTCTCTTCCATTTCAAATTTCTTTAGCTTTTTCAATCTTACCTCTCCCCTTCTGATCAGCTCTCCCTGTGTGTCCTTACAGTGAATTCCGTTTTGACAAAGAAGGACTCCAAGGGGAATCTCTACCTGGGCACAACCAGAGAATATCCATGAAGTTAAAACAGTCCATGTATGGAGCTTCGTGGACTTCAGGAGTTTAATTAAAATGGTGTCTGCGTTCCCCTGGGGAAGTATGGCCAGGTGGGAAGAAGTTGTGCCCATTTCTGCATGAATAAGGAAGCTCAGCCCGGCATGATGGCACAGCCTGTAATCCCCAGGGGCTCGGGAGGCTGAGGCAGGAGGATCGCAAGTTGGAGGCCAGCTTCAGCAACTTAGCGAGGCCCTAAGCAACTCAGTGAGACCCTGTCTCTAAATAAAATATTTAAAAAGGGCTGGGGATAGGGCTCAGTGTTAAAGCACGCCTGGGTTCCATCCCTGGTCCAAAAAATAAATCAATAAATAAAATGCAGAGCTCTAGATTCAAACCTTGGCTCTGCTATGGACTCTCTTTGCTTGAGTAGAAAGCTACATAACCTCTCTGACCTTCGCTTCCCTTGGCAAAATTGGAGATCATAGCAGTGCCACCTTCAAAGAATTGTGTTCAGAATCAAATAATATATACCTGTCAATCCCTTTTTCTTTTCTCTCCTTTCATGGTGCTGGGGATCAAACTGAGGGTGTCACTCATGCTGGGCAAGTGCCCTACCTCCGAAATCGATCCCCAGCGCCCTCTCCGTATTTGGAGATAGGTTCTCACTGTGCTACCCAGAATAACCTCAAACCTGTCATCCTCCTGCCTCAGGATCCCAAGTAGCTGGGATTACAGATGCACATCACTGTACCCCACGCTAGGCCTCGCTCTCAACGATGGGACCAGCATGCTGCCCATGTAGACTACGTGTCAGCCGTCGCTCTGATCACCGTGTTTTCCCACTCCTCTCTAACGTACAACCCTAGGTCCAGCTAAGTCACAAGAACTGTCTGCCCACGGTCTACCATGTGCCAGGCACTCTTCTTCAAAGTAGCTACTATTATAATCCCATTTATAAGAGAAAGAATCTGGGGACCAGCCAAATTAAGAAACTTGCCCACAGTGACAAACCGAAGAATTGAGCAGAGCCACTGTCCCCAGCTGCCACACAATACTGCCATAGACTGGAGGGAAAGTGAACGGGGGAGGGAGGGGGGTGAGTAAACGTCTCATAAACACATAATCTGGATGTAAGAGATCCACCTTGAAATCCAGAAATGAAACCTCATGCCACAGGCGGACTGTCAGACAGAAGCTTCTTGGAAATGCTTCTTTAAAACCAAGGGTGGACCAGACGCGGTGGCACACGCCTGTGATCCCTGAGCAACTCAGCGAGACCCTGACTCTAAATAAAACATAAAAGAAGGGTTGGGGATGGGGTTCAGTAGTTAAGGGCCCCTGGGCTCAATCCCTGGTACCAAATAGATAAATAAATAAATAAATAAAGCCCGGGGTGGAGATGGGTAGGAAATGGTGTCTGGGGACAGGGAGCTTGCCATTCCAATCACATTCAGTGTAGGTCAACAGGTGACCTGAAGACAGAAACGGGGTCCATCATAGACACAGGATGACACCTGGGGCTGGGGTTGTGGCTCGCCTAGCATGTGGGAGGTGCTGGGTTGGATCCTCAGCACCACATAAAAGTAAATAAATTAAATAAAGGTATGTGCCCATCTATAACTGAATCAAATTTTTTTATTGATTTAAAAAAATAACAGCAGAATGCATTACAATTCTTATTACACATATATACCACGATTTTTCATATCCCTGGTTGTATATAATGTATGTTGACACCCAATTCGTACGGTATTGTACTTTGGATGATGGTGCCCATCACATTCCACCATCCTTGCTGATCCCCTCCCCCTCCCTTCCCCTCCCACCCCTCTGCCCTATCTAGGGTTCATCTATTCCTCCCATGCTCCCCCTCCCTACCCCACTATGAGTCAGCCTCCTTATATCACAGAAAACATTGGGCATTTGTTTTGGGGGGCTTGGCTGACTTCACTTAGCATTATCTTCTCCAACTCCATCCATTTACCTGCACATGCCATGATTTTCTCTTTTATTGCTGAGTAATATTCCATTGTGCATATAGGCCAATTTTAAATAAAAATTAAAAAAGAAATAGGCTGATATTTAAGGATGAAAGACTGGGCGCTTTCCTAGGACAGACCAGCCAGATCCTCCAGGTGATGCGAAGCTCTTACACTGTCTTCATTCTCCCAAGGTCCAGTGCTGAATGGCCCCAGGGAGGTAGAAGCAAAAGCTGGCATTCTCTTGGGGAAACAGCCTTTAGGCATTTTAACTTCCCCCTCCAGCAAGCTCACCATCGGATGGCAAGCTCAGTTACAGAGGAACAGGATGCCAACGAAGCACTCCTGAGCCTCCAGGGAAGGTAAGTGGAGTCAAAGGGAGAAGAGCATTGGACATTTTGATGAAGAATAAACCCTGTTTCCAATGGACCCGCTGTGACTAGCTCACCAAGCGAGGGCTCTTCAGAACTACAGCAAAACACCAAATTCCAACATGGTTAAGCCATTTCCTGGAGTAATTACAGGAGATTTCCTTTCCAACCTCTCAAAACGCTTTTATGTTTAGCTCTTCTAGTGGCAGAGGCAGGGAGGTTAAGAGGAGGGAGCACTCGGCTTCCAACAAGCCGCACACAGAATGCACAATGCCGCGAAAGAAGTCTTTTATTCTGTCCGCCAGGCTGCTCATTAGCCATCCAGAGTGAGGCCGGAATGCACAATTTCCTGGTCCTGGCTGAACACTGATTGGATTTGCCTCTCAATCCCACTTGGTGGGGAAGGTGATCAGCCCTATCCCCACCCTCCTCTCCAAGACAGCTGAGCTCCCAAGAGCTTGTGCAAGCAAGTCAGGTGCGCAGACAGCGCTCTCAGAGATGAAAAATGACCAAGAGCTGTACGTTCCATCAAGCAAGACAGACACAAAACGTGGACTGCTTAACCCTTGGGGACCCAGACATCAGTACACACAGCAGGTCTGGATACAAGCCCGGGAGGTTTCTGGGAGATCAATCCAAAGGTGCTAGAAACTCTTCTTTTGTCTTTCCCTTCCCTCTACCCAGGGCTCGCGAGGGAGACAGAATGATTGCATTTGACAGGTAAAAGCCACTTCAACGTCAGGGCCTCTCAGGAAGGCAGGGCATGGGAAGTCACAGGTCAAGTGGCTTCTGTTTCCCTCTCTAGGGAAAAAAAATCAGGAGTGCATCCTGGGAGGGGAGCCCTGATGGCTCCTTTGTGATCATTTGCTTTCTTAGAATGTGAAACTCTGGGGGATGGCTGGAGGCTGCTGCTCCTGCCGATGCTGCTGATGGTGATGATGGTGGTGGGGATGGAGAGAAAAAGGTGGGGCACCTATTCACGCCCCCAAACTGGCCTCTCTTCAGAATCTCACTGCTGCAAGGAGATACATACATGAAGTATAGAGAGCAAATATGCACAGTTCTCAGGATACTCTCATCATTTTACTTCACAATGATCCAGGGAAAAATGAACCGGTGAAACTCCTTATCATTTACAACCACAAGAAAAGGATCCTCATTAGAATAAGCTATACTGCATGTGTGTTTAATACGTCAAAATCCACTCTGCTGTCATGTGTACCAAGAAGAATAAAGAACTCAAAACTCAAAATAAAATAATGATAATTTTTTTAAAAAGAATGAACCACACACTGTTCATGTATTCAATCCCTGGAGAATCCAGGGTAGGGAGGGCCCTGGGGAAGCAGGAAGGTTACCAAGAAGATTCCAATATGTTACCAACAATTACACAGTTTTATTTTTCTGTTGTAACAGGTCCTTTGCTTTTATTTTTTTCTTTAGTTATATCACATGCTGTATGATGGGCCAGTTACTAGAGGTGCTTTATCTACTTTTCTCATTTAATAAACACCAAACCCAGATACAGTAGGAACTAGTTGCTGTTCCTTCCACTTTGCAGATGAGGAAAGGAAGATACAAAGTATCTTGAGATACTGAGATATTTTGCACAGGGATCACACAGCTATTAAGTGGCACCGCTGTGACTAAAACCCTGGTCTGTTCTTAGAAAATGAAAAAGAGCAGCATTCTGCACACAGCCCTTAGTGTACGCGGCCCGGCCACTTCTACGATGTGGCCTCAGTGCTGGCATAACTAGATGTACGAGGATATGCAGTGCAGCACAGTTTGGGACTCAAGAATGGAAACAACTCAATTTCCTAAAGCAGGGAAATTCAGTCAATGATGGAGCATCCATGGAGCTGAATGGATAAAGGTGGGCACAGGGAGGTGAGACAGGAATGAAGAATCCGCAGCTGTCTCTGCACCATTTCGGCTAAAGGATTATGGACACAAAGCCATTAAAGAAACTGGAGGTAAAAGAAGGACCCTCCTTTTTCTTCCTGAAAGTGGGAGATAAAAAAAACCATCTCCTTCCTGTACAGAAGGAAAGTAACGATCTGCACACAGTGATGCACGCAGCCTCCCAGCAGCTCGGGAGGCTGAGGCAGGAGGATCGCAGGTTCAAAGCCAGCCTCAGCAACTTAGTGAGGTCCTAAGCAACCCAGTGAGACCCTGTCTTTGAGTCTTGTGCATGCTAGTAACCCAGGGCCCTGGGCATACCACGCAAGTGCTCCACTCTTGAGCTGCATCTTGTACCACATAAACTTAAATCTGTAAGTCTTCTCTCTTGTTTTTTTTTTTTTTTTTTTTTTTTTTAGTTGTAGATGAACACAATACCTTTATTTATTTTTATGTGGTTCTGGGGATCGAACCCAGTGCCTCACGCATGCTAGGTAAGCACTCTACCACTGAGCCACCACCCTGACTGCCAAGTGCCAGAACTGAGATATATATATTTTTTAACCCAGGGGCACTTAACCACTGAGCCACATTCCATCCCTGTTTTGTATTTTATTTAGAGACAGGAACTCACTGAGTTGTTTAAGGCTTCCCTAAGTTGCTGAGGCTGGCTCTGAACTGCTGATCCTCCTGTCTCAGCCTCCGGAGCTGCTGGAATTACAGGCGTGCACCGAACATCGTGCCTCGCTCAGAACTGGGATTTCAACCCATGCTGGCTGGCTTCAAAGTACATGCTTGTTAGCATTATTCTTCACAAACACTGAAAGAACATCACAATCTCCTTGTTTTAAGTGTGTAGATATTTCATATAAATATGCTTTATGTTAAAAAAAAAACTACTCTGGTTGTCAACAAGGATTACATTTTGCTATTAAGAGGGGTCTTTCTTTTCCTTTTATGATAAACATAAAATGCAAAAATAGTTACAAGACAGTGAAATGAGTCATAGTCATCATGACCCTAAGTACATGCGTGAAGACACGAATGGTGTGAAAATACTTTGTGTATAACCAAGCTTTCCAAACAACCAACATTTAAAGAGAAGACAGAGGGGCTGGAAATGTGGCTCAGGCGGTAGCGCGCTCGCCTGGCATGCGTGCAGCCCGGGTTCGAGCCTCAGCACCACATACCAACAAAGATGTTGTGTCCGCCGAGAACTGAAAAATAAATATTAAAAAATTCTCTCTCTCTCTCTCTTTAAAAAAAAAAAAAAGAGAGAGAAGACAGAAAACACCCGTTTATTTAATTTGGTGCTTAGCTTTTTACTGTAAACCAGAGTTCAATCTACCTTGAAAAATCGTGCTGTATAGGTGTAATATGAAATGAATTACATTCTGCCATCATGTATAACAAATTAGAATAAATGAATAATTTAACTTAAAAAATAGTTAGTTGGAAGTTCTGGGTCTCCTCATCCTAAAAGAAGAACGTAGATGTACAAGGACATGATAATACATTATCAAAAGATTCTAAGCAACAGTAACCCCATCTTCAAAAAAAAATTTCTCCTGTGAAATGTGAAGCATGCCAGTAAAAATTACTAATTGTTATGGTTTATTCTTTCTGTGCTTCTCCTTCTTTCCCTTCTCCCTCCCTATTAAAAATTAAAAAAAAAAAACTTGAATTCCTAGCTTTGATATTGAATGGGTGGCTCACATTCAAATCTACTCATTAAGCTTTCCAAATAACCAACATTTAAAGAAAAGACAGAAAACACCCGCTTATTTAATTTGGTGCTTAGCTTTTTACTCTAAATCAGAGTTCAATCTACCTTGAAGGTTTTCAAAAGGCCTGACAATGGAGGCCGTTTACAAAGATCACCGGGCTCCGCAGGATGCTTAGGAGGGAAATTCATCAAAAGGCCGACATTGTGCAGACTGCAGACGTCTATGGTGCATCAGCTCGCTCTCTTTTTAGTTTTAAAGATTCTCTTTAGAGTACTGTGAGAAAATAGTATCATTCAATATGATTCTTTGAAAGGAATTGAAGAAATTAACTGTCTAGAATAAGCAGAGGGCAGGTGTGGTGGGGCACACCTGTCATCCCAGCAGCTCGGGAGGCTGAGGCAGGAGGATCCCGAGTTCAAAGCCAGCCTCAGCAACTTAGCGAGGCCCTAAGCGACTCAGTGAGACCCTGTCTCTAAACAAAATATAAAAAGGGCTGGGGATGGGGCTCAGTGGTTAAATGCCCCTGAGTTCAATCCCTGATACAAACAAAAAATAAAGTAAAAAGTAGAATAAGCATAGGCGTAGTTGCACAGACTCAGCGCATGCCTGGGGTCGGTTGATTTCTAATAAACATTTTGGTACCTTTTGTTTTATTTGGTCCTTTTCCTTTGGTTCATAGAGTGAACCATTTCCTTGGGGCATAAGGCAGAACATTGGTCACTTAAATCATCAAGGAAATTACAGAAATTCAATTAAGTCAGCCAAATAGTGACACTGGTTCTCTTAAGTTGGCAAGTGTCCTCATATGCCATGGACATTTTCCATCCTGCAAGTCAATGGATGGCCCTCCCATGGGGTGTCCTCTGTGCCACAGAATTGAGTGGCATTCTCTGATTCACCTGTTCCCATTAAAACTATAGCATATGCTATCAGCTCCTGTGGAATAAAAAAACCTTCGGCAATTAGAGTGACTTATTTACAGCTCCGGTGCACAGGATGGATGGACACCAAAGGAAAAGGCTGTTATCACAGGATTTATTAGGGAACTTTATTTTCTTTCTTCTCCATTCTTAAGTTTCCTTGTAGAGTTTTAAACTTCTGGGTATTTATTTATTTATCTATTGATCTATGGATTTATCTACTGATCTATCCATCTATTTATCTACTATCGGTACTCAGGATTGAACCCAGGGGTGCTTGACCACTGAGCCCCATCCCCAGCCCTTTTTTAGATGTTATTTAGAGACAGGGTCTCCCTGAGTTGCTTGGGGCCTTGCTACGTTGCTGAGGCTGGCTTTGAACTCGTGATCCTCCTGCCTCAGCCTCCTGAGCCACTAGGATTATAAATAGGTAGTGATTTTCTGGTCTTTAGAAACATGCACTCAGAGTCTGAAGAGCCTTTCAGGACTTATTTTGTGGACAGAAGTTAATCACTATTTAGGGAATGTCAGTGATCCCTTCCCTACAAGTCAGTTCATTTGTTCCATTAGCAAGACAATGGACAACCTTCAAGATGGTGGCCGTTTTCAGATTTCTCTGTCCTTCTCAATATTGTTTCTATAAGAGCCCATGATTCTTCTTGTACAACATTGATATTTCTGCAGTATCTGCCTAAATCATTAATACATATGTAAAACCTGCTTAATATAATCAAAACATTTGCTCCCCCGAACTAGATAATTTATTCTGACCATTGCAACCCTTGGTCCCACGACTTTCTTCTCATTACTTAATAGACTGAGATGAACAGGCAGGACTCAATTATGCCTAACATTTCACTGCTTATTTAATTAACAGCTATGGATATTTACATTTGCCTTCCTAACATATTTAGTTCTAATTAAACCTCACAGATTCAGCACAGCTCTTTCTACAAGGCTCAGCCCAAAATTGACAAATTAATCTTCAGAAAACTTCCTTTGGATAAGTGGATGATGTGTGCTTCAACTCAGAAACGGGTATTTTATTCACCTCCGTTTGCAATCAGTTGAGTTTATCATCTTGAACAAGGTGAGAAGGCCCTGAGCCGGTGAGCAAAGAATACACCCAAACTCTCAGGAGGGAGATGTGGATGCATGAGACCTGAAACCAGGTTGCCAGAGTGTCCAGGGCTGCTTCAGGTAGTAGACGTTAGGTATCTAAAGCAGTATTCTTCAATGAACCCCAAACCTGAGTTTCACGGGATGTTTCCTCCCCACAGAAAAGATGGAGAAATTTACTGTTGAATAGTTTGAAATGATGAGTTAGTTACACATCAAGTTTTCCTTTTGGAGTTTTTTTAAAAAAAACACTAGTGGCTGGGAGCAACGGTACATGCTTGTTACAGCAACTTGGGAGGCTGAGGCAGGAGGATCGTAAATTCTACACCAGCCTCAGAAATCAGTGAGATGCTATCAAAAAATTAAAAAGAAATAAATAAAAAGGGCTGGGGATATAGCTCAGTGATAAAGCACCCCTGGGTTCAATACCCAGAACCAAAAAACAAAACCAAAAAGACAACCAGTATTCTAGGGACCATGCTTGACCTAGATATCTATGTCTAGTCACAGTTACATCAGAGTTGGCTACTGCTGATCAGCAGCAGAGGGTTTTTTTTGTTTGTTTGTTTGTTTTTGGTACCAGAGATTGAACCCAGGGGCACTCGACCACTGAGCCCCATCCCCAGCCCTTTTTTATATTTTATTTAGAGACAGGGTCTCCCTGAGTTGCTTTAGAGCCTCAGTGGCTGAGGCTGGCTTTGAACTCATGATCTTCTTGCCTCAGCCTTCTAAGCCGCTGGGATTACCGCATGAGCCACCGTGACTGGCCAGAGTTTTCTTTTTTAATCAACACTGGACTCAAAGCATATTTGAGATTCTCATGATCCCCAATTGGAGAATGGGTTTCCAGCATTCAGGAAGCTCAAAGCCAACCGGTGCTACCACCCAGGAAAGAACGTCGACAAAGTGAGGTTCTGACAACCGTTAAAAGAAATGTCCCAAAGACCATCATTTTGGCATGAACTGCTCTACTACCCTCCAAAGATGGGAACAAATCAAAACAAAGTGAAGTTTCATATCACTGAATCGAATGTCAGTTGTTTATCTGACATCTAGAAACCAGGAGAGAATAGTTAAATCTCCAAAGGGCCTCCTCTGAGCAGGCATTATTAAGAAATCCTCTACTTTTCTCTTACAAAGGGAAAGAAACCTGTACCAGCTTGATGGTACCCAATCCATTTTTTTTTTTAAATATTTTGCTGTGTCCTCCTCTGTTCAAGCTACCTAATAAAAACTATTTTGCTAACCAGATGCAGTGGTGCATACCTGTAATCCCAGCAGCTCGGGAGGCTGAGGCAGGAGGATCACAAGTTGAAAGCCAGCCTCAGCAACTCACAGCCAGGCCCTAAGCAATTCAGCAAGACCCTATCTCTAAGTAAAATATTTTAAAAAGGGCTGGAGATGGGGCTGAATGGTTGTATGCCCCTGGGTTCAATCCTTGGTACAAAAAAAAAAATCGATTTTGCTGGGTGCAGTGGTGCACACCTGTAATTCCAGTAAGAAGAGACCAAGGCTAGCCTTGAGAACTTAGCAAGACCCTATCTCAAAAATAAAAATAAAAAGGGGTAGGACGTGGCTCAGTGAAGAAGACCCTAGATTCAATCCCTAGTCTTCCCAAAAGAAAATAAAAAGTGTGTAGAGGGGCCACTAGTCTCCATCTCCAATAGGGAATGCCACTTTTAAGTTCTTAAATAAGATGTTCCCCAATTCATGAACTACTTACAAAACTCCATTAGCTCTTTGAACTACATTCACAGAGTTTTTTTGTTTTTTTTTTTTTTTTTCCCAAACACAGCCAAGATAGGCAAGTTGCCTAAAGATCTTTTCAAAGAAGTTGCCAAAGAAATTATGTCAGGGCATTGGTTTCCCTATATCAAATTCAAGAACGGGTAAGGCAAGGGTCACTTGCCTCAATCCTTTAAAATCTTCTTTCTTCTTTTCTTTTTTGCTTTACAAAAGTAAAAAAAAAGAAAAAAAAAGTATTGAAATCTGAAATCAAACATCAGAAAGACAGAATGCTTTCTGAAAAACTAATCAGTCCTGCAGGGCTCGCACAATAACGGCCAACCGTGGGGTAGGATGACTTCATTCACATCCAAGAAATCAATGGTCAAGATGAAATGCGGCCATGCAGGCCCGGGGTTTCCTGTTAAGGTGGAGCACACAGGAGTCCCAGTGGGAACCTTCCCAGAGTTTAATTTTTAATATCTCTGGCTTTAGAAAATACGACAGCAGCAATAACTTGAAAGAAACCATTATCTCCTGGAAAAATGTGAGAAACATATTTAAAAGATAAAAAAACTGCTCCAAACAGAGAATAATATTTCCCCTTAAAGCTCTGGGGACAAAGCACACTTTCTAGGACAAAGCCTTACTGAGGACCACTGGGATTCTGGCAGAGCCTTTCTCTCTACCCTGAGTGCTAAGAACTCCTTGGAACCTAAAACCAGCAAACAAACAGCCTCTTGGTAATTAGAGTAGAGAAAGTTCAGGTAGAAAGCCAACCTCCCCTGGTGGGAAGGAGTGCCTGAAATGTTTATTTTTATTTTGCAAAACATCGACTCAAAATATGCTTTAGGGTTGAAGAATTGAAAAAGGAAAGAGCTCTTCAAAAGCTGTCCATTGCCGGGCGTGGTGGCACACACCTATAATTCCAGTGGCTCAGGAGGCTGAGGCAGGAGGATGGTGAGTTCAAAGCCAGCCTCAGCAACTTAGCGAGGCCCTATGCAACTCAGTGAGACGCTGTCTCTAAATAAAAAATAAATAAATAGGACTTGGGATGGGGCTCAGTGGGTAAAGCACCCCTGGGTTCAATCCCCAGGACCCTCCACCCCAAAAAGCAAGTAACTAGATTTAGCCTAAATATTTAAAAAATTTTGATAAAAGAAAACCTCAAAGGATTTAATTTTGTTATTCTATACTTCTTTGACTGAAATCATGAATCTCCAGTGCTGCTCTGAGCATGCTTGGAGGAACAATGGCTCACCCAAACTGTTACCTATGATCAGTTTTCCCCCCAGAAATGGATAATTGGTTTTTAAAAATTTTTTACCTTTATTCATTTATTTTTATGTGGTGCTGAGGATCAAACCCAGTGCCTCAAAAGTGCTAGGTCATGCTCCACCGCTGAGCCACACCCTCAGCCCCATGGATAATTGTTTTCTTTTAATCGTACATGACAGTGGAATGCATTTTGATGTATTATATAAACATGGGGTATACCTTATTCTAATTAGGATCCCCGTCTTTTGATTGCATGTGATCTGTTTTCCCTAGCCCCTTTATTGTGTCAGCATCTACATATGAGAGAGAACATCCATTCTTTAGTTTTTTGGGGACTGGCTTATTTCCTGCTTATATCACTGAGCATGATAGTCTCCACTTCCATCCATTTACCTGCAAATGCCATCATTTCATTCTTCTTTATGGCTGAGTAATATTCCATTGTATTTATATATCACATTTTCTTATCCATTCATCTATATTGAAGGGCACCTAGATGGGTTCTATAGCTTATAAATGTGCTGCTTATAAACAATGATGTGGCTACATCACTGTAATAGGTTGATTTAAAAACCTTTGGATATATACAGAGGAACGGGATAACTGGGTCAAATGGAGGTTCCGTTCCTGCTTTTAGAAATGGATAATCATTTCAAAATGAGCTTTCAAGTTCTCACAAGCCCTGAATCACCATGAGAGCAAGGAATAATATGTTCAAACAATAGCTGATACCCCCAGAAGCTTTGTGACCATAAAGAGGAGGGTAGGTAGGATCACTGACAGAGGTACTCAGAATATCCCAGCCTCAGCTCTAGCCACATCACAGTGCCTGTTCAAAGAGCCACGGGCTTTCAAGCCTTGGCTGGCCACAGAGCCAACAGGCCTTGGAATCCTGAGTTCCAACAGCTTTTGAACGGGGTAGGTTCTAGAAGTTCACAAACCATCTGCTGGAAAACGTGGAGAATGCAGAGGGAACTGTGGCTACATTCTAATCTGGTCTCCCTCCGGTCCCCACTGCCTTGACGAGGCTGCCTCTGCCTTAATTATACTTAAGCCATTCATTTTAATGACTTTTTGTAATTAGATTCAAAGATTAGAATTGTTTTTTATATCCCATTGTACTCTCGTCCTAATACAAATTACTTGTGGTTGCTGAATGATTTCTTCCAAAGAGCAAATATGAAAAAAAGAATTCACAGGAAGAGAGAGCATTTCAAAGGATAAATAGCTCTGATGCCAAAATGACTCGCTTCCAGATTCCTGTAATGCCCACTGACCCAATAATTTAGTGGCATGCAGGCATTTTGTTTTCATAGCTCCAGATTCTCTAGCTGATTAAAAAAATTAAAAGTGGCTATAGAAAAGTTTGGTTCCAACACTGGGTGAAACTATTTTTTTTTTTTTTTGGTACCTACCCAGGATTGAACCCAGGGGCATTTAACCACAGAGCCCCCTCCCCAGCCCTTTTTAAAGTATTATTTTATTTAGAGACAGGGTCTCACGGAGTTGCTTAGGGCCTCGCTAAGTCGCTGAGGCTGGCTTTGAACTCGTGATCCCTCTGCCTCAGGCTCCTGAGCTGCTGGGATGACAGGCGTGGGCCACCTCGCCCATCATTGTTATGAATATCGATATCTGACATCTAATTCCAGCTGAGCCAAAACTCTGTTTTTCACCAGCCCAGGAGTCCTGAGGGGCAAAATAGTGGTTATTATCTTTGATGCTGCTGACAAAGGCATGGGAGATATTT
The DNA here is from genome assembly GCF_052094955.1 of Ictidomys tridecemlineatus. Taxonomy (NCBI): domain Eukaryota; kingdom Metazoa; phylum Chordata; class Mammalia; order Rodentia; family Sciuridae; genus Ictidomys; species Ictidomys tridecemlineatus. The sequence goes on from NC_135478.1 coordinate 55,960,272, forward strand.
ATCCCAATATGACTGTTGCTTCAGCAGTCTCCCTGCGATTTTATTTTTTCACCCTCCAATTTATTGAAAATATGATCGAAATGAACAGAATTTTTTTTTTTTGTCCTGGCTCTTGGATGGTTGTTGAAACCCAAGGCTGCGCTACCTTTAATGTCTTCCTGCGACAAAATTTTCATGACAGGGGTTGAACCCAGGGGTGCTTTATCACTGAGCCACATCCCCAGTTCTTTTCATTTTTTTTTTTTGTTTTGAGACTGGGCCTGGCTGAGTTGGCCAGGCTGACCTCGTACTTATGATCCTCAGGTCTCCACTGCCCAAGGTGCTGGGATTAGAGACGTGTACCACCATGCCTGGCTCATAACATTTTATTTTTATGTCTATAATTTATTTATTTTTGGTGTTACTGGGGATTGAGCCAGGGTGCTTTACCACTGAGCCCCAGTCCCAGCCCTTTTTACAGTTTGTTTTGAGACAGGGTCTTGCTAAGTTGCCCAGGCTGGCCTCCAACTTTCGATCCTCCTGCCTTGGCCTCCAGAGAAGCTGGGATTACAAGCATGCATCACTGCGCCTGGCCTCTAAAAATTGCATCTGAAAACTGCTCTTTGATGAACTTGCATTACTTGTAAAATAAGTAGATTAATTTTGTCTTAATGAAAGAAGCAAAACATAAACCCTGACTTACTGTGTGCTTGAAATTCAGTCACACACACTGCAGGTGGAGGGGTGGGGGGTGTCACCCTTACATTCAGTATGCAATTTTTTTCCTGCTCCCTTGAAGAAGAACTACTCACCCCTAGATATAGTTCAGAAAGAGTAAAAGAACTCCAAGCAGGATTCTTTACTGCCTGCTGCAGGAAGCACTACTGGAAGGCAGCTCAGTTTTCTTGTGGCTTCTGAATGTTTTAACTTGCATTCATTAAACTGGACTCTCAATTAAAAAAATAAAAAAAAAGGTCACAGAAACACTAATGTCAAAAAGAAAAAAAAATGATGAGGTGAGAGAATGGAAGATATCATTTCCAATTTTTTTTTTCATGGTCTCTGAATCCCAGGAGGAAATTATTCTCATTTGTAGATTTTTTTTTTCTAGAATGGTAACCCTTATTTAAACACACGATTAAAAAAAAATCTTCTTGTCAAACATATTAAATAATAAATGGGACATCAGTTTCGTAAAGGCGGATTCCTAAATTATAATGGAACACATCTGGGGTGATTTGCTGACTCTCCTCCAACATTTGGTTTTCCTGGCAGCGGCAGGGGCTCTCTGGGCAGGCACCATGCAGTAATTAATGCCAGCTTTCAGGCTTCGTAATGAAAAAAAAAATTCATGACAGCAACAACAACCAAAAAAAAATAGTACCCCCCACCCCAAGGAACCAGAGATTTAATGTAAAACATGAATCCACGGCCTCCAGCCTGGAGCAGCTGAAAGGCATCTGTGTGATTCATGAACAAAGAGTCACTGGACCTCGTCCATCAGGCCTTTGTGCACTTGGGCGGCTCTGTTTACACCCACCCTCGCTGCTTCCTTCATCCCGGGGTCGTCTGTCTACTCTGAACAACAAGCCCAATCCCCACACTGCAGGTTCCAACCAGGGCTCCACCTTCTCAAGGATGGGGACCGGGAACAGCGGTGCTCCATAAACCCCTGCGAATGTGTGGATTGCAGGATGAAGGCACCGAGAACAGATGCACCAAGCCAATGTCAAAACTGAAAAGATGTTCCTGAATGTAAGATTGTTCCTCCTAAAAGTAACATATTCTGCTGGGCCCGGAGTAGGGCACACCTGTAACCCCAGCGACTGGGGAGGCTGAGGCAGGAGGATTGCAAGTTCGAAGCCGGCCTCAGTGATATAGAAAAATCCTGTCTTCAAATTCTAAAAAAAAAAAAATTTAAAGGGCTGGGGATGTAACTCAGTGGTAGAGTGTTTGCCCAGCAGCATGCAGGAGGCCCTGGTATAGCAAAAAAAAAAAAAAAAAGAAAGAAAGAAAGAAAGAAAAAAAGTAAATATTCTACATTTTATAAGCAAAAAAATATACATAATATGCTCCATGTAAACAACTCATAAGTAACTCATATAATAAGAGTTCCCATCACATATTTGTTTTTGAGATGCCCAGGGACCTTGCACATGCTAGGCAATTGCTGTACCACTGAGCTACACGCAGGCCTATCACAGGTTTGCTTGTACAGAATAAATTAAATAACATGTATAAAGAACATAGTGAGACACATATACATTATCTCAAATCTTATGAATCAAAAGTGAGGGGATATTGTCTCAGCACACATGTTTTGGAAAAAAAATCTTCATTTTCTAACATGCCAATTAATAGCCATGAGATCTAATGATCTCTACTATCCCATTGAGAACAACTTAAAATTATGACCAAATTATGAACCAATGCCACCAGTGGATTTCTTATACATTAAAATATAATCACAAACATCTTCTCAATAATATTTTATATTATTTTGTTTTGCATGGTTAACCATAGAAAAACTTTCAAAAATTTAATTCCACGTGAGTATACAAAGTCTAGTTTTTAAAAACAAAAACAAAAAGAATTTAGTGAGATGCCCGGCAATTCACCATAGCCAAACTATGCAACCAACCTAGGTGTCCTCCAACAAGTGAATGGAAAAAGAAGATGTGGTACATCTACACAGTGGAATATTCCTCAGCCATACAGAAGAATAAAATGATGGCACTTGCTGGTAAATGGATGGAACTGGAGACTATCCTGCTAGGTGAAATAATCCAGTCCCAAAAAACCAGAGGCCCAATGTTTCCTCCGATATGCAGATGCTGACTCACAAAGGGGTGGGGGCACTAGGGAAGAATAGAGGTACTTTGGATTAGACAGAAGGAAAGATAGTAGAATGAATCAGACATCATTACCCTACGTGCATCAATGATCACACAACCGGGAAAAGTCCACATCATATACAACAGAAGAAGGAGAAGTTACGCTCCATTTATGTAGGATGTGTCAAAGTGCATTCTACTGTCATGTATAGCTGATTTGAACAAAAGAAAAAAGAGAGAGATGCCTGGCACACACTGAACCATCACTGAAGCCATTGGAGAATCTGGTTAACATCAGCCTGGAATAGGTGCACAATGATTTATACTCTGGCCATCATTTCTTCATGACTCAAGTATTTAATGAGTGTCTACATGGTGTTGGGCCATTTTAGATACCACATCCTTCCAACTCTCACAGAAGCCACCGGAGGCACAGGTTGTAGCATTTAGCCTTTTGAAAGTCGTAGCAAGAGATCCAGAGGAGACCAGTGTTTTTGGAAGGGCAGTGCATTCCAGCCCCACCGAGGACCCCACCTGTGCAGTCCCACCATGTCCTCACGGGCATCTAGAAGCCAGAGAACGCTGATCCAAAGACTCAGGTGAGGGAAACAGCAGCTCAGCAACCTGTCAAGACCCCTGAAGTACAAGAGCCAGAACCGAGACTTGGAATTGCTTGACCTAATAACTTTGCACATTGGTGCTCATCCACTTAATATGTGCTAGTGGCCATCTTCATCATCCAAAGAGGAGCAAAGCCCGGCAAAACGTTTCTGCATTTTTGATAACTTTTAAAAAAGAGATAACTCTCACCTCAGGTCAGGTTCCTACTGACAAAGTTCCAAAGTTTCCAAAGTGTTCCAGAGACTCTCACCTGGGGGATAATCATGAACATCCCCACCCCAGGACGTTTGGCAAAATGCAGAGTCAAGACCACAAGGAAGGTTCTAATACCGCCTAAGGGTATAGACTAGGGGTACTGCTGAACATCCACACAGAAGAGCTGCCTTCCCCACAGTCAAGCAAGGATTCGTCCAGCCCCAAATGCCTGCAATGCCAAAGGAAGAAACCCTGTATTAGCGCTGGGCGGGGTGGTGCACACCTGTGAATCCCAGCAGCTCAGGAGGCTGAGGCAGGAGGGTCTCGAGTTCAAAGCCAGCCTCAGCAAAAGCAAGGTGCTCAGCAACTCAGTGAGACCCTGTCTCTACATAAAATACAAAATAGGGCTGGGAATGGGGCTCAGTAGTAGAGTGCCCAAGTTCAACCTTCCCAGAAAAAAAGAAAGAAAGTAATCAATCAAATAAAAGCAGTTTGACGTTCCAAAATGTTGTCCCATGCTTAGGCAGGCTCTGGAATTCCACAGGGAATAACAGGTCAGCCTCAGTCATTTCTTCTCCATAGTAAGTGTGTGTTCAGCACATGTCACTGTCCTGCGACCTCTTCCATCCTACCTTGGGTTCCGCCCCATGAGCCCCCCTGTTTCCCATGCAGCTGAGCTCACGTGCACAGGCCCTGCTCTCTAGCACATGGGAGAAGGGCTCCCAATTGATTTTCCAGCCTTCATTCAGCCCCAGGCAAAGAGAGCCAAGAACAAGCATTTCAGAGGCTACTCACGGAGGCACTAGACATTTCTCCAAAAATAACACTTCTCCGAGCCAAGAATACGGTTTTCTTTGACCCATGTTTTCTGGCAGAAGGAACGGATTTAAGACTGCAGTTGAGAAAGGTGAAGTTGAATCTGCTTTCTTGCATGATCACTTGATAGATTTATCCCCATTTGATAGCCTCTGTCCCTCCCAGGAAAATCCAAGTGGAGATTTATGGGTCTACGTGGATGGACGGTCCCCCTCGCGGGAACAGGAGTCTTTTTCCAAGTCACAGTCTAATGAATATTATTCACACCATGGAGGGACAGATCTTGATCCCTTAAGGTCTCCAAAAGACATCTATCTTTGGGAAATGGCAGGTATGCTGTTAAGCCACAGAGGGTAGCAAGGAACTCCAACCTTTTTCTTAGTAGCTAGATCTGCCGTTGATTCTATATCATGGACCGTGTGTTACCATGCAAATGACTTCACCAAGAGAGCAAAGACCAAGCTTGCAAGACAATCCTGCTTCCTCATACGCTGGACAGACTTGAAGACGAGGTAGCAGGGAGAGCTGGGAGCACACTGTCATGTGTTCTAAGGAGAGGTGGAGAGCAGGTCAGGTGGCTTCCACAAAGGAGCACCAGCTGGATTCAGTGGCACACGCCTGCAATCCCAGCGGCTCAGGAGGCTGAGGCAGGAGGATCGCAAGTTCAAAGCCAGCCTCAGCAACTTAGTGAGGCCCTAAGCAACTCAGGGAGACCCTGTCTCTGTAATCCCAGTGATCTGGGAGACTGGAGGTGTAGCTCAGTGGGTATAGCACCCCTGGGTTCAATCCCCACTACAAAAAGAAAAAAAAAAAAAGACCCAAAACTGTCAACAGCTGATTCATAGCTTCCTCTTCAAAGGCAGAATCCATTTCTGAAAAAACAATTCTATTTTTAAAATAAATCACTATTTTTGATCCACTGTATATTTTAAGATCATATACAGACATTTTGTCAAAACCTAAGAAAATTAGAGCCCAGTGCAGTGGTGCACACCAAGTAATCCCAACAGCTCAGGAGGCTGAGGCAGGAGGATCTTGAGTTCAAAGCCAGCCTCAGCAACTAGTGAGGCCCTAAGCAACTCAGTGAGACCCTGTCTCTAAATAAAATACAAAATAGGGCTGGGGACGGGGCTCAGTGGTACAGTGTCCCTGAGTTCAATCCCCAGGGCCCCCTACCCCCAAAAAAAGAAAAAAAAAGAAAATTAGGGCCAGAAAGGCAGCAAATTATTAACAGGATTTGCAGAAGGAGATTGATGGGAGAGAACAAGAATCTGGCTCATGTGGGGCAGGGAGCTCTATTTGGGCTGTTTGTTTTATACTTTGTAAGGACCATGACTACAGTTCATTTCTTCAGTATTCCTGTCTCCGGCCCATCCACTTTTTATTTTTAACAGGTTTGGAAGGGAAACAGAACACCGAGTGTGCAGAGTGCCCTGACCTGCCACAAGACACCTTAGGGTGCTCACCGAGTACTTGCCTGGGACAGGCACAAGTGACCCTCTGAGCACCTGACAGTTTTATCTTTACAGCTGCCCCCATCTCCCCTGATCAGAATTGGAGTCGTCTTTTTTTTAAAAAACTAGGTTATTTCCCAGAAATAGGTTCATGAAAAGAATTACTGTACAAATTATACAGCAGTTGCCACCTTTCAAAGACCCAGGATGGATGAAAAGGACTTGACGTTAAACTCACGTTATGGATCATTCCTTCTCCCCCGAGGCCTGAGCAGCTCTTCCAGGACCATAAACAGCTTCAAGCTGACACTGGGAATATCAGAATCAGCCGCGACTCATGCAGAAGGCAAGAGCTAAGGCAAAGCTCCGCTCTCTCCACAATCCTCCTGGCCCTGGTGGCCCTAGGAAACCACAAACAGAAAGGCTCAGGGGTCCTTCCTGAAATCTGAGCCAGGGGGACCCAGGGACCAGACTGGAGAGCCTCTCCATGCAACCATGAGATGGTTCAGGGAGCCCAGAGCCGCTGGTAGACAGAGGAGTCTCACAGGCAGGTTCCACTGTCTCATGGAGTTTGGGGAAATTGGGATGTATTTATTTCGGGTTCGTTCATCACAGGGCCAAGTGTAGAACCTCTATTAAAGGAAAATAATTTACAATCATACTTGGCTGAAAATAAAATTAGGAAGTATAGCAGGCCCCCAAAGATGTTCACATCCCAATCCCCAAAAGTTGTGGAGATGTTACATGGCAAGGGGAATTGCAATCACTGATTAAGGTGACCTTCAAATAGTATTATTGCAGCTGCTTGTGGTGGTGCACACCTGTCCTCCCGGCAGCTTGGGAGGCTGAGGCAGGAGGATCACAAGTTCAAAGCCAGCCTCAGCAACTTAGCCAGGCCCTAAGCAACTCAGCGAGACCTTGTCTCTCAATAAAATGTAAAAAGGGCTGGGGATGGGGCTCAGTGGTTAAGCGCCCCTGGGTTCAATCCCTGGAAGAAACAAAGAGAAGAAAAGAACAAGACATAAAAAAAGGACGAAGGGAGGGAGGGAAAGAGGAAAAGAAGGGAAAGAAAAGAAAAGGAGAAAAATTAAGTGAAAGACAACCCAACAGAATGGAAAAAAATACACGTGCATCACACAACTACCAGGGGTCCGTTATTCAGAATGTATAATTTTTAAAAATATTTTTAGTTGTAGTTGGACACCATCTTTATTTTATGTATTCAATGTGCTGAGATGGAACCCAGTGCCTCACACAAACTAAGCAAGTGCTCCACCACTGAACCACCACCCCAGCCCCAGAAGGTATGATTTTTTAAAATCTCTTATAGCTCTATAACAAAAGATGGTCTAGTTAAAGAATGGGCCAAGGATTTTTAAAAATATATTGTTTTAAATTTTGAGGGACCTTTGTTGTATTCATTTATTTATAAGTGATGCTGAGGATCGAACCCAGTGCCTCACACATGCTAGGCAAGTGCTCCACCACTGAGCCACAACCCCAGCCCCGGGCCGAGAACTTTGACAGACATTTTGTCCAAGAAGATATACAGGTTTCCAGTGAGCACATAAGCAGAGGCTCCACATTACACACCAGGAAAATGCAAATAAAAACCACATGGAAGGCTGGGGTTGCGGCTCAGTGGCAGAGCGCTTGCCTAGCATGCATAAGGCACTGGGTACGATCCCCAGCACCACATAAAAATAAACAAATAAAATAAAGGTATTGTGTCCGTCTACAATTAAAAAACAATATTTTAAAAAAAGTTTTTTTTTTATAAAAGGTCCATTGACAACTAAAAAAATATTTTTAAAAAATCCACATGCAACATGAAAAAAATCACAGTAACAAATTTTGGCAACAGGTGGAGAAATGGTAGCCCTCCGATGATGTTGGTAGACATGGGAAACAGTGCAGCCATCTTGGAAAACAGACTGGAGCTCCCAAAAAAGTTAAAGGCAGAGTTCCCACGTGACCTAGCAGTTCTACTCCTAGATATACACAGGAGAGAAATGAAAACTTACGTCCACGCAGAACCTTGTACACAAACACTGCAAGTAGCATTATTCATAACAAGTCAACAAGTGCAAACGACCCAGTGTCTACCAACTGATGAATGGATTAACAAATATATAGTATAGCCTGGCGATGGAATATTATTTAACAACAACAAAAAAACCAAACTGAAGTCCTGCTGTATGGCACAGCATCAATAAACCCTGACAACCAGGTAAGTAAATGAAGCAAATCACAAAAGACACAGATTCTACGAATCCCTTTATATGAAATGCTCACCATAGACACGTCTATAGAAACAATTGCCTGTGGCATCAGGAGGCATGGGTTGGGGGCACAGGGAAAGGGAGAGACCATTCATGAATACAGGATTAATTTTAGAGTCAATAAAAGTGTTCTAAAATAAGAATATAGTGGGCCTTGGAATGTGGCTCAGCTGTAGAGTGCTTGACTCGTGTCACATGGTACTGGGTTCTGTGTTCTGTCCCAATACTGCAAAGAAAGAAAGAGAGAAAGAGCGAGGGAGTAAGGATAGTTGTGCAAACCTGTTTTTTTTTTTTAAATAGTAAAAACAATGAATCATGCGTATTCCAAACTACTATATACTTTTTAGTTAAGGAGACAGGTATTTAAGAAATAATGGTAGGAGAAAGACAGTCGGCCACCAGAGGGCGCCATCCGCACAGCTACAGAAAGGCGAGGATTCTGAATCACCTGGGCAGCCCTCACCAGCCCCATCACCCTTTCTTCAGGGTGGAGGGGGTGTTAGTAGATTCCATCCAATGCATTGAAGCCAACAGTGTATCCAAAGTGGGTAACAGGCTGAGCAATCAGACAGACACGGATAAAAAGTAAATATTTAAAGGAAACGTCAATAACAGAGAAACTACAGACAACACGGCGTTGTTCTCCTTTCCTTCCCTTCCAGGACTGCACTACAGATTATTCAGAGTTATTTATTAATTCATGGCGATCGAATGAATCATTACAAGAGATGAAATGTACTAAATACTTGATCTCCGGTGCTCTCCTTCCAGTCCCTGGAACAATGCCTGCCGTCACTTGTCTCTAATAAATATTGATCAAATGAATAAGATGAATGAACAACGGAGGGGAGAAATCAACTTGCTTTAGTATCTCCTGTGCCTTGGAGACCAAACCCAAATGTGTTCTTTTCATCCGTTCCCAAATACATAAGCCACGATAATCATTCCACTGAGTTTCAAAGACCATGGAGACACACAATCAAGGACAAAGAATCCTTAATACTGATGGCCACACCACTTTCCCATATTATCTTTGGTACTTCTGCTTTAAGTTTTTCAGTCAAGGTGATCTTGGGGTTGGGGGGGGGGTGTTTGTTTTTCCTTTGCAGTACTGGGGACTGAACCCAGGGGCGCTCTACCGCTGAGTGACACCCCCAGCCCTTTTAAAATTTTATTTTGACAGAGTGTTGCTAAATTGTCCAGGCTGGCCTAGAACTTGCAATCCTCTTGCCTCGGCCTCCCAAGTGTCTGGAATTACAGGCTTGTGCCACTGTGCCCAGCTTCAAGGCACCTCTTCAGGAACCAGGAACACAGAACCTTTCATTAGAGGAAATCGAATTCTCCTTCTGATTCATAGTTCAAGTGACTGGAAAGCAGAATACTGTCTGGAACCACACTAATCACTGGCCCTATTTCTTTTACAAAAGTCATTTCAGTTAGGAAAATTCGTGGAAAGTCACCTCAGATAGATTTGGGGTATAATGAATTGGAGAAGGATGAGCTAATTCAGAGACGGAGCCTAGGTGTCTTTAAGACCCCTTAGGAGCCAGGCATGGTGGTGCACAACTGTGATCCCAGTGGATCGGGAGGCTGAGGCAGGAGGATCGAGAGTTCAAAGCCAGCCTCAACAACTTAGCGATACACTAAGCAACTCAGTGAGACCCTGTCTCTAAATAAATTATAAAAAAGGGCTGGGGACGGGGCTCAGTGGTTGAGTGCCCCTGAGTTCAATCCCTGGTACTAAAAAAAGAAAGAAGAAAAAAAAAAAGATATCTTAGGTTTATAAACCACTGGAGTATTTTCACAGAAACACACTCTTTTAAAAAAAAAGAAAATAAAAAGGCCAGATCCCTGAACGATAAACTCAACTTGAAAAGTCTTCCTCTGCCATGTTTTAGTGAACCGTGGACTGTCAAAACAAAGATGTTATGTTTAGCCAGTTCTAGGCAGCTCAGAAACTTTAAATAGCCTGCCAAGAAACACAGTGCACTTGAGCGACAAGGGAACTAACTCACACATCATGCGTTTACATACCTAAAAATTATTCCATGCAACGGAGGACTATAACTGGTGCCGGAGACGTGCCAGCCCAGGGTACATCGCTGCCCTCCACGATCCTGCAGTCTGGCGGACCAGATGGACAGCTAAGTGTGCAATTACGACAAGGAGTGGAGGTCAGGAGTGAGGATGGGGTGTCATGGGGGACAGGAGTTGAACACCCAATGTGCCCTCCGGTGGTTAATAAGACTATAAATGGATGGATAAAGGCTGAAAGTTAAAGCAGGAATTAGCCACTGAAAATTGTATGGGTTTAAAAAAATTAAAAAGCATCTTGGAATGAAAGGACACTCTCTGAGCAAGGGGTTAAAAGCATGTCAGCTCTTTGGGTATGGTGGCTTGTCATCCCAGCAGCTCGGGAGGCTGAGGCAGGAGGATCACGAGTTCAAAGCCAGCCTCAGCAACTTAGCGAGGCCCTAAGCAACTCAGCAAGATCCTGTCTCTAAATAAAATATTAAAAAGGGTTGGGGATGGGGCTCTGTGGTTAATCACCCCTGGGTTCAATACTGGGAACCAAAAAAAAAAAAAAAAATCAAGCCAGCTTAGCCAATTTGGAAAATAGGAGTTCAGAAAGGCTGAAATCAAATATGGCGACTACCAGGTGCAAAGGAGGCCCAGTCACTTAAAAAAAAAAAAAAAAAAAGTGTGCTTAGTCTTGATACTCAGGAAGCCATCCTTAAAATGGCCTGCACCTCTAATAGATTGCATCTTTCCTTTCCTCCCACATTTCTAGATCCTTCTAAATTACCCGGAGGTGAAACCAGAAATCTTACTGAGGAATGAACACACGCAGCCACTCAATGGTGCCCAAGAAAACTCACATGAAACATTCATGAGAAACAACTCCCCCACCCACTTGGGCGGCCCTGGCAAGTCATGTGTGTGTTAAAGGCACTTTCAAGCTTTACCAGAAGGGTTTTCAATGCAATTTGTTCCGGGAGTCCCACAGCCATCCCACGAGGTAGGTGTTCTCCCCCCATCTTTGCAGATAATCTCACGGAGGTTCCAAAAGGAGACTGGGCTAGCCAAGGTCATGAACTTGGTAACAGAACTTGGACTCCGACTCTGGTCTCGTTCCAAATACCATTTATTTGCCACCACGAGCAGCTGCTTCCCCTGGAAGCCAGTATGCACATAAGTTATGACTGCTTTTCCCCATGCATCTTAGATAATTCATTGCGAGCTATTTTAGGGAGCTTGCTTTTGCAGTTCTGCTCTGCCCAAATTCGCTCCTGACGAGTCCTACTGCCAGCTGTGTCGCCAAGGTCTACGGACAGCTCAGACAGACTCCCCGGCTTGGCTCGCACTCAAGACCCCTCGCCGCAGTAAAATCAACTCCAAAGTAGCTCTCTCTAAATTATTTCCAGTTTGTGCTTTTTAAAAATTTTTTCCTTTTGCCTTGCAAGGCACACCAAACAGAGGCATCTCAGGAAGCAAATCAGCCTTCAGCGACATCAGGCTTCTTCCAAGGGAAAGGAGCTCAGCTCAAGATGGCGTGGACAGGGAAGTGGGGGGGTGGCTCAGTGAGAAGGAAAGGAGACCTCAGAGACACCAGACTCAAACCAGCAACAAATTAAAAGTCCATGAAGACGGGGAAAGTCGTGGTGGAGGGAAGGAAGAGGAGCAGAGGGGTGGCAGAGGCAGGCTGCTTCAGGTCTGAGTCCTCTTTTCCTGCCCAGCTGTTCCCAAGGGGGCACTAACCTTCCCAGGCCAGGGGTCCTGCTGCCTAGGGTGGCCGAGGGACTGGCCCACCTCCTGAATTTCCCTCCTGCATTCTAAAGTCAGGACACACGGAGCATTCTGCTGGGCCACAAAGCCCCTCCCTTCTGCAGAATTCCTGAGGATCATTCAATCCTTCCGCTGTGGGATCTGAGTGGCCCTCATTCCACACTTCAGGCAGATGCCTAGTGGAGAGGCTGGGTCATTTCATCAACCAGCCATTCCAAGAGAAATCCAGCATTTAGACTCAAGTCTCTGAGCCCGTACGTAGCAACCCACTTCAGGTATTATGAATAAAAAGCTGCCTCTGTTCTCATCTCCCCTGGGCCTCCAGAGAAAACCTCCTTCATAGGTGGCCTCCAAAAACACCCAGTAGGCCTATTAAACTTTAAATGATGGAGAGAGACTTCTCCAGAGGCTGATTTTGCCGGGACCTGTCTCCCCAGGGTTCAACGGCTAAATGAAGGGCAGAAAATGAGTAAGAAGTAGGTAGGATTTGTGAAGCACATTCCAAAGATATATTAAAAAAAAAAAAAAAAGAAATAACAAAGCGTGTTTTATTTTAAAAGCCTTTGAACAACGCTCAATCCCAGTAAATATGGATGAATTTTCCTGTCTTTGTTGTGTTCTAAAAGGAAGCATCTTATAAACAGAATCCTTCAGGTCTGTGAGGTGAATTTCTTGTCCAATTGCTCAGAACAACAGCAAAAAAATGTATTGTCTGGGCACCGGTGGTGCACAGGTGCAATCCCAGAGGCTTGGGAGGCTGAGGCAGGAGGGTCCCAGTTCAAAGCCAGCCTCAGCAACTTAGCGAGGATCTAAGCAACTCAGTGAGACCCGGTCTCTAAATAAAATAGAAAAAGGTCTGAGAATGTGGCTCAGTGGTTAACTGCCTGTGGGTTCAGTCCCCAGTACCCAAAAAAAAAAAAAAAAAGAATTATTGTGAACACAATCATATGTAATCATTATTATTATTACTTTTTAATATCTATTTTTTAGTTTGAGGTGGACACGATATCTTTATTTTTATTTTTATGTGGTGCTGAGAATCGAACCTAGTGCCTCACGCATGCTAGGTGAGCACGCGACCACTTGAGCCACATCCCCAGTCTGCAATCCTTATTAACGTAAAAAATGTACTCTTTTATTTCAAAACTTTCAGGCCTAAGAATGACCCACAGAAAGATTTTCTTCTTGAAAAGCAAACAAATATTTGGAGAGAGAAAAGCTAGTTCTATACTTTCCTAAGAGCCTTGGCAAACTTAACCTAGTCTACTCTCATTTCACCCCCCTACCCCCCCAAAAAAACCCTAGAAACAAAGAGCCAATATTTAAAATTAAGAAAAAACTGTAAGACCATTGGACCCTCATAAGAAAAAAGGGAAACAAAAGATGAAAGGCTTTGTCCGACCTTTTGATCCTCTTGCCTGGCCAATGACATCAGTTCACTTGACTGAGAGGAACAGAACAAAGGGGCCAGGAAGTGAGCCGAGGGCCCCTGGCAGAGGATCTGTCCAACAGCGCCCCCTACCTGAGCCTCCTTAGACTCAGCAGTTGTAAGTCAACCCCTTTGAAGTCCAGCAATGGTCCTTCTGTTGACTCAGAGCCAAGCTGGGTAGCCAGTCAGGGGTTAATGCCCTGCAGTGATGAAGCAGAGAACAGAAACAGGCCTGTTCTTCCCATCACACAAGAGTCAGGTCTCCAGGAGATCCGGCTTTCCTCACTCCTGAGAAGCTGGTGGAGAACAACAAAACATGTCCAACCCAGGCTAACGAGCTGGGGAAGGGGGGCCTGGACCTAGCATCATGGCCTTTCCGCTTGGCCACATGAGTCTCCTTGGGGAGCAGGTGGCATCTGGAAGAGGACAAGAAGACTGTATGCTGATTTGTGCATGCCTTACTGAGTGAACCCCTTACGACCCTAGACATGAAAGGCCTCCTGTTGGGACCTGATGATGTCCCCGGGTCCTGGAATCAATAATCCATAGATATGTGGGCTGACTCTGTGTGTGTGTGTGTGTGTGTGTGTGTGTGTGTGTGTGTGTTTGTAGGCTTCTATGGGCAAGGTTGGTGAACCTAGGACTCTGGTGTTATGGTTTAGATGTGAGGTGTCCCCAAAAGCTCACGTGTGAGACGGTGCAGGAAGGTCCAGAGGAGACGTGACTGGGTGGTGAGAGCCTTAACCCAACCAGTGAATGGACCCCTGATGGGATTAACTGGGTGGTGGCTGTGGCAGGTGGGTATGGCTGGAGGAGGGGGCATTGGGGGCGTGGCTTTGGGGTCTCTATTTGTCTCTGGAGAGTGGAGTCTCTCTGCTTCCTGATCACCATGTGAGCTGCTTCCCTCCACCACACTCTTCCTCCATGATGTCCTGCCTCCCCTCGAGCCCTGAGGGATGGAGCCTGCTGTCTGTGGACTGAGACCTCGGAAACCGTGAGCTCCCAGATAAACTTTTCCTCTCCTAAAATTGTTGTGGTCCAGTCTTTTAGTCACAGCAGAAAACAGCCGACTATGACGACTGGTCACAAAGCTGAGTGAGGTGCCTTTTGGAAACAGGGTCTGGGGCGCCATCTGCATCCCTTTCAATCACAACCTCTTAGGCTGGGCCCTGGTTTTGCGATTTTGGTCTCCCGGGTGAGGCTCAAGTACACAGAGGTAGCATAACTAGTGCATGTGAATTAAAAAAAAATGGGTTATTTATACGGTTACATTCTGATGGTGACGATTTGTTTAGGTAACTAAGTGGAACAGGCTCCTAGTGTTGCTTAGAAACCCTCTAATGACTGTCTCAGAGGACGCCCGGCTGAGGAAGAGGAGGACCTTGGAAGGTACCAACGGGGACTCAAGTGGCAACTGCTGGCCCAGAATAACCATGTTCCCCGGGACCTACACAGAGGCACTCTTGGGGCTTAGCTGGGGGAAGGAGCTAAGTTAGCAAGGACCGATGGCATAGGAAATGAATCTACCTGTGACTATCTAATAAAATAACTCAGGCCCTGGCAAAGGAGAAAATGACCAATAACAGACCAGAGTACTAGTGAAAGAACTCTCCTGAACACAGGCTGCGCTAATGAAGCCCCCCGCCTTCCACTGGGAATCCTAGGACCTAGAACACGGGAGGTGCAAGGGGACCCAGAGGGTCTGCAGCCCCCCACCCTTGATTGACAAGAAGGATCCTTATTGAGACGTGAAGTGGTGAGCCCTGCTGTCCAAAGTACACACCAGCAGTAAAAGAGACCATGGAGCAGTTAGAGAATTCAGATAACCACTGAGCTGGCCTCAGACCTGTAGCCTAAGATCTGGGTCCAGATCATGATGAGCAGCTGGAGAACCTGCCCGACCAACGCTATCGAAGCAGCTAGTGACACCTGCGTCTCTCTGAGGACTGTATTTCCAGGGAAGCTGTCCCCAAGTCCCTCTCCTCCGCTTGCTTCTTTCTGAACTCCAAAGACAGAGGTAGACGCCTGTAATTAATCCCAGTGACTGAGGAGGCTGAGGCAGGAGGATCACAAATCCAAGGCCAGCTTCAGTAACTTAGCAAGGCCCTAAGCAACTTAGTGAGACCCTGTCTCAAATATTTTAAAAAAATAAATAAACTCCAAAGGACAATTTTTACATACACACACATACACACACACATACAATGCATACATTTATGCATCTCTGCACTAATACAGTACAGACAGAACAACTCCATGTTCTGCTCTCTGATGCTGATCCCTGGTGGACTCCGCTGCTGCCTGAGGTTGCTGGGGAATGAGTTGCTCAGCCTTCTCTGCAGACCGATGGCTCACCGCTGTGAACCCGCTGACTGCAGGTCAAAGCCATTCCCTTCCCTTTTTGGAGCAAAATGGCTACAGCGCCTGTGATTTATTGTACTTTCACAATACAAAACACACGTGGGCCCTTTCCTTTCTGGACTATACCCAAAGGCTAGAAGATGGCAAAACAGGAAAAAGGACGAGATGAAACCATGACAGAAGATCCGTGCTATAGTTCGATCACTAGGAGAATGCATTTGAAGGGCTTATTTTAATCCTGGACTTCTCACTTTCTGGACATCCCTCTCCCTCCTCATCCCTGATGCTTCCTGGTTGCCCTGAGGTGATAACTGTGCTCTGGCCCACCTGCCTTGGTACTCTGCTTCTCCACAAGCGCACAGCAAAGGGGCCATAAGAAGGGCTGAGGCCTCTGAAACTGTAAGCCAAATTAAACCTTTCCTTATTGAAGTTGCTTTTCTCAGGTATTTTGTCACAGCAACTGAAAGCTGACTAACATAATCTGGGATGGCTAAAATGCCATCCATAAAATGATCGACTGAACCTAATCACAATCAAAAACTTTTGTGAAATGAGGATAGAAAGATAAGCTACAGACTGGAAGGGAATAATTGCAAGCCACTTACCCAACAAAAGTCTAGGATCAAGGATATATAAGAACTGGGTGTGGTGGTGCACCTATAATCCCAGTGACTCAAGACGCTGAGGCAGGAGAATTGCAAGTTCAAATCCTGCCTCAGCAACATAGCAAGACGCTCAGCAACTTAGGGAGAAATTGTCTCAAAAAAAAAAAAAACCCACCAAAGCTGGGCATGGTGGTGCACGCCTGTAATCCCAGCAGCTTGGGAGGAGGCTGAGGCAGGAGGATCATGAGAGGAGGATAGCAGCCTCAGCAACGGTTAGGTGCTAAGCAACTCAGCATGACCCTGTCTCTAAATAAAAGACAAAACAGGGCTGGGGATGGGGCTCAGTAGTCAAATGCCCCTGAGTTCAATCCCCGGCACCAAAGAAAAAGAATATATAGGAAATTTTGCAAGCTCAACAATACCCTTTCCTCAGCTTAGTCAAGGTGCTTGGTCCTCCTGGGGACATGATGGCCACCCTGGGGTTTGGCCCTCTCCATCCAGCACCTAAGACTGGGCCCAGCAGCCACATGCCCAGCACTTGCCCACACCCTAGCCTCTGCCCCTGAGCTCACCTGCAGCCACTCTGCACCATTGAGGGGACAGCCAGAGTGACAAAGACCAACGTCCTCCACAGGGCACCTGGTGTCAGTGGGGAACCTTTCTGGCTTGGCATATTGACAAAGGCTCCAGCCAATATTTATCCCAGGAAGTCCCTCTGCCATGGGGGGCGGGGGGGCCATAAGACCTGCCCCACCGGCATGGGCCACCCCAGCAGACAGGGCTGTCCCCCATCCTGCTGCCCCAGTAGAAGAGGAGAGAGTTGGAGCAGAGAAGAAAATACCTGGTGATCCCAGGGAGATGTCGCAGGCTTTTGTCTTTTTAATGGAATCTCCTTTGTGAAAAGTTCAATGAAAAGACCCAACTCTAAATAAAATAACAACAACAAAAACTTCACAGCAAAAAAACCCAAGCCATCCAGTTGGAAATGGACAAAAGAGGTGAACACCCATTTCACGAAAGATTATTCAGAAATCAGCATGAGAACATATGTCCATCCTGTCTGTCTAGTGGCCCAAATGCAAATGAGGCATCCCGTGACCTATGGAGTGGACCAGA
Source organism: Ictidomys tridecemlineatus (assembly GCF_052094955.1). NCBI lineage: Eukaryota > Metazoa > Chordata > Mammalia > Rodentia > Sciuridae > Ictidomys > Ictidomys tridecemlineatus. The sequence goes on from NC_135478.1 coordinate 55,977,750, forward strand.
CAGGGCCAAGTGACAGCAGAAAAATACAGGTGAGGACATGGAGAACGAGGTCCCCGAGACAGGGCTGGTGGGAATGGACAATGGTCCAGTGGCTCTGGAAAACGGCTTGGGAGTTCCTCAAGAAAAGAATCACACATTCAACTCTCACAGGCTCAGCAAGTGCAGCCTGTGCTTTTCTCTTCTGTCACCTGCAGGCTCTCTGTTTACCATGCTCAGGCACCTGGATGGGTTACAGCAAAAACCTGGAATCAACACGGATGTCCTTCATTAACTGAGCAGTTAAAAAAAAAAATGTGCTCATCCATACCCCAGAATGCTGGTCAGCCGTGCAAGGGACTGAACCGTAGATGTACAATAACTATCGCTCTTTCTCTAGATGATCATCCATCCACCCATTTACCCATCTTTCTGTCATTGATCCATCTATCCATCTGTCATCTGTCCATCCACCATCCCTCCATCCATCCATCCATCCATGCATCCATGCATGCATCTATTGAAAATTATTTTAAGAAATTAGAAAACTGGACTGTGGTGGCTGATAAGTCCTAAACCACAAGGTTGGAGCAATCGGTACAGGGTTGGTGATGCTCTAACCAAGGGACCACATACCTTATATACAATAAAGTACAAGCACTGTGTATTGAAGGCATTGTATACTACATTACATACTGAAGGCACCGCAAGCTATATGCTCTCTGTCCTACCATCTCGATTCTGCTGTTGTAGTGGAAAAAGTAGCCTTACATTATATATAATAAATGGGAACCGCTCTGTTCCTCTAAAAGTTTAGTTATAAAAATAGTCTTTGAACCATATTTGACCCGGGGGAGCGTCATAGGATGAGGGTCCTTCCACTAACTGTGGCTGACAAAATTTCACATTTTTTAAATTTTTCCCTTCATCTTTCACCTTGATTCTTTTCAAGATCAAGGGTGCAAGTTGGGCATGGTGGCACATAAATGTAATCGCAGTGGCTCAGGAGGCTGAGGCAGGAGGATCGTGAGTTCAAAGCCAGCCTCAGCAAAAGTGAGGCCCTAAGCAACTTATGGAGATCCTGTCTCTAAATAAAATTCAAAATAGGGCTGGGGATGTGGCTCTGGGGTCAAGAACCCCAAGTTCAATCCCTGGTACAAAAAAAAAAAAAAAAGATCAAGGGTGTGATTTTTTTTTTTTTCTTAATCTTTTCTCAACACCACCTGCTATTCTGGAAAAAAAAAAAAAACCCTTGGCCATGTCTCATGAACTTTGATTATTTATTACATGATGAAGCTGAAATGTTGACTTCTAATAGTTTGTGAACTTTAGGGGGAAAACTTCAATGCTCAGTTTTGCATATACAAGCAAAGCCTAATTAGTGTAGATAACACAAACCACCCAGCTTTGATGGTCTCTTTGGTTTTCAAAAGCAAGAGTGGAGACACACAGACACCATAACCCAGGGAACCTCCAGGAAGTGCCTGAGGATGCTCCAGTGGGGACAGGGTGCCTTGAGCGTCCAGGATTGACTCTGGGACAAAAGCCTTCCTGGTTAACCTGATCCAGGCATGGCAAGTGCTGCTTCTGATGCGACAGAGTCCAAATGGCAACAGAGGAAAGAGGAACCCATAGGCTCGGGTCTGACAGCAAGTCCTTCAGCAACTTAGTAAGACCCTGTCTCAAATTTTAATAATAACAATAATAATAATGATGAAAATAATGGGGGAGGGGGGTGGGAATGGGAAAGACAGTGGAGTGAATGGGACAGAACTTTCCCATGTTCCTATGTGAACACCCGACCCGGGAAACTCCACATCATGTCCAACCACAAGAATGGGGAGTTAGACTGCATGTCTCATGTGTCCAAATGCACTCTACTGCCACGTGTAACTAAAAAGAACAAAGAAAAATAATGAGAGGCGAATGAAGCATTTTCGTGAGAGGTGTCTACAGGAAACTGACGGCAACACTCCTGTCAGGGCCAGCAGGAGGAAGAAGTCTTCCTCTTCTTCATCCCTGTGCCCTCTGGCAAGAGCAATGACGGGCACGTCACAAAACTGAAGTCAATGACAAACAGCCCACGGAAAGAAGGGATGATCAGGAAACTTAAGTCTCCCACCTCAAGGGAAGAACATCCGACCATTTTTGTTCCATGGAGACTCCAAACACCTTCCAAGATGCCCCGTGAAAGACCACCTCGTGTGTGTGTGTGTGTATGTGTGTGTGTGTGTGTGTGTGTGTGTGTGTGTGACATCCAACTCACCCCAGGTGAAGACCGTGAACTTCACATCTAACCTCCACATTTTGAAGTGGTATAACCACCTCACACGTGAAGAGGAACAGCCAGTATCCCCCAACAGGTCTCCCCAGTGTTACCTGGTACGCTTCAGATATGGGGGTCCCCCCAAAAGCTCATGTAGGAGACAATGCAAGAAAGTCTGGAGACGAAATGATGGAGTTAAGAGGATTTTAACCTAATGAGTGCATTGATCCACTGACAATGGATTAACTGGAAAGTCACTGCAGGCAGAGGGAGAGTGGCCGGAGAAGGTGGGTCACTGGGGGACATGCCTTTGGGCATTTTGTCCCTGGTGAGTCGAGTTCTCTCTGTTCCCTTGTCCTGAGCTGCTTTCCTTCTGCCATGACGTCCTGCCTCACCTCAGGCCAAGAGGTGTGGGGCTGGCTGGCTGTGGACTGAGACCTCTGAGACCTACAGACCGAGAACTATAACTTGGGCGACATCAACCAAAATCACACATACGGTCCATAAAGACCACTTAAACCTTTCAGATGCGAATGACAAACCAAAACAGAAGCTAGCACAACCTGAGACGGCTCAAAGTCCACTCTCCAACTTGCCCTGAGTCTCCAAGTCCCACTCATAACACCCAGAAGTCTGAAAAGCCACCATGTGTCTCACTGAGGTCCGGGTCAACAGACGTGCCACGCCAATGGCCCCTCCACAGGACCCACACAGACTCTGCTGGGCACAGGACACGGATGAGAAAGGCTGAAAGTTCTCCAGAAGGCATCATGCTGCCAACAGAACGTTTCTCCTGGCTTTGTCAAGACCACCCCAGGTGATGGAGAGGAAGTGGGGTCTTTCAAGGTGGTCACTCCGTGGTGTGCATCATTGGTGACTTAAAAAAATGTCTCCAGGCATTCCTGATATTCCCTGGGAAGGAGGGAGGTGGGGGACGACTGATCCTCGTCTGAGAACCACTGATGTACATTGATGATGATGATGATGATGATGATGACAGTAAAAACAGCAATAAATAATAATAACCATTTCCACTTATTCATTACTCAGTATCAGATGTTCAGCTAAATACTTCCTACACACATTGTTCTGCAAAACCACCCTAGGAGACAGGCACTATATAATTTTGCACATTTTATAAAGAAACCGAAGCTCGGGAAAATTAAATGCCCTATCCAATGGTGTCCGGGTAGGAAGAGGCTGGATGAAACCGTTGGTGCCTATCCTAACAGAATATCTCTGCCTGAGTCGTTTGTAAATCATAGAAATTCTTTCTTTAGCCAAGCACAGTGGCCCATACCTGTAATCCCAGATACTTGGGGAACTGAGGCAGGAGAGGATCGAAGTTCAAGACCCACCTGGGCAACTTTGTGAGACCATGTGTCTCAAAATGAAATAAAAAGAACGAGGGATGTAGCTCAGGGATAGAGCAGTTTGCTAGGATGCCCGAGGTCCCGGGTTAAATCACCTGGACTACCGCCCAAAAAAATGAAATAAAATCTCACCGTCTGGAGGCTGGGAAGCCTAAGCTGCAGAGTTCAACAGCATGAAAGATCCACCTTCAGCCTCTGGCTCCAGACTCACATGGAGGAAGACAAAAAGGAACCGGGGCATTCCTTCAAATTCTTCTATAAGGGTACCAAACAAAATCCCCACAGCTCTGACCTCATGACTTCACTGTCTCCCCAATATTCTACCACTCACTACTATCCCATTGGCCATTCAGTTCCACCACAGTTTTGGGGAAAAATTCTACCACCTGAAGAATCACGAGAACTCTCTGGGGACCTAGTGCCAGGCTATTCCAAAGAGAGGTGAATACGGTGACTGAAGGCGTGACAGAGGGTACCTGGTTGTAGTTAAGCAGGTCACCCCTGGACTGAGAACTCGTGGGCGGCTCCTATAAATAACATGTGCTTCACATACCACCTCAGCAACCGTCATCAGAACAACCTCTCCAGGAAGGTGCCAGTATTCTTGAGTTAGAGACAAATCAACAAAAACTTGAGTATGAAGAGATTAAGCAAATGATTCAAGGCCACTGTTTTGGTCAGCTTTTGCGCCAGTGTGCCCAAAAGACCCAACAAGAAAAAAACCTAGAGATGGAACAGTTTATCCGGGTCTCAGAGATTCAGAGGTTCAGTCCAAGGTCTGCCAACTCCATCGGTCTGGGCCCAACGTGGGGCAGAACATCATGGTGGAAATGACATGGCCAACCAGGAAGCAGAGAGAGTTCTGCTCACCAGGGACAAAGTATAAACCCCAAAGGTATGCCCCCAGTGCCCCCACCTCCTCCGTCTATGCCCCATCTGCTTACATTTACCACCCGATTAATCCATATTAGTGGATTAATCCATCGATTCGGTTACATCTCTCATAAGCTAATTGTTTTACCTCTGAATGTGTTTCTTAAATACCTCTGAGCTTTTGGGGAACACCTCATATCTAAATTTTAACAGTCACCTAGCTGGTTTTGCAGATGGAGCCAAGATTTAAAATGAGATCGGTCTGACTTTTGAGCTTGAGCGCTCGGAGCGTTATGCTTTCATGGGTGGAGGAGCCATAATAATGTCAACAGGCAATATGCAATCAATACTGACCGCCCTGGTTTGCATACCCTTGGGTCCCTTTGCATGGTGAAACCTTCACAAACCAACAATCCCCCAGCCTCATGCTCCAACCACCTCAAAAACTGGGGACCATTTTGCTTTCCCTGGACTCACTCGGGACCCATAAAGGTCTCAGATTTTTATATCTCATTTTGAGTAAAACCAGACTTTTTTATTTTTTTAAGTGCTTTCTCCTCTTTATAAGAATATTAAGTGCACGGCTGAAGCTCAACCGGGCTGTGTGAGGCACAGCCATGTTGTGTCTCATGGATAACCCAAAGGGGAAAGGAAAGAAAGGGATTTATGGTGGGAAAAGGAGAGCAATACCCAGGGTGGGAATAATCCAAAGTACAGATATTTAATATGAGGGAAACATTTGGATATTGGGAATTCCAAAGGAGAACCGAGCCCACGATTAGGGTCCAGAGGGCCCATGGGCCGGTTATTAAGAAACACATTCACATTAAAATACTAAGTTGCCTGTGCACACAGCTGTACCAGAGTGGCGTAGAACTGCTCCAAGGTTGCATGCAGCAGGCCCGTTGCAGACGGCAATGATGGCTCTAATGGCTGGGATAATTGACCACACTGGGACCCTAAGCTTGTTTCTGGACACTCCGGCACCTCAGATGCAGTGGGTGATTTAAAGCCGTCAGAACATGGAGAACAACTGTTACTGAGTCCAAGGGGAGGTTGTGGAGGTAGGTGAGACAGTCTGATATAAACCTTTACCTATTACAGAAATGCAGCAATCAGACACCATGCATTTCAAGCTCCTTTAAAACATGCAAACAATACAGCTTACGCCACCAGATGACGGGAGACAATGAAGACAGGGGAGAGACATCAATCAGCAGGGTGCAGAGAACTATTTAAATGTTGGGTCTTTCAGAAACACTTTCTACTGGGCTTCTGCCAGGTGCCCCCAGACTGCAGAAATCAGCTGTGACTGGAAGGGACACTGGCTGGCAGACCCAGCACCAGAGGACTGAATCTAGGGAAGATTCTAGAAGCTGGGGAAGGGCGTGAGATTCCATTGCCAAACTCAGAGGGAAAAGATGCTACACAAGCAAAAGGCATATCCTGGACATTCAGTTCAGCCTTTGTATTTTTTTTTTAAATATCTTTATTTATTTAATGTGGTGCTGAGGATCAAACCCAGTGCCTCACATGTGCAAGGCAAGTGCTCTACCCCAGCTTCTCTTCTATTTTATTTATTCATTTTTTGTGGGGGGGCTACTGGGGATTGAACCCAGGGTACTTACCCACTGAGCCCCATCCCCAGCCCTTTTTTTATATTTTATTTAGAGAGGGTCTCGCTGAGTTGCTTAGGGCCTCGCTAAGTTGCTGAGGCTGGCTTTGAACTTGTGATCCTCTACCTTCAGCCTCCTAAACCTCTGGGATTACAGGTGTGTGTCATTGCATCCGGCTCAATCCAGTCTTCTTAAGTGCACATAATAGTGAATCCTGCACAGTTCCTCTTGCCAGAAGGGTTCACAGATTTCCAAACTCACCTGGGTTCCCTTCCTCTCTAGCCCTCTGCACACACCATGTTCAATGCCCCTCTCACTACAATGAACGCATCCTGCCCTCCCTCTCTCCCCCAACGTCATCTAAACACGTCCTTCTTTATCCTTTTCCCTCATTTCCAGGTCTTCTCTTAGGATTTCAACCATGGCAGAAACATGAGCCAATGGATGAATTCATTCATCAAAAAGTGTTACCCAGGATTGGGGCTGGGGCGCAGCAGCAGAGCGCTTGCCTTGCACATGTGAGAAGGCATTGGGTCCGATCTTCAGCACCACATTAAAAAAAAATAAAAGAATAAAGATATTGTGTTCATCTACAACTAAAAGAATATTAACAACAACAACAAAAAAAATCATCCCTGCCGCCAAGCATGGTGGCGCTTGCCTGTAATCCCAGCGGCTCAGGAGGCTGAGGCAGGAGGATTGTGAGTTCCAAACCAGCCTCAGCAATTTAGCAAGGCCTTAAGCAACTTAGCAAGCTCCTCTGTCTCTAAATAAAACATTTAAAAGGGCTGGGGATGTGGCTCAGTGAGTAAGCACCCCTGGTTTCAGTACTTAGTATAAAAAAAAAAAATCATCCTTGCCTGTCATATCACAGATTGGTAGCGCCATTTTGGCTGTAAGGAATGCATGCGAAGGGTGGGATTTCAGATACTGTGGCACCCTCAGAGACCAGGAGGATCCTCCTTCCCATCAAGCCACCGCTCTCTCCCACTCTCTGACCTCCAGACCATACATACACCAAAAAGGACAATTAGTGCAGCCTCTATCCAGAAAAGCAATGTTTCCAAAGGGTTCTTTCAAGACAGACTGCTAAGCATACATGAGTCATTCCACTAAGAGTGTCCATTAGGAACACAAGACAGAAACTGTGGCGGATAAGATCTGGGAAACTCCGACAAACGGGAAATGAACTCCAGCATGGCTCTCCGGAGAGAACTCGATGCACGGACGGCCCTATCCCTTCTCTCGTTCCCAAGGATCCAGTCAAGTTTCCACCTGTCAGTGTCTCCAGGAAAATGAAGGGAGAGCTCATGGATCTCTGTGGTCCATCCACCAGGCAGAGAGTGGATCTCCTCCCAGACCTCCCGCCTGCCCACTCCAGCAACGGCTGTGTCCTTCAGGGAACCCGCCCACTTGATAATGGAGTTGATTGGATTTGTGTGTGTGTGTAGCTCTTTCCGCTTTCCTCTCCAAGACCTTCCAACTGCGGGGCATACAAGGAACATTGAACCCATGTTGGCTGAGATAAAGCGTCCACTGGTTTTCAACAAAAGATGGATAAATAATTGCATGAGACAGTGGAATGAATGGGACAGAACTTTCCCAGGTCCCTATGTGAACACATGACCAAGGAAAGGAAACTCCACATCACGTCCAACCACAAGAACGGGGACTTACACTCCATGTGTGTATGCTCTGTCCAAACACATTCGACGGTCATGTATAACTAAAAAGAACCAATAAAATAAACAAACAAAATAATCGAATGAGTGGCTGCCCATGGATGGAGGAAAGATAGGGCTCCTTTGGAAAAGATCATTGAATTTTAGCTGCAAGCAACTAACTGTGGACAGTGTCCTACGATATTAAGATCTGGGTACAGGAAAGCCAAACACTGGCATGCACACTTCATGATTTCCCTCTGGGCCATTTCACAGAATAATCTCTCACCTCCTGGCTCCTGGATGCGTGAAGAGCATCTACTGGCGCGGTAACAGGTTTCTCTCAGCAAATCTCTGAGCCCCTGCTGACTTAGACCAACAAGGAAGGCCACAATCACTAACATTTCCTGGGAACGGGGCTCGATGAGTGTCTAAACGTAAGTTCCTTCTTCTATGACACATCTTTGGGATGGTCTACCAAGCCCAGGAGCCAACCCTCTCCTCTGGGGAAGCTTCCTGCCAGACCTCCATAGGGTGCCCCAGGCGGCCATACTGGGCTGGGAATCCAAGCCTGCAGCACAGGGGTCAGGAGCAGTCACCTCACCCGGCTTGGCCACCAGGCCTCTCTTTCCAGGGAAGGAGAAGCTGTGACTGAGAACCAACCAGTCCCTCTCTGTGGGTGGCTGAAACTTTAGGAGGAACTAAGGGTTCTTCAAGTTTTCTTCCACATGAAAGCCAGACTTGCAGAGAAAGAAGACAAACCGAGGGAAACAATGATATCCCTCAGTTTGTTGATAGTCTTTCGGGTTGGGACTCCATTCTTGCTCCTGTGTGGCAGGAGCTAGCCCTGGATCTTTGTAATAAAGACATACTTCCCTTTTTGGGGGGTGGGGGGTGGGGGGTGGAGGTATACCAAGGATTGAACTCAGGGACCCTTGACCCCTGAGCCCCATCCCCAGCCCTATTTTTAAATTTTATTTAGAGACAGGGTCTCACTGAGTTGCTTAGGGCCTCACTAAGTTGCTGAGGCTGGCTCTGAACTGCAGTCCTCCTGCCTCAGCCTCCTGAGCTGCTGGGATGACAGGTGTGCACCCCCACACCTGGCTTCCTTGCTCTTCTGCGGCTGTGTCTAAGGTTAGTCCCCACAGCTAGTTTGTGGATGATAATTGAATGTATTTTCTAATTTCCTGAGAACATGAAAGTCTTCCTTATGTTTATCGATACCATGCCCATGTACACAACTCACATCTATAAACACAAAACTATTTCTTCCATATAAACCCCCACAGACACTCAGGGGAGGGGGAGAGGTAACCTCATGATTTCTGAATGAATCCAGCCTGAAACTGATCTGTGTCTTTCCATCATCAAAGCCAAGCTATCTAAATAGCTTCCAGGAAACATTTTCCCCCCTACCTATTAGTCACATGATAAGTGATTTGTTTAACTGTAAGGGGAAAAGTGAAGGGGGAAAGAACTGCCGCCCAGCTGACAATGCATATGAAACTGGTGACTTGGTACACGTACAATATAAAAGACGGCCCAACAGGCTATTTTAGAAATGCAATCCCATGCGCACCCTGGGATTCCATTTTGGGCCTTTCACACTGGTGGCCATTTGGAAGAAATACACACCACACCATCACAGTAGGAATGCAGAAAAATGTCATTATGATCATGTATCTCCTGTTACCCCAGTGCTTCTCAGGAGTGCTGATATGGGGACACGTATAGCCATGACCGTACATCTACAAGAATATCTTCCCTGAGCAAGGACTAAAATAAAGTTACAGGATCATGACAAGAGTCAGCAATGGCCAGGCACATGGCACACCTGTAATCCACCTGTAATCCCAGCGGCTCGGGAGGCTGAAGCAGGAGAATCACAAGTTCAAAGCCAGCTTCAGCAACATGGAGAAACCCCGAGCACCCTAGCAAGATTCTGTCTATAAATAAAATACGTGAAGGGCTGGGGATGAGGCTCAGTGGTTAAGCACCGCTGGTTTCAATTCCCAGAACAACAGCAAAAAAAGTTAGCCATGGCACCTGGTATTCTATGCTCCCAAGCAAAGCTGAACCACATAAAAGTGGTGACACAAACTGACGGGTTATCACTGGTGCATGGTTTTTAAAAGGGAAAAAAAACAAAAAACTGTTCGTATTTATTCATGCTACATATTTATTTAAATATATTTAGTTATTAAAGAGCAATACAAAAATAAAAGGTCCAAAGACGTTCACAGAAATCAAAGCATCTTCAGGCTTCCGAAAGAGTTCAGGAGGAGAGAGCGAGAGCAGAGCAGAACCAGCCTCCAAGCCATCCTCCGTCTCACCCCACCCAGCACGCCCAGCGCCCCAGTGCCGTCATGAGTCCATGGGAGCTGGGTGACATCTGTGACAGCTCGGTCCCTCCCACCGTTCACCACCCACCTAGCTGTTCCAAGAAACCCTAGAGCAGGACCACCCTCCGCCAAAGCTGATGGGAGGCCATTGGAGGTAAAAGAGAGGCAAAGGGGAAACACAAGAGCAGCTCAGGTGTTTGTACAGTGATCACTAAGGACAAAACAGAAAAAAAATCAAATACCCACTAGGAGATTCTATAGGGGGGCCTGCGGATCTCGCAGACATGCAGACAAACCGTGATGGTAGAAGGCAAAGAAGGAGTTGCCTGGGAGTTGCTGGGTGGGTAAGCAAGGTACTTCTTCCTTCCTTTTTTTGGGGGACAGGGGGTACCAGGGATTGAACTCAGAGTCACTTAACCCCTGAGCCCCATCCCCAGCCCTCCCAGGGTCTTGCTGAGTTGCTTAGGGCCTTACTGAGTTTCTGAGGCTGGCTTTGAGCTCAAGAGAACCCCGGGAGCATCGCCGAATATCACAGAAGAAGCCTTTTATGAAGAAATATATGGCTGTCATGTGTTTATGTGTCTGAGAGATGATGATAATTCAGGCTTCATTTCTACAGTAATTTGATTTGATCACTTAAAAACACAGACATAAAATGGTTCATTTATATAACCAGTCGCTAAGAGTCCTGGCATTTTAATAGGGGGCTTATGAAAATATTACCTTTTGAAAGAAAACACAAGTGTCTACGGGGAGGGGAAGGATGGATGAAGCTCATAAAAGTTAACGACATTTTAGTTTTGGTTTGGGAGCACGGTAAGATCATCCACTCGAGAACCACCGTCTACAGATGGATTCCAAAGTCCTACCTGGGACAACTCCCAGCCACTTGCTGCCAGGAAAGTTCCAGAAGCCAGCAGCTTTCAGATCTGTTCCTCCCTAACCCCAGGACCAGGGAAGTCTCAGTGATCCAAGGAACTGCAGAAGGGCTCTTCAACAGTCTGACATTGATCACACTGTCACATGCATGGGTGAATATGCTACGATGAAACCCCTTATTCTATTAACTCTGACGCACCCACTTAAAAACAGATGGAGGGCTGACTCTGGGCCCTGGATGGGGAATGAGAATGCCTGGCCTAATCCAGTCTAGGGGCCTGAAACTGACTGTTAAAACCCCTTTAAAGAATGGAGGAACTGGCCAGAGTGGTAGCTCCTATCTGTCTTCCCAGCTATTCAGGATATTGAGGCAGGAAGATCACAAGTTCAAGAGCAGCCTTAGCAACTTAGCGAGGTCCTAAGCAACTTAGCCAAACCCTGTCCCAAAATAAGAAATAAAAAGGGCTGGGGATGTAGCTCAGTGGTAGATGTGCCAGGTTCCATACCTAGTATGAGACGGGGAGTTACTACCTATGGTGGTTGTTTCTGAAGATAAAACACCTGTTACGCCCAACACAGTGGCACACACCTGAATCCCAGCAGCTCAGGAGGCTGAGGCAGGAGGATCGGGAGTTCAAAGCCAGCCTCAGCAATTTAGTGGGACGTTAAGCAACTCAATGAGACCCTGTCTCAAAATAAAATCTAAAACAGGCTGGGGATATGGCTCAGCCGTTAAGTGCCCCTGGGTTTAATCCCTAGTACTCCTCCCACCCCCACCCCGCAAAAAAAAAAAAAAAAAAAAAAAAAAAAAAAAAACCTGCTAAGTGCATTCAAATTCAGCAGTTTCAAGTGTTGTGCAAGGTGGAACAGGCTTGTAATCTCAGCAACTCCAGAGCCTGAGGCAGGAGAACTGCAAGTTCGAGGCCAGCCTGGGTAACATGGGGAGATCTAGCTTCAAAGCAATAAAAGGAGGATCACGAGTTCAATGCAATAAACAATAAAATAAACAAACTATAAACGTTAGGCTGGAGCTGTAAGTGGTCAACTGTGTACTTAGCAAGCACAAAGCCAAGAAAAAAATCCCCAGCACAAGAAAAAAATCTACAATGGTGGTTGTACATGTTGGCCACTGATTAGAATTACTGAGGGGGGAAAAATTTTTAATTCTGATACCAGGACTTCCCTTCCATCCCTCGCCCAATTCTAATTCTCCTTGGCTTGAACAGTGACATTTTCATACATCCCATGGATGATTCTAATGTAGTCACAGTTAGAAATTACCATCTGAACTGGGGGCAGAGACACAAGGATCATGAATTCAAAGCCAGCCTCAGCAACTTAGTGAGGCCCTAAGCAACTCAGTGAGACCCTGTCTCTAAATAAAATACAAAATAGGGCTGGGGATGTGTTGCTCAGTGGTTATGCACCCCTGGGTTCCATCCCTGGTACCAAAAAAAAAAAAAAAACAGAATTACCATCTGTTGCATGCAAGAAGCAAGAGCCCTAGGTTTGATCCCCAGTCCTGCTAAAAAGGAGGAGGAGAGAGAGGGGGAGGAAAAATGAGGAAAGAAATCACCATCTAGAAGGATTGGGGGAAGAACTGCTAAGTAGCCGAAAGAAGTTTTATCCCAATGTTTACAATGGATAGTGCGACAAAGGAGGTAAATTAAAAATTCCACTAGCCAGGAGCAGTGCCCACTCCCACTGCAAAAGGGTCTCAAGTTCAAAGCCAGCCTCAGCAACTCAGTGAGGCCCTGTCTCCAAATAAAATGCAAAATAGGGCTGGGGATGAGGCACAGTGGTCAGGTGTCCCTGAGTTCAATCCCCGTCCTCCCTCCAAAAAAATTCCATTTAATCTCTTAATTTAAACTGATAACCATATGGGGACAGTGGCTACTATAGTAGACAGCACAATTATAGAAATCCATCAGTATGCCTTAGCATTATTGGTTGGAAATTTGTTAAGTGGGATGTTCACTGTAAGTACAGTGGCAAAACCGATCAGCTCTTATTGTCAATATCCATTAGTGGACATGAGTGACTGTCCAAGGTGGACCTTTGCTAAGAATTCAGATGCCCTGAACAACTAATAGGAAGGAAAATGATCACCATCATTGAAAATATGTTAGATATGTTCACACATGTTCTAAAGACACAACTCTTCGGGATCTGTACCCAACAACACACCGTGTGGTGCTGCGGATGGAACCCAGGGCCTCACGCAGGCTGGGCTAGCCTCTACCACTGAGCCACATTCCATCAGGTTCATTCCCAATTTGCTGTCTGTCACACAAGAACCAGTGGCCAGCCACAATCATCATAAATACCACACTATCAGAGTAACACAAAAGAAGTAAAAGGAGTTAGGGATTTAAGATACTATGCACAGTTTTGATTTTATAATGGGTGGAAAGAATGTTTTAGGCAGGTGCAGTAATGCACACCAGTAATCCCAGTGGCTCAGGAGGCTGAGGCAGGAGGATCACAAGTTCAAAACCAGCCTCAGCAAAGGTGAGGCCCTAAGCAACTCAGTGAGATCTTGTCTCTAAATAAAGTACAAAATAGGGCTGGGGATGTGACTTAGTGGTTGAGTGCCCCTGAGTTCCATCCTGGCTACCCACCACGCACCCTCCCCCAAAACAAAGAACATTTTACTTCATCTTCCTACTATTAGCACTGACTCCAGTGTTTAAATATATTAAATGAAGGGGCATATGTGAGGCACTTGGTTCAATTCTCAGCACCACATAAAAATATGTAAATAAAATAAAAGTATGTGTCCATGTACAACTAAAAAAATTTTAAATATATGTTAAATGGATGAATTAATAATTTATCAATAGTGTATTTATCCATTATCTTTAATATTGTACCTTAATTTATCAATAAATTTTTAATAGAACATTAACTACAATATAAAGGTACATTAGCTACAACTTAAGGAATATATTGAAAATACATATATTATATATGAGGAATATAGGGCTTAGGCATAGGTTACAGCCCACAAAATTATTATCACATCTCACTTTTATTTCAATATGAATTTTTTAGAGTATTAGGGATACAGCAAGCCTGAATGCCTGGGTACTACATATTCCTTAATTTGAATAAGATTACATACATCAGTTGAGTGATTCCAGAGATGTGCATATTTTGCCATGAAATGATATGCTTTTTTTAAAAAAGATTATTTGGATTTTGCATTTCAGATACTGACATATTTTATATCTGAATTTAATTACATTTAAAAATGCTTTGCAGCATATCACATTTAGCTAATTATATGTGAGGATGTCTTTACATTAAAACTCGTTTATTATGTTCTATATGGAATTCACCAAAAGGAATCATCCATCTATGGCTCTACATTTTTTTAAAATGCTATAACACCCCTTATCCATACTTTCACTTTCCAAGATTTCAAATAACTATAATCAACTATGATCCAGAAAAGTTAAATAAAAAATTCCATAAATAAATTGAATACTGTTCTGAGTGACGAAATCTCATATGACAATTTGTTCCATTGCCCAGGATGTAAATCTTCCCTTTGTTCAACGTATCCATGCGGTATACACCACCTGCCCATTAGTCATTCCAAGGCTGAGTTACTAGATCACCTGTCACTTAAGTAAGACTTATGTAGAAGCCTCATACTACATCACAATGTCTACATCCTTCATCCCACTTCTTCTCCTCACATAGGTACATATCGTCTCAGATTATCAAAAGAGAAATAAAGATAAGTACAGTAAAATAAGACATTTTAAGAATCAGAGAGAAACTCCTTTCACATAACATTTGCTACAGAACATCATCGTAATAAGCTCTATTAGTTGCGGTTGCCAGGCTCTTCCTCTGCCTAATTCACGAATCACACTTTCTCATGGGCATGTAGGTATAGAAACAAACATGGGTTCCAGTATGATCCAGAATTTCAGGCATCCACTGGGCGCCCTGGAATGCATCCTCCCTGGACCCTGGCATGTACCAGTTGAAAGGAAATGAGAGTTTAATCTGGTGTATTGAAACATGCGCAGTGGCACAAACCTGCAATCCCAGTGAGACCCTGTCTCAAAATACAAATAAGGCTGGGGATGTGGCTCAGTGGGCAAGTGACACCGAGTTCAATCCCGGGTACCCCGCTCCCCGCAGAAAAGCTGGTATATTAAGTCGTCTAAAAATAAAAATTTTAAAAAACAATTTTTACTGGGGGCTGGGAGTGTAGGTCAGTGGTCGAATGCTGGCCTAGTGTGAGCCAAGCCCTGCGTTCAATCCCCAGAACTTCAAAACAAACAAATAAAAACACTGATCTACTTCTTGTTAACCCCCAGATATACTTGTGCCTCCTCACATTTCCAAAGTGAAGCTAGATTAACAATCCAACGGTCTTATAAAGAGAGGGGCCGTGGACACCGCCAACCTGTCAAGTACCTTGACTTGTGTGCTCTGAGTGGCTCTCAGGACGCACCTCTTCTGGGCCATGTGCTCTCGGTAAACACCCACAGCCCTGGCCTTGGAGCATGCCATTTTTATGATAGCAGTGAAAAGAGTTTGCCGGCTAATGACATGGCACATGGAACAGAGTAGGACACAACGGTCTAATACAAGAGAAAAGCCGACTCTCAAAGAAATCTGGAGTATGATAACAGCTTAAAACAGCCAATTCCCATGCAAGAGACCATGATAGCTCCTAATTATTCCTTTCTAGTTATATAGGAAGAACTAAAACACATAGCAAATTAACTGCAGTTAAAAAACAACTAAGTAAAATTATGTGGGTCACCCTGTCGCTTGATGTTCCTTTAATTTTCATTTATTTATTTATTTGTTTATTTATTTATTTACTTACTTATTTATTTATTTCTGGTGCTGAGGGTTGAACCCAAACCCATGCACGTGCTGAGCATTGAGCCACACTGCCAAGGCCTGATTTACCTTTTCAAAATAAAATTTATTAATTTATTTTGGAGACTGGGGATTGAATCCCAGGGCACTCTCACCATGGAGCCACATCCCCGGCCCTTTCTTCTATTTTATTTAGAAACAAGATCTTACTGAGTTGCTTAGGACCTCCCTAAGTTGCTGAGGCTGGGTTTGAACTCAAGATCCTCCTGCCTCAGCCTCCAGAGTCACTGGGATGACAGGTGTGCGCCACCATGCCCAGCTTAAAAATAGAATTTAAAAAGCAAACCGTAGTCTTTTTTCATAAACCCACAATATTCTGTTTGTGTTTCAAACACTGTCCCAGGCCAGAAAATGTTGGCTAATTCGTCCTCTCTGGGTGAGCCTCCACGTTTGTCTACCAAGCATTCAGCTGCACTGTTTTGTAGAGAGTTTGCATGGTCTGTTTCAATTGAATTCAGCAAATATTTATTGAGGCTCTATCTGCCAAGCTCCAGGCCAGGTGCTGGAGATCTGATAACAAAGATGGTCAAATTTCCTGGGGTGATGAGCAACAGCTGGATTTCTGACTGAATAAAGGTTGATGTGTGTAATAAAGGAAGCTAGCCCAGGTGCACCCAGAACTCACAGCAGGGGCGTCCACTCCCCAGGAGGGGAAAGGAAGCCTCCCAGAGGGCAGTGAATCCCAGGTGGCCACAGACACAGCAGGAAAGTGAAGAGGCTTCCTGGCAATGGCCGCTGTGGCGCACACCTGTAATCCCAGTGGCTCGGGAGGCTGAGGCAAGAGGATCACAAGTTGAAAGTGAGGCCCTAGGTTCACTGCAAGATCCGTAATGTAGGTTCAACCTCATTCTTCCTGGAACATCTACCCATGTACCTGTTCCTCGGGAACTTTTATATGTATTTCCTGCTTCAGGATGATGCACATGTTGGCTCAGCACCTGGAACTGTTTCATAGCTGCTGAACTCGCTTGCCCTCAGCCTCACGTGCCGTACCTCACAGCGGAGACGCCCTTGCGCTGTTCACCTGAGTAATCCAAGTGTCACAGAGCTGGGGCAGAGCAAAGATCCCCCTTCAAACTCTAATTCTTGCCATCAAGTCAGAAGGCTTTCATACCTGTAACCCCAGGGGCTCAGAACATGTGGTTCAGAGAAACAGGGAGGAGTTTATCAAAGGGACAGGAAAGGGGAGAGGGGACACTCTCAGGGAGACAGGGGGTCCTCTCAGAGAGGAGAGGAACTAGGCGTCTCTCCTGCACTCCAGTTTTATTGGGGACCCCAGAGAAGTTCCCAGAGTGCTGCCCAGGTCCACCTCTTGACTTTTGACTGACAGTAAGGTGACATCAGAGTTTCAAGTCCCCACTGTCGGGGTCACCTGGGCCCCTGCTGACTGGTTCTAACTGGATTCTCACCCCTGCATTCTTACAGAGTTTGTGGTTAGGGGGAACTATCCTTATCGTCCAGAGTTTCAGGATCTGGTCACAAGTCTCCTGGGCTCCTCCCATTGACATTATCCTGGGCCTGCGTTTCTCCTTCAGGGAACAGGCCATCTGCTGAGGAATGTGACACGTCCTGTCCACGGAGGCCAGGCAGGGCTGCAGGTGAACTGCTTCTTGGAAAAGAAAGCACGTGGGGGGTCAGCACCGTGGGCCCATTTTATAGAATTTTTATTTTACAAAGTTGATTGTGCTGACTTAATGCCGAGTCCACCCCAGCATGAAGATGTCACAAGGCAGAGTTGGTGCAGGAAGTCCTCTCAGGATGACAGAGCCCGTCCTTTCAGAAACTGTGGAGCAGAACTCTTTAACTGCACATTGAGCAAACACAATGCGTGGGCAGGGGCGTGTTTCTCAAAACTCATCCAAGTGGACCACCTGGGCTTTGTCCCAGGGATTCATGATTCGATTGACCGACCTTCAAACAGACCTACTAGACTGTCTGACAATCAGCACCCAAACAGGACACATCTTTCTTTCTACTGCTGCATAAGCAAGTCTTTCAAAGCAAGAAGGGGAAAAAAAAAATTTAAAACTCACCACACTTGAAGATAGTGTTATTTACTGTAACAACCCCCCCCACCCGCCTCCACACACCCCCCCTACCCCACCCAGAACTTTTTAGCTTACACTGCATCAAATTACCATTTTCTGGGAGATCCTCAGAGATGAGTTTTTGGTGCTTCTGCCAAGAAGGAAACAGTTTTAGAAGCCTGCTCATTACCATTTGAGAGTGGGCCAGGATTTCTTGCTGTTTACAGCCAATGTGTGGGGATCACATCCCGACTGGTACATCAGCAGCCTCAACCTCCCCGTGGGGGGAGGGGGGCTGATGGGTAGGAGGGGTAGGGATGGGGATGACCTTTGTGTTTGTTTGTTTAGGTGAAGGACCGCCCTTTCTATTCTAATTTAGCAAGGTCCTTTACCTATCAGGATCCTGAGTCTCCGGGCCCCAGCCTCCTTAGAATCACAGAATCTTGAATGTCTGTGCAAGCATCTGTATCCACCAGGATTCTTCTGAGATACAAGACACAGGGGACTTAGGCCCTAACTCAAGTCACCCTTCCTGGAAGACTCTGATGTCTTGTGCCAGTAACCCGACTTCAGACACGATCTGAGCTGGGTGCAGTCTACACCACCAACACGGCTTCTCTCTCTATCTCTGTGGGATTCTTTCCCAGGATCCCTATGGGAGGAACACAAGCCCGCAGCTGAAGGCCAATATCACCCAGGTCCAAGGGAAAGGAGACCCACTGCCCTTTCCTGCCATACAAGCCAGAACCCATCATTGTAGGCAAGGGAACGTTAATGTTATTCTCTGTCTGCCCAGTCCTGGGCTACATGGACACCCCAACAGCTGGAGGTCCAAAACCCTCAGAGGAAGGGGTGTTGATGATTCCGAGTAAATTTAGGAAGCTCTTAGCTGGAAGACGGCAGGTGGGCACTGGCTACAAACACCTGATCCAAGTAATGAATAGAGTAACCCTTTGCACTAGAATCTCAGAATCTCAGAACTGTCGAGCTCAAACACTGTCTGCAGTTATCTAAGGCAGCAAAGTGTGAACCACAGCCTTGCATGAGTGTGCACACCTGTCATCCCAGGGGCTCAGGAGACTGAGGCAGGAGGATCGTGAGTTCAAAGCCAGCCTCAGCACCTTAGTGAGGCCCTAAGCAACTCAATGAGACCCTGTCTCTAAATTAGATATAAAAAAGGGCTGGGGATGGGGCTCAGGGGTCAAGTGACTCTGGGTTCAATCCCTGGTACAAAACAAATGAACCAACCTCTTCAGGCCCTGAGGGCTCCTTAGACTTTGGATACAAGGTCTATGTTCACATGACAAAATCATACTGTGGTAAAGTATAGGACCAATAACCCCAAGAGAAAGGGAGGAAGGAAGGGAGAGAAGGAGGAAGAAGGTGAAGGGAAATTAAACAGAGAAAAAAATACCTAAAAACTAATCAACAAGTTGCAGTATGTGGACTTTATTTTC
Organism: Ictidomys tridecemlineatus; assembly: GCF_052094955.1. Lineage (NCBI taxonomy): Eukaryota > Metazoa > Chordata > Mammalia > Rodentia > Sciuridae > Ictidomys > Ictidomys tridecemlineatus. The sequence continues at coordinate 55,997,131 of NC_135478.1, forward strand.
ATCCTTATTAAAATAGCAAAAAAAAAAAAAGATATATCATAACAATTGACAAATTAATTGTTTGAACACTGAGTGCCTATTTGATGACTGAAATATTTTATGGTAATTTTTTTTTCCTACCAGGGATTGAACCCAAGGGCACTGGACCACTGAGCCACATCTCCATCCCTTTTTAATATTTTATTTAGAGACAGGGTCTCACTGAGTTGCTTAGGTTCTCACTAAGTGGCTGAGGCTGGCTTTGAACTCTCAACCCTCCTGCCTCAGCCTCCTGAGCCACTGGGATTCCAGGCCTGCACCACCACACTCAGCTATGGCCAATTTTTACACTTTAACTTTTTAGTTATGCTTCTTTAAAAAAAGAAAAAAAAAAAAAACAAAGAAACCTCTCTCAGGCTGAGAGATTGCCCTGCATGTACAAAACCCTGGGTTCAATCTTCAGCATCACAAAAATACCAAATCTCTCTCTCTCTCTCTCTCTCTGTCTCTCTCTCTCTCTTATAAGCACATGTTGAAATATGCATGGAGTAAGAGGACATCTAGGAATTGCTTCAGAACAAAATAGGGGGGTTGGGGGTGCAGCTCAGTGGTGGAGCACTGGCCTCGTGCATGTGAAGCACTGGATTCGATCCTCATCTAAATTAATAAAGAAAATAATGGTATTGTGTCTATCTACAACTAAAAAAAAAAAATTGAATGAACTAAAATAGGAAGGGTGAAGTTTAGCCACATGGTTCTGTGCTGCTGAGCAGGGGCTTGATAGACATAGGACCCTTCTTATCCATTCCTGCAGTCTGAGGCTGGTGAGAACAAGGCAGAGCCCCACGTGGCACTACGCAGAACTGTCCCACGCCTGCTTCCACCGATGTGTCCGGCCTATGCTGCCCTTGTTTGACAAAAAAAAAGAAAAAAAAGAAAAACCTCCACCCAAAGTAACGGATGTGATTTTTTGCAATGGCTATTTACTGAGCCTACACTATGTGTGGGAATGATCTAGACACCAGGATGCTTCAGGAAGCTTGCCTTTGAATGATGGGCACATGCCTGCCATGTCCCCTACCCAGTGTCACCAAAGGAGAGGGCTCTGGAATTCAAGAGCCTGGACATGAATCTTGGTTTGGCTGGTTACTGGGTGCTGGGAGGCTGCAGAAATTCTTTACATTCTCTTCAAAAAATGGAGACATTTTAAAATCTACCTTCTGGGTTGTCATAATTGAGTTAAAGATAAGGTTCTGATATGCACAACACAAAACAATCAACCATGTGACTCATGATTATCGTACTGAAATTTTCCCCAGGAACATTTTTAAGTTACTTTCTTTAATTAAAAGAAGATTAAGCTGGGAGCTGCAGTGCACACCTCTAATCCCAGTGGCTCGGGAGGCTGAAGCAGGAGGATTGCAAGTTCAAAGCCAGCCTCAGCAACTTAGTGACACCTTGTCTCTAAATAAAAAAGAAAAAGGCCTAGGGATGTGGCTCAGTGGTTAAGTGCCCTTGGGTTCAATAGATGAATGGATACAGAATATGTGGTACACATACACAGTGGGACATTATTATTCAGCATTAAAAGAGAATAAAATCATGGCATTTGCAGGTAAATGGATGAAGTTGGAGAATATCATGCTAAGTGAAGTTAGCCAATCCCAAAGAATCAGAAGCCAAGTGTTTTCTCTGATTTAAGGATATTGATCCATAATGGGGTTGAAACTGGGGGGCACGGGAGAATTAAACTCTAGATAAGGCAAAGGGGAGGGAGGGGATGTGGGGAGGAGAAAAGGGTGGGGTATGGGGGTATAGGAGTAAAGATGGTGAAACGAGATGGACATCACTACCCTAAGTATGTGTATGAAGACACAAATGGTGTGACTTTACTTTGTGTACAATCAGAGATATAAGCATTGTACTGTATATGTGTAATATAAATTGTAATGCATTCTGCTATCATATATAATAAATTAGAATAAAATAAATAAATAAATAAATGACTGTCCTCCATTTCCCTCACATATATACCTCACATCTAAATATACCTCACATCTAAAGTGGCATTCAGAGCTGAAGGGTTTTACCCAGGAGGCAATATCACTAGAAGTTACGGCTTTTATCTATCAATATTTTCACCTCTTCGCAAGTTATACAAAATATCTCCTTCATGAAAAATGCCATGATTCTTATGTAGGATTAAATGGACACAGCCAGGCATGGTGGTGCATGCCTGAAATCCAGCAGTTTGGGAGGCTGAGGCAGGAGGTTCACGAGTTCAAAGCCAGCCTCATCAATTCAGAGAGGCCCTAAGCAACTTAGCAAGACCCTGTCTCTAAGTACAAAATAAAAATGGCTGGGGATGTGGCTCAGTGGTTAAATGCCCCTGGGTTCAATCCCCAATACCAAAGAGAGAGAGAGAGAGAGAGAGAGAGAGAGAGAGAGAGAGAGAGAGAGATAGAGAGAGAGAGAGAGAGAGAGAGAGAGAGAGAGAGAGAGAGAGAGATATTAAATGATGCTAAGTATTTGAAGACGCCTCCTGACAGAGGCGTGAACCCTGCTCTCTGTCACTATCCACCACAGCGGGCATAAGGAAAGACACCCATAAAAAGTGGAGGAGAGCAGAGAGTAACTTATCTTCAAAAGCACAGACCCGGCAAATGTATTAACCACTCTTAAAACAGAGATTGGTCTGAGATGTTTTAAAAGCTTATCATCTTGGAAAACCTAAGCCTGGGATTCCTTCTGGGAAAACTAATTTGGGCAGGGAAAAGAAAAGCACTTCTAACTTATCAATTAAACATTTTGGCCGTGGCACATTCTTTCTTCTTTCTAACAGAAGATCTCTTATCAGCTCTAGAATCTGCCTAGCACTTAAACAATACTTTTTTTAAAGGACCTTCCTGAAAGTGATTTGGGAACTTTTTAACCCAGGGCTGGGGGATGCAGCTCAGTGGCTGAGCCCCAGAGCTCTCTCCATTAGGTGACACCATGCAGCTGGTTTGACATCAGCCTGGATGGGTGTGTCGATGCCCTGGAAATCAGCAAGTCTGACCAATCGCGTGTCTCTCTTCCCCAGAGGGCCAACTGCTGAACACTGGTGAAACCCATCTTGGAAATCAGGATCGGTCCCCGTACTCCTCCATGTTGAAGAAACACCCAAGAAACACCGAGGCAAGAGCATGGATGAGAGAGAGAGAGAGAGAGAGAGAGAGAGAGAGAGAGAGAGAGAGAGAGAGAGAGAGATTCCTCCAGAGAGGAGGGGGTCCAGAGCTGCTGCCCAGGGAGTGGGGGTGTCTTGCCCCTTGTATAGATTTTAGGTTTCCTTTCTTCCTGTCTCTTATCTTGTCTACATGACCAAAAGGGCAGAAAGAGAGCTATGCGGGGAGGGGGGGTGGATTTCTTGTGTTGCAAAATGTGGTCTTTCCCCTCCTCTGGAGGTTGTTAGCAACCAGGTGATGGAGTGCTATCTACACATTTCCTTTTCTTTGATAATTAGCTACCTGTCCTTTGCCCTCCTCTCACTAGCAACCGCTGAAGTTAAATGCCCTTCGAAAGGGACTTACTTATTAAATAAATTATTGCAAAATGTTCAAAGAATTTCCAAAACCTCTTGACGGGTACTACAAAACTATATATCTATGAGGAAAGATGCCCACAGTCTCCTTGAGTCAAAATTATGTGTCATGTAAAAATCATGGACATACATGCATACGTACTCGTGAATGCAGGATTCCACTGAAGATGTGTGTGTATATATGCATGCACATTATATGTACAGGTATCTGTGTGCATACCTAACATATGAGGGAGAAATGTGGAAACACATACACCAAATACATCAATGAACAGTGTAATTATGACTGAATGCTATTTTCTTCATTTTGCTTCTCTGAATTTTCCAAGTTTCAGAGTGAACCTTCATAATGGGTAGGAGGCCACAATAAAAATTCAAATAGAACTAAAGCAGCACTGACTATACTAGCATAAGCGTATGCATTATGCTAGTATAGTCAGTGCTGCTTTAGTTAGCACTGTGAGTTGCTTGTACATGATCACAATTGGGTAAAAAGTAGAAGGCAAACCAGGCTTGGTGGTGGCCCCCCTGGCAATTCTTGGTATGCAGGAGGCTGAAGCAGGAGGATCACCAGTTTGAGGCCAGTAACTGAGAAAATTAATTTTTAAAAGGGTTGGGGAGGTAGCTCTGTGGTAGAACACTTGACTAGCACATGTGAAGCCCCAGGTTCCATTTCCAGCAAGGGCGGGAAGGGGACAAGGAGAAGAACAAAGTATTATTAAATGTGTGCTCAAATGAATTACATCAGTATTCTGCACAAGTGTTCATCAATTGTTTTAGCTTAAGTGAGCCTTCATCCATTCCCGAGCTAATTTAGTATTGCTACTCGGTCTAATGGAACTTGGAAATAATTAATATATAACTGAGAAGCGTATTTTTCTTAATGACCTTTCCTGTCACTACCTACACTGGTCCACATCATTCGACACGTGGTACAGTTTGCACCCAGCTCCAAAGATCAGACAGACCTGACATTTATCAGCATACTGCATACTTTTTTTTTTTTAAAAAAAGAAAAATCTCTAATTACATGAAGGGCATTGTATTGAGACGTCAACAATGGCAATTAGGATGTTCTAAGCACCTCAGATCCTCCAGAAACCCTCTGTAGTAGGTTTTGAAGATGGAACACATCATTAATCAGAAATTTCAAAATGAGTTCTTTCCAACAACTTTTAATCATATTATCAATGATACCATTAGTGAGAGGAATAAGAATGACTTGAAAATAAGAAGTAATTCATCCACTCTGTGAGCACTGTTCATAGCAAAACACTTCCATTTCTCCAAACTTCAGTGACTGCTGTTGTCTTGCCCCAGAACCCTCATCCTCTCACAGTGCTTCTTCTTTCTCAAAGAGGCTCAGCATCTCTCCTGGGGGTTCATAATCCAAGGTCATGACCTGATCAAAAGTTTTTGTTTTGTTTTTGGTACCCAGGGATTGAACCCAGGGACACTTAACCACTGAGACACTTCCCCATCCCTTTTTATTAATATTCTATTTGGAGATAGGGTGTCACTAAATTGCTCAGGGCTTCGTTAAGTTACGAAGGCTGGCTTCAAACTTGCCATCCTCCTGCCTCAGCCTCCTGAGCCTCTGGGATTACAGGCGTGCAACACTGCACCCGGCATGATCAAATGGTTTTTAAGGTAAATGTATTTTATCCAAGAAATCATTGCTAATTATAAACCTAAATCTTCACCAGGAACTATCTGGGTGGGTTTTATCATTTCCCCCCTCTGTTCCATTCTCCCTAATACAAAAACAGATAAAGTTAAAACCACACACCCCAAGTTAACTATGGAGTCAAATCACCCTGCTCCAAAGCCCTCCCTTGCTTTCCCACCACCAACACCACCACCTGTGCAGTAGCGGGTGCTCTATCACTGAGCCCCATCCGCAGCTCTATTTTTGGATTTTATTTAGAGGGGGTCTCACTGAGTTGCTTGGGGCCTAAGTTGCTGAGGCTGGCTCTGAACTCGTGATCCTCCTGCCTCAGCCTCCAGAGTCTCAGGAGTTGCAGGTGTGCATCGCCACACCCAGCTCCAGAGTCTGTTTTCTGAAGGACTCCTGTCCACCAGGATGTGGCCTAGACCTTAAGGACCTTAGACCTAGGATGGTCAGGGCCAAGGGTCGGTCACAGATATACAGGAGCACCTCCACGTCAGGCCCTACTCACGGACCTTCATTCCACCAGACACCCCTTCTCAAATTCCCAAGTGACATGCTTTGGGCACAGAAGCAGTTGAAAAGATGGTCAAGGTGATTACAGAGAAGGATAATCCTTCTCTGTTCTCATTTCAGCACAAAGAAGTACAGTCTTATTCACAATTTATAAAACATTTACATTACTTCCCCATTAAATTGTTCTAACTGCCTACAGTACAATTTTTTTTTCAGTCATGTATAAAAATAAATAGTATCTTCCTGTCTATCATGACCACAGCGAGACTGAGGTCCATCCAGAAACTTCCAGGGGCTCCCTCTTCCTGGTAACCCAGCAACCACTGCCTCCCACAAAACATGATGTGGGACTCGAGTGGGATTTTAGGAGACAGTAATTCACAGAGCCTCCTTCTGCAGGGACAAGAGCCCATCTGTTTTGGGGGCACCATAAAAGGGATTGTCTTCAAAGTCAGCTTCCAAAAGCTGTGAGCCTGGGGTGGTGACGCTGAAAGTTCTTATCCAGTTCCACTTTCACAGCTAACTGGCTTATCAGACTTCTCTCCCTGGCCAGAGGAGGACCAGTCAGTCATGAGGTTCAGGTCCAAGTGAACAGGAAACATCAGCAAGTCCAGCTAAAGCTGGAGCTGACAGGAGGAGGGGGAAGACCCATCCCAAGAGGAAACACTTCTCCAAAGCCAAAGGCAGTCTCCACTCGCTCTGGCTCTCCAGGGTAGCACAATGTCAAACCTGTGGCTGGAGGTCCTTCGGCAGCCCGAGTCTAAGCAAATTAACTCCACTTCAAGTCAAGAAATGGATGGAGGCTGGGCCCAGTGGCACACACCTGTCATCCCAGCAGCTCGGGAGGTTGAGGCAGGAGATCACAAGTTCAAAGCCAGCCTCAGCAAAAGCGAGGTGCTGAGCGACTCAGGGAGACCCTGTCTCTAAATAAAATTCAAAATAGGGCTGGGGATGGGGAGCAGTGGTTAAGGGCCCCTGGGAGAAAGAAAGGAAGGAAGGAAGGAAGGGAGGAAGGAAGGAAGGGAGGAAGGAAGGGAGGGAGGGAGGGAGGGAGGGAGGGAGGGAGGGAGGGAGGGAGGGAGGGAAGGAAGAAAGGGAGAGAGGGAGAGGGAGAGAGAGAGAGAGAAAAAGAAAGAAAGGAAGGAAGGAAGGAAGGAAGGGAGGGAGGGAGGGAGGGAGGGAAGGAAGGAAGGAAGGAAGAAAGGGAGAGAGGGAGAGGGAGAGAGAGAGAGAAAGAGAGAAAGAAAAGAATGGAATAACAGCCCCTAACCATACACATCTGTGTTCCAATCTCCAGACCCCATACTTAGTTCTTTCATTGCACAAGGGCTGTGTGTCCATAATAAAGGCCTTGTAACCACACTGGACTTTCCCGTCTGGTGGGCTGATCTAGAAATTGAGAACCTTTCCTCTACTTAAGGGAGAGAGCCCAAAAGCAAAGAGGAACTCAATCTTTCAACCTGCTATTGTTGGAATTTCTGTGTGTGTGTGTGTGTGTGGTGGTAGAACCCAGGACCGTGTGCCTATTATACTAACAACCACACGCCCTGTCTACCGCTGAGCTACACCCCAGCCCTGTGGGTGACTACAGATGGAGGAAGTGGGCCGCGAGTCCAGGAATGCACCAGGTGGCCTCTGGCAGCCAAGAATGGCCTTTAGTTGACAGCCAACAAAAAAGCGGAGATTTTGGTATTAAAACCACTCTGGATGGAGCTTTGCCAACCAATGGGCAATGAATCTTCCCCTAGAGTCTCCCCCAAAAGAGAAATATGACCCTGCCAACACCTCGAGGTTAACCCCGTGAGATCCACGTCAGGCATCCGACCTGTGAAAACATAAAACAATACAGGGGCGGTGTCTCAGCCACTAGGCTTGGGGTGATCTGTCACAGCTACAGCACAGGAGCTACACACTGGCTCAGACACAGTGAAGCCCATTTATGATCATTGTCCCAGACTTGGTCTTAAAGACGGAAAAAAACATCGGCTGTGGTCCAAAATGCTAAGGTTGGAACCTGATGTCTGATGAGACAGTACTGAGAGGGGGGGCCTCCACTCCTGAACAGGGCGTCGCCCCCACGAAGGACCCAGGACTTGTCCCTTCTGCCATTTGGGCAGCAGTAAGAAGGCTGGCAGTGTACCGTGAGGAACATGCCCTCAGACACTAAATCTGCTACTGCCCTGATCGCAGGCTTCCTGGCCTCCAGAAGCAGGAGCAATGAATTTCTGTTGTTTATAAATGACCCAGCGGAACGTATTTTGCTGTGGCAGCCCTGGTGGACTAGGACACCTGGGACATTGTTTACCCAGGTCTTTAATACAGGTGAGAGCCACAGGACTCCAGGGCCAAACACAGCTGTTGCCAGAGAAGGCCTTTCAGGGGTCGCTATCAAAGATATTAACTCACTCTAGGCTTTTCTGAAAGACAAAGACAACCAACTTTAACAGTAACTGCAATTTTTTTTCCAGTATAATGTGATTTTTATAGTAGCAAAAATATGACATGAAGCTGGGCGCAGTGGTGCACGCCTGTCATCCCAGCGGCTCGGGAGGCTGAGGCAGGAGGATCGTGAGTTCAAAGCCAGCCTCAGCAAAAGCGAGGTGCTGAGCAACTCAGTGAGACCCTAAATAAAATACAAAATAGGGCTGGGGATGGGGCTCAGTGGTAAAGCACCCCTAGGTTAAATCTCCAATAGCATAAAAGAAAAAAGACACAAAATTGGAAACAATTTTCTGCATAAGAAATAATGATGGAAAAAAAAAAGGTGTTCACTTCCAGATAAAGACCACCAAACCACTGACCTGCTTAACCCTGGCTCCAAGGAAAGCTGTCATGGAAAAATATAAAGTTTTTTTTTTTTTTAAATTAAAGAAGTTCCATTATTTTTCTCAATTCTGAAGCATAGATAACCAGCACCCATGAACCGAGATGCCGAGGGCACTGTTCACAAATGCTCTCTAGTAAGGGTGAGGGACCCCCCACCACCCACTCCTCAGATGCATCTTCCTGGCTCCAGGCAGCTGCCCCCTCAATGAGCAAACGAGGCAAACCTGTGTCTGCGATTCATTTCCAGTATGTTTTACAATTAACGGCGATACACTGTGCAATCCTTTAAAAAAATCATCTCACGCATCCACGTGATCAAACGTTGGAACGCTTGCCCAAACCTTAGCAAGGCTGGGATACCCCCAGTACTTTAAATAAAACATAAAAAGAAGAGGTTACCAGCATAGACTGCCAGCAGTCTCCCTTACGACATCTGCTGGTGGAAATGGAAAAGCTCATGGGTTTAAAAGCAGCCAGCAAAACTGCAGGGTGTGGCGTCAAGAAGGGCCACAGGATATGGTGAGGTTGTGTGCAGGTGTGAAAATGTGACGACCATTAAGCACAATTATAATGCACCCATTTAACAATGTGGAGGGGAAAAAAAAAAACTATGTGTAAAAAAAAGGAAATTAACACTAGCCTGAAATTTAGACTCTGCCGATAATCCGCTGGACACTTTTAGGCAAGTGATTGGACCTCTTTGACTTTTTTCCCCTCCATCTGTGAATCGAAGACCTTGGTCGGCCTGAACGATGCTGCCTTCTACATCCATGAATCTTTTGGGAACTAGCAGTGTTCCTATTGACCCTTTGATTCCTGGTGACGTTTGTCACTTTTTTTTGGGGGGGGTGCAGGAGGTATCAGGGATGGAACTCAGGGACACTTAACCACCAAGTCATCTTTTCAAAGTATTTTTTAGTTACAGTTGACACAATACCTTTATTTTATTTATTTGTTTTTAATGTGGTGCTGAGGATGGAACCCAGGACCTCACATGTGCTAGGCGAGTGTTCTACCGCTGAGCTCCAGCCCCAGCCCCTGAGTCATTTTTTTAATCTTTTATTTTGAGATCGTATCTCTCTACTTAGGGTAAGTTGCAGAGGCTGGCTTTGAACTTGAGATTCTCCTGCTTCGACCTCCTGAGCCACTGAGATTACCAGCGTGCGCCACAGAGCCTGGTGAAGTTCCTCACTTTAACTGTGAGCTAGAAGATGGTGCATGACTCTGAACCTGCCCCTCTCTTGATGGACAACCTGGAGGAAACATGCTTTCCCCTATAACCTTGCTAGGAGCTTCCTCTTCTAATTGTGGGGAAGCGCAGGGCAACCTCGGAGGATGTGTCCATATAACCCAAGTAGCATGACTATTTACAAAATCTAAAACAAATACAGATTGACACCCAGAGCCGGGCAGCTCCAATTCCTCTGTTTTAAGATAGGGGGCTACACGGAGGACAAAGTACAGAGTAGCTCATTGTAACCAAGTACAGGGTTGGACTGGATCACTTTCTGGATTTCCAAAGCACACAAAATCGGATACTTAATCTATAAAGGAGATTTGAAGTTGGCTGCAAACATAATAAAGAAGGCCAAGTTTCTGAACAGACTAAATGACTCCTGGCCTTAAGATTCAGGCAGGAGACCCATGTAACTGCAAAAAAAAATTCCACCAAGATACTTTTCGGTGAGGGAGAATATCTTAAGCACCTATGGGAGAAAATCTACTCGTGTGAATGGGAGTTTTAGATGAAGTACTGGTGTAGACTGCACCCACACCGGGGCTGGGGCTGCCAGGTGCTCCATCTTGACTGCAGAATTGAAACTGAAAACGGCAAATAGGACATGTGCCCCCACTGACATGAGTTTCCTGTGGGACCCCTGCCTGGCTTACAGAAAATCGAGTACTGACTCGAAGGGCCAGACTTTAATACTGTGCCAAAACCCGCTCCAGAGCCTCAGATTCTCGTGTGTCCGTAGGTCTTTAGCATCATGACCTTGTGGTCTCTGGTGCTTCCTGTCACCCTCCTTTTTCAGACCCCTCTCTCTTGTCTTCCCAGAAAGGGTTCTTTCTGGATGGAAAAGGAGCCAGCAGAAATCCCACTGAAGCTGGGCCTGTAATTCCCAGTGGCTCGGGAGGCTGAGGCAGGAGGATCGCGAGTTCAAAGCCAGCCTCAGCCACTTAGCGAAGCCCCAAGCAACTCAGCGAGACCCTGTCTCTAAATAAAATATGAAAAGGGCTGGGGATGTGGCTCCGTGGTTAAGTGTCCCTGGGTTCAATCCCTAGTACCAAAAAAGAAAGAAAAGAAAAGACACAGAAATCCTACTGAAAACATACCCAACCTCCATCCACAGTGAGTTGGCAGAACTGAGATCTCCCATCTCGGTCCCTGCAAAGACAGCTGGTCCTTTGTGGATCTTGAGCTTTATAATTTGATTAAGCCTGTTATACTGGTGACAAGAAAGGAGTCGAGAGAGCTTCTTTCAAACAGTAGTGAAAGACCTTCAGGGTGCTTTCAGCCTATCCAGGAAACCTAAAGGCACTGTGGCTAGGGATGCGGAATCACAAAGGGGCAAGAGGCTCAGGGGCCATTCATCCTAGCTGGACTGCTAGCTCTCCTGTGAATGCAGCCAGCTTGGCCACGCCCATCGGCTCAGCCTGGACTCCTGCACCCCTGCCAGAGAACACCCACTCCCCCGTGCAAGACTCCTGTGCAAAGCCAGGCTCTGCTTTGCCTCCTCTGTGCCACAAAACCACTCAGCCCAAAGCTTCCGCTTTGACAACCATGCGGTTTGCAGCCATTTGCTTCTCTAATCATCTCTGTTGGGCCGTCTGAGTTTCTGGTTCATTCCTAGCTTCCACGGCCCAGCAGAGGTGCACAAGAGACCCTCAATATTCACTGAAATGACTGCCGAGCAAACAAAGCTTCTTCCTAAATGTCACCATGGTGGTTTCTGTCTACTTGGATGGACAGGGCACTCCCATCACACAAGGCACTGGGTTTGAAGTCTGATTACTGCCAGGCAGCATGGGTGAGCTTTAATTTAGGTGCCCAGTTACAAGTGCATTGTCACTGTTTTCATTAAGATCATCATAGGAACTCTCCAGTGGTGCCATCACCATTCTCGCTCTTATGAGGGAGAGGAAAAGGACTCAGAAGAGTAAATAAATGACATTTTCCAATGTTGCCCAACAAGGAAACAAAAGAGCCAGGAATGGAATGCAGCCCTTGGACTCTCCTAGCACCCATGCTGATGGACCGGTCCAACTGGTTGTGTTGTCAAACAGAAAGACAGAAACACCTGAGATGGGTAAGGAAGGTGATTCAGCGGTGGAGAGCTTCCCTAGCATGCACCGGGACCCTGGGATCAATCGCTCAGACCACCAACACACACAAAGGGCTGGAGGCGGCCCTTCTAATCAACATGCCTACAGATGTTCATATACCTGCTCAACAGGGTAACCACTGACATCATTTATTTGCAAAATTTTAATATGCCATGTAAAATAGAGAACATCCCCTTTAAAATTCTAGACTTCAAGAGATTACTCTTTTATTATGACAACCTAACTAAGGAAGTATGAGTTTGGGTTGTTTTGTGTTTAAGTTCTTCGGCAGGGTTCTGAATGCTTTTAAGCATATTCAGCCTATTTCGATCCGGGCTCTGGTAAAGAGTTTGCTTGGATGAGTCCACAATGATAGGAAACTGAAGGCTAGTGGGAAAGAGAGCTAAGGATCTCTGTTTGGTTTGAATGCAGGAAAGAGTTGGCTTACCAGCTCTCCCATATCTATCCTCGTGGTAGTAAGAACAGCTTTAGGCCGGGCGTGATGGTGCATGCCTATAATCCCAGCAGGAAGATTGTGAGTTCAAAGCCAGCCTCAGCAACTTAGCAAGGCCCTAAGCAACTCAGTGAAACTCTGTCTCTAAATAAAATATTAAAAAGGGCTGGGGATGGGGCTCAGTGGTTAAGCACCCCTGGGTTCAATCCACGGTACCCCCTCCCCAAAATAAAAAAAAAAACAGCTTTAGGTTACTAGTCGACATGACTGGCTGTCTAACAGAAGTCTGTCCTCCAAGTAACAAATTCTGACTGGCACCTACTGCCCCAGGTACCATGGATCCTATAGTGAACAAAGTAGTTCCTGACCTGTCCAGGGCTGATCTTCTTGTATGTCGCATCTGCAGGTAAATACATAAACAAAAAAAATACGTCACTTCAGAGACTAACAAATGCTCAGGGTCTTGGTCTATGTTCTCTGGAGGCTTGTCCAGAAGCAGCATCCTGCCCTGCAGGGCTCCGTCAGTGCCGATTCCATCCACTGGTGGCGCTGTTGAGTCCCTCCATATCTTTGCTGGGTTTGCTGCTGGCTGTTCTCTGGGTTGTGGAGGGAAGAGGGCAGAGTTCCCCAACTCTAACTGGGATCCATTTCTCCATTCCTCTCTATCAGTTTTTGCTCCACACACTGGTAACTCTGTTGTTTACTGCACAGATATTTAGAATTGCCATGGTCCTTGGGTGGAATGCCCCTTTGGGCATAGAAAATGGCCCTCTGTGCCTCTGGTCATTTATGTGTTCTGAAGCCTGCTTCATCTCCTGCTTCCTTTGGATGGATGGTGGCGTTATATACTTTTGCATCCCTTTACTTTGAACCTGTGTCATTGACACAATACCTTTATTTTATTTATATATATTTTTAAATGTGGTGCTGACACTCGAACCCAGTGCTCCACATGTGCTAGGCAAGCACTCTACCACTGAGCCACAATCCCAACCCTGAATCTCTACCATTTACCTTGAGGTGAGTTCCTTGAAGACAACATATAATGAGGACATAGCTTTAGTGTGCTCTGCTAATCTCTGACTTAAAACTGGTAGACTTGAACTTTTATTTTTTTTCATGCCAGGGATTGAACCCAGGGCCGCTTAACCCCTGAGCCACATCCCCAGTCCTTTCTTGTTTTTATTTTGAGACAGGGTCTCACTAAATTGCTTAGGAACTCACTAAGTGGCTGAGGCTGGCCTTGAACTTTCGATCCTCCTGCCTCAGCCTCCCTAGTTGCTGGGATTATGGGTGTGCACCGAGACCAGTGAACTTTTTTTTTTCCCTTGGTGTTAGGAGTCGAACCCAGAGCCGAGCTGGTGCTAAGCACGTGCTCCACCGCTGAGCTTTACCTCCAGCCCCTGACTAAAATGACTGATGTGGTACGTCTTCACCTACCTACAACTGAATATTCTGTTGTTATTCTCTATCTGTCCCCTTATTTTAATTTTCTCTATTTTCTTTTTCCTGCCTCCTTGTGGATACACTGAACAATTTTTTTCTTTAGGATTCCATTTTGGTTTGTCCACAGTCTTTATAAGTGCCTCTTTGTACAATATTTATTTTATCTTATCAAGGGACTCAATGGGCTAGATACTATGTGACTATTTCACTCACCAAGGAAACAAGAGGCAACAGTTTTAACATAAAGATATTGAAATATTCATTGGCTCAGATACATCTGGCAAACAGAAGAAAAGTGTCACAAGGGTCATTTTAATAGCAATGGCAAACCGAGCCACCGGAGCCAAGATTGACTTTCAACCCAAAGCCAGCGCATTTGTAATCCCGAGCATCTGCGTCGTGTCCTGGGTTTCTGCGTCTTGCTATTTTCACAAGCCGAACTCATATGTATGATAAAGGCCTTTCATGATAAGCCAATGTTTGAAAATAGATGACTGCGTATGAGAAATTAATAAGTGCCTGGTGTATTTACTTCCATGGCCAAACAATATTTGCATCAGTATTACATTTTGATAGTGGAACCTCAGAAATCTGAACTATTTAAATGTAAATGAGAACATTCTTACTTTATACTAAGTATTTATAGACCATTATTTGGCAGATTTAAGAATTTATATTTACAGTGTGAGCACCCACGGTGCCGTATATAGACTCTGCCACTCTGTGGGGGGACTAGAACACAGCCCTTCTGTTCGACCGTCCTGTTTCTCCCTAACAGATTACCCTGAGCTGCTTGTTTATTCTTGCCTTAATTATAAAGTTAGTGCCACGGATAATAGATGAGGACAGAGCTGCAGGCAAGCCCGGCACTTGAAGCCAGCTGGGTGTGGCCTGCTGGGTCTGACCCCAGTACCAGGACTCTCCAGTTTGGTGGCTTTGGCATGTCATCCAAAGACCCCCAGGTGTATGATGCTATGGTGCCATCTACCAGCCTATTCGGCAGGTTGTCACACCCCCAAATGGAAGTCACACAACTATCTCCCTATAAGTAATAATAAGGATACGCTGGATGCAGTGGTGCCCACTTATAATCCCAGTGGCTTAGGAGGCTGAGGCAGGAGGATGGCAAGTTCAAAGCCAGCCTCAGCAACTCAGCGAGGCCCTAAGCAACTCAGCGAGACCCTGTCTCTAAATAAAATACAAAAAAGGGCTGCAGATGTGGTTCAGTGGTAAGTAGCCCTAATTCAATCCCCAGTACACGCCCCCCCCTCCAAAAAAAATAAATAAATAAAACCAGAGCACCTGCTTTCCTAGGAAGCACGGGAGACCTTACCCTGGAGGAGACTCCAGGTGGTCTGTGGAAGTCACCTCCTGCTAGAAAGAACCCCAGGGAAAAGGGAACTGATCAGGCGGCTGTGTCCCTCCCTGGCCCTTCCCTCCTCCATCCTGGGCCCTGAGTGCCATCTATCTCTGCAGCTGGCTGAAGAGCTCCAGCCTAGTTGTCGCACCTGCTAAGGGGAGAATATTCAAACAGGAAGAGGGGTGGGGACTCACGGCTCGGCTCTAGGACTTCTCGCAGCCACATTCTCCAGCGCCCACATACCTGCAGGATCACACCAGCATGGCCTCCATCCCTCCTGCTCACCACAGGGAGAACACAGCCAGGAAAGCTGGTCCTTCCTGTAAATATGCAGCCACCGCTCACCCACCAGGCAGCCACAGCCGCCGCTTGCTGCCTGCTAACAGCATCTGAGCTGAGGCACAGAAATCGAGTATGAGTGAAAAGCAGGAAGTCAGTCAAACTTGCTGGTTTCTTCTCTATTCTGCTATCCTCTTTCCTCCTTTGAATCACCGGAGGGTTTTTTGTTTGGTTTTTGTTTTTTGGGGGGTGTCTTTCTTCCCTCCCCACTCCTTATTATGTGTTATCATCCACATTTCAGAACATCCAGCCTTTGGTTTTTAGAGACTGTCATACTTCACTTAGCATGATAGTCTCTAGTCCCATTCATTTACCAGCAAATGCCATCATTTCATTCTTCTTTATGGCTGAGTAGTATTCCATTGTGTGCACAGACCACATTTTCTTTATCCATTCATCTACTGAAGGATACCTACATTGGTTCCATAGCTTAGCAACTGTACATTGAGCTGCGATAATGTGGTTGCATTACAGGGTCTCACCAAGTTCCCCAGGCTGACCTTAAACTTGAGACCCTCCTGTCTCAGCCTCCTGAGTCACTAAGATTGCAGGTGTGCCCTACTGCAGCTGGATTTCCATTGTTTCCTTCTTATAAGACCACTATGGACAATCACCTCCAGGTTTCTGTGCACACTTGCTTCCATTTCTCTCTGACCACCCAGGTAAGTGTCAGTCTGGTCCTATTGCAAGTATATATTTAGTTCAATAAGAAATAGACAAATCATGAGGCTGGGGTTGTGGCTCAGTGGTAGAGCACTTGCCTAGCCTGTGCAAGGCCCTGGGTTTGATTCTCAGCACAGCACAGAAATAAATGAAATAAAGGCCAATTGACAGAAGAGGAGGAGGAGAGGGGATGGGGAGAAGGGGGAGGGAAAGGAGGGGGAGGGGGAAGGGAGGGGGGAGGAGAGGGGAAGGGAGGAAAGGGGAGGGGAGAGGGAGGGGGGAGAAATTGACAAATCACATCCCAGAGTGGTGTCACCACCTAACCCCAGCAGCATGTGATGGATTCCCTGCAGCTTCACCACCATGTGGTATGGACACTACCTTTTATTTCAGCCACCTCTGCAGGTGCCTGGTGATCATTCACTGCGCCCTCCATTTGCAGGTCCCCATTTATGGACGGCAGCACTGAAGGTCTTTTTGAGTGCTTACTGGCCGTCCGCACAGCAACTTTGGTGATCTGTATGTTCATGTCTTCTGGCTGCTTCATCATCGGATTGTTGGAGGTTTGTTTGTGTGTGTTCAGTTTTGAAAACTCTTCATGAATTCTAGACCAGTCCTTTATCAGAGATTTGGTTTGCAAATAATTCCGGTTTATTTTTCACCCTTTATTCCTCAGCCTCTTTACAAGCTCTTTTTGCATAACAAATATTTTGAATTTCCGTAAAGGCCAGTTGTCAGTCTTGCCCCTTCAGGGAGCTTGCTGCGGGTGCCGCGTCTGAGAACTCTCCTCTGAACTCTATGTCCGGGTGGTCTCTCGTGGTGTTTCTTTGTTTTGTTTTGTTTGTTTCTCTTACACTTCTGTAGTCTAATATTTACATCTGTGATCCATTTAGAGTTCACTTTGGTTGAAAGGAGAGTTTGAATTTGGGTTGAGGTTACCTTTTGTTTGGGTTTTTTTTGGGGGGGGGCGGTGGGGAGGATGGACATCCAATTGCTGCAGGGTCCATCAACATCACTGGTGGGAACAGCTCCCTCCACTGCGTATGTGCACTCCCTGGTCAACCAGCCAGCCACCCTTGTCTACTCCTGTGCTGTCCATTCTGCTGCAGGAATCCTTACGTCATCTCTCTGCCACCTTGAGTCGACACCACACAGACCTGAGGTTGTAGTCACACAATTTCTTGATACTCTATACCATGCTTGTAACAAATCCTTTTTTGTTTTAATCTGTTTGAGCTTTTCTAGTTTCTTGGCCTTTCCATATAAATCGCTTTCCAGAGAAATTTTAGAACCAACTTGCTTTTTTTTTGGATACCGGGGCACTTAACCACTGAGCCCCATTCCCAGCCCTTTTTTATATTTATTTTGAGTCAGGGTCTCGCTGAGTTGCTGAGGCTGGCTTTAAACTGGAGATCCTCCTGCCTCAGCCTCCTGAGCCCCTGGGATTACAGGTGTGTTCAGATAAACCTCAATAGATATTACCTGACTTGGCACAGGGTCCCCCAAATTTGGAGAAGAAAGGACCTATTACAACTGGCCTGAAGTGAGCCAAGCTGAATGCCTGAGGTTTCATTTTTAAAATAGTATCATTAGCCAGGTGCAATGGCACATGCCTGTAATCCCAGCAGCTCAAGAGGCTGAGGCAGGAGGATCACGAGTTCAAAGCCAGCCTCCGAAACTTAGTGAGGCCCTGTCTCTAAATAAAATACAAAATAGGGCTGGGGATGTGGCTCAGTGTTCGAGTATTCCCCAAGAATAGTATCATTATCTAGTTTGATAATAGACATAGAGGAAGGTAATCCCATTAATGAAATATTTAAATAAGGACATGATTAAACCATTATAATTAAATTACTATTAAATCAATTATTAAATAATTATTTAAGTATTTAATTGCTTAAGCATCAGTTGGAGCCTTTTTTTTTTTTTTTTTAATTTTATCATTCCATCTTTCCAGTTCCTTCTCTGGATCTCTACCACAAAAAGCGCCCTCCCTCCATCTGGTCCCCACTGCTATCTCTCCAACATCATGACAGCTGTCAGAGCCTGGAGTTATGGGTCTGTTTCCTAGAGAGCAGGAAGGAGCTGAGCTCCACCCCCCCGGGTGTCTTAAGACAGAGCAAATAAACGATACCACCTTTTATAACACTATAATTTACACTCTAGTAAGAGAAGAGGTTATTCAATCAACGTGAAGAAATTCACACCTGTTTTCTCTCTCTCTCTTTTTTTCCTTAAGTTCTATGTTCTTTTGGATTTTATAAACCTACAGTTCTAACCTAAAATTGTTCCTGCTGAAAGAACAGTTTGAACTGCAGCAAAAGGCGTCTCTGTGAAGTCCCTTCTGGTCTCCTCCATCCTCACAAGCCTGAGAACTCATAGGGTCAAAGTCCTGGAGTCCTATCAGATCTTATTCAGTGCCAGATCAGCCTCAATCTTCTCCGCTGACTCCTGGACCACGAAACATGATCCTCACAAGGGGACACGGGATTTTCTCTAATAACTTCCTCTTGATGTCCTCATTCCAAATGAAAACCGAAACGTATCTCCTGTTCTAAGAAAACTCTGATTGGCCAGGTGGCACCCGCCTGTCATCCCAGTGAGTAGGGAGGCTGAAGCGGGAGGATTGCAAGTTCAAGGCCAGCCTCAGCAATTTGGCAAGACTCTGACTCTAAACAAAAATAAATAGAATTAAAAAGGACAGGGGATGAAGCCCAGTGGTAGAGCACCTCTGTGTTCAATCCCCAGTACCAAAAAAGAAATAAGAAAATTCCATTCTTTACATTTCTTGCAGTTCTCAAGGAACTCAATGTCCTGTACTCCTGCCCTTGAATACTCCTCTCCCCAGGGGAGTGGAACAGACTTCTGTATTCACTTCTAATGTAAACAAGTGACAAGTGTCACTTTCCAGATAACACTGTGAGAAGAACAGGTCCTCTCTGCCTTGGGGACACTCTGTGACTCTCACCTGAATGTTGAGTAAAATGTGGCTCAGTGAGAGGTCCACAGGCTGAGAACACCTGGCTTCTAAGGTCATCCATGATGCCACTGAATATTTTGCTGGCCTTATGATCTAGCAAACGGGTCCATCTGCAAAGTCCTGCTTATCTAGCTCGAAGATGAAAAGCAGACAGAGAGCCAGGAGGTTTAAATCCTCCTTTCGTAAGATTCAAGAACCAGAATTATGAATCACTAGTGACACTGCCACCTGGGCCACTGTATTGGATCACTTCAGAAGCCATTAGTAGCCAGTGACTTGGTGGCACCTACACAGATGCCAGGGACAGGATGAGGTAGCTCTAAATCTAGCATCTCCAGCCCCAGTGACAGAAGGCAATGATTATGCAAAAAGTCTTATTTTCCAGATGAGCGCTAGGATCTCGGGAACAGACTCCTAAAGTTGGCGAGGGTCTCCCTTTGAGCTAGTCACAGCCTGGGATGCCAGCTCTGATATACAGCAGTCTCAAGTGAATGACAGCTAGGAAGACAAAACCTGCCCGAGACCCAAACACCAGGCAGGGCTGCGACTCTCAAGGCAGCTTGGCCTTGGTAAGTCACCGAACTCCTCCGAGCAGCACCTTCCTGGTGGGACGAGGGTCACGGTCTACATCTCCTGAGGAGTTAGAGTTACATGACCCCCTGCCACCAGGGACACAGTAAGGCATTGACCCTCTGGGTCTCTGGCTGCATGAGGGCCATTCCATGAAGCCCAAGTAGCAAGCACCTCCAAGTATCCACATTCAGGGTCACCAATATGTTTTGCACACTGATTCTATAAAACTCTGTCCATCAGCTGGGCCTGGTGGCGCACATCTGTCATCCCAGCAGCTCAGGAGGCTGAGGCAGGAGGATCACGAATTCAAAGCCAGCCTCAGCAACTCAGCAAGACCCTGTGAGTAAATAAAATATAAACAGGCTGGGGATGGGGTTCAGTGGTTAAGCACCCCTGGGTTCAAACCACAGTACAAAAGAAAAAATTAAAAAAAAAAATGGGCCTCACATTTTTAGCCTGTAACATCACCCAAGCAGGCTCTGATCATCTCCACCACAGGTGACACTGCTAAATGTCTGAAGGGTGGATAACTTACTCAAGGTGGCCAGGCAGTGATGGAGCTGGATTCAAATCTAGACCGTCTAGTTCTAGGGCCTGCGGCCTCAGCCATGAGACCACCCTGCCTCTCTCGGGAAGTTTGATTGACAAACAAAATTATCTGGTGTTGGGTCTCATCCAAAGAAGCAAACACTGACTTCCTTACAGATGACAAAGAGAAGCAGTGTCACGCCAAAGAATCCCGCACATTCGTCTACATCGATTTTCAGACAATTATTTCCTGAACCAAATTCTCAGCACCCCGAGGGCGGGTGCTTACTTAGACACGGCCACAGACTCACACCACCAGACTCCAGAGGCGACTGTCTCCTCCTTTGTAAATACAAAAAAAAAAAATCAGCTGGGCTAAAGGAGAGCAGCATGAACAGATTGTAAATCAGGGACGGGGTCTGTGACATGTGGATTTAGAGCTCAAGAATTTTAATGTACTTAATAACATTAAATACGAGGCAGATGTCTGAATGCCTTCGAAATCCCAAATGGTTAAGGGGATCCCGGCTGGAAACTCCCTGGCTGGGTTTGCGGTTCTGTCTGGATCAGAAAATGGCTGGCACCACCTGGTGGCTCTTTTCCCCTCTCAAACTGAAGTTCCCTTTCGCGAGACCATCAAGATCTGGGCGATACTCGTGCTCCCCGAAGGATTCGTGTAAGAAAACAGACAATCCTTTATTTGTAATTTATCCATATAATGCTAAATAAAGTGCTGAACAAATTTAGCTTTTCTCCATGCAGAGATATTCTTACCTCCAGAGCATTCCCTGAAACATGTTTAACATTACATATCATAAACATTAAAATGCCCACGTTCAAAAGCTGCAAGAATCCCTCAGAGCACAGTGTGAACACTCTTGAATTTATACATGATGGGAAACCACTCTCATCATTCCATGGGGGGGGGGGTTCATAATGGGGATTTCACCCACTGATACGTGACCACTGAGCTACACCTGTATATAGCCCTTTGGGCCCCCCACCCTTGTTTTTTTAATTTTTGAGATGATTTTGCTAAATTGCCGAGGCTGGCCTTGAACATGCGATCCTCCTGCCTTGGCCTCCCAAGCTGCTGTGATCACAGGTGTGTGTCACTACAATCCTTTCATCATTGAATTATTATTCATTCATTCACGCTCAGGATGTATGAGTTACTTTGTGTAACTCGAATATGCTTCTGAGCACTGCGTAACTTGTATATTTCAGGGAACCACTCGCACAGTTCAACTGTTATTCAATTATTCACTCAGATTCTCATTCTGAGGAGGTAATGATGATTTGTATAAGTTAAAAAAGAAATTTGGTGGGAAGGGGGTTGTGCAAACCAGGGCCTTGCACGTGCTAGACAAGCACTCTGCCACAAGTTAATTGGGCTTTTAAAAAGTACAACTCCACTGGGTTCTGGGCTTTTGGGCATTTTATAGGTAAAGACAGAGACTCAGTATTGATTAAGCAGCTTGTCACATGTCATAGACCCACTGAGGAGCAGATCTCAGATTCTATTTTTTTGTAGCAGGGATTGAACCCAGGGGTGCTCAACCACTGAGCCACATCCCCAGCCCTTTTAATGTTTTATTTAGAGACAGGGTCTTGCTGAGTTGCTGTGAACTTGCAATCCTCCTGCCTCAGCCTTCTGACCTGCAGGGATTAAAAGTGTGCTTCACTGCACCCGTCTAGACCTCAGGTTTAATTACAGTTTTGCCTGTTACCATAATGCTCTCTGCTATCCTGTGAGCTGCTTCACCATGAAGAACATTCTAACCCTGGGCATCAAAATAAGAATGATCCAAGACACTTTCAAATGGCATGAACACTAGCCATGCAGATCAGCCAAGATACGGTGCCGTGGGCACTTAACAAGTGCTCCGACTTGTGCTGCTAAGTTTCAAATTCCATCGACCCTGCGTACCACAGAAGCACTCAGTGCCCGTCTGAAAAGCACAAAAACAATAACCAGAGAATGAAAATCACTCAAAGGATAGGAAGTGCATTTGTCAAATTTATTGCTAGCACCAGAAAAGAGAAACAAATGAGAAGAAATCCACTTTGTGAGACCATGTGTCTCTGTTTGGGTTAGTGAAGTGCGGGGAACACAAGGACTGCAAGTTACGCTGAAGAAAATTTCCAATCAAAGAAAACCAGATGGGAAACATGTGGCAGAGTTAAAGGGGTGGGCCACGCGGAGCAAAGCCAAGCAAGGTGACCTAGGAGGAGGTCTCGCACCCCATGTTGGTCCTGCACAGTCTTCATAAGATGCGGAGATGGACGGTCTACAGCCGGGGAACCCATGCAGCCCTTAAGTACATTTACTCTTGGCCCTAAGGACCCATCATACCTGGGCTTATGACAGTTCAGCCCTTCCAAAGAGCTGACAGGCCACCCTTAATTAAAATGCACTGAAAACCAGAGGCAGAGTTTGCACCGAGAAATGACTCTTCTCAGTTAAAGTGGCCCAACTTCCGTTGCATACATTTTCTTCTTTGTTTTCCTGCTGACTTGAGAGCTTCTATGGAAGGGAAGAGAATGACTTTTTAATTTATTAAAAGATGAAAATTCTGGAGGGGGAGGGGAAGCCAGGGCACTTTGAGCCCAACACTCGTCTAAGCCTTGGATTCCTCATCCTTATGGGGGACAGCAAAGCACTCACCAGTTCTTTCAGTCTCTCTGCCGTTGGGGACACACCAGGTGACGCTTCCCGGTCCCCCAGTTTGTGGTGGGCAGGTCCACATCACTAGTTCTGGCCAAGGAGGAGTCAGGGGAAGAGAAGCAAGTCACTCCCACTCAAACTCTGAGCATCCACAGCTTTCTCTGTCCTTTGGCTCAGAAAGCAGTTATACTGAGCTCTACTTCTCTGTCACCTGAGTGACCAAGCTGAGCAGCGCCCTTTCCCCATCCCTGACCCATCTGCTGCACAGGTCTCCTGAGCTGCTAAGGAAGCTTCATCTTCTTTTTAAAACACTAGGACTTGGGGACTGGCTGTCAGTACGGATGCTACTGACTGACAGACGTCCGGTAAGATGCCTCAGATGCAGCACACGGTGAAGCACGCCTGTAATTCCAGAGCCTCAGGAGGCTGAGACAGGAGGGGTCAGAGTTCAAAGCCAGCCTCTGAAATTTAACAAGGCCCTAAGCCACTCAGTGAGACCCTGTCTCTAAGAAAATACAAAATAGAACTGGGGATATGGCTCAGTGGTTAAGCAGCCCCTGGGTTCAATCCTTGGTACCCAAAACAAAACAAAACAAACAAACAAAAACCTCATTTAGATACCCTGTTTCTTTATGAAATCGATGCTAATTTAAACGTACTTATTGGGAACTGGGCTAAAATTCTTTAAATCCATGTGTTTGTGTGGTGCTCTGAATTGTGAGCATGGCCTTCTTCTACCTGCAAACCAGAATGACCCACTAACTGGTCTTGATGCTGCGTCTAGAACTTCACCTGTTTTAGCACTGAAAATCCTGCAAACCCAGGAAACCCCTGAGCCCCAGGCAAACCCAATGACAGTTTGAAAAGTGAAAGTGTCTTTTCCCAGGAACACCTTCAAGCAAGAATGGCTGGTCCTACTTATGCAAAGACAACCTCCAAACATCAAGATAAAGAAGACATAGCTTGCTGGAACGTAAAGATACAAGAGCAAGGCATGACATCATCTGAAAGGGGTTTCCATTAACACCAAGATAAACAGTGGAATAAGAATATAAACTCTGTGTGAACTTGTACCATAAAACGCACGCTGTCAAGATAACGCGGAGCTCTGGGTCCTGTTTTTCCAGGGGTACGGGGAGAAACAGTTGCTCATCGGTACTGTAGCAGAAAAGTCACCAAGGCAGAAACATCTTGGGTGCAGCAATCACTCCCTCTGATGCGCTCTGAGTGGAGACCACTCACTGACCCTCTGCGCCTCTGGTTTTTACACATGCCTCCCCCCTAAGGAGTGGGGAAGTACTGGGGAGTGGTACTGACCAAATATTATTTTACCTTGTGCATGTATGAATATGTTACAACAGATCCCATCATTATGTACCACTGTGTGCACTGATTTTTTTAAAGTGGGGAAAAAACACACCCCACATTTGGAAGCAGGGACTCTGCTTTGTCCACTACTGTATGCATGGTATCCAGAAGATGCTCACTAGAGATGAGTGCACTGGTGTGCGCTTGTAATCCCAGCATCTCAAGAGGCTGAAGCAGGAGGATTGTAAGTTCGAAGCCAGCCTCAGCAAAGGTGAGGCCCTAAGCAACTCAGTGAGACCCTGTCTCTAAATAAAATATAAAATAGGGCTGGGATGTGGCTCAGTGGTTAAGCAACCCCTGGGTTCAATTCCTAGTACCAAAAATAAATATAATAAATAACTAAAGTCATCTTACTACAGTGATGCAAACATACCCATGTTTACAGAAGCACAATTCACAATAACCAAACTATGGAACCAGCCTGGGGTATCCATCAGTGGATGAGTGGACAAAGAAAACTGTAGCCTATATACACACGGAGCTTTATTCAGCCACGAAGAAAAATGAAATTATACCATTTGCAGAAAAATGGAACTTGAGACCATTGTGTTAAGTGAAATAAGCAAAAACTCAGAAGATCGGGAATTGTATACTTTCTCTCATATGTGGAAGATAGAGAGGAAAAAGGAAAAGAAATGGGGTGGGCTGGGGGTATCACATGAAAAGCAAAGAGAGATCCATAAAGGAAAGGGATTTAGGGATGGGGTGTGAGGGTACTGGGAAAGGATATTGGTCAAATGATACTGTTATGTTGTGTGCATGAGCAAATATGTAATGACAAATCCCATCGTTATGCATGAATAGAATGCACCAATAAAAAATGTAAAGGAGCCGGGCACGGTGGGACAGGCCTGTAATCCAGGTGTCTCAGGAGCTCAAAGCCAGCCTCAGCGAAAGCGAGGCCCTAAGCAACTCAGTGAGACCCTGTCTCTAAATAAAACACAAAATAGGGCTGGGGATGGGGCTCAGTGGTCGAGTGTCCAAGCACCCGAGTTCCATCCTCAGTCCCCCCAAAAAAATGTAGAGGAAAAAAATATATTTATGTAATTACTCTGAAACTCCCTGTACCAGCATCGTTTGTTCATTCATAAGATTTCAAAAGAAGCCTTCAGATTCATGACAGCCTCTAGCTGGCCCAACCCAACACCAGGAGATAAACAGTTGAGAAACTGCAGACATCACCTTGCTGCGTCCTGGGACGAGACACTGAGAAGTTGACGAGTGAGTTCTTGGCCAGGCTAAGGCCTTAGTCCTTTCTTCTGTGTGCATTCCATGCTGACAAAGTTTTTAACCTAAGTGCCATCCCCCAAATACTTGAATATCAAAAGTCTCAAACACATACCACACTTTTTCCCGCTTTGGGAAATTCCCATGCATCCAACCTTCACTCATTTCTGTGTTCTGCTCTCTCTGTCCTCCCATAAACTTAACATCAGAAAAACATGATGAATTTCTAGATCAATAAATAAACCTCAAGCTGTATCCATAAAAGGGCAGGTGAATGATTGGGGGTGGGGGGGGGAGCGGTCTCTATCTACACAAGACCATATTTTATCAAATCGTTTTAAAGTGCTTCCCTCCACTGGAAGGATTGTGTCGCCAATGCTACAAATAGAAACCTCTTTGGGAGGAAATGGTTGTCTCAATCAAGAACCGCCAGAGGTGCTCCTGATAAACATGGGTTGGTTGTAATAAGAATTCTTATCCTTTATTTAAAATGTACTAAGGCAGCCGGGCATGGTGGTGCACACCCGTAATCCCAGCAACTCAGGAGGCTGAGGCAGGAGGATGGAGAGTTCAAAGCCAGCCTCAGCAACTTAGCAAGACCCTGTCTCAAAATAAATAAAAAAAAAAAATAAAAAGGGCCGGGTTAAGCACCTCTGGGTTCAATCCCTGATATGCATGTCTGAATGAATTGTACTAAAACTAAAAGAAACAAGAAAGTATGAATAAATGCAAGATACTTTGTTCTTTTCATTCAAGGACTGTGGTATCCTAGTAACCTAGATGGTGCTTTGTTCATACAAAGGCATATAATTTTTGAATGACAGAGCGGACGTATCTATGAATGAATGACATCTAGGAAAGAACAACCTATCTATGAATGAATGACCTACCTACGTCTTTCCACTCCGGACTCACGAATTCCTATGCCAGCATCTTTATTATCACCGTTTCTTTATGATTGAAATAAACGTGATTTCAGAAGCCAGACTTCGAAGAACCGAAGAACCACCTTTTCTGCAAAATGGGAAATGTCCCCATACACCTATGGGACAGTTCAACACTGTTCTTGACAAATGCCAATCAAGGTGGTTCCCCTTGGGAATTACTGGATGGTGAGGGGAGATTCAGAAGTGTGACCAGAGGGTGCTCAGCCAGTTTTGCAAGTGAGGCACACACCTAAAAACAAATCAAGTCTCTGTCCCCTAAACCAGATGCAGTGACAGTTCCCATGTACCTCCTGGTGCCATGCTGAACACCCCACAACTGTAAGGGGAAACGAAACGTTGCACCTCAGAGATGGAAGCAGCACCCTCAAATCTGGGGCTGCAAATTCAGGTATCTATGGGGACCAGGAAAGCAAGGGATAAGCCCAGGATCTGCTGGGTGTGATCAGGGGAGGGCGGCCCTGGCTGCAGCCCCAGAGGGAGAGCCTGCCGGAAGGATAAAAATGACTTTCCACCTGGGCTGATAGAACAAAACCTGTTCAAATCTATGGGACAGGAGTTTACAACTTTAAAATTAAAAACAGAAGTACGAACTTAAGACAGACTGAGACATTTCCCCAACACCCATTTTTCTCTCATCTCTTGGTGTTAAAAGCCTGATTTTTGCAAAGGGGTGGGGAGGGGGTGTCAGTAATCCCAGCAGCACAGGAGGCTGAGGCAGGAGGATCGTGAGTTCAAAGCCAGCCTCAGCAACAGTGAAGCACTAAGCAACTCAGAGAGACCCTGTCTCTAGGGCTGGGGATGTGGCTCAGTGGTTAAGCACCCTTGGCTTCTATCCCTGGTACCAAAAAAATAAGAAGCCACATTTCATAAGGAAGCAGTGTGCCCAGCCACAAACTCCAAGTTGTAGCCTCTGCTGTAGAAGGAAGATAATTAGTGAAAATTGTTGCATGAGACTTCCAGAAAGGTTCCTTCAAGGGGGACGGAGAGCTGCCCACTGGCTCTCCCCCTTCTCTTCCTTCTCCCTTCTTTCCACCTTGAACTCCATGCAAGACCCCCACCTGGGGGTGGAAGAACACAAAACAAAAACAATAATGGCCTTGGGTGCCCCTACAGCCATCCCCTCCCCCACCAGGTGCTCCATTCCCTGGGAGAAAAATAAATATTGCTGAGGCCAGTCACTGGGCATCTCTGCGATCTCACCCCAGTACATTTCCTAACTGGCACAGAATCCTGGGTAGATCTAGGACAGACCAGAATGTGGCTCTAAACGGGAAGCAGCGAGCACTCCGTTCCCAGAGCGTCCAGCCCAGGCCTTGGGACCTGGGAGGCAGGTGCGACCTCAGCCCCGCGGGAACTGGAGAGTTGGATCACCTGGGGCAAGCCTCATACTGGGGAGGGGTCCGCTCTCCCACCAAGGCCACAGGGCCCCACCCTGAGGAGGGTGAGGACTGCACTGAACTGAGCCCCTGAAGCACATGCCCCCCCCAGCCAGGACAAGGGACCCCGCTGAGTGACAGATGCCACTGTGAGCAGCAATCCATAGGAGTCCCCAAGTGGAAAGGGCCTGTGAAGTGTCTGCCCTGAGACCTCCAGACAGCCATCGGCAGCACTGAAGAAGGGGGAGCAATCGACAGAGCCACAAGGGGCAGGTGGCACAGGTGAATTGAGAAGAGCAAAACCTGGATAGCCTTTGTCACCTCCAGGGCACTCCAGCCACAGGGAAGAAAGGAAGGACTGGTAAGTCAAGCCCACCCAGGACGCACCCTTCATCCAGTTGTCCGTGGAATCCCTCCATCTCCTCTCCCTGGCTCACCCATCACACCCACTGAGGTCATCTGCTGTGTCAGGCCATGCCTTGAGGACTGGATGGCGAGCAGACGTGCACACGCCCACCACACACACACACAAATACACACACACACGCACGCACACGCACACACACACAGAGCTCTTCTATAGCTGTCTCTGATGCCGCAGAACAGAATTTTCTGCAATAAGCAAACGCCTTAATCTGCATGGTCCTATTTGGTTGCTACAAGTGGCTCCTGAGGACTTAAAATGGGGCTACTGTGAAGGGCGTGGCGGTGCACACCCGTCATCTCAGCTACTCGGGAGGCTGAGGCAGGAAGGTCCCAAGTCTAAGGCTGGCCTCGGCAATTTAACTAGACCCTGTGTCAAAATTTTTAAAAGAGATCTGTAGATATAGCTCAGTGGCAAAGTACCCCCTGAGTACCCCCTGAGTACTTAAGTAAATAAATATGTATGAGAGTGTGTGTGTGTGTGTGTATGTCCTTTTTTCATATTTATATTTATTTACAGTTATTGTGACTGAAGGGCTGATAGCTTTTCATTATATTTCATTTTAATTTATTTATAGGTCAATGTAAACAGTCAAATCTAGCTAGTGGCTACCAGGCTAGAGAAGACAATAACCTTACTTGGCTGTCCAGGATGTGCCTATAGATTGGAGAAAAAAAAAGAAGGAAAAGCAAGAGACATGGAAGAGATTCTAGAAGATTCCATGTCGTGCAGGTGTTAGTAGAGCAGCTTCCCACACACCCAGAGCCCTCTAGGCCAGTGAAAGAGCTCGAGTGCCCAGATGGCCTTCCTCCTTCTCCAAGCCCTCTGTCATGCCCTCATTAGTGGCAAAAGGTATCAATGAATGGCAGATGGGAAGACGCTCGAGGTCCAGTGTGATGCAGTCTGTACCAGAGCTCCGAGTCCCTGAATGCGGATGCCCCCGATTCAATCTGATTCACAGTGCAGGCTCTGTCCTTCCCACACAGAGAACAACAAGGTCACCTTCACATCGGGTGACACAGATGTTCCGATATCATAGAAAACAAGGGTCCTAAGACACCAAGCCAGGCTCCACTCCACTCCGACCTGACATATCCCAGATGAGGACATCAAGATGTCAATGGCACTTGTTCAAGAGGTCACCTCATCCCCTCTCTAATGATACCCAGGACACAGGAGTTGGGAAATGATGATCTCTACCTTTTCTGAGAAGCTGGAAGGATCTCCCTGCTCTGGTAAAGTGCATGAAGGAACAATACTTAGCCACTCCCTGGGAATTTCCACTCATGCCCAGGTTTATGGGATGCCTGATGGAAGGGGAACCTCAAATCGCCCACAGATCCAGACGGCCTTTTGTCTGAACTCAGTTTACATATTAGAAATCAGCAATCACCCTACCAAAGTCACAGGGATCACATGAACACCAAAATACCAGCCAGGTGCAGTGTGCTCACCTGTAACCCCAGCAGCTCAGGAGGCTGAGGTAGGAGGATCTCGAATTCAAAGCCAGCCTCAGCAACTTAACCAGACCCTAAGCAACCCAGGGAGATCCTGTCTCTAAATAAAATACAAAAAAGGCTAGGGATGTGGCTAGTGGTTAAGCGCCCCTGAGTTCAACCCCAGTACCAAAAAAAAAAAGATACAGACATACAAACCTGTGGCCAGTCACCCCATACAGATGCATCCTTATTTCCCACACATTTCAAAACTTAAGAATCGATGGAGTTTTATTCATTATCACTCTAAGACTGTTTGCAAATCAGAATACTCTTCTAGCTCTTCTCTAATTTGCACCTGCTAATTCTTGTACTACTCCAAACAGGATTGATGTTATCACCCCCATTGAACACATAAGAAAACAAGAGCAGAGGTCTGGTGGGGGCCCAGAGTTTAGAGTCAGACAGGCAGAAAGATTTCCTGCATCCTATTGTAGGAATTCATTGAAATTAAAGCTGTGGGGTTTTTTTTTTTAAAGCTCTTTTGCCTAGTATTCTATATCTCATGAAATTCTGAAAACTTGCTATGCACTAGGAAACTGGTTAAGGGGCACTACAATCTGCCACCCACATCTATAGGACAGACACAGGTAGGACCTGCTTTACCTGTAGCTCACCTTTGGGCAGGGATGCATTAAAAACATCCCTTGGAATACAAGTAAAGATAAATGTTGGCGAGGATGTGGGGAAAGGCACACTCCTACATTGCTGGTGGGACTGCAAATTGATGCAGCCACTGTGGAAAGCGGTGTGGAGATTCCTCAGAAAACTTGGAATGGAACCACCATTTGACCTAGCTTTCCCACTCTTTGGTATATACCCAAAGGACTTAAAATCAGCATACTACAGTGACACAGCCACATCAATGCTGACAGCAGCTCAATTCACAATAGCTAAACTATGGAACCAACCTAGATGCCCTTCAACAGATGAATGGATAAAGAAAGTGTGGTATATATGCATAATGGAATATTATTCAGCCATAAAGAAAAATGAAATTGTGGCATTGATTAGTAAATGGATAGAACTGGAGACTACCATGTTAAGTGAAATAAGCCAATCCCCCAAACTAAAGGCTGAATGTTCTCTCTGATATGTGGATGCTAACACATAATAAGGATCAGGGAGGGAAGAATAGAAGTTCACTGAATTAGACAAAGGGGACTGAAGGAGAGGGGGCGTGGAGAGGGAATAGGAAAGACAGTGGAGTGAATGGGACAGAACTTTCCTCTGTTCCTATGTGAACACACGACTAGGGAAACTCCATGTCATGTCCAACCACAAGAATAGGAAGTTAGACTCCATGTGTGTATATATAACCCAACGACATTCAGGTGATTAACCTGAGATCCATGAAAACCTCCTGTTTCCCACACGACTCTAAAATGGTACTAACAGCCTAAGCATAAATAGGATCATGACCATCAGATCGAAATTCAGGACCAAGAGAAGTTTCCAGATGATTTCAGAAAGAACTCACTGCTCCACACTGACATGATCTGAAGTGACATTGGGATGTACAGAGCACAGCCGCGTGATTAGGGGGAAGGGCCGAGCCGCCCATGGATGACAGGGGACCGAGCCGGTTGTTATGGAGACGACACATCAATGAGTCGGCTGCATTGGACTCATTTCTCATCTTATAGATCTGGGGACTCTGCCTGGCTGGGTGATGCTATTAATAAATCTGAACAGATGAGAATGAGGATTTACGGAGTTCTAATAAGGGATAACTCAGTCACTGCCTCTTCACTCCGGGAACTGAGAATTCCTTTACCCTCAATTCCATTGCATCCCTTCTCTCTCCACTGGGACCAGCTGTGAATATCTGTCTTTTGGGAAGAGGAAGGGGGAGAGGAAATGCATGGTCACTAGGAACTTTGACCTTTTCTTTCAGTTGTAGATGGATACGATACCTTGGTTTTGTCTATTTATTTTTATGTGGTGCTGAGGATGGAACCCAGGGCCTCACATGTGCTAGGCAAGCACTCTACCACTGAGCCCCAAACCCAGCCCCCTGGAAATCTTTACTTTTAAAACATCCAGGGCCTGGTCTTGTCATCTCCACAAGAAACTATTGATCTCAAACGGCGTGGGGTGAGACCAAAAGGCCATCTTCAAGAATTATTTCATGCAAATGCATATGTCCCACCGGCACGGACACTCCAATGGTCATCAGTGAAATTCTAGTTTCTCAGCCACTGTCCTGAGATTTCTCGGCTCATTCATCTTCATTTCCAAAGGAGCTAGCTAGCGCCCAGTTTCTCAGACTCTACCCCAGATACAAGTGGAAGGATCAACGTCACGGAGCAAGACATTCTCAGATGTGTGGAGAGGGATTCGGACAAGGAACAGCACAGGCCAATGGCTGCTGTGCACCAGCCTCTGGCCAGCATGTGCTTTGATTGAGTCCTTCTGTCAGAGCTGCAGACGAAGCCCAGCCACAGAGCTGGACAGGGTGAGGGCCGGGCATAGGGCACCACTGCCCACCTGCTTCCCCACCCTCCACGCTAACTCAAAGGAGGGACAAGCCTGGGGACCAGCCCCGGGGATCTGCAAGTGCATTTCTAAGGAGAGTGGCAGGTCTTCACCACCGGGATGGAAGGCATCCTTACCAAGTGCCCCAGGGGAGGTTCCCTCTCCAAGGCAGCCAGCTCCAGGGAGGAGAGCCCTCTGGGAGAAAATTGCTTGTAGCAATTTCCCTCTTCTCCCATTTCCATCTGCTCCTGGGAGGAGGGGGCATCCTTCAGAGATTGAAACTGGGTCGGAGATGACAAATGCATCTTCAAGCCATTTCCAAGTAACAAACAACAGTCATTACTTTTCCCATTATTTCTCAGAATGACATACAGAATTCCAATAAGAGGGTCCGAGGTTGTCCTTTGATGAAGGTTCTTTGTTTGGGCAGCATTACTGTAGATGGGAGAGGGTCGGTCATAGCACAGCCACAACATGCCCCGTGACCATGACCTTAGAGACAAGGTCACCCACAAAGTCAAGAGCAAGCAACAGCCAATTCCCCTTGCTCTAGCTCTCCATATCTGAATTCTTGCTTTCAAAAATGTTTCCAGCCAGGCCCAGTGGTGCATGCCTATAATCCCAGTGGCTAGGGAGGCTGAGGCAGGAGGATCATGAGTTCAAGGCCAGCCTCAGCAACTTAGCAAGGCTCTAAGCCACTCAGTGAGACCCTGTCTCTAAATAAAATGCAAAATAGGGCTGGGGATGGGGCTCAGTGGTCGAGTACCCCTGAGTTCAATCCCAGGTACCAAAAAAAGGGGGGGAGGAGCTGGGGATGTGGCTCGGTGATTAAGCACCCCTGGATGGTTCAATTCCTGGTCCCAAAAAAAAAAAAAAAAGTCTCCAACAACACAGATTCCTTATCAGAAGTCACAAAGTGGAAATCTGAAGGCTGAATATTGCTTATGCAAATATTTTATTTTTTCAACACAAGTTTTGGGAGGTTTGTTTGGTTGTTTTAAGTTTGCAGTTTCCTAGGCCAGGTGCACACTCTCTCATTCAGCCACTACGCCTCCCGCCCATGGATTCTGACTCACCCAAGCAGACCAGCATCATTCTTGTGTCACCTCCCTGGCTCTTAAAGGCCCGGAGCTCACAGCCCCAGTTTTCTACAGTCAGGGTGGAAAATCACAAAACACTCTCTCTTCCAAAATCATACCCCTCCCCATCTGAACATGGCCTGTGGATCTCCCTGGAACTCAGAATACTAACACCCTCGTGGGGGAAACAGACTCAGGAAGACATCATCACACAAAAGCATGAACAGGGAGAAGGATCCCCATCTCTGCTCAAGAAGGCTACAGGGAATTCCAGAGCCAGGGGGCCATCGGATGACTAGGTCTGGAAGGGGAGCAGAGCATGCAGATCCAGAGGGCCCAGGAGACAAAGACACTCCTGCAGATCAAGAGCAGGAGCCTGCAAAGCTGAGCCTCAGGAGCACGCCCTCCTGCCCCATCTCAGTGTGGACCTGGCTCGCCTTTGACATCCCACGCGGAGCAGGCAAGAGGAGCCTGAGGAAGCAGCCTGTCGAGACATCACCAGGCTTGTATAATCCCCAGAGCCAGGAGCCAGGAGCTGGCCGATCTGGAATGACTGGTGAGGCCTTTGGCCCAAAGAGTCACACAAACAGGCCCCGTCACTCCAACAGGCACCGCCAGCCGCCCAGACTTCACATCTTGATCATCTTCCAATTCTTCTCTTTTCCTTTATGTCCAACGAGGCCCTTTCCAGCTCTTCCCAGACATGGCTCTCGTGTTTACCAGATCTTCCTCCTGCACTGAATGACAACAGTGTCTAGGCAGAGGCAGCCAGGGGCTGGCCGGGCGTGGGGGTGCACACTTGTCATCCCAGGGGCTCAGGAGGCTGAGGCAGGAGGATGGCACGTTCCAAGCTAGCCTCAGCAACATAGTGAAGCCCTAAGCCACTCGGTGACATCCTGTATGGGTATGAGTCTCTAATTCAATGTTCACTACAACTCGTGAGCGATGAGATGTTATTGGACCAATTTTACTCATTAGGAAGCTGATGGTCTAAGAGGTGCAGAGGCCTTTTCACAGGTCACATAACTGGTAGATAACAAGGGTGAGAAAACTGTTTGGACCAGTGTGTCAATTGCAGAAGATTTGGAAGAGAATGTCCTTTGCCTCTGACATGAACATTTGGGGAATTCTTATCCTTGCAGGAAGGAGAAAACACCAACCAGAAGCACTGGACATGGTGATGCACAGCTATAATCTCTGTGTCTCGGGAGGCTGAGGCAGGAGGATTGTCAGTTCAAAGCCAGCCTCAGCCACTTAGCAAGGCCCTAAGCAACTCAGGGAGACCCTGTCTCTAAATATAAAAAAGGGCTGGGGATGGGGCTCAGTGGTTAAGGGCCCCTGGGTTCAATCCCTGGTACCAAAACAAAGAGAGAGACAGAAGTGCACTTGAAAAAAATATAGAAGATTAACAAAGAAGTCAAGCTCAAAAGAAAAAGGGATGACAGAACTCTAGGCTGGGATTCAGAAGAACCCAGTGACTGACCAACTGCAGCAGGTCTTGAATAACTACTCATATCACCACCCCCAATAGAGAAAGCTCGGGGGATGGCGGAATATTCTAACTTGGACTTTGCCACCAAGGAACGAAAGAGATGCAGCATCTCCTTTATTTCTCTACAGGACCATGATGTGACTTTCACTGTGCTTAGTGCCTATTAAACTTCTCCATCCTTCCTCCCACCCCTCACCCCAGAGATCTAGAAGACTCAGCTTCTAGGGCTCATTGGTAGAGTCTGGAGCTTTACCATGTTCATCAAAAAAAGCAAGAACATCATAACTCAGAATTGCAGAAGAGACCAGGTCCTGGGCATCCACAGGGCAGAGGGTCGGGGACTCAGGGGTGGAGACTGAGGCCAAGGACCAGGTGGTCCAGCCACTAAACGGCGGCTACTGTTATACTGTTAGTCTCTCCTGTCCAGCTTCAGAACTTTTTAAAGAGAGACTTTGAAAGCAGTTGCCAGATGCCTGAGAAACCTCCCAATTTTTTTTTAAGTGTTTCGTTCCTATCTCAATGCGCCCTTGGGTGAGTTACTAAGCCTCTCTCCCGCTTGGTTTCCTGATCTGTAAACTAGATAATAACAACACCTGGGTCACACGGTTGTGGTGGGGTTGAAATGAGTTAATTCATCCAAAATGCGTGAAAAGCTCCCTGGCCCAAGGTCAATACTCAGGGTTTATATCATCATCATCCAATCGCCAGGTCCATGGCCACCAGGGCTGGAAGGTCACGGAGGGTGGGACGCTCTTCCCTTCTCTTTGTTCTCCCAACCCCTGGACAGTCGTGGGTACACCATGAGCAGCAGTGTTTCCCGAGCAGGAGTCTTTCATGGGACAATCCCCGAACCATCAGCTCCACAAAGTGCTCCCGTATCACCAGCCCAGTCCCACAGTTATGGTGTGGATGTGAGGCGTCCCCCAAAAGCTCACGTGTGAGACGGTGCAGGAAGGTCCAGAGGAGACATGACTGGGTTGTGAGAGCCTTAACCCAACCAGTGAATGAACCCCTGATGGGATTAACTGGGTGGTGGCTGGAGGCAGGTGGGTGTGGCTGGAGGAGGGGGCATTGGGGGCGTGGCTTTGGGGTCTCTATTTGTCTCTGGAGAGTGGAGTCTCTCTCTGCTTCCTGATCACCATGTGAGCTGCTTCCCTCCACCACACTCTTCCTCCATGATGTCCTGCCTCCCCTCGAGCCCTGAGGAATGGAGCCTGCTGTCTGTGGACTGAGACCTCGGAAACCATGAGCCCCCAGATAAACTCTTCCTCCTCTGCAGTTGTTCTAATGAGGTTTTTTTAGTCACAGCAGTGAGAAAGCTAACGAAAACAGCCCCCTGGCGTCAAAGGCTGTGAGAGGCCCCAGGGCAGACAGCCTTGCCATAGGACTGCCCCACAGCCCGGTCCCCAGCCTCACAGGACTGCCCCACAGCCCGGTCCCCAGGCCCCTGCCGTTTGTTCGTGCCTTCTGAATTCCACTCTGTGTTGGATGGTGAGGTTCCGAGAGGATGGGAACAGATGGCAGTCCCTGGATACCTCCGTGTCACCACTGAGCCATCAGGAACCCACAGCCACTCCTGCCTGCCCTGTCATTTGCTTACAAGGCCGCCTGCTGGGGAAAGTCCCCACGAGTGCCCTGGGTCCATATGGTGTTCTGGAAAGGGGCCCTGGGCCAGGAGGGGGAAGTGAGAAGCCCTGCTCCTCCCCACCTCATGCCTGGCCCCCCCCAAACCTCCCAGAGACTGTTATCAGGGGCCTCTTCCCAGCTGGTGTCACTCTGGGACCAAATTTGAAAGGGTCGGCAGACTGAGAGTGGACAGTAACGGTCTTGGATGTTCAGGGCCACTCGACATGGGTCAGAGCCCAGACTGGACGCCGTGGACGCCCCTCCCCTGGAGCCCGTGAACCGGGGGTTAATATTCCCACTTCACACACAGGCCATGTGCCAAACGCCAAAGGGCACAGCTCCATCGCCATCCCTTCATCAGGAAACCTCAGGCAGCCTCTGTGCCCTGGAGGAGGGACCCGTCTCCCCCAGGATGAGTGACAGGCCTGGAGCATGGCCTGGGCTCCGCAGATGGCCTCCTGGCCACCAGGCTCTCTTCCCCTGAGCTCCCCCGGGAATCTGTCAGCACTATGCATTGTGTTGAGCACACGGGGGACATTCCTGTAGGACCCAGCTCAACAAAAACGTGTCAGATGAGTTTTTGAACCCTTTTAGCTAGGTTATGGCACAGAAGTGTCTTTTTTACATCTGTTTATTCATTTATCCACACCTTCACTCATTCATTGTGGGGATCGAATCCAAGAACGCTTTACCACTCACCTACATTCCAGCCTTTTTCTTTTCTTTTGGTACCAAGGACTGAATCCCAGGGGCGCTTAACCACTGAGCCCCATCCCCAGCCCTATTTCATATTTTATTTAGAGACAGGGTCTCCCTGAGTTGCTTAGGGCCTCGCTAAGTTGCTGAGGCTGGCTTTGAACCTGAGATCCTCCTGCCTCAGCCTCCCAAGTCTTTCTGGGATTACAGACATATGCCACGGCACCTAGCCCCAGCCTGTCTTGTTTATTTTTTTAATATTGAAAAACAGATTCTTGCTAAGTTCCTGAGACTGGCCTCAAACTTCAGATCGTCCTGCCTCAGCCTCCCAAGCCACTGGGATTATAGGTATATGCCACTTCACCTGGCCACAGCTATCTTTTTTAATGCTTTGCACAATCTTTTGAATTCTCGACTCCACCATGAACTGCACCCTGACTACTCGATTTACTACTACAATCTATTACCCCTAAATGTTTTTAATTCTCCAACTGGGCTCCACTTTTGTGCTTGTTCATATGCCTTAACAACTTCTAATACACTCCAAAATCTACTAGCCATGTTTATGAACCACAAATCCCACCCAACTAGACCATGCACCTGCCAAGGGCAAGACTCTGATTTTTCTTTCTTTCTTTCTTTTTGGTACCAGAGCTGTTTCCTGTACCAGGATGCTGAGCATTTGTTACGACAGCCCGGAGCCCATCATGTTGACAGATGCGTGTGATGACCAGTAAGGAAACACGGATAGGGTTGGGCTGCACTTCATTTAATAAGTTGCCTGAGCACTGGGATACTCACTTTAATTCTCCAGGACCCAAGGTCAATTGGATACTGGAAGCCTGGTCCTCTAATGACCCGACAGTTTCATTCTATAAGTGAATGAAGAAAGGCCTGGCCAAACCATCATGCAAACCCTTGGCAGCAATTGCCTATTCACGTTCTGATCTTCTCGAGGGTAAGGGTGGTGTCTCCGTGAATGCCTATGTTCCTTAGCCCCACATCGAGGGCAACAGCAAAGTAGTACCTCACTAAAACAGGGAAGGGAAGAAAGGGGGGGTGGACAGGGAAGGGACTTTAGCTTGGGACCAGAATCCAGAAGAAGGAGGCTACAGGACTCCAGGCAGAAGAGAAGGTGAGCATGTATCTGGACCATTCAACATGCCCCGTGCCAAGATGTTGAGATTCTGGGCAAACGTTCCCAACATCACCCTAGAGGTGGAGCCTTTCTTCTTCACCTGGTGTGGTCACTGTTCTTCTTGGGTCAAGATGAGTTACTGGTTAGTGGGGTTTTTTTTAGTACCAGGGTTTGAACCAGGGGCGCTTAACCACTGAGCCCCATCCCCAGCCGTTTTTCATATTTTATTTAGAGACAGGGTCTCCCTGAGTTGCTGAGGGCCTTGCTAAGTGGCTGAGGCTGGCTTTGAACTCATGATCCTCCTGCCTCAGCCTCCTGAGACACAGAGATTATGGTTGTGCACAACCATGCCCAGTGCTTCTGGTTGGTATTTTTTCCTTCCTGCAAGGGTAAGAGTTCCCCATGTGTTCTGCCAGAGGCAAAGAACATTCTCTTCCAAATCTTCTGCAGTCGAAACACTGGTCCAAACAGTATTCTCATCCTTGTCACCTACCAGCTATGTGACCTGTGGAAATGTCTCTGCACCTCTCAGACCATCAGCTTCCTAATGAGTAAAATTGGTCCAATAAGATCTCATCACTCATAAGGTTGTAGTGAACATTGAATTAGAGACTCACACCATACAGTGCCTAGCACGGAGGAAGCCCTCGATATGGATCAACTGTTACCTGTAGGAGATGTCTCAGACAGAGCTCAGGCACACCCTGGTTCGCATGTGCTTGTTATCAGCCCCAGTCTGCAGGTGAGGAAGCACACCTGGGAGATGAAGCCCATCTCTTGACATTAAACCACTCTGGAATGGGAAAGCTGGAGTTTGAACCCACACTGAAAACTCATGCTTCAAGCTAAAAATTCTACAGTCTCTAATTCTTTCTCTAATACACAGTGACCTGATCCTTTCTCCACTCTGCCTTTGATGATTTCTTTTCTTCTTCCTTATACCTGACTTACACATCCCTGAGGCCACAAACACATACTCTGAGCACAAGACTCAGAGACAGATGGAAACCAGCGGTCAAGATCAAAAGTTGGTACCCATTGAGCAGTGTTTTCTAAAGCCAAACAAACACCCATCATGAGACCCAGCTCTTTTACACCTACAGAAATACAAAGACTGCTGTGCCATCAAAAACACAAGGTCAAGAACAAATGTTCAAATGTGGTATATATACATATACACAATGGAATATTATTCAGCCATAAAGAAGAATGAAATTATGCTGTTTGCCAGTAAATAGAAGGAACTGGAGACTATGACGCTAAGTGAAATAACTCAGTCCCAAAGAATCAAAGGTTGAATGTTCTGACATGTGGATGTTAACACACAATGGGGCAAGAGTGAGAAGGGACAGTCACTGGATTAGACAAAGGGGAATGAAAGGTGGGGGTAAAAACAGAAAAGACAGTGGAATGAATGACAGAACTTTCCTCTGTGTATATATTAATACACGACTAGTGAAACTCCACATCAGATACAACCAGGAGAATGAGAGATTGGGCTCCATGCATGTATAATATGTAAAAATACATTCTACTGTCATGTATAACTAAAAAGAACAAAAATAAAGCCAAAAAATCCTTATTGAAAATAACCTCAAACTAAAAACTACCCAGATGCCTTTAGTAGTTTTTAATAATAAAAACATTAAGTACAATATATCTGAACACATGGAGAACTCTTATCCTCGAAGGAAGGTTAAAATACTGCACACTGTATATAATAATACAGTAGTTTTTAATAACAAATGTTAAGATATGATTACGCAATGGAATGTTATACAATCAATAAAAATTACTGATTCAACAAATGGATGTATCTTTCA
Source organism: Ictidomys tridecemlineatus (assembly GCF_052094955.1). Classification (NCBI taxonomy): domain Eukaryota; kingdom Metazoa; phylum Chordata; class Mammalia; order Rodentia; family Sciuridae; genus Ictidomys; species Ictidomys tridecemlineatus. The sequence goes on from NC_135478.1 coordinate 56,037,206, forward strand.
CACGTTATGTCGTCGCACATAAAAATGTGCAGACTATAGTTAGTTTTTATGTATTTGAAATTCACAAGCAGGTGAAACACATGTATGGTAGTAGAGACAGTCCAGAGCTGACCTCATTGGCGAGGTAGCACAGAGTGGGAAGGCATACCAGGGAATTGGCAGGGTTGCCACCAAGCTCCACATCTTGAGCTGGTATTGTTTATGAAGGAATATATAGGCTTTATGTTTATAGTAATGTACTTTATGTATTGAAAACTTTGATTTAAAAAAAAAAAAAAAAAAAACGACAAAGGCAATAAAAATATCAGAATCCATTCCACTGCAGAAGTTCCCTGCAGGTTCTGGGGCAGCGGCCAAGATGGTGGGCCTTGGCGCTGTCCACAGGAGAAGTGCTGACTTGGACTCTGGCTGAGACCTGATACAACCTTGAGCGGGGAGTGGGGAGGGTAGAGACAGGATGCCTCCACTAGATTCCCAGCCAAGTGCTCCGGCTGCTCTCGGGCCCCACTGTAGGCTCTCGGGCCTGCAGACGTTTGTAGAAAAAGCTGGAATACTCAGTTCATGCACAGCTGAGCCAGTGTGCTCATTCCTCATGCTGCTCCTGTGGTCACCTTCAAAATTCATCACTGCTTTGTATTTTCTTGCACATTTGATAGTTACCAGTTGATACATTATGATTGTTGGCTAATTGGTGATTTCTTCCCCCCCACCCCACCTCCTTTTGTTACTGGAGATTTAAACCAGGGGTGCTTGACCACTCAGCTATATTCCCAACCCTTTTTTTTTTTTTTATTGGTTGTTTATTTTGAAACAGGGTCTCAGGGTCTCACTAAGTTGTTGAGGGCCTCTCTAAGTTGTTGAGGCTGGTCTTGAACTTGTGCTCCTCCTGAGTCACCAGTTCTGTTTCTTCCCTGATCTCAGCAGAATTCCATTCCTCTAAGATGCTTATCTCCTCTGTCCACAAAGGATGCAGGCAAAGCGGGAGGCTGTTAGAATTCATTCATTTTGTTATGAGGTGCATTATGATATCAGTCACTCATATGCTGTGGGAGAGGAGGATCGTACACGCCAAGGCTGGACCAGGGCGATGCACCGAAACTCCTGCAGATATGATCTTGCCATCAGTGCCAAGACAATTCCACAGGAAAAGACGCCTCTTCAGTAAGCCGGGCTGGGATAACTTTGTATTCATATGCAAGGAATAAAACTGAGACTCCTCCTCATATTGCCCCCCAGAACAAGCAAATATCACTCACACGGAGTCACAGACCTACATAGAAGACATAAAACTACAAACCCTTAGCAGTTACAGGACTAAGTCTTGGTGACCTTGCACTCGGCAAAGCCTTCCCAGATATGAACCAAAAAAACACAAACAAAACTTAAAAATAGGCAAAGCTTCATGCTACAAATGATACTAGCAAAACCATGAAAAGATGACCCCACAGACTGAGAAAAAAATATCAGCAAATCGCACAAATATTAAGGGCTGGCATCCATAAAGAAGTATTAAAATTCAATAATAAAAGAGACAACTACAGATGTTTCTCAATTTACAATGAAGATAGGTATGAATGACCCCATTTTTAAATTGAAAATATCATTGAACAGAAAATGTACTGAATACCCCTAATGTACCCACCCCCATCACGGCCCACCACATAGCACAGTCCTTGACACTCATGATCAGATGGCTGAAGGGGGCCTGTGGCCACCGCCACTGCCCAGCATTGTAAGAGTACTGTGCCATGTTTCACCAACCCAAGATCATGATTTAAAATTCAGTGTATGAGCCAGGTGGGGGTCACATGATTGTAATCCCAGCAGCTCGGGAGGCTGAGGCAGGAGGATCACAAGTTCAAAGCCAGCCTCAGCAACTTAGTGAGGCTCTGAGCAACTCAGTGAGACCCTGTCTCTCAATAAAAAATACAAAGGGCTGGAGATGGAGCTCAGTGGTAGAGGATCCCTGGGGTCATACCCCAATACCAAAAAAAATAAAATAAAATAAAACCATCATCATCTCTCATAGCAACTCTCCAAGATAGATAACACTAGTCCCGTTGTTCAGATCAGGAGCTGCGGCTGAGAGAGGATAAGAAATATTCTCCTTCAAGGATCTTAGGAAGGAAAATTCCAGGAAGACAGCTGTGTGACACACAAAGCAGCCAGTCTACACTATAGTAGGAGGACAGAAAAGACCACGAGACATGGCAGGAACTGAGAATTTTTTAAGGAATTGTTGTAAAGAGGGGACTGATGGATTCTTTCGTTAGGTTGCTTCTGCTGGGAGGGTTTTTATTTTATTTTTTTTTAACTTTGCTGGAGAGACTGGAGAAAAATTAAGAATATTAAGTAAAAGAAAATGCAGCCGGGCACAGTGGCACACCCCTGTAATCCCAGCAGCTTGGGAGGCTGAGGCAGGAGGTTCATGAGTTCAAAGCCAGCCTCAGCCAAAGCAAGGCGCTAAGCAACTCAGTGAGACCTTATCTCTAAATAAAATACAAAATAGGGCTGGGGATGGGGCTCAGTGATTAAGTGCCCCTGGTGTTCCATCCCTCGGTAGCAAAACAAAATAAAAAGAAACACACTTTATAAATATCATATAACAGTAATATAATATATGACACTGTAGGCTGTGAATATTGATCCAAAAATACTGATCTATTGGTACCAAATGTAGATAGTAAGAGTCCAGGGGAATTAGAGGGTGAGTTTTAGAGAGGATAAGAAAATCAAATGCGTGTGCCAAGCCTCATGGTAGAGCATTTTCCTAGCATGAGCTGGGCCCTAGGATCTATCCCCATCAACTCCCCGATTTAAAAAAAAAAAAAAAACCTCAACTTACATAATAGGGATAACAATACACACACACACATCCAAAAAAAAACAATAAATAAGACCTACAATTAAAACTGCAAGAAACAGAGTTACCATCACATGATTTTGAAACCTGAAGGGAGATATCCCGAAGAAACACCTTGCAGAGTTAAGAGTGTAGCCCTCTGAGGACTGACCCTGAGGAGGGGCAGGTGGTCATTCTGTGTTTTCAAGCTGAGGCTTTCCAAGAAACGGAGGGGGTGCAGAGATCCCCCTTCAAACTGCACCTCTTGAGATCCACTCGGAACGACTTCACACAGGTCACTCAGAGCATCGAGAATGAGTTTCCTGAAGGACAGGAAAGGGAGAGGGGACACTCTCAAGGGACAGAGGGGGTCCTCTCAGAGAGGAGAGGGGCCATGTGCCTCTCCTGCACCCCAATTCTATTAGGACCCCAGAGAAGTTTCCAGAGAGTCCCGCCCAGGTCCACCTCTTAACTGACAGCAGGATGACATCAGACTTTCAAGTCCCCACTGTCCCCACAAATCTAGGTCACCTGGGCCCATGCTGACTGGCTGTCCTTGGAATCTTAAACTTGCATTCTTACAGAGTTTATGGTTAGGGGGAACTAGCCTAATCTTCCAGAGTTTCAGGATCTGGTCACAAAAGTCTCCTGGGCTCCTCCCATTGACATTATCCTGGGCCTGCGTTTCTCCTGCTGAGGAATGTGACATGTCCTGTCCATGGAGGCCAGGCAGGGCTGCAGGTCAATTGCTTCTTGGAAAAGAAAGCACGTGGGGGTCAGCACCCTGGGCCCATTTTATGGGCTCACTCTCTTACCCTCATGTTCCCACCCTCCTCATCTGTCTGTCTCCTGACACGTACAGACTGATATGTCTTTGTGAAGACTCTTCGATGTCTGAAAATCATCTACATTCAATACTTTGGATTTACAATTGAAATCAAATAGGACAGGAGCTGCGGCACATACCTATAATTCCAGCTACTCGGGAGGCTGGGGCAGAAGAATTGCAATTTAGCCAGCCTGGGCAACTGAGCAAGACCCTATCTCAAAATGGAAAAAGGGCCGGGGATGTAGCTCAGTGGTACAGCAACCCTGGATTCCATCCCCAGTACCAAGGGGGAAAAAAAATAATATTAAATAAGAACATAACAACAATAACAACAACAAAAATCCAAGTTCAAGACGGGACTCAAAAACAATAGGGTCCAAAATCCATGTCTTGATCAGCTACTCTGTAGCCTGACCCTTGGGACCTTGCCCTTGTGAGGTTTCTATAAAAGGTTCTTGGAAAGGCCAAGAAAACATCTTTCATAATCCAAGTCATTTTTGACACCATCACCACATGGGTCAGTGCATGGTGCAGAGGAGACGGAATCCTTCAGGGGACAGGCTCCCCCCTCCCCCCCACACCCCTCCCACCCCCTCCCCCGCTAACACACCCCAAGCTGAGCAATGCTAATAGCTAAGGCAGGGCCCCAAAGCTGGCAGTCTCCCCATAAGAATGAAGAGCTCTCACATGCCACAGGTATGTGAACATGTTTTTCTCTGCTTCCACCCAGGGGGACAGGATCCCCAGAGATGACCTCATTTGAATCCAGCTGCAGGGAGCAGGTCTCCTCCTTGGAGAAAATGTCTCAACTCTCACATGAGAGAAAGGGTGGAGAAATCTTCCCTGCAAAACAGGGACCCACGTTTTCACTCAACTAACGCGCAGAAACTTCTCGATCCTCAGAAAAGAAACCAAGGACCTTCAAGGACAGAGGAACTCACTGCCAAACCCTCAAACAGGACATTATCACAAAACAGCTCTGGTGAAGGATGAATCCCTCACCTAACAGGATTCTCAAGCCTCGAATCAAACATCTAGATACACAGGGCACAGCTGGCACACGCCCGTAATCCCAGAGGCTCAGAAGGCTAAGGCAAGAGGATCGCAAGTTCAAAGTCAGCCTCCGAAATATAGTGAGGCCCTAAGCCACGGAGCAAGACTCTGTCTCTAAATAAAATATGAAAAGGGGCTGGGGGTGTGGCTCAGTGGTTAAATAGCCCTGGGTTCAATCCCCAGTACCAAAAAAAAAAAAAAAAAAAAATCTAGATCTAAGTCCATTTCTTGTTTACCAAAGAAAGAAAAAATGATGATCGTTCTGTCTCATCCTCAAGTGATCATTATGCCCCAAGATCAGAAGAAATAAATAAAAGTATAAAGCTTATCAGAAATAAATGTTTCTTGGGTTCCATCTCCAGTATCAAAAAAAAAAAAAAAGAAAAAGAAATATCTCCTGCCACGATTGCACATCACATTTGTGACAGTTTAAATGGAAGCCTGTTTAGGAATCGCAGTGCCCTGCTGGTGATCACGGCTCTAAGGGGGGCTGCCTGGGCTGTTGGGTGACCAGTTCTGACCCGGAGCTGCCTCCAGTTTATCCCGGAACCCTGCAGGAGGATTGCTGGCAGCAGGAATAGATGTCTGCACAGGCACATATCTGCCCCAAGGCCTCCCATGTTCTCCCCTCCCATCTTCCCACCTGGTCCTGTGGCCAGGGCTCCAGTCCCAGGTTGCAGGGATGATACAGGAATTAAAATGGGAAGACACCATCCATCTGCCCTTAAAAGAAACCACCAACTCCTCCTCCGTAAACAAGAGTATCCCACCAGGCAAGCCGGTGGCTGAAATGATCCTTGCAAAATTCTCAACTTGTTGATGGATGCAGAACTAGACAGGAAGGTGGGACCCAGGGAGGGAAGAGAGGCATTTTAAGATTAGGATCCAAGGTCAAACCTCTGAGAAGCAATTACTTTGCATTTCTTTAGGGACAACAGAATACCAGGCCACTTCCAGGGGCAGTAGGCAGAATTTGAAAATGGAAATAAAGGTTCCCAGCAGAGACAAATCAGGACTACCTCCAGAAGGGAAGGCCTTTACAAGATGGGAGCTTAGCTAGAGGTAAGGACACTGCATGCCCTGAGCCTCACCCTTGCACAAGGGGCCTACCTGGGTCCCAACCCCCAGCTCCCTTATATGTTGGCTGTGTGTCCATAGGCCAATACTGCAACCTCTCTGTGTTCAGAGACATCAATTGGGAATAATAAGGATTCCCACATCCCAAAAGAGTTATAGGGAGTCACATGGCTGCAGTTTCACGTTATGGTGACAACTGGTATTTCCACTTCACAGATAAGGATGAGGCACAGAACTAGGCCTCCTGGACTCCACACTTTTGTTACTTATTACATTCTCTCCAATCTCCTCTCTCTCTTCCTGTTATTAAACCTAGCAGATGAGTGACATCAGCCGTTTTTTTTTTTTCTTTTCTTTTTTCTGGTACCAAGGATTGAACCCAAGGGCACTCGACCGCTGAGCCCCATCCCCAGCCCTTTTTATTTTTTGAGACAGGGTCTTGCTAAGTTGCTTAGCACCTCACTAAATAGCTGAGGCTGGCCTCAAGCATGTGATCCTCCTGCCTCAGCCTCCAGAGCCACTGGGATTACAGGTGTGGGCCAACATGTCCAGTTCCAAATCTCTTAACAGCCACATATTAAGCCCTCTTGTCTGTGACCAGGAACAGATTTTTGTTATTTCCTCCCGCATTGGGAGAGGGCTCATCTGTGTCTCTGGATCGCCCACCATGCTAAGAAAACTCTAAAGCAAAATGTTTGAGGGGGGAAAAAAAAAACAAAAGAAAAAGTTACACATTTGCCTCTATCCCACACACAGGCCCCTGCAGCCAGGAATGAAGACAGCGTTAAGGCACACACAGGCACACAGGCACCGTGCAGTTCATCATGTGTATACTGCACATTCTGTTCCAGGAGAAGACAGGCATCACAAAACAGAGAATGTGAATCACCAGCAAGCGCCATTCTGTTCTGAAGCTCCAGCTTATGACTGTGGATTCCTTTCTTTCAAGCAGAACACAAAATTTTTGAGGGCAAAAAGTGAAAATTAAAAAAAAAAAAAAAAAAAAGAAATCCCAAAAGGGCATCCCCATTTGCCAGAGAGAAAGAGGAATCCCAAGAATGGGATCTGGAGACCTTAAGCTTTACTACACACTTTATTCGAGGCTAGGAATAAAAGCATTTTTAATAAAAAGAAGCGACTATTTCTACCTTTTTTTTTTTAACCTACTGATTTTTACCCTAGCTTCATCAGAAAATTTGCTGGATGTGGTGGTGCACACCTGTCATCCCAGTGGCTCGGGAGGCTAAGGGAGGAGGATTGGGAGTTCAAAGCCAGCCTCAGTAAAAGCGAGGCCCTCAGCAACTCAGTGAGACCCTGTCTCTAAATAAAATACAAAATAGGGCTGGGGATGGGGCTCAGTGGCTGAGTGCCCCTGGGTTCAATCCATGGTACCAAAAAAAGAGCGGAGGCTTTTTAATATGTGCTTTGAAACTGTGTTTCTCTCAGAAGAGTGTTTCTAGACCTGTGACTTTGTTAGGGACAGGCAGATGAGGAGGGTGGGAACACGAGGTTAAGAGAGCAATTCTATAAAATGGGCCCACGGTGCTGACCCCCACGTGCCTTCTTTTCCAAGAAGCAGTTCACCTGCAGCCCTGCCTGGCCTCCTGAGAGGCCTGGGCGATCAGGATGGGCAGACAGGTTCAGCACGTCAGCTACTCAGGCTCGACCCTTTCTTCCCTTGGGTCAGCGACCCTCCTGGTGCCATGATGTTGTCATCCACAAATGGGAGGATGTGACAGTCCTCCTCTGGCTGGTAGGCGGGTTGTATGCATGAATTCACGTGAAGGATTTTCACCCCTATCCTTCCTATTGAACATTGTTCCTGGCTCGGGAAGAACTTACAAGAGTTGGGGATTTAATCAGTAGTCAGTCACACGTGGATCAAAGTGGCCTTCCTGTTTTCTAATTTCCCCTCCCTCCCCACTCTCCTTTCCTTTCATACCAGGGACTGAACCCAGGGCTACTTAACCACTGAGCCCCAGCCTCAGCCCCTTTTTGTATTTTATTTAGAGACAGGGTCTCACTGAGTTGCTTAGGGCCTCCCTAAAGTTGCTGAGGCTGGCTGTGAACTCACGATCCTCCTGCCTCAGCCTCCTGAGCTGCTGGGATGACAGGTGTGTGCCACCACACTTGGTCAGTCTATCTACTTTTGAGTCTTTAGTGTGGTCTGGCTTGAAAATTGCTCCATGCATGATTATTTTTACTAATTTACTGAAATGCTCCAGCAGAGATTTTTAAAACTAAAAATCTTACATTTTAATGAAATATAAGACCTCATCCCTTAAATTAAAAAAAGTTCCTTGTATCAAAAGATCAAACCATTTTAACTACTTGTCAACATTTTACAGAAACTGATAATATAGTCAATAATTAGGATATTTATCTCTATCACAGTTCTCATAAACAAAATTTCAGGGCTTTTAACCCACAGTGCCATTCTGCATAATGATCGTGGGTATAGATGGGGAACTGAAGACAGAGGGTGGTTCACGGACTTGCCAAAGGCCACCTGGTGCATTAACAGCAAAACGAGCATTAAAACCCTTCTCCTCAGTCTCCTGTGCAGTTTCTACCCCAGACCTTCCTATCCTCTAAGACAAGAGAGTGCATTTAAATTTGCAGGCGCAGCTTCCTGGGAAACTTAATCTGTTTGAGATGGTGTTTGACAGCACTTGGCCCATCTGCCAGGAGGTATCAAGGTCCCCGTGGGTGGATTATAGGATGGAGGAGCAGGACTTCAGGGAGAGGCGGAAGGATTGAGCTTTCTCCAGCTGCTCCATGACATTGAGTGCTGCTGATCCGCCATCTCCACCCAGACTGGAGGTTTCTTCTCCCTGGGGGAACCCGCACCCTTTCTGATAGTCCCCAGCCCATCTACTTGTTCCTCCCTCTTTCCAATTGATTCTACTCTCCCCGACATTCTTCTCCTGGTGGCTACAAGGCCATCAGTGTGTTCTGATTGAACACGCCCCCTGTCAACTACAAAGCAAGGAACACAAGATGTCCCCAAATGTGCAGGTGCACCTGGAGAACCTTCCCACAGGGCTGTGTGCAGACTTTTTCTTTTTGGTACCAGGGATTGAACCCAGAGATGCTTTACCACTGAGCCACATCCCCAGGCCATTTTTAAATTTTTTAATTTTGAGACACAGAGTCTCATGTTGCTTAGGGCTTCCCTAGTTTACTGAGGCTGGCTTTGAACTCAGGATCCTCCTGCCTCAGCCTCTGGAACCACTGAGATTAGAGCTGTGTGCCACTATGCCGGACCCATGTTCACACTTGATCTCCACCCAGTTTTGTCCATTTCAATACAATACATTTGCCCCCTGCTCAATCAATACAACCTATCAATTATTTTTTTTTTTAATTTTTGGTACTGGGGATTGAACCCAGGGGTGCTTTACCACTTAGCTACATCCCTAGCACTTTTTATTTTTCATTTTGAGACAGGGTCTCACTGAGTTCCTGAGGCTGGCCTTGAACTTGTAATCCTGCCTCAGCCTCCCAAATCACTGGGATTCCAGGTGTGCACCATGAAACCTGGCTCACCGTATCATTTGAATAATTAATTCTTTACTGTGTTTACCTATTTTTAGAATGCAGCCTGCATAGGAATGATTTTCTGCTTTGGTCACTCATATGTTCCCAGGGCACATATGGCAAATGGAGGAGCTCAGTCAGTATTTGCTGAATGAATTAATATTTTAATGAATGCGAAGGATATAGGGCATGGGAAGCTGGTTGTGAACAGGAGAGCAAAAGGATGAACCCAAGGCAGAAATGTGGACAACATTAAAAAGAGTCACAATGTTCTCTGCTCAGTCCACACTGGGAAGCATAAGGATTTGCTCATTAGATAATCTTTGCTACTTCTTTTTAGTGGTAAAACGTTTCTCTCTCTCTCTCTCTCTCTCTCTCTCTCTCTCTGTCTGTCTCTCTCTCTCTCCCTCCCTCCCTCCCTCCCTCTCTCTCTCTCTCTCTCTCAAAGATGAGCCCAGAATTCAGCACATATGCCAAGGAGTTAGGTATTTCTTTACGTAACAGTGAGTGGAGTTGGATTGGGGGTTACTAAAGCAATCTGGAAATTAAGATTTCACAAAATCTATACCCATGCAGAAGCTACACTAGCAACTTCTAGTTGAAAAGAAGCAAACTAAAATAATTCTGAAATGCAACCCCCAAGAATGAACAAGAGCGTCTATTTTACAAGCAGAGTGAGTTATAATAAGAAAGAATTTAATACTTGTTGGGCAAATAATTTCTTGCAATAATTATAACAAAGACTTATTCTGGAATTCCTCAGATGCTGGCAATTTGCTAAAAGATTAAGCAGCTAGAAGACCACCCGGTTTAAATGGAATGTGTCAAATCATTATTAATAATAGACAGATATGCTTTGAAAGATATTTGTTGCTTTAAACACTGGCTTCAAGGGGATGGGGGTGCAGGCAGGGGCTTGTCTAGCATGTGTGAGGCCCTGGGTCCATCCACAACACCCCAAAAAAGAAGGGGGAAAAAATAGAGCAAGAGGATCATGAGTTCAAGGCCAGCCTCAGCAAGTTCCCAAGGCCCTGAGCAACTCAGTGAGACCCTGTCTCTAAAGAAAATACAAAATGGGCTGGGGATGGGGCTCCGGGGTGAAGCATCCCTGGGTTCAATTTCCAGTGCAAAAATAAAAGACACTGGTGTCAGAGGATCCAGCAGTGAGATCCCATGGATGCGGTTCCTGAACTGCCACTGGGTTTCGCTGCTCTGATTCCCTCCTCCTCCTCCTGACTTTCCATCTCAGAACTCCCCTGAGACAGGAGAAGGCATGGCTGCACTGCTGTTCATCTTGGGTTGCATACACATGTGCACCGCCCAGGGCACGTGGTGAAGGGCAGCAAGCCGCACCTCAGTGAAACAGGGCCTGTGGGTTTCCAGGTCATCAGGAAGACTTCCTGCCCCGGCCTCCCCAGAAGAAAGGAAGGAAAAACAAAAAGAATGCAATTCTTTCAGGGTCATTTCTATACAGCCTCCATAGCTCCCGGCCCCCTAAAAAAAAATCAGAAAGAAAGGAAATGGGTTTTAGTAGAAAAGCAAGGTGGAATCCACCTCTCTGAAAGGGAAAACAAGAAGAAAATACATAGAGTCCAAGAAATCAACACACAGTTCTACGAAAGGGACTTCATGTGAAGGATGGGTGAATCAGAGACTTTTTAGTTGCAGGTGGACTTTATTTTACTTATTTCATATTGTATGTGGTGCTGAGGATCAAACCCAGTGCTTCACATGTGCTAGGCAAGCGCTCTACCACTGAGCCCCAGCCCTAGCCCCCAAATTACATTTTTACGTCGTCGTGTGCAGGTACAAATATGTGACAGCGAATGCCACCATCACGTACAATTATAGTGCACTCTTAAAAATATAGAAAAATATAAGTAAATAAATAGATAATAGAAAAAGCTGCAGGACGATTTTTTTAAAAGATTCTCTGTCAACAGTGAAATTATAAAGAAATAATCTCCAACAGAGACTGCAGGATGCCCCCTAAAACACATTCTCCCATTTCTCTAAATGCTCAGTTGACCATATGGCCTCCGGAATTGAGGCTCAGTATAGATAGAGATGGCCGGTGGAGCAGGCTCTGGCTCCTGAGATGGGAGCAGAAGAGCAGTGTGTCACTTCCAAGCTACACCCAGGCAGAGAAGAGTCCCCTTCCCCTATCCAGAATGGACATGAGGGCAGAACCCAGGCAGTGGAAGAGCCACACCTGAGCTGAACCAGAGTCCCCACCCTGTAGATCCCCATATTGGTCTTGGGCTGTCACATGAGTGGACCATTAGATCAGGCAAAAATGAATCTCTGTCACAGGGAAGCCCCTGTTATGGTGGTACACCCGCTAATGCAGCCAAACCTTTACCTTGGCAGATATAAAGAAAACAGAATCCAACAGAACAAGGGACCTATTTAATTTCTTCATTCTGATTTTATATTTTGCTTCCTTAAAAATAAGTAAATAAATGGAACTTCAACATGGTTTTATACTATTTGTCACTTCTTACTCATTCAAGAAAATACAGCCAGGCATGATGGCACACATCTGTAATCCCAGCAGCTTGGGAGGCTGAGGCAGGAGGATCACGAGTTCAAAGCCAGCCTCCGTAAAAGCAAGGCCCTAAGCCACTTAGTGAGACCCTGTCTCTAAATAAAATACAACATAGGTCTGGGGACAAAGCTCAGTGGTTGAGTGACCCTGGGTTCAATCCTAGGTATGCTCCCAGTCTCCCTCCAAAAAAGAAAATAGAGTATCTCTTTAATGTCAAAGGCTGCTATGCAAAAGTATAAACTATAAGGTGCACTTATATACTGCTCGGGAACAGGCAAAGTAGAAAGGGAGAATTTCACACATGAGTCAAGTCAGTATATCTGACATCTAGATAAAACATTCTAAAGATCACATGCATGTTTTTACCTGTACAGGTAAAGAATTGAAAATATACATCTGAAACTTGTTGTCTCTGCAGAGTTAGAATTTTAGGCTGGGGACAGAAGAAGGTAACAGAAAAATTTACTTTTCAACTTCACGCTGCTATGTATTATTTGGATTTTTGCAATAAACATGTATGACTTTAATAATGTACAAAAGCCACAAAAATAAAACACACACTAGAGTTCTGCAAGAGAGCTGGCAGGGGCAGGGAAAGCAATGCAATTTCCATCTATAAACAAAAGCATGGTCTTTCTGAATCCATAACAGACATTTATATGCTTGTAAATTCTACTGTATCTAAAAAACAACATCAGACCACAAAACTTGAATCTGTTCCTTTACCTCCCTAGACTTTAGTGGAAACGACAATTCTCTAAGAGAAGAGGAAGAGAATGAAAAATTAATGGAACAGAAAAACAGATATTCTATGTCTGGTCAAGACGGAGATTCACAGTCATAAGACCCCACGACGGCCTTAAGACACAGCGATTCGATTTGGGTGGTACATCAACTCATCTTGGAGCCTCAATCAATGTCTGAAGGTGATCAAGACCTTAAGAGGATTCGACAGGCTGACCGTCACTAAACTTTCAACTTGATAAACATTCACTGCCAAGTGCCTATTCCCACATACACGCGCTGAATGATAAGGTACACTGAACACGGGCTGACATCACAGACACTGAGCCATGGTCACTGTAAGAACCTGCACAACATCATATCAATAACTGACGGGACCACTCAGGCTGCCCTGAGTTCAGTGAGTTACCCGGTGCTTCAGGGAGTCTATCACCAAGCTTGTACTTCTTGAGATTAGTAATTCCCAGTTGATCCGCTACATTCCCACTGCCCAAACCTGATGGAAAGCCAGGTGTGGGTGGCCCACACCTGTCATCCCTGTGGCTCGGGAGGCTGAGGCAGGAGGATCGTGAGTTCAAAGCCAGCCTCAGCAACTTAGTGAGGCCCTTAGCAACGTGGTGAGACCCTGTGTCTAAATAAAATATAAAAAGGCATGGGATGTGGCTCAGGGGTTAAGCACCTTTGAGTTCAATCCCTGGTATCCAGAAAAAAAAAAAAAAGCCAAATTACTGTGAGGAGGCCATAAACAATAAATCTTTCTAGAACAGACTGCTCCTAATCTTTAAGTGACTTACTGCGTAAGAAGCCATGGTAAGCATCTAGAAGGCACCTCATTAACTTTACAAAAGCACAGGGCTATTCAAAAAGAGGTTGAGAAGGGAAGGCAGTATCCTTCATCTTCAGGACAAGAAAGTGCGGGGCAGAGACGTGTTATGTGTCTAATTTGGGCGACCAAAATACTCAAGAGAAGACCCCTTGTAACTCTGCGAGTCTGCACGCACCCACACGAGGCTCCACTGAGTGGGGAAACACACAAGAGAACCCCGCAGGTTACCCTGCGCAGAAGAAGGCAAAGGCTCGCAGGGAGGGAACGGGGTAAGTTTCTAATGAATAGAGAAAGGAGCACAGATTTAGCACCTGCCCATCCTGGAAGCTTGGTTCCTAACAGTGTCACCCAGGCTCCATCACACATACCTCCACAGGTGGAATTTTTAAATGCCTACAGAATCCACTTTAAGCTTTAAAAAGGGGTTGGGGATGTGGCCTTGGGACCGAGCACTTGTCTAGTATATGCACAGCCCTAGATTCAACCTCCAACATTAACAAAGAATTCCGACTTTAAAGACTGAAAACTTTAATTTCCCCTTCCCAAAGGAAGTGAGAATTCAAGTACATGAGAAGTTCATTGGATTCGACAAAGGGCATGAAAGGGAGGGAGGGGGGATGGGAATGGGAAAGACAGTGGAGTGAATGGGACAGAAGTTTCCTGAGTTCATATGTGAACACACGACCAGGGAAACTCCACGTCATGTCCAACCACAAGAATGGGAAGTTAGACTCCATGTATGTGTGAGGTGTCAAAATACACTCCACTTCCATGTTAAAAAGAACAAATTTTCCAAAATCAGGTCCATGGCCCATGATGTTCAAAACATTCCAATCCGATGCTCCCACAAACTCTGGCACACCGAAAAGTCTTTCCAAACAATTTGGGATTCTACTTTTACACCAGAAATTATCTGTATACTGTACAACAATGTGATTAATCTAGCTGGGGATGTTGGTCAAGTGGTAGCACACTCGCCTTGCACATATGAGGCACTGGCTCGATCCTCAGCACCACATAAAAATGAAATAAAGATATTGTGTCCACCTAAAACTAAAAAATAAATATTAAAAAAAATTGATTAATCTATCTTCTACCACACGTACCTGTCAGTATGTGTGTATACTATATAAATTGACACAGATATAGAATAGCTGTAATACTAAATAATATAGAACTATCTATCCAGGCTATTATTAATTATCAGATTCATAGTAGTTTTCCAAAACCAAGAGATCCTGAAGTGCCACTAATAGTAAGAGACTAATAGTTTCTGACATGTAGACTCTCAAAGCCTGGGAACCACCACCTTGTCCACAGTGGTTTTTTTCATCGACATGCACAATATCCACAGTTGGAGACGGTAACTCAACTAGCCCCAGATCAGAGTGAGGTGCCTGAATTAACAGAAAGCCATCATCTGACATGGAGAAGGAAATAGGGGTCAGAGAGAAAGGCCCAGCATGTTAAAAACACAACAACCCCTTCCGTTCCTAGCGGTCCAGGCCCTTCTATGTATGGTCAGCAGACACTCCAACCTTTGTTTTTTGGTTCCAGAGATTGAACCTAGGGGTGCTTAACCACTGAGCCACATCCCTGGCCCCCTTTTTAAAATCATGTTTAGAGACAGAGTACTGCTGAGTTGCTTAGAGCCTCTCTAAGTTGCTGAGGCTGGCCTTGAATTTTGAATCCTCCTGTCTCAGCCTCCTGAGCCACTAGGATTACAGGTGCGCGCCACCACGCATGGCACATTCCAACATTACATCCAACACAAACTTACTTTTCTATTGTTACGCTGTGTGTTACACAGTAACTTACGAGAACTTACCTAAAACTTTAGCTGTAAGTACAATTACAATGTATGTACGGATCTGTAACTATGCATCCACCATTATATTTAGATGTAATACACAAATAAAAATATGAATAAAAAAGAAGCAGCAGATTCACAAAGCCAAGAACTGGAGACGAAGGAATCATGAAATGACAACACATCCATGTAGAGAGTGACAGGTTGACACCACTGTGGTTCAGGGACCTTGCCCAAGGCCAGTCAGACAGTTGGGACAACCACTAGATTCCAATTTTAGAGCTGTCTCACCCCAACCCCATTGATTGAACTCTTTCCACTGTGTGTAACAGTCAGCTAGACTAGCTGAAAGAATTAACTCGGGGGCGGAAAAGAGGATTAAATTGATCACATTGTTTAGAAATAAAACCTAGGCTAATGGAACTGGATCTTGCAAAATGATGCGCTTCTTTAAAGAACGAGGCAAATAATTATCATGGCAATAAAGAATTTATTGTGTTCCTTCAGCAAATCTGGAAGCATGTGAGGCCCCACCATCCACCTCTGGCCAGCTGCTGGACCTCAGGTGAGCACAAGCAGCAACAGCACTGAATCACAAACTTTACTAGAAGCCCAGATGGCGAGGGCATGAAGATCAAACAGATAAAAAGGTTAGGTTAAGGGACAGGAGTATTCTCTGCCTTATAAATTAACTATGCAATGCCATGGTTACATTTCTCATTATTTTGCAGAGGTCGGTGTGACACACAGTGTAATCCAGGACGAGAAAAGCAGCCACAGTTCAAAGTATTCAGTAAAACCCTGTGTCAACAACATGGCGTTCACAGCAGCCCTTTGGGGGTGGAAAAACTTGGATGCAAATCCAAGTTGATCCAGTTCAAATTTGTAACAATTAACCGTTTATAATAGGATTACACCGAACTGTGAGATACACACATACAAAAATTATGTCCTAAATACTTTCTGTAGGAAACTCAGAGACGTTCATTATATAGAAAACACCAACTTGGCCAAGTTCAACGGTGCACGCCTGTGATCCCAGCCACCAGGGAGGCCGAGGTGGGAGGATCACAAATTTGAGGCCAGCCTGGACTACTTGGCAAGACCCTGCCCTGTCTCAAAATAAAAAGGGCTGTGTATGTAGCTGAGTGTGAGAGCACCCCTGGGTTCCACCCCATGCGGGGACAGAGAGAGAGAGAGAAGAGAGAAGAAAACACTGACTTTCATGAGAGTCACCAATTTGGCTACTATCTATCCCTAATTATCATGTAACTTACAACATGAAGACGTCTGGTCACAGCCAGATGGGCTGTCAGTAGACAAATCCCTCAAGGTTCAGGAACCCTGACAGCACAGCTATTTTTCTTTAATTATGTTACAAAAAAGCTTGTCTCCATCTCTGGTCCTCCAAGAAAGAAAGGAAAAAAATGCAAACCATTTTAATGAACCCAAAATACAACAAACAGATTCCATTTCACTGTGTAGGCTTTCTCTTGGTTTTTTTTTTTTTTTTTTTTTTTTTAGGAGTTGTCAAGAACCACAGAACTAAATTTAAAGAACACAGTAGCTTGCAAGAACTTACCTAAAACATTAATTGTAAGTACAATTACAATACAGTTAACGTTTCTTTATCATCCTCACTAACAGCCTGGACATACATCATTTTCATGTTTCCCAAACCAACGTGATGGTAAGACTTAACCTAGAAATCTCAGAATCTGCCCCGGCATGGTGGTTGCACGCCTGTAAATCCTAGCAGCTCAGGAGGCTGAGGCAGGAGGATCACAAATTCAAGGCCAGCCTTAGCAACTTAGCAAGGCCCTAAGCAACTTTGTGAGACTCTGTCTCAAAATAAAAAATAAAAAGGGCTGGGGGTGTGGCTCATTGGTTTAGTGCCCTGGGTTCAATCCCCAGTACTAAAAAAAAAAAAAAAAATTATGTGAGTAAAAGCTCTAGAAGAAATACATGCTTTGTGATCAGACAAGGAGGCAAAATTAGCTCATGGAATTTTCCTAACAAATCTTAGAAGGAAAAAAACCCATGCTAGACCCACTTGTCAGCTTCAGAAACGGAGGCTTGGAGGGGTCACTAAGCAACTCCAGAGTCAAGGGCAGAAATGACCTCTGAAGTATGAACACAGATTCACAACTTCCAGCCTGAAACCAAAACTGCAATGGCTTTTCCCCTCTTCCCCAATAAAGACACTAACAAACTCGATTTCAGGGATAAGAAAAATTTAGGAAGCACATTGTTGTCTACCTTAAGAGTATCTAAGACTATCCTAGAAGAAGTTGAATTGCAATTCTGGTATCAAATTTTGTAAAATAAGATCTTTTCCAGCCAGGTATGGTGGGTGGCACATGCCTGTAATCCCAGCAGCTTGCGAGGCTGAGGCAGGAGGATCGTGAGTTCAAAGCCAGCCTCAGCAAAAGTGAGGCCCTAAGCAACTCAGTGAGACCCTGTCTCTAAATAAAATGCAGAATAGGGCTGGGGATGTGGCTTGGTGGTCGAGTGCCTCTGAGTTCAATCTCTGGTAATGGAAAAGAAAAAGAAAAAACATTTTTTCCCACCTCCCATTCTTCTCCCGCCCATAATGACATCCCCATAATTAGAGTCATTATGCTGCTTTCCATAAAGCAAAGCCAAAGGTTCCCAGCCACAAATAACCTTAGCAAAGTATGTAAAATAAATACACACTTTGGCAGATACGAGTATCAAATTTATTTTTAATTTCTCTTTTATTTTTTGCCTTTCATGAAAATTGCATTCTAACTGATTTCTTGCCTACAGAAAAGCACTTAACAAAATTTGCATAACTCCTTTAAAAATCAAAATACAATTCACACAAATCTCCCCCTGTATCCTCCAACTCTAGCCATATAGTTTAATAAAAAATAAAGACAATGAACATTTAGTGAGCATCTCACAAACATTAAGTCGCTGTTTCTCATAGAATCTAGAGAAAGGCACTGTGAACTCCATTTACAGTTTTGCAGACAAGGAAAAGTGACATACTTGGCCCAAGGTCACGCAGTTTAATAAATGGGAAAGGTGGCATAAAAACCAAGAAGAACATTGTTCTTTTTTGGGGGGTACCAGGACCCAGGGACACTCAACCACTGAGCCACACCCTCAGCCCTATTTTGTATTTTATTTAGAGACAGGGTCTCACTGAGTTGCTTAGGCCTAGCTAAGTCACTGAGGCTGGCTTTGAACTGGCGATCCTCCTGCCTCAGCCTCCCGAGCTGTTGGGATGACCGGCGTGCACCACCCGCACCAGGCAGCACATTGTTCTCAAGAACAAGATATTGTGGCACAGATCTACTGCCACCCTGTAACAAATGACCCCAAAACATAATGGTTAACTTGTGTATCATCTTTCACTTGTGTCAATTTCTGCCACGACCCTGAACAGGCAACGGATATATTATTCCTACCTAAGAGAGGCAGAAAGGGATTTCACAGAAGCTGTTATGACTCAGCCAAGGCTACACCATGAACAGATAATGACGGCATGAAGTCAGCGAGGCCCACGGACTCTAAATCCTGAACACGTTCCCCGGCACCGAGGTGGAGAACCTTCTATGAAACTCAGATCTTCACTGTGGAAACTAGGAGACAAAGCTGTACTTAAAAAAATACAAATAATAGTGGGGCACAGGGGTGGGCGCCTGTCATCCCAGCAGCTCCAGAGGCTGAGGCAGGAGGGTCACAAGTTCAAAGCCAGCCTCAGCAACTGAGAGAGGACTTAAGTAATTTAGCAAGACAGGTCTCAAAGTTAAAAAATTAAAGGGGGTAGGACTGGGGTTGTGGCTCAGTGGTAGAGCACTTGCCTCACATGTGTGAGGTACTGAGTTTGAACCTCAGCACCACATTAACAAAAATAATAAAAATAAAGATATTAAAAAATAAAATAAATAAATAAAAGGGGCTGAGAAGGTGGCTCAATGGTTCAATGTCTCTGGATTCAATCCAAGTACAAAATTAATTAATTAGTTAATTAATTTTAAAAATTAGAATAATCAGAGTAAATCATTCCACCATAGTATGCTAAAAGGTGGTTATATACACGATGAAATATTACTCAGCCATAAAGAATGAAATTATAATATTCTCTAGCAAATGGATGGAACTGGAGACTACCATGCTAAGTGAAATAAGCCAATCCTCCCCCCAAAAAAAGAAAAAAACAAACCCCGAATGTTCTCTCTGATATGCAGCTGCTAACATACAATAAGGGGGTGGGATAGAATAGAAGTTCATTGATTAGACAAAGGGGAATGAAGGGAAGGAGGGGATGAGAATAGGAAAGACAGGGGAGTGAATGGGACAGAACTTTCCTGTGTTCACATATGAACACACGACCAGGGAAACTCCACATCAGGTCCAACCACGAGAATGGGAAGTTAGATTCTGTGTATGTGTGATGTGTCAAAAAGCACTCTACTGTCATGTATATCTAAAAAAGAATGAATAATTTTTTTAAAGTATGTTAAAAGGATATCCAAAGAGGAATGATTGGATTTGGAAGGTTATTTTCTCTAGGTAACTTATTTTAAAACACAGGTACAAAGGACCAATAGAAAGTATGGGTCGTGGTGGAGTCTAGGGTTTTAGTAGCTTCACTTTTAAGGAGGATTCGTGTAAGAAAAGAGAAACAGACTCCACCAATATTCTGCAAGGAGAGTCCTCGAGAAGAGCAGACCCCCCCCCCCAGGACAGTGGTGCCAAACGTCCAATTAAGTCCCCGTAGGACATAGGACATCCCCAGGCAAAGCCAGGAAACCAGTGAGCCACACACTCTGACTCCGAGTTGAAAGGGGCTTTGCAGTCTTCACCATCGACAGTCTGGGAAGGGCACAGCCCGGCTCGAGAATCTGTTCTGGCCTGGGAGGTTTCACAACGCGTCTTTACGGCGGGCCCCCTGCATCATCCAGATTGATCGCCTTATGAAAACCAGCCACAGGCATGTTTACCGTTGCCATGGAACCCTCAGAGGAGGTCAGAACAACACACACCCATCACTGTGACAGTCCCAACAGCAACGAGGATGGGACCGGAGGTCCAGATAACGTTGTTTATTAAAACCCATAAAGCTCTCCTTTTGAAGATCTCTGGGATGTTCTTGGGGGACAGGGCAACCCAAGCGATTGGTCTTGCATAACTGGACGATAAATCCTTCCAGTCCTTGATTTTACCTCTGGGTTGACGAAGCGCCAAGCCCAGAAGGGACTGTGACTGGTGGTATCGGGAACGTCAGCCCTTGGTCCCCAGGTGGGTTCACAGCAAGTACAGTGGCCAGAACACCTGGCCTGGGAGTCCAGACCCTTTGGTCACCATCCAAGGCCTGGACCAGGGACATTCTCCAACACGACATGTGAAATTCACAGGGGACTGGCTGCTCTCGGGAGGGGATGCCTTGGGGTTTCAGAAATCACACTGTGCCCTGGGCGTGTGGGGCCTGAGATCTTGGGATTTGGGTAATGCATTCTAGAAGGCAGGGCAGGGCACATGCTGCCTCAGTCTTCACACAGTAGTCAGACTGTCTTTTTTTTTTCTTTCTGAACCTTTACAAAGAACCTCGCTGTGGCTAAAGACGGTCCATCCCGCAGCTTTCTTTATCAAAGGGAATAGCGTGACCTAGATTCATGAGCGTGTGCAGTGCCAAGTGCATAATTAATGGCTAAAACCAAAACAAGGTCATTTAGATGATGAAGACTCGTGCCAACCATCCTCCAAGTTCAAGCTGGAAAACGATGTCTGTCCACACCATCAGCACACTTACTTAGAAACACTGGTGTCCTCCGGAAGGGTGCTCCAGTTTTATCAAACTGGGGTTCGCATTAACAAAATATCAAGCCATAGCAATCACTAATCCCCCCGGAAGCTGGGTGTGGTGGCCCACACCTGTCATCCCAGCAGCTCGGGAGGCTGAGGCAGGAGGATCTCAAGTTCAATGCCAGCCTCAGCAAGTTAGGGAGATACCAAGCAGCTCAGTGAGACCCTGTCTCTAAATAAAATTAAAATTGGGCTGGGGATGGGGCTCAGGTGTTGAGTGCCCTGAGTTCAATCCCCGGTACTCAAAATAATAATGATAATAATAATCCCCCTGGAAACTCAGGAACAGTCCTCCTAGGATGCCTAGAAGCTGTACCCTGGCTGCTCATGGAAAACACTCTCATTGATCCTCCAGCAGAGAGGAATAAGATGGACCCAAGACCATTGCTTCTCTGCCACACTCAGGAGATGCTAAAAGAGGGCTCTATCACTAACAGCAGCCTGCTGCCCTGGGAAAGCCCTAGACAGATCCAGTCTCTCGGCCAAAAAGACAAATGTCACCACTGACCTCAGATTGAGGCACCTGAAATGGACATGAATAAAAGAAGGAAAAAAAAAAAGAACCTAAGGATCCAGCCAAAACTAAAACCCTGAAGATACTAAATACCATTAATAACAAGTGTTGTTGTTGTTGTTGTTGTTGTTGTTGTTATTATTATTATTATTATTATTGATACTAGCAGTGGTCACACAATAAAGGTATAATCAGACAGGGCAGGCAGGATGGTAATCAATGGAGGGCCATTTGGTTATACGTGATATTATTTAAATACAGCTAGACATCATCAAAACCTGGAACTCGGCAGTTTCATACCTGGGGAGCTTGTGCAGGGAAAGTACTAAATAGCCGGGCGCAGTGTAATCCCAGTGCCTCGGGAGGCTGAGGCAGGAGGATCACAAGTTCAAACCCAGTCTTAGCAACGTAGGGAGGCCCTAAGCAACTCAGTGAGACCCTGTCTCTAAATTTTAAAAGGGGTAGGGGAGATGCTGGAGATGTGGCTTAGAGGTTAAGTTCCCCTGGGTACAATTCCTGGTACCAGAGAAACCCAAAAGTTAAATACGATGTGCTTATTTGTATGTATGTACACATGAGCATGTGTGCAGAATTACATAGGCATATATATATATAAAACCAACCAAAACACAAAGATAAACTCACCAACTACAAGAAAGAGAGAGCGCCTGAAATTCAAATTGTTCTTAAGCACAGAAAAAAGGAGCCAGTGGATGTCTCCTTCATTTAAATAATTCATTTCTCAAAAGTCCCTACTATTTTGAAATGCTTACTATGCGAAGGCCTTTAAAATGTACTGACACAGAAAACAAATGAAAATAACAGCAAACAAACAGAGTAACACATTTTAAAATGCACGTCCTTTACAAACAGAAAAGGCATTCATGGTAGAAAACCTAAAACCAAGAGGACTCAGGACCCTGAGATCCCTCGACAGAAGTTCAAAATTACTCGGGTCCATTTTCTCTCACTGATAGCATGCACCTGTGTGATCCAGCAGGCACACCATCAGGCTTTTTGTGACAGGAGCCCACACTACTACTGGAAGGCAGATCCCACCAACCTTAGAAGACTGAGCTCACCTCAGAGGTGCGTGCGGAGAGACAGCAGAATTGCCATGGTACCAAAACACCGACTTCCTTTTGACATGACTTGGTTTAAACCCCCTATAGCCAGCAATATCACAGGAATAAAATCAAGATGGACAGAGATGGAGAGAACACCTAGGCATGGTGGCGTACCCCTGGAATCCAGGTGGTCGGGAAGCTGAGGCAAATTCAAGGCCTCAGCAATTTGGTTGAGACTCCCTGAGCAACTTAGCAAGACCCTGCCTCAAAATAAAATAATAAAATAAAATGGGCTGGGGATGTAGCTCAGAGATAGAGCCCCGCTGGGTTCAATCCCCAGCAGCAGAGTAGGGGGGAAAAAAAAAAAAACAGAAAGAACATTTATGAGCTGTCTTCATTTTTTTTTTTATGCTGGAAAATGAATTCATAATAAGGACCTTGGCATCAATTCTCAGTACATACGCCAAAGCCCCAAAAGAGATTTTTTAATACACTTTCTAATATACTTCAGCCACCTTGCTTACATTTTGAATTAGACTTGCAAAGGAGGATTAAAGTTAAAATTAGATTAAGGAATGAAAATTAAAAACAAACCCTCCCGGACGCATGAATTTTCCAGACAGCCACCGAAGAAGTCTTGGTCAAGTCCAAAGTCTAAAAGTGCTAAAAGGGTCTGAAACCCGTGGAAATCCACACCCTGCTTCCAAAGGAGTGGGAAAGAAATGCTTTTCTTTTCGCAGGTCTTGCAGTTAATCACTTGCATGCTTAGATGAAAGGGAATAATTAAAGTTCCAAAAGAATTTCAGATTAGCTTTCACATTATCAGACATCCCGTGATTACAATTACCTGGACCGAAAATATAATGAGCTTTCTGTCCTACTGGGAAATTAGGCTTCTTCCTATGTCGACGGGCAATATACACCTGCTCGCTGTGCTTTCGAAGTGATCGCAAGGACACGTGCAGTAGTATCTCATCTTTCAGGAGCCACCTTGAATTCCTTAACTCGAAAACAATCCCATCACTGAGGACTAAAAAGATATAAAGATATCACTGACGATCCTTCAAAATAACTTCTCCCTCATGACAATGGACCTGAGGGGTGACAGCCAGAAAACATTGTGTTGTAACTGAGAAGAGGTTAAAAAAAATGAATGAATGAAAATTAAATGGGTCATGCATTACTTGTCTATTATCAGATTTGAAACTGCTTAACATACTGTAGGCACTCGATAAATGCTCATTTAGTAATAAGAAACAGTACACAATTACTTCACCTATTCTAACATCGTGCATATATTCACCACTATTAGAATGGATGTTTATTTGTTTTTGCAATCCTAGGGATTGAAGCACCCAGGGGTGCTCTACCACCGAGCTACATCCCCAGCCCTTTGTTTCGTTTTATGTTGAGACAAGAGTCTTGCAAAGTTGGTGAGACTGGCCTTAAACCTTCATCCTCCTGTCTCAGCCTCCCAGGTCTCTGGGATTATAAGCAAGTGCCACTGTGCCCAGCTCACCTAGGTTTTGATGAACCTGAAATCAGGGTGGAGAGGAAGTGATATAAGGCCAGTCTGGGGGTGTGGCTCAGTAGTAAAGGAAGCCTTGGGTTCAATCCAAGCACCCTGGATTCCCAATTTGATAGCCATTTCCTTGCCCCTCTTCTGTTAGTTACAATAAACCTACTTCAGCCACTGCCTGGGCTACAGGTGTGACCCTCTGTGGACCCATCGGAGTCCCTCTCCTTGGAACTTCAGATAAGGACTGGTTTAGCCCACGCTAAGTCAGGCTGAGCCAGTGCAAGAAAGATAGGCAAACTGGGAGTGTGGGCAGCCGAGCCCTGGGCAGCAGACCAGCCTGAGAGAAGTGAAGAATGAGAAAGAGCATAATTAATCAGGAAAGGACAGGTCTGGTCACACCTGGTACTGTTCAAAGTCCTGACTCCCAGGGTGGGGACTGCCTATCCCTGAACTTGGGTATCTGTCCCTGGCCCAGTTCCCTGAAATTAAACAACCTCTTTTGGGGGGATGGGGGTGCTGGGGATTGAACCCAGGGGGCACTTAACCACTGAGCCCCATCCCCAGCCCTTTTTATATTTTACTTAGAGACAGGGTCTTGCTAAGTTGTTTAGGTCCTCAATAAATTGCTGAGGCCGACCTCAAACTTTCAATCCTCCTGCCTCTCCTCCCACACTGCTGGGATTACAGGCCTGCTCCAACCACACCTGGCCCCCTTTTTATTTTCGTCCAAGAAAATTTGATCACTTGCAACTCAGAGTCCTTGTGCAAAACAAATCAAAAACACACCATACACAAAAAGAAGAAAAACACACTATTTCTCTCTAAAGAGACTCATCAGCTGGGTGCAGTGGTGCACACCTGTAACCCCAGTGGCTTGGGAGGCTGAAGCAGGAGGATCACAAGTTCAAAGCCACCCTCAGCAGCTCAGCGAAGCCCTAAACAACTCAGTGAGACTCTGTCTCTAAATAAAATACAAAATAGGGCTGAGGATGTGGCTCAGTGGTTAAGCACCCCTGGGTTCAATTCCCTCCCCACAATAAAAGAAAACCATCAACAGACAAGATAGGAAAAGCTGAGTTCAGAGGAAGGAAAGGGAAAGATAATTCCTGAAAAAAAGAGAAGAAATTCATCACCAAGAGAGTCCAGAATAGAGACACAGCAGCTCAGAGAAGGGATAAGAACCTCCTGTCTGTCTGTCCCGGGCAGAACAGGCAGTGTCACGTGGGCACTCAGTGGGCTGGGGATGCCAGAGCCATTTCTCCTATGCTTTGGTGACTCTGAAGACCATGTTCTCTGCACTTCTTGCACAGTCTTGTTTAAGACTCTGGCAAAACACAGCCCTGGCGAAGCAATTGAGAGTTGGCGGAGATGAAGTTCTGCGATTTCAATTAAAAAAACCTTCTCTCCCTTGCCACTAGCTGCTGCTGTGGAAAAGAAAGACCCGCAGGAGCAAGGTTTTCTGTTTTCTTTTCTTTTCTTTTTGCTATTGAGAAATATTCCTGTTCGGCTTCAGAACGGTGAAAATCATTTATCTACATACACAAATAACTTCTGTTCAGGCTATCGCAAAGGCTCTGGTCCAATCCCCAGTTTCTAAGGAAAAGGCAAAATTTTGTATAGACTAATTCTCCCCTTCTTATTTCCTAAGCACCCTCCACGAATTTGCATTTTATACTTCCAAGAATGCCTAAAAACTCAAATGCCTGCTCCCACAGGGTTCCAGTAATTATCACGT
The DNA here is from genome assembly GCF_052094955.1 of Ictidomys tridecemlineatus. NCBI lineage: Eukaryota > Metazoa > Chordata > Mammalia > Rodentia > Sciuridae > Ictidomys > Ictidomys tridecemlineatus. The sequence continues at coordinate 56,063,148 of NC_135478.1, forward strand.
TTACTAGTACACGCTTACTGTGCTTTGGAAGACGCTTACCAGGTTTTAAAATTCATTATTATTCAGAAATTTTTTTAAAAAAAGAACCCCAAACTATTCTTCTCAAAAAGACACCCTGCTTCATAATTTCCCCCCCTAATATTTCTTAAACACTGAAGAATGCACAAACAGCCCCTCTTTGCGAGAGCTCTCGGATGTGGATTAACTATGATTTCTGCCATTGGAACACTAAGAGACTAAATACCTGGATTTGCATCTGCTTCCCGAAATAACACAGCCTTACAAGCATTTTTTTTTCCCCTACCCTGCAAACTCAAGGGAGAGAAACATACAGAGTGGAAGGAGAGAATTCTCTTGCCTCTCTGAGTCCTTTCTTCCCAGAGAATTCTCTGGAACGCTGCTCCTACCTCCAGGGCCCCCGAGGAGGAGAGAGAGAAGCAACAGGCTCATCTGAATAGAAACCCAACTTCAGACAGAATAAAAAGCAAAAAAAAAAAAAAAAAAAGAGCCAACAACCAAATTCCAAGCCCTTCGGGAAGACAGCAACCTACTGAAGCTGAATAGAGGAGGAGCTGGTAGCCCCCAGCCCTCGCCATGTGCAAAAGCAAACCCCACCACAGAGCTAGGCATTCCTGCAGGGAGCATCCAGGGTCATCCCAGAGCCACCGGCAGAAGGACTGAGTTTTAGCTGTGAAAAGACACAGAGCTCTGAATTTCTTACCTGTACCAGCTTGCGGCTCCCTCCCCCTTATTCCAATTTTGGGACAGGCAGGCAGGGCTCTTCTGGGCAACTGTGCCAACTGGGCTGGACGCCTGGGTTTCTGCTCTCACCTGAGCGTAGGGCACTGAGCATGCTCCATCCGGGCACCAAGCTCAGGCAGGACACCCACCCTCCTGCTTGAGAGGAAGAGCAGGCTAACAGCTTCACCTTCCAACTCTACTGAGCGCCTAAGACAACCCTAGAGAGAGGTAAGATCAACTTGAGGCTCATTGACAGAATCAGAAATGAAGGCTCAAAAGGAAGAGAATGAAAGGGGTCGTCGGCATCACTAAGTGGCCAGCAGGGCCAATCCGGCTAGAAAGGAAGGAGCCCTGCAAGCTGTCCACATTCAGAAGAGGCTGTGAGCTGGAAGCCTTCGGGTAGTGTGGGAATAGGCCATTGGAACTGGAGCGACAGGACTGGGTGTGCCTCCTGGCTCTGCCTTGGTGTGACACGGGGCAAGTCACTCCTCTCTCTAACCCAGTCTCTTTGTCTACAAAATAGGGATAAGAGCAATGCCTACCTCATAAGACGGGGAAGAATTAAAGTCCTTCAAACATAGGAAGAATTATGATAGCCAAGGGTGGGGTGAACACCTGTAACCCCAGAGGCTAGGGAGGCTCAGGCAGGAGGATTGCAAGTTCAGAGTCAGCCTCAGCAATGGCGAGGTGCTAAGCCACTCAGTGAGACCCTGTCTCTAAATAAAATACAAAACAGGGCTGGGGTGTGGCTCAGTAGTTGAGTGCTCCTGAATTCAATCCCCAGTACCAAAGAGAGAGAGAGAGAGTTCTAGAAAGCACTGTAAGCATTATCAATTATCAGCCAGCCCAGGAGACCCAACAGAAATAGAGAGAGAACCCCGATATCACTGTTCTTAAGAGACAGGGAAAGAAGTACTTCTTTCAGTTTTGTTTGTTTGTGTTTATAAAAAGCACTTTAGGAACTTTGCTGTAATCAAAGTTCCTAAAGTGCTTTTTATAAACGGCCTCATTTTCGATTTGCCTAAAATCAGGCACAGAAAAGAAATCTACGTTCCTCAAAACGAAGTCACTCTAGGGAATTCGAAAGGAGCCCAGAGCACCTGACTCTGAGGAAGCTGTGGAGGTGATGGACATCTGATGATTCAGCCCCTACCTTTCCCGCTAATTTCTGACAAGCTGAGACGACCCTCCGACACCGATGGCTGAGATTTGCACCAGACACGTACCAAAGACAGCCAGTGAGGGGCGGAGAGGCCTGGACTGGCCAGACTGGCTTCATTTTCTACTTCCTATTTTTTTCCTGGCTGACCTGAAATCCGACTCAGGATCCGAAGGTACGAGAGCCTGCCACCTGCAATCTCTTTTTGCCTCCCACAGCCCCAAAGGGAATCCAGCCTCTGACATCTCCACCTGGAGAAGGGAAGCCCATTTCCTGATCAGGTCCCTTCAGGGATGGTCATCACCCTGGGAACCCAACCCCAACCTCTTTACCCGCCACCCTCACCCAGTGCTCCAAACTCGGCCATGTCCACTCCTGTTCCCACCGTGCCTCAGCCTGGAAAGCCCCTCACGCCCTTCCCAACTCTGGCCGCCTGCCTGTCCTCTAATAGAGGTCACCTAAACCATCTGGTGTCCAACAGTCATTACCCCAGAAAGTTACCTTCTGGCTTGTTCACAGCCTGCCTCCGACCCTCTTTAGAACAGAAGCTCCCTGTGGGCAGGGCCTGCACTCAGCACCAGGTCTAAGCAACAGGCAATGGGGTGGAGGCTCCCGCCTGAGGCTTCCCATCTTCTCTTAGGACAGCATTTTAAGACAAAGCAGATACAGAAAAAGAAGAACCTCATCTTGGAAGCTTTCTGTCTCTTCTAGATATCAAGCATTCACAAACATCCCCCCCAAAAGAAGGACTCTGTATAGATCTCAACCACAACCCACCTCACAGTATCAAGGGGAGCTTGAAAAATACTTTTTTAAAAAAAAGAAAGAAAATAATACCGATGCCTATACATCCCCCCAAATCCTGGTTTTAACTGATGTGCAGGGTCATCTGACTTGAATAACAGGATAATGAGCCAGAGTTGAAAACCAGACCGTTAGAGCAAGGCTTCTCGAACTCTGTATGGAGAAGGCTCAGCTGTTTCTTATTTCCAAAAGTATCCAAATATAATAATAACTCATTATAGAAAGGAAAAGGGAGAAAAGAAAATGGCTACAAAATGCAAAGCCCAAACTTTTTTATTAAACTGGACCGCTACACAAAGGCTCTGTGCGATTACTATTCAATGTCTAAACACACTCTCTCTCTCTCTCTCTGTTTCCATGTTTGTATTTCTACCATTGTGCACAAGTAATAAGAACACGGTTTGCACCCCAGCTCGAGTCTACAGAACCTATTTGTTGTAGCCCTGCCCTGAGGGCTCAGGAAAAGAACAGCACAAGGTCTAATAACATGTTTCAGGCCTGCACACCCCTTGAATTATACTCCAATTAGACTACACCGCCGTGGATGACGACATATCTAAACAGGGACCTGCCACACACATCTGTCTTCTGACGGATTTTTGTGCGGCTTCCAGGTATAAGGAAGAGTTCTCTGAGAGTTTTCTAAAAAAAGCAGAAACACAGGAATTTCTGGGATGGCTTATGCATAATTAAGGTATTCCCTTTAAAAAAAAAAAAAAAAACATAACATGGCTTCTGTTCTCTTGGGTTCTTTTGAATCTGAGCATGTGTTTTTCATTACCTAATAAAGTAGAAGCCTGTCATTCTTCGCCCTGTCAGCAGAAAGGCACATCCTGAGACTGACAGCCTCTCAGGATGAAGAGGATACAGTAGCCGCTCAGTGTCACCGGCTCCTCATGCCTGGTTTCAACACACCACAGACTGACTCTGGGGGAAACACAGTTATGTCTGTGTTCAACAAAGTTTCTTTTTTTTTTTTCTTATTATTATCATTCCCTTAACAATACAGTATAAAACTATTTACTTCACATTTACATTGGGTTAGGTCTTACCAGTGATCTGGAGATGATCTGAAGGATACAGGTGGGCTGGGGATGGGTAACACAGAGCTGGCCTAACATGCATGAGGTCCGGGTGCAACCTCTAGCACTGAAATCCATGATAAAAATAAGGGCTGGGGCTGGGGCTCAGTGGCAGAGCACTTGCCTAGTGTGTGTGTGCACTGGGTTTGATCCTCAGCCCCACACAAAAATAAACAAATAAAATAAAGGTATTGTGTCCATCTATAACTAAAAAAAAAATTAATAATAATATATTTGGGAAGATGTGCACAAGTTCTATACAAATGCTACGCCCTTTTCTATAGAGTATCAGCAGGGTCTGCCTGGAGCCAGTCACCCTCCGTGCCCAGGGATGCTGGTATTACTGGAAGTAGAAACTTGAACTAGGGAAGGGAGACTAGTGGCCTGAAGTGAACTCAAGGCTGTAACAGCGAGATCAAGATGGATGGAGGTGGCTCGTAGGAGCAGGGAAGGAGGAGTTTCAGCAGAGGCTGAGAGAGAAGGTGGGTAGGCAGCACCTCCCGCAGCTCCACGCCCCATCCTGCCCTCCTCAGTATCCAGGAAAGTCCAGGCTCTTATAAAACTCGCAAGAAAAATGATCCAAGAGGAGAACTTGGTAACGCACCTGTGTGTACCGGAACGGCAGGGACTCCAGCACTGACACTTTTATGTCTCACCTTCAGTTAAAGAGAAAAGTCTTGCTCCTTGTTTACTTTTTTTTTTTTTGGTACCAAGATTGAACCCAGGGGCACTGGACCACTGAGCCCCATCCCCAGCCCTATTTTGTATTTTATTTAGAGACAGGGTCTCACTGAGTTGCTTAGGGCCTCGCTAAGTTGCTGAGGCTGGTTTTGAACTCGAGATCTTCCTGCCTCAGCCTCAGAAACTGGCTGGGACGACAGGTGTGCGCGACACCCACCATTCTTGTTTACTTTAAAAAAAAAAACAAACAAAAATCACCAAAACGCCGGAGCAAGCTTCAATTAGTGAAGGTTAAGGTTATTTTTTAAAAGAAACGGCATAATGACATGACTCACTGCGCAATGAGAGCCCCTAATTAGATTTTTCCAGCTGTGAAGAGCACTGCAGTTGGGCTCCCTTTGGGTTCAAATGCAGCACGATGTACCATGCTCTGGGTGGTGAACACTCCGTGTTACTCCCATTCATCTTCAGACAGCTCTCATGGGTGGCTGTGAGGATCTTCCAACAGACTCCAGGGGCTTAAGGTACCTGCCCAATATACTGCAGCTTGTCACCAACAGAACCAGGTCCCAAAACTGTGGAAGGACACGGCATGCGGGGTTCTCTCTCCCCCACTACCTTCCTAGATCTTAGGGCAACAGGCTAGGCAAGGCCTGGCTATGGAAATGTAAGCCAATTGAAAGCCAAGTGGGCACCTTAGAGGTGAAAGAGCATTGGTGGGTTTAAAATCTAGGCACACCGTGCCCTCTGGAATAGCCAGGCAACAGGCTTGGAAGTCTAGTGTTCCACAGGGTCCCATCGTGAGGCCTCATCTAGTCCTTCTGAGAAGCTTCACCTGAATGTCCTTTGAGCTGATGTTGGGCTATTTCCCCTGTACCCCAATTCCTTTCACAAACATCAATGTTTTTTTGTTGTTGTTGTTGTTGTTTTCTTTTTTTCCAGACTGGTTCGTGTCTCAGGGCCTTGATACTTGCCATTCTGTCTATCTGTCTCTCCAATACACTCATGACCCTAATACGCCAGACTTGGCCTGTATTTAATTCTCAACTTGAATGTCACCTTGACCAAGAGGCTAACTATTTAAACACTCTGTCAGTTGTCACCCCACTACATCTTTCTATCAAATTCCCTTCTTTTACTTTCTTTCTAGCGTTAATCATCATCTGAAAAGTCTTATTCTTCACTGGGACGTACAAACTTCACATATCTTTTTATTTTTTTGGGGGGGGGGTACTGGGGATTGAACTCAGAGGAGCTTTACTACTGAGCTACATTCCCAGCCCTTTTACTCTTTGAGACAGGGTCTCGATAAGTGGCTGACGATCTCCCAAAGCTGCCAATGTTGGCCTTGAACTTGAGATTCTCCTGCCTTAACTTCCCAAGTCTGGGACTACAGGGGTGCACCACCGTGTCTGGCTGCACATAAACTCTTCAGAGAGAAAAGATCAAATTGAACAGAGAATAAATAAACCAGAGGCCACTCATAAAGAAATATACCCTGAAGGACAAGTTTTTGTAAGCAAACAAAAAGGAAACCAAATATTGAATATTGCAGAAGCTCCCATTCAGTGGACCCTCAAAAATAGACCATGGTGGTATGCAAAGAAAATGTCTACCAAATTATGGAACACCAAACTTTTCCTCCTTCTATCAAACACTCTTTCCTCTGCCAATGTTGTCTACAGCAATTGTTTTGTTTGTTTGTTCATTTGGTTGGTTGGTTGAGATTTTTTGATACCAGGGATTGAACCTAAGGACACTTAACCACTAAGTCATATCCTCTACCCCTTTTCTTCTTTTAATTTTTTTTTTTTTTGAGACAAGGTCTCACTAGGTTGCTTATACTCTTGTTAAGCAGCTGAGGCTGGCCTCGAACCTGCAATCCTCCTTCCTTAGCCTCCTGAGCCATTGGGATTACAGGCAGCACCACCACACCCAGCTCACAGCAATTCTTCATATTTCTAAAACAAACAACCTTTAACAGATGGCATGTGTCAACCGTCCACTGTGAAGTATATTAGGACTCACTGGCCAACTTCTCCTATAGGAAAACATTATTTAGACTCCAAAGGATTCCTCAGAGCAACCCCCCCTTATCATCAGAGAGCTGTTTTGATCCTTAACCACATGAAAATTCACAGTTTGCATCTAGGGTCCACATGGTGGGGCTGAAATCCAGAAGTCTCCTTGTTCCCAGCATGTTGTGCTGATGCAAATCAATGTTTTAATAAAAAGTGGTGAGTTTATGGTTTTAAAATACAGAAGATGACTTCCAGCTGTGATAAAATAACACATTTTTCTGGGGATGGCCTGCATCGTGCCAACCAACTCGAGCACAAGTGGGAATCGAGTTCAAGGGAGTCCATTCCAAGTACAGGATTCTTACTACAGAGAGCTGCCTGCCCGGGGTGGGGCGGGCGCCTCCTCATGAGACAGCCCTCAGGCTGCGTTCACACCTATGAAATGGCAGAAAATCTCTCTTCCTATCTGACACCATCAGTGAGGTGTCAAAATGATTTTCTGCAACCTCCTCTTCTCCAAGTGGCTGCTGCCAATTTGACTTTGGCAATCTGGGGTTCCGAAACAAGCAAATCCAGATAACATCTACACAGTGCTAGCTCAGAAACATATGTGTATGCTTGGGTAGAAATAACAAAAAATAATGACATCTTATTTTCAATATGTGGTCTTAGGGTGAGAGAGGTAGGTATTCAAACACCCTAGAAACAGAACCCACGCACTTTTTTTTTTTTTTTGGTGCTTGGACTGAACCCAGGGATACTTCACCACTGAGCCCCATCCCTGGTCCTTTCCATTTCTTTGTTTGGAAACAAGGTCTCACTAAATTGCTGAGGCTGGCCTTGAACTTGGTGATCCTCCTGCCTCAACCTCCTAAATCAAACCACCACACCCAGCACAATAAAGACTGTAAGTAGCGTTTAAGTCAGTTTCGCCTCACCGTGACCCAAATACCTGACCAGAACAAGTTAGAGGAGGAAAAGTTGGATTTCACCTCCTGGTTTCAGAGGTTCAGTCCGTGGTCAGCAGACTCCAGTGCTCAGGGTGAGGCAGAGCATCATGGCAGAAGGGCCCAGCTGAGGAAGGCAGCTCAGGACAGGGCAACCAGGAAGCAGAGGGAGCTCTACTCACCAGGGACAAAATGTAAATCTCATTATCAGGAGAATCAAAAGAAAAAAATTGGGCTGGGGACTGTGGCTTAGAGGTAGACCTATCTTGGCATGCACAAGGCCTTGGGTTCCATTCACAGCAAGAAGGGGGAAGGGGAGGGGAGGGGGAGGGGAGAGGAGGGAGGGGAGGAGGGGGAGGAGGGGAGGAGGGGGAGGAGGAGGGGAAGAGGGGGGAGGAGGGGGAGGAGGGGGAAGAGGGGGAGCAGAAGAAGGGAGAGGGGAGGAGGAAGAGGAGGGGAGCAGGAGAAGGGGAAGGGGAGGAGGGGGAGGGGGAGGAGAGGGGAGAAGGTGAGCAGGAGAGGGGGGAGGGGAGGAGAAAGAGGAAGGGGAGCAGGAGAAGGGGTGGGGGAGGGGAGGAGGGGAGGAGGGGAGGAGGGGAGGGGGAGGAGGAAAAGGAGGGGGAGCAGGAGACTGGAAGAATCATCAGCTTTGTCACATGATATTAACAAATACACCCAGCAGGAAGAGGAGCAAATCCACCTAAGTCTACATTTATTTTATTTTATTTTTTTTATGTCAAGGTGAGTTTATTGTCCAAATAGCATAACCTAATTGCATCCAAAACCAATTTCAAATCCATCTTCAAATCCATCTTTAAACTAGTCAAAAGAACAGGTTATTACTTTTTAAAATCACTTAACACTGAACAGATAAGACTGCTTAAAAGGCAGCTGCCTTTTATCATGTCACCATCATAGTCAATACATTTTTTTTCCATACTTTCTAAAACACTTTTTTTTTGTTCACACTCATCATGCTACGTTAGCACTTTCTAGCATCCCGACCAAATAAATACCCACACCTCTTATAGAGTACATTGTGAGAGAATAACATTGACTTGATATGGCATCACACTCGTTTTAAAGCAAATTAAAAAAAGAAATAATAATCCAAGACAAGACTACATTTAGACAACTTTGACCAGCGAACTATAAATGCGGTTTTAAGTACACGTCACCAAAAGAGGAGACCCATCTCCATCCAGCAATCCATCAGACGTCATGGAGGACATAAGCTCATTTTAGTATGATCATTTTAAATACTACTTTGTCAACGCTGTTTTTCCTGTTTGACATACTCGCATTTCATTAAGTAAATCCATTTAAATGGAATTGGAATTATGGGATTATGATCCCCTCCCCCACCCCACTCCACTCTCCCCAGAAAAACTGAAGACACAGTTCAATGCTTTTGGGTAATTTCTTCCTAAAGGATGGTCTAGAGAAAACTAAGAGTTAGAAGTTGTTCTGAGAGACTGAAAGGGGGTATCATAAAGGACAGGCTGCATCCGGAGGGTTCTGTAGGCTATGCTATGAAGTATGGGAAATGGGGTTTGGGGCAAAATGAAATCCCTCCTTGCACACAGAACTGCTCAGAGCCTTTGTGACTTTCACAACTCTAAGTGGCTTCGGGATCAGCATTTCCCAAATGTGTCTCAGACATTCCTTCTGGCAAATTTTCCATGAGATACAAACAGAAAATGTAGCAGAAGACAGCTGACCCGTTAAGTCCCAAGTTTTCAATTCTGTGTCTATTTCAATAAAATCGACACAGGTGCGTTAAAATAGGCTGGAAATCATAATCTATAGCTTATGTACATTATATATATATTAATTAATCATAATTATAATATTGTAATGTTTTTATAACATACTATACAATAATTACATACTCTATAAGTATATAAAAATATAGCTACTATCTATGAGTCCTAGACTGGCCTCATTCTTGTGATTCTCCTGCCTCAGCCTCAGGAGTCCCTGGGACTATAGACATGTACCACCACAACCAACTGTACCGTATATGTGTGTGTGTGTCACACACACACACACAAAAGAAGATCTTGAGTTCAAAGCCAGCCTCAGCAACTTGGTGAGGCCCTTAGCCACCCAGGGAGACCCTGTCTCAAAATAAAATTTAAAAAAAGGGCTGGGGATGTGGCTCAGTGGTTGAGCACCCCTAGATTCAATCTCTAGTACCAAAAAAAAAAAAAGAAAAAAAAATTAAAACACAGGGTCTCTGTGTTCTATTCAAGAGGTCCCATGGCTCCAGAACATTCTCTGTGATTTAGAAGACACTCCCAATGGAGGCAGACAGCAACCTGTCTAAGGCCGGAGAATCCATTCTAGAGGTGGTACTGAGGATGCAGCTCTTTGACAGAGCACTTGCCATGCATATGGGAGGCCCTGGGGCCAATACCCAGCACAGAGAGGAAACAGAGAGACAGAGCTGAAAAGAATCCTAGACTCTGTTTCTTCAATGCTTGTTATCATCTAACTTGCTTTCATCCCTTCTTCCTTAGATTTAGCCTTGTGACCAAAATCACCTTAGGGCATATTATAGTCTACCAAACCTCAGCTCTCCAGAGATGCACCACTCTGGACTCTCCACAGCACACACACTGTTGGGCAAATGCAGGCTAGACAGGGAATTCTACCAACACAAATGTTCCCAGAAAACGTCATCGGCAAATTGGTAACAAAGTCAACTCATCACTGTGTATAAAGTAATGTAAATACCAGCAATATTTATTTCAAAGCAAAAATCGATTCATTAGCATTAATGAATCTCAGCCCACACATGCAACTGGGATCCTTCCTGGCGGTATGGTTTCTGTAATCAGAGTCAAATGTCATGAGGGGGAGGGGACATGCAGGTGACCTAATGAGTGAAGCCATGGGGCAGAAGGAAATAGGGAATTATAGGCACACTCTCTTAATCCAAAGAAAACACACTGCAGATTCTGCCCCTCCCCCAAACAAAGCCAAGCAACAGGTGCTACTCAAATTCCGGAGGCCCCCTGCAGAAAGTTTCAGACCTCTAGGAGAACCACTATCCTTAAGAGGATTTGAACCTCATGTTCCACAAATACCTACTGAGTGTATTAAATGTACAAATCATCAAGGTGAGAACAGGGACAACTCAAGATATGTCAAACAAAGTTGGTTATGGTGGATGAATATTTGCAGAGCTTAAGTACAAATATGATAGGCGTACAGCACTGGGCGACTAAGTCCGATGCCCTCCAGTACTGCTGAGAGGTGACCACATGTCTACGCTCTCTTCCCTGAGTCTCAGTTTCCCACTGTATGAAATGTAGCCATCAGCCTTTTGGAATAATAGTGAAGATTACACAGGAATGAGTTTGTAAAGCTCTCAGGGTATAGTAAGCATTCAATAAATGGTAGTTTATATTTTTATGAAAAGTATATTGAGGTCAGTGATGATAATCCACGCTGAGAACTGCCCATTGGAAGACAGAAGAAATCTCCTGGGTGAGCTGGAAAATAATGCCCACCAGTCCCTTGGAAGAAGCTGCTAGAGCTATGACCAGACTCTCAGTCACCAGATACCATGAAGGGATGGTCGTGCCACCCACAGATCAAAACAGAAGTCCCGTTCACCTGTGAGCATCACCTTGGGCGCATGGAGCAGTAATTCTGTTAGATATTTTAAACACTCAAGGCAAAAGTGCCAATGCAGACACCCAGGAGGCTGATGCAGGGTTCCTGCCAACCCCGCCTGCCACAGGCACAGTCACAGCCCTCACCAAGCACCTCTGTCCACACTGCTCTTCCCTCCTGGTCTGACAGCAGAGGACCTGAACACGTGCCCCTTTTTTTAGACACTGAATGCTAGCCCCCACAGCAGACGCAAATTCCAACTCGTTGGGTCTATTTTTTCTTTTCTTTCTTGTTTAAATCCCTGGGGAGACTGGATTGGGAAGAGGAAAATATGATGAAGTAAAATAGCACACAGGTGCTTCCTACCTAATTAAGAGAGAAGTTTCCAGCTGCACTGGAGGTGAATCATCGCGGAGTCAGCCACCTGTGTCCTTCAAGTGGCATGTAGCTCCGTCAAGAGCCATATTCCATATGCCTTCCTGAAAACTGCGTCCCTTTTCATGGTAAAATGATGACCATCAGGTAACTGATGGTATTTTCGGCTTCCTGGCTTTCCTCCCTGTGAACCTCCCCGTTCATTTGTGTTTCCTTAATTCTAAAAATAATTAACTAACTCCGAAGTAAGAGGCTCGGGGCTTAGAAAAAAATCACACTTTATACTGAATCAAAGTTGTACCACGGGTGAAAAAAAGATGCCCATTTATATGTAGGCTACTTATCTGTGTATGGCATACAGGATGTATATGTGGCCAGATACAGGTTCATAATCCCAGCAACTCAGGAGGCTGAGACAGGAGGACTGGGAGTTCCAGGCCAGCCTCAGCAATTTAGTGAGACCCTGTCTCAAAAAATACAAAATACAAAATGCTGGGGATGGCCAGGCAAGGTGGTGCATGCCTGTAACCTTAGGAACAAGGTGAGGCAGGAGGATCACAAGCTCAAGGCCAGCCTCAGCCATTTAGAGAGGCCATAAGCAACACGGTGAGATTAAAAAGGGCTGGCAATGTGGCTCAGTGGTACAGTGCCCCTGGGTTAAATCCCTCGTCTCCAAAAACAGTAGTGGAAGAGGGGAGCTAGAGATGTAGCTCGGTGGTAGAGGGCTCCTGGGTTCAATGCCCAGTACCAAAAATAAGTTAATAAAAGGGTGGGGGGTGGCTGTGGCTCAGTGGTAGAGCGCTTGTAGAGCATGCGTGGGCCACTGGGTTCAATCCTGCCATCACATAAAAAATAAACAAAAGAGAAGTACTGTGTCCATCTACAGCTAAAAAATATTTTTTTAAAAAGGGGGTGTGGGGCTGGGGAAGTGGCTCAAGCGGTAGCACACTCTCGAGGCATGCGTGCGGCCCGGGTTCGATCCTCAGCACCACATACCAACAAAGATGTTGTGTCCGCCGAAAACTAAAAAATAAATATTAAAAAAAATTTTTTTTAAACGGGGTGGGGGTGGGGGTGGGGGTGGGGGATGGGAATGCAGTTCAGTGATAGAGTGTCTGACTCAATGCAAAACACCAAAAAATAGACATATGTTTATATCACATAAGTAAATATATTCATAAGAAACAGATTTATAATATTAAAAATCTAATAAAAATATTTAAATATATCTCTTACACAAATATACAGCCATGTACCACATGTTGACATTTCAGCCAATGATGGCTGCATACATGACAAAGGTCCCATAAGATTATATCTCCTCAGCAGTCACGGGAGTGGGGGGTGGCACACACCTGGAATCCCAGCAACTCAGAGGCTGAGGCAGGAGGATCGCGAGTTCAAAGCCAGCCTCAGCTACTTAGCCAGGCCCTCAGCAACTCAGTGAGACACTGTCTCAAAATAAATAAAAAGGGCTGGGGTTGGGGCTCAGTAATTAAACCCCCCCTGGTTTCAATCCCCGTGACAAAAAAAAAAAAAATTATACCAGCTGGTTACATGTCAGTGTAAATATACGCTCTGGTTTGTACAGCAAAAAATCACCTAACAACCCAATTTTTGTGTGTAATGGACTCACACACACACACATTCACACTCACACACACACCACCTGTCACCGCCTCCAGGGAAGCCTCCAGGGAAACCCAATGATGGAGTGATGGGGGAGGGGAGAAGCCAGCTGGCTGGGGGAAGACCATAGGAAATTGTCCCACAATGATGTATTAATGTTCCTAAAAGTTGCCTTTGGCTTAAAAAAAAAAAAAAACTGAACTTCTTATCTTTTAAATTTATAGTGTCAAAGATGACTGAAGTCACCTGTCCTGATTTCTTAGATTTATACATAGATATTTCCTTCTTTGATATGAATAGAGAAGCATCTGGAAAGACAGACATCAGAGGAGACATACATCAACTCTAAGGATGAGGACTTCCCTGGGCCTAGAGGTTCTCCTTTCTCCTCTGTCGTTCTGCAGTTTCAGTGTCATTTTTTGAGAGTGACAAATAAAATAAAAATCCACACAGAGACACAATGATGAGAGGCTATTGTATGCATATTAGAATGGCCAGAATCCAGAACACTGGCAAGGGAGCCGAACAACAGGAACTCTCAGTCATCACCCACGGAAATGCAAAATGGGAGAGGAACTGGGGAAGGCAAATGGGCAGTTCTTTCTGTTTTTTGTTTTTGTTTTTCTGGTTTTTTTTGATACCAGGCATTGAACCCAGGGTGCTCAGCCACTGAGCCACATCCCCAGCCCTGTTTTATATTTTATTTAGAGACAAGGTCTCACTGAGTTGCTTAGGGCCTCACTAAGTTGCAGAGGCTGGCTTTGAACTTGTGATCCTCCTGCCTCAGCCTCCCGAGCTGCTGGGATGACAGGCCTGCACCACCTCACCCAGCCAAATAGGCAGTTTCTTACAAAAAGAAACATCATCTTACCAGGTGGATCCAGCAATTGTGCTCCTTGGTATTTACCCAATGGAGCTGAAAACTCACATCCACACCATAAAATTGCACTAGAAAGTTTACAGCAGCTTTAGCCACAGGTGCTGAAATTCAACAGGAACCGAGACATCCCTGCTTAAGTGAATGGATAAATGAACTACCGTCTAGCTAGGCAAGGTAATATCATTCAGGGCCATAAAGAAATGTCACAAGCCTCCTGTCAGGCTTAGAGAGAAGACTGTTAGAACACACTTGTTTTTGTTGTTCATTTATCATATGGTACATGGCAATGGATTTATTTTATTATTTGTTAACATTTTTTGTTTTGCAAATAAAAATTCTGTCATCAGTTTAAAAAAAAACAGAACTCAATGGACAACATCAACTATTTTAATGCTTGTCAATTTTAGTGTTCATTAAAAAGAAAAGACGTGACAAGCCGTGAAATCACACGGAACGAAGATGCACACTGCTAAGTGAAAGAAGCCTATTTGAAAAGCCCATACCCTAAAGGGTTCTGGACATTTGATGTGACTCAGAAAAAGGACTGAAAATAAAGATCGGTGACAGAGTGGCAAGACAGGAGGATGGACAGGCAGAGCAGAGGACTTTTAGGGCAGTGAAACTACTCCAGATGACATGTCAACATCCATTGGTCCAAGACCATAAAATAGCCAGGCGCATGCCTGTAATCCAATAACCGGGAGGCCGAGGCAGGAGGATCACAAGTTCAAAGCCAGCCTCAGCAACTTAGTGAGGCCCTGAGCAATTCAGTGAGACTCTGTCAAAATACAAAAAAAGGAGTTGGGGATGTGGCTTACTGGTTGGTTATATGCCCCTGGGTTCAATCGCCAGAATAAAAGGGAGAAGAAAAAAAATTATAAAATATACAAGTGAACCCTGATGGAGATTAGAGTCTGTGCCTATAACATCGTATCAATGAAAGTTGATGAATTGTCACAAATGTGCCCTGCTGATGGGGGATGCCCGTGGGGGAGGCTCTTCACGGCTTGGTAGCACAGGGCAGATGGAAAAATCTCTGTCCCTTATTCTCAATTTTACTGTGAGTTGAAAACTGCTCTAACAAATGGAGCATTTTTTTCTTAAGCTATTCAGAAAAACAAAAGGATGGTCGGAATTAATTTCGGGGTTAGAAAGAGACGGGGACATACAGAAGAAGGGTCAGAATCATTACCCATAAATTCCCATCATTAAGCATTTTATTAAATCCCCAGAAGGACATCTGTATTTGAGACAGGAACCAAAACAATTATGTCAGGTTGATTTTCTGCACTCATTGCTTTTACTCATCTTGATTAAAAATCAGGTTGGCCACGATCCCCTGTGCACCACGCTCCTGAGGATTTATAAGGGTGGCTAACTCCACGACATTCTTAAACCGATCATTTAGGGTAACAAATGAGTTGTCTTCATCCTTCTGCTTGGTGGCTAAGCACATCAGCTTAAAATGATTATCTGCTTAAAATTCAGAAAATTTAAAGTATTCTTCATTTCAAATTACTCCACCAGTAAGTAAATGCAAGATTAGGAGAATGTCACTCAATTGTACAGAAAAGTGATTTTTTTTTTTTTCTGTTGGTACCAGGGATCGAACCCAGGGGCACTTAACCACTGAGCCACATCCCCAGCCCTTTTTATATTTTATTTGGAGACAGGGTCTCACTGAGTTGCTTAGGGCCTCACTAAATTGCTGAGGCTGGCTTTGAACTCCTGATCCTCCTGCCTCAGCCTCCCGAGCTGCTGGGACTCCAGGGATGTGCCGCTGCATGCAGCCAGAGTGATCTTTCTTAAGGAAGGATAATAAACCTCATTTTCAAAAACAGAAACAAAATAAAACAAAACTAGCTGAAAGGGAAGAGAACTGGAGTCCCACATTATCCAGGCTGAGGGCAGTGGCTCAGGCCCAGGGGCTCTGGCTGCATGCGAAACCAGCAACAAGCAAACAGTGATTTGCAAAGACTGTCAGTTTTCATGATCCCTGCTCAACAGAAGCTCATGGGCTTTTCCTTTGGACAAAAGTGAATTAATCTCGTTGAATTGGAGTCCGTTTCGCCCTTCTCCCAGGAGATGAAATGCTGACTTCTGATTCTGAAATTACAAATGTCAGAGCAGCTTGATTTTTCCATTTCTCAACCTCCAAAATGCTTACACCAGCAAAGGTGTCCCCAAGAGAACTTGGTAGATTCTCATCCGCATATCCTCTCTCCTCTCTCTCAAGTTAGAAACAAGCAATTGTCTCCCTTGGAGGCTTTGTTAACAACATACATTCCATAAGGCGAGACTCATTCTTTCCTTCATCTCTTCTCACTCTCTTAGCCTCCTCCCTAATAACCAGCTGCTGCTTTGAACACTGGAACTCTACATCGTAGCCAGATATCTCAGCTCCTCAATCATCCTGCCCTCTTAACGTTTTCAATCTCATTCCCTTGGCCATCCATTTCAGATTCCTGGATACTCAGAAAAATAAAAATCTGCAGGGTGTGGTGGGGCACACCTGTCATCCCAACACCTCGGGAGGCTGAGGCAGGAGGATCCCAAGCTCAAAGCCAGCCTCAGCAACTTTGTGAGATCCCTGAACAATTTGGCAAGATCTTGTCTCTAAAGAAAGTACACAAAGGTCTGGGGATGTGGATCCGTAGTCAAGCATCCCTGGGTTCAATCCCTGTAGTGAAATCAATAAATAAAAAACAAAAATCTCCGTGGTCACCCGGTCATCATTTACTGGGTGGGGGTGGTAACTGGTATTGAACCCAAGGGTGCTCTACCACTGAGGTAAACCTCAGCCTTTTGTTTTTATTATTTTTTATTTTGAGAAAGGGTCTCACTAAATTGCTGAGGCTGGCCTCCAACTGATGAACTTCCAGCCTCAGCCTGTGCACCACAGGGTCAGGCTACCTGGTCCATGTTCTGATCCAGTGTCTGAGATCACACACAATTTCTTCTTGGAGTGACACAGACTCAGAAAGCTCAGAATCAGAGAAGAAACCACATTTCTGCACGGCCACACTCATTTTAAAGGGAGCTCCAATAACTCCCATGGTCCTGTCTGCATCCCTTAGAGCCAACCCAAGAAAACGGAACTCTGCCCGGCACAGTGGCACACATCTATAATCCCAGCAGCTCAGGGAGGCTGAGTCAGGAGGATGGCGAGTTCAAAGCCAGCCTCAGCAACTTAGCAAGGCCCTGAGTAATTCAGAGAAACCCTGTCTCTAAATAAAATATAAAAAGGGCTTGGCGGTGTGGATCAGCGGTTAAGTGCCTCTGGGTCCAATCTCCAGTACCAAAAAAAGAAAAAAAAAAAAAAAAACTAAAGAAAACGGAACTTCAATTAAACATATTAGCCCTCCACCCACTGAAAGTGCCGGCCTCCACCTCCAACGGCTGTATTTTATTCTTCCATCTAAACACCCCCCAATTTCTCGAAGCCCTTCGTAATACTCATTAAAGAGAGTGATACTCAAAAACAACCTTCTTTTTTTTAATTTTAAGGAATCTGGAACAAAACCTATTGAATCTTCCGATTCTGCTAGTTACACACAGACACCCCAGGAGTCTCCAACCTCTCTTTTGAAGGTGATCAGACACGTGCCAGGTGAAAACCTCCTTTCTCTCCTCACAAATTCAACCACCTGAAAGCACTCTATATTCATAAGCTTGATTCTCTCCCGGGACCTAAGAAAATATATATTTTTAAAACAAGGCAGCCTGATTAAATGGAGCCCATTTCACCCATGCTCAGAAGAGGTTCTTAACAGCATTTATTCCATTTCACATTTCAGAAGAAAATGAAAATTCACACGAAATCGAATTACCCCCCCCACGGATTTTAATTTATGTTGCATTTACATGTGGTAGGAACAAAATTGCAACAGGGCTGTAATTTGACCATCATCATTGACTGCACTTCCCAGGGCAGTTCCGTTCAGATTATCACTGCTGAGAAAATGAAACGCACGATTCTGATTTTTATGATCTTTTTAACCCACTGAGGCCTTATCGAGTACCATCTTGTTGTGTTGGGAGAACCCGAGCGCACATTTGGTGGTGCTCCTGCTCAGGACAACGTGTCATCAGAAAAACGTAACCCAGGAAGACAATTTCCCAAACTCTGTCCATATTCCAGCATCAACTTCTAATTTTCTTAAAAACTTGCCGGCCACACTGGCATGAACCTCCAATCGGCTGAGGCTCTTCCCTTGAAGAATCAGTGAACATGACCGATCCCTGGCTCGGGTCAACTAGGAAAAGTGTTTCAAAGCACCCAAGGAAATCAGAATCCATTTGTGAAATCAGAAAAAGGATATTCAGAATAACGTTTCGGTCTGGTTTAGGTATACAAGAAGGGTACAGTGTGGAAGGACATGGTTATATGATTTCTCTGCATCCTCTCAGTGAATCCTCAAGGACTCCTAAGATCCAGGTACTCTGGTGTGTCTCCTTTTACAGAATCTGAGACTCTGGGTGATGAAATGATACGCGCATTCACATAAAGAGCTGGTGCAGTGTCACACACCTGCAATCCCAGCAACTCGGGAGGCTGAGGCAGGAGGATCACATGTTTGAGGCCAGCCTGGGCCACTTAGCAAGACCCTGTCTCAAAGTTAAAAAAATAAAAATAAAAAGGGCTGAGGATGTGGCTCGGTGGTTAAGCACCCCTGGGTTCAATCTCTAGTACCTCTCCTCCCTAAAAAACTGACACAAATTGCAGCTGAACCTAGACTCAACTCACAGGTCTGCAGGCAATGAAAGAGATGAACCCTGAGGAGCTGGGTTGAATAGTGTCCCTCTAAAAAACTCATGTGCATGAGGAATATCAGGTGACCTCACTCAGAAATAGGATGTTTGCAGATATAATTAGTTAAGAGGAGGTCGTGTGGATTAGAGGCCTTAATCCCAATGTGACTGATGTACTTTTACTTTATTTTTACACTGTGATAGGGATCAAATCCAGGTTCTTGCATATGCTATGCAAGCACTCTACCTCTGAGCTACGTTCCCAGCCCTGATATGCTTTTATGTAAAGGAGACCACACACACACACACACACACACACACACACACACACACACACACACACACACACGTTGTGGGGGGGAGATCATCATATAAATATGGAGGCAGAAAATGCCATTATAAAGTATGTTAGCTTGTAGTCACTATAACAAATGCCTGAGAAAATCAACTTACTAACAAAAAAGGTTTACTCTGACTCATAGGTTTTTTTGTTTGTTTGTTTGTTTTATTTGGTGGTGCTGGGGATTGAACTCAGGGCCTCCTGCATATGAGGCAAGCACTCTACCAACTGAGTTATATTCCCAGCCCCTGGCTCACAGTTTTGGAGATCAAAGTTCATGTTTAATTGGCCCATCTCTCTGGACCTATGACAGGGCAAAACCATTCTCCTCACAGCCAGGAAGGAAAAGAAAGAAGAAAGGGTGAGTCCTATTTTCTCCTTTGAGGACATGGTCTCTGATGACCTCCAAGGAGGCCCCATCTCCTGGGAGGGACCCAAAACACTAACATGTGGACCTACGGGGGGCCATCCAACCTCCAAAGCACAGCTGACTGCGGTGGCCCACGCCTGTCATCCCAGTGGCTCAGGAGGCTGAGGCAGGAGGATCAAAGCCAGCCTCAACAACTTGGCGAGGCCCTAAGCAACTCAGTGAGACCCTGTCTCTAAATAAAATATAAAACAGGGCTGGGGAGGGGGCTCAGGGGTGGAGTACCCCAGTGCTAAGGAAAACTGGCAGCCCCTAGAACCCAGGGAAAGGGAGCTGTCTCTCCCAGCTCCTTCAGAGGGAGCCGGAGCCTTTTAGAGTCCTAATTCTCAGAACTATGCAACAGCAGACGCTTCCCCAAAGGGAATCTGTGAACAGGAAGGACCCACAGCAACAGCTGTGAACAGGAAGAACTCACCAGTCAGAAGGGGGCCCCGTCCAGGAGGCTGGTGCACGCCCAGCCCCTGCAGGGGTGTCTGCGGTGAGCTGTGCTGGCCAACCCCGGGGCAGGGAGGCAGCACTGCTCCTGACCAGAGCGACATCTGGCCCCGCCAAGCGCAGGACAGCACCACAGAACCCACTGCAAACTGGAGCCTGTCTAAGGGCTCCCCAGGGCTCAGATAAAGTCTGATGATTCCATCCCAGCCCGCAAGTTCCACTCCAAGATCCCAGGGTCCTGTGCCCAGGCAAGAAATGTACACTGTTCTGTGTAAGACCTGTGCTAATTCTACCCACTCCACATCCACCCACGCAGATGTTTGTTTAGTTTTATTGCCAGGGATTGAACCCAGGGGTGCTTAACCACTGAGCCCGGTCCCCAGCCCTTTTTAATATTTTATTTAGAGACAGGGTCTCACTGAGTTGCTTACGGCCTCTCTAAATTGCTGAGACTGGCCTTGAACTTACAGTCCTCCTGCCTCAGCCTCCCGAGTCGCTGGGCCACTGCACCAGGCCCACGCACACCAATGTTAAGCCTTCCTTCAATAAACTTCCTAAAGAACCTTCTAGGTAACTGACATTTTGTTTGACCTCCTAGATACAATGGTAAACCTGCCAAATATACAACCATCCGTTAGGACCTGTATCCTGTAGAAAGAAGATGAGACATCCAGTAAGCAATTTTAAACGAGATAAGCATAACAAGGAGCCATAAAGTGCTACAGGAGACAGAAAATGAGGCTGGTCAGTCATATACAGCTGTCCAGGCTGTGCACTGCATAAGGACACCTAGCCAAGGGAACATGTTGAGGCAGCTAAAAAACAGCCCTCGTTGTATGTATAGCTTGACCAAAAGAGCACTCTATTCTCATTACCAGACAGAACCAGTTCCATTAGCCGCAGCTGTAAAATTGTGGGGAACGGACGCCTGATCTTGCAGACAGCATCAATGAATCTGGATTTTATATTAAGAGTAATGGGAAATAATTGAAGAGTTTTTTCAAAGTATTAGACTCAGCTGTCTAGAGGAGCAGAAACAGTAATTTGCCCAACCTTAGTTCATCACTTATCCCGAAATAATGCAAGGAAATGTGTAAATAATTGAAACTAAGATCATCTGTAAAAAATGCCACTTTTCCTTTGTACCAACGCACATGCACATAAAACCTTGATGGAAAAGGTAGTTTTTTTTCCATCCTCCTTTTAACTTTTTAGGATTTAAATGTCTGATTAATCGGGTACTCCTTCACTGGAGCCAAGTAGGATTCCAGGCCCCATTCAAGCCTGTGTTCCCTGCGCATAGATCAAGTTCTCCCTGTTGTGAGAAGCTCCCAAAGTTCCCGAATTTAAAAGGGTCAGTGTACACAGATCCTCATCCAGCAGACTGCAAAACTGGAAAACCAAACCTGTTACTGTGAGAGTCTCAGCTGGGCCCAGTGGTGCACACCTGTAATCCCAGCGGCTCGGGAGGCTGAGGCAGGAGGATCACGAGTTCAAAGCCAGCCTCAGCAACTCAGCGAGACCCTGTCTCTAAATCAAATATTTGTTAAAAGGGCTGGGATGTGGCTCAGTGGTTAAGTGCCCCTGGATTCAATGATCCCTTGTACCAAAGGGGAAAAAAAAAAATATGAGTCTCACATCAAGACTCTGTATCACCAAATCAAGGAGACGTATCATCCAGAGATAAACTGATGAAACACAGGGATTCTGAGATGGGCTATCATTTCCTGGGCAGAAACTAAGATGCTCAGCAGCAAGAGGTCAGAGTGAGGCCATCCTACACCCAAAGTCATCCCTATGTCACACTGTGTCACACTGTGTGCTTACAGCATTAAAGCGGGTTTCCCAGAGCCATTTGGTAGGGCCCTAATTGCACAGGATGTCTCCTGAAACCTGTCTCTGGTCAGCTAAGTTTAGGAGACCCCACCTCTGCACGGCCCCTCCCTGCTTCCTTATCAATCAAATAGGAATGAACAGCTCTTCCTACCCTGAGAGTCTGATGCAGGGATTTGCGATGTAATACATGCAAAGTGCTCAAAACAATGCCCAGCACAAAGTAAGTGTTAAATAAAACCTTCCTGGGATTTTGTTTACTTCTTTGTTTTGGTACTGGGGATTGAACTCAGGGGCACTCCACCATGAGCCACATCCCCAGCCTTATTTTGTATTTTATTTAGAGACAGGGTCTCACTGAGTTGCTGAGGGCCTCACTGTTGCGGAGGCTGACTTTGAATTCTCCATCCTCCTGCCTCAGCCTCCCGAGCCTCTAGGATTATAAGTGTGGACCATCGTGCCCAACATTCTGTTTTTTATAACATTTTTTAAAAAGATATCTTAGTTGTCAGTGGACCTTTATTTTACTTATTTATATGTGGTGCTAAGAATTGAACCCGGAGCCTCACACACACTAGGCACGTGCTCTACCACTGAGCCCCAGCCACAGCCCCTGTTTTTATTTACATTTTGAGAGCATCTTGAATTTTTTGTCCACAAAGCCCTCTGAGAAGGCATGCAAACCTGAAAGTCTGGCTTTCGTATTCCAGGCTCACCCACATCGGGCTGATCCTAGGATCCTCTTATCTCCCCAGAAAACACTTGCCATCTCTGCAGGCCCAACTCCTACCGAGCTGACCTCCTCTAGGCCATTCCAAGCCTGTGTCTCTCCGCCTGGCTTCCTTCCCCGGCTCCTCCAGCACCAGAGGAGATTTTATTTATCACTTAGACCATTAGATGGCAGAAGAAGAGAAACCAGCTCCAGGACTAAAGGCACCTTCCTATTTCCAACTCCTCTTCGTCTGCAGGGTCCCCTAAAAAACTGGCTGAAGGGTCAAGTGGAAAGGACAATGAAGGGCACCGTGCCCAGACCTGATGTAAAAAAGCCCACTTTGACCCAATGGGGACTATAAAACACCCCAAGGTCAAGGACAACCACTCCCGGTGCAGAACTGGGAGAGGAACAATGGAAACTGTGCTCTGCACCAACACAACACCCACTATTCCTCTCTCTAGTTCCATCCCCTAGAAAACTAAGCAAGAGTTGCTCTAACAGTGACAACCCCTGGCAGGACACTTGGCTAGCGTGTGAGTGGGCCTGGGTTCGATTCTCAGCGCTGCAGAACGAAACGTCTGTCACGTGCATGAAGAATCCTGTCCACCACAGAATAAAGAACGGGCATGCAAATAGCCACAGGGTCCTGGCCTTCATGTGTGAACTCATTCCATCCTCACCACTACCCTCTGAGATTCACGACAGCATCCCCAGATTGGAGGTACCAAGCAGTAAACAGCTTTACCAAGACCACACAATTAAATTCATTACAATTCACTAAAAGGCAGGGGTGGATTCAAACCAAGAGAATGTGGCTCTCCAGCCCCAGGTTTTAGAAAAAACTGCTTCACAGAGCATGAGCATTAAGAATCAGGGATGACCAGGTGCTGTGGCACACACCTGTCATCCCAATGGCTTAGGAGGCTGAGGCAGGAGGATCCTGAGTTCAAAGCCAGCCTCAGCAACAGTGAGGCCCTGAGCAACTCAGTGAGACCCTGTCTCTAAATAAAATATAAAAGGGGCTGGGGATGGGGCTCAGGGGTGAAGCACCCCTAGGTTCAATGCCTGGTACCAGACAGAGAGAGAGAGAGAGAGAGGAGAACTAGGGACACCACAAATGCAGATTTACCTGCCCATACATCAAGCTGCCCCTGAAGTTTTTTACATAATGAGAAACCACAGAGATAAATGTAAAGTGCCACTTTAGGTTCAATCCGTCACAGGTGAATGTTGCCATGGGGGTGGGCGGGGCCTGGCTGGGCTGGGAGGCGTCCTGTGGGAAGGGATTGTGGTGCAGGCTGACCACAAAATCAAGACCGGCCAGGAGTGTGACACGGAGGAGGAGAGGGAAGGGACCTTTGAGCGCAGCGGGACCCACCCAAGGGAGGGCAGGAGGGCCTGTCTTCAGCCAGCCAGCAGAACCACACCTGGAGCGCAGGAGGCACAGCTCCGCCAGCCAGCTCGCCCACTCCAGAGGAGACAGGAGTGCGGAGCCTCCGAAAAGTAAGTCTTACAGGAAAACAGCCACTCTACTGCAGACCTCAGAGCCCCCCATCTTGCGGCCCCTCTGCTCTTTTTTTGGCAGAGGGGGACTGAACTTAGGGACACGCCACCCCTGAGCCCCATCCCCAGCCCTATTTTGTACTTTATTTAAAGACAGGGTCTCACTGAGTTGCTTAGGGCCTCACCATTGCTGAGGCTGGCTTGGAACTCGAGATCCTCCTGCCTCAGCCTCCCGAGCTGCTGGGATGACAGGTGTGCGCCCACCACGCCTGGCCATTCTGCTTGCTTTCGTAGCCTTTTTACCTTGCACTACGTTACAAGATTTCTCTGACGTCAATCACAGTCCATCTTTGTCCAAGAGGACATGGAAATTTTTTCCCCTCTTTTTTTTTTTAAGTGCTGAGGCTCCAACCCAGGGACTCCCATATGCTAGGCGAGTGCTGAGCGCTGAGCTGCACCCCAGCCCACAAGGGGTTCTACTTTGTGTTTTGATTTCGCGCTTGTTCTCCACAGTGTGTGGCTCCTGGATGCACCCTCATGCGTGAAACACTAACTGACACACTGAGAGAGGCTCAGCGAGACCCGAAGAATTAATGGATTCTTTTGAAAGAATTATGGATGCTCACGACTGGAAAAGAGAATGCTTAGGAGGAATGAAATCAACTTATTAAACATTTATCATTATTTATATTTTATACTGACTACAAGTACAGACTCTGGAATCAGGAAGAAGGGCCATTTATTTTTACTTTTTTTTTTTCTTATTTATTTATTTTTGGTACCAGGGATTGAACCCAGGGGCACTCAACCACTGAGCCCCATTCCCAGCCCTATTTTGTATTTTATTTAGAGACAGGGTCTCACTGAGTTGCTTAGTACTTTGCTTTTGTTGAGGCTGGCTTTGAACTCACGATCCTCCTGCCTCAGCCTCCCCAGCCACTGGGATTACAGGGGTGCACCACTGCACCAAGCTTATTCTTTTTAGATAGATATGACAATGGATTGAATTTGGACATATTGTACATACATGGAGTCTAGCTTCCCATTATTGTGGTTGGACATGATGTGGAGTTTCCCTGGTCGTGTGTTCACATATGAACATGGGAAAGTTCTGTCCCATTCACTCCACTGTCTTTCCTATTCCCATCCCCCTCCCTTCCCTTCATTCCCCTTTGTCTCATCCAATGAACTTCTATTCTTCCTCCCCCACCCCCAGAATGGCCATTTGTAAGCAATTAATTACACTTTTGAGTATTTTGGATACCTTCAGTTTTCTCAGCGACACCCAAAGAGACTAAGAACTCAAGCGCTTGGGAACAGAAATGAAACTCTAAAACAGGAAGAGGAAACAGCACCTATTTCTGTGCTCCTGTGGTCATGAGGGAAGGTAATGTGTGTAAAAGAACCTTCTCAATCTCTGACCAACAGGAAGGTCCCAGTGATCACAGATGGGCCGTGACAGTCTATGGAACTCACCATGGCAGAAGGTGGCGCACACGACCCCAGAGAGCCAGCTGTGTGCAGCTCTGCCTGGCTGTGTTCAGGGACTTTCCACTGGTCACTTGACATTGGCCACAGGAGCGACATTTAAACAATAGAACTGGCCAAGGCTACAAGTGGTGCTCTCCGCCCAGAGCTGGTTGTTAACTAGTAACCAGAACAGCACTGGCTACACTTGGGGACAGAATTCAAGGTGACCACACAAGAATGAACTCACAGGCATTTCTTTCTTTTTTGTTGTTGTTGTTGTTACCAGGGCACTTAACCACTGAGCTCCTTTCCCGGATCTATTTTGCATTTTCTTTAGAGACAGGGTCTCCCTGAGTTGCTTAGGGCCTCACTCTTGCTGAGGCTGGCTTCAAACTCGAGATCCTCCTGCCTCAGCCTCCTGAGCTGCAGGGATGACAAGCGGGCATCACCGCACTAGGTCTCACAGGCATTTCTGACTGAACCAGCAACACTGTTCAAGTCGAAGCTGCATGGCATCATCTGTCAGGCGTGCCCTGCTCTCTCAGTGGACTCAACCCCTCTACATCTCTCTGCCTTCCAACCCTGGCCCAGCGGCAAACACCCAGATCTGTTCTTGTATTGGGCTGCTTCCTGCCACCTAAAAGATTCTAATTCCTACCATACCTGTCCAACTGCATGAGGTCTAATTTCCATGGTTCTAACCACTAATGAAAATGGTTACTGTCTTTTTTTTTTAAATATGAAAGTTGTAGTTTCTCTTTTCAAAACCAACCTTTTCAAATAAAAAAGAAAAGAAAACACACACACACACACACACACACACACACACACACACACACACACACAATGAAAGCTATTATGTAAGAAAAGCCACACCTTGTAACGTGCCTATTATTCCAGACACAAAGCAAAACCAAGAAATCTCTTCTCTTCTGGAGAAGAACCCTGAGAATGGATGAAGCAGTTTTAATTGGAGATGCAATTAGCAGGAGCTCTCTGAAATACAAAGATAAGGTGTGGGGTGGACCTCAGAGAGACCTTGGAGGCCTTTCTGTCAATGAAAGAGACCCAGGGACAATGAACCTGTTCAGACCACCCCCCACACCCCCAACCTGTCCTTACCTTTTCATTCATCTTTGTTCTTCAACTTAGCTCTAAATTCACTTCATAGAGAAGCTTTTCTCAAAGCAAGGAAAACACAGCCATTGTACAGGCAGAGAGCAATGAGGAAGAAAACGAAAAGGCTTTCATAAGGCAGGCATGGTGGTGCACAACCGTAATCTCACGGACTCAGGAGGCTGAGGCAAGAGAATGCCAGGGTTGAGGCCAGCCTCATCAACTTCGTGAGACCCTGTCTCAAAATAAAAAAATAAAAAGGGCTGGGAGGTGTGGCTCAATGATAAAGCACCCCTGGGTTTAATACCCAATACCAAAAAAGAAAAAAAAAGGGGAAGGGGGTTTCATCTGAGATTCAGTGCAATCCACCGAATATATTATATTATTCTACTTCATGTAATTTGAGGCCCTGATGCTGCGAGATCCATACAAGTTTAAAACTACAAACAAGCTACCACCAACCTGCTCAAACAAAAGCCCACAGGAGCAATCCAGCCAGGGTGACAATTCAGGACAAGAGTATGAGGGGAACATGGGGTGGATCAGAAATTCTGGCTCCATAGCCAGGCAAAGGGATGCACATCTGTAACACCAGCAGCTCAGGAGGCTGAGGCAGGAGGATCGCAAGTTCAAAGCCAGCCTCGGGGACTTAGTGAGGCCCTCATCAGCTCAGCAAGGACCCTGTCTCAGAATATAAAATAAAAAGGGCTGGGGATGGGGCTCAGTGGTTAAGTGCCCCTGAGTTCAATCCCTGGTATCAAACTAAAATAAAATAAAATACTCCTTTCCTGGAATACCATCACTTTTTAAAATACAAGCTGAGCACCCCTTATCTGAAATGCGTGGGTCTAGAAGCACTTCAAACACAAGAGCAGCTATCTCAGGCAGGGCCCAAGTCCAAACATGAGATGCATTTACATTTTATATACACATGGCTGGAAGACAATTTCATATAACACATTTAATCATTTTGTATATAAAAAACAAAACTTTCATGGTATGGAATTTTCCAGATGCAGCATCTGAAACTGACAAGTTTCAGACTAAGGGGCATTTTGACTTGGGGGCAGGGTACCAGGGATTGAACTCAGGGCTCTCAACCACTGAGGCCCATCCTCAGCCCTACTTTGTATTTTATTTAGAGACAGAGACTCACTGAGTTGCTTAGCACCTTGCTTTTGCTGAGGCTTGTTTTCAACTCTCAATTCTCCTGCCTCAGCCTCCCAAGCCTCTGGGATTACAGATGTGCACCACCATGCCTAGCAGCGTTTTGAATTTTGTTGTTGTTGTTGTTGTTGTTTGTGGTATTGGGGATTGAACCCAGGGCCTTGTGCGTGCAAGACATGCACTCTACCAACTCAGCTAGAGCCCCAGCCCCATCATTTTGAATTTTTGAACTAAGAATGCTCACCCTGTACTTCGCTAAAACATAAAGTCGCCAGATAACACCAGAAAATAAACCACAGAGATGAAGAGATGAGAATCTAAGCACTTTCGAACAGAAAGCAACCTTACTAAAATTTCTTTTTGTGGACAGGAATGGTGACAAACATTTCACTCTTTTCTTTCCTGGTGAACAAAGCCTCAAACTGGACGTCTTCTGATCTGACATGTTTTCTCTTCCGTTTGGTTAAACGCATGCTCAGAAGGCCTTGCTGGGGATGTGGATTACACGAGACTCAAACGACTGCATCACATCATCTGAGAAGGGAAATGTCTCAGGCATCTTGACCCTAAATGGCATGTGGCAGATAAAAGCATCAGAAGTGCCCCAACTCCCAAGACAGGACTTGAGTTTCCAGGGACCAGAAGTAGGATATTTTTCATACCCTGTGACACCTGGATCTGGAGCATCCCCCATCAGGCTCTAGTGTTGAAGACTTAGCCCCCACCTGTTGGTGCTTTGGGGAGGAAGTGTGTCACTGGGGTGTGCTGCCCTTCCTCCCTCTCCCTCTGCTACTAACCATCATGCAGAGAGCAGCTTGGCTCCACATGAACTCCGTCATGATGGCCCAAGGCAACCCTGGGCTGAGAAAGGGTTTATCTCAGGCATTTTGTCACAGCAACGGAAAACTGACTACCACATACTCCATTCCCAAGTACATATTTACTAGTGCTTACCTTGTCTAGCTAGGAACACTGATTTTCAGTACAAAGCTCATGAAAGTACTCTATCAATAGTCTTTAATTCTGGATTTTAAGGTATTTTAAGCAAATTTTCACCCCCCAATACTAAAACTTTTGGTGATAACAAATATAATACACAAAAGAGAAATGAGGGAAGAGAGGAAAATTAGGCTGAGAAATTTATCATCTCTTGCTGCTTCATGGAACAAGAGGTTGAGAATTTGCTGCCTGATAAAGATTAGATAACACATCATTTCCCTAAAACTGAGTTTCCTAAAACTCTCTCCTATTGTGGCAGATATTTCTGAGGTGTCACTCTGACCCACAGATTCCTTCTTTGGAAAGGCAGCTCCCCCCTTCAGCACTCCTACCATCCTGGACACACATTTAAAACAACTACAGATTTCAAAATGTGCTCCTGACAGGTGCTCCTGGCAGGCCTTGAGTCCCGCCCCTGGCGAGCGCTGATTGGCTGTTAGGAATGAATATCTGATAAGCTGTACCAATCAAATGCTCTCTTTTGAGGAAATCCGAACACAGCACCTCTATGTAAAAAAGCTATCATATAGTAAATCAGGAAGCTATGGGGCTCCTCTGGGATTTAAAGCCTACCTTGTAGGTGGAAAATCAGAGGCCGTCTGGAAAGAAAGACATTCAGATGAATAAGAGGCCTTGCGACTTCTTATTCAATTCTGGCCCCTTCCTGAGATCCCACTCCATTCTTTTTTATTTTATTTTATTTTAGGAGGTACCCTCAATTGAACCCAGGGACCCAGGGGCACTTAACTACTAAACTACATCTCCAGCTCCTTTTTATTTTATTTTATTTTTTAGATAAAGTCTCACTAAGTTGCTTAGGGCCTCCCTGAGTTGCTGAGGTCATCCTCTAACTTGTGATCCTCCTGCCTCGGCCTCCCGAGCTACAGGGATTCTAGGTGTGAAGCTTTTTTTTTTTTTTTTTTTAAAGAGAGAGTAAGAGAGTTGAGAGAGAGAGAGAATTTTTAATATTTATTTTTTAGTTCTCGGCGGACACAACATCTTTTTTGGTATGTGCTGCTGAGGATCGAACCCGGGCCGCACGCATGCCAGGCGAGCGCGCTACCGCTTGAGCCACATCAGTCTGAAGGCAACAGAACAGCTAGCTAGAAAAAAGGACAGTAAAGAATATTCCTGGTGGAGAGAAACGTGTGTTTGGGGGCCCAACGCTGGAAAACAAGGAGTTTAAGGGACTGAAAGAAGCTTAAGCGATTAGAATATGAGATTCAAGGGGGCACGGGGAAAGGAACAGTTAGGGAGATGAAGTCTCTGTAATAAGCCCCACCAAGAAAGAGGTGGAGTCTTTCCTCTCCTTTGACATCTGGGTGGCCCGAGGCAGCCTCTAAGCCCTGGAAGGGGGTGAAGGGGACACTGTGTGCTCCGTAGCTCGGGCCTCTTGACTCTTTGGCTGGTTTGGTTGCTCTGGTCTGGTCTGAACTGGTTTTGAAAAGTCAATGTCTAGCTCTGTTGCCCAGGCTGGCCCCCCAACTCCTGGGCTCCAGTGATGGGATCCTCCTGCCTCAGCCTCCTGGGTAGCTGGGACTACAGGTATGCACCCCCACGCCCAGCTCACCTTCACTCCTGTGGAATGGTCACCAAGCAAGGAAGACAGTCCAGCCCGCAGGAAGGAAAGCAAGCCCACGGGAGAGGACCGACATGCTCCAGAGGACAGCAGGCACCCAAGGCCAGACACCTAGCAAGGCCACCTTGGAACTTGTAGCTCAGCCCTTATCTAAATGAACTGAGCAGATGAGGAAACCCAGGGGGAACCAGCCCAAGACCTGTCAGCCACCCAACCCAGAAAGTCAGGAGAAATAATGCTTTTTTGGGGGGAGGGGGGAGTGAGGATTGAACCCAGGGTCGCTTCACCACGGAGTCACATCCCTGCCCCTTTTGTATAGATTTTATTAAGAGACAGGGTCTCATTGAGTCGCTTTGGTGCCTTGCTAAGTTGCTGAGGCTGTCTTTGAACTTGCAACCCTCCTGCTTCAGCCTCCGGAGCTGCTATGCACCATGGCACCCAGCACGTCTTTGTTTTTTTTAAGAGCCACTGAGCTTTGTGGGTTTTGCTAGACAGCAAACTGAAAGAGGTCAGATCAAGTAGGACCAGGTTGGAGACTGTGCCTTCATCCTGAAATCAGTGGAGAGCCAGAGAAGTGTTTGAAAAACACAGTAACATAACCCATCAGTACACACGCCGTGCCCAGGCCAGCAAACTCTCAGAGGCACTAGAAATATGAACTTGGCGGTGGGAGGCAGGAGATGGATTGCCAAGTACAATCATAATTCCTTAAATGTTGCTCTAGTTTGCTGAGATCCTTACCAGGTGAACCTCGAGTCAGTTCTTACACAGCTACAGGTAAGCATGCTTCACGTGGAAGGTGGGCACAGGTTGACCTAAGTGTTGAGTCGTGGAAGTACTCAGGACCTTGCCTGTCAGTAAACAGCAAAGATGACCTAGGCGCAGCGGTCATCTTTAATCTCACCTGTAACCCCAGCCACTCAGGCAGCTGAGGCAGGAGGATCACTATAAAAAAATAAAAAGGGCTTTGGGTGTGGCTCAGCAATTTAGCAAGGTAGAGTGCTTCTGGGTTGAAGCCCCAGTACTACCAAAAATATATATATATATTTTTTTTAAGTAAATAAACCAATATCAAAGATGAGAGCAGAAAGAGGCTCAAACAGAAAAACTCCAGCAAAATTTGAGTCAAATTGATATATATATGTAAATATATATGAGATATATATATAATATCGATTTATCTCTACTTAATTATACACACACACACACACACACACACACACACACACACACACACTTAGTTTTTTCTATGGAGAGTATCACTCTTTCGGATAATAGTCAAACTCATACAGCTTCCCAAAAGCCAGGCACACACCAGTATGACTCTGGCAGAGAGGGACTCTCACAGGGACGGTCACCTAGCAGAGGAGGTAGAGGCCTGTGTTCTGGAATCCGAATCCAACCAGTTATCACCACTCCAGATTTCAAAGGCTGGCCAGCGCCTTGACGCTGGTGCAACCTCTGCACACTCGGGGGCCCTTCCTGGGCCCCGGTCCCTGCCCTTTGGTCTTAGATTCCTGAGGCCTGTTTTGAGCGGGGGATGCTCAGTGTTGGGCTAAGGAAATCCTCTGGCTTCCCAGAAGGCTGGCCAGGAAATGGTTTAGAAGGCAGCTCTTTCCTGGTGGTGGCCGGCCTCCCCGCAGGGAGAGAAGGAGGCCAGGGCTGGGGCTGTCTGCGGCTGATGGGGAGACCGACCGCAGGCCACAGGGGGCCCCTGCAGAGGGAGGCCCTGGGCTGTGGGTTCCTGCACTGGATAAGCACACCACAGCCCAGGGCCTCACCTGCCAAACAGAATCTTCTAAACCACATTTTAATTGAATTTTTACGTGCAATTTAATTAACTTCTGACAAATAGGAGAGCCACTGCACAGTGATAGATGATACAAAGAAAGGAGATGAGATAATAAAATTATATCAAAATTCGGTAAGATTTTACCTAAGGGACATGGTTGTGTTAGATGATGACTCTGGCCCCAGAGAATTGCAAACAGATGAAACCAGGTTATCGCTTAATGTATGGGAAAACAAAACACGGCAATACTCGATAGTACTTATGTTTTTTTTTAAATTTACTTTTTTAAAAAATATAGACCTTTTTATTTTATTTATTTATATGTGGTGCTGAGAATCGAACCCAGTGCCTCATACATGCTAGGCAAGCACTTTACCACTAAGCTAAAACCCCAGCCCCAAATTTACTTTTTTTTTTTTTTTAAGAAAAAGGACAGTTGTCACAATCAAAATTATAGGGACAGGAAGCTGGGGATGTGGCTCAAGGTAGAGTGCTTGCCTAGCACATGTGAGGCACTGGGTTCAATCCTCAGCACCACATAAAAATAAACAAATAAATAAAATAAAAATATTATGTCAATCTATAACTAAAATTATTTAAAGTAATAATAATAATAATAATAATAATAATAGTAAGAAAATACTACTCTCATAATGAATAAAGTTTAACCAGATATTGAATTTAAGAAGAATATTCTATGTTTAGCAAAATGATTATCTTTTCTATTGAGTTCAAAGACAAAATTTAAGCTATAAGAATTTTCTTCAATTGTCTAAGCTACAAACAAAACTACAGCTTCCAGGAGAAATAATGAACTTGATTGGCAGACAGGAACAATTTTAATTTAACTAAGCTATCTTTACTTGGGAGAAACTTTGGCATGGTAGATAAGCATTCTACCACTGAGCTACACACCCAGGCCCTTGAAATATACAATATATAATATATATATTATATATATATTATATTATATATATATTATATATATATTATATTATATATATATTATATATTGTATATATATATATACAATATATAATATATATATATATATATATATATATATATAATTAGGGATTAAACACAAAGGTGCTTATCTACTGAGCAACATCCCCAGCACTTTTTATTTGTTATTTAGAGACAGGGTCTCACTAGGTTGTTGACAGTCTTGCTAAGTTGCTAAGGCTGGCTTGGAACTTGCGATCCTCCTGTCTCAGCCTCCAGAGCTGCTGGGATGATAAGCATACACACACCACCATGCCTGGCATTAAATGTGCTTCTTGAAGGGCCTTTAATGAACTCTGTTTTCACTTACCTGTTCAAGGTGAGTTGTGTACTACACACAGGATAGGGGCAGACAAACTGACCAACCTCTGAAAGTCCCTTCAGTCCTAAAATGACACTGTTCAGCACCATGTACATCTACTTCAGGAGGCTGAGGCAGGAGGATCGTGAGTTCCAAGCCAGCCTCAGCCACTGAGTGAGGCTCTAAGCAACTCAGTGAGACCCTGTCTCTAAATAAAAATTTAAAAGGGCTGGGGATGGGGCTCAGTGGTTAATCGCCCCTGGGTTCAATCCCTGGTACCAAAAAGAATTGTTTTTTTTAAAAAAATGACAACCTCCACACTAGTCACGTGTGTGACTTGATACTTTTTCTGCAAGCAGATGGGACAATTAAAGTCCAAAACAACTTAAAGTGTCAAGCCTGCGCCTGGTTGAATGCAGACCTGCTGTGATCAAGGCAGGTGGTATCCACCGGAAGCCTAAAGAGGGACCAGTTTGTTGGTGTGACAATGACAGAAGACTTATTTATAGTTTTCTTGAGACTCATTAGGACATTTCCTGAAATGAGACTGCCTCACCAAAACCATCTCCTGGTGACAGGCTGGGAGGAGACAGGGGAAACCAGTCATCAGAGACACAAGGACACGGTTTGCCTGCTGTCTGTGTAGCAGAGGCCGAGCCAAGGGCAGTGTGTCTTTTAGGGAGGATGCGAGGGCTGTAGGTAAACAGCAGGAACTGGCTGCTGATGCCATATCCTGTCCTGCTGAACTCATTAAATGTGGGAGACCCTCCGCCACCCCAGGAAACACCAGCGATCCTGTGTCTTTTGTGATCCCTTCGAAACCATTCTGACCACACACGGCTAAGGAGAAAAACTTTAACCTACATCACACGCTCCATGGGCTACTCAGATCATCCAAGAAACACGCTCTTTGGGCTGACTGTGGTTCCACATGAAGACGCTTTTTGTTTATTTGTGTATTTTTTTCCATGATACAATGTGGTGTTTTTGGTTTTTTTACACAATATATGTATGGACTTATTTATTTTATTTTTATGTGGTGCTGAGCCTTGAACCCAGTGCCTCACACATGCTAGGCAAGCGCCTTGCCACTGAGCCCCAGCCCCAGCCCTTATTTTACTTATCTTCTTAAAATTGTCTTTTGTAGCTGGGCACAGTGGTGCACACCTGTGATCCCAGTGGCTCTGGAGGCTGAGGCAGGAGGATCGTAAGATTGAGGCCAGTCTCGGCAACTTAGGGAGGCCTGAAGCAACTTGAAAGACTCTGTCTCAAAATGAAAAATGAAAAGGGCTGGGGATGTGGCTCAGTCGTTAAGCAACCCTGGGTTCACTCCCAGGTACCAACAAATAAATAAATAAGTAAAATAAAATGGTCTTTCATGAAGCCTCCACGTTTCCACATTTCCCTCACCCTGAGCAAGAGGACCAATCAGTACAGCCCTATATATAACCCTTATTATTTAAAAATATACAAACTGCATTGTACCAACATGACCGTTATTTCATATTCTGTCACTGTGAGGGGGGAAAGAAGTGGGATGATGACCCAGTGCTCACTCTGGACCAATCAGAAACAGCCCGAAGCAGATGACGCCGCTTGGTCCTGAATCACTCAGACGCAGACTGAGAAATGTTCATCACCCCAGGAGACACTGCTAAGTGGCCTTAGAGTTCAGAGGAGATATCACGGGCCCATCAAAATCGTGTCGCAGGAGTGACCCGGGCTCTATGACACGGCCCCTCCACTTCTCCACTCTCAGACAGCCCCTCGGGGGTCCCTGGAAGGTGACATCTCCCTGGAAGGTGTCATCCGCATCTCCAACCCCATAAGAAAGGAAAGGGTGGATGGCTGGCGGAGTTCCAGCATCGAGCAAGAACCAAGGAGCCTGGGTCTCCCCCGGTGGGAGGCAACGGTGCCACTGCTCACGCTCTTTCAATGTCGCGGAGCACACGGTGACCTCTTGATGAATGGGTGATGGGCATATCCAAAGTCCCTGGACCATTTTCTAGTTTATGGAGATCAAGGAAGAATAAAAAGAGAAAGAAGAATCTCACATGTCCAAAATCAAAACAAAACAAAACAAACAAAAAATCAGACATGTTGAAATGCCAGTCCAGCAGAGGCTACCAGATGTCTTTTTATTTTATTTATTTATTTTGATACTGGGGATTGAACTGAGGGACGCCTGTCTGGTTTGGTTTGGTGGAAGGGGATATGAAAAAAGTCTTATGAGGCGAGTACAGTAGCACGCACCTGGAATCCCAGCAACCCAGGAGACTGAGGCAGTAAGTTCAAAGCCAGCCTCAGCAACTTAGTGAGGACCTAACCCCTAAGCAAGACCCTGTCTCAATATTAAAAAAAAAGAAAAAAATTAAAATGACTGGGGATGTGGTTCAGTGGTGAAGCACCCTGGTTCCAAAAAAAGAAAGAAAAAAAAAAGGAGTCTTATGAAATGCTTCTTTCTGTCTCTGAACTCTCTGTACCCTTCAGAATGCATACCTTAGAAGAAACGAATGGCAGAGTTGGGGGCACGGTTATGGAGACACAGATGAAAATTCCGGTTTGTGATCCCTGTAACAATTTCACTCCTGACAGTCAGTCATGAACCCTGCCCTGCAATCTGAGAATGAAGACTCTAGAAAAATCTTCCCCAGAGTACCCCTCAGAGACACAATATGAAAGGAAAGGTTTCATAACCAAATAAATGGGCAAAACATCTTATTTTTATACTCCAGTGATAGTACAAGTCTTTAAGAAATTCTGCAATTACAGAACTATTAACTTTAGAACTCTAAAAAGGCCCAAACTAGCTGGGCACAGTGGGGATTACAGGCATGCACCTGTCATCCCAGTGGCTCAGGAGGCTGAGGCAGGAGGATCTCAAGCTCAAAGCCAGCCTCAGCAAAAGTGAGGTGCTGAGCAACTCAGTGAGACCCTGTCTCTAAATAAAATACAAAACAGGGCTGGGGATGGGGCTCCGTGGTGGAGTGCCCCTGAGTTCAATCCCCAGTACCAAAAAAAGACCCAAACTTATTTGGGAATGGGACGTTTTATTTCCTCCAGTGTAAGGGATGAGTATCACATAGCTTAAAGAATCATGCATTAATTTTTTGTTTCCTCAAAGGAAGACAGGCTGAGTCCCAGGAAGATAGATTTGCCTTGATTCAGTCTAAAAGTGCTGCATTCAAGGTCAGGGCAGAGGGACCCTGGTTCAACCCCATTAAGCAGTTGTGCAATTTCCTAGTACAATTTAAAGAAAAGTGACCCTCAATGGTTCCCCCCTTTAAAAAAAAAAGTACTCCTTAAGTACCATCGCTAAGATGGGGAGTGTTATGTAAATGCCAATAGCTTTCCAAAATCATGAAAGGAGCCCTCTGCAAGAGACCCTAGGACTCTAGTTCTAGAAAGAGCTCTCAGTTCACCAAGGAAACAGCTAAAGGAAAAAATAAAAATAAAAGGCTATATGCTTCATTTGCTAACTCTCTGCAGGAGTACCCATTAAGGGGAAAACGGGGGAGGGGAGAAACCTGATAATAGGAAATGATTAGGTGGTAAAAGTGCCAATTTTGCTGAGGAGCATTGAAATGCATAACAGCTGGGTAAATAATCATCATACTGCCCTTCATACATTCACTTATTCATTCATCCATTTAATTGAGGATACTTGTTACATGATGTGGCTGGGCTGGGGGGCATGGAATACAGAACAGGCATGAAAGTCTTCTCCTGTTCCAACATATACAAAAAGCAACAAGCAAATAATAAGAGGACACAAGTGTTGTTAGGGCAAAAGAGCTTAGGACTGAGGATACCACCAAGGGATCTGCTAGAGAAGTCGATTTTAAAATTCAGGTCTCCCGCCTGTCTGCCAGACACTGATTCTGAAGGCCCAGGGTGTGCCCCAACATCTACATTTGTCACGACTCTCCCAGGAGAGTATCAGATTCCTCCATCTGTGAACCATAGAATCTTCCCAGGAGAATGTGCTAGGTGCCCGGAATCTGCCAAGCCCTGTCCTAGGAGTTGGAGGCAAGGTAATAAATAAAGCCAAAATTGATAGGGACTTAATGAACATTACAGTGCTAATGAGCCCTTAAATTCCTAATATTAAAATTGCATTTCTCAAATAAAATCTTTTTGCGGGGGGGTGTACTGGTGTTTGAAGCCAGAGGTACTTTACCATTAAGCACATCCCTACCCTTTTTTTTTTTTCTTTTGAGACAGGGTCTTAGTAAATTGCTGAAAGCCTCACTAAATTTCTGAGGCTGGCCTCTAACTTGCAATCCTCCTGCCTCACCCTCCACCCCCAGTCACTGGGATTACAGGTATGTGACATGCCTGACTTAAAATTTTTTTTAAATGTCAAAAGATCAAAACTCCCTGCTCTCACATGCTCGCCTTCTCCGACCCCCCTAACTTCACCATATGGCTCCCTGGGCTGACCCTGAGGTCAGCCAGCAAGGACACGGACAGGGAAGGAATCACAGGGAGAGGCAGGCGGGGGCCCACGCATTTCCTGCCTTCCAGAGTATTAAGGGCAAAGACTGGAAATCAGAAAGGGGGGTGACACAGAAGGAACAAAATATGGGTTCCTTTACCTCGCAAGCAGCAGACATGAAAGAAACTGAGGAAACCAAGTCTTCATCTGCCTCTGGTTGGCCATGACCTCCTCATGTCACACCAGTTAGAATACCCTTGACTTTCAGGTCCTATTGTCTATTAGGGCTTCACTGGATCCTGTGGTAGCCCTGCTCCCCTTTTTGGGTGGCTCCAGTTAACTGCTCCAGGTACAAAGTGAAGGGTGGCGGTGGACTTCCACAGGGCCACCCAGAGGGGACACCTCAGGTCTATCTGTCTTGGCAGTAGCCTTCGGGGACCTGTGGTCATGTCATGGGGCCATACACAGGCCAGGCCTACACCTCTGTGCCCCCGATAGCCCACACAGAGTCCAGAAGAGCCAGAGAGAGGGTCAAGAAATTCAGCCACAAACAAGAACAAAATGATGGCGTTTGCCGGCCAATGGCTGGAACTGGAGACTGTCATGCTAAGGGAAATAAGCCAGTCCCCAGAACCAAAGGCCAAATGTTCTCCATGGTATGTGGGTGCTAACCCTCAATACGGTGGT
Organism: Ictidomys tridecemlineatus; assembly: GCF_052094955.1. NCBI lineage: Eukaryota > Metazoa > Chordata > Mammalia > Rodentia > Sciuridae > Ictidomys > Ictidomys tridecemlineatus. Next base: position 56,101,650 of record NC_135478.1, read on the forward strand.
GGGGAGAACAGAAGTTCACTGGATGAGACAAAGGGGAATGAAGGGCAGGGGAGGATGGGAACGGGAAAGACAGTGGAGGGAATGGGACAGAACTTTCCCATGTTCATCTATGAACACACGACCAGGGAAACTCCACATCACGTCCAACCACGAGAATGGAAGTTAGACTCCAGGTATGTAGATATGTCAAAATGCACTCTACTGCCATGAATGACTAAAAAGAACATATAAGGTTTTTTTTTTTTTTTTTTAAGAGAGAGAAAATGATCAAGGGTCCAGCTCATGTAGAAACATGTGAGCATTTTATTTATCGATTCTTTTCATCAACAGAGTATGAAGGTCCAAGGAAAAAAAGACGACGGGTATTCGGCTCATGAGTTTGCACATTTTTAAAGCAGAATCTAACATGGCATAAGAATGAAAGCTAAGCAGTATCCCCAATGCTCCTTCTCGAATGTTTTCATCTCGGGTATTTTACGTGAATTAATTTCAATTTACAGCTAAAGGTCAAGGCAAATTGGTTTGTTTCCTATATTGTGTTATGCTTGGTATCCTAAGGATTTAGGCACTGAGTAACTTATAAATAAATAACCCGATGCCTATTGTTATGTTAAATAATCCCCCAGCTTAGGCTGCCTGCAGCCCCCTGAAGGAAACAGAATTCTAATGTTGCAAGAGAATTAGATCTAAAAGTCCCCGCCAGCAGCTCCCGAAAGCAGACAAACTGCTGATCTAACAGGTCTCTGCTGTTTTCCATCCACAGTTTTATCTGTACTAACTCTGGGATTTGAGATCACAAAACCCCAAACAGAATATCCAAGGTATAAATATCCCCTAAATACAATTAAAAAAAAAATGATAGCTAATCAACTTAAGACAGGAAAACAGAATAACGCCAGCACTTTTCTACATTCTGACATTAAAATAGATCTTAAGAACGAAAACTCCAGGATTTGTATTTTTTAATTTATTTTTTAGTTTTATGTGGACACAGTGTCTTTATTTTACATTTGTGTGGTGCTGAGGATCGAACTCAGTGCCTCAAGCATGCTAGGTGAGCACTCTACCACCGAGCCATGACGCCAGCCCCTCCAGTATTTGAAATTTTTAAGACTGTCCATGCAAGCCGGCCGTAGTGGTACACACCCCATGATCCCAGCTACTCAGGAGGCTGAGGCAGGAGGATCACAAGTTTGGTGAGGCCCAGCCTCAGCAACTCAGCGAGAGCCTGTCTCTAAAAAAATATAAAAAGGGTTGGGGATGTGGTTAAGCGGCCCTGGGTTCAATCCCCAGTACCCAAAAACAAAACCAAACAAAACAAAAATCCAAAAAACTTGCATATCTAGGATCCAGTATTATTTTAAACAGGATCAGAACTAGCAACATTATTGGTTCTTGTTATTTTTTTTTCCATCTCGTGAATTTTAGCCAAAAGAAACAAAGAAACAAACAAACAAACAAAAAACTATATATCCAGTACCAAGTCAAAAAAATGGGTTAGGAATTAAAAGCAGAGCTGGAGTGCTCAGGTAGGTAACTGAGTACCTGCGGAAATCACCTAGCCCAAGTTCAGGGACATTCATGGGCGGGAGAAGACATTTCTAACATTCACCAGTGCTCTGGGGCTCAGAGTCTCTGAATCTTCCCGGTAAGGGGCCCCCAGGAGATCTGTAGATCCTCCCAGTGGCCACAGATCAAGCTTAGATCCTGCCATGGATGTTCTGTGAACCCAAAAGAACTCAATTAAAAGATGGACTTGTGTCCCGCAGCCACCCCACCCCATCCAAAAGACACTGTCAGAGTTAAAATAATAAAGAGTCAAAATAAACAAACAAATAGATACAAAAACAAAATCCCTGTGTAAATCAGACTCCATTCTGATGCCAAAAGATTCCCCAAGGAAAATAAACCAGAATCTTTCCAAGAATTTGTAAATCCCTCCGCAGCCCCCCCCAAAGGAAAGGACAAATCATCCCCACCCCCACCCCCATCCCCCACTGGCCTGCAAAACCCACCTCTCCAAGGGCTAGGATCCCCTGGAGTCAGGAGAGCCCCAGAAGCTGATGGGTATTGTGGTCAGCCTTATCAAGAGGGACAGGATGGTGGGGGTCCCTCCAGGAGGTCCAAACAGGCCCCTCCCTCACAAATCCCAGTAGGGAAAGGGCAGGCTCTGCAGCTTCACCCATTTGTCCCCCTGTCCTGGATGTGAACAGCTATCAAAATGTATAGTACGTAATGTAGAATTAGATGGCACAATACAATCATGTTAATTCATTCTGATAAGTAAGAACACAAGGCTGAAGCCAGGCGGGGTGGTGCATACCTGTCATCCCAGCATCTTGGGAGGCTGAGGCAGGAGGATCTCCAGTTCAAAGCCAGCCTCAGCAAAAGTGAGGCCCTAAGCAACTCAGTGAGACCCTGTCTCTAAATAAAATACAAAATAGGGCTGGGGATGGGGCTCAGTGGTCGAGTGCCCCTGGGTTCAATCCTCAGTACCAAAAAAAAAAAAAAAAAACTATGATGCTGACATAAAAATTATAATATCCACTGGTATCAATCAATATATTAAAAAAAAAACTCTAGACTATTGCTTCCAGACTATCTTAATTCATGAGTGTCGATTTCATTGAATATCTGCAGAACCAAAAACAGAACTTCATGAGTTAATGTGCCCTGCTCAGCCCCCTGCCCCCAGCTCTCCTGGGGCAGGTTCTGCACTGGGCTCTGGAGCAGCAGGGCTAACAGGTGAGCAGCCTCAGGGGACCCCTTAGGACTGGTCATGTGGCCTCTATGGCCTTGGAATTCCAATTCTGGTTTTATTTCATCTTCATTTACGCAGGTTGAGAAAAGCAGAGCACAGAACGTTTGCTTTGTGTTTGGAATCACATGCATCCACATTTTCAATGGCATTTGGCTAAATGCACCAGGATTATCAGGGAAGTTGTTGCCTCCAAATCAAGTGTAAAAGGCAGGCCTGATTTTATCAGATCGTCAGCATGAAGAAAGAATTCCACACCTGGTAAATGACTCCTTTCTTGCCCAGGATGCATTTCTAACTGAGCCACACCCGCTAGCTCTTTTTATTTTTTGAGATAGGATCTCACTAACTTGCCGAGGCTGGCCTCCAACTTATGATCCTTCTGCCTCAGCCTCCCTAGTAGCTGGAATTACAGGTGTGTACATCATCATAAGAAGAGAGGACGATGTGGTATTCACGGGGTAGGGTTGTTAAGGCACCTGAGTCCTGCGCTCTTGCCTTGACCTCCCTGTCCCCCCTCAGCCGGTATAAGCCATTGTGGGTAGTCTTCAGCCAGCTCTCTCTGTGACAGGTTCTGACCTGCTGGTTGACAGGGTGGTTGAAACACAGTTTCAGTAATAAGAGAGGGTTGCCTGCAAGACATTAGGAGGGCATTCTTCTGGAAACGACAGTGATCCTTGATATACCACCGTCAACTGCTCTCATGTTTATCTGTTTTAGTTAGGGTCCCCAGGATTTTAAGTGATAATCCCTTCAAGGGATTATAATTCTTTCTTTTTTTTTTTTTTTTTTGGTACCAGGGATTCAACCCCCAAGGGCTCTTCACCACTGAGCCACATCCCCAGCCCTTTATTATTATTATTTTAATTTAAAGACAGCGTCTCACTGAGTTGCTTAGGTCCTTCCTAAGTTGCTGAGGCTGGCCTCAAATTCACAATCCTCCTGCCTCAGCCTCCCGAGCTGCTGGGATTACAGGCGTGGGGAACATGGGGCTTTCCCGATCTCATTCCCCAAAGCTTACCTGTTTAGACACAGTTCCCCAGGACTTCAGTTTTATGACTCCTGGATTCTTCTTGGTACACAGGCCTGATGTCTGCCCTTCATTATCCACCTGCTCATGCCCAACTGACCAACCTAACAAAATGACAATATTCTACATATTCACTCAAACGAAGCATCCTGTAAAAAAATCATTTCACCTTTTCCTTTATACTCTTTTTAAAATAGTTACTAGCCAGGTACAATGGCACATGCCTGTAATCCCAGAGGCTCGGGAGGCTGAGGCAGGAGGATCAAGAGTTCAAAGCCAGCCTCAGCAACTTAGTGAGGCCCTAAGCAACTCAGGGAGACCCTGTCTCTAAATAAAATGCAAAATAGGGCTGGGGATGGGACTCAGTGATCGGGTGCTCCTGAGTCCAATCCCCAGTAGCTAAAAAAAAAAAAATACTAGAAAATTTTAAATTGCATAGGGTTCACATTGTGCTTCTACTAGACATGGCTGCTTTGGGGGTTCCAATCAGTTAAAGCTTTCAGTTTTACAACTGCTGTGTCTTTCTTTGCACCATCGTTAGTCTGGTGAAGCTCCATAGGCATTTCTCAGAGGAATGTTACCAATGAGTAAAGGAAAATGTGTAAAAATACAAAAGGAACCAATTATACTGAAATAGTAATAAAATATTTGTAAAATAAATGTTTGTACTGCAATGCTTTTTGTTATTGAAGGCATGAAAAACCATATATCACAGAGGTGAGTCTAACAACTCGTGTAATTTCTAAATAGTGATGAGCATACTTATTCATTTGAGTCTATGACATATTAAAATATCTAAGATTCCTATTTTTTTCATTTTCTTTGTAGTTGTGGGTGGATGGACAGAATGCCTTTATTTTATTTATGTATTTGTACGTGGTGCTGAGGATCGAACCCAGTACCTCACGCATGCTAGGCAAGTGCTCTGCCACTGAGCCTCAGCCCCAGCCCCTAAGATTCCTATTGATAACCAAGTTGTGAGTATTGCTCATGACACTGTGGTTTATGACCTACAACTGAAAAGGAAAGATTCTAGCTCAGTTATACATCAATGAAAATGTAGAGGTAAGCCCCCCAGTGGGGCAGCACGCACCTGTAATCTCAGCTGGGGAGGCTGAGGCAGGAGGATCCCAAGTTGGAGGCCAGCCTCAGCAACTTAGCAAGGTCCTAAGCAACTCAGTGAGACCTTGTCTCTAAATAAAATACAAAAAGGGCTGGGGATGGGGCTCAGCGGTAGAGCGCTTGCCTAGCACATGCGAGGCCCTGGGTTTGATCCTCAGCACCACATAAAAATACAATAAAGTTATTGTGTCCAACTACAACTAAATAAACAAAATATTTTTTTAAAAAAAGTCTGGGGATGTGGCTCAGTGTTTTAAGTGCCCCTGGGTTCATCCCCTGGTACAAAAAAAAAAAAAGTAGGAAGGTCTCCAAATTCCTACCCATAGACCTTTCAGGACCCGTGATCCCCAGGTAAGAATGCTGTGTCCACACCTGGTCCACGTGTGTGCATCTGTCAAGGATGTCCTGCAACCTTGGCCCATTCCTGTTAATTTGGTGTCCATGACTCACAATTCCTGTTTTTGACCATGAGCAGACCAATAGGGTGAGGAAGGGCTTGCACTTGTTTTTTTCCGATACTTTTGCTCTGCAAAGGGAACAGGAAGAACAGCAAGGGCAGTACATTTAAAAGAAAGATTTAAAAAAAAAAAAAAATTTTTTTTTTTGAACCTTCATACCAAAAAAAAAAAAAAAAAAAAAAACCCACGATTCATTTGCTGTAAAGATGAATGTTTGTGTGTCAGAATATTCGGCAACCAGAAAGAACACATAAATAGCAGTAGCGCTTCACATCATCGATGATACAAAGTATTTCCCGTGGTTTATTTTCATTGATGAATATTTGTGAAACACTTAGCCTGCCCCAGGTTCTATTCTAAGGACTACAAATATTAACTCTTTCATTTAATCCTACGAGTTGAGTGCTATTAGCATTATTCCCTCCCCACCTCCTTTTGTTTTTTGTACCAGGGATTGAACCCAGGGGCACTTAACCACTGAGCCACCTCCTTTATTATAGTTTATTTAGAGTAAACTTTATTTACAGACAGGGTCTTGCTGCATTGCCTAGGACCTTGCTAAATTGCTGAGGCTGGCCTCGAACTCACCATCCTCCTGCCTCAGCCTCCACAGCCGCTGGAATTACAGCATGCACCACTGCTGCAGGGGGGATCCCTTTCTACAGATGAGACAACTGAGGCTCACTGAGAGGTCCCACAAGGTGGCCTGGGATTCTAACAGACTAGCTGCCTGTGTTATTTTCAAGACGGCAATGCCAAAGAAAAAAATCTAAAAACTCCACTCATTACCCAGGGAGTCAAGGTCACCGTCTCTGGGCTTCCAGATAGATCACTTGGTACAAAATGCCCAACCAGGTGAGGTCAATAAAGAAGGCTCTCTTTCTACCTTCGGGCCTGTTTGCAAGAAGGCTGGCAATTTAAAGCAAACACCTCTCTTTGTGAGCTAAGATAAAGCTCCTCTGTATCTGAGGCTGGCTAAGGCCCAGCAAGGCATTTGTTCCAGCCTTATCTAAAATATGCTCCAGGAGAATGGGCCCGGTGCTAAGCCAAGTTTTGACTCCACCAGCTTAAGAGAGATTACACACATACTTGGGACTTAACCAGCGAGAGAAGGACAGAAACCTCAGTAGCTCTGAACCCAGTCACCTCTGGGGCTCAGCAAGTACCCCCTGAGTGAAGAGCTGGGCAGCAGCTGGGATCAGTGGTGCAGGCCTGTCATCCCAGCAGCTGGGGAGGCTGAGGCAGGAGGATGGGGAGTTCAGAGCCAGCCTCAGCAAAAGGGAGGCCCTAAGCAACTCAGTGAGACCCTGTCTCTAAATAAAATACAAAATAGGGCTGGGGCTGGGGCTCAGTGGTGGAGGGCCCCTGGGTTCAATCCCCAGTACCAAAAAAAAAAAAAAAGAAAGAAAGAAAAAGAGCCAGGCAGTGAGTTCCCACAGGGGAAACCAGCCCTGCAGGTATAGCCAGGGAGGCTGACAGTCAGCATTCCTCCTGCAGCCAACAAATGAAGGTCTGTCTTCTTTTGGCTGTGCCTGGCTCAGGGGCCAGATAAGCCTTTCTCAGACAATAACCTCAACCCAGAAACATTCCAGCCTGCTGCCCCTCTGTAACACCCAACTGTGAAATGGTCTCCAAATAGGAGCCACTCAAAGAGAGAAACCGATAATGCTGCCATCACATGTATCTGGAAAGAATCTTCTAGACAGACACCATTCCATAAATGTTCCAGGCTCCGAAAACCTGAGGGCTGCCTGCTGAAGACTTTTCAGGATACCTCTTGGCTGTGGGAACTGGCATTCCGTTTCCGGAAACGATAGGGTCCCCCTGGCAGCTATGATATTAAATTAAATGACTTCATTTCCGCCAGAGAAATGTGTCGGCCTCCACCCCCACGTTCCGGCACTCTTCACGCACAAGCCTCCATCGCCACCCGGGTGGAAAGTCGGGCCCATTAGGCCTGGATCCTGCTCAGATTAACAACCTTAGGGGAATAATCCTCTAAGAAAATATTTTCAAGATTTGGGGTAATCACGTTCTGGGGCCAGATGAAATTTGTTAGAGTTTGCACTTTTGTTGCTAGAAAACCTCTGAAGTCATTTGTTTCCCACAGTTTTGCTCAGAAGCTACTTTGTGGGAAAGAAAGGCAGCTCCCAGGCATCAAGCCAGCTAGAACCAAGCTGCGAGGGAAGAAAGCCAGGCCCTGACCAGCCCTGCAGCCCCCACGCAGCCTGGGCCGCCTGGTCAGCCCTTCCAAGTGATTGATTTTGGCAGGGGGTGGAGGGGTGGGGGGGTGACCAGGATTGAACCCACTGAGCCCCAGCCCCAGCCCTTTTCTGCATTTTATGGAGAGACAGGGTCTCGCCGAGTTGCTTAGGGCCTGGCTAAATTGCCGAGGGTGGCCTCAAACTTTCGATGCTCCTGCCTCAGCCTCCCGAGTCACTGGGATTGCAGGCCTGCAGCACCACGTCTCAGTTTCAGGTACATGATTTTTGAACTAATAAAAATAACCTCATCTGGCATGGTGGTGGATGCTGGTCATCTCCGTGGCTTGGGAGGCTGAGGCAGGAGGATCGTGAGTTCAAAGCCAGCCTCAGCCACTTAGCGAGGCCCAAAGCAACTCTAAGTAAAGGATGAAATGGGGATGGGGATGGGGCTCAGTGGTTCAATCCCTGGTATCAAAAAAAAAAATCATAAAAATTTCAAGGGATCACAAATGAAATTCCACCAGGGACAAGTTGGTGTCAATGTGACACAAGGCCGCCACCCTCCTAGCCTCTGGGTCCGGCTTCTCAGGATGTCTGTGTGACGCAGAGGAAGGTGACTCTCAGAGGGACGGTATCAAGGAGCCTGCAGGAAGGAGTCCCCCCCGAGGACCCAGGAGCGGGGGCTGGGAAACCCGGGTGCCACAGAGGACGTGTGACACCCTATCCGCTGCCTCTGCCTTTCCCTCCCTGAAATGCCTCCCACCTTCCCGCCAGAGCAGATTGATCTGAGGACTCCTGGTCTTCTTCCCATCAGATTTCACTTCTGGAGGTGTCCCTCAAATGTCAGAAATGTCAACCTGGGGGCCCTGGCAGGGCCACTGTCAGTCACCCAGCAACTGCAGAGAGGGGACAATGTCAGCCTTGACCCTGGCTCCAGGCACAGTATCCGCCCTGCTGCAGGGTTTGCTTTGTCTCCAAAAAGGGGAGGTGACAAAGGAAGACACAGGCTTCGAGGCACAGGCTGAAGGTCACAGACACACACCTCCAGAGCCACCCTGGGCCCCAGGCATGTTTACGTCTGCTGGGCCCCAAACAGGCCATCCTTCACCCCACAGAGACACCCCAACATCAAACACCAGGCAGTTCCTGGAAGGAGACGTCAGGTGGTGACATCTCATGGTCTCGGTTGCAAAAATGTCATTTCCCCTAAAAATAGATAAACCAAAATAAATAGAGGAGCGCTCCAAAGCGGTGCCACCACCCTCTTCTTCCTGTGACTCAGAGGGACCCCATGGCTTCTTTGTAATAATGACTCTGGGCTCTGGGGTGGGATAACTGAAAGACTCTTCCCTCCTGGGCTTTGTGTGGTGGCACACGCCGATAATTCCAGCGGCTCAGGAGGTCCAGGCAGGAGGATCGTGAGTTCGAGGCCAGCCTCAGCAACTTACTGAGGCCCTAATCAACTTAGAGAGACCCTGTCTCAAAATAAAAAAATTTAAATGGGCAGGGGGGTGTTTCTCAGTGGTTGAGCACCCCTGGGTTCAATCCCCAGTACCAAAAGAAAAAATAAGAGATTCCCATTTTGCAGATGAAGAGACTAAGACCCAGAGAGGCTGAATAATTGCAGTTTTATAGGGTAGGCCACGGGCATTCGGACCCTGGTAAGATTCCAGAGACAGGGGTCTAAGAAGGCTGCCTGACCATCAGTTAAGGTCCCAAACAATCGCCCAGTAGTCTTTCAACGGGGGTTTAAACCAAACTCATTCAGAGTTTTTTCCACGCATCTCTTTTTAGTGAAACCCGTCAATTTAAATAATTGAGAGCAGACATCCTTTTAGAAGGCTAAAATTAAAAGAGCGTCCTTACCATGTGCTGGCAAGGATATTAAGTGACGGAAACTTATAGACTTCTGTTGGGAATGTGAACTGGAATGACCAGAACACAGAATGGGATGATCAATGGGAATTAGATCAATGCTACTCTCTGGCCAGGTACTGCGTTCCACTCCAGGACGTACCCCAGAGAGAGGAAAGACACCTCAGGCCATCATCACAAAAATGCCATTCATAATAGTCCCAAATTACACACCACAGAAATGTCATCAAAAGTAGAACACATAATGAAATGTAAATATATGCATGTTATAAAAAGATACAGAAATCAAAACGAATGAACTATGGCTATATGTAACATGGACAAACCCCCAACATAATGGTGGGGAAAAAAATAAGAACAATAAAAAAAGTCGGGCACGGTGGCACATACCTGTCATCCCAGGGGCTCTAGAGGCTGAGGCAGGAGGATCGCCAAGTTCAAAGCCAGCCTCAGCAACTTAGCGAGGCCCTAAGCAACTCAGTGAGACCCTGTCTCTAAATAAAATATAAAAAGGCCTGGGGATGGGGCTCCGTGGTTAAGCAACCCTGGGTTCAGTCCCCAGGACCAGAAAGAAAAATGAATAAATAAATACAAAAGGAATCTGCTCACACAAAGTCCAAAACTTCATAAAACTCATCAGCAGAGGACAGGTCAGGATGTTAGTCACCTCCAGGGACAAGGCAGTCCCTCACCAGGAGCTGCTTGGTTGCTGCCAGGATCTAGGTACATGAGCTGGCGTCTCTGATCCAGGTGGGCTGACTTGGTGGCAAATTCTTCACTGTGACATACGTGTTTACCAGATGGCCTCCCTCTCCCTCCCCACTTATCCAAAAAACAAGGAAAGCCTTCCATAAAAACCTGAAGTCTAAACCCAGGTTTTCAGACTTGTACAGGGAAAAAAAAAAAATTAGCACAGAAGAAGACATTCTGAAACTAATTCAATACTCTTGACGTGCAGAAATAACTCTAAGAAGAAATCATTTTAGCCTTCAAAGTTCAGCTCGGCAGTATTTGAAACTACGTTTCTACTCAATTAAGTGCCACTTGGTCATTGTGGCATCAAGGAGACATACATGCACTGCATCATCAGAAAACACGGTGCCCGGGGTTTGCTGCAATGGCAAGGTTATGTATGTAGTGTCTTGGCACAAAATAGCACAGGGCAAGCCCTGCAGTGGTCCCCAGAGAAGCAAAGGTAAGCCTGCTGTAAATGCCCTTAGCCACATGGCTAGACTTACTTCCAACCATCATAGGGAACAGGGTTCTGGGTAATTTGGCTCACATACATGAAGTAGAAAGCCAATTGCTCAGGGTCCTAGTGAGAAAAATGGCGTTTCCCAATTGCCAAAGCACAAATAAGACTTCAAAGTCTCTAGAAGTTTCTGAGAAGCTTGGCAGCTCCAAAAGGCCAGGATCCTTGAACTCTGGGCTGGGTTGGGTTATCCAACATCTTCATTTGGTTCCATGTCAAGAATATTTCCAACTTGCCGGGCACAGTGGCACACCCCTGGAATCCCCGTGGCTCAGGAGGCGGAGGCAGGAGGATGCAGAGTTCAGAGCCAGCCTCAGGAAAAGCAAGGCCCTCAGCCTCTGCAACTGAGTGAGGCCCTAAGCCACTCAGTGAGACCCTGTCTGTAAATAAAATACACAACAGGGCTGGGGAGTGGGCTCCGTGGTTGAGTGCTCCTGGGTTCAGTCCCCTTACCCGCCACACACACACACACACACACACACACACACACACACACACCACCCCAAATGGGTGATCAGCCAGTCAAGCTGATGTGCCTCAGACCCTGGATTCTGGAGGTGGTAGATAAGAAGGAGCCACGCCCAGACAGTTCTGCTTGAGCGTTGGGCTGAGAAAACCTCCAGACTGAACCTCAGGAAGCAAGTCAGAGTTCACATTTCAGAGATTCCTCAGCAGCATTCTGACATCTTTGGAGAGGAGCGCTGGGGGCAGGGTGAGCAGACATCTATCTTTAGAGTGGTTTCTAGAAAACTGACGGACACAAACAGTTCCAAGAAGATCAGCACGTCACTGGCCCCTCCAGTCCCAAAGCAGAAAGGAGGGCTGTCCCATTTAAGGACTCCAAAGGGATTTTTCTTTTTTAAAAAAAAAGGCACCTAATCATGATTTAAAAAAAAAAAAAAAATTTAATTGTAGATGAGCACAGTACCTTGGTTTTATTTATTTATTCTGAAATATTTTTTTTAGTTGTAGATGGACACCATGCCTTTATTGGTTTTTTATTTTTGTAATGTGGTGCGGGGGATCCAACCCAGTGCCCCATGCAAGCCAGGCAAGCGCTCTACCACTGAGCCACCCCCCCCCAGGCCCTATTGATTTATTTTTCTACCGTGCTGACGATCGAACCCGGGGCCTCGCACGTGCTAGGCGCTCTCTGACCACCGAGAAGCAAGTCCCGCCCTCGAATCATAATTTCATGACAGTATTTTTTCCTACAATCAGAAAAGAGAAAATCACCCCATCTGGAGCTGGAATCAAAGAGCTCGCTGACCTCACAAGTACACACCCTACTTTCCTCCAGCAGAACTGTGCAAGGAGGTGGCTTCCCAGAACCCTTCACCAATTTTCTTTTCTCCCACTTCTCCCTGTCGTTCCTCCACCTTTGTTATCGTATAATTCCCGATCCTTGCTCCCATGGGGCCATAAACAAAGAACATTCTGAGAAATGAGTTCAAATGCCCCTGTGGCGAAGACTCCTTCCCTGCCTACTAAGGAGAGTCGGCCCTATTGACATTCTGTAGCTTGTGGCTCAACTCTAAGTTCCTGGTGGGCAGGGATCCATCCATGCTTTCTAGTCGATGGGCAGCACGCGCCCAGGTGGCCTGACATGGAGGCCAGCTGATAGGCCAGGGGAGAGGTAAGTCAATTAAGTTCCTTTCCTGTTTGGAACCTCCAAGATGCTGGGTTTCCAGAGACAAGAAGGGAGGATCTGGTTTACCCCACAGCAGACTCTTTGCATTGAGGACCAACAGCCAGGAAACTAATTTCTCTGGGCCCAAAGATTGACTCAGCATAGCAGGGAGCAGGGGTACCTGCCAGTAATCTAGCAGGAGGCTGAGGCAGGAGGATGATGAGTTCAAAGCCAGCCTCAGCAATTTAGGGAGGCCTCATGCAACTCAGAGAGACCCTGTCTCTAAATAAAATATAAAAAGGGCTGGGGATGGGGCTCAGTGGTTAAGCACCCCTGGGTTCAATCCAGGATCCTCCCCCCGAACCTGGGGAAAAGAAAACAAGAGAATTATTCAGCATATATTTATGGAAAGAAAAGTCACCCTGAGCTGGGTACTACCTGCCCAGGACACAGTTCTTCTCACCTCTTTGGATTCATTCGGTTCATCATCTCATCCTGTTAAAGCGGAGATATGAGGTGTCCCCTCAAAAGCTCCCATAATTAACACGGGGAGTGACGCGATGGTGACCTAATTGGTGAATTCATCCATTTGATGGATTAATAATTTGATGACTTGCTGGTGTTAGGGGAGACACAGATGAGGATGGGGGAACTCAAGGTAGATGATTTTCAGACATTGAAGAGGCTTCACAAAGACATATCAGTCTGTAAGTGTCAGGAGACAGACAGATGAGGAGGGTGGGAACATGGGGGTAAGAGAGTGATTCCATAAAATGGGCCCAGGGTGCTGACCCCCACGTGCTTTCTTTTTCAAGAAGCAGTTCACCTGCAGCCCTGCCTGGCCTCCCTCTGTGGACAGGACGTGTCACATTCCTCAGCAGATGGCCTGTTCCCTGCAGGAGAAACGCAGGCCCAGGATAATGTCAATGGGAGGAGCCCAGGGGACTTGTGACCAGATCCTGAAACTCTGGGCGTTAAGGATAGTTCCCCCTAACCACAAACTCTGTAAGAATGCAGGGGTGAGAATCCAGTTAGAACCAGTCAGCAGGGGCCAAAGTGACCTAGAGTTGCCCCAACAATGGGGACTTGAAAACTTGATGTCATCCTGCTGTCAGTCAAAAGTCAAGAGGTGGACCTGGGCGGGACTCTCTGGAAAGTTCTCTGGGTTCCCCAATAAAACTGGAGCGCAGAGAGGCACATGGCCCCTCTCCTCTGTGAGAGGACCCACTCTCTCCCCTGAGAGTGTCTCTGTCCTTTTTCCTGTCCTTTTGATGAACTCATTCCTGTCACTCTGAGCATCATGTCTGAAATCGTTCCGACCTGATGGCAAGAATCAGGGTTTGTAGAGGGGTCTGCTCCCTCACACTAGGGGGGTCTGGCTGCAGGGTCACTAGGGGTGTGCCTCGGGGACTGCACCTCTGTCCCTGGCTCCTCCCTCCCTCTCTGCTTCCTGGCTACCTGGAGGGTGCACCGCTTTCCTCCACCAGGGTCTACTGCCCCGGGCCCTGCTCCTGCCTCAGGCCCAGAACAACAGAGTGAGGGGAAGGGCGAGCCCCAGACACCCTCTGGATGGCTCTTACCAGGAAGGTGGGTCCTGGCCACACCAAGCTGACTAACTCTCCCCCTCCCCAGGTGGTCACGGCTGCTGTTATTTTCTACTCACCTAACAAGGAACAGGTATCCGTGAATAAAATAAAACTGGATCAGAGAATAAATGACCCTGATCCTAAAGATTCTTTAGGTAAATTAAGGACAATGTAAAAAACAAAAGCCTGCTGAAAGTCACTGTGCGTCCAACATGGCTGTCTGTCATTCAGAAAGGCTTTCGGATGGAGGCTATGGGGGGCATCTTGGGACATAATACTAACATTGGGCCTTCTAGAGACGTGGCAGATATAGGAAGGACTATGCCTTACAACGGGATCCCCACACCCAGTCTGGTCCCGAGCAGGGCCCACAGGGCAGAACTACCCACGCCACTTCACATGTTCCAAATCACAAGCTTCCAGTAAAGACACACTTTTGTCCTTCTTCCCCAGACAGTCCTAAGATTCTGCCAGATAAACATCAGGAATGTTCCATTGTTTGGTAAAGAAAGCAGGTTGGAAAAAAAACCTGTGTGGTTAGCACCAAGAGTTCAGGAGCCGGAGCCATCGGCTCAGTGAATTGGAGAAGGTCATGTGTCCACTTGGGACAGTTTCTGTGATTTAACTTGGGCAAAACATCCATCAAGAAGTTGTTTTTCAGCGGGGCACGTGGCCCCCTGCTTGTAATCCCAACGACTTGGGAGGCAGAGATCGGAAGATCACAAGTTCAAAACCAGCCTCAGCCATTTAGCAAAGCCCTGTCTATAGATAAAAAATAAAAAGGGCTGGGGATGTGCTCAGTGGTGAAGCATCCCTGGGTTCAAATGAAGCTGCTTTTCTTCTATTTTTCTCATACGAAAAGTTTCAGCATTAGGAAGCAAGTAGTTTGGCCCTTGTTTGTCCTTATGGACACAAATCACTCTGAACTGAATTCTTCAATCACATTGAAGTTCCTCCAGGAGCTGCACCCCACCCCCCAAATGGCTTTTCCAAGTCACTCATGTAGGAAGATAAGCTCTATAACATCAAAATGTCCTGGCACCTGCAGTCCCAAATGCTCGGGAGGCTGAGACAGGAGGCTCTCTTGAGCCCAGGAGTTTGAGGCCAGCTGGGCAACACAGCCAGACCCTGTCTCAAAAGAAAAAAGAAAAATAAATTAGAAGTTTTTAGAGGTTGTGTTCTTGGTTTTTTATTTAGAGATAGGGCCTCCCTAAAAGGCTTAAGGCCTCACTAAGATGCCGAGGCTGGCCTTGAACTTGTGATCCTCCTATCTCAACCTCCATAGTTGCTGGGATTCCAGGCGTGCACCACAGTACCGGCTGGCTGGCCTGTGTTACACATCTCTTTACTTCAAGGTCTGGCATAGTGCAAGGGATACAACAGGCACTTAATAAAATATGTTCACTAAAGGTCAGCACTTCCTCATGTTTGACAAATGCAGCTCATAAAGCTTAACCAAGGTGGCAGAGGCCGAGAGTCTGGGAAGTGGCTCAGCCGGGATTCAATTGAAGGGCACCGAGTCACGCTCCTGAAACCCGACACAGAGCCACTCTGTAAACCTCGTCCTCTATTTTTCCCCCGTGGGCCTCACACACGTCAAGCGCATGCTCTACCTCTGAGTCCCATCCCCAGTCTGTATTTTTTAAGATACTGACGTTAATCCTTATCCCACAGCATCTCTGCAAAATAGCCACCTGCAAACGGAGAAGTAAACACAATATCTTAACCCACGAGGCCCAGAAATTCTTAGCCCTGCCTTTCAGTGTCCTTCCTTGGCTTTATTCGCGGCCTATCTCTGCCCCCAGTCACTACCTGAAGTGCCAGAGATCCATAGGACTTGGGAGAGACCAAACCACAGGCAAGTTACTTCCTTACTGGATCCACAATCCGAGGACAGAAGAGGCTCATCTTGACACACCACGCAGGCCCCACCTGCCTGGCTCAGGAAGTAAGTGCAAGAAAGAAATCTTAGAGAGGACAATGAACCACTGATTCCTATCACAGAGACAGGAATGTCCTTGTACTCACCAAAAACAAAACCTCCTCCTGTCCCTGACATTCCGGAGGCTCCTTGGAAATGTCACCCAGTTCTGACAAGGTGTGCCAGGTTCTCTGACTCCCCCTTCCTCTCCCAACTTCAGACCCTTGAGTGCTTACTCAACTTAGATTGCTTACCTAGGAGTCACTCTCGGGGGATTCCCGGAAGCCCCTCTTTTCTTTTCCAGGGTGACTATGTTGTTCAAGCTACTCTCAAACTCCCAGGCTCAAGCCTCTTGCCTGAGCCTCTTGAGTAGCTGGGACTGCAAGCATGCCTCATCACCCCTGCCTCAGGATCAAACCCAGGACCCTGCTAGGTTAGTGCTCTACCACTGAGCTGCACCCCAGCCTCAGGGAGCTCCCCTCTGTTTTGGGGTACTGGGGATGGCACTCAGGGGCACTCAATCACTAAGCCCCATCCCCAGCCCTAGTTTGTGTTTTATTGAGAGACAGGGTCTCCCTGAGTTGCTGAGGGCCTCACTTTGGGCTGAGGCTGGCTTTGAACTCGCCATCCTCCTGCCTCGGCCTCCAGAGCCACTGGGATGACAGGCATGGGCCACTGCGCCCGGCTAAGAAGGCCCTTTTTGATGTTTCTCTGTTCATATCTATTCCCTAGATATGAACTTCCAGGCCACAGGAGAAAGAGACATATTTTCAAATGAGAAAAGCTTTTTGGAAACACTTGCATCCACTCGCCTATTTCTGGGTGCTGCTGATATCAAGGACCACGTCACAGAGACCAGCAAGCTTGGCCAACCAAAGCCCCAGGGAGTAATTATCCTCGTCTAAAACCTTCCAAAGAGGCCAAAACCTACTGCATGTAAATTTCTTAGCCAAGAAACAGATGTAGGGTGAAAACGATTTTCCGCTGACGACCTCCGCACCAGAGGAACTGTTAGGTCAATGTTCTCTGCACAGAACATCCCATGTCAAAGGAGACCAGTCCACAAGCTCAGGGGGGTTTAGTCCAGTGTGTAAGAGAACTTCCGTCATTTTCAATTGCACGCCATCCTCTCGACCTCTGTCACAGAGGACCAAGTCTACTATTCTATCTTTGGGGTTTTGTTGTTGTTGTTTTTGTTTTTGAGGGGGGTGTTTGCTTGTTTGTTTTGGGGTACCAGGGATTGAACCCAGGGGCACTTAACCACTGGACAATATCCTCAGCCCTTTTTATATTTTATTTAGAGTCAGGGTCTCACTGAGTTGCTTAGGGCCTCGCTAAGTTGCTGACTGGCTTCAGATTTGTAATCCTCCTGCCTCAGCCTCCTGAGCTGCTGGGATCATAGGTGTGTGTCACTGTGCCTGGCTCTACTATTCTACCTTAACCTTTTTAATTTTTTTCCTGGTATAAGGGATGGAACCAAGGGCCTTGTACATAGTAGGTGAGCATTCTACCACTGAGCTACAAACCCAGCCCAAATCTTAACCTTAAAAAAAAAATAAAAATAAAAATAAAAATAAATTTTAAAAAAAAAACCTCTTTATGTGATTAAATGTACTTTGCAGGGAACTTTTAAGTGGAAACCTTCAGGTCTATCTATATGCAGACATACAGAACCAACTGCTATAGAAAGAAGGTGATTTTAAAAGCGAATATAAGGAAAGCAAAATGATTCCATTAAAAACTCTGGACTCTCAACTACAGGAAGAGATCAGCAAATATTAGGGGGACTCTGAGGCACATCAGTAGCTAATGAAGACTTCTTTGAGGTCATCTCGAGAACTGGGAGAATTGGGGAAGGGAGAAGAGAATAAATTTGAGTGGAGGCAGGAACTTCAGTGAGAAGTGCAAATCCAAGGGCTTTATTCAAACTCCTCCTTACAGCAAAGGTGTATGCAAAATACAGCTACCATGTGCTAGTTGGCAGAGACGTGAGCTGGGAACAGGGCCATGACTTTCACCCCACAGTGATGAACTGGGTTGCACCCTCTCCTCAAAAACATCCTTGCTTAGGACAGAGTCACTCGTCATCTTCACGTCCATTCTCTAACCTTCGTTCCACAAAACATCATCGACAGCAACTTGGCAATCCCCTCAGTAACCTCAGATGTTAAACCATTGACAAAGGGCAGCCTGGCCAAAGCAGCCCAGGGTAATCCCCACCTAGCTAGGTCAGCCAAGCCCAGACAGCAAGAAGCCTCTGATGGAGAAGCTCCCAAGATGCAAGAAATAACAAAGCATGCTCTCTCCTCCAAGATCGACCTTCAAGAGCTCAAGGTCACCCCAACAGTTCCAAGCATCTCGGTACTTCTGGTTTCTCTGAATTCAGAGGAAGATTTTTTTTTTTTTCTTCCAACCACAGAAACGCCTGGCACCTTATGGAATCTTGAATTTCCGTATCTTGTGACTAAAAGAGAAAAACCAAAGAGCGTGTCCAGGGCGCGAAGACAGATGTGTGATTCAATCCCATTACTGCCAATTACCAGGCATCCGCTAGCTCATCTGCAAATGGAGACAATCTGCCCTTAGTCGTTCAGATCACATGGGGCAATGCACCTAAGAGGCTGGCATGGTACCAGGAGCACAGCTGGTTTCCCAAGTTCCAAGAACTCTCTAGTTTTATTTATTTATTTATTTATTTTGAGGGGACGTACCAGAGATTGAACTCAGGGGCACTTGACCACTGAGCCCCATCCCCAGCCCTATTTTGTATTTTATTTGGAGACAGGGTCTCCCTGAGCTGCTGAGCGCCTCACTTTTTGCTGAGGCTGGCTTTGAACTCACGATCCTCCTGCCTCAGCCTCCTGAGCCACTGGGATGACACCACACCAGTTAGTTGATTTTGTTTGTCTTTTTTTAATCCATGAAATCAACATTAATTTACTACTTACTATGTGGCAGGTACTCAATGGTGGAGACTGTACCAATTCACTGGAGCTCACCAATAACAGCGAGCTGACCACTGGCTTGTTCCCACGGCACAGAGGAGAAGCCTAAGGCGGGCAGGGTTGGCAGACAGCAGGACACAGGCTCAAGCCCCAGCCCTCTGCCCACATTCTCACCCCTCCTACCTGGGCGCCGCTGGAGGAGAGGCCAGGGGTGGAGGGAGGCCTGTGCTATAAAACAAGGACTTTAAAATGTCCTGGGCGTCCCTAAGTCATAGGGGACACTAGCTGTAATAAGGTTCAGACTCCCCAGCTCATCCCCCTCAGAACAGCAGGGCCCAGTGAGACTCCCAAAAACAGCGTCAAGTTGGGGTCCCCCCCACTGGAGCCCAGGGCCAGGAAAGAGAGGAGACGAGGGGCTGTGAGAGCGGGTCCCCACCAGGCAAGGGACAGAAACCTCCTCCTCCCCCCTCAGGGACTGCTGGAAAGCCAGGCCAACCAGACAGCGGGCTCCCCACCTGCAGGGAACGCGGGGTCCCACAGGCCGTCTGTAGGTCGTGGCCAACGTCCAAGGGGGTCCCCAGCCCCCCCCCACTCCGCACGACAGATAAGGAGCCCCTTAAAAGGCTCCCAGGACGGGGAAGGGAGGCCAGCTGGGGAGGCGGGGCCAGCAGGGGAGGCGGGGCCAGCAGGGGAGGCGGGGCCAGCCAAGGAAGGAGGAGGGGGAGGGGTGGGGGACAGAGGGGGAGGGGTGAGTAGGGGAGGGGGAGGGGTGGGGGAAGGGCAGAAGGGGTGGGGGCTGTTCCAGGGGCTAAGTGGGCAAGGGCCCAGTGGAGGCTGGGGAGGCCACCCCTCCAGCACTGCAATCTGATGGCCTCAGAGTCTGCAAGTCTGCCACCTGGCAGGACCAAGCAGCTCCCAGCTCTCCTCTGGAAAACTGAGGAACAAACCACTGAACATTCCCATGAGCAGCAGAGAAAGAAGGGGAATGAGACCAGGAAAGGTCTGACTTAAGTCAGCTTGGTCTGTTCAAATGATAAAGTGCAGCTGAAAGGAAGCCAAGTGAGGAATCGCACACCTGTAATTCCAGCTACTGAGGAGGCTGAGGCAGAAGGATGGAAAGTTGGAGGCCAGCCTCAGCAACTTGGAAAATCCCTGTCTCAAAATTTAAAAAAAGAGAGTGGAGGTGGGGGATGTAACTCAATGGTAAAGTACACCTGGGTTCAATCTGCCAAAAAACTGCAAGACCAAAAAAGGGGGGGGGGGCAGAAAAACACCAAAAGGAGAAATTTTACCACTTATCTATTAAACATTGGTGAGTGTGTTTTTTTGTTTTGTTCTTGTTTGTTAGTTTGTTTTGGTACTGGGAGTTGATCTCAGAGGCACTTAACCACTGAGCCACACCCCAGCCCTATTTTTTTGTATTTTCTTTAGACACAGGGTCTTGCTAAGTTACTTAGAGCCTTGGTAAGTGCTGAGGCTGACTTTGAACTCTCAATCCTCCTGCCTCAGCCTCTCCAGCCACTGGGATACAGGTGCAGGTCACTGTACCCAGCTAATTAACTGTTCTATATCTTGATTTCATTATCCATTAAATGGGGATAATAATTACAATATCTTGGGAGGATAAATAGAAGAAAGGTGTATACACTGCTTAGCACGAACTTGGCATTCAGAAAGCAATCTATCAATAATTGCACCTATTATTGATTTGGATCAAGTCTGGCTTTCTGAAGTTCTTTTCATTTTCAGAATGACTGATATAATTAGGGGAAAAATGTACCCACTGAAGATAACAATCCATTTAGAGCATAATGCAACTCACAAATGCAACACCATAAAATATGTTGCATTCATTTCATCTAAAATTGCTTTCCATAGTCTAAAGCAAACATGATTTAAATGTTGTTGATTGTTTCCTGTTCCAAATGAGCATGAAGAATATTGAAAAGGAAAGGTAGTTGGGCGCGGTGGCACACCTATGATCCCAGTGGCTCAGGAGGCTGAGGCAGGAGGATTGCAAGTTCAAAGCCAGCCTCAACAAAAGTGAGGCCCTTAGCAACTCAGTGAGACCCTGACTCTAAATAAAATACAAAATAGGGCTGGGGATGTGGCTCAGTGGTTGAATGCCCCTGGGTTCAATCCCTGGTACCCAAAAAAAAAAAGAAAGGTCTACAAAAATAGGAACCTTCTTTAAATATTAATTGATTTCTGAAACTCAAATTTAATCCTAGGAAAGGGACCAGGTAGAATTCAATTCTGGTTTTGCTACAAAACAAACAAACAACAAAAAAAAACTAGCCATTTTGTCCCTTAAGAACACCGATTATGGTGTTTGCCTTACCATCCTAATCACCAAGCACAGCTCTAGAGAACACAGAATATCCTCCAACACTGGCTGAAAGCATCAAGAGTGGGAGGTGGAAAGGGTGTGGATGGGTGCATAAATTAACCAACCTTAGTTGCCAGTTTGTAATAGCTATCTACTGCTGCGTAACAAATGACTCCAACACTACCAACTTCAAACAACCAACATGTATTAATATCTGACAGTTTCTGTGGGTTATTAATCCCAGAGTGGGTAGTTCTGGCTGAGAATCTCTCACACCCTGTGATCCAAGGTGGGTGGAATGGAAGTCTCCCAAGCACAGCTGGACTGGCTCTGGAAGATGCTCTTCCAAGGTCACCCAAGTGGCTGTTGGCAGGCAGCATCAGTTCCTCACCATGGGGGCCTCTCCAGAGAGTGGCTCCCAACATCACTTCCCCCAGCCCAAGGATCCAAGACCGAGGACAAAAGGCAGACTTTTATAACCTAATCTTGGAAGTGACATGCCATTCCCATGCTACTGTCCCTCAGGCCAATCCTGGCGCAGGGTGGAAACAAAGTGCTCAAAGACTCGACCAGCAGGAGGCAGCGAGGACCCTGGGAGACGTCTTGGGGCTGCAGAGTTAGAAACCATTCAGTGGTCTCCATCCCAAAGCCAAGTTCTGGCGGGGACAAATCCCTGCAGCACCAGAGGAGGGTTATTTCTGCACCATTGCAAGAACTTCCACAAGTCATTCACACTATGTTGCAAAGATAAAAAGGGAAATATCTACCAAGAACCATCGGTAATTATCCCTGAGAAATGTCAACTTGGATTTTCTCCCTGACCCCAAAATGACCCAACTGTTCCTGCGGCCTCACTCGCGACTCGCGGGGACACTTGGTTTCATTCTAAAACTTCAGGACTTGACTCAGCAGACACACCAGTTGCCCAAAAAGGCAGATCTCCAAAAATCACATCTCTCTCTCTTTCTGGAACACAGACCCTGGACCTAAATGCAAGAATTGAGACCTCAAAAGGGCCCTGTCATTTGTCACCCTCCTCAGAAGCCCACGTTTTCTCCAAGGAATAAAAATGGAAGGAAACTCTCTTCTCGAATGCCCTGACTCACGTCTGAATTAGAAGATGGTTTTTCCTCACCAAAAAGTTTGCACTGAGAGAAGTCGGTGCACCTTCCTTCTCTGTGATGAAGTGACACTCAGACGTGGACTGACATCAAGGCGTAACTGGCAGGTGTGGACTCTCCTGCATTTGAGCTCTTCTCTGGCTCTCTCAAGCCCTTGGGTATCCTTGGTTGGCACATTCTTCCTGATTGAAGATGTTTTGGTTTGGGTACCAGGGATTGTACCCAGGGGTGCTTCAGCACTGAGCCACATCCCCAGTCCTGTTTATTTTTTTTTTATTTGAGACAGGGTCTCACTGAGTTGCTTAAGACCTCACTAAGTTGCTGAGGCTGGCCTCGAACTTTCGATCCTCCTGCCTCAGCCTCCCAAGCTGCTGGGATGGCAGACGTGCGCCCTGGCACCTGGGTCCTTGTTTAAGATATTTCCAGAGAATGGTGCCAGTCACCAGCACGGATTCCTATGTAATACTTAAGTTCTATTTTTGAGCAGGGAATTAACAGCAGACCATACTCAGTCATCGATGGAGAACTCCCATCCAAAGGGTAGTCATTATGGCTGATTCCATGCCTGGTGCCTTCAAAATCACGCTTTGCCAGAGCTTCAATACTGTTCCACTGAGCACTAAGAAGCCGGAAGCGTGGGGTGAACTTGACCACTCCCCTCTGTGCTGGATGCGACCCGCTGCTACTCCTCTGGGGCCAGCCCATGTTGACAGTGCAGGATAGTGGACCAGCTGCTGAGTCACAGATGGCCACAAATAAACCAAACTATCACCAGCACCTTCAGTGATGTCATGTAGCCAGCAGACTGTGTCCACGGGACCCCTGTGCACAGACTCAACCTACTGTGGCATCTGTACCCAACACGGACAGACTTTCTTTCTGGTCACTGTTCCTAAACAATTCAGTATGAGCACAATTTATATAGCATGCATATATTGCATCAGGTATTCTAGGTCATCTAGACATGATTTAAAGTACCTGGGAGGGTGTGCGTGTTCTCTGCAAATACTATGCGGTGTGAATAAAGGACTTTAGAATCCTGGAGCCCGTCCACAGAAGGTACTCAGGGACGACAGTACAGAACAGATTTTTAAACACAGCATGGGGAGGGCCCTTAAAATGTAGGCCACATAAACCTAGGTGCCCTTCAACAGATGAATGGATTAAGAAAATGTGGTCTATATACACCATGGAATATTACTCGGCCACAAATCATGGCATTGGCTGGTAAATGGATGGAACTGGAGAGTGTCATGCTAAATGAAATAAGCCAGTCCCCCAAAACCAAAGGCAGAATGTTCTCTCTGATGTGTGGATGTTGACCCATAGAAAGTCCAGTGGCTTAGACAAAGGGGAATGCAGGGAAGGGAGGGGGATGGGAACGGGAAAGACAGTGGAGGGAATGGGACAGAACTTTCCCGTGTTCATATGTGAACACACGACCAGGGAAACTCCACATCATGTCCCACCACAAGAATGGGAAGGTAGACTCCTTTTTGTGTGATAGGTCAGAATGAGATCATCCCTTTCTTCATTCACAGGGCAATGATTTTACTTCCTTCCCAGAACAAGCCCAAATATCCATCTATCTCATTCTTTAAAAAAAAAAAAAAAAAATTAATTCAGAAAAAGGAGATAAGTTGGAAAAAGTCAGGGCTTTTTGTTTGCTGTTGTGGCTGTGCCTCAGCTACACACGTGACATCAAGATCTCTGGAACAATAAGAACTGAACAGAAGCTGGGCCTGGTGGTGCACACCTGTAATCCCAGCAGCTCTGGAGGCTGAGACAGGAGGATCACAAGTTGGAGGCCAGACTCCGCAACTTAGCTAGGCCCTAAGCAACTTAGACTCTGTCATGAAATAAAAAAAATAAAAAAGGGCTGGGGATGTGGCTCAATGGTTAAGTGCCACTCGGCTCAATCCCCAATACCAAAAAACACTGAAGATGAAACCAGTTTTCTTATAGCAATGTGTCCAGTAAGACACAACCTCTGCCTACCAGCCTACCAGGGCCTTCTCGCTCTTCTGTTTGGGTGGCAATTGTGCTTCCTTCAAAAGACCATGTTCCCCGGGCTGGGAAGCAGCCTCGCCAGATGGAAACAGCCTCCAACACAAACCATCCTGGTGGTTAAATTCAGATCCTCCTGGGCACATGTGGTCTCTGCTATCCTCACTCCTCTTTTCCTCCAAGCAAGGTTGCCCAGGAGCCTGCCCAGGGAAGCCTGGTTAACTTTTGGGGAGATGTGCTTGCAGAGCTCACAGCTCTCCTGGCTACAGGGATTTTTTTTGAATTTTTTGATACAGGAGTTTGAACCCAGGGGCACTTAACCACTGAGCCCCATCCCCAGCCCTCTTTCACGTTTTATTTAGAGACAGGATCTTGCTGAGTTGCTCAGGGCCTCACCAAGTGGCTAAGGCTGGCTTGGAACTTGTGATCCTCCTGCCTCAGCCTCCCCAGCCACTGAGATGACAGGTGTGTGTCACCACACTCGGTCTTTGGGGAATTTTAATGGCATCATAATCTCCACTACAACTTTAAGATACCCAGAGAAAGATTGAGCACAAAAATTGGTGCCTCTTCTGGAATAGGCTTTCACTTTCTCTATTCGTCAGTTTGTTTGCAAAATCCAGAGCAGGATTAGGGAGCAGGAACGAGAGCTACATTGGGAGGGGTCCACGTGGTTCCTACAAGGGTGTTAACAGGCCAATCACCCCAGTGTGTGAGTGGCTCAGTACCCCAGGCCCTAAGACCTCAGGCACACAATCAGTCTCCTCAATAAACTGTGAGCCCAGCAATATTCCCGGGGAGGCTGCACCCTTGACTCCAGAGAGAGTCATCCTGAAAGTGAAGGCCGGGGAGCCAAGAGGAAGTGGCCTACCCAGTGGGTCAGTGCCAACCAGTCACCGTTCCTGGAAACGCTGCTGAGCCCAGGGTTCTGAGAGAAGGGATCGCTCTGCAGCCACCAGGCCTGCAGCAGGCGGAGACCAGAGAGGCTGGGGCGCACAGAGTGAAAGGGAATGTACGGGTGCAAGGATCGCAAGTTCAAAGCCAGCCTCAGCAACTCAGCGAGATCCTGTTTCTAAAGAAAACAGAAAAGAGGCTGGGGATGGGGCTCAGTGGTTAAGCACCCCTGCGTTCAATCCCTGGTACCAAAAAAAAAAAAAAATCATCTGGGGGGAATATATGAATACACACACACACACACACACACACACACACAGCCTCGCTAAGTTGCTGAGGCTGGCTTTGAACTCACTATCCTCCTGCCTCAGCCTCCTGAGCAGCTGGGATGACAGGCCTGTGCCACTGTGCTCATTGAGTAATTTCTTACATCTGAGCTTCAGGCACCAGGCACTGTGTCCGCTGATGGACATGTGTCTGTTATGTCATTTGATTCAATCCTCATGGCAATCCTAAGAGGTAAGGTACTCTTGTCATCTCCTTTTTACTCCGGAATCTACAGCACAAGGCAATAACCTGCCCAGGGATGCACACTAGAAATACTGGAGACTTCAAACGCTCCACTCCCAAACACACCAGAGGGGAATTTGAACTTCTGCTGACTCAGCAGGCTCAAAACACCTTCTAGGATTACAATACATAACTTCACTCCTTTTTCCTTCATACTGAGGTTTGCACCCAACGCCTCATGCATGCTAGGCCTCTAACAACTATGCTACATCCCTAGCCGCAGCTTTTCACAATTTTATTTATTTTTGTTTTTTTGAGACAAGGCCTTGCTAATTTGCCCAGATTGGCCTCCAACTTGCCATCCTCCTGCCTCAGCCTCCCAAGTAGCTGAGATTTCAGGTGTGCACCGCCTTGCCCAGAAATTCCTTCACTTTAAAAAAGCAGTCAATAAAAATTATATTATTCTCAGAAGTACTAGCCCCCCCTTGCCAAAAAAAGATTGAAAGAAGATTGAGACTTATCCTAAACTGAATGAAAGGTAACCCTTATTCGTAAAAGAATATTTAAATAAACGAGACTTTAGAGTTCTAATTGACATTTCAAATATGACTGACTCAGCACAGAAGAAAATAATCTCACTTCCCAGTCTGAGCAGAATCAAAGTTGCTGAAATTCTGATCAGACATACACACACCTTAGAGAAAGAAATTGAGCATACAGGGGTCTAAGGACCAGGGCTGTGTGCATTTGCCCCGGGGACTCATCAAAGAAAGAGCTAATATCAGGGCTGACTGGCCTGTTTGAAGCCCTGTACCTTAATCACACACTCTGCTAACAGAGCTTAGAGACTGGCCCCGATTCAGATGCAAGAGACAAATTCGGTGCATACCCCAACTCACGTATGGATAAAATCAGGACCGGTTGTAAATGCATTTATAGAATCTATTTCCTCGGCTAAGTTTACGAATCTCTATGAATATCGATTCATCTACCAAGGTAAGGCAACCGTTTGGTGTTTTTGTTTTTTTTTTTTTTAAAGTAATCATGTGGATAAAATTTGGACATCAAGGGCTCAGGCTGAGGCAGGAGGATCGCGAGTTCAAAGCCAGCCTCAGCAACTTAGCGAGGCCCTAAGTAAGATCCTGTCTCTAAATAAAGCATAAAAAAAGGGGCTGGGGATGTGGCTCAGTGGTTAAGTGCCCCTGGGTTCAATCAAAAAAGTAAATAACTCCTCATCCAACCATTAATTTGAATTAAGAA
This sequence comes from Ictidomys tridecemlineatus, assembly GCF_052094955.1. Lineage (NCBI taxonomy): Eukaryota > Metazoa > Chordata > Mammalia > Rodentia > Sciuridae > Ictidomys > Ictidomys tridecemlineatus. The sequence goes on from NC_135478.1 coordinate 56,128,552, forward strand.
ACAGTTATTTATATAAAAATGAAATGTACGTAAGAAAAGCATTGGAACTTGGAATCCTGCCATCAAAACCTCCTTTGTCTGTTCCAGTTCTTTGAATCCCCACTGTTTTGAGCCAATTTCAAAAAGACAGAAAAGTCCTGGGTTGAAACCAGTGGTTTCAAAGTCTCTTCACAAAGAGGCCTCAGAGACCCTCCGGGTCCTCCACATCATGGAGACGAAAGGACCCTGGCGAAATTTCCACAACTTCAAAGGGGGGGACCACCAGTACCCAATGGTCCATGAACCAGTTACTACTGAAACAGAAAGCACGAGGAGGAGAGAAATCCATAACAAGTCTCCATAAAGAGAAGAGATGCAAAGTATTCACGCCTGGAAGCAAATAAGTTTTACTTGATGATGAATCCTGGATTTTCTTCTTCTCCAAGAAAACCCATGCACTAAAATATCCACGGCCCTCACCATTCAGAAACCAAACTGAGAAAAAAAGAAATTTTTTTTTTTTTAAAGTAAGCTAGAACAGTGCTTGAGCCTCCAAACGCCTTCGGTCCTGGGTCTGTCCATCACCGTGAGTTTCAACTTGAACTTCCCGCACGGGCTCTCGCCGAGCTCTGAAACGCAGTCCCTCCCATCCACAGCTTGGATTGAAACGGTCTACAATCCGGACAACGTGCCACAGTGCCACAGGAGCCCCATTAGCAGACCACAGGCTCGACAAGACACGGATAATTAATAGATTTTATGAAACTCTAATTATGCCATCATGGTGGTCACTCCACAAGGCCCATGACAGGCGCATGAAAAGCATTCATTTATTAAGAATAAATATTTAAAATACACCATCCCTTTTTATAGCTGTGCTTTGGCATCTCTTTCCTTTGGAAATAGACCATGGAAGTCTCCAGAACATCCCTCCACTTCTGCTCGACACTCCAGTTAGGAAGAGGCATGTTCTGGCCAGGAGGAGACAGCTAACAGGACTCGGGGGTTTCTCTATGCTGCACCACAGCAGAGGAAGATCCAGCACTGGAGAAGAAGCACGCACCTCGGACAAGTTTAGGCCCAGAGATGAGCAGAGGAGAGCGGTGAAGAACCCAGGTGGTGGCCCGGGAGGCTGAGGCAGGAGGATGGCAAGTTCAAAGCCAGCCTCAGCAACTTAGTGAGGCCCTGAGCGACTCAGTGAGACCCTGTTTCTAAATAAGACACAAAGTAGGGCTGGGGATGGGCCTCAAGCTCAGACACTCACAGAAGCCCTCTTCCCAAGGAATCCTGTCTTCCCAAAGCCACACAGAAAGGGCCAGATGCCCAGGGAGGTCACCCCCTGCAGATGAAACCCAGCTCCAGCCAAACAGCACTAAAGGCGAATCATTAAAGTCTCCAGCCCTGCAAGGTTAAGAATGTGTCAATCAATATGCCCACGCCATCTCCAGGCACTGCCCTCCACCCACCGGCACACTCCCAACCCATGGCCTCAGGTCCTCTTTACAGGCGTATAAGGGGACTATTGCCTGCGGGTAAGCACATGGTCAAACTGCAGCTCAAATAAGTCACTCGCCCAGTGTCAGCGAGGTCTAGCAAAAGCAGGATCACCACCCAAAGTTAGCATCACTTCAAAGACACTTTCCCATGGCCAGCATGGTGGCCCCCACCTGTAATCCCAGCTGAGGCAGAGGATGGCGAGTTCAAAGCCAGCCTCAGCAACTCAGGGAGGCCCTCAGAAGCTCAGTGAGACCCCGTCTCACAATAAAATATAAAATAGGGCTGGGGATGTGGCATGTGACTCAGTGGTTGAGTGCCCCTGGCTTCAATCCCTTGTAACGCCGCCCCCCCCCCAAAAGAAGACTTTCACGGCCACATTTTATCAACTCCCCCAAAAGTCAATTTTAGGGCCAAAAAGTTTGCCTGCCCAGTAGGCAGCTCTGTGCAACAGAACCTCAGCCTACAGCGGCCCACAGCTGAGAAGCCACGGGGCTGTGTGGACAGTGTGGCCGGGGGAATTAAAGTCACCACTGTATCTCATTTAATTCCTGTCGTTGTGATGAGTTAGGGCGTTAAGTGCATGCGCACTGGACAGGCAGAGCACAGTGCTGGGCCAATGACCCAGAACTCCAATCCCCAGGCGGGTGCCCTCGCCACCTGTGCTCATCTCATCTACTCATCACCAACTCTGGGCTCAGTCACAGTGGCTTCTTTGTGTCTTTGGTTTTTGTACCAGGGATTGAACCCAGGGGTGCTTAACCACTGAGCCCCATCCCCAGCCCTATTTTGTAGTTTATTTAGAGACAGGGTCTCACGGAGTTGCTGAAGCTGGCTCGGAACTCGTGATCCTCCTGCCTCAGCCTCCTGAGCCACTGGGATGACAGGCCTGGGCCCCCGCCCCCAGCATAATTGTGCTTTTGACATTGTCAGCAACTGGCCCCAGGATCTGGAGAACACCCCAAACACAGAGCGGGTGTGGAAGGGTGGGTGTCTCTCCTGAGCTATCCTCTGCTGCAAAGCAAGGTAATAATTATTACAGCAATAATGGGGAATCCTGCAGCTCCCAGGGTTCCCCCCACCAATGTGGACAAACCCAGAGCTAACTCACAACACCAAAACCAAAACAATAATAATAATAATAATAACAATAATAATCACAATGAGATGCAGTGATAGGGTGGCTAACCTCTAGACACCGTAATCACAGTCTTGCCTTGCTGCAGTCAGCAGCTGTTGTTCAGCTCCAGCAATCAGATGAGCCCAGCCGTCTTTCCCCCATGGAGGACAACCAACAGTCCAAGAGCGAGAACACGGGGAAGGTTATGTAACTGTAATTTTCAACAAGTCACTTTTCTAAAGCATGACCACTAATGTGAACTATTTTCTCCTTCCACTCTTCCTACTCTGTGGTTCCTCTTCCCCGGTCTTACTAACCAATAATATTTACAGGCCCTGACACCCTCAAGGCAGTGGACAGAGTATTTAAAAAGCCCATTTTCAGCTGGGCATGGTGGCTGTAAAAGATCTGTCATCCCAGCAGCTCAGGAGGCTGAGGCAGGAGGAGTTCAAAGCCAGCCTCAGCAAGAGTGAGGCCCTAAGCAACTCTGGGAGACCCTGTCTCTAAATAAAATACAAAATAGGACTGGGGATGGGGCTCAGTGTCCAGTATCCCTGGGTACAATCACCAGTACCAAAAAAAAAAAAAAAAGGTAGACTAGACTTCATGAACATTAAAAAGCTACTTATAAAAACATATCATGTCCAGGTGTATAAAAGAATACCTGTGACTCTAGCAATTTGGGAGGCCAAGGAAGGAAGATTGCAAAGTTGAGGGCAGCCTCAGCAAGTTAGCAAGACCCTGTCTCCAAATAAAAAATAAAAGGGGCTGGGGATGTGGCTCATCGGTGAAGGTCCTTGGGTTTAATTCCCCCGTACTCCCCCACCCCCCAAAAAAAAGCCCACTTTCTCACTTGACCCTTATTCCACTTTGGGAGTGTAAGGATCAGCCTCCCCTTGACAGCTGATCCTTCACAAGGATGCACACAACAGCCCCTAATCCTCCAGTAGAGTGGTGGCAGGTGCTCAGTGGTAGAGCGCTCGCCTAGCATGTGTGAGGCACTGGGTTCGATCCTCGGCACCACATTAAAATAAAATAAAGATGTTGTGTCCACCTACAATTAAAAATAAATATTTTCAAAAATTTTAAAAGGAGTTTCTTCGTTTTAAAAATGAAGAAATCAGGGCGGTGGTTGTGGAACCACCGACCTCCAGGTCTGGGAGGATGAGAAGGGTCCTGAGAGGGAGCAGCTGCCATGCAGGATGGGAGACCCCCAGGAGCCTCAGGAGCGGGAGGGGTGGCCGGGGTCTCCACGTGGAGCAGTGACACAAGGAAGCCAAGCTCTCCATCTTCCTCCCCGTGGGTGCTGGCACCCCACTGCTGGAAGGAGGGGGTCAGGGTCAGGGTCAGGGTCAGGGTCAGGGTTGGACCGAGCACAGGGTGAGGGAGGCCTGTGGTGGGCCTCAGCTGCTCAGGCGCCTTGCTTTGGAAGGACCCGCAGGCCCCCAAGAGTGCATGACACTTGCCATGGCTGCCTGCCAAAGAGAGTGGCCACGGCAGGGCAGCCTCCTGATTTAGCCACAGCCTCTACAACTACGTAAGCGTCTACAACTACGTAAGCGTAGCTGTCACCCTGTCCTCAACACAGGGGGATCAGGTTTCATTCCTCCCATGTCAGGTCCGGCCCCAGCACTGTGCTCCTGTGCCCCATCAGCTTCGAGTGCACAGCAACTCTGACCACGGAGCTCAGGGTAATGCGATGCTGCGGGGGACCAAGTGGGTCCAGTTCATGCTACTGGCTTTCCTATTCCCATCCCCCCTTCCCACCTCTGCTCCCCTTGCTGACACGTGGCCCTCGAGACAGAATGCACATGATAAAAACTCGGACATCTTCAAACAGATCTGCTGACTTCTGATGATAACATACACCCAAATAAAATGGGAGTCACATTTCGAGAAAATTCTTTCCCTCTCCTTTCTAATTCCCTTTCAACCCTTCTGATTTTAAATCTCAGAGCCAGGTGCGGTGGTGCACACCTGTAATCCAAGTGGCTCAGGAGGCTGAGACAGGAGGATCACAAGTTGGAGACCTGCCTCAGCAATTCAGCGAGGCCCTAAGCAACTTAGCAAGGCCCTGTCTCTAAATAAAATATAAAAAGGGCTGGAGACTACTGGGGGTGGGGGGGTCCCACCTCTCTAATACTGGCTGTTTTTATTTGTTTTGTGATGCTGGAAACTGAACTCAGGGCCTCACGCTTGCACCTTACCCCTAAGCTACATCCCAGCCCCTGGATTCTTTAATGACTTAGAAACTCGTATTTATGAGTGTTGTATGTGGGGCCAACTGTGGGCTTCGATTTTAATTGTGATATAGTCTGCTCTTAAAGCATTTCATTTTTTAAAAGTTTAATCAGTTATAAATTAAGAGGTTTATAGTTAATAAATAATACACATGAACATGGCAAACACGTTGGTTTCCAAGTGACTCCCGTGAGAAGACTCCACCTCAGATCCCATGCAGTCATCAACAGGACCGTAAAGGCACTTTCCTGCACATTCTATGCATTTACTGAATCACAGGTGACGGAGTTAGATGTCGCTGTTCTTGTTCCCAGGAAACTGAAGAAGAAGCCTGGGCAAACTGATCCTAGCAGACTCTTAGACTGCTTCTGATGCACCTTCGAATACCTACCAGTTACTACGACACTAAAGTCTCCAAGTGGATCAAAGTGAGTTTTTGTTATAAATATCACTTTTGCTTAGATATCACCCTAAATCACCTATTGGCCTCATTTTTAAAAAATAAATCTGAGCCTGACACAGTGGCCCACACTTGTCATCCCAGCAGCTCGGGAGGCTGAGGCAGGAGGATCGTGAGTTCAAAACCAGCCTCAGCCACTTATCGAGGCCCTAAGCCACTCAGTGAGACCCTGTCTCTAAATAAAACATAAAAAAGGACTGAGGATGGGGCTCAGGGGTTAAGCACCTCTCAATCCCTGGCACCAACATACATACTTACACACATCTAGATGTCATGACAAAGAAGCCAGCAGGAGGGGGGCCTGCAAGCTGGCCCCACAAAACCTCAGTGTCCTCCGGCAGGGGCTGGAGGACCAGGTGGCGGACTCCCAGCAGGCACCTGGTGCACTGACTAACGTCACCCGCGCAGCGTAAACGTCAGCCCTCTTGCTCTTCCTCCAATGACCCCAACAGCTGCACATCTAAGGAAAACACCTCTCTGTCCCCTTGACATTCATTCCATCAATAATCTGGTACTAACATCTGCTCTCCTCCACCAGGTCCCTGAGGACCCCCCCCCCTCATTTTCTATGAAGAAATCCCGAGGACCGAGAGCACTCTGCCCTGAAGGGCACCTGAGCAAAACCTTTTCTCTGGTTTCTACCAATTTCCCTTCCCTTCCCCACCGGAACTGCCCAGCATCTGGGACTTTCCAACAGTGGGCAGACATGCAGCACATCCGTAGCTACAGGCTGCATGGGATCCCCTCCCCAAGGGCATCTTGCTAAAATGCAGGTTCTCATTTAACAGGTCTGTACCTCATAAGCTCTCGGGAAATGCCCCACCAGCCGACGGGCCCACGGACCACATTCTGAGTAGCAGACCCCTGAATACCACCAACCACTTCCAGATCCAGGAAGGAGAACAAGAGAGGCAAGGCCTAGGCCTTATCGAGCTTTCCCAAGTCCCCTTCTCTTTCCAAGACTCTGAACATCATTTCAGCTTTACTGCCAGATGCTCCAGATGGAAAAATGAAACATCTAACAGAACGTCCCACTTAACCAGGAGTCACGGCAACAGGCTTCTCAGAGTTACTTCTAATGACACGTCACTAATTGGTTTGCTGTTTTCCCACCGATGCTTCAAAATGACAGCTGTGTCTCACTTCTTCTGCAGGGCGGGGACCTAGCAACCTAGAGGCTATGTAGCCAGAGGCTGCATTGAACCCACAGATGATTTGAAGAACCAGCAAGCCCTCATGAGCACCCACTGAACAAGAATGCAAGTGGCCCGGAGGCTGAGGCAGGAGGATCGCGGGTTCAAAGCCAGCCTCAGCAAAAGCGAGGTCCTAAGCAACTCAGGGAGACCCTGTCTCTAAATAAAATACAAAATAGGGCTGGGGGTGGCGCTCAGAGGTCAAGTGCCTCAGAATTCAATCCCCAGTACAAAAAAAAAAAAGAGAGAAAAGAGATCGCTCAAACATATATAGCTTAGAGGTGTCAAGTAACTCCCTGTAAAGTGGATGATAATAGAACCTCCTCCCGCTTGGTTGAAAGATGATGCTCTTCACCTGTCACCTGTGTGCCCTTCTCAGAGATCAAAGTGATCTCCTACCTGCCCTCAAGTCGGTTTATCCGCTCATGAAACAGAGAGGCCAGCGAGTGGCCGGGAGGCACTCCAGCGAATAGCATGGTGAACAGCTGAGGTGCCAAACTGCAGAGCTCCATGGTGAAATGATTCCCCGGAGAACACTCTGCTGCTCAGGCACCAAAGCTGCCTTCTACACTAGTCTAGGGGCCCAGCTAGAATGACCCAAGAGCTGGGGGCCGGAGAGAACTGGTCACTTAGAGGCACAGCCTCACTTTTGCACCGTTGTTTTTTTTTGTTTTTTTATTTGTTTGTTTTATTTGTTTTTGGTATCAGGGGTGCTTGACCACTGAGCCCCATCCCCAGCCCTATTTTGTATTTTATTTAGAGACAGGGTCTCACTGAGTTGCTTAGGGCCTCGCTTTTGCTGAGGCTGGCTTTGAACTCATGATCCTCCTGCCTCAGCCTCCCGAGCTGCTGGGATGACAGGCGTGAGACACCTCCCCCCCTTTTGCCTCATTCTCTCTTTTATCTTTTATCTTTTTTTTTTTTTTAGTTATAGATGACATAATACCTTTACTATTTTATATATATATATTTTATGCAGTGCCTCACACAGACTAAGGCGAGCGCTCTACCACGGAGCCCCAGCGGCAGCGCTTCTGTCCCATTCCTAAGGCAGCTCAGAGCCGGGCCCGTGTGGAGAGGGCCGTCTAAGCGTGTGCCCATCTGGATGCGGGGCCCGAGGGGTCCACCTGCGTCACAGCCAACTGTAACTCACACACATAAAAGCCAGAACAAAGGAGCAACCTCAACCTCTGGATCCGTTTGTCCATCCTGTCCTCTGCAAAGATGAGTCACTGGCACCGTCAGGAAATGAACTTGCACAGAGAGGAAACGGACTTATCATTTCCCTTGAGGATGTCGCAGGAAAGAAATGAAGGGCTGCACCGTCAGGTGCTCAATGTGACGGCCCCGGAGTCCCATCCTCGGCTGGAAGGCCCTCCACCCACATCAAAGGACAAGGACAAGGACATTGGTTTGCCCCTGACCCTCAACTCTCACCCAGACTGCAGGCCCCGGATAAACATGGGAGTAACTGTGACACTCTGATGACTCACTTAGCTTGGCTTCTCCTTGGCGCAGACAGATGACAAGAAACACATTTCCAGAAAGGTGCTGAGATGAGCAATAATATCCAGAATGGAGACAGATTTGCTGCCCTAGGATGCCATCCAGAGGGTTCTCAATAGTCCATAATCACATGAGTTAGGAGAAAGCTCACCCCGGCCCCGGACCACTGAAAACTCAAGTTTCTAGGAGATCAAAATTATTTAAAATGTAAATAAGAAGTCGTGTTCTTCTGATCGGTTTTTTTTTCTTTGTACCAGGGATTGAACCCAAGGGTGCTCTACCACTGAACCACACCCCAGCCTTTTCTGTATTTAACTCAGAGACAGGATCTCCCTGAGTTCATTAATGCCTCTCGTTTAGTTGCTGAGGCTGGCTTTGAACTTGCGATCCTCCTGCCTCAGCCTCCCCAGCCGCTGGGATTACAGGCCTGTGCCACTGCGTCCGGCTACAATAAAATTATTTTAAAATATAATAATAATACCAGGTATGTCAAGGGCTTTATCCCAGACACAGGACCCAGTAATTGCTGGCTACGATTATAACTCGTCTTTTTATACTGCACCTAACCCTAAATTAACAGTGTGACACTTTGTGGGTTTTTTTTTTTTAAGTTTCATAATTCTTCTCATTCAAGTCTAAGGGAATTTAAAATATAGACCAAAAACTAAAAAAGAGATACAGGCACAGCTGCCAAATGGCAAGTTAAAAAAAAAAAAAAAAAAAAGCCGTAATTTTCCATCGTTTGGAATATATTTAGTGATAACTATAAATGAAAAACTAAGGAAGGGGGGTAAAATCCCCCACTTAAAATCACCCTTCCAGTCTGACACTCTGAAACCCAAAAATGAAGTCAGACTTCCGCAGAGCGGCTCGGCTCCTTTCCTCCCGTCTGTCAAGGTTGGGTGGAGAACTCCCACATTTCCTGTTCTGCACCAGGAGCCTGCTGCCAGGTAGAGCAGACTCCCTCCCCAGGCCTGCGCTGGACAGCTGGGCCAGTAGGAGGGCTGGGAGCTGAGCAAGCTTGCCACACCTTCCAAGGTTATGCCTGATGCTGTCTGCACCCTGAGCTGGGAGCTGGTCCAGCCAGACCCCGGGAAAAGGAGAAATCAGCAAATGATTGGCATGTGAACCAATGACGTCATCTGCAGAATGACATCACCTCCACCCAGACCTCTTTAGGTGATCTGCCTTCAGCTTTCTCACACCCAGAGAGAAAGGTTCCTTGGTTCCCTTAGCAGAGGCATAACTGAATTGGAATCTATGTGGTTTTTTTTTTCTTCTTCTTCTCCCAGTACTGGGAATCGAACCCAGGGGCGCTTAACCACTGAGTCCCATCCCCAGTCCTTTTTTAATATTTTATTTAGAGACACAGTCTCACTGAGTTGCTTAGGGCCTTGCTCAGTGGCTGTGGCTGGCTTTGAACTCACGATCCTCCTGCCCCAGCCTCCCAAGCTGCGGGGATGACAGGTGTGAACCACTGTGCACAGCTCTATGTGGTTCTTTAGATTTTTCTTCTGCAAATTACAATGGCTTTTTAGAAAACAGTTACACAGGTAATACTAAAAAATATGCACACGTGTCCAGCAGACTTATTTACCCTGAAGAGCACTCACTCTAAGACTTTATACTAAAGATTCAAACCGTTAAAACCTCTACCAACTTATCCACAGACCAAAGTTCACCTTGCCAGGGTTTGTAAAACTAGAGCAAGGTCGTACCTCAAAGATGATCAGCCCTAAAGAACTCAGTAAAAATGAAAAAAAAAATCACATATATATGACCAAATTACACTGAGTCTTGTTCTACCATGTTCACCCTGCCCACAATATGAAATAATGTTGTTCAGAACTGAATTTTGTGTTTTTGGCCTTTTCCCTCCATACCACCCCACATGCAGGGAAGCAAGATCCAAGAGAGCAAGGACTTGATCAATGTTGTTCATGACTGGAACTCTAGTCTCACAAAGCACGGCAAATAGTCATGCTGGTGGGTTCAGTTATTTTTTGGCAAATATTCTCTCCCTCCTCCTCCCTTAACCTCCCTGGGAGGACTATACTTCATTGACTTGCTGGGGATAATGCCACTCTGTAATGTCAGTTACAGGTCCAGGCTCTAGAATGAGACACACAGCTCCCCAACCAACCTGCAGACCCATGAGTTTGAGGATACTTAATATCAAATACCAAAGCCTTTGGGTTCTTTTGTTACGCAGCATTGTATGCTTTTTGATGACTGAGACACCAGGCTCTCCATAAGCATTTGTTAAAGTAATAACAACAAAAACTTTACTACAGTCAATCCTTCCAAAAATCCATTCCTTGTGACAATTCTGTTGCCACCTCAAGTATTAAGTCTACTTTTTCCTTTGGAATGTACTCCTTTCACAAAGAATAGATATGTCGAAATGGAGATTTAAGAGAACAAGACCAATCTCAGATCTTCCTTATTTAACTACAGCCAAAAGATAATGACCACTTCTCTGAAGCCACTTTTTTCCTACCCTCCTTTCCTAAAATGATAGTGAAAAGCTTCAAGCTCATAAGATACCAATTTTTATGGGGTAGTCTTCCTTTCATCTAGTGCAAGAAGCCTTGAAGGTCATAAAATCGAGGCTGTAAACTTTTAGGGCACATGGCTTCGTCGGGTTAGTGCTGATGGATCTCCATTACCTGAAGCACTTAATGGGAGTATCGGACAGTTCACTTACATATTGTATTTACAATCACTTCATTTCTTACCGGAGAATAGGATCGCATCTAAATGGGGACAACATCGCATTACGTTTTATAAGTACCTTTTCATTCTGACCCTTTATGACTCCAGGCAACGGCTATAAAAGAATCCCTTTTCAATGGCATTCCAGTTTAAGGGGCAGAGGGAGCAGAGATGAGACAGAACCCATAAAACCTGAAGCCAATATGCTGCCCCGTCTATGGGACTGATGTGCTTACTTGAAATGACACAAACACACCAGATACAAATTGCATACATGCAGGCCAGTGTGATCTACCAGTATCTTTCCCCCAAGCCCTTTACCACTATTTAAAAAAAAAAAAAATGAGTGTAGCACCCAGCTGGGTACCAAGGGCTTACAGTGAATACGTCATATTTACCGGGCATTTTAATGACCTAAAGTTGAAAATGCTGTCCAGGCCAACTTGGGAAATCTGTCGTTTTCTCTACATCCAAAATCCGGCTTGCTCTGTGACACCTGCTATCATATCTTTATTACCTGGTTGTTAAGTTCCCCTTTAAGCCACGACAGGACACACCAGAGGTCCATCCGGAACTAATGGCATCACGTTCTGCAAACAACCCAGTCTGTGTGAAGGCCGGGCTCTCCAAATACACCTGAGAGGGCCAGGGCAACCAGTCCTGGTGCAGCTTCTTCCACCCAAAAGTAAAACACCTTGTCGACGAGGTCGGCCCAGGTAACTGGATCTTTAGAAAAAACACTCTCTCAGTCAGGTCTCCTTCTCTCTTCATGACAAAAACAACTTGAGGCCAGGCACGGTGGCCCACGCCTGTCATCCCAGCAGCTCAGGAGGCTGAGGCAGGAGGATGGTGAGTTCAAGGCCAGCCTCAGCAACTCAGCGAGGCCCTAAGCAACTCAGTGAGACCCTGTCTCTAAGTAAAATACCAAACAGGGCTGGGGATGGGGCTCAGTGGTCGAGTGCCCCTGAGTTCACTCCCAGGTAGCTCCCCTAAAAAAAAACAAAACAAACAACAATAACAAAATGCTAACATGACAAGGCAAGATTAATCCCCCAGTGCACACGCTCTGGTGCCTCTACCTTATTTACCCAGGAAGAATAATGCCACGAGATGGGCCTTGTAGGGAATAAGACGTAAAACCCAGCAGAGGCACCAGAGGTGTTCCACATGGGAGCATTTCAAGGAAACAGGTGGGCTGAGAGCTTCTCTTACCCCCGCACCACCTCTGACCAGGCAGGACTCAACACAAGGGCTGGCCCAGATTGGGCACTTCATGTTGATTTCCTGTCAGGAACAGGGCAGTGTCCAGGTCATGGGCCAAACCTTCCATATCAGGCATAAGGTCAGAGCATTTCTTCTCTCAATCCACCAGCCATGGCACATGCCGGTTATCTCAGCGGCTCAGGAGGCTGAGGCAGGAGGATCGAAAGTTCCAAGCCAGCCTCAGCAACTTAACAAGGCCTCTGCAACTCAGTGAGACTTTGTCTCTAAATAAAAAAACTAAAAAGGACTGGGGATGTAGCTCGGTGGTGAAGAGCCATCTGGGTTCTATCCCAGATTCCAAATCAATCAATCAATAAATCCATGAGCCTATTGAGAACCCTCTGTACGCCAAGCCCTGCCTGAAGTGTTTCACAAAGATTAGTTCACTGAATTATCCACGGGGTCCCAATGAGCAATCAGGAAATTAAGGCTCAAGGGTCACAGTATTAAAAAACAGTAGGATGAGACTCTGTCCTCAGGCTGGACAGAAATGGAAAAAATAAAATGATTTTCCTCAAACCATTGCTATCAAACAGTGGTGCCAGAAAGGTTATCAAACAGCCACAGACTACAGTTAAGACCTCATAAACAAGTTCAAGGTGTCCAGAGGAGGCCCCTGAGCTGGCACGCTGGGGGTCAAGGTTCTCAAGACCACAGCAACCGAGCTCAGCCCTGAAGGACAGGAGGGGCAGGTTTGACCAGGATGGGGGAAATGACTGGGCTCACTACTGTTTTGGTTGGCTGTGAGGTGTCCCCCACAAGCTCACGTGTGAGACGGTGCAGGAAGGTCCAGAGGAGACATGACTGGGTGGTGAGAGCCTTAACCCAACCAGTGAATGGACCCCTGATGGGATTAACTGGGTGGTGGCTGGAGGAGGGGGGTGTGGCTGGAGGAGGGGGCATTGGGGGGCGTGGCTTTGGGGTCTCTCTTTGTCTCTGGAGAGTGGAGTCTCTCTCTGCTTCCTGATCACCATGTGAGCTGCTTCCCTCCACCACACTCTTCCTCCATGATGTCCTGCCTCCCCTCCAGCCCCGAGGAATGGAGCCTGCTGTCTGTGGACTGAGACCTCTGAATCTGTGAGTCCCCAAATAAACTATTCCTCCTCTTCAGTTTTTCTGGTGGGTCCTTTAGTCACAGTGGCAAAAAATAGCTGACTAAACAACCACCTTCCAAAAAGAGAGCTCCATTGGGCTTTCAAAAGGAACATCTTCCAACAAACTTTGAATGTACAAAAAAGTTACGCAGCATCTAAAGATTACGTCATACGCTCCTGACAGACAAGGTCGGCCTTAATCCTCACAATAACTGGAGGAGGCAGGTCCTATAATTATCCCTATTTCACAGAGAGGAAAACGGAGGCTGGGAGAGGTTAGCTGATCATGCTAAGAAACCGCATGATGAGTAAGGATCAGATTCCGTCCCTAGAATGGAATGTGCATGACCAAGGTCTTGAGGGTCGCTCCCACCTGCTCTTCCAATGGGGCTTCCTGGCTGGTTCCTAATCATGTGTCTGCCTGATCCAGAGCACGAAGCCCGAGGAACAATGGAAAACGTGGACATCTGTGCCAATATTAATGAAATATCTGTTTGCCCACAGCCAAGCTGTTCTGTTACAACAGCCTTAGAGAAAGATGGAACTCGAACGCTCTTATGTGTAGGAAACAAAAAGCTACCCTACAAGACGACAAGCAAGGTCCAAGTCCTCCTCTGGTCACTTCCTGCCACCAGGCACCCTCAGTGTCCAGCTCCTCTGAAGCCATCTGGCATGGGTCTGCAGCCTCTGTTTCATATACACAATCAAATGCCAGGGCCTGGGGAGGCTGAGGCAGGAGGATCGCAAGTTCAAAGCCAGCCTCAGCAATTGAGTGAGGCCCTAAGCAACTCAGTGAGACCCTGTCTCTAAATAAAATACAAAATAGGGCTGGGGATGGGGCTCTGTGATTGAGTGCCCCTGAGTTCAATCCCTTGGTACCAAAAACAAAACAAAACAAAACAAAAAAAACATGAAAAATGCCCAGCACAGAACTCTCTCGCCAGCCAAGAGACTGACATTAGTTCTCCTTATCAACAGTGACTTCAATATTTCCCTGAAAATAAAGCATTTCTAGTTCACATTTTTGGAAGCAAAAGACACATTTGCAGAAAAAAAAAAAATATCTGGATGAGGAGGGGAGATCTCACTGCGTTAAGTGTCTCTACCATAAAGACTTCTCTGTGCCACCAATTTTAATCGCTTGACATTTGATTTCCTTTTAATGCAAACATAGGGAAGGCAAGCTCCGGTTTGATCTGTAAAGATATAGCTCTTGGGCAGGAATTAGAGCCTATTTTTAAGACTTTTCCGAGGACAAAAGAAGATTTGCATCTTTTCTGAAATAACTTGGTGCCCATTAAGACTCACCTGGCCCAGAGGGACTATTTGGTGGCTCAGTAGTAGAGCACTTGTCTATCATGTGTGAGGCACTGGGTTTGAATCTCTGCACCCCATAAAAATAACACACAAAGAATATGAGATCTATATTCATACAATGCAAACAAATAAATAGCCGTGCGCTGTTTAGGGAATGACCCCCCCCCACACACACACACACACACACAGCCTGTACATGGTTGGTGCGGACACAATCTTTTGGTTTCCGTGCGTCTTCGGCCCATGGCTGGTTAAACGCGGGAATGCACAGAAATCCAATAATGAAGGGCCCACCACTGGTTCCCAGCGCATCTCTAGAGAGGGCCAAGGACCTCTGCTGACACAAAGCCCAGCTCCAGGCAGCTGCTGCCGAAAGGACAGTGTGTGTCTCCAGGGAAATGTCCCCCTGAGAGCCAGGGGCCAGAGCCTCAGCCTTAGAACTCCCACCCCTGACTGTGTGAGGCAGGCCAGCCACTGTCATCTGGCCTGGGTTAGTGCCAGGGGGCCCTTCTAGCAATGAGACTCCTACCAGACCGTGCACTGCCAGAAACTCGTCCGATCTGGGGAAGACAGTCACCACGGTGGGAAGCCAGGAAGAAGGTGATAACTGGAAACCGGGAGAACAGGGGGTTGTCAGGAAACCAGAGGCTTCAAGGTCTGATTTAGGAAGAAGCTTCCTCTGTTTGGGACCAAATCTAACTGTTGTGTTTGTTTTTAGCAGCAGAACAAGAACCAAGAGAAAATGAGCAGAACAAAATCCTCAGCCCCTAAACTGAGCACAGGGGCACACACCTGTCACCCCAGAGGCTGGGGAGGCTGAGGCAGGAGGATCGCAAGTTCAAGGCCAGCCTCGGCAATTTAGCGAGGCCCTAAGCCACTCAGTGAGACCCTGTCTCTAAATAAAATACAAAATAGGGCTGGGGATGGGGCTCAGGGATTAAGCACCCCTGGGTTCAATCCCCAGTACCAATAAATAAATAAATCCTCAGCCTCGACCCCCTGGCTGAGCTCACAATAATATTTCTTTTGTACTTGGAAGGGCACCAGAACCATCTTAAAGGTGATGTCTGATGCTCTCAAGCCACATGTGTGGAGGTGGAAAATCCCACTTGGATCTCATTAAAAGGCAATGTCTTTCTTCAGTCCCCTACTCGGCTTATTAGTGTTCCAGAACCAGGCCCCCTTCCCCAAGGAATCCAGACAGAGCACAGTGGAAGGAGGTAGACTCATGGCGCCCGAGACTCAGCCGGGGGGCCGCCCTGTCTGGGCTGACAGGGGCTGCTGGCCGGAACACCTCCACACAGCCTCCATGTCTGAGTGACCCTGGGCCTCCTCACAGCTTGGGGACTCGCGTCCCAAGACCACAGAACAGAAAGGGATGGCATTTTTATAGTCTAGCCTCAAAAGTCTCATCGTGTGGGGCTGGGGCTGGGGCTCAGGGGTAGGCACTGGGTTGGATTCTCAGCACCACGAAAAATAAACAAATAAAATAAAAGCCTGCTGTCCATCTGCAAGTACAAAAAAAAAATTGAAATAATTCCCACAGTGTGACTTCTGTCACCCTCAGAGAGTCAAGATAATCAAAACGTTCCTAAGAAGGGGTGAGAACATGGTAGAAAGCCATTGGCAAAAGATCCCCCCACATAAGGGAAGTCCTGAGATTCCTGCTGTGGAGCAGAGCAGAGCGCCGGGCCATCAGCCACAGACACCCAACAGGCTGCCTCTGAAGCGGGCCTTGCAGACACCAGTCGGTGCTGGGAAGGATCAGGAGGGTCCGCAGCACAGATTATTATACACCTTGTCGGTTGCGTTGCTGCTTGGCTCTTTCTGCATCCTGTTGACATTTGATTGAAATGCAATGTACAAGGCTATTAAAACGTCTGCTGAATTAAAATTCCAAAGTTTGGATGACATCGAGATGAAATCGACGAGTTCCCCACATTAAATCGATTTTTTTATATATTTTTTTTTGATTTTTTTAATGGAACGCAGGCAGCAGCTGTGTGCAAAGGAGCCCCAGATGCAAAGCTGTGTTCGAGGTTTAATTTGCAGCTGATGTGACCTACAGATTCTCTGGATATGGTGCAGGGGAGACCTCAGTTTTCAATAATGCAGTACCACCACCCGCCACCCTGCTGAGGAGAGGAAGGGACCGGCAAGTCGGGAGATGATTGGCAGGAAGTGTGCCAGACTTGGATTTTCAGCATCTTTTTCTCCTTCTTAAACCTACAAACCATAATCCAGGCTCTTCTAATTGGAGGACATGACAGGCCCTTCATGTCACTCACTCCATCCCCATAGGTGTTAGGCTAATACCCTTATTTTCTAAGTAGCAGCCCCACCTCCAGGGGTCCCATAATGACACACTCAGCCTTGGCCTCCCCTCCCTGCTGAGAAAGTCTTGGGCATTTCCCACTCAGCACCTGGCCCCACTTGTAAACCTCCCCAACCCCCGTTCTTACTGTTCACATTGAGACCACCACTGTGAGGGGGGGGAGGGGATGGAATTAAAGGGAGAGAAGGAAAAGAGAGGGAAAGAGACACAAAGAGCGCAGAGTAACAGGAACAAGGCCTTCTAGCCACCTGCCAGGCACTTGAAATGGACAGAAAAGACAGAGAAGGGACATCTTAGGAAATGCTGTAAGCCAGAATCCTGGAGTCCCTTCAAATGTTCATCAGGAGACATAATACTGGGACCACTTATACTGTGGGTTTCTGGACTGTCTTTCTACTGTGGGTTCCTGGACTGTATTTCTACTGTGGGTTCCTGGACTGTCTTTCCACTGTGGGTTCCTGGACTGTATTTCTATTGTGGGTTCCTGGACTGTCTTTCTACTGTGGGTTCCTGGACTGCCTTTCCACTGTGGGTTCCTGGACTGTATTTCTACTGTGGGTTCCTGGACTGCCTTTCCACTGTGGGTTCCTGGACTGCCTTTCCACTGTGGGTTCCTGGACTGTATTTCTATTGTGGGTTCCTGGACTGTCTTTCTACTGTGGGTTCCTGGACTGCCTTTCCACTGTGGGTTCCTGGACTGAGTTTCTACTGTGGGTTCCTGGACTGTCTTTCTACTGTGGGTTCCTAGACTGCCTTTCTACTCTTGGTTCCTGGACTGTATTTCTACTGAGGATTCCTTCACTGTATTTTTCTGAATAAGACATTACTCCTGAAGTCAGTCCTTTGGAATTTCTGCTTTTACTTGAATTACAGACAGCAAATTTAAAAGTAACATTTAGAAAGGTCAAAAACTTGTAAAGTGACAACTCAATGCTGCCTACCACTGAAGTCTGTGCCTTTTACCACTACCTGACATTGCCAGGTAAATAAAAATCCATAGAGTCATTGATCCCTTAGTGCCCTTTGTTCATGAGGATGATTCACAAGGCCAGTGCTGGCAATGTGAAGGGGAAATCCGTGTTGTTATAGTACAAATAATGTCAGCAAATGAAGAGTAACTGATGAGTGGCTGAAAAATTATTCTGCCATCGACAAACAGGACAGAAAACAAATTCTCTGCCAGGAACGGTGGTACACGTCTGTCATCCCAGCGGCTTGAGAGGCTGAGGCAGGAGGATCGCAAGTTCAAAACCAGCCTCAGCAATTTAGTGAGTTCCTAAGCAACTCAGTGAGACCCTGTCTCTAAATAAAATACAAAAAAAGTCTGGGGATGGGGCTCAGTGGTTAAGCACACCTGGGCTCAATCCGTGGTTAGAAAAAAGAAAGAAAGAAAACAAATTCCCACCTTTTAAGACAGAATATTGTCAAGCCTGCACTTAAAGCCTTAAAAGCTTCTCACAAAGTCAAACAAATAATTTTTTCACTTAGGACATATATCTACACGCAAGTGGATACTTATGTGTTTATATGTATCTACATATGTATCTATTTGTATATACAGGTGTGTCCACATGGTTAGGGGTGCATACATATAAATAACTAAGACACACAAAAATGATTTATTTGTCAGCAAATATGAAACCCTAGATCAATCTGAAGTGAACCCTTTTTATTTGTTAACACTCTGCCCATCCTGTGGCACCAGTATAGTAAGGATATTTTTAAAGATGCCCCATATAATATCATCGTTTAAAGAAGGCACAACATTAAGACATCTGAACATACAGATATATAAATATTATTGGGGAATGAGGCTGCTGTGAGTCTTTAAACTTTGTTTCCATTTGTTGCAGCTCAGCTTGCAGGGAGTATGTCTTTAATGCAAGGTCTTTGGAATGCAACCATGCCCCGGGCAGGTGCAGATGCACAGTGCAGATGTGGGGCCCCGGGAGGACAAGCAGAGCGAGCTGGGCTGGCCCTGGTGGAGCTTCATCAGTTCTATCTCATTATCTCTCTGCAGCCCCAGGTCAGTAGCTGTTTCCATCTCCTTGATGATGCAATGACTCTTCTGAATTCTCAGGCAAGAATCAAGTAGTAAGGGAGAGTCAGGAAACCCAAGAGAAAACCAAGCAATGCACCTAAAACCTAACTGTTGCCGGAGGTACCCAGATACTAAAGCCTCTGACTCAGCACAGCCCAACTCCAGCAGAGCAGGAGAGGAAGAGGGGATCTGACCACTGAAATTCTTGAACTGCATCCTGGGCAGTTGTCCCCAGCGTGGTCTCCTGTTGTTTCAGAGGAACATTTCAGGACCATTTATCAAGGGCACTTGGACAGGACTAAGGAAAAAAGATCCCACAGACAAGAAGGTACGTAGGAGCCAGGTAGGAGCCAGGTTACAGTGACACACACCTGGAATCCCAGTAGCTCTGGAGGCTGAGGCAGGAGGCAGGAGGTAGGAGGCCGGTAAGCAAATCAGGGAGACCCCGTCTCTAAATAAGATACAAAAACACAGCTGGGGATGGGGCTCGGTGGCCACTTTCTCGGGCTTGGACAAAATCCCATGTCATTAGTAGACCAGCTACCTGAAAATCCCTGAGGGTTCAATTTGGGTAAAATCCAACCTCCTCTTTGGAATTTCCTGTTCGTGGAATCTGGGGGAAGTTGCGCCACCTCTGCTTTATTTCAGCCATGAACTGAACTTGCCTTTGTGTTCCACATTTTCGCACACCACGGTCAACACCAGCCTGGGGGTCACAAAGCGCCTCTGCTCTTAGATCTCCGGGCAGTGGATAAAGCACAGAGCCAACATTCTGTGGCTGGTATGACCCTACTGCGGGAACCAGGTAGAAGGAGCTGGTTCTCAAACTTTCTTCACTGTCAGTCAACTCGCACCTGCAGAATTTAAATGATAAGGGGTCTGGAGGGCCCAGCACCCACCAGGGAACTGAAGAGAGACCAATCTGCTCAAAGTCACCTCTGGCTGGGGAATACAACCAGAGTTCAGACTTTTCTCCCCGCGGGAGATCTCTTTAGAACAAATGATTTTAAATTTCTTTTAACCATAGTTGGAGAGATTGGGAAAAGCCAACTCCTCCAAGTTCAAGTGGAAAATGAAAGGGGCCGCCCAAGGGATTCTCTACTAAACACTGCCACAAAGTCACACAGCAAAGCAATCACAAAGCAATCACACACACACACACACACACACACACACATGCTTCAAGGTAAAACACCCCTGGATTCAATCCCCACTACCAAAAACATAATAAGAAAAAGGATCCAAAGTACTTTACCCATGGAACATTCATTCCAAGTTTTTCTTATGAGTGTAACTATGAGAAGCTCTAAGCAGCGATTTTTGTTTTTCATTCACTTATTGATTTGGTGCTGGGGCCGGAACCCAGGGCCCCCGCACACGCTAAGCAGGCACTTTCCCACGGAGCTACGCACACAGCTGCACTGTTAAAAATCTGAATGGAATCAGATGGCATGAGCATCTCCTGGTGACAGCACATCATCCCTGATTGACTGGGGCAAAGAGGACAGAGGACAGGCAAGGTTAATAAACTAAGAAGTGCCTGATATTTTCAATGTTCTCACCTTCCTGACCAGAACCACTGTTAACTGACCAACAGGATTCGCAGCTACCTGTTCCCAGAAAGGCAAAGAGTATGGGACCTGGGAGTCACACGCTGCCGAGTAAGAAGATGGTCTTTGCTTGCCTATCCTTCACCTGGATTCAGCCACAGTCCTCTATTCTGGTACAGTACAGTCATCCTCAGCCATTGTGCCCTTCAGAGGACTTCTGGCAATACCTAAAGGTGCTTTTTTTGGTCATTGCAACTGGGGATGTGTGTCACGGGCATCTTGTGGGTAGGGACCAGGAATGTGGGTAAACATAGCCCAACATAAACCACAGCTCCCAACAGTAAAGAATTACCCTGACTGAAATATCAAGAACGGTCTGGGACCAGATGTGGTGGAGCACACCTGTAATCCCAGCAGCTAGGGAGGCTGAGGCAGGAGGATCTCAGCAATTTAGGAAGGCCTTACGCAACTTTGGGAGACCCTGTCTCAAAACATTAAAAAAAGGGCTGGGGATGTGGCTCCGTGGGAGAGCAGTTGCCTGGCATGCCTGAGGCCCTGGGTTCCATCCCCGGCACCACAAAAGAAAAGAAAAAAAAAAAAATCAAAAGTGCTGAGGTTGCGAAACTCACGCAGCAGAGTGATCACTGACTTCCCAAATGCAAGGAGCTTCGTGTGAATCCCAAGCACCCTGGGTAGGTACCTTAGCTCTTCTGAGCCTCGCATGAAATGAGGAGATGGAGGGTTTTAGCAAGGAATCAAGGAGGTGACAGATGTGAAGTGACCCAGCACAATCCCTGGCACATTCCAATGCCCCGTGAGGTCTGGTAAATCTGAATCATGGCTATTTTTTAACTGTCGCTATTTCCCTCCCATCCCCGTTTCCTCTGGGATTTTACTGGGAAGGAAAGAAAAGAGGAACCCGGCCAACTTCGAAGCCCACTCGGAGTCAACAGTGTGCACTCAGCTCACTGAACAACTCAGACTCCTATTGTGTCTAAATTTATGTCTGGGGAACCCGGGGGTGGGCAAGGCCACGGTTGTACATTTTTACAAAAGGTGTGTTGTTTTTTTCCAAAGAAGAAGAATCTCCATTCAACCACCTGGGAGTTGAAAGAAAGAAGAAAAGACCAAAATCCCCACAGGTCTTATTTTGTTTGCTTTTTTTTTTTTTTTTTTTCCTTTTTGAGACCAAGAATTTCTCTGAGCCACATGCCCAGCCCTTTCTTGTTTTGTTTTGTTTTATTCTTTATTTAGAGACAGGGTCTCACTGAGTTGCTTAGGGCCTCGCTAAATTGCTGAGGCTGGCTTTGAACTCGCGATCCTCCTGCCTCAGCCTCCCCAGCCGCTGGGATGACGAGTGCACCACGGTGCCCCCGGAACCCAGAGTTCTTTGGAAAAGGGTGCTAGCGGCAAATGCTGCATGGTTTTCTCGGACTATGAAAATCTTCAATGATTTCATTTGAGCTCAAAGTCAATGCTGACCCATCCGACAGAAAGAAAAAGGTAACGTCACCCTTAGTCATGATCGTGTGGTGAACCACTACATAAGATAGTCAGGTCATAATCCCCAATGGGCCTTATAGAAATAATGGCTTCAGCCGGGTGCGGTGGCACATGCCTGGAATCCTATCAGCTTGGGAGGCTGAGGCAGGAGGATGGAGAGTTCAAAGCCAGCCTCAGCCACTTAGTGAGGCCCTAAGCAACTCAGTGAGACCCTGTCTCTAAATAAAATCTTAAAAGGTCTGAGGATGTGCTCAGTGGTTAAATGCCCCTGGGATTAATCCTAAGTATCAAAAGAAAAATAAAAAATATACTGGCTTAGTGTAACCTATACCAAGTCCCATGTGCAACAGCAGTGTCCCATTATTCTCGCCCCAATTCCAATCCTCAGGGGAAGGTAGAGTGACCACCGAAGTCACCCTCCAAAGCAGGACACCAAACACTACAAGACAGCACTATTAATAATTACACTAAGACAACAGGTGTAAACCGCCATCTCCCAAACCAACTGGGACATGTGGAGGCAGCCAGGGGTAACTGATCCACGTGGGCCCAGACCTTTTTATTTTTAAGGCACAGGGAACACACCCACAGGGTCTGCTGTGACTGCGTTATGGTAGATGCCATCTCCTGCTTTTGTTCATTCCACATGTCATCTGTTCAAGTATCAGGGGGCCCGGAGATCCCCCTCATGTTCTAACACACCGTAGGAAAGGGCCATAAATTTTCAGCCACCACAACACACGCAAGCCGACTTTGAATTTCTCTCTTGACAAGCAAGGCTGTGGAAAATGTAGACCTACATCCATCTTTTATGAGTCTTGAGTATTCCCAGAGAAAAGCTTTCTAGTGGTGGAAAGACCAGGCCCAAATGGTCTTTGTTTTGTTGTTGGTTGTTGGTTGGTTGGTTCTGGTACTGGGGATTGAACCCAGTACCAAAAGCCACTGAGCCACATCTCTCAACCCTTTTTCTCTATTTTATTTAGAGACAGGGTCTCCCTGAGCTGCTTAGGGCCTCGCTAAGTTGCTGAGGCTGGCTTTGAACTCGCGATCCTCCTGCCTCAGCCTCCCAAGTCTCTGTGCCTGGCATGTTATCATTTTTAACAGGTTCTTCCCACTCAGACTCAGAGAAACATGACACCCACCTCTACAAATATCCTTCTAATGACAATTTCATTAGAAGGTCCCTGGTGAGGCCAGTCCTGAGCCTAACTATTGGCAAAGGAGCGTCACATCAGTTTTTCTGTGAGTATGTTCACAGCTTGGGATACTCCCCCACCTGCACCCCAAAGCCTGAGTCCAGTCCCCAGTCAACGCCACACTGTGGGGACTTGGTGATGAGAAGGTCACCCAGACCTGCAGAGGGTTCCCAGCTCCTCCACTCATTTGGGCCAAATCACCTGCCCTAATTTCTTCAGTTTCCCTATCTGGAAAATTAGGATTTGAAATAGTGCCAAGGGGGGCTGGGGCGACGGGTGGCTCAGCTGTGGAGTATTTGCCTAGCACCTGTGAGGCCCTGGGTTCGATCCTCAGCACCACATAGAAATAAATAAAATAAATTTTTAAAATAAATCAATGAACAAAATAAAGAGATTGTGTCCATCTACAACTAAAAAAAAAAAAAATTTTTTTAAAGAAGCACCAAGGTTTATTCTGAAGATGAGACAAGCAAATGTACATAAAGTGTGTCACTGTAAGAGGAGATCAAGAAATGCTAACAATTTTATTGACTGCTGTTTAATAGCAAGATTGATCCCTTGAGGGCATTATTTCTCCATCCGTCCGGAGACCTACAGAACCTCGCACACGGATCACACTGATTTGCATACAGAAATAACAAAGCCAGAGCCCAGTGAAAGAATGCAGGTAGAGCATGTGTGAGGGCCTGGGCTCCGTCCCAGGATGGATGCAGTGGTGCACACGCCTGTGGTCTCAGGGGCTCAGGAGGCTGAGGCAGGAGGATCACGATTTCAAGGCCAGCCTCAGCAATTTAGCAAGGCCCTAAGCAATTTGGTGAGATGCTGTCTCTAAATAAAAATATAAAAAAGGGCTGGGGGTATGGCTCAGGGGTTAGGCACCCCTGGGTTCAATCTCTGGTACCAAAAAAAAAAAAAAAGAAAAGAAAAAGAAAAAGAAGCAACAATGTATGAAATTTTTTTTTCAATGTACATGTTTGTTCAACAGAACCAATTAATCACTCTTACTAAGTAAAATAACATGAGCAGCAGCTGATATTCATTGCTTGCTTACTAGGTACTCTGATGAACATTTCTTATGGGTTATGTCATTTAATTTTCACAAACAATTCTATGAGGTGGTTACTTGATGATTTAAAAAAAGACAGAGCCAGAGAGACTTCAGAGATTATAAATATGACTCAATGACCCAGAAACAAGGGATTCAGACCCAGGACTGCTTGTCTACAGAGTCTAGACCCTTCATTTTCGCATTGCATCAAATATCACATAACACAGACAGAGCTGGACTCCATGCTTTACCCACAAACTCTTGCAAAACATACAGATGCTTCTGTACCTCTGGGGGCCTGGATTCTCAAGAGGAAAAGTATTGCCTAAAGTATTCACTACTTGACCACTCCCACCAGATCTCCCTTAACTATAAAAATAATTTATTTTAAAAGAAACAGAGAGCCAGGCTTGGTGGCACACACCGGTCATCCCAGTGGCTCAGGAGGCTGAGGCAGGAGGATCGCCAGTTCAAAGCCAGCCTCAGCAACTCAGTGAGGCTCTAAGCAACTCAGTGAGACCCTGTCTCTAAATAAAATACAAAAAAAAGGGCTGGGGATGGGGCTCAGTGGTTCAGGCACCCTTAGGTTCAATCCCTGGTACCCAAAACTAAATTAAACAAACAAAGAGGCTGGGAGTGTGGCTCCATGGGAGAATCCTTGCTTAGTATGCACAAGGCCCTGGTTTCCATCCTCCACCCCAACAAACAAACAGCAACAAAATAATAAAATCAATCACCATGGGGACAGGGGAAGTATGCTTTGTCTTCCAGGTGACGCTCCACCCAGGCCTCGGATGGTCAAGTGGATTCCGGCCCCGACCTCATCCTGTACCCTTCAGGGCCACGTGAGTATTCATGGGGCTGGTTCAGCTGCTCACTAACCCGGGGACAGGAAGCACCACTGGGCCCTGCAGCATCTGGGGAACAATCCAAAGGTGAGCCTTGCATGGGACCAGCTTGACAGGAACACCCAGCCCCACGTGGAAGACCACAAATCCCAGGCCCACAGGGGCCCCGGCCTGCAGGGACCATGTCCTCAGGACAGCTGCCTGGGCTCAGGAGACAGGAGGTGAACAGCTGCTCACTGAATCCTGGAGGTCTGCCTTCACGTCTCTAAGTACGACACTTTACTCTTTCTACACATAGAGAAACCGAGGCACCGGCAGTATCAATCTGAGGTCTCGAATCACTTAGAAGTGACGGGCGACCATCAGGAAGGCCCCTGGCAACGGCCTCTGTCCAAGGTCGACATTTTCCCTAATTTGGAAAAACATAAATGGAAAGGCGTACTGATGCAAAGGGACTAAGGGATAAATCCGCAATTTGATCATCTTGGGGTAATTCGACATCCACGCAAGATGTATCAGAAATCTGGGTAAAAAGCCACGCACAGTGGTCCACACCTTTAGTCAACTTGACCTTGCTGTGAACAGAGGAGCCGGGAAGAACAACTGACAGGAGGAAAAGTTTATTTTGGCTCATGGTTCCAGAGGTCTCAGTCCTTAGACCGACAACTCCATAGCTCTGGGCCCCAGGTGAGGCAGGACATGATGGCAAAGGGCGGGGGGAGGCTGAGGCAGGAGGATGCAAGTTCAAAGCCAGCCTCAGCCACTTAGCGAGGCCCTAAGCCACTCAGTGAGACCCTGTCTCTAAATAAAATACAAAATAGGGCTAGAGATGGGGCTACCAGGAAGGAGAGACAGACAGACAGAGAGAGAAAGGGGACTATTCACCAGGGACAAAATATAACCCCCCAGTGACCCACCTCCTCCAGCCACACCCTTCCTGCCAACTGTTACTACTCAGTTAATCCATCTAAGTGGATTAACCCACTGATGGGATTCAGTTCCTATAACCCAATCATTTCACCTCTGATCATCTTGCAGAGTGTCACACATGAGCTTTTGGGGTACACCTCACATCCAAATTTTAACACCTAGCAAAGCTCTGGAATCAATCCTGAGTACCCCCCCCAAAAAAAAAAAATCAATAGAAAGAAAACCTGACCCAGCCAGGCAATGACCCTGGCATTGAATGTATTGGACAACATCGACACGGGTCTTCTAGGCATCTATCTTTCCATCAATCATTCCAGCACACCACAGACTCAGGGATCCTTTAATCGTTCTATAATCATTTAATTGTCCTATAATCATTTAATTGTAGCTTCCTACAGAGAGTGGTGACTAAATTCAGCCTTCAGCAGATCTCAGAGAAAATCCCATGAAGACACAGAAACAGTATACTTAGCATGTGTTTCCATCAAATCTGCTCCATATCATTGGGTCCAACAAATTCAGCTCCATAAAATCTCAGAGGAGGTGCTGGTGCCAGGAAGGATTATAAAAACCGAGTGTTAAACAGAAGTGTTTTGAATCAATTACACAGTCAATTCAGCGCCCCCACAAACCTACACTCAAAAGTTATCACATTCAGCTGGGCGTGGTGGTGCAAGCCTGTAATCCCAGCGGCTCGGAGGCTGAGGCAGGAGGCTGAGGCAGGAGAATCGAAAGTTCGAGGCCAGCTTTAGCAACTAAAGGAGGCCCTAAGCAACTCAGCAAGAGCTTGTCTCAAAATAAAAAAATAAAAAGGGCTGGGGATGGGGCTCAGGGGTTAAGCACCCCTGGGTTCAATCCCTGGTACCAAAAAAAAAAAGAGTATCCGATTTAAAGCAGGAAAACTGACAGTTATTCAGTGTTGCTTTTGCCCCATGCTGAGGGCTCCCTGCATAGATTCATGCAATCCCTGTGGCAACCGTAAGAGACTGTGTTATCATCCTCTTGCCACCTGACAGAAGTGCCCAGTATTGCTCAGTAAGCACGCAGCAGGGCCATGTGTGGCCCAGATTATGTGAGATCCTAATCCTGTCCCAGGACCTACTAAACACACTCCTCCACCCAGAAAGGGGAGATAGGCCATCTCACAGCTGGTGGCAGACCCCCCCCACCCCAGATAACCAGCAGGCACGCCCTCTGCAGACTTCTCAAGCACCAGGGACACGAGGAAATGCTTCTGGCCATGTCACCTGGGGATGTATCCCCCACCAAAAGAGCTAGGGGACCTCCCGTGAGTGGTGTGCCCCCAGAGACCCCAGAAAGACAGGCCAAGCCAGAAAGGGAGGTCAAGCCACCAAGAAGATCTGAGGACACCGGCTTCTGAGGGGACATCAAAGCAAAATGGAAGCCAAGCTCTTTTGTCCCTAAGGTGCAGGGTGGTGGCCCGGGGCAGGATGGCGCATGGGACACAAGCACTGGGCAGGCCGAAGCCACACAGAGCCCACGAGGCCAGCCCCGGAACAAGCCAGTGTGTGCCCACTTGTCACTGTGCCCTGGGCTGGTGCCGTCACCCTCCCCACCCAAGGCAGCAGCCTAGAGCCCTGAGCTGCTCCAATCCGATGACCTCAATTTCCAGGTTCCCCAAGAGTGTGGGAAAACAGACGTGGGGCAAACCTGAAGGGGAGCGAGAGCTCCCCCACAGCATTGGTCCTCTGCCAAACCCTGATTAGCATAAGATTAGACCAACAGATTTGGCCCAAGGGCTATAAACCCCTGGGCCAGCACTCTCAAGCAGCCGCCACTACTGGGGTCCCCTCTTGTTTCTGCCAGAGGTTTTTTTTTTTTTTTTTGGTACCAGGGATTGAACCCAGGGTGCTTAACCCCTGAGCCCCATCCCCAGGCCTATTGTGTACTTTATTTAGAGACAGGGTCTCACTGAGTTGCTTAGGGCCTCACTGTTGCTGAGGCTGGCTTTGAACTCACGATCCTCCTGCCTCAGCCTCCGGAGCCGCTGGGATGGCAGGCTTGAGCCGCTGCACCCAGCAAGAACTCTACACTTCACACCTGAATAAATTCTACCCCTTTCACTCTCGCCTGGTCCCGTGAAAGAAGATGAAGGTGAGCCGCTGGGCTCTACTGCAGCACAGGGCTCTGCCCCTCTCTGAGCTGAGGCCAGCAGGTGTCCCTGGCTGTCATTTGCTGCTAACACTAAAACAGGCTTTCTAGGCCCTGCCATCAGGAGCAGAGAATCAAGTTTCATCTCAAACTCTGGTTTCCAGATCAATGAATGAGCAAACCGCAGTTTACACCCACAAAAGGGAAGGATATTGTGGTACCTGATACAACAGGGGTGAACCTTGGAAACCTGCTAAGGGAAATACGGCACTGAGACTAGACCAAAGATTTTACGGTCCCCATGATGGGGTGTTTCTATAGCAGCCAAATTCACAGAGGAAGAAGCCTCACAGAGACTAGGGCTGGAGGACAGGGGAGTGGGGACTGGCTCATGGAGACAGCTCCCCCTGGGGAAGGTGACACAGCTCTGGATACAGATGGTGGTGATGTTTAAAAGTGGTTCAGGCAAGATCAGTGGTCCACTCCTGCAATCCCAGCAGCTCAAGAGGCTGAGACAGGAGGATCATGAGTTCAAAGCCAGCCTCAGCAACTTAGCAAGGCCCTAAGCAGCTCAGTGAGACTCTGTCCCTAAATAAAATACAAAATAGGGCTGGGGATGGGGCTCAGTGGTTGAGTGCCCCTGGATTCAATCCCTGGTACACCCCCCCCTACACACACACACACAAAAAAAAAAAAAAAAAAATGATTCAAGCAGGGAGCACTGGTACACACCTATAATCCCAGAACTCAGGAGGCTGAAGCAGGAGGCCAGTCTCAGCAACTTAGTGAGGCCCTAAGCAACTTAGCAAGACCCTGTATCAAAATTAAAAATAAAAAGGACCCCTGTAGCTCAGTGATAGAGTGCCTGCCTAACACATGTGAGGCACTGGGTTCAATCCTCAGCACCACCTAAGAATAAAATAAACAAAGGTATTGTGTCCATCTACAACTAAAAATATATGTTAAAAAAAAAAAAAAGGCCGAGAATGTGACTTAATGGTTAGCAGTAAAGCACGTGTGGGTTCAATTCCTCGTATCACAAAAAAAAGAAAAGAAAAGAAAAAGTTATTTGTTATGCACATTTTGCCACATTTTTTAAAAATCAAATACAGGCCTGGGGATGTAGCTCAGTTGATAGAGTGCTTGCCTCCCCATGCACAAGGCCCTGGGTTCAATCCCCAGCACCACCAAAAAAAAGAAAAAAAATCAACTATAACCTTGCAAAATCCATGAGGTTCAGGGCCCACTGCCCGGAACCCTCAGGAGAAGTGGATGTCAGTGGTGTTGGAAGCAGTGCGTACAGACAGCGCAGGGTGTGTCTGCAGGAGGACACTGCAGCTCTGTGCCGTGATGAGCCCGCCTCCCTGTGAACCCCCACCCAGGCACAGACCTGTCCCGCCCCAGGAGGATGCCGGCTGCAACCTGCTGGAGTGAAAGGAGCCAGGTCGCCCACACAGTGGTGCACCCCAGTCTGAAAGGGAAGCAGCCACCTGCCCAGTGGTCACCTGCTCCCCAGGGAAGAAAGCCGTATTCCAGATGCCCGGAGGGCCTCCGAGGTAGAAACCCTCTGCTGCCCACCAACACCAGGGAAAGCTGAGTCAAGAACTCTCGGACCTCAGTGTTCCCGTCTCTAAAATGGGAAGCTCAGAGCCCACCCTGCCCAGCACCTGCTGAGGATCTGGGATCAGGCCTGCGACTCCCAGAGCAAAGCCCAGGTGGCCGGGGACCGAATCAAGCTCTGCTGTCGCCCGGTACGGCTCGTATTTCCTCAGGGTCTGTTCTCCCAGCTGAAGGCCAATGGACAGGGGATCGGACAAGGTGAGAAGGTGGGAGCTGGAAGATTCCCAACTTCAAAAGCAAATGCAGCCAGGTAAACCCACGAGAGGAGACCCAGGCCCCTGGAGTCCCGGAACACTGAGAACAGTGAAAACCAACATGAGAAAAGCAGAGCAGACACAGCGGCTCTTCTTGGGGAGTTAGTATCTACAAACTGCTTGGTTTTCTTGGATTCTTTTCTTTCCTTGCTTTTATCTTGGTCAGAAATGGAATCCTTCATCGCTGCTGGCTGCACTGCTCACACATGCAATCACCAGACACAGATAAGGTCAGGATGGGGTGTGTGTGTGTGTG
Organism: Ictidomys tridecemlineatus; assembly: GCF_052094955.1. Taxonomy (NCBI): domain Eukaryota; kingdom Metazoa; phylum Chordata; class Mammalia; order Rodentia; family Sciuridae; genus Ictidomys; species Ictidomys tridecemlineatus. Next base: position 56,158,627 of record NC_135478.1, read on the forward strand.
TGTGTGTGTGTGTGTGTGTGTGTGTGTGTGTTTGCACACGCACGCTTAATGTTATTGTCTTTTACAAGCCAGGAAGAAAATACCTTCAGCCACTGTAACCAACACACACACACACACACACACACAAGCACGCACACACGCACGCACTCACACACACAGGCAGCCCCTGCCTCTTCACATCTGGAACATTCCACCACCGCCACACGGGGATGTGGCACTCTAATCTCCTCCAAAGACTGTGCCTGGTGAATAGGGACTTGTCCCGCCCTCTTCCCCCGCCCTCAAGATGACATGGCCCTCTCCACCTCCCAACCTGGGTGTTCGGAGCCAAGACTTCAATGCGGTGATGCCAGAAGGCTACAGGGCTGAGCGGTGTGGCCTGCAGCCAGGCACTGTCATCATGGCTCCGTCTAGATGAGGAAACTGAGACCAAGGCAGGTCAGGTGGAGGGCTCAGGGTGACCCCGCTGGTGAGGGATGGAAATGGAAGCCGCCCAGCTGTCTCTCCTCACTGGAGCACGCACCTGGTGGCCCGAGTTTCCCATGTACCTTTGGTGGCTATTGATGGGCTGGGGACCCTCTTTGTATCTCCTTCCATTCTTGGTACCAGGGATTGAACCCAGGGACACTTGACCACTGAGCCCCCTCCCCAGCCCTGTTTTGTATTTTATTTAGAGACAGGGTCTCCCTGAGTTGCTCAGGGCCTCACTTTTGCTGAGGCTGGGTTTGAACTCGCCATCCTCCTACCTCAGCCTCCCTAGCTGCTGGGGTGACAGGCATGCCCGGCTGCACCCGGCTGCTCGGGGTCTCCCCTGACCCCTGGGCTGCCTCTGAGTTCACCCAGTATGGCCTGGGCTGGTTCTGGTTACTTGTCTCCCGTTCTCCTCCCTCAAGTCGTTGCTTGGCCTCTCCCTCGGGCCCTTGAGAACCCATGGGGGGCCCTTGACTCCCAGCACAAGCTCAGGGCTCCTGGTCGACCCTCCTCTTCCCAGAGCCACGTGCATGTCTGAACGCACCGGGAGCCGGCAGCCGCGGGCGGGTTCCTTCATGCCCAGGTGGCACTGATGCCCGGCTGCCAGGCGCAGGCGCTGCCCAGCCCCAACAGGAGCAGCACACCGAGACCAGGTTTCCGTCCTCAAATACTGGCACTCCCAGGGACACAGGAACCGAGGAGGCCAGCTTCCCAGCTGATGAGAACTGTGCACGGGGTCCTGGGAGAGACTACACTGAAGTAAGCCTCAAGGGCAGAGTGCCCGGCTGTGGGGCTGCTGGCCACATGGTTCTTTGCTGTGAGGCCCTGAAAGGTGCTCGGCTGCATTGCTGGCCTCCACTTGCCAGGGGCTAGCAGGACTCCCAGTGTGATCCATCAAAACTGCACCCAGCTGGGTGGGTGGGGCACACCCAGCAGCTTGGGAGGCTGAGGCAGGAGGATGGAGCGTTCAAGGCCAGCCTCAGCCACTTATCGAGGCCCTAAGCAACTCAGGGAGATCCTGTCTCACAATAAATTATTTAAAAGGTCTGAGGACGTGGCTCAGTGGTTAAGCGCCCCTGGGTTCCATCTTTGATACAAAAAAAAAAAAAAAAAAAACTGCATTGAGACATTGCCAGATGTCCCTCAGGAAGGGCTGCAAAATTACCCCCCATTAAAAAAACACTGTTCTTGAATACTATTTAATAGCCGAGGCTCTGGGACTGGAACCAGATTAGATCCGTGACCCATTTGCTATTGAGTGGAAGCATCACACCGGGGGTAAGTGGAAGAGGCGGACCCCAGTGGGCTGAGGGACCGGTGTCAGGGCAGCAGAATGAAGAGACTGGGCACCCAGTGCATGACATGACTCTGGGTGTCTCTCTGGCTATGAAAGAGAAGCTCTGTCCCCTTCCCACCCCGCCTCTTGGCTATGTGACCCTTCTGCAAACAAGAGAAATCAACCTGACGCTAAAAGTATGACAATGAAGAAAGCAGCACTACCCATGTATAAATCGTACTCTCACAGGTGACAAGGAGGAGCTGTCAAAGGGCTACTCACAGCTCTGGAACAAATCACCCTGATCAAACTATTCCTGAAACCCCACCCTTTGGAAATCTTAGTTTCACTTTTCAGCTAATCATTCCCTTTTGTTTAAGCCTTTTGAGTTCAGGGGGATTTGTTTCTTTATTTTTTATTTTTTTGCAGGAGGACTGTGCTTTACCACTGAGTTACATCTCCAGCCCGATTGATTGATTGATTGATTGAGACAGGTTTTCACTAAGTTGCCAAGGCTGGCCTCAAACTTGCAATCCTTCCGCCTTAGCCTCCTGAATCCCTGAACTATAGGCATGCACACACCACACTCAGCACTTGAGTTCAGTGGTCTGTTTGGTTGGTTTTGATCAATTGTCACCAAAAGCATCAAGTGATAAATCAATTTAGCTCTACAACCTCACGGTAACCCAGAGCCTCTATGCATAAAACAACCCAGCTTTCAGCTGATTTTTCAATCATCCATCATGTTAGGTGCAGGAGACAAAGCAGCCAATAGGAGAAACCTCATTTCTCACCTCACAGGACATGACTTCCAAATAAACCTCTTAGGAGAATCTACACACAGCTGTTGATCAAACTTCTCCATGGAAACCGTCAGGAAATGCACAGGTAAAAAGAGAAGGTCATAAGGACACTGAACCCCACCTAGTGCAAATTTTCAAATTTTAGAAATATCAACCCAGAGGGTCACTTTAGCCTCATCTTAGGACATCTGGAGGCCACACCAAAGTTAAGCGACTGTCTGAGCCATTAACGGCATTGTCTTCTACACTGTTGAGCATGGCAGGCCCAGCTCCACGGAGCTGCCTAGATCTAAGTTCATGAAACATAAATAAAATTCAGAGCTCAGCTCCTGAGCCACAGTGACCACATTTCAAGCTCAGAGCAGCCACATCTGAATAGATGGGACAGCATCAGGAAGTTTCCGCCAGCTGGGCACAGTGTTGCAGGCCTGTAATCCCAGTGGCTAGGGAGGCTAAGGCAGGAGGATCACAAGTTGGAGGCCAGCCTCAGCAACTTACCAAGGTCCTAAGCAACTCAGAGAGACCCTGTCTCAAAATAAAAAAATATTTAAAAAAGGGCTGGGGATGTGGCTCAGTGGTGGAGCTCCACTGGGTTCAATCCCTGGTACAGAGAGAAAAAGAAACCTTTCCATCTTCCCAGTGAATTCTACAGGTCAGGGCAATTTTTCCTCCAGAGATCCCTGTCAATTATTTTCAACTCATAATCAAAACTTTATCTTGGTCTGGGGCTGTGGCTCAGTGGCAGAGGCTTGCCTTAGCATGCGAGAGGCACTGGGTTCGATCCTCAGCACCACGTAAAAATAAACAAATAAAATAAAGGCATGCTGTCCATCTACAACTACCAAAAAAAAAATAAGAATAAAAAAAAAATTTAAAAAACTTTATTTCACAGTTCTGGTGCATAGAAAATCCAAGATCCAGGGGCTGCCTCTGGTGAGTGCCTTCAGTCGACAAAACACAGTGAAAGACCTCACATGGAAACGAGCAAGAGAGGGCCCAAGGTGCTTTGTAACAAACCCACTCCTACAACAAGAAACCCACTCCCAGGAAAACAGCGTGAATCCACTCACGACTCAGTCTTTTTTCTCCCTCTCTTTTTGTTACTGGGGATTGAACCCAGGGGCACTCCACCACTGAGCCCCATCCCCAGCCCTTTTTTCTTTTTTATTTAGAGACAGGGTCTCACTAAGTTCCTTATGGCCTCACTAAATTGATGAGGCTGGCCTCTAACTTGCAATCCTCCTGCCTCAGCCTCCAGAGCTTCTGGGATTCAAAGGGTGTGCCAACGCTCCCAGCTCCCAATCATCTTTAAAAGACTTCATGCCTTTTGCTTTTCCAAAGGCAAGTCTGGTACTAAGAGAAAAGGCCCCCCTCAAGTACGAGACTGATACTAAGACCCTAAAATGATCTTTCATATACACATGGACCCACTATGTGCCCGTAAAATGGCTAGCAGCTCAAATAACACCTTTCCCATTCTTGCTCCCCACCCTCCACTCATGTTATCAGGTGGCTCTGGCCTTCACACAGCCAGGACTTTGTTGCACACTGTGGTACCAGGGCCACCCGCTCCAGGACGCTGGCTCCACAGATCTGAGCTGGCGCCTGGTGAGCCCCGGACTCAGCGACCACTGTCAATCCAGGGCTGTTCTGGGGGCCATTCTGAGAGCTGGGACACAGGACAGCCCTGGGCAGGGAGACATGAGTCAGATTCGCTCACGAAGCCGTCACCTGGGCACTGCCCGAACTTGCAGATCCACTCTCCAGGGCAAAGCTGAGGCGCTTCCCACTCACCCAGGTCCAGTCTGTGTTTCCAAAGCGGATCCTTCTCTCCCAGAAGCTCTGCCTGCCATCTGTCAGCAGCCACCAGATGAGGAGATGGGCCTGGGAAGAGGGCCACGGGCCACAAACACCCCCCACCACCACCAGCACCTGACTTCTGCCTTATAAATCATCATACCTCTTTATACGCCAACCCTGTGATAACACTGTGCTTTCAAAGAGTGTGGTTTCTTTGTTTAATCTAAGAAGAAAAACAGCCACGCGTGCTAGCACACACCTGAAACCCAGTGGTCCAGGAGGCTGAGGTAGGAGGATCGCAAATTTGAGGCCCCCTGGCAGCAACTTAGCAAGGCCCCAAGCAACTCAAGGAGACCCTGTCTCTAAATAAATTTAGGAGAAAAAAAGGGGTAAGGGTACTTTGGGGGTGTGGCTCAGTGGTTGAGGGCCCCTGGGTTCAATCCCAGGTACCCGAAAAAAGACAAGAAAAATAAGTTGATTGGCTCACAGATTGAAACCTATAAAACGCAGGACATATCCATGGGCCCTGTATCCGATCAGAAACAAGTCTCACCTGATGGCCTTTGGCTGGAATGAATGATTACAGATTCCCCCTGCCACCCCATTTTTGCTTAGATAAGCTTAAGATGAAAAACCCTAAATTAGGCTTGGCACAGAGGCACACACCTGTCATCCCAGCAGCTCAGGAGGCTGAGGCAGGAGGATCTCTAGTTCAAAGCCAGCCTCAGCAACTTAGCAAGGCCCTAAGCAACTCAGGGAGACCCTGTCTCTAAATAAAATTCAAAACAGGGCTGGGGATGGGGCTCAGTGGTGGAGTGCCCCTGGGTTCAATCCCCAGTACCACCCCCCCAAAAAAAAATAATAATAACTGACCTAGCTTTTGGCCACCTGTCAGCAACGGACATGTGATCTCACTGTCTCAGTGACATATTGCCATCACAATGCATGAAATAAACAATCATGAAACCTCAGAGGCATGCAAAAGAAAAAAAAAAAAGCACTAATTATCCATGCACCAAAGGCTAGTTCCAAGTCAGCTGGGCTGCTTGCTGGGCAGGTGCATAACTGGAGATTTGCATTTGGGCACATCCATGCTCCTCTCTTTAACAACAACAAAAAAAACAGAGATGTACAGAAATTTTACCAAGGATCACCAGCATTGTGGAATATGAGCTTCATGTGCTGGGGAGTCTGTGCTCCCCAAAAAGTGGCTATCCTAGTAGAGCAGGTTGATCGGATCTTGCAGTAGTCTAAACCAGTACACTCTCCTCAGTTCTGTCTCACACATGAAGTTCTGGATCACATACAGAACAAACCATCTAAAAATGAACTCCCATACAGGCTACTGGAATGTTCCATTCTGGTACGCTTACAGAGGGAGGTTAAGAGGGACCCAAGAAGGAGAGAACGGAGACACACCCCAAATCCAAACGTAGCAAAAATTAAACTGCACACTGGGGCTTTTTGAAGCCTGTTTTCTAGTTTCTATTTTGTAAAGACCTTTCTTTGTTTGGGTCCTTGATAGAAAAATTGTTAAGACTCAACTTCCAGTTGGAATTACCTGAACCCTGTTCCTCAGCCCCGAGCAGCTAAACCTGGCACCCAACATGGATTATGCAATGCAGAACAACCCCTGATGCAGGCAGGAAGGCTCGAAAGGCTACGAGGCTTTCCAAAAAAACACGATTCGACCACGTAACAGCCTCCGGGGCTCACAGTGTGGGAGGGCGTCCACTCTGGGAGAAGAAGTTAGGCAGGGGATTCAGCAGCAGAATGTCCAAAGAGTTGTGTTATTATCAACTTTCCTGTCGCATATCAAACATTCCTAAGTGGTAGACATAAAGTCTATTCATTCTTTTGTATTTTATTTTATTTTTTTGGTACTAGGGATGGAACCCAGGAGCGGGCACTTAACCATGAGCCACATCCCCAGCCCTTTTTATGTGTTATTTAGAGACAGGGTCTCACTGAGTTGCAGAGGCTGGCTGTGAACTCTCAATCCTCCTGCCTCAGCCTCCTGAGCTGCTGGGATTAACAGGTGTGTGCCACCACACCCAGCTCATTCTTTTATGTTATTTTTAATATTAGGATTTTTTTTTCATTCTTTTTTATTTTTTTTTAAACTTTGTTTTATTTATTTATTTTTATGTGGTGTTGAGAATCGAACCCAGGGCCTTTCACAGGCTAGGCAAGCGCTCTACCAATGAGCCACAACCCCAGCCCCCTTCATTTCTTTTATTTTTAAGGCCATACAAATGTCTGAAACCACAGTGAAATCACCTCCGAGCAGAGAACAGATTCGATTCTGTTCCCAAGCCGGGAATTCATATCCATCTGAATGTCAATTTCAAGATGTGTTTCGGCACCAGTTCTAAGCCTTGGCAGTCTGGGACCCTGAGACAAAATATTCCAAGAATTATGATCAGCTGTCAAAATAGACTCTCTCCCAGCTCTTCATGACCAGAATTGGAAGCTGTCACCAGCTGGGCCTCAATGAACCTACATGGACTAGTTTTAGTGCCAAACTAAACCACTTCCAGAATGCATCATTCATTTCGACACACACACACATTTCTTGGCCCTTTTGCTGAGCTGGTCACTCTCCTCAGCCCTGAGAATACAGACATTAAATAAGAAATGTGACTACTCCTCTTGAAGAGATGAAATGTGACAGTTACCCACCAGCAAGACAAATGCATAAGGAGGGAGGGGGGGTGCAAGGGTGTTGTCTGAGATCCAAACGTGGCTCCCAGATGTGTTCTGCTGGGGTCACCCACGTTTTTGAAAGCACTCTGAACTCACATTTTAAAATTGGCAAAGTTCATTGAAAAAAAATAAATAAATAAATCCGAGTCTCTGGGTTCTCTTGCAAACTGGAAAGAGCTAGCAATACTGGACCGATGTTTATTTCATGGCAGCAGCAGGCCAAAGCAGAGTGGCAACTCTTCCCTCTGAACAAAGCAAGCCCTTCCAGTTTACCCCAGTCTCCACCACTCCCTAACGTCCTTTGGAAGAACTAGTCAGTATGAGTCTATCGTGGCTGCTATAAAAACCTAAGTGAAGACCCAGAGCAATCTCACATACATGCCGCAGCAATAAGTTGATGGATTCTATGGAGACGGAGGTGATGTGGAACAGTGAAAGTCTTAAAAAGACAAAATTCATTTGAGCCAACCGTTCTACTTCTAGACACCTATCCAAAGAAAATGCCAGAAGATGTTCACCGAAATGCATGAGGCTATTGATCGAAATGTTGGGTAAAATAGGGAACAACCAGAACAACTTTTAATTATTATCTTTTTATTACAGCATTATAATCATACGTATAGTATTTGGCTCATTTTGACAAAATGATACATGCAAGGCATTTGGTTTCAACCCCCATTCTTTTCCCTTCCCTCCTCCTTACCCCATCCTCTGTTCTATTGATCTTCCTTTCATTCTTTTGTTTTTTTGTTTTTTGGGTACCGGGGATTGACCCCAGGGGTGCCTAACCACTGAGCCACATACCCAGCCCATTTTGGTATTTTATTCAGAAACAGGATCTCACTGAGTTGCTTCGGGTCTCACTAAGTTGCTAAAGCTGGCTTTGAACTTGAGATCCTCAGCTCTAGAGCTGATGGGATTACAGGCATGTGCCACCAGGCTCAGTTTACGGTGTATGCAACCAACTATTTCATTCCGTATTTCTACCCTTTCCCCTCCTCCCTCCCTCCTCCTTGTTCTCCTCCTCCTCTACCAATCTATCCTAAATCTTTATGCTATCCAAGCTCCTTTCCTGCATAAAGAAGGGGTTGCAAGTGTGTCACCCGAGATCCAAAATCTTATTTTTCTCTAGCTTCTACATATGAGAGAAAACATTCAGCTCTTGACTTTTGAGTCTGGCTGATTGCACTAGACATGATTTTCTCCATTTCCATCCATTTACCAGCAAATGCCATGATGTCATTCGTCTTTATGGTTGAGTAGAACTCCACTTTGCAGATATACCACAATTTCTTGATCCATTCATCTGTTGATGGGCACCTGGGTTGATTGCATAATTTGGCCATGGTGAATTGTGCTGCTAATTAACACTGAAGGAACTGTCTCATTATAACCTGCTGATCTTAGCTCTTTTGGATAATACTGAGGAGTGGGATCCCTGGGTCATATGGTGGTTCCATTCCTAGTTTTCTGAAGAGTCTCCACACTGCTTTCCAGAGTGGTTGTACTCATTTACAGTCCCACCGGCACAGTGTATGAGTGTACCCTGTTCTCCACATCCTCACCAACATGTATTATTGTTACTGTTCTTGTTTATTGCCCGGAATAAGATGAGATCTTGTGTAGTTTTGATTTGCCTTTCCCTGATGGCTAGAGATGTTGAACATCTTTTCATATATCTGTTGGCCATTTGTATTTCCTCTTTTGAGAAGTTCCTATTTCAACTGAAAACAATTTAATGCTCATACTCAAAGCATGATTGAACATATTACCAGATGACCAAAAATAGATCCTACAGCCATCAAAATGGCCCATATGCAGTATTTTTAAAAGTCCGTGAGGGGCTGGGGTAGTGGCTCAGTGGGAGAGCGCTTGCTTAGTACATGAGGCACTGGGTTCAAGCCTCAGCACCACATAAAAATAAATACATAAAATAAAGCCATTTAGAAAAAAAGATTTTTTTAAAAAGTACACTGGGCATAGTCACGCACGCCTGTAATCCTAGTGGCTCAGGAGGCTGAGACAGGAGGATCATGAGTTCAAAGTCAGTCTCAGCAAAAGCAAGGTAGTAAGCCACTCAGTGAGACCCTGTCTCTAAATAAAATAGGGCTGGGGTTGTGAAGTAGTTCAGTGCCCCCGAGTTCAATCCCCAGTAACAAAATAAAAAGAAAGAAAGAGAAAAGAATCCATAATATAAGGCAAAAAGAAAAATCCCAGCAAAATAGCAAGTACTACATAATCCTATTTTCATAAGAAAGCTAAACCTACCAATATATATGCAACTGTATGGATGGATGGATGGATAAAAATACAGTGTTAACACATGCATTTCTCTGGGGTGGGATTATGGGCAATGTGTGTATGTTTTCTTTTCATATTAACATCTTTTTGTATTCTATGCATTGTTTATATGCCAAAAACGGTTTAAATTTCATTAGAGATATTATAAAAAAAAAAAAAAACTACGAAAGAACAGACCAACTGCAGATAGTGAGTGATGGTCTTACAAGGTCACAATTCTATTTGAGTTTTTAAAAGATTAGAAACCAAAATTTGCATGCATATGCTTTTTATTTAAAAAAAAAAATGCTCTAACACCAGAGGGAAGGGAATTTTTTTTTTTTTAACAACTTGATCTTGAGCTTTGAATTCTTAACCAAGTCACACAGAACTTCAACAGGCTGATAGTCAGAGGAGGAAATGAACACACTCTCCCTATCAGATGTAAATTCCAAAGGCTCGCCAAGAATCCAGGTGGAAAGAGACGAAATCCATTGAAACCAGGCCAATGTGTCACCTCCCGTGGCCGCATTTCATAAGCAAGAGGCTCAACCACTGCACACATCTGGCCAGAATAAAGGCCCGCCGAAGACCTCCAACACAATTAATTCAATATTTTCTCCACAGTTCAGAATGCTATGACTGGCAGACAACCATCTTCTATCATCACGGAAAAGTCAGACATATGGCTAAGTATATTCCATGTGCCTTAAAAATAAAATGTGGATTTTTTTCTAGCCAACAAGATCTTAGGCAAGAATTTTTTTTTTAATGTAAAAAATAATGCCTACTCGTTACCCTCCAAAGGATTCGACTCCACAGCTATTTCTTGAGCACCTACAGAAGGCAGAGATGACACCATACATAAAACAGGGGTACCGCCTTGAAGAAGCACATGATCCAGGACGGAAGACTGTCACGCCAATCTGCAATGGCAAGGCACTCTTGTGGCTCTTGGAGGAGTCGTGTGCATGCAAAATAAGAGCACCCGCAGTGTTGGTGAAATAGATCAGCAAAGAACAGAAGAAGGAGGCAAATAAGCAGAATTGTTTGAAAATACGTAGTAGCACATTCTGTTTTCTAGCTGGTAAACACTCAGGGATTCCTCTTTCAATTCCTAGGAGCTTCTAGAGTGGGGTCACCAGGCTCCTGTCTAAAACAGGCGCCTCCACAGTGACCCCCACAGTATTTAGGATTCCAGTTTGGGGGGGTCAAGCATAAAGGGCTCCAGGCAATGGGGGAGGGGGGGTGTCAAGACATTTCTATGGTGAAAACCCAAGATAAGAATTTTGGAACCGGGTGACTGTTTGAATCTCTCCTTTATCAGCCGTCTGGATGAACAACTTGGCCTTTACAGCCAATTTTCTCGCAGCTGAAATGAAAATAAGATCCTCTACCCAGGCAAACCCTTTAACCCAAATCTCAGGGACAGGTCGAAAGATCAATAAATAACTCCTACTTACAGCCAGGCATGGTGGCGGTAATAATTCATACTTACAGCCAGGTGGGTATAATCCCAGCGGCTCAGGAGGCTGAGGCAGGAGGATGGCAAGTTCAAGGCCAGCCTCAGCTACTTATCAAGGCCCTAAGCAATTTAGTGAGACCCTGTCTCAAAGGAAAAAATAAAAAGGGCTGGGGAATGTGGCTCCGTGGTTAAGCACTCCTGGGTTCAATCCCTACTACAAAAATAAATAAACCAACAAAGAAATAAATAGTGCTTACAATGGTCAACCCACCACCCCTCATTCAGATTCCCAGGCTAACCATGAAGTGGCACCTTAAGGCAGGATTTCTCAACCTCACCCTCCATGAAATTGGAGGCTGGCTAATTCTCTGCTGTAAGACTGAGCTGTACATTATAGAAGGTTACCATGTTAGGATAGGAGGTCTCCCCCAAAAGCCCCTGTTAAAGCAGGACTATTTAGAGGTGAAATGACTGGATTATCGAGAGCTGTAACCGAATCAGCTCATGGGCCGAGCAGAACATGGAGAGTTTTAGACCCAGCATCTGGATCGGTGGCCACCATCACCGCAGAAGGTCACGGCTGCTCTCATTTTCATCTGGGAGAACTGATGTTCTGCAAGTTCACCTGCCCACGGTCACTCAACGGGAGGGAGAACCAGGTGACTGGCTCCAAACCAGGAAGCCCCACCGCCTCCCAGACATTTTTAGCATAAGAGCCCAGACGTGGTACCAGGAAAATAGAAGATATTGGAGTCACACTCTCAAAGGTCATCCATGTCGAGACTGGCCGACCTGGAATACCCAAGAAATAAGGAGACCCACTGGTCCTCCTTCCACATTTCATCACCATCTGGGAGCTAAGGACAACTATTAGAAACAATTCATCACCTGTGACAATGGGTGGCTTACACCTCCACCCACACGTGGTGGGACTCCACATGTGTGAACCAATCCAGGTGGAGCCGTTTAAAAAGACAGCATTTGATATTTGAAAAATGTTCAATCTCACCAGCAATTAAAGAAATGCACATGAAAGCTACACCGAGATTTCATCTCCCTCCAGTAAGAGGGGCAATTATCAAGAACACAAGTAACTGTAAATGATGGTGAGGATGTGGGGGAAAAAGGTACATTCAGATATGGCTGGTGGGACTGCACATTGGTGAAACCACTCTGGAAAGCAGTCTGGAGATTCTTCAGGAAATCTGGAATGGAACCACCATTGGAACACCAGTTTGACCACCCGTTATCCCACCCCTCCCTTTATACTCAAAGGACTTCAAATCAGCATCATACAGTGAAGCAGCCGAGTCAAAGTTGATAGCAGCTTAATTCACAATAGCTGAGCTCTGGAGCCAACCTAGGTGCCCTTCAACAGACGAATGGATTAAGAAAATTTGGTGTTTATACACAGAAGAATATCACTCAGCCATAAAGAAAAATGAAATTATGACATTTGCCAGTACATGGATGGATCTGGAGAGTCTCTTGCTAAGTGAAATAAGAAAATCCCCCAAAACCAAAGGCTGAATGTTCCCTCTGATATGCAGATGCTGACTCACAATGGAGGGGGGGAGTGTTCACTGGATTGGAGGTGGGGGGGAGGACAGAGAGGAGGGATGGGAATAGGAAAGATAGTGGAAATGAATCAGACATCAGTTTCCTATATTCATCTGTGAACACATGACCAGGGAAACTCCACATCATGTCCAACCACAAGAATGGGATCCTGATTAGAATAAGTTAGACTCCATATATGAATAATATGTGAAAATACATTCTACTATCATGTATAACTAAAAAGAACAAATAAAAAAAACTTTTTTAAAAAAGACAGCATTTGAATCATGCAAGAGAAAAAAAAATGAGGGCTTTTCCTAGACTACAAGAGCTTTCCAGAGAAGGGTGTACCACCATCTGCATCTCCAAGAGCTTGCCTGCTCTCCCCCAGTGCTTTCAGGCAGGAAACACTCAAAATAACAGAAGCCACGCTTTCTTGGGCACTTGCTTTGTGCCAGGCCCCGTGCCCTGTGTTTTACTTAAATCTCTTCGTTTTAATTCTCCATCGACCCTAGAAAGTAGGCTGTGGGTATCATCTCCATGTTCAGAAGGTGAAATCACGGTGCACACAGGGAAGTCTCCTACCCAGGTTACCCAGCTAGTCGAGGGAAAGGCCTCCTTTCCATGCTACCCACCCTGGGCCTAAAATCTGAGTTTACAACATGTCGATGAACTGCTGGCTGTGGATTATTTTATGAGCAGCCCGACAGTCCTGTTAATTCTGTATACAGCAATAACTTTGAGACATGGCTTATGATCAGGGCATCATTGCCTCTGATTGCACCAGCCTGCCACTGTCCATACAGAGAGCCCCGAGTCTTGTTTCCTAACAAACGAAAAGATCAGACTCATTGTGAAGACATAGCCATGCCCCATTTCCAGCACACAATGCCTCTGTCTGCAGTAATAATGAGCTTGATACCTTAGCCACGATAATTTAATTGTCTTACATAACTCAATGTCACAACACCGGAGACGGTGACAGAAAATGTCTACATAGCCAGGCACAATGCTTGTGATCAAAGCAGCTCAGGAGGCTGAGGCAGGAGGATCATGAGTTCAAGACCAGCCTCTAGCCTCGGCAATATTAGTAAGGCCCTGAGCAACTCACTGAGACCATGTTTTAAAATAAAAGATAAAAAGGGCTGGGGATGTGACTCAGTGGGTAAGCACCCTGGGGTCCAATTTCCAGTACCAAAAAAAAAAAGGGTGATGGGGGCAGACAGGACGGCCAGTGGACTGGGGTCGATGGCTGGGCTAGGAATGGCATGCTGTGCACAGGCCTATCCCAGAGTCTAGACTCCCAGGTCCCATTTAAGTCAACAACATGGGCCCTTGTTACTGCCATTTCCCAAATCCACCTAACACCTAAACTCAGCACTGGGTTATTCTTTTTTTTTTTTTTGAGAGAGAGAGAGAGAATTTTTTAATATTTATTTTTTAGTTTTGGTGGACACAACATCTTTATTTGATTTTTATGTGGTGCTGAGGATTGAACCCAGCGCCCTGCACATGCCAGGCGCTACTGCTTGAGCCACATCCCCAGTCCCAGCACTAGGATCTTAAGCCCAAAGACCTCTTCCAGGTTGAGACAGGAGGATCGAGTTCAAAGCCAGCCTCAGCAATGGTGAGATGCAACTCAGGGAGATCCTGTCTCTAAATAAAATACAAAACAGGGCTGGGGATGGGGTTCAGTGGCCGAGTGCCCCTGAGTTCAATCACCGTTACCCAAAAAAGAAAAAAAAATGGATATATGAAAAAGGAGAAATGATGTGGAAAACCTAGTTGTACTTGTCATCTGAACAAAAAGAAAGAATGGAAGATTCGTTCAAGTCTCCAACAAATTTTAGTGAGCACCTATTATCTGCTATTATTACTTTACGCCCTGGGAAACAGGGAAATTAGAGATGTTTTTTATTTCCTTGGAACTGATATTCTAGTGGGAGCAGAAACAGACAAAAAAGAAAAGAAAAAAAAAAGATCATGTGAGAGGCATGCAGGCACAAATGCATGTGAGGAGATGGTTCTGGACCCAAAGAGCCACCCCATAGGCAGTGAGTGGTGTGGCAGAGACCTCAGGCAACCTGGGGAGAACCAGTTACATGCTCTCTTCCCAACTCCAGCTCCATGCATGTGTCATACATCAAAAATCACTCTATAGTCATGTACATATAAAAAGAACAAAAAAAAAACAATGTAAAATCAATAAAATTAATATAATACTTTAAAATGTTCATCTTATGAATTATTTTATCAGAAAAAAAAATCCTTGGGAAGAAGACACCATAAGGTCATTGAGGAGGTCAACAAAGTCCTCCTTAAAGACACACGAAGTCAAGGAGTCAATACTGTGACCATCTAGGGGGAAAGAGGAAGCAAGTCCAGCTCTTCACAGGAAACAACCAAGAAGGACAGGGCACTGTGACTTTAAAGGGGGGGGGGGGAAGAGGGCTGGGAGCTGGACGTGGTGGTGTACACAGTGGCTCTGGAGGAGGCTGAAGCAGGAGGATCCTGAGTTCAAAGCCAGCCTCAGCAACTTAGGAGGCCCTGAGCAACTCAGGGAGACCCTGTCTCTAAATAAAATAGAAAAAGGGCTGGGGATGGGGCTCCGTGTAAGAGCGCTTGCCTAGCATGCACAAGGCCCTGGGTTCCATCCCCAGCACTGCAAAAAGAAGAAGAAGAAGTCCAATCAAAGGAGGGGAAAATATAACAGGACTATTTTGTTACAGAGCTGCTGTCACACCGTCCAACTGGTCCAAGCAAATATACAACACCAAAACAAAACACAGAAATGGACTCCAGTCAACTGCGTGTGGTCCTGACATCTTCCTGCAGTAAAAGAAGGGTCTGGCAACCCTGTCTGGGCTTTTCAATTGGGTCCTATTTATTGTCTCCATCCTGCCTTTCTTTTTTTAAAGTGCGGGGACCATTTCAGTTCCTGAGTAATTTGCAAAACCGCAAAATTCATCTACAAAAAATATGAAAGTGTGACCTGTAATATACCCAATTGGGAAACTCCAATCACACCATTTTGGAGTCTGGGTTATTGGTGGAAGCCCAGCATTTCATAAGCGCAAAGTAGCCAGAAAGAGACCCACCCGCTTATATTGGGCTTAAAGAAACTCAGGCCCTCAAAGAGTGACTTGCCAGGTGACAGCAGGCTCTGGATCCCAGGCCACCTGCCTCAACTGCAGGCTACAGCTTAGGGCCTCGGGACTTAAACCTGAGCAAGCTCCAGCAATACCTCCAGGCTCCACCCCCGGCGTTTCTGGACCAGCCACAGCTGCTGAGAGGGGAGGAGATTTGCAAATCTCCCCCAGGTAAAAGGAAATGCCACCGGGGACTGCAGGACCAGAAGCAAATGTCCCAGGAATGAAGAGCAAGAGTTTCAGCTGAATTCCAGCTCTTTCTGCCACTTATGGTAGCACCCTTGAAAAATTCACCCAGACACTCTGAAACTCAAGTTTCCAACATTTGAGTCCAGTTCAGTGAATTAAAAGGACAGGCTGACCATAAAGCACTACCTTAGCAGAGCGCTTGACATATTCTGTTTTCTTTTTCTTTCTTATTTGGTGATGGGAGGGCTTCACAGGGCTTTTGCACACGCCAAGCACACCTTGGTCAGACATATTTTAAGATAAGAGCTTAAAAAAGGTGAGCTACATTCTATACCAAAGTTTTCCTAATTACATGTTCCCCCCCTATCCACAGTAGAAAGGCCAAAATTCAAATGACAAACAAGATCAAAGATTGGCAAATGCTTGGAACTAATGGCACATTAACAACAGCTTCTTTCATAGCAGTTGAACACCATCAACATTACAAACGCCCACCAGAAAGCAAGAGGGGAACCCAAACTAGCCAATGTGTATAATGGAATACTACTCAGCAATGAAAAGAACCAAAGGCCAGGCACCGTGGCACACACTTGTAACCCCAGTTACTTTGGAGGCTGAGGCAGGAGGATTGCAAGTTTAAGGCCAACCCCGGGGCAACTTCGCAACACCCTGTCTCAAAATTTTTTCAAAAATTTTAAATAGGACTGGAGATGTAGTCAGTTGTAAAGCACCCCTGGGGTCAATTCCCAGCACTGCAAAAACAAAAATAAAGAATGATGCACAAAAATGTGAAATCTCCAAAATATTTTGTTGGGTAAAAAAAAAAGCCAGACAGAGCCGGACATGGTGGCACACACCTGCAATCCCAGAGGCTCAGGAGGCTGAGAAAGGAGGATAGAGACTCCAAAGCCAACCCTAAGCCTTAGCAACTTAGTGAGACCCTTTCTCTAAATGAAATATAAAAAAGAGCTAGGGATGTGGCTTGGGAGTGAAGGGCCCCTGAGTTCAATCCCAGTCCAGTCCCCCTCTCCTCAAACAAAGCCAGACACAATAGAGTGCACACGACATGACTTCTCTTTTTATAAAGTTGGAGAACAGAGAAATCTACGATAAAAGAAATCAAAGAGTCTTTAGTAGAAGGGATTAACTGGAAAGAAACAGGAGGGAAATTTCTTGGGTAATGGAAATGTTCTTTATCTTGATTGCAGCGGTGACAACATGAACATATACATTTGTCAAAACTCATCAAATGAGACACATAAGATCTGTGCAAACTTGATTTAAACATTACACAATATACACATGTAATGAAACGTCCTACAGTAACCATGAATATATGCAACTTTGATCTTTTGATGTATCCGTTAAAATTTTTTATGTATTAATTAAAATTTTAAAAAGACACTGGTACCGTGGTGGTGCATGCCTCCGACTTGAAAGGAGGAAATAGGAGGATCAGAAGTTCGAGGCCAACCTGGGCAATTTGGGGAGACCCCTGTCTCAAAATTTAAAAAAACACAAAGGGCTAGGGGTATGGTTCAGAAGTCGGGTGTGGCTAGATTCATGCCCAGGCATGCTCTACATGCAAAAAAAATTTTAAAGATTATTTTTTTAAAAAATTGTGCAGCCAGGTATAGTGGCACACCCCTGTAAATCCCAGCAGCTTGGGAGGCTGAGCCAGGAGGATCACGAGTTCAAAGCCAGCCTCAGCAACTTAGAGAGGCCCTAAGCAACTCAGCGAGACCCTGTCTCTAAATAAAATATAGAATAAAGGGCTGGGGATGGGGCTCAGTGGTTAAGTGCCTCTGGGTTCAATCCCTGGTACAAAAAAAAAAAAAAAAAGTTGGGCATCTTACTATAGTAAAATGATACCTTAATGCAAATTTAAAACAACATGAATATATATAAAACACACACACACATATATATATATTCACATATGTTTTTAAAGGTATTTTGTGACAAAGGATTGACACAAGATGAACAAACAACTCCAGCCCAGAAGGTTCATGTAGTTTGATTCCCCCACAGCCCAGTCCTGCTTGGTAGAATACCATTTGCTATGGACTATTTTGGTCCATGCATCTTTCCAGAGAACTGCCATGAAACAGAATCTTCTCCCACAAGACAAACCATGACATTTCCATACTGACAGTGCCCACCGTGACCCCTGTCCCTGGGAGAGGCTAACTCACACAGAAGTTAACATTTTGCTTTACTGTGTACCAAGAATGAGCCTCCCTCCTCCAACGAAGATGCTGTAAATGAGGCAGAACTCTGTCATGTGATTAAAATCACATTCTCACCATGAAGGAGGGAATGGAGGCTGGGTGGAATGGTTTCCAGGGCCACCTCTTACTGTGATGAAGTCCTCCGATGAGCTGGCTCTGCCCAGGTGATTATTACAAGAAGTTGCCGTCACACTGTCAGGGGACCCAGGCTATTCAAGTCTCAACAGTCAGCATCTTTTTTCTATCAACACAAATAGGTTCAAAAACCAGGCACGATGGCTCACGCCTGTCATATCCCAGTGGCTGGGGAGGCTGAGGCAGGAGGATCTCAAGTTCAAAGCCAGCTTCAGCAACTTAGCGAGGCCCTAAGCAACTCAGGGAGATCCTGTCTCTAAATAAAACACAAAATAGCACTGGGGATGTGGCTCAGCGGTTGAGTGCCCCTGAGT
The DNA here is from genome assembly GCF_052094955.1 of Ictidomys tridecemlineatus. Classification (NCBI taxonomy): domain Eukaryota; kingdom Metazoa; phylum Chordata; class Mammalia; order Rodentia; family Sciuridae; genus Ictidomys; species Ictidomys tridecemlineatus. The sequence continues at coordinate 56,177,006 of NC_135478.1, forward strand.
TCAGTCCCTGGTACCCACCCACCCCCCCCCAAAAAAAAAATAGATTCAAAAGCATGCAAACAATTACCCCTGCTGTCCACATCCCTGGGCACTAAGAATAGTCTGGAGCAAAGGACATTAACACTCAGAAACACTGCAGTTTCCTTCAAACCCAGAGGTGTCTGATCCTAAACCTTCTCCATAATCTCACCCAACTTTCCTAAATTCCACGAATGAGACAGCCCTGGGCCCAAGCCTCCAATCCCTCTGATTACTTGTGGAAGGGTGTGGCTCACCCACAAGCATCTTGCACACTGCAAATGAATCCCAATTCAGTACCCATTACACACCACCACGGGATGGGCAGGAACCCCAGCCCATTCATCCTCTGCCCTTACTCCAAAATGGCCCTGAACTGAGATCTGCATCTGTTCCCATAAAAATGCCTGACACAGTGTTTTCTCTGAAGTTCCATCAGGTCATCTTCATCCATTAACTGGCATTAAAGTCATAATCCAGGCTCCCAGGTAGATAAATAAATAACTGCTCAAATTCAACTCAAACATGAAAATAATAGCAAATCTTTATTGAGCACTTACTATGTATCAGCACTGTCCTGGGCATGTTCCCCTCATTAGCTTATGTAATAATACCCACAAGCTGGTTTACAGATAAGAACCTAAGAATATATCATGGGGCAAGGCAATGGGACCTTGGCAAAAAGAGAGATGTGCCAATGAAGTTCTTGGGTCTTTTCCCTTCAGTGAATCCACCACCTGTATAGAAATGAGGATCACAGTTAAAACACACACACACACACACACACACACACACACACAAAATATCTGCTCATCTTTGCAGAATGGTGGAGGACTTCCTGGAGGAGGTGTCCAGGTGGAAGATTAGGACATAAATGACACTTTTCCATTAAATTCAGCCCTCAAAGCTACCAAAAGGCCAGGCTTACCAGCACACCCCCACCCATCCCCTCCTCCTCCTCCTCCTCATCTGGAAGAGGCCTGTTTCTAGAAAGGACTAGCTCAGCCCAGCCCTCCTTTCTTTTGACACATTCCTGCAGCTGCTGGCCTTCCTATGGAAACATATGGAAACTTTTCACCACATTCAGCTCCACCACCTCCTTTGGTGCTTTCATTGAGAACCTGCGTCACAGTGCTGGGCTGCACCCGGCTCCCTGTCAGGACTTCAGTCCTTCTCACATGGGTAACAGGGGACAGTCCTTGCCTAGACCACACTGAGATGTAAGGGACCTACCACCACCACCAGCAGCAAATGCATCTTTTGAAGCGGGTCTTTCCTCCTGTACCGACTTCTGATAGAGGAATTTGCTTTCCTTACCTCCTCAAAATCAGCACACACACACACACACACACACACACCCCAGCCCCTAAGTACCGTCCCCAATCCCTCCCTCCTCCTCAGAGCTTAAAGCTCTGGCAACAAGGGAATAGCTTCTGATGGTTGTGTGACCTTGGATAAGTCGCCTAACTAATGTCAGTCCTGGTTTCCTTATTGGTAATAGGGGTTTTATTTAAAAAAAAAAAAAAGTGGATCTTAGAACTGCGAATCAGAATGAGATGTGCAAATCGAGCATTTCACAGAGAGTCTCGCACTAGTCAACTGTCAGTGAACAACTGTGATCATCATCATCAATCATGAGGACGGTGACGGTGGCCCGTAAACTTGGACTAGATTGGCGCCCAGAGCGAAACCCTCCTCCCCCTCCCCCCACACCGCGGTGGAGACACATGCGTCATCCAGCTGTGGGGTGAATGCAGGCTCTGCACCGGGGGATCAGGAATCTCCCGGAGGTCACAATAGCCCCCCTGGAGGGGATTCAGGATGAAGCTAGTTTTCTGATTGAAGAGATCCAAGAAATCGTAGCCCCTCTCCTTCCAGACACCCAATCACCAGGTCTAGAAACTGATTTCGTGGAGCAAGAATGGCCAAAAGCTACTCGCGCTGCATCACTCCCCCCCCCCGCCCCAAGAAGACAGGGACGCGTCCACCACTGCCCCTGACTCAGTTCCCCAAGTCCCCTTCAGGCTCAGTCGAAGCTGGCTGAGATAACAGGTTGACAAATCGGGCCGGGAAACATCTCCCCGCTCCCTGGCGCAAATGCAGCCGGTACCCAAACGCAGGTGGGCAAACGACCCACAACCTGGCAAGAACTTTCGCTATTTCGCCACCACCGGGGCGCACGGCCTCAACTTCTCTCTGCTGCGCTCCCGAGAAGGAAAGCGGGAAGTCGGGATGGTGGGGGCACCCCACAAGCCTCCCCTGTTATCTGGGGTGCGCCCCCCACAAGGGCACGCCCCGTCTTACCTGGTCTGACGGCTTTGAAGGTGACGGCCTCCTTGCAACTGTCGATGACCCCCAGCACGTCATAGCGGGGCAGACCGGACACCCGGATCCCCTGCACCTCCAGAAGCAGCTCTCCTTCGCTCAGCTTCGGGCCCTCGCCACCGCCGGGAAGCCCCGCCACCTCGGTGGCCGCCACCGCTCCAACATATGGAAACTCCCCGTTCTCCGCGCCCCCCAGCACCGTCACCCCCAGCTCGCCCTGAGGTCCCCGCTTCACGGTGCATTCGTGAACCCTGCTAGTCCAGTGGTTCTTTTTCTGGATCACTTTCGACATGATGAGTTGAAACCCCTCCTCCTCCAAAAAAAAAAAAAAGAAAATAATAAGAGTAAAAATGAGACAGGTGCCCCCCACAGCACGAGCCCCCAAGTCTCCTCGGGTTCATAGGAGAAACATCTCTCCCCCAAATCACTCCGCGGGAGAGCCCCTGGGCAGCCTCGCGCCCCTGCACACCCTCGCGCACTCAAGCCATCATCATAAAACAAACTTTCTGGGCTCCTCCGCGAGCCCTGCACAGGCGCCCGCGAGCTTTGTTTGCATTCCGGTGCCTCTCGGTCCACGTTCCGGCGCCCGATCGCGCTCTCCCGGGCCAGAGTCCACTCTGCGCCTCTCCGAGGATTTTTTTTTTTTTTCCCTTCCTCTCTTCCTTTCTTTCTTGCCTTTTTAGAAAACGCGGCGCCTCCTCTTTGCTTCCCGCCCGGCTCGCCACTCCTCGCTGGCGGGCTGTTCCAGAGGACGAGGGAAGCCCTTCCAGCCAGTTGCTGGGAGCCCTGGAGACGCGGCTGCGGGGCGGGGGTGGAGGGGACCGGAGGGAAGTGCCCGCGGCCCCTTTAAGCAGATACAAAGGCTAGACTTGTTTTGTTACAGTTCATTCTATTCCGCGCCGCGGAGCTCAGCGGCCCGGCGAGAGGAGACGCGCGCGCATGCGCCCCGCGGCAGCCTGCCGGCCCGCCGGCCCCGCCCCTCCACCCCGCAGCCTGAGATTCCTACGTGCTTCCCGTTGGGTCCTAAGACCGACCCCCACGAGAAGCCCGCTTGGCCCCTTTTTCCGACACCCCTCTATTTCCTCCTCCTTTTCTTGCAAACCAATCGACTGGGCAAGTGGCTTTGGGGAAGAGGGAGGCGCGCAGTGTTTTACCCCAACTCGCGGACCCAGGCGGTGTGTCTTTGGGGACAGGTGGGGGTTGGGGAGGCTCGCACACTCTCCCTGGCGCACACTCACGCACACAAGCACGCCCTCGCGCCAGCCCCAAGCCTCCTGGACGCCCTCGGCCAGTGGCTGGCCACGCTGTCGGTCACCAGCCGGGCTTGTCCACCGCCTCCGCCACATTTCCCTCTAAAACCTGGGACCGATTTGGAGACGCGCTGCTCCCCGCCTCCCACTGGGCACGGGGTCTGGGCGCCGGGTCTGGGCGGGTGTCCTGCGACCCTGGGAAGGGGGACGGTGGGTTCCCCAGAAACCCCCAACTGAGATCCCGGTGCGCTTCAAAGGCGCCCACACGCACAAACACCCTCATCCTTAAACTTTGGGCCAACTTTTTAGGATCTGGGCAAACTAAGAGGGGGAGAGAAGCCAAAGGCCAGCGTGGTCTTCGACCTAAGGTACCCATCTGGCTTTTCCACTGTCCTTCCTGCAAAGACTGCGGCCGCCGGTTCTCTGCCCCGGGCTCAAGTTCCTGGTGGAGCCCGAAAGCCTTCGAACTTAAGGGACAGCGAATAAAGATCCCCACGGGTATGGGACGTGCGCCCGCGTCCTAGCGCCCGCAGGGGTGTGGGCGCGGCGGCCACCTCTCGGAATCCGCGGCCCCGGGGTCCCTACGGCGCCAGCGCCGCCCACAGGCGGGGTGGAGAGCGCCTGTGCCCGCCTGGCTGGGGACAGGAAGACCAACTCCACACCAAGTCCAAGTCGGCTGTCCCCTCCACCTGCGGAGAGTGGAATGCCACAGCGGTGTGATCAGGGTTGAGGGCTGGGCTCTGGCGATCGCGACTTTGAACTAGTTCCATGACCTCTCGGAGCCTTCACTTCCTGAGGGCCATAAATGACAGAGTTCTTGGGAGAACACTTGCAAGGTGAACATTTACAAAATGGCATATAACTACAGAAACTCATTGTACATTGGGGAAGAGAAATAGGACGTTTTCGCGGTAGATGGTGACAATAATTCATCTTCTCCTTTCTAGAATTTAAAAAATATAACCATACATTTATTTTTATTTTATTATTTTTATTTGATTGATTGATTGATTGATTTGCACCGGGAATTGAATCCGAGGGCACTTACCACTGAGCCACAATCCCAGCCCTTTTTATTTCTTATTTTGAGACTGGGTCTCACGAAGTTGTGGAGGCTAGCCTTGAACTTGCGATCCTTCTTCCCCAGCCTCTGGAATAAATGGAATTAAAGGCATGAACCCTGCCCGGCCTTATTGTCTGTTGTCTATATCCATCTGTTGGGCTCAACCCTGACTGGATCAAATGAGGAGGGCCGTCAAAGGTAAAATCCAGCAATTGAAAACTCAAGGATGGAACCTACCATCTATAGACTTTTAAGTGGTGCTGCTATACAATATGGAGAATCACAGGTTCAGTATCTTGATTCCTGAGCATTTTGTGTCATAGGCCCATTTAGAGCCTGGGACGCATCTCTATGGAGCATGCACTCCATGAGGGCAGGGAACTTGGCAGAGTTTGGCTTATTGATGTAACTCACTGCTCACATGTTGCTCAAATGAATTCTACCACATACACACACACACACACACATACACACAAACATCGTGCATACCACATTTAGAGAGGAGTCTCAGATTCCTGTACAAATCACTAGTAAGCTGGACCTTTTGTGTTTCCCCGTCTTACTATTCTATAGTCCAACCACATCCCATCATTTGCAAAAATCTCCTACCTACCTAAAATTGTGAGTTCCACATGACTCTCACCTCCACCTAGGCAGTCCTGGTGATGAACACAACCAGGTGGCTTGTGACTCCACCTGCTACAGCAACATCTACCATCCACGACTCCTTGCAACAGCTGAGGAGGGAACAGGATTTAGAACTTAGCATACTTCTAATTATATTTTTTAATTGATTTATTTCTTTTGCAGTGCTGGGGATCAAGCCCACGGCCTTGCACATACTAGGCAAGCCCCCTTCCACTGAGAAATACCCACAGCTTATGCTTCAAGTTTCAAATGTGGAAAAAGAAATGTCTGGGGGGACAGAGTGCAGGATGGGAAGGGGAAGAGGACATATTATAATCAAGGAAAATTAGAGAAATAATTTGAACCTTCAAAACAGCCCATTTCCAGGTTCTAGAAGCTTAGGGTGTTCCTTCTGACACTTCCTGTCTACTGTGTTTCACCTACACTCATTTCTGTGTCCCAGAGCAGAAGCAACTGCAAGACAATCATGTATGTGCCTTCTATCCAACCTTGAAATCTCATCTTGCCCGGGCACAGTGGCACACACTTGTAATCCCAGGGAGGCTGAGGCAGGAGGATCGTGGGTTCAAAGCCCGCCTCAGCACTTAGCGAGACCCTAAGCAACTCAGTGAGACCCTGTCTCTAAATAAAATAGAAAAAGAGCTGGGGATGGGGCCCAGATGTTAAGTGCCCCTGAGCCCCATCCCCAGCCCTATTTTGTATTTTATTTACAGACAGGGTCTCACTGAGTTGCTTAGGGGTCTCGCTAAGTGCTGAGGCGGGCTTTGAACCTGCGATCCTCCTGGCTCACCCTCCTGAGCTGCTGGGATTACATGTGTTATTGGATGTAGTCACCACAATCATGTGGTGTAAGCCTTACCAGGAAGAATCTTAATTTTACCACTGAGCAAAGGGAAGTTTGGAAACTCAAGAAACTTGCCCAAGAGCTTAACAGTAACAAAGCCAGAATATAAACCCAAGGCACAACCCGAAGCCCACGCTTAGAATGCTGCACCTTGAGAGGTTGTAACCATGTAACAGAATTAGGAAAACAGCATTTTTTTGTGGGGGGGGGAAGGGCCTGGAATCGGCCACATAGTGCATACACAATAATTTAGTCACCGTCCTATGTCTTCCTTTTAGTATGAAGGAAGATAGCATTCCACTCTGGAACACAATGTCCTGTTTCCCATCTTGGGACTCTGAGACTTTGAAGTTCAAATAATTTATGGACAAATAAAGAGGATTAATTTGCAAACATTTCTGCACAGTTGGAAGATCCAGGGCTGCAGCACAGGTACTGAGCTAAACAAAATTATATTGTCGCAAACATCAACAAGGAACTCTTTCATCTTTCTTTCTTTCTTCCTTGTTTTTGTTTTTTGGCAGTGCTAAAGATTGAAACCAGGGCCTGTACATGCTAGACAAGTGCTCTCTACCACTACAAGCTACTACCTTCTTTGCTCCCCCTCTTTTTTTTTTTTTTTTTGGTACTGGAGATTGAACCCAGGGTTGCTCTACCACTGAGTTACATCCCTGGACCTTTGTATTTTTTGCTTTCAATTGGGGTCTCACCATACTGAAGCTGGCCTCAAATTTGTGATCCTCCTGCCTCAGCCTCCTGAGTACTAGAATTATATTACAACGCCCAGCTCATACCAGTTTCTAAAGGTGAAAATTATCTCCTGCCCTGGAACAGTGAGCCCTGTAGCAATCATTTGAGGAGACCTTATAAGCTCCTCCCTTATTACACAGTTGTTTGTGTTTGGTTTTAATACTGGGATTGGACCCACGGGCATGACTTCCCAGGCCCTTTTAATTTTTTATTTTGAGACAAGATCTTGCTATGTTGCTTTGGGCCTCACTAAATTACTGAGGCTGGCATTGAAATTGCCTTCCTCCTTCCTCAGACACCCCAAGTCTCTGGGATTTCGGGTGTGCACCACCATGCCCAACAACAATGAACTCCTAATAAACACAGTAAGCTTAGATGAGAAGTCAGCTGTAACAATAAACTCTCATCAAATCGAGATCTTACTTTTCATAGAACTAGTTCTATTTGAAGGAAGGAGAAAATGCATGCATATGAAATGTTCTTTTCTTCAATTTCTCCCAAATTGATTTCTTTCCCAAGTTTTCTAGTTGTGATGAAAGAAAGTTATAATTTCAGTCTACAGTGGTATGTTACTTCATTTTTCTAAGAATATGAGGATGGGAAATTTGTTGGTCAGCTATGGGAAAAGGAGGGACATATAAGTTGGTTATTTTTTAATTCCTGAAGAATGCAATCAAGAGGCATACATTAGCTGGGTGCAGTGGCACATGCCAGTAATCCCAGTGGATGGGGAGGCTGAGGCAGGAGGATCAAAAGTTTAAAGCCAACTTAGCAAGGCAACTTAGCAAGGCCCTAAGCAACTCAGGGAGGCCCTGTCTCTAAATAAAATACAAAAAAGGACTGGGGATGGGGCTCAGAGGTAAAATGCCCCTGGGTTCAATCATATATATATATATATATACACACACACACACACACACACACACACACACACACACACACCTAATGAGATTGCTATTATCTTGCACATAGGAAATTCACACTTTCTTGAGAATGGACCTTTGTATATCTCTTTTATTCCATCAGTCACAAACTCTGCAAAAATACAGTAGTTTGAACAATATGGTAGATGCTCAAGTAGTAATGGATTTTATTATCAAAGGACTGTGGTGGCCCACTCCTGTAATCCCAGCAGCTTAGGAGGCTGAGGCAGGAGCATCTGGAGTTTAAAGCCAGCCTCAGCAATTTAGCAAGGTCCTAAGCAACTCAGTGAGACCCTGTCTCTAAATAAAATATAAAAAGGGCTGGGATGGGGCTCAGTGGTTCAGCTCCCCTGGGTTCAATCCCTGGCACACACACACAAATATGTATATGTATGGGTGTATATATATATGCATATACATACATATGCATATATAAAACATTACCCTATATAACTGGCAAGACCAGAGGTGAAACTAGTGTTCAGCATCATCTGGTTGAAGAAGTCCAAGTGATGTTCTTAGGTGTCTTCATCTCTTAGATCCCCTTTCCTATTGTTCTTCTCATCCTCTCCCACTCCTACCTGAGAGGACAACCACAAACAGCATCCACAGTCCATGCTTAGCAACCCCAGCAGTAAGGAGATTTTCACTAACAGGAGAGAAAAGAAGTCAGAGAAATTTTAGCCTCTGCTAAAGCAATTTCAGTTGTTGAGAATGGAAGTACTGACTGCTCTTCAGGGTTTTTAACAAATAAGCATGAGTCCAAAAGCAGGGGCTGGAGATGTAGCTCAGAGGTAGAACAAGTACCTGGCATGGGTGAGCGTCTAGGTCAATCCCCAACATCCCCCCAAACCCTCAGCTGTGTGACTGAGCCAGGCAGAGTGTGTGTGGACTTGGGACTACTTGGGAAAACTTCATGCAGATGAGTTCCTCTGCACACTCTTAATTGCCTTTTCTGCAACTAAAAGTTCCCCCCAAAAATCAAATGTAGTGGGAGTTTGATTTCAGTCAAAGCTGCAGTGGTTGGCCCATATTTTTGTAGATATTTTAAAGATATCCTGAAGCTGGCAACATTGCAGTATTAAACCCTTTACAATGGAAACCAGTGGAGTATTATACTTGTTGAGTACACATGGCTTGTTAAACCACAGACCATCGATTTCAAATGTTCTCAAGTGAGCCTTGAGTTTCTCTGAGGCTAAGTTGAAGAAGAGAATTATCTGTTGCAAGATGGACCGTGACAGTTGAATGTCGGGTAGATGAGTTTTATTCATTCATTCTTTCATTTATTCAAAGGCAAGAAAGTTCTAAGGGAAACCTTAAGGTATCCTAGAAGACCTCTCATTAGGAAGGACTGTAATTCGTAAACAGAGCTTCAGAAAATAAAGGTACCATTGTTAGGAGAATTTCTGACCTCCTCCCCTCTGATTTATTTTAACGGTATTTGAAGAAGTGAAGGGTGAAGTTCAGTTTTATGATCCCATTATGGTACTCGAAGGTGTGTTTTATGGGAAAAATTCATAGAGGTCTCAGATGGTGAGAGTCACCCTCAGATGCGAGAGTCACCCCCAGCATGAATATATGATTCCATAAAGCTCTATCTTGCCGTGAAGCTGGTCTCACCAACAGAAGGTGAGGTTTGGGAAAATGACTCAGGACCATGAAGCAACCTGGCATCTGAGCAATCTCATTCCATGAGCTATGCCATCTTTGGAAAATTCTTCCTCACCAAATGATGTAGCTGAATGCACGAGGACCCCCCAAACCATACTACTCACTACTCCAGATTTAGCACATTCCTGGAATTTTAAACTCATTTTTATAAAGTGTTACTCAGGTAAGGAGAAGCTTGGCCAAACCCAGAGTGGTTGTGAGCAATTGTATTGTATCTCAGGGAGTCATGCCCAAATTTGGAGTCTTTGTATCCTGAACATTCCTGACACTCCTTGGCTCAGGATCTCAGCCTGCCCAAGTCGGAGTACTTAGAGGATTTTAAATGCAGCAGAGAACTGCTGAATAAGTCTGTGTTGGAAGATTCTGCAGTTTTTTGGTTTTAGTTGTTGTTGGTTTTTTTTTTTTTTGGTACCAGAGATTGGCTCCACCACTGAGCCGCCACATCCCCAGCATATTTTTTTTTTTTTTTTTCCGAGACTGGGTCTCACTGAGTTGCTTAGGGCCTTGCTAAGTTGCTGAGGCTGGCTTTGAACTCTCGATCCTCCTGCCTCGGCCTCCCGAGCTGCTGGGATGACAGGTGTGCGCACTGCGCCTGGTTGCAGTTTTAATTACTAAGTCAGCCCTCTGCGTTAGGGGATGCACAAGCTGGCATGTGCTTGGGAACATTTCTGCTTCCAGACTCACAGCATCTGCATTTTTCAGATGTTTGACCTTGATCTCCTGACCTTGCCTCTAGAACTCTGAGAGTGCCAGGACCACTCACAGCTGAGTGGTGGAAGCAAACACTAGACCGAGAGCGATGCTTTTTTTTCTTCTCTCCACTCGAATCCAGGGTTACCCTGTGTTAGTCTCAATTCACCTTCCTTCCGTTGTTCATTTTATTTTCACCTCTAGTCTCAGTATCAGTTTACTTTTTGAATTGACCGCATGAAACTGAGAACTATTACAGCCATGCAATCCCTTGGCTAAGGCAGGCTGGCATTTCCTGACACTGCTCTCCAGATGGCTGAGGACCTCTCTAGGTGCATGTTTTTTCAAACTTTTATGATTGCTGTTCACAATAAGAAACGTATTTCCCATCAGTTCCCGTGCACACGTGCACATACACAAGGAAACCGAGGTTCCGTGAAACCCCACTCATCTTTCTGCATGGGTGACAGCCCACGGTCAGTGGATTCCTTCACCCGTCCCTGTATGACTCATCAGCTGGGGATGGTTTTCCATTTTTAAATGGATGAAACACATTGAAAGAAAAATAACATTTATGTGGAGACACATTTACCACATGGCATGCACTGCTATAAATCTTTGCATTTATTGTCTCATTAACTCTTTGCGATAATTTGTCCTTGTCTTAATCAAGATCGTGAGCATAATAGCAATGGTGGCTAGTTTCCTAGCAAGTGTCTGTTGTGCTGAGCATGCTGGTATATGCTTTATGTAGTGCATTTATGGAGTCCTTTCTGCTTTGGAAGGCAGGGAGTGTTCCTGTTTTACAGATGAGGAAACAGAGGATTGAAAAGCTACATAACTCGCACATGATCACATCCCTAGGAAATGTGCTTGGGATTTGATCCTAGTTTTCTCTGCTCTCAGACTGATGCTTTTGAGGATTGTTGACTTTAGTAGCTTCTTGCCCACCATCTGACACATAGCATGGATTTCATGCATATTTAAAGAATGAATAAATGATATACATGTATGAATGAAGGATGCTGAGAAAATGAGTGTCTTCCCATGGATCCTGACCAGTTATGGGAACAAAGACAAACTAAGTGATTGCTCTGTGCTTTCAAAGCAAGCAAAGTAGCATCTCAGTTATTGAGTGTTTTCTATGTGCTAAGTATAATAACTTGATCCTTTTAATGACACACGAGGAGATAAATATTATCCCTGCTTTAGTAATGAAGAGACTGAGGTTCAGAGAGGTTAAGTACCTTGCATAAGATGACATAACCAATGTTCAGACCTGGTATGACTCAGAACATGTCCCTAACCTCTGTTCTAGGTACTTCTACTTATTAATTTCTGCTCTGACTGTAACATGATTCCATAGGCAAAACAAGCAATGTGCCAGAACCTTCCTTAACAATGATTCTGTACTCCAGTGGCTCATTTTTCTATCAAAAGATTCAAAACCCAAGGTGGAAGGTGTAATAGAGATAAGAGATACCTTCTAGTATGTTTTATATAGCGATTGTGTTAATAAATAGTGTTACATATTCTTTGCAATTCTCTGTGAATCTAAAACTGTTCTAAAAATTAAAAATTAGTTTAATAAATCACCATGAAGCCCGTGAAAAGATGTCCAACATCATTAGTCACTAGGGAAAGGTAAATCAACACCACAGTAAGATTCCACTGTACACCCACGAGGAAGGGTATATATATTTTTAATGGAAAATAACAAATGTTGGTGAGGATCTAAAGAAGTTGGAATCCTTTTTTTTTTTTTTTTTTTTTTTTACTGCAGGTGGGATTATAAAATGGTGTAGTTCCTGCAGAAAACCATTTGGTAGGTACACATATAGCAATTTCAAGGTGTATATACCCTAAAGAATTGAAAACAGGTGTGTGAGAACAACTTGGGAGTGCTCACAGCAGCATTCTCTCAAGAATCCAAAGGTGGAGACAACCCACATGTCTTTCAGCAGAGAAGACAAAGGGTCTCCCTACAGTAGAACATTATTCACTTCTAAAAAGGAGCCAAGTACTGATACAGGTGTTTTAGCAAGATTTTTCACTGCTGTGACCAAAAGACCTTTTAAGAACAATTTTAGGGGAGGAAAAGTTTATTTGGGGGCCGGGGTTTCCGAGGTCTCAGTCCACAGACAGCAGGCTCCACCCCTCAGGGCTCGAGGGGAGGCAGGACATCATGGAGGAAGAGTGTGGGGGAGGGAAGCAGCTCACATGGTGATCAGGAAGCAGAGGGAGAGATCTCTGCTCAGCAAGGACAAAACATATACTCAAAGACATACCCCCAATGACCCACCTCCTCCAGCCACACCCTTCCTGCCTCCAGCCACCACCCAGTTAATCCCTATCAAGGGATTAACGCACTAATTAGGTTAAGGCTCTCATAATCCAATCATTTCACCTCTAAACTCTCTTGCATTGTCTCCCACGTGAGCTTTGGGAGGTCACCTCATATCTAAACCATAGCAGAGTGCTAAAACAGGAAATAACCAGTGTGGCGTGATGGAGCATGCCTGTAATCCCAAAGGGAGGCTGAGGCAGGAGGATCACAAGTTTGAGGCCAGCCTCAGCAACTTTGTGAGCCTCTGTCTCAAAATAAAATAAAGAGGCTGGGGATGTGCCTGAGTGGTTTCCTGAATTTAATTCCCAGTACTGAAAAGTAACAACAAAAGCAAGAAAAAAAAAAAAAAAGGAAAAATCCATGAAAAAGATCATGTTAAGTGAAAGAAGGAAAACATAAAAAGGCTCCATATTGTAGTGACTTCATGCGTACGAAATGCCCAGAATAGGCAAATCCAGAGAAATGGGAAATAGACTAGTGGCTGCCAAGACCTGGAGAAAGGGATGAGGAGGGGAGGGTCCTGTTTAATATTTATGGGACTTCTTCTGGGAATGATGAAGAGTCTCTGAAACTCGATAGTGATGATTGGCGTGGTGGTAGGAATTTACTAAGTGCCACCGAACTGTGTACTTTAAGATGGTTAAAATGAGGGTTGGGGCTGGGGCTAGAGCTTAGTGGCTGTTTCCCTAGCATGCATATTAGTCCTTGGGTTTGATCCCCGGCACTGCAAGAATATATAAAAAAAAAAGTGGGCAGGGTGCAGTGGCGCATGCCTGTGATCCCAACAACTCAGGAGGCTGAGGCAGGAGGATCACAAATTCAAGGCCAGTCTCTTGGTGAGGCCCTAAGCAACTCAGCAAGTCCCTGTCTCTAAATAAAATACAGAATAGTGCCCCTGGGTTCAATCCCCAGTAACCAAGAAAAAAGAAAGAAAGAAAAAAAAAGTGGGAGAGGGGCTGGGGATGTGGCTCAAGGTGATAGCGCGCTCACCTAGCATGCATGAGGCACTGGGTTCAAGTCTCAGTACCACATAAAAAAATAAAGATATTGTGTCCATCTAAAACTAAAAAGTAAATATTAAAAAAAGGAAAAAGAAAGAAGTGGGAGAGGTTGTTAAAATGTTGAATTGCATTTCAAGTGAATTTTACCTCCATTTGAAAAAAAAAAAAAAAACACTGTAACACCATTAAAAAAATATGATACCCGAAAGCAATATAGAATGTGCTACACTATAATAAATAACATAAATAATGTGTACTATAACTGGCAATGATTAAAAAAAAAAGTTAAACGTTACAGGAAATACCAACACCCAGGATGGCATCTTGATTGACAGCTTAGGCCTTTGTAACTGGCAGCTCTAGAACCAAATGACCAAACGCTGTCACACAATGGCAAGTTTTATAGCCTGTCTGAGCCCCTCCTGTCTTCAGCCAGAAAATGAGCATGATTGCTCTTGGTTATCGCGGGATACTTTTCCTGTAGGTTGAAATTAATGATAATGGGGGCTAATGGATACTTCATTCTCTCCTTTCTTTTTTTTTTTTTTTAATGTGTGAATTGTTGCCAATCTTCAAAGGGATCATCATTGCATTAAAAGGGAAGCGATCTGGGTTTGGAGAAAGAACCATATTTTGAATGGCTTTAATCTCCTTATGAGGTTTCCTGCATCCCAGGAGAAATATTCTCTGAGCAGCTCCTCAGTTTCTCAAGGAGTGCAAGCATCTACAATAACTCTCATGCAGGATTATGTTGAAATGTAGGCTAAATCGCTCTGACTGCAATTTCTGGATTGGTCCAAGTGTGAACAGCCATGTAATCTACCAGCTGATAGGAAAGGTTTTATTAGGAAGAAGGTTTCTTCTTCTCTTTCCCTTCCCCTTGAGGACAAGCGGGCTGTCGCCATGCACACCAACACTGCTATTTCTTCTTGTCTTTGCATATGGCATCCTCCCAGGTGATTTATGGAGCAAATCCTGACACAGCTCCAGAAAGAACCGTCGTACTCCTTTTCTGTTTCATTTGTAACCAAAAGCCCAGACGAGAGGCAGAGGAGGCCCAAACCCCGGCTCAGGCCTCTATGCTCCATGTGTGCAGTCCCCCCACCCCCACCCCAACTCAGCCACGGCAAGAAGAGATCGAAACTTCTAGAACCCTGCCTTCTAACCTCTGCTCCTTTTCCTCTCTGCTTCTCCAGGGAGTTGAGGAACGCTGGAAAATAGCTTCGGGGTTTGGCTTCCAGTTGGTCAACCCCGATGCTAATTTCTCTATGGGACATTTTTAATCTCCATTCTTGGCAAGCAACTGCACAACTACAAAAGCTGCCAGCTGAGTGCAAATATGTTGAAGGGGGGAGGTGTGGGCAGTGGAGAGCTGGATGTCTGGGGAGTGAGGATTCAGCCAAGCTCCCATCCCTTCTCCTACATTCTCTCCACCAACTGTAAGAAAGTTTGACTGACACTTTACCCATTGGTGAAAATAAAAAGGAGCTGAAATCTTTCTTTCTTCTTCTTTCTTTTTTCTTTTTTGGTACCAGGAATTGAGCCCAGGGGAACGTAACCACTGAGCCCCATCCCCAGCCCTTTTTCATATTTTATTTGGAGACAGGGTCTCGCTGAGTTGCTCAGGGGCCTCACTAAGTTGCTGAGGCTGGCTTTGAATCCACGATCCTCCTGCCTCAGCCTCCTGAGCTGCTAAGTTTACAGGCCTGGGTCTGTGTGCCTGGTTCTTTTTTATTTATTTATTTATTTAATTTAATTTTATTATTATTATTTTTTTTGCAGATGAACAGAACACCTTTATTTTATTGATTTTTAATCTTTATTTATTTGTTTTTAATGCAGCTTTGAGGATCGAACCCCGTGCCTCACATTTGCGAGGCAAGTGCTCAGCCGCTGAGCTACAACCTCAGCCTCTGAAACCTCTTTCTTATTCCACATACCTGATGTAACTCATCCAACCAGACTGGACACCCTGCATCCGTTTTAGCAGTACCTACACTTCCTCATTCAGGCATTCTTTCCTTCCAGAGCATTTATTGAGTACCTACCCTGTGCCAGATAATTTGGTAAGCCTTATGTACCAATTCATGCTTTGGTTGAATAAACATTTACTCTGCACCAAGGACATGCCAGGCACTGTTGGAGCTCCTGAAGAAAAAAACATCATCAATGAAGTAGGCAAAGACTCTGTTCTCATTGAGCTTACATCCTCATGGGACAATACACGAAGGAAAAAAATCATCTTTGTAGACAGGGGCCATGGAGGGGAAAGGGGGATCACGATGCTCAGGACAAGGATTACAGCTGTCCCTGCGGTGGTAGGGGAAGACCGCAGGGGTACATTCATATTTGAACAGAGACCTGCAGGAAATGAGAGAGTGGACCAAGCGGCTGTGTCTGGAGGGCAGTGTTCTAGGAAGAGGAAACAGTGGGATTGGACACACCGGGATGTGGTGCGGTTGACATGGAAACATGAAAGCCAAACCACAGGCTGCTGGTGGGGAGACCCAGAGTGTAAAAGAGCCACTAAACATCAAATATGTTAAATATCAGACATGTCCCTCATAGCATCTCATTCTAAAGGGGCTCCATGTCAAGAGGGAAATTCAGAGAGGGCTGGAGGAGTTCGTGAAGACACTAAACCTGATTTAAGGGAAGGACTCCTTGGGAAATGCAGTTTAAACTGAAATCCAAAGAAGAAACCGAGATCAATCTGTTGAAAAGGGACGGGACTGGGCCCGGCACAGTTGTGCACACTTGTCATCCCCACAGCTCAGGAGGCTGAGGCAGGAGGATCGCAAGTTCAAAGCCAGCCTCAGCAAAGGCAAGGTGCTAAGCAACTCAGGGAGACCCTGTCTCTCAATAAAATACAAAATAGGGCTGCAGAGGTGGCTCAGTGGTCTTGTGCCTCTGAGTTCAATCCCTGGTACCAAATAAATAAATAAATAAGGAATGGGACTGGGGAACAAAAGATCCAGCAGAATGACTTGCAGGGAATGATGGGAGAAGCTTACCTGTGATTAACTGAAAGCTAAGAACAAGGCGCAACTCACATGGGGACTTCTGCAGTTTTATATTTACTTCACTGTTTAAATAAATATATCTGCTGCCTGCTCCCTGCTGGACCAGGCTCCAGGGGGACGGGGAGGGCAAGGCCTTGTTCAGTACTGTGTACCCAGCACCCACCCAGAAAGTGGCCTGCAGCAAGGACGCGGATTCTATTTGTTGATGGCTGACTGGCTAGCGAGTCCCGCAATCTGACATAACCTCTCAGTCCCTCCATGGGCAAAGGCAGCTGGTGTTCTGTGACTACTGGGCTTGGCCAGATCCTGGGTTTCAAAAGGCCAGCAGACTTGGCAGTATTCAAAGCTGTGATTTCTGTTTGAAACCCAGAGATCAAAGCTGACCGTGGCCATGGAGAACTCTTCCTGCGGAGGAGTGGAGTCCAAATGGCACATTATACCTTCATGATACCAGGAGGAGGCCGCGTTCGCATCTGGAGCTAGGGACAGGGCACTTCTGGGGTGGAGGCTCATTTGCCCATCTGGTACTTTATATTGGAAAGTGAAATGGTCAGACATAAAGAAAATATTGTTGTTTTTTTGTACACCAACATTTTGGGGGAGGACGTACTAGGAATTGAGCTCAGGGGCACTTGAATGCTGAGCCACATCCCCAGCCCTTTTTTATATTTTATGTAGAGACAGGGTCTCACTGAGTTGCTCAGGGCCTCTCTAAGTGGCTGAGGCTGGCTTTGAACTCGAGATCCTCCCACCTAAGCCTCCCCAGCCATTGGGATGACAGGTGTGCACCACCACTTATTTTGACACAGGTGTGATATCACCTAAGATACCTCTTGTCAATCAGTAAACTGGTTTCTTCATTGGGAGAAAAAAAAGTGTGTTTGTATAACTTTGAGAGAAAGTACAGACATTGAGCCAAGCTGAAAGGTCAACATTTTGGCGACAATTCTGTATATGTGCCTTTTGGATCTTGTTTGATTTGTTTTTGAAATGGCTGGCCTCGAACTCCTGGGCTCAAGGGAGCCTCTTGGCTTCCAGGGTACCCAGAACTACAGGCATGTGCCACCAGACCTGGCTCTGGATTTGCCTCTTGGAGCTGCGTAACAGAGTTGATGTTTGCCATCTCAGCCTCCCCTCCCTCCCCTCCCCCCTCCTTCCTTCCCCTCCCCCTCCTTCCCTCCCCATCCCCCTTCCCTCCCCCTCCCCCTCCTCTCCCCCATTTCCTTCCCTCCTTCCTGGCAGCCTGCATATTCCACTGGAGGAGACCTGTGGGACCAGGAGGTGGCTTCTTCCAGGACAGGAACAGGCAAGCCAGGAACTGCCAAGAAGCATATTCAGTCCCCTGGCCACCATCCCGATTGCAGGGCTGAGTGTGGAACCTGGTGAGTTGGGTTGGTTGGAGTGACTCTCAGATGCCCTGTTTGGAGGGCTATTAGACAGAGGCCCCTTCCCTCTGATTCTGTGCAGTGTGGGCGGTGGTGCAGAAAGACAGCCCCCAATAGCATGGCCATCTGTGCCACCAACAGGGGTGCCAGTCTCGGGGGACCAGAGACAAGTGGGTGGAAGGCAGACAGTCGGTGGTGGGGTCTGGAATCATATGGCCCCTGAGGCCTGCCCTGCTCCTGGAGTCTTCCACTGAATCTTCTGGAATCTCCTGGAATCTTATTTGAGACTTCAGTCGTTGATGGCCAAATTATCTTAGATGGTAAGAATGACAGAATTTCCAAACCAGTTTTGTGCCCACAGTATAGGGACATGTGCAGGCCATCGGAAAGGAGAGCAGAGTTGCTCCCAAATCTGTCTTCTCTTAATTTTTTTAAGTGAAATCTTTAAAAAGTCACTACCTGAAATATATAAGTGAAGCTTGAAGCAGTAAAAATGCTCATTTAGGAGGGTTTTTGTTTGTTTTTAACACCAACAGCCAGAATGTAGCCCAGCCAGGTAAGCAAGCCAGGCAATTTAGCCTGCCCGAGGCCCTGGGATCAATCTCCAGCACCAAAGAGAGAGGTGGGGGTGGGACTGGGGAAGAGAGGGGGTGGGGAGAATGAATGAGAAGCAGGCATGGTGGTGCACACCTGTCATCTCTTCAGCTATAGGGGAGGCTGAGGCAGGAGGATCAGCAACCTAGCAAGACCTTGTCTCAAAATAAAAAATAAAATAGAAAGAACTGGGGATGTAGCTCAGTGATAGTCCTCTTGACTAGTATGTTGAAAGTCCTGGGTTCCATCTCTAGTACCTAAATATAAATAAATTATATAAATCAATAAAAATTAAATTTTTTTCTTTTAAAAATGGCCAACATTACTAAACAGTACACTGTGAGAAGTGGGTGCCCCTCCCTTTTCTCAGCTCTCCAAAGGCAACATTTTAACTGCTGTTGCAGAAAGGTTCTTGTCCATACTTCCTAAAATATTCTGTGCATAGATCTCCCTTTTAATTTGCAGGAAGATACTATGCCCTAGGAGCCTCTTGCCTTTTTTCTCTGACAAAATACCTTCAAGGTTGTTCCAGATGAGAAAATATTTAAGCTGTTTCTTAAATATGGCAACATGGCTAGGATCATTCTTCACTTTGGTGCTACAACCCCTACCTGCCCATGAGGGTAAGTTAGTTTATTCACTGGATGAAATTAAGCAACATTGGCAAGTACCTTCACATATCTCTTTTCTTTCTTTCTTTCTATTTTCTTTCTTTCTTTTTTCTTTTCTTTTTATTTATTTTTTGGTACAGGAGATTGAAATCAGGGGCACTTAACCACTGAGCCTCATCCCAGCCCTTTTTATATTTTATTTAGAAACAGGGTCTCACTGAGTTACCTAGGGCCTTGATAAGTTCTGAGACCAGCTTTGAACTCGAGATCCTTCTGCCTCAGCCTCACGAGCTACTGGAATTATAGGCATCATCTTCACAGGTTTCTGAGGAAACTCATTTAAAATTACTAAACAGGTGCAAACAACCAAATTGCATTTGGGGATTCTGCAGTTTACTTAAACAAGCTCCTACAGAGTCATTTAGGCTGGGACCTTTAACTACAACAAATGTTGTCTATGCCATTTTGATTGACAGCTGTATAAAGTGTTCTAAACAACAGTCTGTGTAAAGATCAGCTGTTGAACCAGAAGTTTTACATTTAAGATGTTCAGAGAACTTGAATGATGTTGATTGTTTTCTTTTGGTATGTAACTGTCTCTTTTCTCCTATGTATGGATGGATTTATCTATTCACTAAGAACTCACTGAGCACCTACTAGGTCCCCAGGGATATTGGGTACTGATCTTCACCTCCAGGGTCTTGTGTGACCTGATCTTTTGAGAAGCAGGTAATAGAATCAATAAATATCCAGTCCTCTGTGATTATTAATAACTAATATTTTGGGGACTTTGGTGATAATGGCTTTGTAATCACTTCTGTACCATCCAACTCAGCTTTGGACCTGTATCAGAAAGGATGTTTTCCACGCTAGATCATTCCATATTTCCAGGTGACATGGAAAAGATGAGCCCAACAAATAGGACATGGTAACCGCTATTGGTTGCTGAACCTTTACTCTGCACAGATAGAAAGCACGCAATAACTACTGAGATGTTATCTCGAGAATGACAGAGAGTCCTGTCGTTTGTCCCTGAATTCAATACTGCAATATCGTTTGCTTTGTACTTTTAAAAAAAACACTCAATTTCCTCTTGATTTTTACTATCAGGCATGGAAGAACCAATTCTGGGTCCACATTTGCTGTTTGTTTTTTTTTTTTTCCCTATAGTTGTAAGATTCCATTGCATCATATAATCCTTAAAAATATTAAAACTCTGAGAAAATAAGAAGCATTGCCAAGAAAACGAGGCTGAACTCTTCCTGCAGCCCAGATTCACTGTTCCTGACACAGTGGTGTTATTAAAAACTCCACTTATAAAGAAATCTGCAGGCTGGGGCTGGGGCTCAGTGGCAGAGCGCTTGCCTGGCACACGTGTAAGGCCCTGGGTTCCATCCTCAGCACCATGTAAAAATAAATAAATAAAATAAAGGTATTGTGCCCGTCTACAACTAAAAATATTTTTTAAAAAGAAATCTCTGATTGCAGTCATTACAACCAGAACTGGAAAGATGGATTAGTTAACTTATATCAGGCCCATATCTTGAATCATCTCAGGTCTCAGGTGTCTCCCCTTACCTTTCCTTTGAGATGGGGTCTTGCTGTGTTGTCCAAGCTGGCACTGAACTCCTAGGCTCAAGTGATCCTTCTGCCTCAACCTCCCCAGGAGTAGCTCTGACTACAGGCACACACCAATGTACCCAGTACCCTTTACTTTCTTGGGGGGGCGGGGGGTACTGGGGATGATTGAACTGAGGGGGTACTTAGCCACTGAGCCACATCCCCAGCCCTTCTTAAATTTTTAAAAATTGGGTTTTTTTTTTTGTATTTGTAGATGGACAGAATGCCTTTATTTTATTTGTTTATTTTTATATAGTGCTGAGGATCACATGCTAGGCAAGTGCTCCAGCCCCAGACTCAATTTCTTAAAATTTTGAGACAATGTCTCACTAAGTTGCTTAGGGGCTCCCTAAATTGCCCAGGCGGGTCTCATGCTTGCAATCCTCCTGCCTCAGTCCTCCCAAATTTCGGGGATTATAAGCGTGAGCCACCACACCCAGCAATCCCCTTTACTTTTTATTTATGTCTTTTTTTTAAACTTTAAAACACAACACTTACTGTTTGATTATTTTTTTGTTTTTCTCCACTGGACTCTGAGCTTCATGAGGTCAGTGACTGGGTCTATTTATCTTCCAGTTTTCTCTCAGTGCCTAACACACGATAGGTGCTTGGGTATGGTGGCACATGCCTGTAATTCCAGTGACTTGGGAGGCCGAGGCAGCTTCAGTTACTTAGCAAGGCCCTAAGCAACTCAGTGAGACCCTGTCTCTAAATAAAATACAAAATAGGGCTGGGGATGGGGCTTAGTGGGCGAGTGCCCCTGAGTTCAGTCCCTGGTACCCTCCAAAATAACAAATAATAATAAAATAAAAAGGGTTGGGAATGTGGATCCATGGTTAAGCACCTCTGGGTTCAATCCCCATTTAAAATGTGTGTGTGTGTGTGTGTGTGTGTGTGTGTGTGTGTAATTGAATTTATTTAGCAATGTGCTAATTATTCAGATGAACTAAGGCAAGAGTGGCTTGTATGATAAAATTAAACTAAAATAATAGCATGAAAAAATAAAGGAAAATTATAAATATAAAATAGTTCACAAAGTAATGAGAATGAAATGAAAATGTAAATGTGGAATAAGCATTATAGGCCATGGCTAGGAACACCTTCATTCTTTCTTTTTTTTTTTTTTTGTACTGGGGATTGAATTCAGGGGTGCTCAACCACTGAGCCACATCCCCAGCTCCTTTTTTAATTGTTTATTTAGAGACAGGGTCTCACTAACTTCCACAGGGCCTTGCTACATGGCTGAGGCTGGCCTTGAACTTGAAATCCTCCTGCTTTAGCCTCCTGAGCAACTGGGATTACAGGAGTGTGCACCACACCCGGTTCTCCTTTACTCTTTATTCCATTAATAGGAACCCTACCTGTGGCCAAAGGCAAGCAAAATTTGTTCGTCGAATTGGTGAAATGGGATGACCAGGTACATAGGCTTCTGAGAAAATAATCTAAAATTATTACGCCGTGCCTAATATCAAAGAAATGTCAAGAGAGCCCATAATAAAAAGGAGTCTGATGCACCCCAAGGGCCTCTTTCATCTCAAGACCTTGAGACATCTTGCAAATGATAATTGTCTCTTACATCATCGCCTCTGAGGTAAGAATGTTTTTCTCCATTTATAACCGAGACTACCTAACATTATTTCTCCCAAACTCCCAGAGTCACAGCTGGTACTTGAATCCTTCACCTCCCGAGATATATGTCAGTTAGCACATAAATCACATTGTTAAACAAGAAAAAAAAAAACTTTATATCAGGGCAGAGTTCTGTTTGGTCTATCAGGAGACTGAGCTCATTAGGGACTTTCAGATTTCAAGTAAAAAATTCCCTAATGATGAGTGGGAAGGAGAAGAGACTGGAGGAATTTCAAGACAAAAGTCTATTCAGTTCTACTTCATATTTTAATGACATTTTCAATATTTGGATGGCCTAAGAGATGAATCGACTTCAAAACACTTTCTGAAATTGCAGGTGACCTGGAGCCCAAATAAAGAATATCTGACCAAGTGTACATTCTCAGAGGAATGATAATAAAACCCTAGACTGGGATGTAAAATGTTTCATTTTATTGCCCAAATCCATGAAAATTCACCATGGCGGATCAAACTTTTAATATCTGGTCACAACAGGACATCATTCTTAATGATAGCCAGCTGCAGAGAGTATGTGCTTGGAATTTTCAATCCCTACCTTCATACTGTCAGGGATCCTGTGTTTTAGACTTACACCATTTTTAAACTTTCATTCACAAATAATGACAAGTGTTAAGAAAAATTATAAGAAGAG
The DNA here is from genome assembly GCF_052094955.1 of Ictidomys tridecemlineatus. Taxonomy (NCBI): domain Eukaryota; kingdom Metazoa; phylum Chordata; class Mammalia; order Rodentia; family Sciuridae; genus Ictidomys; species Ictidomys tridecemlineatus. The sequence continues at coordinate 56,200,053 of NC_135478.1, forward strand.
TAGAAAAAACTCCCACATGCCTTTGAAACTACATTCAACCAATTGTTGCCGGGTGCATTGGTGAACCGCCTGAAATCCCAGCGTCTCAGGAGGCTGGGGTGGGAGGATGGCAAGTTCAAGGCCAGCCTCAGCAAATTAGTGAGGCCTTAGGCAACTCAGGAAGAGCCTGTCTCTAAATAAAAAAAATAAAAAGGGTTGGAGATGTGGCTCAGTGGTTAAGTGTCCCCAGGTTCAATCTCTGGGAGGGAGGGAGGGAGAGAGAGAGAGAGAGAGAGAGAGAGAGAGAGAGAGAGAGAGAGAGAAAGGAAGAAAGACATGAAACAACTCAGCAAACTAGGTTTTCCCAGCCAACATCAAGCAAATTCCTGCAAAGAACACTCTTTACTCCCCCAAAGTTTAAAATCCACAGACATAGGGTGTGTTCCTTTTTCTTCTCTGTGTTCATTTCTTCTCTGCACACTGTAAGATACCTCGACTCTGTTCAACTGAGATTTGTGGTGATTGTGAAAAACTCTCCATTGCCTGAACATTCTAAGCAAATTTTGAACAAGTCAAATTGTTCTTCAAGGGGAATATCGGGGGCTGAGCCCTGGACTTTAGTGCATGTTAGGCAAGCACTCTACCACTGAGTGCCATCCTCCACCCGCACCGGCCCCATAAAGGAAACACTTTTAAGGGTTCCTTGTTAGTCTACTTATGGAAATCAGTAGTGCTTTGCTTTGGCATCTTTTATGTATAAAAATGGGTTAAATACAAACAGGTGGATACTATTATTTAGTTACCATTTAGGGCACACTTACTTGCTCTTATCCACACACAACCACGTTTCAACCACAAACAAAACAGTGGAGGCTCTAAGAGAAGTCACTAGCCTGGAGTCAAACAGTTGGAATTGTTTTTCTCTCTTTTTTTATTTTTGGTATGAGCAATTAAACCCAGGGGCGCTTAACCACGGAGCCACATCCCCAGCCCTTTATTATTATTATTATTATTATTATTTTGACACAGGGTGTTGCTGAGTTGCTTAGGGCCTCACTAAGTGCTGAGGCTGGCTTTGAACACGCAATCCTCCAGCCTGAGCCTCCTGAGCTGCTGGGATGACAGACATGCTCCACTGCACCTGGCTAAGATGGGTTTCATGTTGAGATACAAAGTAAGGTGTGGGAAATGGCCACCCTGATCTCTTCAGTCCTGAGAGCATCTTAAAGTTCCCACTCCAGACCCTGGGTCCTTTAAAAGTAATAAAATGGTGTTTCATTTAAAAATATTCTTTTCATTACTTTAGAGAACACTTCCTTCCCATTGAGTTAATGAGCTTTTCCTGTAAAACAGGGTTGGGAGGGATTTTGCTGCTGAATTATGGAATTTGGAGCACGTTTGGAAGGATTGAAACAGCTCCTCAGATAAAAGAATCACCTGGTAGAAAACATGCACGTTTGTCTCCAGAATGTCTAAATGTGAGTTTCCGGGGCGGCCGTGGCTTGCTTAATTTTCGTTCTTTATATTTGATCAGCTAAATATTAAATTCTCTTTTTATATTCTGTGAAAGTGCACTCCTCAATTCTTAATTATTGATTTAAAAAAATTTTTTTTTGGTACTGAGGATTGAACCCAGGAGTGTTCTACCCTTGAGCCACATTTCAAGCCCTTTTTTATTTATTTTTATTTCATTTTTTTTCGTGGTGCTGAGGATTGAACCCAGGGTCTTGTGCATGGAAGGCAAGCACTCTACCAACTGAGCCATATCCCCAGCCCCAGCCCTTTTTATTTTTTATTTTATTTTATTTTTTTTAGTTTCCATCAAAAAATATTGACAATATTTTATTATAATGGGAGAAAACTCTAAGAACAGTATTTCTTTTTTTTTAATTTTCTTTTTTTTATTGTTGGTTGTTCAAAACATTACATAGTTCTTGATATATCATATTTCACACTTTGATTCAAGTGGGTTATGAACTCCCATTTTTACCCCGTATACAGGGTCTCACTAACTTGCCTAGGCTGGCCTTGAACTTACCGTTCTCCTGCTTCAGCCTCCCACATAGCTGGGAAGTTTGTTTTTCTTCCTATAACATTCTTTTGCTTTTTACGAGGGGCCAACAGGGAATAAGTGGGGGAAGGAAGCTGGTAGAAATATGAAAAGAATCTTGTAAACTTCTTTCAGGAAAGAATCATGAAATTGTCCATCGACCCACATTTACGTGGCATCTTTACATCTTGTGATTCATTGTTCACAAATGTCATTAGTTTTATGTAAATTATATGTATTTTCTCCTAATCTTTTTTTTAAGATCATGTTTATGATTATTACTTTTCTTTTAGTTTATTTATCTATTTTTTTTTAACTGTGGTGCTGATCAAACCCAGTGCCTCACACATGCCAGGCAAGTGCTCTATCACTGAGCCACAAAACCCCAACCCCTATTTTCTCCTAACTTGCTTGCCTTGGGAGGCTGAGGCAGGAGGATCATGAGTTCAAAGCAGCCTCAGCAAAAGTGAGGTGCTAAGCAACCCAGTGAGACCCTGTCTCTAATAAAATACAAGATAGGGCTGGGGATAGGGCTCAGTGGTTTGGTGCCCCCAGCTCAATTCCTGGTATCCCCCCCCAAAAGAAAAAATTATGGGAAGACCAAAGCCTCCTTTTTCATTTTACCTATACGAATAGATAAATGAGGGTTGTTTACTATCCATGTGTATTTTCATAATAACTGGGTTGAACCTGGCCTCGTGATGCACATTTGTAATATTACTACATGGGAGGCCGAGGCAGGAAGATCGCAAGTTCTAGGCCAGCCTCAGCAATTTAGTGAAACCATCTCAAAATGAAACATTAAAAATGGCTGTGGATGTAGCTCTGTGGTAAAGCACCGCTGAACCCAATTTCCTGTACCACAAAAGAAAAAGGAAAGAAAGAAAAACTGAGGTGAAAGTGTCCTGATGGGCTGGTGGACAGGCCAAGTAGTAATAACAACCACACGTAGTCATTACTGAGCCTTTGCCATTTGTGGGCACGGGAGGAAGTACTTCAGTCTCCCTTAATCCTCACCTCAAACCTCAGAGGCAGTTGCTGTTATTATCTGGTTTTGTAGATGAAGACAGGGAGACTTAGAGAGATGCCAGATGAGCTAAAGGAGCCACACGGCTCATGCTCCTGCTGGAGAGATCTCCTTCGCAGCTGTCAGGAGGGTGCATGGGACGGACACTGGACTGTGTCCAGGAAATCAGAGAAGGAGCCTGTGAAGTGGTCCAGGTGAGAGGTGATGTGGTTGGAGCTACAACTAGCAAGGTGGAGGAAAGTGGATGGAGATGGTCGAGTCCTGGTGATGGATTCAATAGGAACACGGGAGAGAGGATGGTGTGGAGGCTCAATCCGGGCTTTTTCCTGATGTGGATGAGCAGCGCGGACAAAAAGATGCATCAAACCTCAGCCATTCCAACTCCTTGTTAGAGAACAGCCAATCGGAATGATGGAAAGACAGGAAAGATGAAATCCTGGAAAGGAAATAGGACCAGGCTATGAAATGATTCCCAGTTCTGCTGTGAACACTCGGGTCTATTAGAAACTGGTGCAGTGGTGCACGATGGTAATCCCAGCAGCTCAGGAGGCTGAGGCAGGAGGATGGCGTGTTCAAAGCCAACCTCAGCAACTTAGCGAGGCCCTGAGCGACTCAGCAAGACCCTGTCTCTAAATAAAATTCAAAAAAGGGCTGGGGATGTGGCTCAGTGGTCGAGTGCCTCGGAGTTCCATCCCTGGTACCAAAAAAGAAAAAAGAAAAAAAAAAAAAAAAGAAGGAAAGAAACAGTTATCAGTTCACATATCAGTTGGATGGTGCTTCTCAAGGGTTTAAAAATGATTAACTATGGTTTGGTTTTCCAAGCAGTTTAAATATTCCCTTCAGAGATCTTGTTAGACTCTTTGTTTCCTAAATTCTTTCTGTTTTAAAGACGGCGAAAATATTTGGTAGGCTGAGACAGGAGGACCGAAAGTTCAAGGCCAGCCTCAGCAACTTGCTAAGAACCTGTCTCAAAATAAAACATAAAAAGGGCTGGGGATGAGGCCCAGAGACCTCATGTACATGTAAACATCCTTCAATTTCTGGTCCCAAGAACAAAACAAAATGAAAACTCTGTGAGCTGACATCCTAATTAATAATACTTTACTACAGAATATATGGACCAGCTCATGAACAGACACAATTTTCATCAAACCTTGGATCCACATTGCCAGTAAGTTTTCATTGGTGGTCATTTTAATGACTCTTCCATTCAGGATTTTGCATTCTGCACAAAATAGTTGGATGGGCAAGGGGTGAAGGTAAAGGGCGGAGTTTCATAACATGCCTTGCCTGGGATATGAGTCCCAAGTCAGGAACTACGTCATGGTTCAGCTATTTTCTCTGACATTTGGTGAGTACCTCCACAGACTGGATTTACATACGTATTATCTTCTTTAGTCTCGCTACCACCAAACACAGAATTGCTTTATCTCTTTTGAAAATGATAGCACCAAAACTTCAGAGCTACATATCCAACTGTCTGCAAACTGTTTACTGTATAGCATACCAACAATTGTCCAAGCATCCACAATTCCATTATTAGAAATCTGAACTTTTTTTTCTTCCCCTCAGTGATGGGGATAGAACCCAGGGCTTCACATGTGCTAGACAAGTGCTCTATCATGGAGCTACAACCCCAGCCCTTTTCATGCTTTATTTTGAGAAAGGTTTTCACCAAGTTGCTGAGGCTGGCCTCGAACTTGCAATCCTTCTACCTCAGCATCCCAAGTACCTGAGATCACAGACGTGCTACTATGCCCAGCTGTACTCACACAGTCTACATATTTTTCTTTTTCTTTCTTTCTTTTTTTTTTTTTTGGTACTGGGGATTGGACCCAGGGGCACTCCACCACTGAGCCCCATCCCCAGCCCTTTTATTGGATTTTATTTAGAGACAGGGTCTCACTGAGTTGCTTAGGGCCCCACTGAATTGCTGAGGCTGGCTTTGAACTTGTGATCCTCCTGCCTCAGCCCCCCCAGGCTGCTGGGATGACAGGCGTGCACCACCGCCACCAGCTCTGTCCCTTTCTCGAAAGTTACAAATGTGCTTGCACTATAGCAAAGTTGCTTTTTCCGCAGATCAAATTGAAATCATCAATGAGAAATCACCTTTTTGAAACTCCAAACTAATTAAAAACAAGAGCAAGCAGACAAACAAACAAACCCCCCAAACTCTGGCCCTGTTCACCTGGCAGGAGAGGGGCAGGTGCCAAAACAAGTCAGTGGCCACTCTTTATATTTTGTCTTGTGCTGTGTTTGGGCACGTTAACCACATCATGTGTGTAGCAATAATATTTGCACAGTCTGAAGGTCCCAGCTCTGTTTGCATTTCTCTCGGAAAGACACATAGTGCTCCAGAAAATGCAGAGAAATAGTCATTTCTGAGCCATGTTCCTCCAATATCGTTTATCCCCCCTGCTTTTTAAAAATTACCTTTGTTTATTTAGTTTGTTTATGTGGTGCTGAGGATTGAACCCAGTGCCTCATGCATGCTAGGCCAGCGCTCTGCCACTGAGCCCCAGCCCCAGTCCTCCTTTCTCCCTCTTGTCAGATTTTGTTAAAGGTGTTTTGGGCATGACCATGTGAGTTTCCCTTTCTGTTTTTCGGTGCAACAGAGAGCAAGTGTTCCTGACTTCAGCCCCTGGTGCACTCAGGTGAGCACACAATGCATTGTTCATCCAAGGTGACCTACAGTGTTCAAACTTTGCCAAGCCAGCTGCTGGACAACCCCGAGCCCCAGTAACCACACTGCAAATCATGGGTATGAAGTTAGGGAGATGACTTCTAAAAAGGCCCCAGAGAGAGTTTTTACTTCTTAGGCTTATGACCAAAAGTTCATGGCACAGTACGTTTTCCATTTGAAAACCAGGAGAATCCCTTGCCACAACTTCCAAAAGTGATTGGAGGGAGAAAACGTCAGGCTATGTCTCCAATATAAGAATTCTCTAATTGTACTGAAAAACACTCCAGCTTCCTCTATATTTGTTAAGAACCAACAGGAGAGTATCCTTTCCCCCACATCCTCACTAACATTTATTGTTATTTGTACACTCATACATTTCTGGTGGGACTGAAAATTGGTGCGACCACTCTGGAAAGCAGTATGGAGATTCCTCAGAAAACTAGGAATGGAACCACCATTTGACCCAGCTATCCCACTCCTCAGTTTAGACCCAAAGGACTTAAAATCAGCATATTACAGTGACACAGTCACATCCGTGTTTATAGCAGCTCAATTCACAATAGCCAAGCTATGAAACCAACCTAGGTGCCCTTCAACAGATGAATGGATAAAGAAAATGTGGCATATATACACAATGGACTATTATTCAAGCATACAGAAGAATGAAATTATGGCATTTGATGATAAATGGATGGATCTGGAGACTATCATGCTAGTGAAATAAACCAATTCCAAAAAGCCAAAAGCTAAATGTTCTCTATGATATGCGGATGCTAGCACATAATAAGGGAAGGGGGAGGGAAGAATAGAAGTTCATTGGATTAGACAAAGGAAATGAAGAGAGGGGGGATGGGAATAGGAAAGACACTGGAATGAATCAGATGTAACTTTCCTATGTTCATATATGAATATATAACTGGTGAAATTCCACATCATGTATAACCACAAGAATGGGAAGATACACTCCATGTATGTATGATATGTCAAAATACACTCTACTGCCATGTCTATCTAAAAAGAATAAAAAATAAAAATAAATTTAAAAATCAAACAGGAGGCTGGATGCCATGGTCTATGCCTCCCAGCAGCTCAGGAGGCTGAGGCAGGAGGATCACAAGTTCAAAACCAGCCTCAGCAACTTAGCAAGGCCCTAAGTAACTTAGAGAGACCCTGTATCAAAATATATATAATAAAAAGGGCTGGGGATGTGGCTCAGTGGTTAAGTGTCCCTGAGCTCAATCCCTGATTTAAAAAAAAAAAAAGCTTTCCCTAGCCTTTGGAAATGGCTCCCTGATTTCCCTTTATGAAATCCTGTTCTGTGTTTGTGTGTGCTGTGCTTGGTCTCACTCCATCCCTCCACCTCCAGCGATGAGCAGTGACCCAGACCTGAACAATTGGAGCGAGGGTATCTCCGGTCACAGTGATTGGCTCACAGAGGGACACGTGACCGAGCTGGGCTAGTGAGGAGCCTGGAGCTTTTGCCAGAATGGCAAAGGAGAGTCCTCGTTCCTGTGGGGTTGTTAGGCTGGAAGAATGTGGAGCTGCTGCTGACCATCCTCTCTGGCTGCTCAGGAGAATCTAGGACTGCAGAGAATGGAGCTGACCCAGGAAGAGCGAGATGGAGGAGAACGGTCACCCTGCAACGTCTCAGCTCCCGGAGGCAGCGGTGTTGAAACTTGTGTACCCCTGAACTATTGATTCAGCCTTGGGCCAGTGTGTGGGGGTGGGGTGGGGGTGGGAGAGTTTCTGCTACATGCAAAAAAGAAAAAAAAAATGTGGAGGCCAGCCACAGCTTTGTTTAGTGCTGGAAGAAAAACGGATTCCCCCCACCCCCACTCTTAGAATAGGAATTCCAAAGCAATCTCATCACATGAAGATGGTTTCAGCGTGGTTTTGCCTTTATTTGTACACAGGTGTTGTATATAAAAATCTGAGCAGGTTAAAACTGGAAGGATCCCAGAAGGTTTATTACCTAAAAAGGCAAAGTGACTGTCCTAGGGCCATATGTTGGGGTACATATAATTGGAGTGTCATGGCATTGCAATCTGCCACCCCCCTTTCATTATCCTTTAGTGAAATGGATTTTGGAATTGGAGATTCTGCTCAGAAATGGGCTGTAATATCGACAATCATTAGGTAGAGGTCAGTTTAAAAAATAATGATGCAGCCAGGTCCAGTGGTGCACACCTGGAATCCCAAAAGCTCAGGAGGCTGAGGCAGGAGGATCACGAATTCAAAGTCAGCTTCAGCAAAAGCGAGGCACTAAAGCACCTCAGCGAGACCCTGTCTCTAAATAAAATACAAAGTAGGGCTGGGGATGTGGCTTAGTGGCCGAGTGTCCCTGAGTTCAATCCCTGGTACCAAAAAAAAAAAAAAATGTGGGGAGGGGCCTCTGTACTTGCCTCAGTGGTAGAGCGCCCCTGAATTCAATTCCCTGTACCAAATAATAATAATAATAATAATAATAATAATAATAATTTTTAAAAAGCAGAATCAGTAACATTAGAATATTTCACATACAATAAGGGCAAGCAATATTTTGGGAAGTTTTATTTCTCTTGTATATAAAAATGTAGGTGTGCATATACAGAGATATTGATGTGGTGGTCTGACATGTATTATGCATTTTTTCCTATGGTCCCTGGTCAAAATTTAAAGCCTGTTTAGAAGATACTTGGGTTTCTTTTATGAGCACATTTTCATCAAAAAGGGGGGAAAAGTGTATTTCATATCAGTGAGGGGTCACCTGGCATGCCATGCAAGCCAGCCTCCACGAGTGGCATGGATTTGGAGGAAGTTCTGAGCCTGAGTTGTGAACACACATTTGTCCCTGTTTGCCTTCCACATCACTGAGCTATCAGTAACCGGAGTGTGTTTTTGCAGTGCTTTTGGGGTTCTTTGAGGGATGAATGTGCTGCATACAATCAAGTCTGGTCTGTTTATGGATGTAATTCTCTGTGCCCAGAGATCAGGATGTGCACTGTGGTCTGAATTACACTGCATCTGATTCTCATTAACTGCCCATGATTTCCCCCCCTGGATCCGGTTTCTCTGCCCTTTCTGAATTACTGTGCACATGGCTGGCTTCCGCAGATTGCTCAGCCCCGGTCATCTGCAATCGAGTCTGCTGCTCTGTTATAACCCATGCTGCAATTTGAGTGCACCCATATCAGGAGTGTTTTAGACATAAAAAATCTGTCTAATGATTGAAGAAACTCCCTGAACTAAATGCTTCTGCATTCGAGACTTTATTAACTAAGCACTATGGAAAGGGGTAGATTTGATTGCTTAGGCCTGGAGAAAGAAAACTGGACAATAAATATTTATTACCAAAATGTGTATAATGCTATGGATTGAAGTGTATCCCTCTAAAATACGTATGTTGAGGCCCTTGCTCCCAACCTTATTGCATTTGGAAAGAGGGCTTTTAAGAGGTAAGAAAGGTTCTATGAGGTCCTAAGGGTGGAGCTCGAATCCTGTAAGATCGGTGACCTTCCAAGAAGAGAGCTGGGCATGGACCTGCACTCCTGGAATCCCAGAGACTCATGAGGCTGAGCCAGGAGAATCACAAGCTTGGGATCAGTCTCAGCAATTGAGTGAGCCCTCAACAACTTAGCAAGACCTTGCCTCAATATTAAAAGGGGTGGGGATGTAGCTCAGCAGTCAAGCACCCCTGGGTTCAATCCCCAGAACTACAAAATAAATAAATAAATAAAAAAAAATAAAGGAAGAAAAGAGAAGTGGAGACCATTCTCCTTTTTCTCTGTGTATACCAGAGTCACCAGGGAAAGCCCATGTGAGCACACAATGAGGAGGTGGCCATCTTCAGACCAGGGAAGAGCCCTCACCTGACCATATGGGTACCCTGATCTCAGGACCTACAGCCTCCAAAACTGTGAGAAAATAAATATATGTTGCTTTCCCTGCCAATTCTATGGTATTTTGTAATCGTAATGCCAGCTGATTCATTTAGATAGCAAGCAAGGCCTTTCTCCTTTTTAATACCAAAACGGCACTGCAGACTTTTTTCTCAGCCTAATAAATTCAGAGCATCCGTCCCCTCGCTGTGTGCCAGGTGTCCCCTGAGTCCTGATTGACTCCTGCGGTCTTCCTAATAGCTGTCAGTGTTACACACGCCTAACCTCAGGGTTGAAAACCACAGGTGCATCCTTCTTCCTCACCCTTGCATCTCTTTGTGGGTGGGCGGAGCTCGCCCACCGGAAGTGACGTCAACCCACCCACCGGAAGTGACGCACGATGCGGCTCCCTTTTCACTGTGGGGGCAAGTCCCAGCCTTCACTTCCAGAAGATGAGGGTGTGTCATGCTTTCATGTCTCCAGAACCAGAAGACCCGGGAGAACTAACCACTACAGCCTTTAACGAAGGGGATGCTTTTACTATCCCTGTTTTACAGATAAGAGAACACAGAGAATAGGTGGAACTTGCCCAGATTATATAATCCATAAGCCCAATAGGGTTACCAGGCTGGGCAAGTCAGAACCCAGGGCACCTAGTTAAAGTTGAATTGCAGATGAACGAGAAATAAAAATTTTTAGCAGAAATATGCACCAAATCTGCATATGAGATATGTCTATCCTAAAAAAATTATTGATTGTTTAATCTGAAATTCAAAATTGACTTGAATATCCTGTATTTTATGTGGCAACCCTAAGCCAGGTGATCCTCAGGCAGCATTTGGACCTGAGTATTTTGGCTCCAGAGATGAGGATTCTACTCACAACCTCCCTTACTTCTGTGATTTTTTAAAAATGTTTGGTTCCTCTGCCAATGTTGATTTAATTTCTTTTCTTTTTTGGTACTAGAGATTGAACCCAGGGGTATTATACTACTGAGCTACACCCCCAATCCTTTGTATTTTTTATTTTGAGACAGGGTCTCGCTAAATTATGTAGGGCCTCACTAAGTTGCTGAGGCTGGTCTCAAACCTGCAATCCTGTTGGAGCTGGGATTATAGGTGTGCACCACCGAGTCCAGCTTAAATTAATGTTTGTTCCTTAACCACATGAAAAAGGCTAAAAACAAACTTAAGACCTTTCTATTGGGGTAAAAAACATTTGGAGATATCTTTTTCCACTGAAAGTATCATGTAGGGTCCTGGGAGCTGGGGTCACAGGACTGGGGCAGTAAAAGGAAATAGAATCTCAGCTGTAAAAATGAATCCATTTATATCTGGGTGCAGTAGCATACACCTGCAATCCCAGAGGCTTAGGAGGCTGAGGCTGGAGGATCACAAGTTCAAAGCCAGCCTCAGCAATTTAGTGAGGCCTTAAGCAACTCAGTGAGACCCTGTCTCTAATATAATGTAAAAAAGGATGTGGCTCATGGCTAAGCACCCCTGGATTTTGGCCCCCCGCGCGCACACACGCACACACATACACACATACACACACACATCCACCTAGTTTCAGTTTCAGATGTCATTTCCCAAACTTTCTTAGTTAATGGAAGGGGAAATGTGGGGCAGATAATCAAAGTGACATTTAATCCCTCAAACTTTGCCCTGTGATTTTGAAATGTGGCTTATTTACCTCTTTAATTATGAAGCACTTAGACTGATAACACAGTTAGTCTGCATTTTCTGGCCACAGTAATTGAGGATTCAGGCTTGAGGAATTGAATGCACAACAGCAGTAGACCGTGGGCTATGGTTATGCATGTGCGTTGGGGTGAATTTGAGCCAGGGAGGATGCAGCCAGCTTAAGATTTCAAATTTTACAGATATTTTCCCACAAGGTTGATAGTTGATGTGCATATAAGTCTTGATTATGAAAAGAGCTAATCCATGGTTAATATTTAAAAAGTGACTATTCATGGCCTGGGAATTATATACTTGTTAAACTATAAGGTGAATGCCATCATTTGCTGTATTTTGCAAATGAGGAGGTGGAAGTTAGGCTAAGTGACCCTCAGATTTCATTCAGGCCAACTTCTGAAGAGCTTTGATTATAAAATAGTGCTGGGTGCAGTGGCACACGCTTGTAATTACAGTGATTTGGGAGGCTGAGGCAGGAGGATCACAAGTTCAAGGCTAGCCTCAGAAACTTGGCCCTGACTCAAGATAAAAAAATAAAAAGGGGTAGGGATGTGGCTCAGTGGTTGAGCACTAACCCTAGGTTCAATTCCCAGTATAAAAAAAAAAAAAAAAAACAAGAAGAAGAGCTTTGAGTCTAGGCATTGAGTGATGTAGCCAAGGATGGGTTTGGAGAGTTCCTTATTAAAAATTTCCTTCATTTGACTTGGCCATTGAAGGCTTGGCATCAAGGAACTGAGGCCAGTGACTCAGCACCTCTGTTAGGTATAATGACTAACAAATAATTAGGAAGAATTAACATGTTTGAGCTCCTTGATAAAACATAACCGAGTACAGGAGATGGTATTTCCTTGCTGCTCTTTGGCCTGAGTTTCACTTCTTAATTCCCTGCAAATTGAGATAAAAGCTTTCCCTAGGCGGGGTTTTAAAGCAAGGTATTTCTTGATCCCATCAAGTGAACTGCCCTTTTATGTCTTGTCTTCCAAAGACACACCCTGCACATTCTCTCTTCAAGAAAGAGCTGCTGTACACAAAACACCAGAATGTATGTTTGTTGTTGTTGTCGTTGTTGGTTTGGGTTGTGGGGATTGAACCCAGGGATGCTTTACCACTGAGCCACATCCCCAGCCCTTTTTATTTTTTAGTTTGAGACAGGGTCTCACTCTACTGAGAGTCTTGATAAATTGCTGAGGCTGGCCTCGAACTTGTGATCCTGTCTCAAGTCTCCTGAGTTGCTGAGATTACAGAGGAGTGTCATCGTGCCTGGCATGATGCCTGTTTTAATCTTGCTACCTGGTTAAGTTCAAAGAAGCTAGTTCCTCAGAGGGGTCTGTGCAGACTAATTTGAGAATGAGCCCTGGAGACGCTCCAGCATCCTCTCGCTGTGTGCCTCTATGCAAGAGTCAAGGAGAAGGAACGTAAATGCAAGAAGAAGCTGGTTTAGGTCTGGAGGCTCCTCAAGGTCAATGAGTTCCTTTGACTATTTAATACCTTTGGTTAGTCAATGGGAATACATGGATAAGACAGATATATATATAAAATCTGGTACCAGTGATTGAAGTCAGAGGCTCTTAACCACTGAGCCCAGTCCTGTTTTGTATTTTATTTAGAGACAGGGTTTCACTGAGTTGCTTAGAGCCTCACTGAGGCCAGCCTTGAACTGGCAATCCTCCTGCCTCAGCCTCCCAAACCGCTGGGATTACAGGCGTGTGCCACCGCTGCATCATGGACTTTCACTTATTTCTATTGAGAATACTATACTAACTTTAATTTGGTCATACTGTATCCTGGGTCCTGTTCTAACTTCTTTATCAGGATTACATTTCACAGCCCTTAACATAGCTTTATGGACTATTCTAACACTACTGATGAATGTGCAGCTTGGCAAAGTCACTTTGGAAACTGGTTGTATTACCCAAATAGAACCTATGCATGCTTTATGACCCAGTGATTCCACTCAAAATATAACCAACAGAGATGCATTCTTGTGTTTTCCAAAAGACATGTTCTAGAATGTTCTAGAATATTCATAGTAGCACAGTTTGTAATAGTCCCCAAATAGGAACTGTCCAAATGCCCATTCTTTTAATTAATTAATTAATTATTTTTGGTACCAGAGATTGGACCCAGGGGCTCTTAACCACAGAGCCACATCCCCAGCCATTTTTTAAATATTTTATTTAGAGACAGGGTCTTGCTGAGTTCCTTAGGGCCTCACTAAGTTGCTGAAGCTGGCTTTGAATTCACAATCCTCCTACCATAGCCTCCTGTGCTGCTGGGATTATAGGTACAAACCACCATGCCTGGCACCCATCAGTTTTTAATGGGGTAATAAATTATGGTACTGTGTTACCTTCATACAATGGAACACTATGCAACCATGTAAATGAATCCTTTGCAACTACATACAAAAGGATGAGGGCATTTCACAGTGTTCAACTAACACATTCGGACCCAAAAGGTGTACTTCAGTATGTATGAGTCCATGTTTATAAAGTTTAAAGGCAAAGGTAAATATTGTGTTAAACATCAAATGGTGGGTCACCTGAAGGAATTTTGTGGTAGGCAGAATTCTAAGTGGGGGGCACACGATCTTTGCCCCCTAGGGTTACTCCCTTGGATGATCACTGCCCCTTGAGTTTGGGTAGAACCTGTCATTTGATGGGATATCACTCTTGTAATTGAGGTCTCTAATTACCAAGGAGATGAAACAAGGTGGGCCCGACCTAATTAGGAGAACTCTTGCATGAGCAGTTAGAGGCTAGAGACAGAGGACACCAGAGACCTAGAAGGCATCAACAGCTATGAACTGCCTCTGGGGGCCACAGGGTAAGGAACTGTGGGCATTGTGGAGGAGCTAAGAGTGGTCCCCAGCCTGTAGCTGGTGAGAAACTGGATTCTGCCCACAACATGGATGAGCTCATGTCCTAGGTAAGATCCCATGCTGGGGCTGTCACCTTGTTTGCCACCCTTGGGAGACCTGAGCAGAGGATCTAAGTCGTGTCCAGACTTCTGACTCATGAGACAGAGTTGATAAAGCTGCATGTTTTTAGCCTGCTAAGTCTGCATCGGTGGGCTGCACAGCAAGAGGAAGCTCATTAAGCAGTGGTAGGGACTGGCAGGGACTCCCGTCGTGCCGACAGTGTTCTGGGTCTTGATTTAGCTGGTGGTTTCATGAGGGTGATCTGTGAAGATCTGTTGAGCTTAGGATGGATGGGCTCTTCTCCATGTATTTTGCATTTGATACAAAATTTTTTATAAACCAAGCTTTTGATGTAGGTTGTGTATTTTGATTCTATCGTGTAATTGAGGCTGTGGAAGATAAGACACCAAACGCAGGCCCACTGAACCCACTGTGCTGTGCGGTTTAGCTTGGACTGTCTTAGAAATGGCCAGGCTAGCTGGGCGCTGTGGCCCATGACTGTAATCCCAGTAGCTCAGGAGGCTGGGGCAGGAGGATCACGAGTTCAAAGGCAGCCAAAACAGCAATTTAGGGAGGCCCTAGGCAACTTAGCAAGGACTGATCTCTAAATGAAAAAAAATAAGAATAAAAAGGACTGGGGATGTGGGCAAGCAACCCTGGGTTCAATCCCTGGTACCCTCCAAAAAAAAAAAAAGATGGCCAGGCCAGGCAACAGAAGTATCCTCTTGGTGTACTTTGAGCAGAACACTGCAGAAAGGGAGGGAGAGAAAGAAGGGAATAAATCTTTAGGCTGAATTCGACCTAGGGCTGGAAATGTAGCTCAATGGTAGAGCATTGGCCTAGCATGCACTCTGCCCTGGGCTTAATCCCCAGGACACTTTAAAAACACAAAACCAATCGCTAGAATGAACTAGACCTTTGAGATGTCATTCTGATCACTTGGGGGAATTGTACTAATAATTCCAGTCATTCTCTAGTGGTACAGTAACTGACCTTTAATCGCTGTCCCTCTGCCACGCCTTTTCCCAGGGACCAGCAACAATTGTATCTAAGAGAGATTCTGACTTTTGAACCCTGCTGTCAAGGATTGAGAAAAAAAAATAGAGCTAAGGGGGAGGTGAGAGTCCACCAGGTGCCAGCGTCCGCTGGTGGAAAGGCCCAGAGCAGCTCTTTAAAAAACAGAAGAAACAAACCCAAAATTACACAACGGTGTTTTAAAGATTACTCATGTGACATGCATTCATTTAAGCACAATCAGACAACTTCAGAAATTAAAAATATCAGTAAGTTAAAAAAAGATTCTCCTCCCTAAAACAAGTTAACTTTTTTTTTTGGTAGTGGAAATTGAACTCAAGGGGTGTTTAACCACTGAGCCACATCCCCAGCCCTTTATTTTATTTATTTAGAGATGGTCTGGCTGAGCTCCTTAGGGCCTCACTAAATTGCTGAGGCTGGCTTTGAACTCTCAATCCTCATGCCTCAGCCTCCTGAGCCTCAGGGATTACAAGTGTGTGCCACCATGCCTGGCCACACTGTTAAGTCTTAAGCATGCCTTGTCTTTCCTTTTTGTTTTTAATGATCTGTCTATCCATTTAAACTAAAGGGAAAAGAAGTGAAAAACTAACAAATAAACAGAATTGTCTGTCAGTACTGATTATGCAGAATGACAGCACGCATGCATCTAAGACTGAACTGTTCACTGTGGTGCTACACGTGGCTATTAAGTCCTTGAAGTATGGTTAGTCAAGATTGTCATGTAAAATACATGGGGAAAATCAGAACTAGGAAAAAAAGAATGCAAATGTCCTAATGGGTTTATATTGATTATATATTAAAATGACAGCTTTTGGACACAGTGTTTAAATAAAGTATTAGATTTGTTTAGATATATAAAATTTTATCTGTGGCTCATACTACATTTTGAGAGGATGATTAGTCTAGCATTAGTCTGCAGGTTTTTCACCAAAAGACAGAGCACCAGGCATGTTGGTACACACCTACAATCCTAGTGACTTGTGAGGCTGAGGCAGAATGATTGCAAGTTCAAGGCCAGCTTTAGCAATTTAATAAGACCCTTAGCAATTTAGCCAGACCCTGTCTCAAAATGAAAAATTAAAAGAGCTGGGGATGTAGTTCAGTGGTAAAGCAGTCCCTGGGTTCAATCCCTAGTGCCAAAAAATGAAATTATTAAGTTTATATTTTTTAAAGGCTGGGGATAACTCTCAGTGGTTAGAGTACTTTCCTAGCATGTAAAAAAGTCAGGTGCAGTGGTACATGCCTGTAATCTCAGTGACTAGGAGGCCGAGGCAGGAGGATCGAGAGTTCAAAGCCAGCATCAGCACTTAGTGAGGTGCTAAGCAACTCAGTGAGACCCTGTCTCTAAATAAAATACAAAATAGGGCTGGGGCTGGGGCTCAGTGGTTGAGTGTCCCTGAGTTCAATTCCCAGTACGCCCCCGCCTCCAAAAAATAAAAAATAAAAAAGTCTTCTACGGGGCTGGGGATGTGGCTCAAGCGGTAGTGCGCTCGCCTGGCATGCGTGCGGCCCGGGTTCGATCCTCAGCACCACATACCAACAAAGATGTTGTGTCTGCCGAGAACTAAAAAATAAATATTAAAAATTCTCTCTCTCTCTCCTCTCACTCTCTCTCTCTCTCTCTCTCTCTCTCTCTCTCTCTCTCTCTCTCTGCCCCCTCTCTCACTCTCTCTAAAAAAAAAAAAAAAAGAAAAGAAAAAGAAATAATAATTTACTATACCATCTTTGAAGGGATATTGATTCAGAAGCCAGTGTCCTAATCAGCTTCTCCCTAGCTATTTGGCTAATATAAACTTAATTAATCTTAAAAAAAAAAAAAGTCTTCTACGAAGGAAAGACTTTAGGACTTTTAATTTTTATTTATTTAGGACTTTAATTTCATGGCATATTTAGTATTTATTTATTTTGTGATGCTGGGCATTGATCATGCTCATCAAGTACTATACTGAGATATACCCAGCAGTTTGTTTTTTTAATAATATTTTATTATTATTGATACAGGTTAAGTATCCCTCATCTAAAATGCTAGAGACCCGAAGGTTTCCAGATTTCCGAATGTTTGGATTTTTGGAACGTTTGCCTGAGCATGATGTTCATTTATGTTTCATATGTACCTTATACACATAACTTGAAGGTAATTTTATAGAACATTTTTAGCAAGACTGCATTTTGGCTGTCATCTGTCACATGAGGTCAAGTGTGGCATTTTCCACTGTGATTGTTTACGTTTCTATTTATTTATTTCAGATACTGGGGATTGTACCACTGAGCTCTACCTCCAGCCCTTATTTTTTATTTATTTACTTATTTTTAGTACCAGGAACTGAATCCAGGGACGCTTAACCACTGAGCCACATCTCCAGCCCTTTTTAAATATTTTATTTAGAGACAAGGTCTCACTAAGTTGCTTAGCGTCTCGCTAAATTGCTGAGGCTGGCTTTGAATTTACAATCTTCCTGCGTCAGCCTCCTGATGCATTTTTTATTTTTATTAACATTATGGTTTAATATTTAGAAACTACATTATGCACATATGAACTATATGTAGTCTGTTCTACACATTTTTTTTCACATAAATCTATCTTGGGATTCTTTCCATAATATATAAGTAGATACTACACTGTACAAACCTACTTTTTCCTATGCCTTATTGATTTAGGTTAGTTTTTTTTGTTTGTTTTATTTTCTTCTGAAAACAGCTACTGCTACCTGTGACTCCATATATTTATCTTATGGTACCTGTTCCATGACTTCCTTAGGATTCATTTCTAGAAGTAGCATTCTTGGGTCAAAAAGCAGAGATGAAGAATTTTAGAACCATCCAGTGCCTTCTTCCTTAGATTTTTGTTTTACTTTTGGCAATAAACTCCCAGGAGTAGGGAGTGCTTATTTTTGGTATGATTTACCCTGCATAATTATGGGTAGGGATTATCTCTTATGGGACACACACACACACACACACACACACACACACACACACACACCACACACACTTTTCAGTTTTTGCACCAGTTGTGGTAAAAGATCAGGTTCTGATTTTTTAGAAAATAAGTTGGATGTCCTTAGGGAAGAATCTAATTGAAATAATTAGGGACCTCTGTAGTTCTTGGACCAACCCCTCACCCAGGGCACTGTCCAGGGACCAATGCTGCTGTCAATTTCAATCAACTCTTGAGTGGCGTGGTGAAGTCCCACAAGCTCAAGAAAGCAATCTGAGGGTAAAGATACCCTCAGAGAGGGGCTCCAGCAAGACAGGCACTGGCACTGTCTGGTAAAGTCCCCCTAACCAAGACCATACAGAGCAGAATCAGTCGTGAGGTTCCATGAGCATTTCCACTGCATTCAGTTCTGTGAATGTTAAAGAAATTTTAGTGCAAGAGACATCTCGTAGCAATACAGACTTCCAGTTTTAACCTCCTTGCCAAGTGCCTGGGGCTTGGAATCTTCTCACAAGATGCTATTATGTTGAATTGACTTTAAAGACATCATAAATGTCAACTACTCGTACCATCGCATGGATAGGATCAGAGCCACCACGTAAGATATCCAGTCATGCCAGATTTTTGAATTGTGCTTCAGTCCTACCAATGAACAATCCTGGGACTCAAAACCACAAGATTAATGTTCCGTGGGATACATTTCTTCTCCCATGGAAAAGAAATGAAATTGCCACCTGCTAGAATTCAAGAAGTACTTAATCGTAAAGTCGTAGCAATTTTTGGTGGGTTAACTCTTCAAGAAGTACCTGGAAATTAATAGGTGCTCAATGGCTGAAATTAAGTGAATTGCTAGAAATATTTAATGTCAGGTAGCTGATCATTATGCTAGTGGGATCACCTTAGATCAGTTTTAGTTTATTAGAAATATAAAACCAGGCCTGGGGTGTGGATCAACTGTAGAGTGCTTGCCTAGCATGTGTGAGGCACTGGATTCAATCCTCAGCACCACATTAAAAAATAAATAAATAAAATAAAGGTATTGTGTTTACGTATAAATAAAAAAAGAAATAAAAAAATAAAAGAAAAAGAAAAAGCCTTTCTGTATTCCGTACACCTTTTTTTTTTTTTTTCTTTTGTGGTACTGGAGATTGAACCTGAAGGTATTTGACCACTGAGCTGCATCTCCAAGCTGTTTTTGTTTTTTATTTTGAGACAGAGTTTCACTAAGTAGCTGAGGCTGGCCTTGAACTTCCATCCTCCTGCCTCAGCCTCCCAAATAGCTGGGATTACAGGTGTGTGCCACCATGCCTGGTGCTTGAAACCTTTGAATTATAAATGTGTGTCTCTAGGGACTTAAAACCCATAAATTAACACTTTATTATGCAGTTCTTCCAGTGATTAAAAAACAAAATGGCAAAATGTCACCCACTGGGGTTGAATGAAAATGGTTTTAGAAGGACTTAATTTCTCCTGGACTTTGAAGGGCCCAATACCTGACTCATATGGAAAAGCCTAAAAGTGAAAAGCTGATGGGGGCCATCTCTCAGGGCAAAACTTACAGATGGGACTTTGAACCAAGAGTGCACATTGCCCATGGGTGTTGATAGCCATGTTTGGATCTCTTGAAGAATCCCTCTCTGAAGAAGAGTGTGGCACAACGTGGCTCTATGGGTTGTACCACCCGAGAAGTCCGGGAGGAGCCACAGAAGTCCTTCCGTGGAAGAGAACCTTAGCTAGGAACTAGGATGCTATCAGAAGTTCCTAGTTTGAGGGTAGGAGAAAACTACTGAGTCCTCAAAGAACTCATAAAACTGCCCCAAAGGCAGGGAACCAACGTGTGAGATTTTATGCCTCCCATTCAGTAAGACCCTGGTGCTGACTTGAGTAAGCTCTTCTCCCCCCAATCTAGTCTAGCAAAGGCTGGTTAAAAAAGGAAGTGGGCCAAGGAGAGCATAAGAAGGCACTTCCGCTTTTCCATTTTCCATCTGGGGCTAGGTCTGAGTCGCTGGAGAGGAAACTTGAGGTGGATGAGAACAGAAGTTTGATACTGCACTACATTGGATTTTTTTTTTTAATTTACAATCTTCCTGCCACATCCCCAGTCCTTTGTAAAATTTTATTTTATTTAGAGACAGGGTCTTGCTGAGTTCCTGAGGCTAGCTTTGAACTCATGATCCTCCTGCCTCAGCCTCCCGAGGTGCTGGGATGCTACATTGGATGTTCTAATACCTGAAAATGGGATTGTTAATGCTTGTATGTTCCTGGAGAAGTCATGGAATCTGGGGTATGAATGTGGGGTAGGGAAGGAAAACATGACAGAGACAGAAGATGTGAAGATAGCAACAGAAAAAAAAATGAATTTGTATCTTTCTGTACTTTAAGCCTAACTCATTTAATTAGGTAGCTTCTCCCAATAAGCCACCACTACTGTGTAAACTATACTTCAGTTCCACACCACTGCAATAACCTGATTGATGCAATGATCATCTGTGCCTTATTAGAGGTCTCATGAAGTTTTGTTACTAGAACCAGATGGTTCTTTTAGGACTAAAGAGACCCCTGAGCCCTGGATCTGCAGCACTGGTAGGGCTATTAGAAATGCAGAATCTCAGGCTCCATCCCAGGCTCATAACAAGACCCCAGGTGATTCATATGGACATTACCATTTATTTTTGGGTGCTGGGGATTGAACCCAGAGCCTCGTGCATGCTAAGCATGTACTCGATCTCTGAACTACACCCACAGCAACCCTTATCCTGGGAATTGAACCCCAAATCTTGTGAAGGCTCATAATATAGTTTAAGAAGCATCGGTTAGAGAATCTGCTGTGTTTGGGATTGTCTGCTAGACAGGAAATTCATCATTTTGATCTCAGCATTGTGGGATACTGAATTAGAGTTAGAATTATGAGACCAGGGCTGTAGTCTAGTTTTCCCGGTCCAGTCATTTCTAGAACTCTCTTTCTGCTTCCTTCTAGTGGTTTAATTACGTGAATTGTAAGGCCCCCAAGTGTCTCTAACATTGGATAATTTTAAGGAATTTCAGTTGAAGCAAAGGAAAAAATAAAGCCCAGCTGGCGTTTAATAAAGACTGTCATAAATTGCTTACCGAACCTCTGCGGCTTCGTCTTAGCGACTATGATGGAGGGTATTGTCCATGCCTCCAAGTTCACTGTAGGGTCCTTTGTGATAGCCCAAATGAAAAGTAATTTCCTGTTTAATAATAATTATAGCTTTTGCATTGAGGAGGAAGAATATTTGATAAGAAAAGAAAATTATTGCTCCAAAGAAATGATGTTTAAAGCTGCAGGCAGCCAGGAGCTTCTAAATCATTTGTATTAGTTATTAGTATGTACTACAATGATTAGAAAGGGTTTTTTTTATTTGGAAATCATAGCTAATTGAGTCGTTTTGGTGTGTAAGAGTTTTTCATTTTTTTGTTTAGAAAAGAGAAATTGGTCTCTTGAAAACAAAAAACACACATAAACACACACACACACACACACACACACACACACAAATGGATCCTTGACATTCTGAATGCAAATCACATGTGGTGTGGACCAAAGAGAATACAAAGACCCAGGACTTAAGAACATGGTTCAGACAGGGTGCAGTGGTGTACACCTGTAATCCCAGTAGCTCAGGAGGCTGAGGCAGGAGGATCATGAGTTCAAAGCCAGCCTCAGAAATGGTGAGGTTCTAAACAACTCAGTGAGACCCTGTTTCTAAATAAAAAATAGGGCTGAGAATGTGGCTCAGTGGTTAAGCATCCTTGGGTTCAATCCCCATCATGTGTGTGTATATCTCTCCACCTGAAACATATATATATATTTACATGTATACATATATGTTTCAGGTAGATATTGGCAAGGTCTCCTTCCCCTTGTGCTTCAGGTCTGCTGTCTTGAAAGTGACTGGATTGGACCTCTCCATCCTTCATGTTAATGGCTGCTTCCTCTGAGAGAAGATGCCTGGAAGTTTGGGTCGAGAAGTACACAGGGTCTGAAGCAACCTCAGGAGGAAAGATGTGATTGATTGGTAATGTCTGCTCTGGGCGAGAGAGTAGTAGCAACCATGGTAGCCCCACTTGTTTGCAAACTCCTGAGCTAGGAAACCTCCAAGAGCATTGACTGCTATAAATATCTCATTCTGAAAACATTTATAAAAGACTTTTATTATAGGAAAAAAAATCAAAAGAAATGAACTGATTTCTAGATTTACTATGGCTATTTTGGAGTCTTTTAACAACTTGAAATATATGTGTGTGTGTGTTTCTGTCTTAAAAGCACCACACAGGACAAGCTCTAAGGGAAAGAAAAATGTGGCTGGATTTAACAGAAATTCAGTGTGAGATATCTGATAGGCTGAAAGTGATTTATGTAACGAATCCTCTGTTTTGTTAGAACATAGATTATTGTTCCATTTGGGGCTCTTTATATGAAACAGATGCCCAATCTATAAATCAGGCACTCAGCGGTAAAGGCGATGGTATTTTTTTTTTTTTTGGTATAAATTACTGTGGATCGAGGAAGTTAAGGTGTGGAGGAACAAATTTTTATTGGCTTTTTGGCATAGCACTCATTTTATCAATCATCTGTCTGCGGTGATCTTCCTCCTGTCCCCGTTCAGGGAATTGGTGACGGGAATGAGTAGAAAGTTCTGTGGAGAAAGTTGTTCTTTGACTTGACGAGTCTCTCCTTGGGTTTCACAGGACCGGGTAGGTATGTGGACTGCTCTCAGCCCTAGTGAGAAAGCATTTGGGTTTCAGATTCATTTGTAGCCCCCAAAAGGAAACAAGATAAAAGTATGCCAAGGACCTCAGAGAAAGAACACACTTAGAGTGTTCCTCTGTCATTTTCTTCCCTGGTCGACTTTTCTTTCCCATTTAAAAATTGGAATTCATGGTTTTCAGCTCATGCCTTCATTGTTGGATTGTCTTTTTATGGAGACAGCTAGTTATCATTCCCCCTGAGCTGGAGATAAGCAAATTAATTCATTTATTTATCCATTTAGTAAAATATATTCACACCAGCCTGGCGTGGTGGAGCACGCCTGTAGTCCCAGGGGCTTAGGAGGCTGAGGCAGGAGGATCGCAAGTTCAAAACCAGCCTCAGCAATTTAGCAAGGCCCTAAGCAACTCAGGGAGACCCTGCCTCTAAATAAAATATAAAAAAGGACTGAGGATGGGGCTCAGTGGTTAAACACTCCTGGGTTCAATCCCCAGTACCCACCCCCCTGCAAAAAGAAAGGAAGAAAGAAAGAAAGAAAGAAAGAAAGAAAGAAAGAAAGAAAGAAAGAAAGAAAGAAAGAAAGAAAGAAAGAAAGAAAGAAAGAAAGAAAGAAAAAGTAAACGGTCTGAGGTTGTGGATCAGCAGTAGAGCGCTTGCCTGGTACATGTGAGATACAGAGTTCAATCCTCAGCACCACATAAAAATTAATAAATAAAATAAGGGTATTATGTCCATATACAACTAGAACAATTTAAAATCAAATTCATTTCACTCTCCAATGGGGAGTAATTCATGTGGCTGGCCACCTAGGTTCTATGCTATGTGAGATACGTAAGGTGTGCAGTGACCCAGGGCCACAAATCCATTCAAAATGGTAAGCAATTCAAATATGGGTTCTTATTGATTTTGGAAGTCCTTCTTCATTTTAGAGAATGTTAATTCTTTTCTCTATTTTGATTTTTATTATTTGAGTTGGTAATGTATTCACAAGGTTCAAAATAAAAAATGTAATCAGAGGAATTATTCTAATTCCTAACCCTGAATATTTAATTTTCCTCCCTTCTGGCTTCCTATATGTGACTAATGTGACTACTCTTTTTTTTAGTACTGGGAATTGAACCCAGGGGTGCTTAACCACTGAGCCACATCCCCAGCCCTTTTTATTTTTTATTTTGAGATGCAGTCTTGCTAAGTTGCTTAGGGCTTTGCTAAACGGCTGAGGCTGGCCTTGAACTCATGATCCTCCTACTCAGCCTCTTGAATTTCTGGGGTTATAGGCATCCACCACTATACCTGGTTTATAACCACTCTTATTCATTTTTTTGTGTAGTCTGGTGTTTATTTATTTATTTGTAGATATAAATTTATCATGATTTCCTCTCCTTTTCTATAGAAATGAGGACATTCCATATTGTTTTTGCATCTTTTTTTTCATTGAATGGTTTTCCTGAGCTATTTCCATAGGGCATAGAGAGCATCATTCTCTCTTTCATAGCTATTTAATATGGTGTACCACTTCTTTTATAACCCACACACCTTTACATGGACACTGGGGTATTTTGAGTCTTTCGTTCATGCACACAACTCTGCAATCGGTAACAGGGTGAGTCTGTCACTTCACTTAGAGCTGGTTTAGGTTATAGCTATAAAACATATTCCCAGGAGTGAATTTGCTGAGTAAAAAAAAAAAAAAAATCAATGCATTTGTAATTTTGATGGGGATTGCCAATTAACTCCCCAAAGGGTTGTACCATTTTGTGTTCCTGCCAGCCACGAATAAGAGTGCATTATTCTGCTATTTATACAGAATATTTTGCAAAATTTTGGGGCTGGATTTTTGCCAATTTAATAGGTGAAAAATGTTATCCCTTAGAGTCTCGACTTGCATTTTTCTTATTTTTAGCCAAGTTGATTATCTTTGTATATGGTTAAAAGTAATTTCTATTTCTTTCTCTGTGACCTGTCAGTGTTTCTCATTCATAGAAATTGCTTTGAGAGTATTTTTTTCCCCGACTGTTTCTCGGAGAAAAGTCAACTCATGTTGATGAATGTTTAACCTAAGGATCTAAACTAAATCCCTTGCAATGCATACTTGTTCAAGTCTTGCAGCGAGCCTGGAAGTTGGGTAGTCCCAGTCCATTTTCAAAAAGAGGTTCAGAATAGTTATGTAACTGACCTTGGGCCACACAGTCAGGAAGAGGCAAAACTGATGTTCTGATCCAAGTTAGCCTTACCACTAAAGTCTATCTTTTTTGTTGTTATTGGGGAGGTACCAGGGATGGAACTCAGGGGCACTTAACCACTGAGCCACATCCTCAGCCCTATTTTGTATTTTATTTAGACACAGGGTCTCCCTGAGTTGCTTAGGGCCTCGATTTTGCTGAGGCTGGCTTTGAACTTTGATCCTCCTGCCTCAGTCTCCTAAGCCACTTGGATTACAGACATGTGCCATGGTGCCCAGCCCTAAAGTTTATCTTTTTTTATTTTTATGTTTTTTTGTTGTTTTTGATTGGTGGTATTAGTTCTTGAACCCAGAGGGACTCTATCACTGAGCCCTTTTTACTTGGAGGCAGGGTCTCACTAACTTGCCCAGACTGGCCTCACACTTGGAATCCTCCTGCCTTAGCCTCCCAAGATGACAGGTGTGTACCACCATGCCTGGCTCTATCTGGTATTACTGTTTGTGTTAGGCCAGGCTTAGAATTAACCCAAACATATTTTAATTTCCCAAACACACAAAGTGATGGAGAAGCATGTTGCTATCTTCACACTGGGTGGCTGTTGGTCTTGCTAGGATCTAAAACACACCACGTATAATCCACTGTTTTACTCAGCTTTTTTTCTACTGTGACCAAAAGACCCAACAAGAACAATTTTAGAGGAGGAAAAGTTTATCTGGGGGCTCAGGGTTTCAGAGGTCTCAATCCATAGACAGCAGGCTCCATTCCTCAGGGCTCGAGGGGAGGCAGGACATCATGGAGGAAGAGTGTGGTGGAGGGAAGCAGCTCACATGGTGATCAGGAAGCAGAGAGAGACTCCACTCTCCAGAGACAAATAGAGACCCCAAAGCCACGCCCCCAATGCCCCCTCCTCCAGCCACACCCACCTCCTCCAGCCACCACCCAGTTAATCCCTTCAGGGGTCCATTCACTGGTTGGGTTAAGGCTCTCACCACCCAGTCATGTCTCCTCTGGACCTTCCTGCACTGTCTCTCACGTGAGCTTTTGGGGACACCTCATATCCAACCCTAACATCTCCCCAGTGAATAATTACCAGAGTGACTGATGCCCACCCCAGGGAGGTCTTATGACTGTGTGACCACGGGGAACAGCAATGACAAGCAACTGGACCACACAGGAAAAGGCTCTCAGGGAGGCAGGTGTCACGAAGCGCTCATGGCCACTGTGAAGCAGGCCCATGGTCACACTGCACCAAGGGCCTCTTCCCATGCGGAGCCACAGCATCTTCTGCATTGCTGTCCCCTCTGCCTCTGCTGCTGCTGCTGTGGGGAACCCTGGTCCCAGGCATGCCTGCGGTCCCTCGCAGAGGTCCTTTCCCGACAGCTTGGCCTCACACCCGAGGCCCAGTCGTGCTCTGGAAGGACAGTCTCCCTTCCCAGGAGTCCGCCCTGTTTAAAATTGCTTGTGCTGCAGATGAAAAATTGAACTGGCCCCCAAAGAGAGAAATAGATAAAACTTGGTTCCTTTATGGCATTTGACAAATCTGCAAGATTCGAAGCAAGTGCATTGCTAAATGATTAAAACCCCAGGTTCTGCCCTCCGGGAATAAGCGTGAGAGAGGGTGATATTACTGCTGAATAATGTAATCACTGCAGTTTTCTGCCAGATCAGAAAAACAAAACAAAACAAACAAAATAGCCAGGATGCCCTTTTTCACTCTATTCACCAACTACGTTCTAGAAGCCATCTTCCTTCCGGCAAGTTTCCCCATTTTCCTTCACTTTAATTTATTGTGACTCAATGAAATATGAATCTGGAAGATTTAGGTTTTCTTAAAGCAACAGTCATGCTTCTATGCAAAGCAGCAGATGTGGACGAGGTTGGGTGTAACCAGACTCTGGAAGAGTCTCCCTGTGCTGGGCACATGCCCGTGATCCCAGCAGCTCCCCAGCACCTCCTCCACCATCCCCACTCCCTGAAAAAAAGAAGAGACTCAGAGGAGGCAGGAATGATGCCAATCACTCACACTCAGGAGGGGAGCAGAAATGAATTTGGGTTTTGATGACTATTTTTATTTATTTATTTTGCAGAACTGGGGATGGAACCCAGGGCCTTACATGTGCTAGGCAAGCGCTCTACCCCTTGGGCTACATCCCCAGCCTTTTTTTTCCCTCAGATAGAGAGGATCTTGCTAAATTGTCGAGGCTGGGCTCTAACTTGGGATCCTCCTTTCTCAGCCTCCCGAGTTGCTGGGATTTCAGTGCACCATCACACCCAACTTGCTGAGAATTGACTACTTCTGTCGTCTCTGCCACTCTGCTTTTATGAATGTGTTGGATGACATCGGAAGCAGAAATGTCCTCAGCAGAGAGGGATTATTTTGGTTGCTCTTCATCTGGCCTGTGAGTGGCAAAAACACAGAAGGGTGACAGGACAAGCCTGCACAGCATGCCCGAGATGGAAGCCCTCCCCCTGTGTCTCTGACCTGCGTGTTGCTGGGGCACGGCTGCTCCAATTCCACGGTGGTTAAGCAATTGCAAAGGTGAGGTCAGAAAGGGCCAGAAGAAAGAGAGGCTCCCTCGGGCACCCCATCACATCAGCCTGTCCACTTTCCCTGCTAACTGAGGTCACCTTGTGTCTTTGCTTCCTTGTGGGGTGTCTGTTTCCTTCCAACAGAAATAGACTTCCAGGGCTTGGGGACTTCCTCTTGTTGGTCGCTGCTCTCCTCTCCCCCCACAGCTCATGCTCTATAGACCTACATTAAACAGCCTTCTAGCGAGTTCCAGAGCAAAACTGTTTCCCTTGGAGACACTGAAAGGGTTAATCTGTGTGTTCCTCAGAGGGCTTTGCACATAGTAGGACCTCACAGGAAGCACCTGGAGCCAACACTTGAATAATGTACAGAAGTTGTGCCCATCAGCTCGGATCAGTGCCAGTAAGAATAAAGGTTGAGGGGCTGAGGTTGTGGCTCAGTGGTAGAGCGCTTGCCTTGCATGTGTGAGGCACTGGGTTCCATCCTCAGCACCACATACAAATAAATATACAAAATAAAGGTATTGTGTCTGTCTACAACTAAACAACAACAACAACAACAAAAAGAATAAAGATTGAGCCAGGCATGGTGGTGCCTGTAATCCCAGTGGCTCAGGAGGCTGAGGCAGGAGGACCACAAGTTCAAAGCCAGCCTCCACAACTTAGTGAGGTCCTAGGCAACTCAGTGAGACCCCATCTCTAAATAAAACGCAAAATAGTACAGGGGATGTGGCTCAGTGGTTACTTGCCTTCGGGTTCAATCTCTAGTACCGAAAGAAAAAAAAAAAAGAAAGAAGAATGGTTGACAGCCATTAGCCAAAGAATACACAGTGCTGTACGCGCCTCATTCACCCTGTTTACTTCTCTAGCAACCCACCCACAGGAAGTAGTAGTCATAGTGTGATTCTAATTGTGATCATAAAGAAATTGGACTTCACAGAAGTGATTAGCTTGTCCCTAGGGATACCACTGAACAATGACAGGTCCGGGGTTGGAAGCAGGCGTATCCGATTTGGAGGATGGTGGTCTGCATCCTAGAGTGTGTGCGGCCCACAGGGCAGATGGCTGGGCTCTGTGGGCAGCTGATTCCAGGGTTCCTGGACTAGTTGGAGTAGGAGATGTCAGAGGGAGACTGCTCTCTGTGGGTGGGGAACAGATAGGAAGAAGCACCTGGGAAGGAATTGCTTTGTCATTCCCCAGGGACTCAGGAAGCCTCTGTCTGAACTTGTCCTATTACTGTATGATGATCAGTGATGGGCGTTCAACTTCAATTAAAGAGAAAGTTAACAAAGTGAAACCCAAAAGTTGGCAAAGGAGGAAAAAAAAAGTGGAGCTGACTGATACTTAAAGGCTATCCTTGAAGTTTTTCTTCTAACATTTGAAGTCCTATTTTTTCTTTTTACAAAGATCTGTGTCTCGGAGTGCAGTGGCACATGCCTGTCATCCCAGTGATGGGGGTTGAGTCAGGATAGCAATTTCAAGACCAGCCTCAGCAATTTAGCAAGACCTGACTCGGAATAATATTAAAGCCAAGCAGAGTGGCACATGCCTACCATCTCAGTGGCTTGGGAGGCTGAGACAAGGAGGATCACGAGTTCAAAGCCAGCCTCAGCCAATTTTTACTGAGGCTCTAAACAATTTAGCAAGACCCTGTCTCAAAATAAAAAATGAAAGGAGTTGGGGATTTGGCTTAGGAATTAAGCACCCCTGGGTTCAATTCCTGGTACCAATAATAATAATTTTTAAAAATAATAAAAAATAAAAAGGACTGGGGATGTAACTCAGTGATTGAGTGCCTCTGGATTAAATCCTTAATTCTTCTACTTGCATGACTAAGTTTCTAAAGTTTTGTTTCATTAGGCATTTTTTTAAATAGAGGCAGCTAAAAATCATGATCATACCTAATAAAAGTTTTTCACAATGACAGCTATAAAAATAGGTTGAAATCATGCTGGGTGTTGTGATGCATGCCTGTAACCCCAGGGAGTTGGGAGGCTGAGACAGGAAGATTGCAAGTTCAAAGCCACCCTGGGTAAGCTTAGCAAGAGCCTGTCTCCAAAAAAAATTTTTTTTTTTAAACAGGGAAATGGCTTGGGTTATCTCTCCTTGGTAGAGCAACCCTTGGTTCAATCCCCAAACTAATGCCAAAAAACAAAACAAAAATAATTGAAATTTACTTGAAAGAAAAATTGTCAAACCAGGTGTGGTGGCACATGCCTGTCATCTCAGTGGCTCAGGAGGCTGAGTCAGGAGGATCGTGAGTTCAAAGCCAGCCTCAGCAACTTAGTAAGGCCCTATGCCACTGAGTGAGACCCTGTCTCTAAATAAAATACAAAATAGGGCTGAGGATGGGGCTCAGTGGTGGAGGCCCCTGAGATCAATCTCTGGTACACGCCCTACCCCCCCCCCCAAAAAAAAGTTCAAAAATCTTCCATTTTTTTTTTTTTTTCAGTGCTGGGGATAGAACTCCAAAATCCTCCTGTTTGAGTCAGTGTGGGAGAAGAAGAAACATCCTAGACTTAGAAGTCAGACACAGCCATTTTTGAAACGCCAGCTTTGCCAGTTTCTGCCTGGGGGGGCCGTGTCTTCTCACTACTCTGGGACGTGGTTTTCTCATCTTAAAGAGAAAGGGTATTAAAATCTCTATTAACGTGCCATGAAGAATCAATGAAATCTTAAAAATCACCTCACATGGTGTGTGTCAATTATAAGCACCCTTTAAATGCTGAATTGTGCTATAAATATGACATTTGAAGTCTCTTCTGGGGACTCGTTATATTTATTGATAGCACCATGATGATAAATGGTACATTCTCGACTTTTATTAGGAGCCTAGTTCAATGTAAATCACTGAACCTACTTAGTTCTACTTGTCCAAGGTTGATTTGTGTGTGGCTTTTAAAACATATTTCTTTAAATTCAGCAATAACATACCTACAGCAAAGTGCACATGTAAATGTATGTACATGGGTACATACATACTTGGAATTTAAGTATGTATGTACCCATGTACCCCCAACCCAGAGCCATGGAAAAAATATCTCCAACACTCCATTTTCTTTTTTTAGTTGTAGATAGACACAATACCTTTATTTTATTTTTTATGTGGTGCTGAGGATGGAACCCAGTGCCTCTCATGTGCTAGGCGAGTGCTCTACCACTGAGTCCCAACCCCAGCCCACTCCAGTTTCTGGTTGGTACTTCTCCAGGTGTAACCAATATTCTTTTAATGACTTCATTTTAACTTCTCATTTCAAAACAATTTCAGCCTTGCCAAAAATATATATACTATATATAACATACATTACACATATATTATATAATGTATTACAATATATAATATGGATATATAATATATTGATTATTATAATATACACATGACATATTATATGTAATATGTAATATTATATGTAATGTGTATATTATAATAATCAATATATTATATATGCAAAGCAGCATGAAGAGTTCCTGCCTGCCCTTCACCAGTATTTCCCAAGTCACCGGACAATGATCTAGACCAGGAAATCAACATGATATAATCCTGCCAACTATTCTACAGATCTTATTGTCATTTCCCCAACTGTTCCACGAGGGTCATCTTTCTGGTCCAGGCTCCAGGCCAAGTCCATGCATTTTATCTTAGTCATGTCTCTTTGCTCTGTTCCAATCTAGGGTAGTCCCTCCATTCTTTATGTCTTTCATGAGTTTTTTGTTCTATTGATTGATTGATTGATTGAACCAGGGATTGAACTGAGGGGTGCTTAACCACGGAGCCCCATCCCCAGCCCTATTTTATATTTTATTTAGAGACAGGGTCTCGCTGAGTTGCTTAGGGCCTCGCTAAGTGGCTGAGGCTGGCTTTGAACTCTCCATCCTCTTGTTTCAGCCTCCCAGGGCCACTAGGATTACAAAAGTATGTATCACACCTGATTCATGACATTAAAAAAAAAAAACTGGCCAGTGGTTTTGTATATTGTTCCTTAATTTGAGTTTGTGTAATGTTTCCTCAAGGTGAAATGCAGGCTGTGTACATTTGGCAATAACAGAACAGACGTACGCTCCTTAGCGATTGCTATCCAGAGATGTGTATCCCTATCTGTTACTGGTGATATGGACCCTTGATCATGAAATGAAGGTGGGGTCTGCTGGATTTCACCACTGTAAAGCTGTCATTTTCTCTTTTCTCATTAATAAGGGTCTTGTTGGGAAGACGTTTTGCTGTCATGCAAATGTGCTGTGACTCAGGGTACACCTGCCCCCTACTGTGGGCTCCATTATTACTGTGTGCCAATGATGATTCTCTAGTTTTGCTGTCACTTCTATATTTATGAACTGGAATTTCTATTATAAGGAAGAGCTGCCCCTTCTCTATTTTTATTTGCTTATCCAGGTATTTATTTACCCATTTTTAGTTTATTCATTAAATGTTATTTAGTAAATGAAATTTATTTTTTAAAATTTTTAAATTTGTTTTAATTAGTTATACAAGACAGTAGAATACATTTATGCACTTTGATATATCACACAGAGATGGGATATGATTTCATTTTCCTGAGTGTATATGCTGCAGAATCATATCAGTCATGCAGTCACATATACACATAAGTAATAATGTTTGTTTCATTCTACTAACTTTCCTATCCTCACATCCCCTCCCCTCCCCTCCCTTCACTTCCCTCTATCTAATCTAAGGTAACACTATTCTTCCCTAGTGCACCCCACCTTATTGTGAATTAGCATCCGCATATTAGAGAAAACATTCAGCCTTTGGTTTTGTGGAATTGGCTTATTTTGCTTAGCATGATAATCTCCAACTCCATCCATTTACTGGCAAATGCCATAATTTCAATCTTCTTTAAAGCTGAGTAATATTCCATTGAGTATAAATACCGCATTTTCTTTATCCATTCATCTATTGAGGGACACCTAGGTCAGTTCCATAGTCCAGCTATTGTGAATTGAGCTGCTATAAACATTGTTGTGGCTGTGTCACTGTAGTGTGCTGACTTAAGGTCCTTTGGGTATAAACCAAGGAGTGGGATAGCTGAGTGCAATGGTGGTTCCATTCCCAATTTTATGAGGAATCTCCACAGTGCTTTCCATATTGGTTGCACCAACTTGCAGTCACACCAGCAGTGTAGGAGTGTACCTTTTCCCCACATCCTCGCCAACACTTATAGTTGTCTGTATTCTTGATGATTGCCATTCTGACAGGACTGAGATGAAATAGTTTTGATTTGCATTTCTCTAATTGCTAAAGATGTTGAACACTTTTTCATATATTTGTTGATCGATTGTAATTCTTCTTCTGTGAAGTGTCTGTTCAGTTCCTCAGCCCATTTATTGATTGGGTTAATTGTTTCTTTGGTGTTACATTTTTGAGTTCTTTATATATTCTAGAGATTAATGCTTTATCGGAGGTGCATGTGGTAAAGCTTTTCTCCTAATATGTAGGCTTTCTTTGCGCTATTAATTGTTTCCTTTGCTGAGAAGAAGCTTTTTAATTTGAATCCATACCATTTATTGATTCTTGATTTAAATGAAATTTATTTTAATGAATAAACTTTATTTCATTGATTTCTTTCCTATCATATGCTTGGTATACTTATTTATCAGCCTGTATTCATAGATTTTTATTCCATGTGTGACAGTCTATTACTATGCATATTCCACTGCTCAGATTGTCCCAGCTGTGCTCATTGGGAGTGCCTTCAAGTGGGCTCCTGTGTCTTTTAAACACCCGCCACCATTCCAAATTTCTTTTGTGGGGTGGTAGCAGGGATTGAACTCAGACGCCCTGGACCACTGAGCCCCATCCCCAGCCCTTTTTTATATTTGATTTAGAGACAGGGTCTCACTGAGTTGCTTAGGGCCTCACTGTTGCTGAGGCTGTCTTTGAACTTGCGATCCTCCTGCCTCAGCCTCCCGACTTGCTGGGATTGCAGGCGTGTGCTACTGTGCCCAGCTCTTTCTACATTTTTTAAAAAATATACTTATTTAGTTGTAGATGAACACACAGTATCTTTATTTTTATTTTTTAATGTGGTGCTGGGGGTTGAACCCAATACCTCACACATGCAAGGTAAGCACTTTACCAATGAGCTACAGCCCCAGCCCCTCTACATTTTTAAAATTAGTTTAGAACTTACCTACATTCTGGAATCACCTGGTGTTCCAGGCTCATCTGGTGCTTTTCCTTTCCAGCCCTGGAATCAATATCTCATCCATAATATGTTACTTGGGCTAGGGATGGACCTCAGGGGTAGTGCATGTGCAAAAGACCTCGGGTTCCATCCCCAGCACCGAAATGATAACAACAATAATATATTCACTAACTAACTTGTTCAGTCTCTGGAAACATATTGCAATACTGGCTTCCAGTTTGCTGGTTGTCTTTTGACTTTGTTCACAGTCTCTGGAAACATAATATCTCTTCAGAATTACTAATCCATATCCCTCTGAAAATCAAATTGAACCAGAGTACAGCATTTGTGCGCAGTTTTTAGTCCTATAATATGCACTAAAAACACTCTTATTTAGTATGGTCGGTCCTGTCCCCACCTTCACCCCCAGTGATGTTGTCAATTGTAAAATAAATTCATTTGTTTTTGGATTTTTTTTTTTAACGCCCTTTGGTGTCCCCTGCCTCCTGGCTGATTTCAATTATGCTTTTATTTATTTATTTTTTTTGAGAATTAACAAGGTTAATCCTTCACATGGCTTCATTTTGAACTTCCTCATTTTCTTTCTCTCTAGTGCCAACAGTGCCCCATTGTGCATGATCAGTGCTCACCTACACGTGGCCTTGTAGGTGGTTTCCATTCTTTTGCAATGACAGACCACACGATAATAACTTGTGTGTAGTAGATTCCCAGGCTGTTGGAAATGGGTCACCAGGGGAAATTTCTAGAAGGGGAATTGCAGAGTCAAGAGAGGTGCACATATTGTTTCACTGGGTGATTCAAATTCCTCTTCCACCAGCAACGGAGGACCCTGCCCACTTCCCCACAGTCTCATGGACCCCGTGATTTGTCGTAATTTCTAAATTTCACAAACCTGGCAGTTAAGAAATGGTATTTCAGATTCATTTTTATTTAGAGTCATCCAATGAGGAGGGAGTTTAAACATCTTATGTTGAGTTTCCAGGCCGTGTGTGTGTGTTGCTGAGGCTGGCTTTGAACTCACCATCTTCCTGCCTCAGCCTCCCCATCTGCTGGTATTACAGGTGTGCACCACTGCACCTGGCTATAACATGCTATTTTAATTTTTTTAAAGGCTATTTTTCTGCTAGGGCTAGTTCACCTTCATTTTCATTGTTGTATAGTGTTCCTTTGTTTATCTACAACATGGCTTATTTGTTCACTCCTCTTCACTGGACACGTAGATTGTCTCCAGTTTGGTGTTGTTGGAAAGGACATTCTTGCACGTGTCCATGCACACATCTCTCCTGGAATTTCTAGGAAAGAAACTGCTGTCACAGGATATGTATATGTTTAGCTTTAGGAAATATTACCAAGCAGTTTTTTCAAAATGTTTCTACTGATTTATAGTCACACAGCTATGTATCAGATTTTCTATTGCTCCACAGTATTGCCAGCACTTGATATTGTCAGTGTTTGAAGTTGCCTTAAAAGAAAACATAGAAAGATCCTTGAGACTCAGGCACCATTTCAAGAATACCCTAGAAGCTCAGCCCAGTGGCACAGGCCTATAACCCTAGTGGCCCCGGGGAGGCTGAGGCAGGAGGATGACAAGTTCAAAGCCAGCCTCAGCAACTTAGCGAGGCCCTGAGCAACTCAGTGAGACCCTGTCTCTAAAGAAAATACAGAAAAGAGATTTGGATGTGGCTCAATGGCTAATCGTCCTTGGGTTCAATCCCTGCTACAAAAGAACAAAACAAAACAAAACAAAAACCACTATAGAAAGAAAGAATAGCAGGATTCATTTTTCCATACACCTAACATGTTATCACTCACACCAGTGATAAAACTTAGGTTTCACAGGAAGATACAGCGAAGCTGTTAGGAGCCTAGATCCAATGTAACGGATAGTCTGGTGTCTGTTCCAAGGCTCTTTGTTCCCTCTTCCTTTCTAGCGGGACCTCAGTTTTGTTCAGCGTGCATTCCTCGGAGACCATGATCTCACGGCCCTACAGAGGGCAAGTCCTGGATGACCCAGCTAATCTGGCTCTCCCACCAGCAATGAGGTTAGGAAGGAGCATGTGACCCGCTCTGGCCAACCTGATGAGGGCCGGGCTCTGGGGGAGAGAAGGGGTCCCACCAGGCTTCCTTAGTGACAGGAAGGAGCCCCTGGAGGAGGCAGTGCCTTTCTTCCTGTGGATGTGATGAGGCTGGAAATGGGAGAGGCCGCTGCCATCTGTCCACCAGCCTGACAGGGAGCAAAGCAAATGGAGACCTGGGGATGTGGGTGGCTCAGTGGTAGAGTGCTCACCTGGTGTGTCTGCAGCAGGCAGTTCAATCCCCAGCACTGCAAAAAAAAAAATATATATATATATATATATAAAATATTAAATATTATTAATCAAATACAATATTAAATTAAATATAATGTTTATATTTAATTAATTTGATGTTAATGTTTTAATTTAATAATATTTTAACTTAATTAAATGTAATCATATTTTAATATTAAAATTTATATTAAATTATATATTAAATATATATATAGAGAGAGAGAGGAAGAGAGAGCCTTAAATTCAGGGCCTGAAACCTGCTCTAGCCAAGTTTCAGTCAAGTAATAAATCACTAATTGTTTAAGGCCATCTGGCTGCATTTTTCTATTCCTTGGCATTGGACTTTGTTAGAATAACAAAAGGAGGAAATGGTGTTCTCACTCATCCCTCCCAAACATGAACAATAGCCTCTTTGTTCTAAGACCCCTGGTTCTCTGTCCACATAGAGCATTAGAATTACCTGGAAGGAGAAAAAGACCAAAAAAGCTACAACAAAACAAAACAAACAAACAAAAAAAACCGATGTAATAAACTGAAAAACAAAACCAAAAAATCCATAAAATTGAAAAAAAAAGCAACACTAAAAACAAAACCAAAAATCCAATAAACTAAAGCAAAATAAAACAAACAAGCAAGAAAACCCCAAACCAAAATAATTACCTGAAGGGCTTATTCAAACAGTTTTCTAGATTCCACTACTTGAGTTTCTAATTTAGAGGCCTAAGGTGAGGTCAAAGACCTGTATTTCCGGCAAGTTACCAAGTAATGCTGCCGACTGGTCCCTAGAGCACACTCTGAGAGCCACTGTTCTAGGATACAGATAAGATACTGCCTGACTATGTTGATTAACATGCTTTGTCCAGTTCATATATCATGGACTTCATCTTCATGTCAAGAAATACAAATTGGATACCTGGGCATGTAGCACAATGGTAGAGCTTTTGGGTAGATCATATGTGGTCCTGGGTTCAATCCTCAGCTCTGCAAAACATAGAAATACAAATGTTTTATCATCATTTTGCATGACTACCTGCTACTCTATGGTACAGATACTGGAATCTGTCTGACCATGTTACTAATAATAGCCACATCTATTATTCTGTTTTTCTGGATTATTACATCAACATAATCTATCCTGCAGTATATCATTGTATATGAATCCTGGTTTGGTAATTTCCATAGGGTAAATTCCTAAAAGTAAAATTGCTAGATCAAAGGGAGATGTTGGTTTATTTTGTTATGTCACGGTCATAATCCATCCAATCTCTCATCAAGTCTCCCCTTACTTCTTATCATGAGACACGGTCTCACTAAATTGCTGAGGCTGTCCTCAAACTTTAGATCCTCCGGCCTCAGCCTACCAAATTGCCGGGATTGTAGGATATAGTGCCCCCAAACCATGCCAGATTCTTCTTAAATCTTTCTATCCTTCTATCACAAGAATTTAAGTGTGTTAGCCTGGTCATATTTCTACTTGAGCAAAAATTTAAGCAATTGCTTAATACTCAAAATATGGGACCCGAAGTTGCATTTGAATATCATCTGCTCAGCCTCTCAGACATAAAAGAAGGTCACCCGGCAAGGGGAAAAGCAGGGTCCATTTTCTCCTCTGCATGCCTGGCTATGGAAGAATTTATTTTCAGATGTGTTTGCCCTCCTCTGTCAGAGCAGCTCATCCCAGACCTTTAGCGTGATTCAAAAAAGAGGCCTCCGCAGAAGAGACTTGGCAAACAGCACAGATAATGTCTGATTATCACTGCTTTTGCCCTGAGTTCTTTAGAAAGTAGAGCCCGAGGCAATAATTGAGATACATAATATAATTTTTTATTTGAAATACTGAAGTTTATTTCTTGTTCACTTAAAAACTCAGTACCAAATGGTCCATTACTGCCAATGATTTGTAGCTATGCTTGGTCCGATTATTGATGCTTCCCAGCCAGTGCATAGGCAAGGAGAAGGGCTTGGGAGACGGAGATAGAAAGGAGACAGAGATAGAAAGGAGGTTGAACTGTTTCTAAGGGGAAGACCTAGCATTTGCATATGCCATCTCTTCTCTCATCTCATTGGCAAGAACATAAATCGTCACGTCAGTGACACTCGGTTGCAAGGGTTCTTTTTGTATCTGGGCAGCCATGTAGAAGGCACTAGAATTTTAATTTGGGAGATTCAAACCAAGGCAGGTAGTGGTAGGGAAAGAAGAGAAGCCAGGCCCAGAAAGATGTGAGGTTGTGTGAAGCTTTGCAGCACCCATCAGTAGCAAGGAGATGGATGGACCGCTCTGCTGGTTGGTTTGATTTGCACATATATTTTTCTTTCTTTCCTTCTTTTTTTTTTTTTTTTTTTTTTGGTACCAGGGATTGAACCCTGGCACTTAACCACTGAGCCACATCCTCAGCTCTTTTATTGAGAGACAGGATCTTGCTGAGTTGCTTAGGGCCTTGTTAAGTTACTGAAGCTGGCTTTGAACTTGGACTCCTCCTGCCTCAGCCTGGGATTACAGGCACGGGCCACCGTGCCCCGCCTGCACATAATATTTTTTGACAAAGTGTGCCAGGAAGAACTGTGATTGGGAGCAGCTCACAGAGGGGGGAGATTTATCTGCTCCAGTCCCTCCTGTCTTCTGGTTCTCAGAGGCCAAGGTTCACCCCCCAATGGGATATAATTCTTCTCTATCCCTGTTTCAGATGCTCTGGAAATAGATGGATGACTTCCTGTGAATGAAGTGGGCAAGTGGGGAAAGGCACTTGGGAGAACCCGAGAAGGTGTACAAGGTCCTTGTTCCAATGTATTACTTAATGTCATCTTGAGGGGAAAAGAGAAGGGACCTCAATTAAAAAAAAAAAAACTTACTGAGTCCTGGGCTCAGTGGCACATGCCTATAATCCCAACATTTTGGGAGGCTGAGGCAGGAGGATTGTGAGTTCAAAGCCAGCCTCAGCAATTTAACAAGGCCCTAAGCAACTCACTGAGACCCTGTCTCTAACTAAAATTTAAAATATGGGCTGGGGATGTGGCTCAGTGGTTGAGAGCCTGTGGGTTCAATCTCCAGTACAAAAACAAACAACAAACAAACAAACAAAACAAAGAAAAGAAAACCTGTAGAGGCCTAGGTCTCATCTGCACACCAAAGCGTCTTCTTGTGCTTTAGCTCAAAAGGATCATATTCAATTTTTTACTTCTAACCTTTATTTCAAAGGAAAAAAATACACGTTGGGGCTGGGGTGTGTGGTTCAGTGGTAGAGTGTGTGCTTAGCATGTGCAAGGCGCTGGGTTCAAGCTTAATCGGTTTTCTTGCTCATAGTCAGGTGATTTCACAGGTATAAAGCCTATTCATTGGTGTCTAGCAGAAACTCAGGACTTATCCCATCATGTCTTCATCTGTATAACTAAGGACATTAGGGTTCACCCTTCATATTTTTGAAGCGTTACTCCCTATCCTCCACCTCTCCAGAGGTGTTATAGACAGAATGTATGTCCCATAAAGTAAACTGCTGCATTTTCTTGACTCAGCTATTCCTGGTTGCAAAAACAATGATTCCTGTAGCCCATGCCAGTTTCCAAGTGAGAAAGCAAAGAGGGTAAAATAATTAGGAAGTTTCATTCACAAGCCGGGCACAGTGGTGCTCGCCTGTAATCCCAGTGGCTCAGGAGGCTGAGGCAGGAGGATCTCGAATTCAAAGCCAGCCTCATCCCTGGTAACCCTCCCACCCCCCAAAAAAAGATTCATCCACAGACCTCTTGCCATTTCTCCTCCAAGCCTACTTGTATAAATCCACTGGGTTCCAAGCAGAGTGTGGTGGCACACCCCTGTAATCCCTGCGCTGAGAGGTGAAGGCAGGAGGATCATAAATTTGAGGTAAGCCTCAGCTCTTTGGGAGACCCTGAGCAACTTAGCAAGACCCTGTCTCAAAATTAAAAAAGAAAAAAAAAACCTGGGAATGTGGCTCAATGTTTAAGTGCCCCTAGGTTCAATCTCCAATACCAATTAAGTAAATAAATGAATGAATAAAAAATAAAACCGGAGTCAGCAACACTGGGAACTGTCCTTTCTAGTTCTAAATCCTCAAAAAAGATAGAGGTACAACCAGAGAGAGAGCCTTTGGAAAAGAATAGTAGGGAAGATGAGGTTTGAGAGATTTGAGTGCAAACAAATGAACAAGCTAGCCTCTGCTCTTTTCTCTAGCCACTCCCCTTGACTCAGTTTCCCTGTCTCCCTCCCTCCAGAAATATAGAATGTCATGGTGTGGATGTGAGGTGTCCCCCAAAAGCTCACGTGTGAGACGGTGCAGGAAGGTCCAGAGGAGACATGACTGGGTGGTGAGAGCCTTAACCCAACCAGTGAATGGACCCCTGATGGGAGTAACTGGGTGGTGGCTGGAGGAGGTGGGTGTGGCTGGGAGGAGGGGCATTGGGGGCGTGGCTTTGGGGTCTGTATTTGTCTCTGGAGAGTGGAGTCTCTCTCTGCTTCCTGATCACCATGTGAGCTGCTTCCCTCCACCACACTCTTCCTCTGTGATGTCCTGCCTCCCCTCGAGCCCCGAGGAATGTAGCCTCTTGTCTATGGACTGAGACCTCGGTAACCATGAGCCCCCGAATCAACTTTTCCTCCTCTACAGTTGTTTGGGTTGGGTCTTTTAGTCATAGCAGTGAAAAAGCTGAGTAAAACAGATCCTGTCTCAAAATAATAAGTTAAAAGGGCTAGTGATGGAGCTCAGTGGGAGCATCCCTCAGGGTTGAATCCCCAGTACCAGAAAGAAAGAAAGGTAAGGTGGGGGACAAAGAAAGAAAGGAAGAAGAAAGAGCTTTTGTTCCAAGCCACAGGTTTATAACATAGCAGTACACAGCCGAACGGTTTCCTTGTCTGTCAAGTGAGAAGAGGGAATGAAATCACGATATTTCAAATTCATATCAGCCTCAGAATCCCTGCTCCACACACAATCCCTATCGGGGAGCACAACATGCATGTAACTGTCAGGACTGCTTTTGGCGACACAAGTGACAGAAACCCCAACTGAAGTGACTCAGACAGCAGTGGCTTCTTCCTTCCGTGGCAAGAAGTCTCCAGCCAGGAGGTTGCTGCGACAACTTCAGAGGCTCATGGAGGTCAGAGCCAATGTGTCCCTGTAGCCAATGTGTCCCTGTGACCGGTGTGCCCGTCAGGCTCACAGCTACATGGCCCCACGGCTCCTGATTTGTGGCAGATGGGATGCTAAAGTGGAAGAGAGGACCCAGGAAGAGAGAGATGGCACCAGCCACACGGGGTTCCCTTCCTAACAAGGAAGTCGACGTTTTCCAAAAACTTGAGCAGCAGTTCACCTCTGGGGTTTCGTGGCCAGACAGGGGGACACATCGACTCGCACCTGCCAGGGAGACTGAGAAGCTGAAGGTCCTGAGTGACACCGAGCATCCTCTAGGGTGTGAAGTTGAGCTGTTTGTTGTCACTACACACAAAATCAGAGCCTCAGAGGAAAGGAGGGGACAGGTAGAGCAATAGACAGCCAGCTCCCGAAATAATGTCCAAGAAGAAAGTGGCGCTCATCTCACTGAATGAGGGAGAGACGGTCCAGGATTCCGCCTCTTTTTCCCAACTGTTCTCTTTCACTACTGTGGGTTGTAGGGGCCCTCAAGAGACCCCAGGGTTTCTGAAAGTCACTGTACTATTTTTATTTTAAGTTTTATTTTTTTTGCTTTTGTTTATCAAATACATTTTTAAAAATATTTTGTTGTTTTTAGTTACACATGACAGTAGGGTGTATTCTGACCTATCACACACACATGGAGTTTAACTCCCCATTCTTGTGGTTGGACATGATGTGCAGTTTCCCTGGTCGTGGGTTCACATAGGAACACGGGAAAGTTCTGTCCCATTCACTCCACTGTCTTTCCCGTTCCCATCCCCCTCCCTTCCCTTCATTCCCCTTTGTCTCATCCAGTGAACTTCTTTTTTTTTTTTTAAATATATTCAGTTGTTGATGAACCTTTATTTATTTATTTATATGTGATGCTGAGAATCAAACCCAGTGCCTTATACATGCCAAACAAGCACTCTACCAGTGAGCCACAACCCCAGCCCTAATCCAATGAACTTCTATTCTTCCCTTCCTCCCCACTCCCATTATGAGTCAGCAACCACATATCAGAGAAAACATTTGGCCTTTGGTTTTTTGGGATTTGCTTATTTCACTTAGCATGATACTCTCCAGTTCCATCCATTTACCAGCAAAATGCCATCATTTCATTCTTCTTTATGGCTCAGTGATATTCCACTGTGTACATATACCACATTTTCTTTATCCAATCATCTGTTGAAGGGCACCTAGGTTGGCTCCATAGCTTAGCTGTGGTGAATTGAGCTGCTATAAAGTGGCTGCGTCACTATAGTCTACTGTACTATATTTTGACACCTTTTCCTGCTCTGACATTGTAGAATCTATGTAGAGATTTCACGGGGACCTTGTTCCTTGCTTCTTCTCTTACTCCCTGCTCCTTTGATATGAACAAAAATCTTACCTTTGATCTGTCTTAAATTGTAAGCCTTCTCCTCCCAGCATGCTCTCTCCTTCCTTCCTTCCTTCCTTCATTCTTCAACCTCCTATTGGAAGCCAAATGAAATCATTAGGGACCGATTACAGATGGTTTTCAGGAGTGTGTTGCAGTGATCTTCACAGGTCCTCTGTGAGGTGGGTATTATTGCTGGCACTTTGCAGATGGGAGCACGAAGCTTGGGAAGATGGACAAATGAG
This sequence comes from Ictidomys tridecemlineatus, assembly GCF_052094955.1. Taxonomy (NCBI): domain Eukaryota; kingdom Metazoa; phylum Chordata; class Mammalia; order Rodentia; family Sciuridae; genus Ictidomys; species Ictidomys tridecemlineatus. Next base: position 56,242,899 of record NC_135478.1, read on the forward strand.
CCCAGGGCTGATGTGGACCCAGACTGCCTGAGTACACATCAAGTATGCTTTGGTTTTGTTTGTTTTTTTTTTTTAAAAATATTTTTGTAGTTGTTTAAAGTAAAGATTTTGTAGTTGTCAATAGACTTTATTTATTTATTTTTATATGGTGCTGAGGATCGAACCCAGTGCTTCACACATGCCAGACAAGCTCTCTACCACTGAGCCACAACTCTAGCCTCAAGTGTTCTTTGTATTGACTAAATTCCAGCCTCTTCCAGTCCCTAGGACTAGAGTAGAGATATAAAGTCAAATGAGGTTCTTGCCTTTATGAGATGTATGTTCTAGAACAGAAAAGACATTCAAGGAGGCTGGGGATTCAGCTCAGTGGGTAGAGTGCTTGACTTGCATGCACAAGGTCCAGGGTTCAGTCCCCAGGAACACACACACACACACACACACACACACACACACAGAACTGGCAGGTGAACAAAGCCATAATTTCAGATAGTGGAATGGGCTCAGAAAACAATTAAACAGGATAAACCCAAGAGCTTTGTTGGGGACTCCCTGGAGGTAGGTGCCTGGGGAAGCTCTCTGTGGCAAAGGTCATTTGAAATGAGAAATACTGTCCATCTGGGAAGAAGAGCTCCAGGGTGCCACCAAGGGACTTGCAAATTTGAGGAACTGTAAGGTCCAGTGTTTTATCCGCATTTTTTTCACTGCTGTGTCTAAAAGACCCACCAGAACAATTGTAGAGGAGGAAGAGTTTATTTAATGGCTTACAGTTTCCGAGGTCTCAGTCCACAGACAGCAGGCTCCATCCCTCGGGGCTTGAGGGGAGGCAGGACATCATGGAGGAAGAGTGTGGTGGAGGGAAGCAGCTCACATGGTGATCAGGAAGCAGAGAGAGACTCCACTCTCCAGAGACAAATAGAGACCCCAAAGCCACGCCCCCAATGCCCCCTCCTCCAGCCACACCCACCTGCCTCCAGCCACCACCCAGTTCATCCCATCAGGGGTCCATTCACTGGTTGGGTTAAGGCTCTCACCACCCAGTCATGTCTCCTCTGGACCTTCCTGCACCGTCTCACATGTGAGCTTTTGGGGGACACCACATCTAAACCATACAAGGGTCTCTAGGCTGCTGAGGCTGGCCTAGGACTTGATCCCCCACCTCAGCCCGCTGAGTTGCTGGGAACAGAGGAGAGTACCACTGTGCCCCAGGAAACAGCTTTTTTGTTCTCTCTTCACATTTGTGACCTGACCCCAGACAGGTTCTGCTCCTCTTGGTGTCTTCAGTGGCTCACGGGCCACATTTGCCTCACACCTCAGCAGGAATGGCTGGAAGGCTGGGCTCCCCTGGGTCACTGTCCTCTCTCTTTGTCTCCTCAAGGAGTCTCAGAGCTTCCTCTCTCTGTCCACGTGGCCTCTGCATTTGGCCTGCACAGCCGGCTGGCCAGACTTTCTACGTGGCTCCTCAGTCTCTTCAAGGCCTCTAAGGCTTAGGCACAGGGTCTGGCCTAGGGTCACTTTTGCCATGTCCCGTTAGTTTAAATGAGTCACAGGACCATTTGGATTCAAAGACAGAGGCTCCCGAAGGCCGTGAACACAAGCAGGTGTGCTTTACTGGGGGACGGAGCATTGCAGATTAGGCCGAAACTGAGGCCCAGACTCTGAAAGCTATTTGTCTCAGCTAATAGAGTCATAATTATTTAAATTAGAATATCAAACCAAGTGCCGTGGTGCAGGCCTGTCATCCCAGCGGCTCAGGAGGCTGAGGCAGGAGGATCGTGAGTTCAAAGCCAGCCTCAGCCACTTAGCCAGGCCCTCAGCAACTCAGGGAGACCCTGTCTCTAAATAAAATACAAAAAAAAGGGCTGGGGATGGGGCTCAGGGGTTAAGCACCCCTGAGTTCGATCCTCAGTACCAAAATAAAATAAATTAGGATACCACTGGACGACTGAGAGCTCCAAAGCAGGATGGCAGGAGAGTGAGGGGAAAGAGAAAGTATTTATCCTTAGCCCAGGTTTTCAGATCTCTCCACTGTTGATATTTGGTGTCAGGTAAATGGTGTAGAGGGCTTTCTTGTGTATCAACTGCTGACTGTAGTTCAGATGTCGCCCCAAAGGGCCATGTGTCAAAGGCTGGGTCCCCAGGGTAGTGCTACTGGGAGGTGCTGTGGACCCCCAGGAGGTGGGGCTCAGTGGGGTCCTTCGGTCATTGGTACACACTCTTGAAGCAGCTTGTGGGACCCCAGTCTCTTCCTGTTTCCCTCCTGCTCCTAAGATAAGCCATTTAGCAATCTGCTTTGCTGTGTGCTCTCCAACATGGTCATCCGTCACCCCCAGGTCCAAGCATCGGGACCATTCCATCTTGGACTGGAGCCAAAACTCCAAAACGGTGAGCCAAAACCAACCTTTTGTCTTTAAAAGTTAATTGTCTTGGGTATTTTATTCAAGTGTCATGAAGCTTATGCCCTCTAGATGGATGGACACATAGATCCAGCATCTAGAGGATGCTGTATCTTCTCCCCTCAATTTGTGACAATAAAAAAACAAAAAACCTCCAGACGTTGCTAAATGTCCCGTTGGGTGAAAACCCACTCTTCAGTTGAGAACCACCCTCCGAGCCTTAGGGGTGTTTAGATGTCTGAAACTTCTCAGAAGCCAGCTGGGCGGAAGGCCTGTCTTCCAGGTAGACCGGTAGAATTTATTTATTTCTACTGGGGATTGAACCCAGGGGCACTTAACCGTGGAGCCACATCCCCAGCCCTTTTTATGTTTTGTTATGAAACAGGGTCTCCCTGAGTTGTTTAGGGCCTCATTAAGTTGCTGAGGCTGGCCTTGAACTTGTGATCCTGCTGCCTCAGCTGAGCAGCTGGGATTACAGGCATGCGTCACCGCACCTGGCAACTAGTGGAATTGAGATTCTTAAATTCTTCCTTTGGGAAATGAAAAGGACAAGGAGAGTCAATTTTGTAGTCTGGCCACATGTTTTATGTGCAGTCTTTACATTGGCTCAAGGTGTGTTAAGTGTCTGCTGTAAATGCCCCAAGTTTATTTTATTTTTTTAAAAATATTTTTTTAGACGTTGGTGGACCTGTATTTTATTTATTTATTTATATGTGGTGCTGAGAATTGAACCCAGTGCCTCACACATGCTAGACAAGTGCTCTACCACTGAGCCACCACCCCAGCTCCCCAAGTTCATTGTTAAGCTTTTAAGATGATGTCCCCCAAGTCAAATCTGAACAGGTGTCTTGCTTCACTGCCGGGGAACACAGCACGAACCAACTCCCTCATGCCTTTGCCTTTTCTTTTACCAAGAATCATCTTTAGATAAGTAGGTGGATTTTAAAGCCCTGAGATTAGGTGAGATTAGCTTGAGAAATAGGCAGGTAAAGAAAGAAGAAAAGATAGTGGTATGGGCCAGAATCCACCCTGAGGCCATCCAACAGGTAGAGGTGGGGAGGGAGGAAGGGAGGGAGGGACAGACAGATAGATAGATGATAGATGGACCCATAGATACATAGATGACAGATACATGGACACAGAGACACACACATAGATGTATAGACACATAGATGGACACATAGATAGATAGATGCACAGACACATAGGTAGTTAAATAGATAAAGTAGACCACTAGGATCCAGAAAAATGCTTATTAACAGAAGACCAGAAAAATGGCTGAATATAGTGGCATAGACTTATAATCCTACCTCCTCTGTGGCTGAGGCAGGAGGGTCCCAAGTTCCAGGCCAGCCTGGGAAACTTAGTGAGACCCTATTCCAAAATAAAAAATAAAAAGAGCTGGAGATGTGGCTCAGTGGTGAAGTGCCCCTGGATTCTATCCTGGTACTGGAAAAAAAGAAAGGAAGGGAGGGAGGAAAAAAGAAAAAAAAAATGTATGTATGTGCATGAATATACATATATATATATATATATATATATATACACACACACACAAGCCTTTTGTTTTTTTCCTAGTTTGTAGATACACACATTAAAATGCAGATACACATGTATATGCACATACTTATATACATGCGTGCATATATTTATGTGTGCATGTGTGTGCAAACTTCATATGTACGCATGCGTATGTGTGTATGTATACAGATGTATGTACAGATATATCCTACTCAGTTGAAAACCTATTGAATCTCTGGATCAGCAAGAATAACTGGAAGTCTCTCTGATTATACTTGGACAAACAGAGGAACTGGCCTCTCAGTGCCGGGTCCAGTCTTGGGATTGCCTCCTGTAGAACTTGAGGGGGAATGCCATGAGCTCTGGGGAACGGGCCTGCCTAACACACCCAGGGTCCACAGTGCCTAGGAAAGGGTGTGACACAGGGCAGGTGCTCATGACGAGTTTGTTGAATGAACAGGTGTCTGTACTCAAAGAACTCAGGAAGGGCCAGGTGACTTGCGTGATTAGGTATAGCTCTGTGTGACTGCACCGTGATCAACGCTGCTGGTCCCTGCTTGGATCCTGTCCATCTAGAGGGGCGCCCAGCCTCCGGCTGCTGTGAGCAGTGGCTTGATCCAGGTCAGAGATGATGATCTGTGACCAGGGATTGTCATAGAAATATTACAGGTGGTTGATTCTGTTCAGTCTCCAACACGCTAGAGGGTAACTGGTACCCAATGGCTGGGTACATTTTGATAGCAGAGCTAACCTGAACTCCTGGTGGCTAGGACATGGAAAAGTGACACAAAGAGAACAGGCAAGGATGATCTATGGGTTCTGGCCAGAGCAGCTGGGTGGAGGAAGCTGAGGTTTGCTAAGATTTGGAACAAGTCGGGGGTGGGGCAGAGACACAGAAATGCGCGTTGGGTCATGTTAATTCCCAGCGTTTCTGCTAGGCGTCCAAGAGGACAAACTGAGTAAATGGTTTAATACTTGAATCTGAGGCTCACAAGATAGACTGGGGCTAGAGATAATTTGGGAGTTATCTGCATATGGATGATGTTTAAAGCCACAAGACTGAAAAAAACAAACAATCACCCACAGATTGAGTGTATTTAGAGAACAGAACAATAAGGGTTGAACCCCAGAAACTTTTTTTAAAATATATTTTTTTATTTGTTCTAATTAGTTATACATGACAGTAGAATGCATTTGGACCCATCATACACAAATGGAATATAACTTCTAATTCTTCTATTGTACATGATGTAGAGGTACACAAGTCATGCGATCATATATGCACACAGGGTAATAATATCCAATTCATTCTACTATCATTCCTACCCTCATACTCCCTTCCCTCCCTTCACTCCCCTCTGTCCAGTTCAAAATACCTCTATTCTCCCCCCCCTTACTGTGAATTAGCACCCACATATCAGAGAAAACCTTTGGCCTTTGATCTTTGGGATTGGTATGAGAGTCTCCATTTCCATCCATTCACCAGCAAATGCCATAATTTCATTTTTCTTTATGGCTGAGTAATAGTCCATTGTTTATTGATAACCACATTTTCTTTATCCATTCATCTGTTGAAGGACACCTAGGTTGGTTCCATAGCTTAGCTATGGTGAATTGAGCTGCTATAAACATGGATGGGGCCATGTCACTCTAGTATGCTGATTTTAAGTCCTTGGGTATAAACCTAGGAGTGGGAAAACTGGGTCAAATGGTTGTTCTAGTTTTCTAAGGAATCTCCATACTGCTTTCCTTCATGGTTGCACCACTTCGCAGTCTCACCAGCCATGTAGGAGTCTATCTTTTTCCCCACATCCTTGTCAACATTTATCATTGCTTGTATTCTTGGTGATTGCCATTCTGACTTAACCCTAGGAACTTTAAAGGTAAAGGTCGGTCCCAAAGTTTCTATAAGAGTCACTTCATTGCAGTGTAATAAGTTTCCTCAGTCTTTTCTCAGATCTACAAATTTGGTTTCATTACTCATCATTTGAATCAAATTATCGCCGCTCCAGGTATCTATGGCTGCATAACAAACTTGACCCAAACTCAGTGACTTAAAAACACCATTTATTTTGCTATATCTTCTCATTCGGCAGTGCCCAGTGTGGGCTGGGCTGCTGGCGATTCTTCTGGTTTCCTTGGGGTACCTGGAAGACTGTCGCTGGTATTCTGCTGGGGAATGAATGAATACATTCATGGAAGAGGGATGTGGAGTGAATCTTGTGGCCGATCACGTAGGAGCAGGTGAGAAGGGTTCCACTCTCCTGCGCAGGAAGGGAGGGAGGGTTGGGCCTTCCTGGAGAGAGGCTCTCAGGGCAGCTGCAGACGTGCAGGGAAATGACCAGAAGTCTGGAGAATTGCAGCATCGATCAAGAGAGACAGTTTATAGGGAGCAGAGAATCCAGAATCCCACTGGTGTGCAGGGGTTCCTCGATATGGCTGCTTTCATCTCATTGATGACTGAGCCTTGACCTTGGGAGCGGAGGACTCCTGTGTCAGAAGCCATTGCTCTATGTATTTCTTTTTTGGGGAGAGTACCAGGATGTTGAACCCAGGGGTGTGTAACCACCAAGCCCCATCCCCAGCCCTCTTTATATATTTTATTTAGAGACAGGGTCTCACTGAGTTGCTTAGGGCCTCACTAGGTTGCTGAGACTGGCTTTGAACTGTGATCCTCCTGCCTCAGCCTCCTGAGTCTCTGGGATGACAGGTGGGCGCCACTGCACCTGGCTCTACGTACTTCTCAGAGAATATGTTCTAGACTTTTCAGGAAGAAATAGTTGTTTCTTCTTTTGTTTCTTTGTAGCATTTTGAACCCAGGAAATCCTCATTCACTGAGGAAAACACCAGATAAAGTCACTCAAAATGAGGAGCGCATTTTAGTGCATAGTACAGGCATGTGTTTGGGGAGAAGGCAAGTTTGGCAGCAATTTACTTTGAAAGAAAATAAAAATAAAATTACAAAAAACAAATTATTTTTTTTTCTTATTCAATAAAATGTTATTTCTGATTGCGACTCGATGCAAGAGACAAAGAACGAAATGAGTGCTGATTGTTTCATTTGTCATACAGTTTTATTGAATAAAATTTTATAAAATGACAAGTCATCCGTCATTCAAATGTCACTTTGCTATTTTATTAATGAAAGATTGCTTTTGTATACTCACACACACTCATACACACACATACAATGCTTTAAAATTTTTTGGTCTGTAATTTATTTATAGAAACAGCATAAGTTGGAAGTATACAGCTCAATGAATTTTCCTTCCTTTTTTTTTTTTTTTTTTTGGTACTGGGGATTGAACTCAGGGGCACTTAACCACTGAGCCCCATCCCCAGCTGTTTTCATATTTTATCTAGAGACAGGGTCTCACTGAGTTGCTTAGGTCCTCGCTAAGTTGCCAAGGCTGGCTTTGAACTTGCGATCCTCCTGCCTCAGCTCCTGGGATTTCCAGGCGTGGCTGGTTCTTATTTTCATAAACCATCCCCAGGAACGCAGTTGGCATCTAGCTCTAGAACAGAACATGACCAGCAGCTAAGTGTTCCCCTTGTCTAAATGTAGTCAGGACCCAACCCTACCCCTCCACCCAGGGAGCAACTCTCCTGACTTCTAATAACAGGGGTGAGTTTTGATTGTTCTTGAATTTTATATGAATTGAACTGCATTTTGTTAGTTGGCTTCTTATTCTCATATCTGTAAGGTTTACATATGTTGTTGCTGGTAGTGATTTTTTGTTTGTTTGTTTTGCTTTCTTTTTCTTTTCTTTTTGGTTGGTGGTGTAGGTCCGTTTAAAAATGCATTATCATTGCTGTGTTCTCCATTGCATCAGAGATACCAAAGTCCATCTGTTCCACCATTGATGGGTATTTGGGAAGCTTCCAGTTGGAGGTGCTTGGTCATGCTTAGGATGCTCCATTCCAAAGTATGTCTCCTTGGCATCTGAGAAAGCTGCAGGAGCAAGAAAGTCTCTGTGCTCCTTGTTGCCTTGGAAGCAGTCCACAGAGTCTAGCCAGCCTTCCCCTGAAGGTCATAGACCTCCTTCCCCAGAAGTTCCCGGCATTCCCTTCTATCCCCACAGAAAGGGATGAAGATGAGGACATGCCCCTCCTGCCCCCCAGTTTTTCACCATTAAATCCTACCCTGTTGTTCCCTGGCTATACTTACGCCTGCCCCCTCCATAAAAAATATAGCTTCTGTAATCCCAGCAACTCAAGAGGCTGAGGCAGGAGGATTTCAAGTTTGAGACCAGCCTGGACAATTTTGTGAGACTCTGCTTCAAAATAAAAATACAAGGGGCTGGGGATGTGGCTCAAGCGGTAGCGCGCTTGCCTAGCATGCGTGCGGCCCAGGTTCGATCCTCAGCAGCACCACATACCAACAAAGATGTTGTGTCCGCCGAGAACTAAGAAAAAATAAATAAATGTTAAAAAATTCTCTTTCTCTGTCCCCCCCTCTCTCTCACTCTCTCTTTAAAAAAAAAAAAAAAAAGAATTAAAAAAATAAAAATAAAAATACAAAAAAGGGCTGGGGACTTGGCTCAGTGGTAGAGTACCCTGGGTTAATCCCCTGTGCCACCCCCACACACACACACACATTTATTTATTATGTATTTATTTTTCCCTATTTGGATTTTCATTTCTGTTACGGTGTGGGTGTGAGGTGTCCCCCAAAAGCTCATGTGTGAGACGGTGCAGGAAGGTCCAGAGGAGAAATGACTGGGTTGTGAGAGCCTTAACCCAACCAGTGAATGGACCCCTGATGGGATTAACTGGGTGGTGGCTGGAGGAGGTGGGTGTGGCTGGAGGAGGGGGCATTGGGGGCACGGCTTTGGGGTCTCTATTTGTCTCTGGAGAGTAGAGTCTCTCTGCTTCCTGATCACCCTGTGAGCTGCTTCCCTCCACCACACTCTTCCTCCATGATGTCCTGCCTCCCCTCGAGCCCTGAGGAATGGAGCCTGCTGTCTGTGGACGGAGACCTCTGAAACTGTGAGCCCCCAAATAAACTTTTCCTCCTCTCCAGTTGTTTTGATCAGATCTTTAAGTCACAGCAGCGAAAGAGCTGACTGAAACAATTTCTAAAAGTTCCCAGGTCACATAAAACTTAAGAAGGAAATTTGCATGTTTTTCTCTTGTTAATCTGTCTTTTGTTACAGGAGTCTGAGCCATGAACCTATACTGACATGGAAAAGATATTACTGTGTCTCTTTGTGCCTGTCATGAACATTTTAGGGCAAGAGATTTGGTGCACTTGTGTAGGCATTTCTCTTGGGTCACGCTGTGGTTGTTCTTGTCTGGCCCTGATCAAAATTGTTGCTTCAGTGATGTATCCTTGTTAGAAGTCTTATGTGTTGAATCTGACAATTGATACATTTTACAAAAGAGTACCTAGTGGGGCTGGGGCTGGGCTGGGGATGTCTCTCAATGAGAAAGCACTTGCCTAGCAAGTATGAAGCCCTGGGTTTGATCCGCAGTATAGCAACAACAACAACAACAAAAAAAATCAACAATTCAGCACAAAAATGAAAAGTTATGATACCCCCAATTTTGCAGATACAGAAGCAAAATAGCAGGGTGCAAATGAGATTATTAAAACAATTTTTTTAATCATAAGAGAAATAGCATTGATGCTTCTGTCTTGTGGAAGGCACCTAGTAAAACAGAAGTCCTCAAGGAGATGAAGCTTCCTGTTAAGCTCTCATTCATGCTGTGTCTCCAGTACATGCAAAAAAAATCTCCCCACACACATCACCCAGCGACTGCAGGCAGGAGAAGTGGTCCACATCTTTAGAACAGATGAAAGACGTTGCAGAGCCGCGAGAAGTTGACATATCTCACTTGTGGGGGGGTGCGGGATCGACATCAAGGCCCTGCGTCATGGTGAAATTGGCAGTATTTTTGTTCTTCCTTTTAGGCAGATAAATAACAATGCATTCAGGAGCGGCGATGGCTTAGAGCTGGTGACATATGGTAATTAGGAGAATATTAAAGCTATAATTTATTAGTGCTAGTGTTGTACTCAGCAATTCACAAACATTCTCCCATTTAATTTAATCTTCACAGCAGCTTTATATGTTAGGGATGATTTTGGGCCAGGGAGACATTAGGTACTTGGAGCAAAGCTACGTGGTAGTGATGGAGTCGGCCTCTTTCTGAAGGATTACTGCCCAGGGCTGGGAGGTCTGAGAGTGTCCAGCTGCGCCAGTGGAAGATGAGTTCAGTCCAGGCGAGGAGGGTAGCAAGGTCCTATTGGCATGGTGTCGGGGTAGTGTTCTCTCCTCCAGCTTCACCAGTCATAAAGCCACCTCCGGCCCAAGTTCTCACCCTCTGTTAACTGCATGGGTTGATATAGCTTAACAGGGTTCTTATAATCTCCCTGTTGCAATATGATCCCCTGTCATGTCTGTTTTCAACACAACGGCGAGAGTGAGTATTTAAAACCCGAAGCAGACAGGTGCAGTGGCACTGGCCCGTAGTCCCAGCGCCTCGGAGGCTGAGGCAGGAGGATCAAGAGTTCAGAGCCAGCCTCAGCAATTTAACAAGGCCCTAAACAACTCCGTGAGAACCTGTCTTTAATAAAATATATTTTTAAAAAAGGTCTGGAGATGTGGCTCAGTAGTTGAGCACCCCTGGGTTCAACCCACAGTACTAAAAAAAAAAAAAAAAAAAAAAAAAGGTAATCCCTAAAGTAGAAAAACATAAATAAAATCTAAAGCAGAATATGTCACTTGTCAGGACTGGGGTGTAGCTCCATGGTAGAGCCCTTGCCTCGGAAGCAGGAAGTCCTGGGATTGATCCCCAGCACTGATAAACAAATAAATAAGCAAGCAATTAAATAAATGTAAAGAAAAAAAAAAATAAATGTGTTGCTCCCTTATCCTTCCAAGGATTCCTACCTCGCTTGGCGTGAGAACCGAAGTCCTCACAGCTCTCATCTCAGGCCTTGGGCCTGGTGACCTTCCGCCACCCTCTGACTCCTTCTCTCATCATCCCCCTCCTGTAGTCCCAGCCACAGCAGCCTTTCTCAGTGCGGCTCCCCCACCTGGAACAGACGTGGAGACAAGGATTTGAGTGTCATTCACTTTTTTTGGAAATTGAAAGGGAGGTAGGAAAGGGGACTCTCCTAATACGGGGTGTGTGACTAAAGCCACGGTGGGCAACAGATATTAACCCCACTGGAAAGTTCTGGAAGCCAGGTCGGTCGTGCAAGAACTTAGCCTGCCTGAGGGGCAGGGGGCTTGGATCTCTATCCAGCAACTCCTGTCTGTCCCTGGCCTGTGTCACCTCCTGCCACTGCAAGCAAGCTGTGTGTGGGGGCAGGACAGGGGTCAGGCCACAGAGAGCCCTCAAGCAAAATGAGGGCTGATGCAGGTCATCTCATGTCAGCCAGGTGCTGAAGTGGCCCCACTGTGTGGGAGGACCTGAGGGAGTCCCTCACGGGCCCCTGACGTCACCGCCCCTCTCCCTGGAACACTCCTCCCTTAGATAGCAGACATTGCTCCTGGAGAGTTATACAGGCACACGTGACTCCTGGCGTGAGTGAGGGAGGGTCTTTTCTGATCCCTTCTCTAAATCGTCCCCAGCTCCTAACACATGCAAAGATGTTATTTATTGTCTTTCTTCTCCAAGTAAATTCAGGCACGGGGAGGGCAGAAATTTTGATCTGCTATAATGGTTGCCTTATCCTCAATGCCTAGCACCATGCCTGGCACATAACAGAAGTTCAATAAATATGGAATAGACATTTGAAAGGTTCTTGTTTTGTGTTTTACGGTACTGTAAATTGAACCCTGAACTACCTCCCCAGGCCTTTCCATTTTTAATTTTGAGTCAGGGTCTCTGTAAGTTGCCAAGGCTGATGGCAAACTTGAAATTCCCCTTCCTCAGCCTCTGGAGTGGCTGGGATCACAGGTGCGCGTCATCACACCCGGCATGAAAGATCAGATCTTCATCATCTCTGTTTTGGCCAGGCGCAGTCGTGAATGCCTATAATCTCAGCAGCTCGGGAGGCAGAAGCGTGAGGATCGTGAGTTCAAAGCCAGCCTCTGCAACTTAGCAAGGCCCTAAGCACCTCAGGGAGACCCTGTCTCTACATAAAATACAATATAGGGCTGGGGATGGGGCTCAGGGGTCGAGTACCCCTGGGCTCAAGCCCCTGTGCCAAAAAGTAAATAAATAAATCCCTATTTTGCTCCAGTGTTTATTTATTTATAGTCACCTATAGGGATGAAGAATATGATTAATTGCTATCTTCACAGTTTATATATATTTTGTTGTTGTTGTTGTTGTTTTTGAGATGGGAGGATCTTGCTATGTTGCCCAGGATCATCTCTCTTTCTTTCTTAATTTTAATTATTAATTTTTAGATGTACATGACACCCAGCCTCATCTCTAACTGGTGGGCTCAAGAGATCTTCCCCCCCGAAGCCCTCTGGGTTTGGGACTACGTGCACACACACACCAGCAGGCCTGGCAGATTGGCCTCTTCCAACTTGAACGTACCCTTGTTTACATTTGAGGCCTGGTTGTGAGTTCCTTTAAATGCACCCCTGCCCATTCCACAATTGATGAGTGTCTTGTCTCATGCCAGGCGCTGTTCAAAGAACTAAAAAGTGACAGTATATCAGCCAGGAATGACTTTTGGCACAGAGTGACAGAAATGCTGAAAGCATGGTTTAAACCAAGTGAGGGTCTCATTTCCCCGTGTAATTAGAAGTCTAGACACAGGCCAACCGGGCCCCCACAGTGGCTCCACGGGGGCCGTCGGGGACCATGTCTGCCTTTCCCTTCTCCCTGGGGTCTCAAGCTTGCTGCTCCAGCAACCAGCAGCCTCTCCATTCCAGGCAGAGAGGAGAGATGGCAAAGGGAAATGTGTATTCCAGAGGATTCCTCACCTGGGAAGAGGATTCCTAGAAAGCTCTTCGTTCATCTTGTGCAGCATTTACTAGTTTGCATTTTTTTTTTTTTGTACCAGGGATTGAGCCCCATCCCCAGCCCTTTTCATATTTTATTCAGAGACAGGGTCTCACTGAGTTGCTTAGGGCCTCGCTAAGTTGCTGAGGCTGGCCTTGAACTTGTGATCCTCCTGCCTCAGCCTCCTGAGCTGCTGGGATTACAGGTGTGTACACTGTGCCCACCAAGAACCATGAAAGCTGTCACCATGGTGCAGAAAAAAAATAGAAAACGAGACAGCAAACACCTCTCCACTTACCTGTACATGCCACTTGCCAAACACACCAAATAGCCACCAATGTTGTGCAGAGAGACTAAATATAAGAGGTGGAGTTCAGAGGTGACCCAGGTTCTGTCTCATACTTAGAAGTCTGGGGAAGCGGCTTTCAGAGTGATCTTGGCGCCGACTTCTAAATGATGGGACAGAAGCAGCCTTGCCAAGATCAACCACCATTTTACTGATCTTTTGTTGGTCATCATTTAATCCAGGACAGGAAGGCAGTCTCACCTTGTCTGCCTCGTTCTACACAATCCAGCCTTCCAGATAGGGCATCCATCATTCTTAGTTTTCCTGAACATTCTTTCAGTGCTGTCATGAGACCATTTTTTTCCTTCCTCCTCTTTTTCTCTTCTCTCTTCTCCCTCAGCAAAAAACAAAAACAAAAACAAAAACAAAACAAAACAAAACAAAAAACTGAAAAACTGAAGTTCTCATTGAAGTTATTCCTTGCCCACAATGGTCAATGATCATGGGACTCGGGGTGGCGAGGAGGGCTGGTTTGCTGTTTGTTAAGCCGGGCAGAACACAGTGCCAGGAAGACGCATCTCAGGGAAATAAACCAGATGTGGAAGATCCATAAGAGAATGGGCCATTTGAGGGAAATCCTGCTTAACCCGTAAGACAGTCTGGCGAATGTCAATGTTATTGAAGGAGATGCGTCGTGTGAGCTCAAAGATTTGGAATCTTGATGCTTCTCTGCGGCACTGGGAGAAACTCTATCCCTGTGTTACGGTCTCATTTCAATACAGCCTTAGAAAGGGGTTCACAAGCTTCATGTATTGTAAGTCAGTTGTTACTGAGAAATGTGCGTGCGTGTGTGTGTGTGTGTGTGTGTGTGAGAGAGAGAGAGAGAGAGAGAGAGAGAGAGAGAGAGAGAGAAGAGAGAGAGACTCTGAGTGTTGAAAGCGGCCTCATATATGTTAAGCAAGTTTTCTATCATTGAACCACACCCCCAGCCCTGAAATGTGCTTTTTATTTATTTACTTTTAAGACACTGTAGATTGAACCCAGGGGCATTTGACCACTGAGTCCCATCCCCAGCTCTATTTTGTGTTTTATTTAGAGACAGGATCTCACTGAGTTGCTTAGGGACTCACTAAGTTGCTGAGGCTGGCTTTGAACTCCTGATCCTCCTGCCTCAGCCTCCCGAGCTGCTGGGATTACAGACTTGTACCACTGCGCCCGGTTGAAATGTGATTTTTTTTACATCTGGAAATTTTACTGATCACAATAGGGATTATGAGGGCTGGGGATGTAGCCTGGTGGTACAGAGCTGGCTTAGCAAAGGTGAGGCCCTAGGTTCAATTCCCAGTACCCTCCCCCCAAAACACACAAAATAGAAAAGAAAAAAAGGATTACAATGTGACTGTATTTTTTTCTTGAAACTGTCAGTGCATGATTTCTTGGGGTCTGTTGTCTTCTCCCAGTATTTTATGAGGTAGGTAGTTGTCCTATCTAAGGTGTGCTACATGTAGAAACACCTTTGTGCAAGTAGGGAACTACAATTTCTAAAATATCTAGCTAGATGAAAATCAGCAGATGTGTTCAAGTCCACTTTCAAGAGAATCAACGGAGGAGGGTGGGGAAATGTCAGGGAACATGGTGGCTATCTGCCACCTTACCTTACATTTACCAGTGACTTTTTATGCTTCATAGAGAAATGGTGAGCATGCTTTCCATCCCATTTCATTTTTGAATCTGAATGTGGTCATACTGTGTTTTCTCCTTTGCTTTAAAGATTAAGGATTCTTTATGGGATGGCTACTGAGGATTGAACCCAGGGGTGCATTACCACTTAGCCACATCCCCAGCCCTGTTTTTTTCTTTATCAAGGATTGAACCCAAGGGCACTTAATCACTGAGCCACACATCCCTTTTTTAATGTTTTATGTAGAGACAGGGTCTTGTGAAATTGCTTAGGGCCTTGCTAAATTGCTGGCTCCTGATGCAGACTCCCAAGCCACTGAGATTATAGGTGTTGCACCACCATGCCTGGTTTCATTTTTTTATCTTGAGACAGGGTCTTGCTAAGTTGCTGAGGCTGGCCTCGAACTTGAGATCCTCCTGCCTCAGCCTCCTGAGTTGCTGTGATTACAGGTGTGCACCTAAGTAAAAATAAGTACTTTTTCATCCCCAATTTCACCAAGATGGTGAGGTGATTCAGTACTTTTGTAAATGGCTACACCCAGAAGACTTTTTAGCTTTATGTACCGTTTTTCATTATTTATCTGGATCTATTAGTGCTGTGTAAATGCAGCCTAAGTGGAAAGGGTTTTTTGGCCATGGTGGGAGTGGAGCCCAGAGCCTTCCTCACACATGCTAAGTAAGTGCTCTACATTGAGTTACACCCCACCCACCCTCAGCTTTTCTTTTTAGATGTAAGAAATCTGTATGATAACTGGGCATGGTGATGTTTGCCTGCAGCCTCAGCTTCTCAGGAGGCTGAGACGGGAGGATCACTTCAGCCCAGGAGTTTGAGACCAGCTTGGGCAATGTAGTGGAAACCTGTCTCAAAAAAAAAAAAAAAAAAAATCAAACAAAAACCTGTTTTCTGAGCTGGGTTTTGGCTTAGTGGTACAATGCTTTCTAGGCACGTGTGAGGCACTGGGTTCAATCCTTAGCACCACATAAAAATAGATAAATAAAATAAAGGCACTGTGTCAAAATAAAATATAAGGCACTGTGTCAATCTACAACAAATATTTAAAAAAAAAAAAAAAAAATTGTTTTCTGCCAGACACTGTGGAGCACGCCTGTAATCCAGCAGCTGGGGAAGCTGAGGCAGGAGGATCGCAAGTTCAAAGCCAGCCTCAGCAAAAGCCAGGCCCTAAGCAACTCAGCGAGACCTTGTCTCTAAATAAAATACAGAATAGGGCTGGGGATGGGGCTCAGTGATTGAGGGCCCCTGAGTTCAACACCTGGTAAAAAAAAAAATACCTGTTTTGTTTTAGGGTGTGTGTGGGGATACTGGACATCAACCTCAGGGCCTCACATATGTGAGGCACATGCTCCATTACTGAGCTGTGTCTCCAACTCTTTTTAAAACTTTGAGACAGGATCTTACTAAGCTGGCCTTGACTTGGGATCCTTCTGCCTCAGCCTCCCCATAGCTAGAACTGAGGGGTGGGATCACACTAGGAAAATCTATGTTATAATAGAGTCAAACATGGCAATATCTTTAGGAAGCATGGCTCTTTCCTTTCCCCCTCCCCTTGGATAATGATTTTTCTCTGTATAAAGAATCCCTACTCTTTATCCTATTGATCATAAACCCCCATATTCTTAATTTTTGAATTCCATGCCTTGTTCATGCACTGAATCTACTTATGGAATAAACTTTGAAGAGAAAAAGATTTTGATAGCCAGAAACGTTTTAAAAATGCTACCTGAATGGTTTAAATATAATATTGTATTAACATGAAGGAATTTATTTGCAATGATTATTAGCAAGCAACCATCTTCTTAAAACATCTAATGAGAAAATGGTGTTATCCTGTTGAGTTAAGATAAGGGGGCCAGGGAGAGCGGTCGCTGGAGCATTTCAGTTTTGTAAGATGCATTTGGAAAACTGGAACATGATCTATCCCAGTATGAGGAACTGCATGGTGGAAATGTAATTTTTACTTTGTTATTTTGTATTTTCCTTCATGGTTATTTTTACATGGATTACTGTACATGGATCTTTTTTTTTGTTACAATGAATACATAAAGACAAATTTTGGGGGGGGGAGGACACCTGGGGATTGAACCCAGGGGCGTTTAACCACTCAACGCTGCCCCCTTTCTTTTTTCTTTTTGTCTTTAATTTAGAGTCTGGCTGCCCTTGTTCTATGCTTTGGGAATGAAGAATGCATACGACCTTCAGAGCAGGAGAACAGGGAAGAGACCATACATTGCTCAACGAGAATTCCAGCCTAGCACCGAGGCACATGCCTGTCATCCCGGCGACCCCTGCGGCTGAGGCAGGAGGATCCAAGTTCAAGATCATCCTGCGCAATTTAGTGAGAACTTATCTCAAAATAAAAATAAATCAATAAATAAAAAGGGCTGGGGATGTAGTTCTGTGTTAGAGCAATTGCCAAGCAGGTGTAAGGCCCTGAGTTCCATCCCCAATACTGCAAAATAAATAAATAAATAGATAGATAGATAGATAAAGGAAAGAAAGAAAGAAAACAATATTATAATCTAGAGTTGGGTGCAGTGATGCACACCTGTAATCCCAGCAGCTCAGGAGGCTGAGGCAGGAGGATCCGTGTTCAAAGCCAGCCTCAGCAACTTAGTGAGGCCCTAAGCAACTCAGGGAGACCCTGTCTCTAAATAAAATACAAAATAAGGCTGGGGATGGGGCTCAGTGGTTAAGTAGCCCTGGGTTCAATCCCTGGTATCCAAATACACACACACACACACACACACACACACACACACACACCCCACACGCACAAATACACACACACACACACAAATACACACACACTCCGATGATCATAGCATTGGAAGGAAAGAAGAGCTAGAACGTCAAAAATATCACCATTTATGCTGAGATTGCAGCCTTTGCTATTTAAAGGTCTACTCAGTGGACTTCCTTCTAATTGGAAAACAAAACAGGGATTCCTAGCTGGGCTGGCTCTTTATCTCTTTCTGTTGAAACACAGATATCCTGTTGTGATAACCTTTGACACTTCATGACATGGCCACAGTAAATAACAACTGCCCCCATTCTGTCATGCTACCCCTGGTGAAACAGTGCCATTCATCACTGCACATAAAAGTTGACATTTTGGTGAATAGAAGGAAATGTCATTTGAATTCCTTTGCTGTGTTCACTAAATTTATTCAAGGGTTTTGAATGGTTTAAATGGCTCAGAAAACTACGGAGTGGTTGGTTTGTCAGAGAGAACTGGCCCCCACCAAAAAGAAGATCCAGCCCATCTGGGGCCAGTGGCAAAGCGTTAAGACTTACAGGACTTCACAGGAAGCATGAACCCGCGTCACCAGGACATCCACCAAGCCAAAATAGATCAGATGGAAAATCGTTGTTTGCAATTATTAATTATTCTCATTGAAATATCACCAATTTAGTCATTCTGTAGTAGATATCTAACTAATGGGAAAGATATCAGCAAGCTTTCTTATTGCTTAGAATTGCTTAAGTAGTTTTTTTGTTTACTATAAAAAAAAGACACTTGGGGCCCGGGCTGGGGCTCAGCGTAGCCTACGCACATGTCTGGCATGTGTGAGGTCCTGGGTTCGATTCTCAGCACCACATATAAATAAATCAATAAAGGCCTATCACGACTTTATATATACACACACACATACATACATATATATGTAAAATAAATAAAAAATAAATAAAATAGACACTTACTGAAACAATGTTGAAAGACAAAAATGAATTCTAATCACTGAAAATCATTATGTACATAACTATGAATAAAGTCTTGGAAATTTTTTTTTACTGTAATGTTGTTATATTGAATTGATTAGAAATTTTGCTCCTTTTTATTTTTGGTATTTGTCATTCTTAGTGTTTCTTAAATCAGGAAAAGACTGGCTTTATATAATACAGATTTTACTGAAAAATGTTTTACTTTTGTTTTCCTATGATCAACTTTTATTTTTTATTACTTTACATGTTAATAAAGGAAATGTTTTTAATCTTTGTTTCATGTTGATTTTTAGTTTCTTTCTAATCTTTTCTCTTTAATTTTTTTTTTTTTTTAGTTGTAGGTGGACACAATACCTTTATTTATTTATTTTATGTGATGCTGAGACTTGGACCCAGTGCCTTGCCCATGCCAAGCAGGTGCTCTGCCACTGAGCTATAGCCCCAGCCCTCTAATCTTTTCAAGACTGTTTGTTTGGCTTTGGTTTGGTTTTGGTACCCAGGATTGAACCCAGGGATGCTTAACCACTGAGCCACATACCCAGACTTTTAAAAAGTTTTTTTTTTTTTTTTTTTAATTTATTTTGAGACAAGGTCTCCCTGAGTTGCTTAGGGCCTTGCTAAGTTGCTGAGGCTGGCTTTGAACTTGCTTCCTCCTGCCTCAGCCTCCCGAGCTTTGGGATTATAAGTGTGCCTCATGCCTGGCTTGAGACTTCGTTTTAATAAAATACAAACTAGTCTGTGACCCAGTGACCTGGGTCCTACATGGATCTGAATTCTGACGTTCAGAATGAGCGTGGAAGTGGATTCATCTGCAGAGGTTCTAGAAAGCAGAGCAGTCCTGCTGGTACCTTGACTTTGGCTTCATGAAACTCTGAGCAGAACACCATGCGGTGCCCAGACTTCTGACTACAGAAACTGGTCCTGGAGGAATCTCTCAGCGACCTCAGAGGTGACACATTGGCATATGGAGAACATGAGCTGAAGTTTTCTGTGAGTTTTCAGAACCCAAAGGTTGAAGTTCAAGTTATGCTTGCTAAGAAATCAAGTACTGAAAAAGGCATCAGCCTACCCAATCTTCCTGGTAAAGAGCACACGTAAGCTAAGCAATTTACAGGACTGCGTTCCTTGGTCTTTTTCTTGGATGCTATCTGTGACCTCTTAGGAGTCAGTGGAGACCACGTGCTGTGGCTCTGTGACCCCAACAAAGCATATGGATGTTAAGGTCTGTAAACAAGTCAAAATAACACCTGGTATTTTGCCAGAGAAATGTTAGAGTTCGTAAACAAGTCTGGATGGTGCCTGGCAAAATGCCAGAGGGAGTGGTTTGAGAAGTAACAAAAACGAGCCATTAAGTGTGGAGATTCCTTATTGGTTGACTGATGTATCTAGTTTATGCTAATTAAGATAAGCTGTGCAAAATGTATAAATAGCTCTGTTGTCCTACAATAAAGGGCTCCTACTCCTGCTGTATCAACGTACACAAGTTATTCATCACCCCCCGGGTTATTTTGTTGCAGCCGGAATGCTGCATATGGAGGTGTAGTCACTGGGGTGTCTGTGGTCACTGATGTGGTCTTTAGGACAAGGGACTTGATGCAGCACAGACTGAATAAAGAACATGAAATAGAACTTTGGAGAGGTGTGGCACATCATAAAATGTAGAGTAAGAGTAAGGAAAAGAAACAATGACTGAAAATTTCCAGTGTTCGACAATCATGACATCAGTATGTTCAAGAAGCCCAACTGCCTCCACAAAGAAAACCTGCAATTATATTTTATTTCAGCTGTTCAGGTGGCACACACCTGTCATCCCAGTGGCTCAGGAGGCTGAGGCAGGAGGATCGCAAGTTCAAGGCCAGCCGCAGCAATTTAGGGAGCCTCTAAACAAATCAGCAAGACCCTGTCTCTAAATAAAATACAAAAAGTGTTGAGATGTTGCTCAGTGGTTAAGGACCCTCGGGTTCTAACCCTGGTACCATAAATAAATAAAATTCAGTTGAGTTAAGAAAAGCATGATGAAACAGCTCATATGATCAGTATGGGTTAGGTAATGGCAAAAGTCATGACTCAAATTTGGGAAGGGAGAGAAGCTTGGAGGTGAAAACACAGCCCTATACTCTTGTTGATCCTACGATCACTCTGTTTGGTTGAGACTTAGTCACCAATGTGATAGTATTAAAAGCTGGGACACTTAGAGATGACTAGGAGCCATGGGGGCACTGTCCTCATAGATGGGATTAGTGGCCTCACAAGAGATGTGCGAGGAAACTTTCACCCCTTTCGCCCTTCCCTGTCATCAGCCACACGAAGACACAGGACGTGTCCTTTCTTCTCTCTTGTGCCAGGTGAGGATCCCATCTATTGAACAGGCTGTTGCCAGACACTGAATCTACTGGCACCGTGATCTTGGACTTCTCAGCTCACTGTGAGACAGGAATTTCTCTAGTTTCTAAGTTACCCAGTCAGTGGTATTTTGTTACAGTATCAGGATCATACGAAGATACTCATAGAGTCATTGTCAGAAGCAAATAAGATGATTGGTTGATCTGTGTGGGGCTGGGGGTGGCTCAGTGGTAGAGTGCAGGCCTGAATTGAGGGGGCAGAATATGTCTAATTTAACTTTTTATCTCTCAGTTCCTAATTTAGTCCCTAACACCTAGGACTAACTAAGAGCTCATTTTCTTTTGTGTGTGTGTGTGTGTCCTGCTAGTTAGTATGGTCACATGAACATTTTCTTTTCTTTTTTTTTTTATTGTTGGTTGTTCAAAACATTACATAGTTCTTGACACATGAACATTTTCTATGACATTGTTAAATCAAGAGTAGTACCTCTGATGAATGGATAAAGAAAATGTGGTATCTATACACAATGGAATGTTACTCAGCCATAAAGAAGAATTAAATTATGGCATTTGCAGGTAAATGGATGGAACTGGGGTCTATGATGCTAAGTGAAATAAGCCAGTCCCCCCACAACCATAGGCCAAATGTTCTCTCTGATCTGTGGATGCTAACTCACAATAAGTAGTAGGAGGAGGGATAGAGAATAGATGTTCATTGGATGAGACAAAGGGGAATGAAGGAAGAGGGGGACGGGACTTAGAAAGACAGTGGAATGAACGGGACAGAACTTTCCTTTGTTCATATATGAACACACGACCAGGGAAACTCCACATCATGTCCAACCACAAGACCGGGAAGTTGTACTCCATGTATGTACAGGATGTCAAAATACACTCTACTGCCATGTGTAACTAAAAACAACCAATAATCTTTTTTTTAAAAAAAGAATTATACAGGAAATCTTCTGTCTACTTACATATATACTCACCCCTAAAATACATTAAAATATTTCTTCATGTAGTTGCAAAAGGAAAGAGACATTGTCTCTGTTCCTCACCTCAATGATGCATCTTCTGCTAAAAGACAGATATCAAAGTAAATGGTCAAGACAAAAAAAAAAGAGCAATACATCTGAACACATGAAAGACATACAAGCAGCTACATTCTTTAATTTCTCCCTAGGATGACCAAAAGCTATATTTACTAGAAATAGCAATATTTTAAAAAATCTATTTGCTTAAGATAAATGAAGATAGGTATGATAAATTGAGTGTGAACAATGTATGCTTTTGAAGCATAGAAATATGGAATGAAGAGAAAGAACACCCACTAAAATCCCAAGTGACCACGCTCCAGAGCAACCACTGGTTTGGCAGGGGAGGGTCCTGGGATGGAGCTGGCGTGTTAAGTTCATGCTTTACCGCTGAGCTCCACCCGTAGCCTCCATTTATTTATTTCTTTATTTTTTGTGGGTGTTGGTGATTAACTCCAGGGCCTCATATGCTAAGCACATGCTGCGCAACCACCCTTGATAAATTTCTAGAGTTGTTTTTTGTTTGTTTGGGGTTTTTTCTATTTAAAAAAATGTTGGCTGGGGATACAGCTCCGTGGTCGAGCAGCTGCCTACTACATATGAGGCACTGGGACTCCATCCTCAGTTCTACAAAAATAAATGAAAACATTAAAAAAAAACCTTTATAAACTCGAGTTCCTACAGTATACACAGTTCTACAACCTATTGTTTTCTCTAAACAAATTTATCATACTATTATTATTATTATTATCATTTTAATTGTAGATGGACACAATGTCTTTATTTTTATTAATTTATGTGGTGTTAAGGATCTAACGCAGTGTCCCACGCATGTAAGGCAAATGCTCTACCACTGAGCCACGACCCCAGCCCCGATTATTATTATATATTTTGTGGTACTAGGGGTTGAACCCAGAAGCACTTAATCACTGAGCCACATCTCCAGCCCTTTAAAAAAATATAGATAGATAGATAGATTAGTTGTAGACAGACACAATACCTTTATTTTGTTTATTTATTTTTATGTGGTGTGAGGATTGAACCCAGTGCCTCACACATGCTAGGCAAGTGCTCTGCCCCTGAGCCCCAGCCCCCGCCCCTCCTGCCCTCTTTTATATTTTATTTAGAGACAAGGTCTTGCTAAGTTGCTTAGAGCCTCGCCAGGTTGCTGAGGCTGGCTTTGAACTCGCGACCCTGGTGTCTTCAGAACTGCTGGGATTACAGGCGTGTGCCCCCACACCCTGCCAATCATACGCCTCTTTATTTGACCTTCATTACTCTTTATTCCGCAGGATAGTTAATGTTTGGCCTAGGATGGGGTCTTCCTTTTCTACCTGGGACCCGCCAATGGAACGTTACCTGTCAACTCTTTGTTGGAGCCAGACAACTTGGGTAGAAAGACAGACATGCAGCCTGGGAGGTGGGGAGCTACTGGGGGGGGGCAGGCATGTTTGAGAGAAAGAGAGAAGCTGAAGGTAGGCCAGTGTGTTCCTGGAGTCCTGGGACAGAGGCCTGAACCTGGGGAATCCAACCAACCAGGTCTGGCCCCACAAATGGAATAGAAAAAGCACTGGTACAGAGCAGGAAAGGAAATTGAATCCATGTAGCTACACCGAGAAGACAAGGTGACACACACCCTCAGCCCTGTCCGTCAACAAGGGGCTGACAATGACTTTGAGTTTACAGAAAGAGTAACGAGGGGTTGGGGATCTAGCTCAGTGGGTAGAGTGCTTGCCTTGCATGCACAAGGCCCTGGGTTCAATCCTCAGCACACACAGCAAAAAAAGGAGGAGTGAGGGTAAGGTTGGAGTGATGTAGGACTCATAGGGCTGGACACCCAGAGGTCCAGAGGGGCTGAGACCTAGAAATCTCTGGACCCTGAGTCTGGAAACTCTTAGATTTACACTCAGGAGGATGTCACATGACAGTGGTTGGGAGTTACACTTTGTCCCCTATTCATTCTTAGGCTAGACAGAAGCTTCACAGGTTTTTAACCACAGAAAACAGAGATAGTATCTTTAGCACAGCAGCAAGCCTGATGGTAGACAGCTTTTACAAGAAAGAGGAAGTTCCAACCATGATGCTCTCAGCAGATACCCTGGCGTTCTTTGTAAAACTCTTTTTGTCGGGAAGAGAAACTTATGTGTTACAAATACGGTGGGGGTTTCTGGAAAAGCGTAATTATGGTAAGGGGCTTCTGGGTGAGGGTACCTGGTGGTTGCATCGGGAGGTTTGCCCAGTTGCCTAAGTTGGGAATCTGGATGGAATGTGGTCTGTCTGTCCATCATGATCTCAGGGTTGGTCAGCCAGAGCTCCGTCTGCCTGAGAAAGTCGCTGTTGCCTGGGATGTAGCTTTGACTCATGGTGAGTTTTTGTGGAACAGGGCTGTTGTTCCTGGAAGCTAAGGTGACTCAGAGCAAGGGAGACATGCAAAATGGGGGCAGAGAGGCCAAGTCTTCAATCCTGCTTTTAGTCACCCATTGGACATTGGCAGGCAAGAGTGAAAGTTCTGAGTCTTTATTACACATAGGGGAGGAGGAGACGCAGGGGAAAGAGAGAGGGGTTCAGACAGAGTCCATGAACCTGACTGGGAGATCCCAGATGAGAGAGCCTGGGTCCAGCTTGGACCCCTCCCACTGATCTTGTGCTCCCCCTCCTGGCTTTGCCCCGCAAGTTCACCAGGATACACCGAAATCGACCCTGATTGACCGAAGAGGGGGACATTGACCATTTCTGCAACTTCTGTAAGTTGTAAGTGTGCGTAGCACCGGCAGATTGATTGACTGTGCTTATTCCGTTGAAACAAATAACCTTTTTCAAAATTTGTTCTAATTAGGCATACATGACAGCAGGATGCATTTTGATTCCCTGTACACAATTGCAGCACAACTTTTCATCTCTCTGGCTGGACATAATGTAGAGTCACCCCATATGAACAGTCATATACGAACCTAAGGTAATGATGTTCATCTCATTACACACCATCTTTCCTGCCCGGTGCCCCCTCCCTCCCCTTTGCCCAATCAAATTCCTCCATTCTCTGCCCCCCCTCCCCCGCCCCCATTATAGATCAGCATCCACTTATCAGAGAGATAAGTTTTTTGGGATTGGCTTACTTTGCTTAGCATGATATTCTCCAACTCCATCCATTAACCTGCAAATGTCATAATTTTATTCTCCTCTAAGCTGTGTAATATAGTATTCCATTGTCTATATGGACCACAGTTTCTTTATCCATTCATCTATTGAAGGGCATCTAGGTAGATTCAGTTTTTCTTTTCACCATTCTTACTAGTCTCCTGCCAGATCCCCTGAGATCTCCTTGGTTGGTTCTCTTAACTATATTTAGCTGATACTTTTCTCTTCACTCTCTGCACCCCCTCTAACCCCCTCACCTCCGCCTGCTGGTGCATTTGTGAATCAAAAAGTAATTCAAAACCAGCCTCAGCAATTTAGCAAACCCTAAGCCATGCAGTAAGACCCTGTCTCTAAATAAAATATAAAAAAAGGGCTGGGGATGGGGCTCAGTGGTAAGGGCCCGAGTGTTCAATCTCCAGTACCAAAAAAAAAAAAAAAAAAAACAAAGTAAAGCCCCCTGCCTTTAGGTTGCTGAGCCCCGTTTGCAACTCTAATTATACAGCCTCTTAGTTCTCCATTTGTGCTTAATCCAAAGCTGTAAAAAGCTTTTCAAAATAGGTGTGTGTTCAATTTGACAGTTGTGATAAAACAATGCTTCCAATAAAGAGAAAGCAAGACACATTTGTTATTTCCTTTTCCATAATTTATAGTGAATTAGCTCCTCAGCCCCCCCCCCTTTCCACCAGGAGATAAGAATTTCTTTGGGAACAATTTTCTTTTAATAGCACCATCTGAAGCAGCCAACATTTCTTATGCAGTCATTAGAGCTCCTAGCCTGCAAAACAGTGACTGAAGATTGAATTAGGATTTAGAGGGAGGCTGCCTGGGTTGCATAAATAAACAATGAGAGCCCAGGCCATTTCATTATAGAACTTAAAGACGCAGCACAGATGGTCGGCAGCAGTGTTACACATGCATAACCTATTTAAAAGACAACATTAGAGGGTCAGAAGCATTAATGTACTCGCAGTGCCATTTGCTCGACTTGAGTTACTTATTTTACACTAAGCACTGAAGCCGTGGGTAGGGCAAATTATTACAGGCAGTAATGCAAACAGATGAGATAATAAGGGAATTGTTGAATGAGCAGAGGACAAACACTAAATTAGCTTTAGGATTTATGGCTTTGAGCTTAACCTAATAGGTGTTATTTGCCATTGATCCTTCTTATAGAGTTGCAAATGACAGGGGAAAAAAATCAACTCAAATTCATTTACACACACAGAGAGGTAATGACTTGATTGACTTATTGACTAACATCACTGACAAGTTCAGAGCTTCAGGTACAGCTGGTTCTAGGTGCTTAACTGGGACTCTGAGCTCTCCTCTCTTCTATGTTACCTTTGTTTACAGCATGCTTTCACTGCCAGGTTCAGACATTCCACGATTTTTGGTTAATATCTGTTATGGTTTAGATGTGGTGATCCTCAAAAGCTCCTTAACCCAACCAGTGAATTAACCCCTGATGGGATTAACTGGGTGGTGGCTGGAGGCAGGTGGGTGTGGCTGGAGGAGGGGGCATTGGGGGCGTGGCTTTGGGGTCTCTATTTGTCTCTGGAGAGTGGAGTCTCTCTCTGCTTCCTGATCACCAATGTGAGCTGCTTCCCTCCACCACACTCTTCCTCCATGATGTCCTGCCTCCCCTCGAGCCCTGAGGAGTGGAGCCTGCTGTCTGTGGACGGAGACCTCTGCAACCCTGAGTCCCCAAATTAACCTTTCGTCCTCTATGGCTGTGCTGGTCGGGTCTTTTAGTTGCAGCAGCAAATAAGCAGACTAAAACAAAACCTTCATGTCCAATGGAAAGAGTTTCTCTGTCCTGATCATTCTAGCAAAAATCGGGATTATGTCTCTTTTTGACCAATTTTGGACATGCATGTTTTCTGAACCCGCGATTAAATGTGGAAGACCGGAAGGTGTCGCTGGAGTCCTTGTTGTCCTTGGAGCGAGCCATGAATGTGGGGGTGGGGGTGGGGGTGAGGGGTTTGGATCTAGTTCATCAAACACCTGGACTAGGAGGCGGGCATGAGCGCTTCTCCAAAGGCAAACCTATGCACCGTGAGCAGAAGGTGGGATCATGGGCAAAGGAAGACGTCTGATCCCTTCACTGACGCCCTTTGGAAAGGAGCCCTCACCGAACCTTCCAACGGGATGGAAAGACACACGACACGGTGCCGATGATAAACACGAAAATGTCCTGAGTGGGTTCAGTCATCTGAGGTTCCAGTTCCAAGTTAGACTTATTAGCAGACTGGACTAGCAGGGCCTCTTCATTAATAAAAACCATCTCAGACAGGCACTGGGGCACACGCCTGTCATCCCAGCGGCTCTGGAGGCTGAGGCAGGAGGATCGTGAGTTCAAAGCCAGCCTCAGCAAAAGCGAGGCCCTAAGGAACTCAGTGAGACCTTGTCTCTAAATAAAATATTAAAAAGGGCTGGGGATGGGGCTCAGTGGTTAAGAACCCCTGGGTTCAATCCCTATCTCCTGTCCCAACTAAAACAAAATAAAACCAAAAAAAAAAAACCCCATCTCAGCAGCAGCTGCCCTTTTTAGCTACCAATGAATGTTTGCCAACTTTTAAGTTTCCCAATTTCTCAGATCCCAGAAGGGAGTCTTAACAATATCACATCCCTCAGCCTATTGCATTACACAACATACAGAGCAGGGCTTCCAAGAATCCCAGCGCTGGAAGGTCAAGCAAAGGTCAAAGGCAAGGTTGAACTCATAGGTTTCAGACTGCTGAATCCCCTGCCCAGACTTTGGAAATATTTCTTCCTTCTAACTTGTGCTTTGGGCCATTTCCTTATGGTGACTGTGGTAGTGCCAGCATCTCTGGAATTTCCTACTAGAATTTCCTGCCTGACGATAATATTAAATGGAGTTATTGTTACAGTGTAGTCAGTAATTCTCACACACCTGTACCGGTAGGCACAGTTAAGCCAAAATGAGATAGAGGAGTTGTGTCCATGTGAATGTCCTGGTTGTGATATCATCCAACAGTTTGTTGTTGTTTTGTTTTTGTGGTACTGGGAAATGACCCCAGGAGGGCTCTGCCACTGAGCCACATCCCTTGCCCTTTTTAAATTTTTTCATTTTGAACAGGGTCTCACTAAGTTGCCTAGGGTCTTGCTTGCTAAATTGCTGAGGCTGGCCTCAAACTTGCAATCCTCTGGCCTCAGCCTCCTGAACTGCTGGGATTACAAGTGTGTGCCACCACATCACCATTGGGAAAATTGAATGAAATTTACATAGAATCTCTCTATGTGATTTTTTGTTTTTTATAATTGGATGTTCATCTACAATTGTCTTTAATGTTTAAACATTTTTAGAAAAACAAGACCAAAGAGTGGAAAAATAATAATTATGATAATGGCAATGTTTTGGGTCCTCTTGATGGCACCAGATATTTAAAATGCTTTTTTGAAGGGATCACAGACACAGTGGTCCATGCCTGTAATACCAGCTACTCAGGAGGCTGAGGAAGGAGGATTCCAAGTTCAAGGCCAGCTTGGGCAACTTAAAGAAGCCCTTTCTCAAAATAAAAAGGATTGGGGGTATAGCTTAGTGATAAAGCACCCTTGGGTTTAATCCCAAGTATGGAAGGAAAGAAAGAAGAGAGTGTGGTGGGGGGAGGGTCAGAGAGAGAGGGACAGGGAAGGAGGGAGGGAGGGAGGGAGGGAAGGAAGGAAGGAGTGAATGTGTTCTTAATTTCATGCAAACTGAAAAGCTTTGGACTTGAGTCACTGAAGCCCTAGGCTGTGTTAACAACCATACTAACCTTAGTCATGGCAAACAGTTCTGAAACAAATTCTTTTAAGTATGTATTTACTCAGCGAATATTTATTTTCTGGTTCCCTTTTCTACAATTTGAGGTACAATATGTGTCCTTTTGTGCCCGACTTGTTCCCCTTGGCATCCTGCTTTCCAGGTTCCTCGACATAATAGCCTGCATCATGCTTCATTCTAACAGGGTTCGGGACACACTACCCCAATTTATGGCACCTTGGCATTTTCTCAAACTGACAAAGCAAGCAAGGGTCCCATCCTTCCCTAAAGTGGGCCCTTAAAGAATTTTCTGATTTTCCTCTAAAGTAGGTCACAAGACTCTCATTCCAGAGGTGTTCGTCTGTACTCAGGGGAAGAACATCCTTATCTCTGAAGACACAGGCACAGAAGAATGTGGAACAGATAGGTCTTGCTAAGTCTCCTCCGGTTTACTCCCACTAGATCAGACCTCCTTGGTAACTGTCCATTTATCATTAAACGTAGCATAAAAATACACAGGTTTCCTTCCTCCTTTGGGTTTTCTATTCTGAAGGGTCTCATGTCACATAAAAGTTAGATTAAATAAACGTGTATGCTTTCCTCGAACTGCATTTTATTACTTGTGCCTCAGCCATGAGCCTAATAATGAGTGAGAAAAGAAATCTCCCTCTCCTATAATTTTCTTTTATGTTTGAATAATATAGTCAACCATTTGTATGAATATCCCAATCTGTCTATCCATTCATCCATGGTTAGAAATGTAAGTTGTTTCTATTTTCTGGTTATTGTGACTAGTGCTGCTTAAAATGTCGTAAATAGGTATTTATTTGACCGCTTGTTTCCAATTTCTTTCCTTCTCTCCCCACTCCCTTTTTTTCAGTAATAGGGTGCCCTATCACTGAAATACACCTCTAGTCCTTTTTATTTTGAGACAGGGTCTTGCTAAATTGCCGAGGCTAGCCTCGAACTTGTGATCCTCCTGCCTCAGCCTCCAGAGTGGTTGGGGTTACAGGTCTACATCACCATGCTTGGCCTGTTTGCAATCCCTTTGGGTCTATGAGTGAAATTGCTGGGTCATACGATAATCCTGTGCTTAAATGTTGTTTGAGCAACTGCTGTATTTCATGAAGTGTTTTTAAGTACTGACAACAAATTATTGAACCCAATACATAAAATCTCTGTTCCCTGGAGCTTATACTTTTGAACGGTAAAGTAAAAGACAATAAACATAAGTAGCAGTGGAACATAATTTGTGTTACAAAATAAAAATGCGGGACCTTTCTTTAAAACTCATTAAGAATGTCAAGATAGGCCGGGTGCGGTGGCGCACACCTGTAATCCCAGCGGCTCTGGAGGCTGAGGCAGGAGGATCGGGGAGTTCAAAGCCAGCTTCAGCAGCTTAGGGAGGCCCTAAGCAACTCAGTGAGACTCTGTTTCTAAATAAAATTTAAAAAGGGCTGGGTATGTGGCTCAGTGGTTGAGTGCCCCTAGGTTCAATCCTTGGTCCAAAAAAATAATAATAATAAAAAAAATAGAAACTGTAGGGCATTAAACAGAGTGGAAGGCCCTTCTAAGTACAGATCTGAGAGATATGTCATTCACTCATAAGCCATCAAGGACAATAATGAAAAACCAGTAGTTTCAGTTGTTACATGCCCACAAGTATACAAAATAGAACATGAGATGGAAAACAAGGGATGGCCGAGCTACTCTCAATAGTTGGGAAGGGCTTCTCTGAGAAGGGCGTATTCAAGCTGACTTGAATGGTAAAAAGAACTAGTTGAAAAAGACCCAGCTGCTTGCTGGACTTGGTAGTGCACGCCTGTCCTCCCTGAGACCCAGGAGGCTGGGGCGGGTCGCAAGTTCCAGGCCAGCTTGAGCAATTTAACCAGACCCTCAGCAACGCAGCAAGACCCTGTCTAAAATGAAAAATGAAAAGGGCTGGGGATGTGACTCCGTGGCTAAGTGCCCCTGGGCCCAATCCCTCATGCCACACACACACAAAAAGATCCAGGTGCTGAGGGAGGAGAGAGAACAAAGCCTCCTAGCATGAATGTTCCTGGTGCTGCTAAGAAATCAAACAGGGCCACCACCCTGGCTGGAGCCTGGTTATCTTTAGCCTGTGTCTATATATGATTCAAACAAGGTGCTCCTGTAAAAAGACACCCACATCTTCACATTGCTAATCAATAAAAACCGGGGCCACTTCTTTGGAATGAAGCCAGTGAAAAGATCTCTCTCGGTGACAACAAATTTGAGACGTGAGGTCCTCAAGGAGCATTGCACGGACACACCGGTGTCCTCCTGAGCATCAGACTTTGCTTAATGTGCACAATTTTATTTTGCTTTGGCTGAGAACGCACAGTATCTGTCAGAGTGGTGAGCAAAGGATGGCCGAAGATGGTGTGTACCCTGTTCAATTTGAGCAAATAAGTGATAAGAAGTACAGTAGTGCCATGCCTGTCGACAGGCATGTGTAGAGAATATGGGTTCCAATTAAAGGTGGCACATACCTTTAATCTCAGAGGCTCAGGAGGCTGAGGCAGGAGGATCGTGAGTTCAAAGCCAGCCTCAGCAAAACTTAGTGAGGCCCTAAGCAACTCAGCAAGATCCTGTCTCTGAATGAAATACAAAATAGGGCTGGGGATGTGGCTCAGTGGTAGAGTATGCCTGAGTTCAATCCCTAGTACAAAATAAAAAAAAATAAAATAAAATTAAAAAAAAAGGGAGAATGTGGATTTCCAAAAGCAAAGTCCTGGGCGTAAAGGAGGCTGAATGGAGACCGAGAGCATGGGGCGACCAGAGTGCATGCTCTCACGTGTCCCCCAGATGCTACTGACTGGCTGAGTGTCTTTTCCACATGTCTCTAAAAGCCCTGATGATCACAACATTCTGGGAACCAGCAAAATGTAGAGAACATGCTTCTAGACACCATCTACAAGGACCATCTAGTTTAAAAGCATCAGACATCTGGTTCCCCTAGCAGTTCTCTTTGCAACTGGAAAGGTCAATCTGAAAAAAAAAAAAAAAATAGGGTTATAGGGTCTGTATCCAAGCCAGGACTTTTTTTTTTTTTTTTTTTTTTCACTGCTGAGAGAGTGGTGAGTCAGAGAAATGGCTCAGTCCAGAAGAAATCCCTTAGGAATCACTGCAAAATCAACCGTTTAGAAAATGGGATTCACTGGGGCCAGAGACTGTCTATTTAGCAAGGGGCGGGAGGGGTGGAGATCCACATTTCCCGTGTCTTCCTTAAGCAGTGTTAACTTGAATCCTCAACTTGTTTGGATTAAGAGATGCTTCAGATTCAGAGGCTTCGGGGTGTGTCAATGAGAGTGTGTCTAGGGATGACTGTCCTGTGGGACAGCAAACTGGAGACCCCCCCTGAGCATAGGCAGCGCCATCCAATAGGATGGTGGCCACGTGGATGGAATGAAACTTGGAAGAACAATTAGGCAAACAGCAGATGCACGCTCCATTGTTCTTGAATTGGTTCTTGATGGCTGCTGGGATGGCCTCTCTCCTTCACTCTTCCCAATGGGACTCTGCCAGGGATTCTCCAGGGAGTTTCCAGAAGCCTTGGGTCTCACATTGGGGTAGCATCATGGATCCCTCTTGTTCTGGGGCTTCAGCCTCTTGGACTGGGCAGCTGCTGGTTCCTCCAGCTCCCCAGCCTGCAGATGGCCACTGCGGACTGTCCAGCTTCTGGTTGGGTTAGCCAATCTAGTGAGTCCCCTTTTGATAATCATACTTCCTGTTGATTATCTTCCTCTGGAGAACCCTGACTCGTACAGAAGCTATGAGAAAAGAATAATAAGTATCGGCTGAAGGAGAAGGAGAAGACACTAGATCACAGACATGATTGGACGGGAGTCTAAAGGGTCATTAAGGATTGCATGACTTTCCCAGTTCCTTTTGATAGCTAAACTCTCTTCTCTTAGATCACCGTGAATAACCTGGGCCTGTCAATATGGGAACACAGCCCACCTAATCAGTACGCGAAGTGGCCTTCATATTCACGGCATTGGTTGAACGACCTGTTGGTGAGAACCACATTTGTGATTGGTGTTAGTCATGGGAGAGAATAGTTACAAGACAATTTGGCCGCACGCATGCCAGGCGAGCGCGCTACCGCTTGAGCCACATCCCCAGCCCCACAAGACAATTTTTGATGGATACAGTGTCTATATCCTTGCCTGGTTTCAGGGCATGGCTGAACCAGCATTCCATGCACATTTTTCAATACACAACATTTGTGTTCTTTTAAATACTTACCAACACTTAGCAATTTTTAAAAATTCTTTCATGGTGATTTTTTAAAATTTTAATTAATTTATTTTTCCTAGGGATTAAATCCAGAGGAGCTTTACCACTGAGCTAAATCTCCAGTCCTTTTTATTTTATTTTATTTTATTTATTTTGAGATGGGGTCTTGCTAAATGCTTATGTCTCACTGAGTTGCTAAGGCTGGCCTCAAATTTGTGATCCTCCTGCCTCAGCTTCTGGAGTTGCTGGGACTAATAGGCATGCACCACTGTACCTGGTCATTTTTGTTTTGTTTTAAATTCTTTCAAAATGAAGTACCTAGGGAAAATTGTTATATCCTCATTTACAGCTAAATATACAACTAAAGGTGAAAACAGAAATTAGAAAATGTTCCATCTTCTTTTCTTTTTCTGACTTTTTTACTCTCCATTATGAGAATCCAAGAAATTCAAGGAAAACCAATCAAATCCAAAAATACTCCCCACATTTATTTTTCCTGGCCTGAATAGAAATTCAAAGTTAAGCCACTTGTTTTCAGAGAACTCTGAATATATTTATTGTGTAATTGTTTAGGAAAAAATGTAGTTAATACTTGTAATAATACTGTTCTACAAAGATAAAGTTATTTTTTGAAAACATTAGCTTCCTGTTACCTGTTTTAACAAGTAGACTAAATTTATGTGTATTTTAATTTTGAGAACTTTCCATTCAAAAACCTAACAATCATTTCACTTTTGTTACAAAAAAATCATATGTGTACACATTTACATGCAAATAATAAAATATGGAATGATAAATACCAAAATGTAAGTAGTCATCTCATTTAGGGGTAAGATTGAGTATTTTTCTTTTACTATTTTCATATGTCTATTTTCGTATTTTTTCCATAGTGAAATACATCATTTGTGTAATATGGAGAATAAATTTTTGGGACAGGATTTTGGCTATAGACCACAGTCAGGGGTTTAAGCAGGGAGAGCAGAATGGGGTTTAGTTGCTCTGTGGAAAGAGGTGAGCATGTCCAAGAGGGAGGATGCAGAACCAAGGATGAGCCCACTCTCAGATGTAAAGACAAAGGATGAGAACATATTTCCAGATCCTGGAGAGAGCTCAGGGCTGATGGGACTGTGGCAAGACCAGGGGTGAGGAAGGGCCCCAGAGGGTGTAGGCAATTCCTTGCTCTCTTCCCCCTGATTTTTTTTTTTTTTTAATACTGGGATTGAACCCAGGTGTGTGTAACCAACTGAGCCACATCCCAGCCTTTTTTATTTTTTTATTTAAAGTCTCTTTAAATTTCTTAAGGCCTCACTAAATTATTGCAGCTGGTTTTGAACTTGGGATCCTCCTGCCTCAGCCTCCTGAGCTGCTAGGATGACAGGTGTGCACCACGG
Organism: Ictidomys tridecemlineatus; assembly: GCF_052094955.1. Classification (NCBI taxonomy): domain Eukaryota; kingdom Metazoa; phylum Chordata; class Mammalia; order Rodentia; family Sciuridae; genus Ictidomys; species Ictidomys tridecemlineatus. Next base: position 56,277,365 of record NC_135478.1, read on the forward strand.
CACCAGCTTCATCCCTCTGATCTGAATCCTAGGAACTTAGCATGGGCCCTACCAAGAGAGTGGCCTCAAGGCACAGAGCAGGACAGAGAGCAAAGGATTATGGATGTGCAGGACAAATGGAGAATAACATGCAGAGGTGACAATGTTGTCAGGATAGAGGATGAGCCACGTGCTACACCTCTTATGTTTCCAGCAAACAGGGTGTGTGTGTGTGGGGGGGAGTTTTCATTGGGGGCGTGTGGCACACACCTGTCATTCCAGTAGCTCAGGAGGCTGAGGCAGGAGGATCACAAGTTCAAAGCCAGCAACTTAGTGAGGCCCTAAGCAACTCAAGGAGGTCCTATCTCAAAATGAAATAGAAAGGACTGGGATGTGGCTTAGTGGGTAGCGCCCCTGGGTTCTGGATAAGTTTCCATTTATCATCCTTCATTTTCTTCTTGGCTCTTCATAGAATCCACATCAATTCTGTGTCTCCCAGAGACTACACATCAACGTAGGAGCATCAGAGGTCCAGCAAGCGTTTGTTAAGGTCAGACACAGCAGTCACCTGTTAGTTTCCCAGGTCCCCCTGCATGCCATCCCTTTCCCTCTTGGACTCTGGTGCAATCAAGGGGGCCGGCTTCCTCTGGCCACCTGGTGGACACGTGACCCCGGCTGGCCAATCAGCGAGCCGTATCTCCCTGTACCTGGGAATCAGACTGCAGGAGCCTTTGGAGCCACTCTAAGTTCTTTTCCAAGGACTGGCATGATCTCAGGGCCATAAAGGACCTCTTTCTATGTGAAATCAGAAGCCACAGAGACTGTGTCAGTCTGTAGCCTCCGTCCCCTTGCCCCCAGGCAGAGAGAGCCTGTTGGTGAATGCTGTCAACATTGGGGAAAGGGAAGAGAAAGAGGGAGGAAGCGCACGTTCCCGTGATGCTCTTTGAAGGCCAGCACCCCTGCAGCATCTGAAGCTGGCAAAACCCCTCGACAGCTCTGCTTTACGTGCCAACACGTTCTCTTCCCTGCATGATACTTTGGGGTGTATTTCTCACACCTGAAATTGGAAGGGGCCTGAGTGGTAGAGCCCCAACCCGGGAGATGAGTGTGATGGCAGCCAGCATTCAGGCTGTCTTACCTGCATTCTGCTCATTTATTCTCACGATGCCCCTTGAGGAAAACACTGCTGTTATTATTGTCATTTTTCAGGTAAACAAATTGAGGTTAAGGAACCTGCAGAAGTCACCCAGGGACCAAATTGTCATTCAGATCAAACTTGGCCTGCCTGCAAAACTCAGGCTCTTGGTAAAATAATTATGCAATTTGTCATCTTGACTGGGTCAGATTTATAAATGGAATAATACCTTTGCTAAAATAATAGGCACGAACGCAGATTGTCCCTGGCAAACTGGAGGTCATCGGAGCTTGTCAAAATTCCACTGTGACTGTTATGATCCCTGTTTTTCTATTGAGGAAGCTGAGAGGTGGGCAGGGTAAGGAGCCGTGCAGGATCAGGTGCTGGAGTGTGAGGCTGGGGAGGAGAAAAATGAGGGCAGATGGTACCTAGACACAGCCATGTCTTCCCAATGACTAAAGAGGAGGATTGCAAGGTTCTTAGGCTCCTAGGTCACAGGTCAACACAGAGGCACAGATGATCAGAGTCAAGGGCTTGTCTCCATGCTTGCAAATCAGGGGGACCTGTAGGACAAAGGTAGTTCTATTAAAAGGTAATTATGGTGCCTGGCATGGTGGAACTTGGCAGGCTAAGAGCAGGAGGGTTGCAAATTTAAGACCTGCCTGGGACACGGAGGAAAACCCTGTCATGAAATAAAAAATAAAAAGGGCTGGGAATGTAACTCATGGTAAAGTGCCCCTGCACTTTCAACCCTCATTTATTTTTTTTTAAGATTTATTTTTTAGTTTTAGGTGGACACAATATCTTTATTTTACATTTATGTGGTGCTAAGGATCAAACCCAGTGCCCCATGCATGCTAGGTGAGCGCTCTACCACTGAGCCACAATCCCACCCCCCCCAGCCCCAGTTTAAAAAAAAAAGTAATTATTGAGCGGCTAGAAAAACAAAGCGTGAACTTTAACAAATCCATCATATGGTACTGAAGCCAGATTTAAAGTTAGGTAGCCAGTGTAGTTAGGTAAATCGGGTCTAATACCCAGTGAAATCTAAAATGGAGGCCATGCTGGGAATGACTCAGGGAAAACACAGGACAACTCATGGAATGTTAATGAAGTCCTGAAAAGGCCCTAGGCCAAAGTCCACCTGGAAGAAGTGTTAATGAACAGCCCCCAACAGATTTGGAGATAGCCCATTCCAGAGAAGTGATAAGCCCATCTCAAAAGTCCTTCCTGCTCAGACTACTTCTTTGGCCCACCTGTGTCCCACCCCTCAGGCCTTCCAACTTACATTCCATCACTGAAAGAACTATAAAAAGGGGAAACAACCACACTTCCACGGATTCCACCTTCTGGGTCCCCTTCTTCCTCCGGGAGAAGTCTTTTCTTCTGTCCTTTAATAAATTTCTAATTTCTACTCTGGCCTTGCCTCGGCGTGCTTCTTTGGTGTTATTCTTCAACATCGGGGAAGCAAGAACTCGTCACCAGTCAACAGCAGTAACAGTATCTGAAAGAGGAGCAATTAACAGGATGAATTTGGGACTGGATTAAGATAGAAAATGAGAACATCTCCGTCTCTCCATCCATTCACAAAATTATCTGGAGTATTCAGGAGTTATTTGGACAATATTTGATAGACTCTCTAGTTTTTTGTCTCTAGTTTTTGGGCTTTGGGTTTTTTTTTTTTTTTTTTTCTGTACTGGAGATTGAAAGAAGCACTTAAACCACTGAACCACATCCCCAGGCCTTTATATTTTTTATTTAGAGACAGGTCTTAAGTTGCTTAGGGCCTCACTAAGTTGCTGAGGCTGGCTTTGAACTCGAAATCCTCCTGCCTCAGCCTCCGTAGCCGCTAGGACTACAGGTGTGCACCACTGCATTTGGCTCTAGTTTTAAATTGCTGTGGGTGGTGGTGGGAATTTGCTGTTCATATTGTCTTTTTTTCTGGGATCTCCCTTGGGTTTCAATGTGTACATATGTGTGCGGGCAGTGTGCCATGTATCTGCACTTTGCTGTGTGCTTATATGGTCATGTCATTAACACAACCCTAAAAAACCAGTCCTATCAGTATCCTGTTTTCCAGACAAGGTAAATGAGCCCTGCTGAAGTTAAGGAACCTGGCTTGACCCATTCATTCCACACGTATTTATCATGTCCTTCTTTGGGCCAGAGAATGCTATAAATTTATGCATGGATTTCTTTCTTTCTTTCTTTCTTTCTTTCTTTCTTTCTTTCTTTCTTTCTTTCTTTCTTTCTTTCTTTCTTTCTTTCTTTCCTTTCCTTTCCTTTTCTTATTTTTCTCTTCTTTTCCTTTTGGTATTGAAAATCAAACCCAGGGTCATTTATCACTGAGCTACCCCCACCCCCAGCCCTTTTTATTTCTTATTTTGAGACAAGGTATCACTAAATCACCATGCCTGGCCTCAAACTTGCGGTCCTCCTGCCTCAGCCTCCTGAGTTGCTGGTATTACAGTTGACCACCAACATACCTGGCTTGTAAAGGTACTTCGGACATCGGTGTTCCCTAGACCACACTTGGAAAAACACAGTCACAGAATACACTGACCCGGGTTGAGCTTCAGGCGTGAACCTAGGCAGAGTCCAGAAATAGCCCCATGGAAGGTGCCATTCTGAGCGAGGAATGTGAGTCTCTGGTGCTGGTTGGGGAGATATTTCGGGCTGCAGAGTCCCTGGCAGCTCCTCCCCCTTGCTCCTCGCTGGGCTGGCTCTTGTGAAGCCAAATGGAAACCCCAGCGAGTTCCTGATCTCCTCTTCCCGAGGAAAGATCATCTGAAGACAAGGTTACCGCTTCCAAAGCGCTGAGGGAGCTCTGGGCGTTTTTCTGACATTCATTTTTATGGCTCTGAGGAAGGTTATTTCTATCCTTTCTGTCAGTAATGTGAGATAAATAGGGAGGAAAATGATATTTCCCCAGGAGAGTACAGTTTACCAGAGTCCCCCAATGTGATTGGGGGCCATGATGAGTTTGGTCAAGCCTTGTCTAAGCCTCCCAGAGCTCAGGGATCAGACCATCTATCTGCGGCTGCAGTGTCTGAAACTGAAACCCGGGTACCGCAGCCTGGCTGCCTGGGAGAGCAGGCTTCATGGCCCGCAGTCATCTGGCTCTGTCCCAAGGAGGCTGCGGGCCTCCAGGAGATACAGCCCCGCAGAGAGACCCACTGAGACCCACATCGCAGCAGCTTCAGCAGAGACAGTTGATTGAATGTCTCTTCCCTTTGCTGCTTGCATAGTTTTGGAGGAGCTGGTCCTAAAAATAGCACGGTCGAGTCCCGCCTGGATGCCTCCTGCCACCAGTTTCTGCAGGATTGTACAGCGCATTACGGTTCTTCCACATTTACTGTCTCCAGGAAGAAGCAACACTTTGTAGGAGGAAGAAATGCAAAGCCCTGGGCTTTGGAGACAGGGCACAGCCTTTAAGCTCCACCCAGCCGTGTTCACCCTCGTGAGTCACAGCCTTACCAGCTTGCCTATCAAATGGGCTTGTTCTAAGACCCATCCCAAGGAACCCGGCTGAGGGTCAAAAATCTGGCTGAGGGTCAAATCTGATAAGATGCATTTGTCAACTATTTGGAAAAGAGCAATATGAGTGTTTCCTATTTTTTTTTTTTGCCTTTTTTTTTTTTTGATACCAGGGATTGAATCCAGAGGTGCTTAATCACTGAGCCCGCTCCCCAGCCCTATTTTGTATTTTATTTAGAGACAGGGTCTCACTGAGTTGTTTAGCACCTCATTGTTGCTGAGGCTGGTTTTGAACTGGCAATCCTCCTGCCTCAGCCTCCTGAGCTGCTGGAATGACAGGCGTGAGCCACCACACCCGCAAAGTGTTTCCTGTCCTGAGCTGTCTCTGTTCTCTTTAATGTCAGGTATGATTAAGTGTCTTTGGACAGCCCAGCAGCATTTCTGGTGCATAGTAGGCGATGTTAAGATGCACAGTTAAGTTCATATTTCTCGTCTTGTCTTTATTTGATTGACAGCTGTCTCCTCTGCCAGAATTCCACAAGGGCAGAGATGGTGACTACTTGGTTGCAGGCCGATGTGCCTGTACCTTTTAGCCCAGTGACCCACCCAGTAAATATTTCTAGAGTAACTAAACAAAAAAATGAACACAAATGCACATCCAAGTTGACAGAGGTTTTGAGAATGGCTACTGTCTTGCTAGCATTTTGTAGTTAGGAATTAATTGCAAAAAATCAAAACCCACCAGGTGCGGCGGCACATGCCTGTAATCCCAGCGGCAGGAAGATCCAGAGTTCAAGGCCAGCCTCAGCAACTTGGCAAGGACCTAAGCAACTCAGAGAGACTCTGTCTCTAGATAAAAAATAAAAAGGACTGGGGATGTGGCTCAGTGGTTAAGCACCCCTGGGTTCAATCCCTGGGCCTCCCCGCCCAATAAAAAAAGAAAAAAAGAAAAGGAATAAAAACCCAACCAAGCTAATGTGAACTAAAGAGATGACCAAGTCTGAAGTGCAGGCAGGTCTCCAGGGGATAGATGATGAACTTCAACAACCTGCAAGTTCACTTGCTCAGATTCTTTCTCTCTCTCTCCCTCTCGCCCTCCCCTCCTCTACTCATTCCTCTCCCTCTGTAGCTAGTTTCTTTGTCGTCTTTAGCTGCATAAAGGTTCCTTCTGCTTTGATCATACACCACCATGGTCTCTCCTTTTAAGCACTACACTTTATAATATAGTCATAATTATTATTGTTGTTATTATTTTGCAATGCTGGGGATCGAACCCAGGGCCTCACCCATGCTAGGCACCAACGTTTACTTATTAACCAATCTCTGAGTTCCTAACCCCCTGTGCAGGGTCCCAGAAGCAGGGGTGCAGGGGGAGGGCATGGACGGTATTCCCAGATGGGGAAACTGAGGCTGAGATGTGATCACTGGTAGATGCTGTTTGCAACATAGGCACAGTGCCAGGTGCTGGGGGACCATTCATTCAGTTATTGCAGAAATATTCTCTGGGTGCCTACTATGTGCCAGACACTGTTCCGGATGCCAGAGGTACAGCAGTAACCAGGGAGATGGGATCCTGCCTTCGTGGGACCTTCGTTCTACAAAGCAAACAACTCTACATTCCAGGAAGCACTTGAGCAAGACAACTTCAGAGTGACAGATGTGGGGGAATTAGCAACAGGGAAGAGGATGTCATCGGGGTGCAGGGTGGGAAGGTGAATTTTGGATTGCCACTTGGGGTCTCCTCTTCTATCATACTAGCCCAAAGTACTCAAAATAGTGCCATCCAAGGTCCAGCTGTTTTGTTTATGAAGAAGAGTCCTGAGCCGGGCGTGGTGGTGCACCTATAATCTCAGCAGCTCAGGAGGCTGAGGCAGGAGGATCACGAGTTCAAAGCCAGCCTCTGCAACTCAGTGAGGCCCTGAGCAACTCAGGGAGAACTTGTCTCTAAACAGGGCTGGGGATGAGGCTCAGTCGTGTGCCCCTGAGTTCAACCCCAGGTCCCCCCCTCCAAAATAAAAAAGAAGAGCCCTGAATCCTCCCTTTGCTCCTCCTTATGCTTGAGTTGACATGAGAGACAATCAGATGCACTGGATCCATTGAATTTCCAAATAAGTGCCATGTGGATGTCTCTTGTCCAAATGGGAGAAAAGGAAAATGTAAAAACCCTTGATTTCAGGTCAAATGCAGAAGGATTTTTATTGTTCGTTTTTTTGCCATCATTCCACCAAACCGCTATATTCTGACACTCACCGAGAGGAGAAAGGATTTTGCTGAAACTGCCTTCACTTAGGAACAGGATTGGTCCCAGAGATGGCCCCATGAATGTGGAGGGTGAGAGTAAAGTGTTAAAATATTTAGAAGAGAATGCGGCTCCACAGTGGAATTTCAGGCATCAGCAAGTAGGTGGGGAAGTTTGGGGGGGCAGGGCAGCCTCTGGAAGCTTCCAACTTTATTGCAGTCCTTGGTAAGTGCAGAGGAATGTATCCACTGAGGCCAAGTCTGATTTCGCATGGAGGAATCAGAAGGTCAGAGTCTTTTACCCCATTTGTCGCTTAAAAATAAAAAATGTTTTTTTAAAAATTGAAGCCAGGTGCAGGGTGCACTGGGCACTCCTGTAACCCCAGCGACTTGGGAGGCTGAGGCAGGAGGATCATGAGTTCAAAGCCAGCCTCCGCAACTTAGCAAGGCCCTAAGCAACTCAGGGAGACCCTGTGTCTAAATAAAATATAAAATAGGGTTGGGGATGGGGCTCAGTGGTCGAGTGCCCCTGGGTTCAGTCAAGTGCAGTGGCATACTTCTGGAGCCCCAGATACTCTGGGGTCTGAGAAAGAGGATTGCAAATTTGAGGCCAGCCTGGAAACCTGTGAGACCCTATCTCAAAAACAAAGTTCAAAAAATTGACATATGGGGCTGGGGATGTGGCTCAAGCGGTATGCGTGGCATGCGTGCGGCCCGGGTTCGATCCTCAGCACCACATACCAACAAAGATGTTGTGTCCACCGAGAACTAAAAAATAAATATTAAAAAAATTCTCTCTCTCTCCCCCTTTCTCTCACTGTCTCTCACTCTCTCTTTAAAAAAAAATGACATATAATTCAGGTATCATAAATCTGACCTTTTATTTATTTTGGTACTAGGTACCCCAGGGGTGGTTTACCCCCAAGCTACATCCCCAGCACTCTCCCTCCCTCCCTCCCTTCCTTCCTTCTGATTGAACCCAGGGGCACTCAACCACTGAGCCACGTCCCCAGCCCTTTTTTGTACTTTACTTAGAGACAGCGTCTCACCAAGTTGCTTAGCACCTTACTGTTCTGAGGCTCCCTTTAAACTTGTGGTCCTCCTGCCGTAGCCTCCCGAGCTGCTGGGATCATAGGCATACACCTCTGCACCTGACCCCAGCACTTTTCTTTTTCTTTTCTTTTTTTTTTTTTTTTTGAGACAGGGCTCACTAAGTTGCCCAGGCTGGCCTGGAACTTGTGATCCTCCTGTCTCAGCCTCCAAGTTTCTGGGATTATAGGCAGGCACCACTGTTTCTGCATAATGTGTGGTCTTTATTTCTAACTTCTTTTATTTACCATAATATGATTAAGACATCTGTGTTATAGCAAGTGTCAGCACTTCATTTCTTTTTGGAGTCCACGATATGGGTATACACCATTTTATTTATCCATTCATCGATGGATGAACATTGGGCTGTTTTCATTCTTTATTGTACCTATGAATAAATCTGCTATGAATATTTATGAAATTCTCTTGAGTACATACCTCGGAGTGGAACTGCTGGGTCCTGTTGTAACTCTATGTGTAACATTTCAAGAAACTGCCAGACTGTAGTTTGAAATGGTTGCATCATTTTATATTTTATATTTGCAGAAGAATCCATTCTACTGTCATGTGTATCTTAAAAAATGAAATAAATTTTAAAAAAGCTCCAATTTCTCTACAACCTCATCAACACCTGGTATCATCCCTGTTTTTTTATTATAGGCTACAGGCATTAGTTCCCAAACTGTTATATAAAGTGGCTTATTTTTGGTGGGGATATGGGGGATTGAACTCAGGGGCACTTAACCACTGAGCCTCATTCCCAGCCCGATTTTGTATTTTATTTAGAGACAGGGTCTCCCTGTCTTAGGGCCTTACTATATTGCTGAGGCTGGTTGAACTCGCGATCCTCCTGCCTCAGCCTTCTGAGCTGCTGGGATTACAAGCGTGCACCACCACTTCCCACTTTTTTTTTTTAATTGTTCGAAGGAAAAATAAAGATTGAATGTAGCTGTTTAAGAAGAGGCTGAGGGCAGGAGGGTGAGAAAGGACAATGGAGAGACTTGTCCTCCAATCCCAAGGAACTGCTCTGGAGTCTCAGAGAAAAGAGGTAGGTCAGAACCGTAAAAATTCCTGAAAGCCCTGGCAAGACTTGGGGACTCAAGTGACCTGGTTCCACAGTGTGGGATACAGGCCCATGGAGGGTGGATGTGAGTGACGTCAGCACAGCAGTGGCCAGGCTATCGCTTGCTCACAGAGGCCTTGGGAGGAATAGAGTCTGGGAACCTCTTCAGGTAGCTGATGAGTGGCTTCCAAGAGCCAGGATGCTGGAAGGTACCACTTGGGGAGGCTCCATCCTGTTTTAGGAGTTTGGACAAATTCATGTGTTGGTAGCTTCCTCTCCAGATTGGCAGCAGTGGGTGGTGGTGTGGGACCTTTAAGAGGCGGAGCCTAGTGGGAGGTCCCTAGGTCAATTATGGAGGGATTGAGGTGTTTCTTATGGGACCTCTTAGTTCTCTTGAGGAGGTTGTTACAGAAGGCCTGGCCCCGCGCAGTCTCTCTGGATTCCTGTTTCTTGCCAGTTGCAATGGCACATGCCTGTGACCCCAGTGGTTTGAGAGGTTGAGGCAGGAGGATTTCGAGTTCAAAGCCAGCCTCAGCAACTTAGTGAGGCCCTAAGCAATTTAGTAAGATCCTTTCTGTAAAAAACAAAAAAACAAAAAAAACGGCTAGGGAGGTGTGGCTCAGTGGTAAAGAGCCCCTGGGTTCAATGGCAGGTACCTTAAAAAAAAAAAAAAAATTGATCATTTCCACCTGCCCACATTCTGCCACCCACCAAGAGGTCCTCCCCAGAGTCCCACCGGTGCTGCACCATGCCCTTGAGCTTCTAGAACTGTGAGCTAAATAAACCTCTTTTCTTAATAAAGTTAGCCTGTCTCAGGTATTTCACTTCAGTAAGCACAAATGGTAAGAGTCAGTAGGATTTGGGCGTGAACCTTTCACCCAGACTGGCAAACAATGGGACCCTATGCATAGACCTATGTCAAACCAGTCTTTTTATATATATATATTTTTCCTCCTAGGGAATTCTAAGCCTGAAAATTATAAGTAGCTTTGACCCTAATGAAGAAAAAAGCATCCACGACCTTTTCAATCCTCGTTTTCCCCACAAGTCTGGTATTTCTCATTAGTTTTACAGACTGGAAGAAAATAGATTTTGTGCCATGTAAATTATTTTGAGTTTATGGTCTCGGGCGGGAAAGCCAGAGCTGATTCCTCAGAGGGTATTTTACTTCAGTCCATTAGCATGAGCTCCTTATTGATGAACCAATAAAGCATGCCCTGCCACAGCCCCGGAATGCAATCTCCTAATTCATAATTAATATTCAGGTAAAACTCCACCACATCCATCTGATTTCCCACCTATGGTAATTGGTGTTTGATTTTTTTTTTATTTTATCAGCCAGGATTGGTGAACCTTGGGAGATCCGAGTGCCAGGCACTTACTGGAAGAGACTGAAGGGCAGTTCAGCGTTTGTGAGTTAACGATACCTCTCCGTAAACAGGATGCTGAGATTTCTTAATGTTCTTTAAACCCTAAACAAACCCAGCCACTCTCCTGTGGTTCCCATAGCAACCACAAAAGGTAAGGTGAGGCAGCTTTCTTTCTTTTTCTTTTCTTTTCTGCCAGGGATTGAACCCAGGGGCACTTAACCACTGAGCCACATCTCCAGCCCTTTCTATTTTTTGAGACAAGTTGCTGAGGCTGGCCTCCAACTTGGCGATCCTCCTGCCTCAGCCTCCCGAGCTGCTGGGCAGGTACCTTTCCTGAAGTCTCCTATGAGTAAATGAGGAAACGAAGGCTTCAGAAAGTTAACAAGTGGCATGGAATGGGACTTGGTCTTAAATCTCTCAACTGCACCCAAGTCTTATGAATACTATAAAATATCTACAATGAAACCTGTACCGTAGTTTTATTGACTTGATTTGTCAATTCAGTTCTGTCTTCCATTTCTCCATTGTTCCAAAGACTCAGTAGGTAAAAATACAGCTTCAAAACAAATGCTTGGAACCCCAACGTTGTCAGGATGACTGATCCCTTCTGTTAAAATAAAAAGTTCTGCTCCAGCAAAAAACAGTGTTCCAGATCAGCCATGAATGTGTGAGGGATGCATTCAGTCCCAGTACAACTGGCTTTTGCTCCCCTCCCATACTGCAAATCGAGTGAGTCTACGTGCATAGTAATCTGCAGCAAAATTTGAATTGACGTGTTGGGTTCACACACTATTATGAAAATCAATAGTAATTAAAGGGAACACTTAGCTGACGAGGTTGACAGAACTGAAGGTGTTTGGGAGCTCTTCATTTTCCTCCCTCCCTAATTGGTCCCTCTGGCCTGCTGTAGCTTTCCATGGTTTGTTATCCAAATAGCAGACACACCGATCCAGTCTGGGTATTATTGGGTGATCCCATCGAGGATAGATTGAGATCCCACTTACTTAAAAAGAACTTCTGGGATCTTGCTCTTGCTCCTTTAAACCCTGTCCATGCTATTTATTTATTTATTTATGGTACCAGGGATTGAACCCAGGGGCGCTTAACCACTGAGCCCCATCCCCAGCCCTGTTTTTCTATTTTATTGAGAGACAGAGTCTCGCTGAGTTGCTTAGGGCCTCGCTAAGTTGCAGAGGCTGGCTTTGAACTCGCCATCCTCCTGCCTCAGCCTCCTGAGTTGCTGGGGTTACAAGCGCTCACCATTGTGCCCGGCTGTCCACTTTGCTCTGTCAATGATCCATCATCAGTGGAATGGGTGTAGGGGATATGGTGACCACCTGCTTTCCTGTGGAATCAGGCTAAATGGATATGAGCTACAAGAGGAATGCTCAAGTTTCGATATTTGAACTTCTCCTGATTGTGGGCCGATTGCTAAATGTATAAAGCATGTACTCTATTTTTTTTTCTTCTGTTTCCCCCTCTCCACATCATGGATCTGACTTCTATGGGAAAAGTGGTACAGAAGTGGTGGCCACAGAAACAATACAAATGATGGAAAACCCACCAGAAAAATCACACTTGGCTACTAATGGCTTTAGGCTATGGGGAATGTTTGGAATTTCTGAGCTACATGGATCTAGATACTTCTAGTAGATACCAATGAATTTAGAAAGCTAGGAAAATGCTACTCCAAATCTGAGTCCTTTCCTTAATGAGGGGGGTTCTATTTACCTAGATTATCTGGTAACTGACTTAATATTTTTTCATTCATATCCAAGTTTGCATGAGGTTTTTCTCTGCCAAAACTTGCGTTGAGATTCAATTGCCTCCGTTGTGCTGTTGAGAGGTGGTGGATCCTAGAAGAGGTGATTCAGTCATTAAGAGCAATAGCGCTTTCTTGAAGGAGTCCGTCTATTCTTGTTGAGGGCTGCTTGTTCTAAAGCAAGTCCACACCTTGTGCCTTGCCTCTTCTGCATGCGCCCACTTGCCCCTCTACTTTCTGCTGTGGATTGAAGCAAGATGAAGCCCTCCCTGGTGCCTTGCCCTTGAACATCTCATCCTTCAGAACTGTGAGCCCAAATAGACTTATTTCTTTATACATTACCCAGTCTTGGGTATTTTATTACAGCAACAAAAAATGGACTAGGTTGACATCTGTCCACCTGTGGAAAATACACCACTTGCCTCTTATATTCCAGGTGTTCAGATATACAATCCCTGACTTCAGGGCCTGCAATTGTCCACCCTCCACATACTCACACACAAAGATAGAGCCAGATGTAAGAGAGAGAGAGAAAGAGAGAGAGAATGAATTCCATGTAGTAAGTTTTTTGAAAAGAAAAATAAAGGATGTCATGAAAAGGCCATGTCTAGTCTTGGGGACATCATGGAAGGAAGGTTTCTGGGGTGTATTAGTTTGCTAGGCTGCCATGATGAAGAGCCATAGACTGTGGAACTTCAACAACAGAAATTTATTTTCTGATAATTCTGGAACCTAGAAGTCCAACATGAGAGTGTGGGTAGAATTGATTTCTTCTGAAGTCTCTGCTTAGCTTGTAGAAGACTATCTTCTCCCTGCATCTTCATGTGGCCTTCCGTGTGTGTGTGTGTGTGTGTGTGCATATGTGTGTGTGTGCGTATGTGTGTGTGTGTGTGTGTGTACTTCCTATAAGGACACCAATCTCATGGGATTAGGGGGCTACCCATATGAATTATTTTTACCTTGTCTACCTCTTAAAAAGCTCTGTCTCTCCAAACAGTAAAATTTCAAGCTACTAGAGTTTAGGAATTTGACTCATGAATTTGGCAGGGGACACAACTCAGCCCATAGCAGAGTGACTTCTAAGTTGGAACTTGGAGAAAAAGTGGGATTTAGTGAAGCCAAGAGTCGGGCAAGAGGGAGAACAAACATTCTTTACCAAAGGTGGCCAAATTTTAAGATCTGGAAGTGAGAGAAAGTAGGACATGCAGTGTCTTCTTCCATTTTATGTAACTATAACAGAATACCTGAGACTAGATAATTTTTAAAGAACAGAGCTGGGCGCGGTGGTGCACACCTGTAATTCCAGTGGTCTTGGAGGCTGAGGCAGGAGGACTGGGAGTTCAAAACCAGCCTCAGTTAAATCAAGGTGCTAAGCAACTCAGTGAGACCTGTCTCTAAATAAAATACAAAATAGGGCTGGGGATGGGGCTCAGTGGTTGAGTGCCCCTGGGTTCAATCCCTGGTAGCCACAAAAAAAAAAAAAAAAAAAAAAAAAGAAAGAAAAGAGAATAAAGATTTGCTTCCTACAGTTCTGGAGGGCAGGAAGTCCAAGCACATGGTATCTGATCTGGTGAGGGGTTTTGGCTGTGTCATCACAGGGTGGAGAGAGCCACGTGGTAAAGGAGCAAATCCTCTTGAGTTAAGTGCAGGCTGAGCTCTTCCCTTCATCAGGAGCCTGTTATGTGATAATGGTCTTAATCCATTCACAAAGGCACTGTCCTTGTGACATAGTTATCTCTTAAAATTCCAACATCCATTCAGGAGGGGACAGTCATACCAGGAGACTGCATGTACTTTGGGGCGACTGGAGTCTTGGTGTGACATAGAAGACAATAGGGATGGAGGCTAGTGCATGGGAAGAGCTGGATCATAGAGGTCTGCATCTTGAGGCTGGGATCATAGGGCACCTGGAGGAAGCTGAAGCAGGAGACTGAGGATCAGATTTACACTGATCCAATCTAAACACCACTTAATGGGCTGAATGTGTAGCCCATGTCTTGTGTAAGGCTGTTCCCCTTTCATGGAGGGACGTGGGTTGTGGAGGTGAGGGTAACTATACTCCTTGCACACGGAGTTGAAATTATGAGCACTCTTTCTTGGAGATGTACTTGTTTCATTCTCATGAAATAACCCCAATTCACAACTCAGAAAACTAAGGCTCCAGGAGATAGAGGTTCTTTTTTTTTTTTTTTTGGTATCAGGGATTGAACTCAGGGGCACTTAACCACTGAGCCCCATCCCCAGCCCTATTTTGTATTTTATTTAGAGACAGGGTCTCACTGAGTTGCTTAGGGCCTCCCTAAGTTGCTGAGGCTGGCTTTGAACTCACGATCCTCCTGCCTCAGCCTCCAGAGCCCAGCAAGACAAAGGTTCTTGCTTCACTAGCTAGCAAGAGGTCAGCCTGCACTGGAACTCTGACCTTTCACCTTTCACCTGCTCTTTCTAGGAAGTGTGTCTCCTTTCTGAGTCGTGAAATGGCTTGCCGTCTAAGAAGCCCTTGGAGTGTGTGTTTCTTTCTGTTATCCGTCACATCCTTGTTAAAATGTTCACTCTTTTAAGGAGGAAAAAAAAAAGAGAGAGAGAGAGATCTGTCATTTGAGAGACATTTACTGCCATAATTACAGCCACCATTTGGTGAAGCTGAGTGAGAAAACCCCAGTGAATTAAAAGACAAACCACATTCCATATGCCACAATCTGTCGGGGGCCAACATTTGACAGAAAACAGTCTAATATAAAGTCTTCTGATGTCATTTCGAAAGGGAAGGGCACGTTGTGGGGACTCCCTCTGAAACAGGGGTGCATTTTCTTTTTTTCCGTGACTGGGTGATGTTTTTCAACCCCTTTCATGTGCGGTCCTCTAATCTCTTCCCGCCCCGTCCTTTATCACGACCTTCCCCCACTGGGCTCCAGCTCTGGAGATGATTAGTGAGATCCTCTTTCTCCCCTTTCATCTTTGTTGTGGGGCCCGCTGTGGTTCCCAGGACTGTTATGTCTAAGATGCAGACCAAGAAACCTTTGTCATTACGCTCTGTAAAAAGCACATCAAAAAGGGCCCGAGAGGAGAGGGAGTGGTCATTTCTGGGCCCAGTCAGCTCGAAAGACCTGAGGTTTTGATAATGCCCACCTTCCCCCTCCTTGTCTGTCTTTATGATCCTGTTATGGCTTGGATGGGAGATGTCCCCCAAGAAGCTCCTGCGTGAGATGACATATTCGGTGGTGTGATGATAGATTATGAGAAATGGGATCCAAACGGTGGATTAATCCACTTATGTGGATCGACTGGGTGGTAACTGTAGGCAGGTAGGTTGTGGCTGGAGGGGGGCGTGCCTTTAGGGATTATATTTTGTCCCTGGTGGGCAGAGCTCTCTCTACTGCCTGGTTGTGTGTCCTGAGCTGTCCCACCCCCTCACCCTTCCACCATGATGTTCTGCCTCACCCTGGGCCCAGAGCTATGGAGTCAGCTGACCATGAACTGAACCTCAGGAACCATGAGCCCAAATAAACTTTTTCTTCTCTACTTTGCTCTTGCCAGGTCTTTTGGTCACAATAATAAAAAAGCTGACTAAAACATATTCCATGTCACCCTCTGCACATACCCATTGTCCCCAAGGCCATTTTACTTTAGGGTTCAAAGTTTGATTGAACCCCACATTGAATCAGAAGATTGTATACAAGTTGTTTTGGTAGAATGTAGATCAGTGGTTCTCCATGGGGGTGCGGTATTTTCCTCCCCAGGGGGGGCCTTTGGAAATATCTGGGAACATTTTGTTATATTTTAGGGGAAAGGAAGTGGGTAACTGTGTAAGCTTGTCATCACGGTGACCAAATACTTGAGAAAATAAACTTTTCAGCTGCAAGTTACAAAATACTCAAAGATTATCTTAAAGATCCTTTTAACTTTCTCATATATCCAAAATCTGGAAGTAAACTGTTAAAGAGGATTACTTAATTGAGCGAACCAAAAAGATAAGATATTTGGGTGAGTTTTCCCAGAATAGTTTTGGCTTTCCCCTCATGGTTGCAAAATAGCTGCTATAGCTCCATTCTCACCGATCACCAGGGCAGGATAGACGCAAGGCATAAAGGGATCTCCTTCCATGCTTCCATTTCTTTGTGTGTGTGATGAGAGAGGAAAAATCCTTTCCAGAAACCCTTCAATACCCAGTAGGCTTTCTCTCATATCCTACATGCCAAAACTGGGACACCTGCCTGTTTTTAAATCCTTAAGGGAAAGTTTAGATTGGGATTACCATTCATGACATGGACCAGGGGTCAGCAGAATCCTTTTGTAAAAGGATGTAATCCTTTTGTAAAACATGGCATATGTTTTAGGCTTTGTGTGAAGTATATGATCTGTGTCTCCATTCTTATTTTAATATTGACAACTTAAGAAAATATAGAAAATATTTTTAGCCCACAGCCTGTGCAAAAAAACAGGCCACAGGTCACTGCTTGTTGACCTCTGGATAAGGTGCTTCCTAACATGTGAACAAAATCAGGGACCTGCATGGAAAATGGTGATAATACACCTGTCCCAAAGAATGCACAAGAAAATATTAGTTATCATACAAGGACAGGCTCTGCCAAGGGTGCTCAGCAGAGGCTGTAGTCCCCAGCCGCCAAGATGGCCCCTGTGACCTATGTCTCTGGATTCATGCCCTTGAGTCAGGTTGACCTGTTGGACAAATAGAAGTGTCAGTATGTGCCGGGTGCGGTGGCTCATGCCAGTCATCCCAGTGGCTCGGGAGGCTGAGTCAGGAGGATTGCAAGTTCAAAGCCAGCCTCAGCAAAAGCGAGGCCCTAAGCAACTCAGTGAGACTCTGTCTCTAAATGAAATACAAAACAGTGACTCAGTGGTTAAGTGTACCTGAGTTCAATCCCTGGTACCAAAAAAAAAAAAAAATTGGGTGCAGTATGTGACTCTGCTCATGATGGAGGTCACTTGTACCTCACTCTCATGGATTTCCCAGTGTGTACTTGTAGAGAGAAACTGAGCCTTCCCAGCCATATGAGTAAGCTGCCTTAGAGGGGACTCTCCAGTCCCTCATCACCCCTAGTTGACCGCAGTGCTGGCCCACACCTGACAGTAACTCACGAGACACCCTGAGCTCACATGCCTGTGCTGAGCTGCCTCTAAGTTCCTGAGCCACAGGAACCATGAGATCATACGGACTGATTACTTTAAGTCCCTTAGTTTCAGGGTGATTGATTGTGTGGCCACAGATAATTAATAGGCTTCTGATGGGGGAGGGGGTGGAACATCTCAGTCTCCAGACTGAGGAATGACATTTGCAGATACTAGTGAGTCAGTCAGACACGGTGGTGGTAATGGGGACAACAGGCGATGAATCAGGAAACCTGGGACCTCCAGTTCATTTGTCAACTCGGAGCAAATGGATTCACCATATCTGGATGTCGTAAGCAAATCCTGGGAAGGAGAGGGCAGATAATTATCAGAAAAAAATGAGAAAACTACCCAAAGCACATGCAATAATGTACATAG
This sequence comes from Ictidomys tridecemlineatus, assembly GCF_052094955.1. Lineage (NCBI taxonomy): Eukaryota > Metazoa > Chordata > Mammalia > Rodentia > Sciuridae > Ictidomys > Ictidomys tridecemlineatus. The sequence goes on from NC_135478.1 coordinate 56,294,983, forward strand.
TGCTATACAAAGCTCAGCTCTATTTTCTCTGAGGTAACCTATAACCCACCCTTTCTCCCTTCAGTCTTGAAAAGCAAAATACAGACCCCCCCACCACACACACACACACACACACACACACACACACACACACACAGCAGCAGCAGCAGGAGAGCTCAGACTGAGTCCAAGGGTCACGTTAAGCAAAGACATTGTGTGCAGGGTGGTTCAGGACCAAGGACAGTAGCCTGCGTACCCCTCCCTCTGCCCATACCCACCCCCCAGAAAATCTGTGGCTTGATATGTACTTTCCTGGCATCCCTAGGTACAATTAGAGGGGTGGAAAACATATGATATTTAAAACTGAGATCTAATATTTCGTAAATGCACGAGGCCAGGCGATTCGCACAGCTCCCAAAGTCCCGTCAGACACCTCCAGCGTCTGCCAATGCAGAAGGTCAGTCCTGCCTGTCAGATGGACGTGGTGTGGAAAGTAAAGTACTGAGCTCCTATCAATTTACCAGGCAAAGAGGACGAGCCACGGGGGCTCATTTGTTTCTCTTTATTTGGCCTGCATTGACTGCTCTGTGCTCTCACTTGCCAAGCCCTGCAGGGATGAAGGAAAGGGAGCCTTGGATTTTTTTCCTTCAAAAATTCTGCAGTCTAGAGGGCAAACGACAAGGACTCGAGTCACTCTCCTTACTGTGTTTCTCTCTGTCCTCGTCTTGCTGTACACGGACTCTCAGAGAAAGATCTGGAAATGGTCATTTTTGCGTGGAAGTGAGTTTAATTCTCTACAGTGCACGTAAAGTTCATCCATCTTATGCAATGGGAGGCTTAGTCTCCTGCTCAAGAAATCTGAGGCTGTCATTAACAGACATCTTTTAATTTGGTCAAGCTCACCATTTATGTCTTTCCATCTGCAAAATGGGGCTCACAAATTAGATACTGTCTCTATTATGGTTTGGATGTGAGGTGTCCCCAGAAGCTCACGTGTGAGATGGTGCAGGAAGGTCCAGAGGAGACATGACTGGGTGGTGAGAGCCTTAACCCAACCAGTGAATGAACCCTGATGGGATTAACTGGGTGGTGGCTGGAGGCAGGTGGGTGTGGCTGGAGGAGGGGGCATTGGGGGCGTGGCTTTGGGGTCTCTATTTGTCTCTGGAGAGTGGAGTCTCTCTCTGCTTCCTGATCACCATGTGAGCTGCTTCCCTCCACCACACTCTTCCTCCATGATGTCCTGCCTCCCCTTGAGCCCCGAGGAGTGGAGCCTGCTGTCTGTGGACTGGGACCTCTGAAACCCTGAGCCCCCAGATAAACTTTTCCTACTCTACAGTAGTTCTGATCAGTCTTACAGTCACAGCGGCAAAAGAGCTGACTAAAACAGCCTCTCTGTAGCTGCTGGCAGCTTAGCAGCCCTCCTCCTGCTGCTGAACTAGAACCCCTGATTCTAGTACTAGTTAAATCTGGTCAGACAGTCAGTCACCACGCACATCCACTCCAGTGGCCAGGACTCGGGCCTGCGAATGATGGTCACCTGTTCCACTGGCTACGGAGGTAAGGCTACATGGCCTTAGAGCAAAGTCCGGTGGACCCTTTCCTAATGACATCGTGTCCACTTTGGAAATGCAGTTCCCAGGGGCAATGTAAGATTTAGCTGCTGAAGGAAGTCACCTGCCCTAGGAGGAAGTGACACTCAGATGTCAACAAAGGAAAGGGAAGCCCAGGCACAGAAAGGGAAGGAGAAAGAGAATGAGGGGGGATGATGACAGATGGCAAGGGATAGAGATGAAGTCCGGCCTCTGAAGCCAGCTGGGCCGAATGCAGTACACGTTCTACAAGTCAGTAAGTTCCCCTTCATGCTTGTGCCTGTTTAGGACACACTTCTTCCATTTGCAACCTAGAAGGCTCCTGACTCATATGCTAACTGCAGGAGTTACTCTAAGGACTGAGTCCCACAAGATTTTCAGAAGTCCTTTGTCCAACCATATACAAAAGCTGCAGGCATGTTCTCTGGGAGCTGGCCCTTTCATCCCTTCACATGTCCCTAAGTGCTTCATAAATATTATTCCATTCTACCCCGCAGCCCGGATGCCCTGATGATAGGGAGAACCTCCGATTTTTCCTTCCTTTGATATTAAGCTAATGCATCTCATCTCTTAAAATTTCCAATAAATTAAATAATAAACAGAAAGATCTCTGTGCTCTTTCATTAGAGGTTAAAAAGGAACAGCTACTCAAAGTTAAGTGCAACCAGGTTTTTGCAGTACTTTATAACTAGAACCTTAAGGGAAACGCTGCTCTGTGATGTTTTGCTTAAAGAGCAGAGGAACGGCTGCCGTTTGGGGTGGGAGAACGTTCCGCTATCCACCGCCCTGGATTTCATCCACGCTAAAAGGAGTCACTTACGGCAACGTTCCTGAAATTCGGAGGCAGGACAAAAGCTTTTGCAGATATTTTCTTTTCTTTTATTTAATTAATGAATTAATTTTAATTAGGTATGTATGACAGCAGAATGCATTTTGATTCATTGTACACCACTGCAGCACAACTTTACATTTCTCAGGTTGTATCTGATGTAGCGGTCACACCCTCTGTTCAGTCATACATGTACCTAGGGTAACGATGGCCATCTCATTCCACCGTCTTTCCAGCCCCCATGCACCCTCCTTATTTTGTAGATATTTTCTCCCATTAACTTCTTTCTTCTTTTGGGGGTGCTGAGAAAGACTTACCTTTCTAGAGCATTTTTAGAGTCTTACTGGAGCCTGACTTAGAGTCAGAACCACAGTTATTCTTATCCTCCCACCCCCCATCCCCACCAACTTGAAATACCTTTGCTAGAAGCAAGGGACTTTGCTCTAACAGGCAGCAGGTGTTTGCAATATCATTTAGAGCTGGTGAAAGTTTAATATTTTAAGTGAAAAGTTGGGGGGCAGGGGCAAGATCTCAAACTTCCGGCTGACAGAAGTTGTTTTGAGAACCACGTGCAAAAATGTGGCACACCTGTAACCGGTGACTTGGGAGGCTGAGGCAGGAGAATCGCAAGTTGGAGCCCAGCCTTAGCAACTTAGCAAGGCCCTGTATCAAAATAAAAAAAGAGGGATGGGGTTGCAGCTCAGTGGCAGACGCTAGCCTAGCATGTGCAAGGCACTGGCTTCAATCCTCAGCACCACATACAAATAAAATAAAGGCATCTGTCCATCTACAACTACTAAATAAATAGATAGATAGAGTGAGTGAGCGAGCTGGGGATGTGGCTTAGTGATAAAGCACCCTTGGGTTTCATCCCCAGTATGGGGGAATAGTAAAGTTGTTTTGAACCCTCAAGAAACCATTTAGCACAGCACTTCCTAAAAGTTGATGGATGGATCTTTTTGTAAAATATTTAATAACTAAACCAGGCGCAGTGGCACACCCCTGTAATCCCAGTGCCTTGGGAGGCTGAGGCAGGAGGATGGCGAGTTCAAAGCCAGCCTTAGCAACTTAGCAAGGCCCTAAGCAACTCAGCGAGACCCTGTTCTCAATAAAATACAAAAAAAAAAAAAAGGGCTGGGGATATGGCTAAGTGGTTAAGCACCTGATACGCTCCCTGGTTAAAAAAAAAGTATTTAATAGTTGAATAATTAATTAATAATTTAGTAATTAAAAACTCTGATCCCCTTCTTAAAATTCTATTTTTGGTTCCCTACATCTTCCTTATCGCACACAAAGTTTATTCCTTTTATTATAATTATCATCATATTTATCAGTATTTTGGTATGAGGGATTGAACTCAGAGGTACCTAACCACTGAGCACACCCACAGCCCTTTTTATTTATTTCTTTATTTATGTATTTATTTATATAATATATTTTTAGCTGTCAGTGGACTTTATCTATTTATTTATTTATCTGTGGTGCTGAGAATCAAACCCAGTTTCTCACACATGTGAGGCAATTGCTCTACCACTGAGCCCCATCCCTAGCCCTATTTTGTATTTTATTTAGAAACAGGGTACCACTGAGTTGTTTAGGGCCTCGCTAAATTGCCGAGGCTGGCTTTGAACTGGAGAGATCCTGTCTCAGCCTCCAGAGCCGCTGGGATGGTAGGCATGCACCATCATGCCCAGCGCTAGAGTCTATATTTTTAAAAACCTGTTACATGGCTACTAGTTGTTATTTATGCTGACCCAGCTTTAATATTCAGAAACTACACTTAGTGCATTCCTCAAATTAAATGAGCCTTCACCTTCAGTATTAATTTACTGTGTCAACTGCTGTGTTCTGTTTCCCTGTAAGATCCAATTCCTCCCGTTAGAACCTTCCAACTAGCTATTTCTTCCACCTTAGGACACGGTTTCTTGGTTCTTCCTACAGTTGTCTCCGTCTTGCCATTTCAGCACCGGCTCAAATGACTTGCCAGGTCACCTTCTCTGCCCCACCTGCTCTAAGCCACCTTGGTCATTTTACCCTGCTCTTGGTCACTTTACCCTGATTTTATGTTTTTTTTTTTTTTTTTATGTTTATCATCAGTCTTGCCCCTAGAATCTCGGCTCCTTGAGACCAAGGGCCTTATCTTATTCATATCTTATATTACTACATTCTAGAAGCAATGCCAAAGGCTTGGTAGGCACTCCATAAATATTTACGGGATGCAAAATTTTTAAAAATCTGGCTTCTACACAACTTTATACTTCACATCCTTAAGATATTAAGGAGCAGAGAACAGATAGGATGCCCCTGTTCAATATTCCACAAAATGAGACTCACTTAATTCTTCTATGATAGACAGTTCCTGGCTGATGAATGGCTTTTGTCAAGAAATTCACGGTCTCTGCCAGTTCCTCATCAGAGATAAGCAGTAGCTACAGAAGTTGTACCTACGTTCACAGGCACCCTCCACCCCCCACCTTAGCATTGATATCCACGTTTCCATCTTGAACCAAACTTTCTCAAAGCTTGCTTACTCCTGAGACAAGGCTCTCATAAGAGAGACACTGTGTCTTGGGCACTTATTAATATCCATTATCATTCCTTTTTTTCTTTTTGGGGTACTGGGGATTGAACTAGGGGTGCTTAAGACCTGAGCCACACCTTCAGCCCTTTTATGTGTTTTATTTAGAGACAGGGCCTCACTGAGTTGCTGAGGCTGGCTTTTAACTCTCAATCCTCCTGCCTCAGCCTCCCGAGCTGCTGGGATTTAAGACGTGCACCACCACAAGGGGCTCCATCATTATTTCTAAAGGAAGACCCAAATGAGGTGCTGTTGTCAAGTTTATGAAAACACATTATGAAAAGTCACAAGATATTGCTGGACAAAGGATGCCACTTAAACCTGTAAAGATGTAGTAGGTTCAGTTCCTTCTACCTAGCTCCATGCTTTAGCTAACACAGAAAATGGGGAGAAGCACGTGGATTTCCACACGAAATGAAACACAAGTGCTACTCTGAACATCAAGGTGGCTTGCAAGCCTGGTTTTTGGAATCATAGAGTATCAGTTAGGGACTAGTTGGAATTTTCCAGAAAACCAGAACCAACAGGATATATGTATATGTAAAGAAAAATATCTATTCCAAGGAAATGGCCTGCGTGATGATGGCCGCAGGAGGTCCAAAGATCTGCATAGTGCATCAGCAAGCAGGCTACTCAAGAGATCCAGTGGTATACATTCTAATTGGAAGACTGTCAGGCTTTAGACCCAAGAAGAGTTGATGTTTCAGCTCCAGTCCAAAAGCAGGAAGAGAGCAGGTGTCTCAGATTGAAGGTAGTGAGGCAGAAGGAATTCTGTCTTTCTTGAGGAAGGGCTAGCCTTGATTAGTCTACAGAGCTGCAACTGATAAGATCAGGCCCACCCACATTAGGGAGGACAATCTGCTTTCTTCTGTCCAGAGATTTAAATGTAAATCTTATCCAAAAATACCCTCATAGAGGCATGCAGAATACCATCAGACCAAATAGTATTCTACTGATATCTGCATTTCCATTTTGAACCGAGGGCCCCATTACAGGCCTCACCCATTGCCTGTGGATTTCCACGGGAAGTGAAACACAATTGCTACACTGAGCATCAGGTTGGTTTGCAAGGCTGGTTTTTGGAATCAAAATTAATGATCACGCATACAGACTCAGTTTCATTCCCCGCTCCAGCCATTTACTCTCTGGGCAAATAAGTGAACTGCTCCAAGAATCAGTTTCCTCATGTACAAAATAGAAATAAATAAATATACATGGCTTTTGAAGCAGAAACTAGATACATAGCATCTATTATCTAGAAACAGCAACCCTGAAGCTTAAAAAAAAAAAAATAGGGCTGGGGTAGTGGCTCAGGGGTAGAGCGCTTGCCTAGCACACGTGAGGCACTGGGTTTGATCCTCAGCATCAAATTAAATAAATAAAATAAAAGTATTGTGTCCATTTACAACTTAAAACTTTAAAAATTAAGGGGGAAAAAAAGAAACCAAAAACTCTTTCCTCTAGTAATTAGAAAACGATAAGTATGCTGGATCCTTTTGTTCAAATATGATTTACAGCCAGGTGTGGTGTCACACACCTGTCATCCCAGTGGCTAGGGAGGCTAAGCAGGAGGGCAAGTTCAAAGCCAGCCTCAGCAACTTAGCGAGGCCCTAAGCACCTCAGTGAGACCCTGTCTTTAAATAAAATACAAAAAAGGGCTGGGGATGGGCTCAGTGGTTAAGCGCCCCTGGGTTCAATCCTTCGTTAAAAAAAAAAAAAAAAAGACTTAAGGATAAATGGAATCTTTGAAACTGGATCATAATTTTAATTTTGAAAGAAGCCTCCTACCCAGTTGCAAAGGGAGTCTTCACTGTGTGTTTGGTCTATACCTGGACGTCATTGCTTTGAAAAGTCATCTATCCATATATAGAGTACAGAGTTCTTTAAGGAAAAAAAAAAAAAAAAGAAAGTGGATATTCTGGTCTCTTCCATTGAAACTGAGAAAGGCGTGGAGATGTTATATAAGCATAAAGACTGGGAATGACGAACACTTTTGCAGCCAGAGGGGGAAACCGGGAGGGAGTCTGGATGGGAGCATCCTTCACCAGCGACACGGCTTGCTTTCTCTAATGCACTGTTCTCATATAAATTCAGTAGATGCCTGAGAGCCTAGTAAATCAAAAATACATCTGAACCTTATTGATTAAATAACAAAAATCAAATCAGTCTTCTGAAAGCTATTTGCAGTTACAGGATATTACCTGAAATTTGAGTCTATTGAAGTGGGGGGAAAATGTCAACTCAAAACACAGAGTTTAGAAGGTTTCAGACTCTTCTGTTGGCCTGACTCATAGTCTAACATGGGATTATACTGAACCAATAACACAAATGGTGTCATGGAGAATGGGAATCAAAGGACACTTTGCATTATCCTTTTTTACTAAGGGACCTCTCAGGATTTTTTTTTTTTTTAGTTGTAGATGGACACAATACTTTTATTCATTTTTATGTGGTGCTGAGGATCCAACCCAGAGCCTCACATGTGCTAGGCAAGCGCTCTACCACTGAGCCCCAGCTCCAGCCTCCTCCAGGATTTTGTAGAATCTGGTTGTCTTCACTGGGGAAGGGGGTAATAGGGGAGGAGTTAGAGGGGGGACATGCTCAGAAATCTATGCCCCCTCCAGAAAGCACAAAAGGGCAAAGGTGGCCCGACAGATAATGGAGCCTATTATCCTGATAATAAATGCCCTTCTCGGGTCTCTTTTTCAACAGAAAGCTTTGCAATTCCAAGAATAAAGCCTCCATCTAGTTATCAAGGCAATTATGGTAAGGATCCTGCCCAGGTGAAGAGCTCGATTGTGGCCAGAGTCACGCGATGATCACTGCCGTGGGCTGCTTCCCTTTGGCCCTGGGAACAGGACTTGCTTCATCAAAAGAAGGGACCCCGGATTGAGCCAGTGGACAGCCGACTGGGCTCCCCGAGAACTGCAGGAACGCTGGGCGCCACAGAGAAGTCAGCCGATGCCATCTCTGCTCTGCGAAATTTGGGACATGCTGGGACCTTTGGACTGAACCCGGGAGATGGTCATACAGGTTTGGGCAACAGTAATGTTAGTGACAAGTATCAGGAAGGCTGTGACCAAGGAAATCATCCAAAGACCCCTGGAATCAATTGTCTTTTTTTTGTTTGTTTGTTTTTTTGGGTTTTGTTTTTATGGTACCAGGGATTGAACTCAGGGGCTCTCGACCACTGAGCCCCATCCCCAGCCCTTTTTTATATTTTATTTTGAGACAGGGTCTCCCTGAGTTGCTTAGGGCCTCGCTAAGTTGCTGAGGCTGGAAATTGCCTTTTATTTTTATTGTTTTTTCTTAGTTATACGTGGCAGTTAAATCCAATTTGATAAAGTTATACAAGCATGGGATCTATCTTATTCTAATTTCGACTCTATTCTTGTAGGTGGGCACAATGGTGGAGTTCACTTAGGTAGTTTCATATGTGTATGTAGGAAAATTATGTAAGATTTATTCTACTGTCTTTCCTATTCCTATCCCCTCTTCCTTCCTTTCCTTTCCCTTTGTCTAAGCTACTGAACTTCTCTTCTTCTCTTTCCACATATCAGTGAAAACATTCAATCTGTGTTTTTTGGGGGATTGGCTTATTTCACTTAACATGGTGTTCTCCAGATTCATCCATTTACTGGCAAATACAATAAAATCATTCTTCTTTACTACTGAGTAATATTCCATTTAATATATATATACCATAATTTCTTTATCCATTCATCTGTTGATGGGCATCTAGGCTGGCTCCATAGCTTAGCTATTGTGAATTAGGCTGCTATAAATATTCATGAGGCTGTGTCTCTGTAGTATGCTGATTTTATTTTTTTATTTTTTATTTTTTTTTAAATATTTTTTTTAAAGAGAGAGTGAGAGAGGGAGAGAGAGAAAGAGAGAGAGAGAATTTTAATATTTATTTTTTAGTTATTGGCAGACACAACATCTTGTATGTGGTGCTGAGAATCGAACCCGGGCCGCATGCATGCCAGGCAAGCGCGCTACCGCTTGAGCCACATCCCCAGCCCCAGTATGCTGATTTTAAATCTTTTGGATATATGCTGAGGAGTGGGATAAGTGGGTCAAATGATGGTTCCATTCCTGTTTTTTTGAAGAATCTGAATGCTGCTTTCCAGAGTGCTTGTACCAATTTGCAGTCCCATCAGCAATGTATGACAGTTGCCTTTTCCCCACATCCTCACCAAGGCTTTTCACACCTAAGAAGGATCACAAACCGACTCCCACTGTCAGCATAAAGATTTAGAAAGTTGTCATCAAGAAAAACTCCTAATCCTTCCCAACTTTACTTCCTCGCTTGGATCTCTCACCCTCTCCGTTCCCTCTGCCCTTCTTCCCCTTCACCTGACAATGAATACATACTGTTGCTTTGGCACTGAGAGAGCCAATGCCATGGACCCCTTTATTTTAAACAACATGCCCATCCTCTCCCCTATGGTTGCCCAGGGGATGGTAATGAGTGAGTTCAATGGGTGTCCTGGATGGTGTAGAATTCTTCTCAGGTCATGAGCTCATCCCTTGAAGAGTAATGCAAACTACAGCTGGCATTTTAGGTATAAGGGGAAGCCAACAGGTCGTGATGTATTCAACTGAGCATCTACTGTGTGCTGTAGTTTTAAAAACAGAAGTGGTCATTCCCTTCCATTGCAGTCTAGTACAGGCCAGCTAGGAAGACGCTGTTGGCTTCTTCACATAACTAGGAAGCTGCTCTTCCACTTGACTTAGGGGAAAGGATGTGACAAGGTGAGTCACCTAAGTGGAATTGGTTTAGTTTGTTCGGTTTTGGGGCTGCAAGAGATAGATGACCTCAAAGATGGCGACCCTTTGCTGGGAATTTTCTGAGACAGCTCATGGGAATGGAAGAATTGTTCCTTGTTGTTTGTTGGGTGTGAGGGAGCAGGGCAGGCCTACTGTGGAGGGCAGAGGCCTGATGTGACCTGATGTCCAGCCCCTGTGTCCCCAGCTGAGGATGGTGTTCACATGGCCCAATTTGGGGGTGGACCCATTGGGGGTGCACAAGCCCTAACCAAATGTGCATTTATACCTTGTCCTGCTTCAGGGCCTCTCTGATGTTCTAGTGACCCACGGAAGGTACAGCCCCAAACTGGGCAAAGGTAGAGCCAACTTCAACCAATGGGGAGGAGGGGCAGCTTGAAGGTGAGAGTTCTCAGCCTAAGTCCTTCTAGCAACCATTCTGGGCTGCTTTTGTGTGATTTTGAAGGGCCCTGATAGAATTAACTCCTGCTGCCCCTGCCCTGGGGGGGAGGGGGGGCAATTTCAGTAATCCACACTTATATCGACTTCTTTTGCACCTCTACTTCTTTGGGGTAGGAGGAATGTTACTGGGGATTGAACCCAGGGGCTCTCTACCATTGAGCTTTACCCTGAGCCCTTTTTATTTTTCATTTTGGGACAGGGTCTCGTTACATCACCAAGGCTGGCCTCCAACTTGTGATCCTCCTGTCTCAGCCTCTCAAATCACCAGAACTACCAGTGCACGTGATCACACCCAGCGTCCTGCCCTTCTCTCTTCTGCAATTCTCCTGATAGACTAACTGCGCCCAAGTCCTTGTCTTAGTCCTCATTATTCCCTGATGTTCCATGAAGTATGGAGTATGGGTGTCTCCCAGTTCATGAAGTTTCTTAATCCATTAGTCTAAGGTAAGAGATGTAAATTGCTTTAAAAAATTAAACATTGCAAAAATGCCAACAAGTAACATAAAGTTTCCTCCAAAGTTTAATGCTGAATGAAAAATTAACATGAAGGTACAGTAAGATATTTCTATATTTATATAAATTTGTATTCACATAAATATAAATTTATATATTCATACTTATATAAATTATTTATATAACTATATTCCTATAAATTTTTAAGTTAAATATAAATACATAAATATAAATTCATTTTTATGCATTTATATTTATCAGATATATTAAATATATTCTCTCTAGATGAATGGATAAAGAAAATGTGGCATATATACTCAATGGAATATTACTCAGTTTTAAAGAAGAGTGAAATTATGGCATTTGCCAGTAAATGGTTGAAGTTGGGGATTATCATGGTAAGCAAAATAAGCCAATCCCAAGAAACCAAAGGCTGAATGTTTTCTCTAATATGCAGATGCTAATTCACAATAAGGTGGGGGGGGGCACTGGGAGGGGAGGGGAGGGGAATTGGGAATAGGAAAGATAGCAAAATGAAACAGACATTATTACTGTGTGTGTGCATGACCAATATGATTTTGCAGCATGTACACTCAGAAAAATGAGAAATTATACCCCATCTATGTGTGATATATCAAAGTGCATAAATACATTTTACTGTCATGTATAACTAATTCAAAATGTTAAAAATATATATTTAAATTTATATACTTATATAAATTATTTATGTAAATATAGATATACATTTGCATAAATTTAAATGAATTATTTATATAAATATAAACTTGTATAGTTATAAAAATACAATTGTTCAAAAATACACAAAGCCACATCTTATGTTACTGATGGCTACACATGTCTGTGACTGAAAGATCCACTCCGAATTCTTTATGGGGGTCAATTTTGGGAGTCAGACAGGAAAATAAGGCTTCCAAGAAGCACAGAGAAGATTAACGACTTATCTATAATTTTTGTCATGTATTCTAAAGAAAATATTTGAAGGACAGTGGACAAAATGCTAACATTAGCTGTTTGGATTGGAAGGCATGCACATTTGTTTTATTTGTCTCTATTATGTATTTTAAAATATTCCCAAATTACTGGAAAATTAAAGCAGCTATAAGTGTTTCTAATAAAATTGAGCATACTCAAAGCTTTGAAAAAAAATAAGCTGACCTATAAACTCAGCAGGCCCCAAGCAACTACAGTATTGCTAAAGTGATAGATGCTATTCTTCCACATGTTTTTTGTTGACTTGCAGTGCAACTATCAGTCTTGCTGTGTCTTTAAGAGGCTCAGAATGTCTACTGTTGACTATGGTAACCATGGAGGGAAGTCTTGATAATAGAGAAATTTTGAAAATATATTTAATTTGTTTTCCAGAAAATGTGAGATTTGCACTATGAGAATTAATATGAGGTGTGGTGGTTCATGGACACACAGACAAGATTCCCAAAGAAATGTTTGTTTTTGCTCCAGATGGCAGAAAACCGACCTAGAATTTTTATTGGGAAAAAACACATTCAAGGCCAGACGTGGTGGTGCCTGCTTGTAATCCCAGCAGCTTAGGAGGCTGAGGCAGGAGGATATTGAGTTCAAAGCCAGCCTCAGCAACAGCGAGGCACTAAGCCAATAAGTCAGACTCTGTGTCTCTAAATAAAATTCAAAATAGGGCTGGAGATGTGGCTCAAAGGTTGAATGCCCCCGAGTTCAATCGCTGGTACTACCCCCCAAATCAAGTTCAACCATATTTCTATCTTTCTCATCCATTTCTTAAACCTGTAGCATACAAGTTTTATTCTATCTTCCATAAGAACTTCCGGTTAGTGAGCTTTTATTTTTTTCTTTTCTTTTTATGATACCCTTCCTTAAGTATGCGAACTAAACTCTCAGTGTGGAATCTCGTGCATAGCTGCTACTTGGTATTATTCAGTATTATTATTATTATTATTAATATGCATGTTGGGAGACAAGAGAACATTTTGATAGATACTCATGAAATGTGCCAGATCAATGCATATTTACAGCATTTATTTGCACAAAGCAATGGCGTGAACATATGGCTCACAAGTTTTGAAGTCAGATACTGTTGGATAGATTGATGCTGGTAATTTATCATGTGCTGCTAGGAGTAGAGAGATGAATTGCAAAAACCCTCTAATGGCTTCTGGCATCCAAGCAACCAACCCCTCTGGCCATTCCCTCTTTTGCCTTCAAACACATCAGCGGGTCTGTGAAGTGGGATTCAAGAGTGAAATCAACATAAAACTTTTTCTCTGGGTTTTCAGAACAGTTGGAGAGGGCTTGGAGATGGCAGGCATAAATAGAAAACACGACAGGAGAAAAACCATGATTTATTTTCCCCAGAGCCTTTTTCAAAAGGACCTGCAGTTTTGCATGCTGCAAAAAAATAATAATAATAATCTTTTTCATCTACCTTCTCCCCACCACCCCTACCCCATGGGAACCAGGAGTAATAGTTCCTAAAGGTCTAAGAGAAGGAGAGAAAAATGTAGGTGAGTTGAAAATTCTTGACTTCTCCAGACCCAGGAGTGCTAGAAACTATAAATAGGAATGCCTGGCAAAATCTCGGGCGAGGGGACAGATCTGTTTACTGCTTCAAAATGCTCTTAAGCAGAGAGAGAGAGTGAGAGAGAAAGCAGGAACATTTCAAACGTTTTGCACAAACCTCACTTCTGTCCTTCACAGCAGAGCCCCTTGGCATCATGGGAGAGCCGTTATCCCAGCAGGACTCAGCTGAAAAATTTTTGCTGCCATAGCTGCTGTTGATCTGATGAAATTTTTAAAATTCTTCCTTAGGAGGAAAAAGCAGGCAGTGGACAACCTTTTTATTTATTTAGTGGAGGGTTTGTCTATGACATGTCTGTTCTGGACTGGAGGATGTCCCTCTCGGATTTGCAAAGAAGCCCTAGGGTGACTGTATTTGGAGAGAGATCCTTTAGGAAGAAGGTAAGGAGACTTCAGTGAGGTCATAGGGTGGGACCGGAATCCAGGAGGACTGGTGTCCTTATAAGGACAAGGAGTGACACCAGGAGTGTCCTTGCACAGGGGGAAAGACCATGTAAGGGCACAGGGAGAGGGCATCCATCTGCCAACTGGGAAGAGAGCCCTCACCAGACACCCAACCCTGCTGACACCTTGATCTTGAACTTCTGGCCTTCAGAACATCGAGAAAAGAAATTTCTGTTGTTTAAGCCACCCAGTCAGTGGAATTCCATTAGGGCAGCCTTAGCAAACGGACACAGAGTCTCCTAACACTGGGAAGCAAATTTTATTCCACTTGTCTATGTTAAAAGGCACCAGATACCTGGGCTGGGGTTTTGGCTCAGCGGTAGAGTGCTTGCCTAGCACGCATGAGGCTCTGGGTTTGATCCTCGGCACCACATAAAGATAAAATAAATAAAATAAAAATGTATTGTGTCCATCTACAGCTAAAAAAAAAAATATATATATATATATATATATATATATATATATTTTTTTTTTTTTAAAAGGCACCATATACATAGGAAAGCCCTGGGGGTGGGAGAAAGAATTGGTTACTGGACTCAGGGCCTGGTTCCAATTCCAGTTAATCAAGGACTAGCTCAGTGACCTCCAACACATTGTTGGCCCTCTTTATGTCTCCCCACCTGTAGAAGAGGGATACTAACAGATGACACCCCAAGATGGGTGCGAGGTTAAATGCTCTAATGTCATAGCAGCGAGTGTCACTCAGGAAAAAAAGAAATTGCCAGCTATGACAATGATGCGGAGGGCCCTGTTCACTGGTCGTGTTTTCCATTTACAAAGTGCTTTCCTGGGCCATTCTTTTATTTGATTTTTACAGCAATCTTATGAGATTAGTCGGGGAGGAAATTTTATACCCACTCGAGGGAGGAAGAAACCAAAATTCTGAGAGGTCAAGCAACTTGTCCAAGCTCCAATTTCTAATAAATGTGGAGCCAGGCTTCAAAATAAGGTCCCTGGACTCCAAGTTCATTGCTTTCCTCACTAAATTTGCAGTTCTCTCTGGATTCCTCCCTGCTTTAGTCCCTAAACTTCTCCACCCCACCAAACATATATTGAGTTTCTATCGTGTTCGGACGTCTCTCTTTCTCTTTTTCCCTGAATCTGTTTCTTACCCCCACCCCGATCCTTCCTCCTCCTCCTCCTCCTCCTCCTCCTTCTTTTTATTGGTTTTTTTTTTTTGGGGGGGGGATTACCAGGAATTCAGGGGCACTCAACCACTGAGCCCCATCCCCAGCCCTTTTTCTATTTTATTTAGAGACAGGGTCTCACTGAGTTGCTTAGGGCCTTGCTATTGCTGAGGCTGGCTTTGAACTCATGGTCTTCCTGCTTCAGCCTCCCGAGTTGCTGGGATAACAGGTGTGATGCACTGGCCGGCCTCCCTCCTTTTGTTTTGACCCGGTGTTGTGTGTGCCTGCTCGGGCAAACTCACCTGGGAGTGCAGCTGTCTGCCCGTGCCCATCTGAACAGTGCTCTCAGTCTCATTGGGGTGACCTCCTGCCTTGCATCTCATCTCTATACCTGGCAGGTTTATTTTTTTTAAACCTTAAAGAAGTCAGCACTCATCTTTCAAGGACATATTATAAATAGAGCCTTAAGGGCACTCTCCTTCCTTATCTGAAAACTGACACAGAGCACAGGCAACGAGGACAAAGAGAAACAGAGCGGTGTCCTGGTGGAACAGATAATCAATATCTTTAAATGATTGGAGAGCAGACGTTCCCCAAAGGGGAGGTGAGAAGAGTCCTGGAAATGACAGCCTGAGAAAGCTTTGGGAGATCTCTTAGAAGGGGCAGGGTATTTGTTTGGAGAAAAAGATTTCATATTGCAATTTTTATATCTGGGGAAAATGTCAAAAAAGAATCTCTATTTTCTTTTTTGGTACCGGGAAACGAACTCAAGGACACTCGACCACTGAGCCCCATCCCCAGCCCTATTTTGGATTTTATTTAGAGACAGGGTCTCACTGAGTGGCTTAGGGCCTCACTTTTTCTGAGGCTGGCTTTAAATTCAGGATCCTCCTATCTCAGCCTCCTGAGCCACTGGGATGAATATATTTTAGGGTCCCTAAAGGGGTCAAAGAGGGGATTAGGGTCCAGGTCATTATAGGCCAAAGTGAGACCAAGGCGAGGTTGTGGGTCACAGAGTAGGTGTAAGGGTGAGGTCACCAACATTTTGGGGGTGATGGGCCACTGTGCCCCAAAGGGTGATTTGTTGTACAGAATAAATAACCAAAACAGCCACCGCACCAGGCCACATCTTTGACTCTCTTGGCACAAACTAGAGAAAATACAGCTCTGCAGAATCTCCTTGACCACTGAGGCTGGGTAGGAGTTGGGGCAATTCCTGGTGGGACGGGAGATGGGCTCTGAATTGCAAGATCATTACTGTATAGTTCAGGCCATTAGGGGCGTGAATTCTAAAAGCTGAGAAACGTTGATCTGTGGAGCCTTCAGAGGAGAAGCAGGACCAGAAAGGTAGGAGTGGGTCCCAGCAAGGTCCCGTAGAGTTTGAAAGTCCACCGAACCCAACTGCCCAGTGTACAGATAGGCAACTAGAGCACAGTGAAATGTCACCAGCGTGGGATCTAATGGTTAAAGCCAGACTTGCTGGGCCAGCCAGGAAGCCAGGCATGATGGCACAGGCCTGTCATCCCAGTGGCTCAGGAGGCTGAGGCACGGGGATCACGAGTTCAAGGCCAGCCTCAGCAACTTAGCGAGGCCCTAAGCAACTCAGTGAGACCCTGTCTCTAAATAAAATAGAAAAAGGGCTGGGGACGGGGCTCAGTGGTTATATGTCCCTGGGTTCAATCCCCAGTAACAACAACAACAAAAAATGCAGTCAGGGGACATCAGTGGAAAAGACCGGGGAATCTCCAACAAGTCATACCCTGCTCCAAATATAGAGCATTACGTTGTGCTGTGAGGAGGCTGTGACTCATCGAAGGATGGCGCCTGAGGGAATGCAAAAGCAAAAGATCACTCCTGCTGTTCCAGATGGTTCCTGGCAGTCCCTGGCTCTCCCTAGGTTGTTCCCAGGAGCTAAAACGTAGATTGCAGAATAAGGAGTGTGGAAGATGAAGGAGCACCTGTTGGGTCTCTGGGCATACTAATGATGCCCCTGGGTGGGTTAGAGTCTGCTTTGGTTATTTATTTATCTATTTATTGAATATTTATTTATTGTATTTGGACACAATACCTTTATTTTGTTTATTGATTTTTGTGTGGTGCTGAGGATGGAACCCAGGACCTCGCACATGAGAGGTGAGCGCTCTACCGCTGAGCCCCAGCCCCAGCCCCAGCCCTTGGTTATTTATTCTGTACAACAGATCACCCTTTGGGGCACAGTGGCCCACCATCCCCAAAATGTTGGTGACCTCACCCTCACACCTACTCTGTGACTCACAACCTCACCTTGGTCTCACTTTGGCCTGAATTGACCTTGAGCCTAATCCTCTCTTTGACCCCTTTAGGGACCCGAAAAAAAAAAAAAAAAAGGTGCCCTGACTTTCACAATGAAATTGGCTCTCACCATGCCCCTGAGCCTCCTGTTGAACCAGACCCTCCACCAACTTTCAGTCTGACACAGAGCGTGACCTCATCGTCTACCCTGTCCTGACTCTACCATGACTCTTACCTGATACTCCAACTCTGGCCCTAACTCTGATTCCCGCGCCTTCACAACAAACTTGTCCCAAACACCAGGACCCTACGGCTGACCTCATCCTAAATCTTATCCTAGTCTTGACTCCTGAATCTCACTCGACCCTGACCTTCACTCTGACCCTCATCCTGTTGCTGACTATAACCCTCATACTGACCTTGGCATTCATTTTGATGCTGACCTTGACCTTTACCCCCGTTTGACCCTGGGCATTCCCTCTAAATCTGATCCATACCCTGATGCTCAGAATGACTCAGATCCTGAACCTCCGCTTGATCCAGCCTCTCCTAGGACTCTTCCCAACTGAACGCTGACCCTTACCTTGAGCCTCACTCTGACTCCGTGACCCTGAGTGTGAGCCTGAACTTGATGCTCCTGACTCTGAATCTCCTGCTCTCACCGTAACATTTCCCTGACCCTTTCTTTTACTCCATCCCTGAACTTTCATTTCAACATGATCCTTGAACCTTCACCAGTAAATGACTCTTGACCACACCCTATGAGGTCCTCAGCCTGACCCTTACTTTGACCTTCTCCCTAACCTTCACACTGACCTTGAACTGACCCCTAATCACAAGACCTTGATCCACATCATGAGTAAAACACTGAATCTGCTGCTCACCCTGAGTCTGACTCTCACCCTCACTCTTACCACAGCTTGGATGTTTCCCTTGACCCTAACCCTCACCCTGACTTTGTTCCTGACTCTAAAGTTTACTCCTGATACGGAACCTCATCTTAACACTGTCTTAGACTGCCCTGCCCTCACTGTGACCCTGACGAATACATGACCCTGAACTTCACCCTTGATCCTCACCCTAACATAAACATTGGCTTGCCTCTGACTCTGACCGAGACTATCACCCCATTACTCGACTTGAAACTCATCCGCACCCTGAATCTGACCCAAATCCTGACACTCATCCTTCTCCTGACCACGACCTTTACCATACCATGATCTTGACTGTGATATCACAGAGACCCAGTCACTCAGTAACCATCACCTGATTCTACCTTCACCCTGACCTGAACATGTTCACTAGGCTAGCTGCTTGCCCTCACCTGAATTTTATATTCATCTGATCCTGCTCTGATGCTCCCCTTGAGTTAACTCTGGGCTATGCCCTCAATCACACCCTCACCCTGAACTGACCTTGACTCTGACTTTTATTCTGATGCTCTCCCTGGGAATGGTCTCCATCAGGTCCTTCCATTTCGTCTCATCTGCATGATGTCCAGGATTCTGATCCTAAAACTGTCTCTAACCCTGCTATTGAGAAACTGAGATGTGACTCCATTTTTGAAAACCCAGCTTCTACCTCAAGGCCTGTCCAGAGGGAGGGGGTGTCATCCTTGTCCTTGGAAAAACCCACAGAGCACTCCTAGGCACACAGCCACCCTGCTGAGTTGTTTGTAAATAAGAGATCTGCAGCACCAGGTGTCCCTGACTCAGTCAGGCTAGGTGAGGACCCATAGCAACCCGCTAGCAACCACCAATCAGCATGAGACAGGGAAATACCTGGAATACCAGATGACCCCCCAGTAGTTTATGGTGGTTGATAACATATTGGGAAACCACGTAGTTCAGCACGTACCCCCCTCGTGGCTTAAACCAGTCAGTTCAAAATAATCCCCCTCTTGTACTAACCAATCACCTCTACCCAACTTGTGCCCACCAGTGAATGTGCTAATCAATGTTAAGAGTTGTTGTTTGATTTGCTGTGTGATGTTGTGACGCATAGAGTATCCCCCCCCCAAAGACCTATAAAATCTCACTGAACAAAGGACTGGGACTCACTCCTCTGGATTGCTGAGTCAGAAATAGTTGTGAGTCCAGGAGCAAGCTTGCAATAAAGACTTGTGTGATTGCATCGGATTCGACTTCTAGTGATCTTTCAGGGTCCCCCCAAAGCCGGCATTACACTATCAACCTGACACTGCCTTTGACCTCCCTACCCCTCATCAGATACCCTCAACTTGAACTTCAACCAGACCCACCCACCTGCAGATCCCCATCCTGACCTTGACCAACAACTTGATGCCCTTACCAAGACCCTGACATTCATGCTAACCATCAAACTGACTATCCTGAAACTGGTATTAAAAAAAAAAAACTGTGATAAAATAATATAATAAAAAATTCATCTTCTTTTTTTTTTAAATTTATAGTTGTAGATGGATAGCATGCCTTTATTTTATTTGCTATTTTTTTAATGTGGTGCCAAGGATCAAACCCAATGCCTCACACATGCTAGGCAAGTGCTTTGCAATGGACCACAGCCCTAAAATTTATCTTCTTAAACACTTTACAGTTTAAGATAGATATAAAGTGTATACTTGTGTGGCATTAAGTACACTCATATTGTGCAACCAACCTCCAGAAATTTATCATTTTGTAAAGCTGAAACTCTGCATCTGTTAAACACAACTCCACCTTCTCTCTTTCCCCATTCCCTGTCAACCACCATCCTGCTGTTGTCAGGAGCTGGATGGACAACTCTAGGTATCTCTTAGAGGTGGAATCCACAGCATTTGTCTTTTTGTGATTGGCTTATTTCACTAAGCACAAGGTCCTCAAGATTCACTCAGGTTGTAACATGTGATAGGATTTCCTCCCCCCCCTTTTTTATTTTGGTACCAGGGATTGAACCCAGGGGTACTTAAACCTGAGAGGGTCTCCCTAAATTGCTGAGGGCCTCACTAAGTTGCTGAAGCTGGCTTTGAACTTGCAATCCTCCTGCCTCAGCCTTCTGAGCTGCTGGGATTATAGGCATGTGCTAGCATGCCAGGTGATTTGCTTCCTTTTTAAGGCTGAATGATGTCTGGGTAAATGTATTTGCCACATTGTGTTTATCCATTCATCTGTCTATGGACACTTGGGTTGCTTCTACTTTTTTTTTTTTTTTTTTTTTTTTTTTTTTTTTTGTAAATAAAGCTGTTGTGAACATGGAGGTGCAAATATCTCTTTGAGACCCTATCTTAAATTCTTTTGGATATATGTACACAGAAGTGAAACTGCTGGATCATAGAATCATTTTTATTTTCTGAGGAACTGCCTTACTGTTTTATATACATGCTGTCTTACCCTTCCCTGTCCTTTATCCTGACCTTGACACTACTTAATCTTTTTTTTTTTTATGTACTAAAGATTAAACCAAGGGACACTTTACTACTGAGCAATATCTCCAGCCCTTTCTATTTATTTGTTTAAATTTTGAGACAGGGTCTTGTTAAGTTGCTGAGGCTGGCTTCTAAATTGCAATCCTCCTGGTTTAGCCTCTGGAATCTCTGAGATTATAAGTGTGCCACCACACCTGACTTTTATCAATCTGTAACCAGAACTTTACACTAAACCTGTCACGCTGACTTTAACCATATCTTGACCTTTAACTTGTTCCCAGGCTGTACCTAGAACCTGCTCCATCAACCTCACACTGTCCTTGATTCTGGATCTGACATGTACATGTACATGCACTCATCTTTTTTATTTTATTTTTTTAAATTTTTATGTGGTGCTGAGGATCGAACCCAGGGCCTTACACGTGCTAGGCAAATGCTCTACCTCTGAGCCTCAACCCCAGCCCCACATACACGCATCTTGACCTCCACCTCTGACCATGAGGTAGGCCCTTAAGTTTTTCTTTACCCTGAACCTAAACTTGAACTGGATTTTCTCTTGGACCCTGTTTAGACCCTGAACCTGACACCAACATGATCCTTCCCTTGACCATGATTTCCACCTTCATATTCATCCCGATTCTGATATTCTGATACTTACCTATACTTTAAACCTGAACCTGCCCCTGACCATAGAGCTGACCCTCACCTTCACAAAGAACATGACTCTGACCCTAGCCATGACCATTTCAGCAATCCTAGCCTTGATGCTCCTCCTGACAGTGACTCTCATGCTCACCCACAGTAACTCAGATACCAGCAAAGACCGGACACTCACTTACCTGACTTTATCCTTCATTCTGTCAACAGAATGACCTAATTATCAGTGACCTAATTATCAGTGAGTTGAGTTTGAAATCTTATATATGTCCATGTTAGTTTCATCTAAATTCCTGATACTCCAGTCCTTTACCTGAACTTGATCCTCACGTGACAGTGACCCAGTATGTCACCTTATGTGACACAATGACCCGGACCTTTGCTTTTTCCCTCACCCTAATCTTGACTGTCACCTTGAGACTGACTTGATTGCCTCAAGCTGGTCCAGATCCCTGACCCAGAACTTCATGCTCAATCTGACCCTCACCATTACCTTGAGTTTGTCCTTGACCCTGTCTTCATAGTTATCTTGACTCTGAACATCACATCAGCCTGATCTTCTCCCTCATCATAACCTTGATGCTGACCCTGACCTACGGCCTCAGGCTTACTCTGACCCTCACCACGTCCCTCATCCCACATTTGACCTTGACTTACCTTCACCCTGACTCTATCCTTCACCATGATCCTGATGCTGATCTTCACCTGAACCTTGACCCTGACCCCCACCATGATTGTCACCCTGACACTGGATCTGACCTTCTTATTTCTCAAACAGTGCTCTTCCCTTGACAATCACTCCAGTTTTGACACTTACACATTGACTACACTGGCCTTGACCCAGTTGTGACCCTGATCCTTACCACAACCTGATAATACCTTATTCTTCCCTCACAATGCCATTAGACCTGATTCATTCCTTTTTCTCATCTGGATCTTCACCCTTTATCTCCCCGGAAAAAGAACCATTATCCTGAACTTCATCTCATTCTCCCCTTGACTTTACACCCTGGCCCTGAACTACATCCATTCCTCACTCTCTCGGTAACCTTCACATTGGCCCTTACTGAGCCCACCTCAGTCCTCAGACCAGCCTTCCTGACACTGACCCTGAATCACATCCACTGGACCCTCTCTGTACCCTCACCCTGACACAAGTGCCCTCCCTCACCCCCAATATGTGACTCCAACATACACCGTTAGCCCTGATTAATTCTCAGCATCATCTGAAAACTGTCATCATGACCTTGACCCTCGACCTCACCCTGACTATAACCTCTCTTTGACTGTAACATAAACCTGACCCTCATAGTGTTTCTGCCCACAACAATGACCTAATTATCAGTGAGTTGAGTTCGGACAGGAAATCTTATATATGTCCATGTTAGTTTCATCTAAATTCCTGCAACTTTTAATAGGAATGTACTTTTGAAAATTATAAATAATCCTGAACTTGCTTATACTTGTACTACATGTTTTTAAATAAGCTGCTTTGATTTGAATTAATATGGTCTACCTCAAAATACGAAAGTACCTTTCAGGAGAATGTATGGTTCTCAGTGATTGGATTCAAGTAAAGCCTGGGTTAATTCTGGCAGTTCATAAGAATTTTCTTTTGAGACCAATGTCTGCTTTCTTCTTTATTGCTAGTCTGTTCTCATAAACACAATTTTCAATAATATTTATTTTAATTCATGAGACGTTACTGTTGGGAACACTGTGTAAACACGAAATCATTTTCACACATATAGCTTAGATTCTTCTTACTTATTCCAACTCATGGGAAGAAAACAAAGTTCAGATGAATGTGAATTTCTGAGTGCTTTTTTAAAAAAAATCATATAAATCTTATATACATCTTGGCATAGGCAAACAGAGGAAGCACTGGAAAAAAAATATGTATCAGTGCAAATAAGCTCAGTCTCATACTTTTCTTGCAAAAGAAATTCCGTGTTGCTTCTTAGATGAAACTGAGATGAACATAAGCATGATGAGGATGTGTTATTCATCTCAAAGGCACGTCCTTACTGTGAGATTCAACAAGGGAGGAAGATTCTAAGCAGTGGTGCTGGAAAGAATCTGCATTAGTATAACCAAGCTCAGCTTCTCAATTCTTCTCAAAATACCTCCTTATTGCTTTTGTAGTAAATTTAGGTGAATGTAAGAGCAGCCCATAATCCATCTCAAAGGCATTTTCTGCCTTCCAGAACACAGACTGAATATTTGAATTATCCACCATCCATGAATTCATATGTTGAAACCCTAATCTATAGCCAGGTTTGGTGCTACAGGCTTGGAATCCCAAAGACTCAGGAGGCTGAGGCAGGAGGATTGCAAGTTTGAGGCCAGCTTCAGCAACTTAGCAAGACTCTGTCTCAATATAGAAAAAGCGCCAGCAATGTAGCTTAGTGGTAAAATGCTCAAGAATTCAATCCCCAGTACTAAGAAAACAATCCTAATCCATAATCTGGTGGTAGTAGGAGGTGGTCCTGAAGGTAGAGACATAAGATTAGAGTCCTTATGTCCTTATAAGAAGAGACATGAAAGCTTGTCCCCTTTCCCCTGTTCTCCACCACATGAAGGGACAAAGAAGAGAGAGATGGCCATCTGCAAACCAGGAAAAGGGCCTTTGTCAGATGGGGGGTCCCATGGGGACTTGACTTTGGACTTCTCCGTTTCCAGAACCATGAGAAACAACTGCTTGTTGTCCACGACACCCAGGTCTATGACATTCTGTTATAACAGCCCAAGATAAGAGAGTAGAACAAGACAAAATAAACCTAAGGATGCAAAACGCCATACCAAAGGCACTCTCTAAATAAAAAAAAAGAAACTAAACACAATTTTCGTTGACTCTTTGTTCATAAAATGTCAGTGGATTAATAAAATGTTAATGTCTTTGGCTAATAGGACGTTTGTATTTGCTTTCTCAAAACTTTTAATTAATATGAGATAAATGTTCATAAAAAATTACTTTGGGAGTTAGGAAGATGGCGGACTAGAACCAGCCGTTCTTCAGCCCAAGATTTAAACAGCAGGAAGACTGCTCTAGAGAGGTGGTGTAAAGGTAAAATTTCCAAGCTGATTCTAAGCCGCAGAGCCTGAGTTAAAGTGTAAAGGACCAGGCTTGTAAACCTGCTTCTAAAACTGCAAAGCATGGGTTAAATTCCTGAGGCAGTTAGGACAAGGCCCTACTGGCCATTTAGTGATTTATGGACTGGGGTCCTGTGCAACTCCTCACATAAGCATTCAAGACCCTGTGCAGTTTGTCACGTAGATATTCAGGGTCCAAACCAATCAGTTTGAATGTGTACCCCACCTAGGAGCACCAATCACTCCTGCCCTGATTGTACCCGCCAATGTATACACTAATCCTGACTCAGGGTTGTTGTTCAATTTTCCCGCGCCTCACGATGATTTGTTCTGATGTATGCAAAGCCCCCCACCCTCTCCGAAGAGTGTACTTAAGCTCCGCTTGAACTCTGCTCTGGGCACTGGGCTGCTCTCCCTTCTTGAGTGAGCACGGAGCCCCAGCGCGCTGGAATGGATCCCCAATAAATATCCCCTTTTGCCAATTGCATGGAGTCAGTCTCTTGAGTGGTCTTCCTCTCCGACGTATCGCCAGAACTTTACAGTGGGTGACTAAGGGATTCAACAATGGACAAAAGAAAAAGTCATAGAGACACAGAAAGTTGAAAGCTTTGAACCTAAAATAAGGGATAATATGCGAGGCACAGTGGGACATGCCTGTAATCCCAGTGACTGGGAGGCTGAGGCAGGAGGATCATGAGTTCAAAGCCAGCCTCAGCAAAAGCAAGGCGCTAAGCAACTCAGGGAGACCCTGTCTCTAAATAAAATACAAAATAGGGCTGGGGGTGGGGCTCAGTGGTTAAGCACCCCTGGGTTCAATCCCTAGCTTGACTGATGATGGGCATCAGCTCTGCCAGCCCACCAGAGTGGAGGAGAGAAGCACAGGCAGAGAGGAAAGTGCAGTGGATGGAATTGGCTTCGGGGAACCTGTGGAACAGAGAGGGAGGCTGATCTTAACTGACTCAGAGACAGCTGGGGAAGTTGTTGAGTGAAAAGTCACAAAACTCCCTCAGCCCATGGGTGGAGAGTCTAGGAGGAACCAGGGTTACCGCGGCCAGAACCATTTTCAAGTGTCCCTCTAGTAGCAAACAGAGCAGAGGCAAGAGAATGGAAGTCATAAATAAGGAAGTTACCAGTCTACCCCAGCCCTTGGATCAGGTGGGGTCCAGGGTGTGCCTGGCCCAGTGTGATTGAATCAGGCGCAGAGAGGACTGTGCTCAGGGCAATACAAGCTTGGGAGAAATACCAAGGAGAGAGAGAACTCCCTTGGTGGGTGTCGTCCGATTCTAGCAACTGGGAAGATGGCAGCCATCAGCCGGATAGGTGCATCTGCACTCCAAGGCTGATCGCGGGCAAGGCATGTCCACAGCAATGAACTTGGGAGGCCTGTGGGGGTTTAGACTGTTCCCCCTAAAGGTCCTGAGACCCAGATATCCAGCAGAGATTGGCATCTGTCCAGCAACAGGGGTGTGGATCAAATTTCAAATACCCACCCACTGAGTTCCAGAGGTCAGCCATGACTAAATCCCAACAATAGGGCTTCCGGGTGAGAACTCTGCACCAGCCCTGCTACGGGAGTGCACAACTTGTGGGCCTCCCCAGTTTATCAGGGGCTACAGTGGGTGCGAGATGGGAAGCTGAGGCTACTACAACCAGCTTTGGCTCCTGGCCACCAGGGCTGGCAGCTTGGTGAGAAATAGAAAGATGTGGGACTTAGCCCCCAGCCCTCCATCCAAGGATCTGAGCCCTCCCCTTCAAAACCAATAAACATAAATAGAAAGACACACAGCATAAGCAATGGTGATCTTTGCCAACAGTTTTGACTAAGTGGACACAAGCTCTCTATTTCTTTTTTTTCTTTCTTTCTTTTTTTTAAGATGTTGATGGACCTTTATTTTATTCATTTATTTTATGTGGTACTGAGAATTGAACCCAGTGCCTCACACATGCTAGGCAAGCGCTCTAACACTGAGCCACCATAAAGAAATCTCATAAAGAAATTTTTTCCTATCCTACATCTTTTCTCTTTTTTTGATTTTTATTTTATGTTTACAATTATTTTTTTTAATTAAAAAAACTTTTTTTTTGTAGTTGTAGATGGGCAGAATGCCGTTATTTTATTTGTTTATTTTTATGTGGTGCTGAGGATCAAACCCAGTGCCTCACACATGCTAGGCCAGTGCTCTGCCACTGAGCTACAGCCCCAGGCCTATTTTTTCAATTTTCTCTTTAACTTTTTTCCAATCTGCATGATTGTGTGTGTGTGTGTGTGTGTGTGTGTGTTTTCTTGCTATGCTGATAGGTTTGGGAATATATATGTATATACTTTTCTTTCATTTAAATTGCTTTCTTCTTCATTCATTTATTACATAAGCCTTGGTTTGGTGGAGTAAAATTGTATGTGAGTTTGATTTGTTTGGACCTTATATTTCTTTATGTCTTGACGTTTCTTCCTCATATTGCTCTTTTGTCACTCTCTTCAGGGAGTAATGGCCAGATTTTTCCTGTTCCCTCTCTCTCCTTGCTGATTTTTTAATAGAATTTTCAGTAAAAAAAATTTAGCCAATTTTTAGTTAAAAAAATTTTAGTAAACAATTATTTTTTAGTTAAAAGAACTAAAAGTTACAGAAGTAAAAAATGACTAAAAAATTGGGAGTTCATAACCCACTTGAATCAAACTGTGAAATATGATATATTAAGAACTATGTAATGTTTTGAACGACCAACAATTTAAAAAAATGACTAAAAGCTTAGTAACAATTAGTTTTTGAAAAAAAATAACTAAAGGTTATTTTTATAACTAAAAGTTATTTTTCACTCTTACTTCTTTATAGCCATCATGGGTTACCTCTCTCCTCTGTTCACTTTTTAAATATTTCAAACTTTCTCTTGTGTTTCTACCATATTTTCTCTTCACTTAGAGAAAGGTAATTCTAAGATCTGATAGAATTATGGAGTTTTTGTAATTCCTGCTCCATTCATGTGCGATTACTGATACAGTGGGGAATGTAGTAGACACCTGCTGATTAATGACTGATCTAGTTCAGTTATCTGTGGTTGGTGCTGATGTTCAATGCTAACTCCACCGATCCTCTACTGGTGGTCATTAGCATTCTAGATGTCAAACTAGACACCAGACATTTATTTTATGGTTTTATATCATTACTAACATTATTGGTATTCCTTGCTCCCCCTTTCTCTAAGAGACTAGGAAATGATGGGGACAATTCAAGTTCACAGAATAGAGATCCTGAGCAACACTCCCAACTCAGCCAAGTAGTAGCAAACTTCACTCCACTCATAAACTAGGCCCATTTGAGCCTCAACGGTACTTCAACACAGAGCATAGGAGAGATAAGAACCCCAAACCAACAACCAGGCCCCACGCAGGAAAAACTAGAGGGGGATCTCAGGGCCTACTCCTGAAAATCTACCCATATAAAAAGTCCCCAGAGAAGCCTCTAGAACAAAAAAAGATAACTATACACTAAAGGAGATGCACACAATAGAAGAGGAATCCATCTCAACTTATGCACAGATCCAAGACCTCTGAGCATATGAGGAAAGAAAGCAAACAAATCTCCCCCCAAAATTCAGAATACCACCCCCAAAACAGCCCACAGATATGGAAGTGGATGAAATCCCAGAGAAAGACTATTAGAAACTGATTATTGGGCTGGGATTGTGGCTCACTGGTAGAGCACTTACCTAGCACGTGTGAAGCACTGGGTTCAGTTCTCAACACCATATTAAAAAAAATAAATAAAGACATTGTATCTGTATACAGCTAAAATATTTTAAAAAATTGATTATTAAAACGTTCAATGAACTAAAGAAAGATCTAAGGAATGAATTTAGGGAGCAAATACAAGAGATGAAAGATCATTTCAATAAAGAAATAGATATATTGAAAAGAAACCAGTCAGAACTACTAGAAATTAAAGATACATTGAATCAAAGAAAAAAAAATTTACTTGAATAAATAATCAATAATCAATAAATAATCAATAGATTAGATTACAGAAAATGTACAACTTCAGGCCTTGAAGACAGGATATATGAACTTGAATACTCAATAGTCAATAAAAGGGGGCGGGAACCATAATTAGAATATTCAAGAACTCTGGGCCAGGCACAGTGGCACACACCTGTAATCCCAGTGGCTAGGGAGGCTGAGGCAGGAGGATTGCAAATTCAAAGCCAGCCTCAGCAATTTAGTGAAGTGCTAAGCAATTCAGTGAGACCCTTTCTCTAAATAAAATACAAAAAAGGGCTGGGGATGTGGCTCAGTGGCTGAGTGCCTCTGAATTCAATCCCCAGTACACTACCCCTCCCCCCTGCAAAAAAAAAAAGAACTCTGGGACATCAAGAGACTTAACCTGAAAGTCATTGGGAGATGACAATATGGAGATATAGGCTACCGGCATTAAGAACATCTTCAGTAAAATAATAGAATTTTTTCCTAATCTGATAAGTGACAGATATTCACATACAGAAAGCATACAGAACCCCAAATTTGACAAGATCAGAAAAGAACCCCTCCAAGACATACCACAATCAAAATGTCTAACCTAGGAAATATGGAAAGAATATTAAAAGCTGCAAGAAAAAAGCATCAAGTCATATTAGATACAAACCAATAAGGTTCACTTCTGACTTCTCAAGTCAGACCCTAACAGTGAGGAGGCCTTGGGATGAGATATAACAAGCTCTAAAATGAAATTATTGCCAGCAAAATTGTTTATATCTTGGGGCTGGGGCTGTAGCTCAGTGGCAGAGTGCTTGCCTAGCATATGTGAGGCACTGGGTTCGATCCTCAGCACCACATAAAAATAACAAATAAAATAAAGGTATGCTGTCCATCTACAACTACAAAAAAAAAATTTCTAAAATTGTTATATCTAGCAAAGCTATCTTTCAGAATTTGAGGAGAAATAAAAACTTTCCATGATAAAGTTCCATTCAAAGAATTCATGATCACTAAACCAGCACTAGAAAAAATATTTAAAGATATATTATACATGGAAGAACTCAAAAACAAACCACAAAGCTCCCAAATAGATGATATTCACTAGAAGAGCAACTAATTATATAAATATCAAGAACCAAATTAAATATAACAAACCAACCAAAATGGCAGGAAATAACAAAGCATCTATCCAACACAACACTGAATGCGAATGGCCTCAACTCCCGAATTAAAAGACATAGATTGGCAGAATGGACTAAAAAAGCAAGATCCAATTATATGCTGTTTGCAAGAGACTCATCTCATAGGCAAATACACCCACAAGCTGAAAATAGAAGGATGGAAAAAACACTTCATATAAATGGAGTCCAAAACGAAGCAGAAGTAACTATTCGCATATATGATAAGGCAGATTTCAAGCAAAAATTACTCAGAAGAACCAAGCATGGTGGTACATACCTGTAAACCCAGTGGCTGGGGAGGCTAAGGCAGGAGGATTAGGAGTTCAAGGTTGGGCTGGAGTTGTGGCTCAGCGGTAGAATGCTCACCTAGCATGAGCCAGGCCCTGGGTTCGATCCTCAGCACCACATAAAAATAGCTGGGCACTGCAAAGCATTTTGAGCAAAATACTACAAGAAGAGGAATTGAAAAATAGTGCCCAAACTAACAGTGGAAGGTATCTCAGTAAAGGGGGAGGAAAATAACCAAAAAGTAAAACTAGCCAAACTAAAATAAATAAATAAATAAACATGACTGGAAGTACAAATCATATTTCAATTGTAACCTTAAATGTTAATGGCCTAAACTCACCAATCAAGAGACATAGGCTAGTAAACTGGATTAAAAAAACAGATCCAACAATATGCTGCCTTCAGGAGACTCATATGATAGGAAAAGACTTACACAGGCTGAAGATAAAAGGTTGGGAAAAATCATACCACTCACATGGCCCTCGGAAGCAAGCAGGAGTGGCCATACTCATATCAAATAAAATCAACTTCAAACCTAAGTTAATCAAAAGGGATAAAGAAGGACACTATATACTGTTAAAAGGAACCATCCACCAACAAGTCATAACAATTATCAATTTGTATGCACCAAACAATGGAGCTGCAATCTACATAAAACAAACGCTCCTCAAGTTCAAGAGTCAAATAGACTACAACACAATAATTATGAGTGACTTCAACACACCGCTCTCGCCATTGGACAGATCCTCTAGACAAAAGCTGAATAAAGAAACTATAGAACTCAATAGCACAATCAATAACCTAGACTTAACCGACATATATAGAATATATCAACCATCATCAAGTAGTTACACGTTCTTCTCAGCAGCACATGGATCCTACTCAAAGATAGACCATATATTATGCCATAGGGCAACTCTTAGTAAATATAAAGGCGTGGAGATAATACCATACACCATATCTGATCATAATGGAATGAAACTGGAAATCAATGATAAAAGAAGGAAGGAAAAATCCCACATCACATGGAAAATGAACAATATGTTACTGAATGATCAATGGGTTACAGAAGACATAAAGGAGGAGATAAAAAAATTCTTAGAGACAAATGACAATACAGACACAACATACCGGAATCTATGGGACACAATGAAAGCAGTTTTAAGAGGGAAATTCATTTCTTGGAGTTCTTTCCTCAAAAAAAGAAAAAACCAACAAATAAATGAACTCACACTACACCTCAAAAACCTAGAAAAGGAAGAGCAAAACAACAGCAAATGTAGTAGAAGACAAGAAATAATTAAAATCAGAGCAGAAATCAATGAAATTGAAACAAGAAAAACCATTGAAAAAACTGAAAGTTGGTTCTTTGAAAAAATAAATAAGATTGACAGGCCCTTAGCCATGCTAACAAAGAGAGAAGAGAGAGAACTCAAATTACTAACATACAGGATGAAAAAAGACAATATCACAACAGACACTACAGAAATACAGAAGATAATTAGAAAGTATTTTGAAACCCTATATTCCAATAAAATAGAAGATAGTGAAGATATCGATAAATTTCTTAAGTCATACGATCTGCCCAGATTGAGTCAGGAAGACACACACAATTTAAACAGACAAAGGAAGAAATAGAAGAAGCCATCAAAAGACTACCAACCAAAAAAAGCCGTGGACCGGATGGATATACAGTGGAGTTCTACAAAACCTTCAAAGAAGAATTAATACCAATACTTTTCAAGCTATTTCAAGAAATAGAAAAAGAAGGAGTTCTTCCAAATTCATTCTATGAGGCCAACATCACCCTGATTCCGAAAACAGACAAAGACACTTCAAAGAAAGAAAACTACAGACCAATATCTCTAATAAACTTGGGTGCAAAAATTCTCAATAAAATTCTGGCGAATCGAATACAAAAGCATATCAAAAAAATTGTGCATCATGATCAAGTAGGATTCATCCCTGGGATGCAAGGCTGGTTCAATATACAGAAATCAATAAATGTAATCCACCACATCAATAGACTTAAAGACAAGAACCATATGATCATCTCGATAGATGCAGAAAAAGCATTGGACAAAGTACAGCATCCCTTTATGTTCAAAACACTAGAAAAACTAGGGATAACAGGAACTTACCTCAATATGGTAAAAGCTATATATGCTAAACCTCAGGCTAGCATCATCCTAAATGGAGAAAAACTGAAGGCATTCCCTCTAAAATCTGGAACAAGACAGGGATGCCCTCTATCACCACATCTATTCGATTTAGTTCTTGAAATACTAGCCAGAGCAATTAGACAGACAAAAGAAATTAAAGGCATAAAAATAGGAAAAGAAGAACTTAAATTATCGCTATTTGCGGATGACATGATAATATATTTAACAGACCCAAAAGGGTCTACAAAGAAACTGCTAGAGTTAATAAATGAATTCAGCAAAGTGGCAGGATATAAAATCAACACATATAAATCAAAGGCATTCCTGTATATCAGCAACAAAACTTCTGAAATGGAAATGAGGAAAACCACTCCATTCACAATATCCTCAAAGAAAATAAGATACTTAGGAATCAACCTAACAAAAGAGGTGAAAGATTTATACAATGAAAACTACAGAACCCTAAAGAGAGAGATAGAAGAAGATCTTAGAAGATGGAAAAATGTACCCTGTTCATGGATAGGCAGAACTAACATCATCAAAATGGTGATATCACCCAAAGTTCTCTACAGGTTTAATGTGATGCCAATCAAAATCCCAACGGCATTTCTTGTAGAAATAGATAAAGCAATCATGAAATTCATATGGAAAAACAAAACACCCAGAATAGCAAAAGCAATTCTAAGCAGGAAGTGTGAATCTGGAGGTATAGCGATACCAGAGTTCAAACTGTACTACAAAGCAATAGTAACAAAAACAGCATGGTACTGGTACCAAAACAGGCAGGTGGACCAATGGTACAGAATAGAGGACACAGAAACCAATCCACAAAAGTACAACTTTTTTATATTTGATAAAGGGGCTAAAAGCATGCAATGGAGGAAGGATAGCATCTTCAACAAATGGTGCTGGGAAAAGTGGAAATCCATATGCAACAAAATGAAATTGAATCCCTGTCTCTCGCCATGCACAAAAGTTAACTCAAAATGGATCAAGGAGCTAGATAACAAATCAGAGACACTGCATCTGATAGAAGAAAAAGTTGGCTCCGATCTACATATTGTGGGGTCGGGCTCCAAATTCCTTAATAGGATGCCCATAGCCCAAGAGTTAATAACAAGAATAAACAAATGGGACTT
Organism: Ictidomys tridecemlineatus; assembly: GCF_052094955.1. Classification (NCBI taxonomy): domain Eukaryota; kingdom Metazoa; phylum Chordata; class Mammalia; order Rodentia; family Sciuridae; genus Ictidomys; species Ictidomys tridecemlineatus. The sequence continues at coordinate 56,327,943 of NC_135478.1, forward strand.
ACTTAAACTAAAAAGTTTTTTCTCAGCAAGAGAAACAATAAGAGAGGTAAATAGAGAGCCTATATCCTGGGAACAAATTTTTACCCCTCACACTACCCTAAGATACCATCTCACTCCAGTAAGATTGGCAGCCATTATGAAGTCAAACAACAATAAGTGTTGGCAAGGATGTGGGGAAAAGGGTACACTTGTATACTGCTGGTGGGACTGCAAATTGGTGAGACCAATTTGGAAAGCAGTATGGAGATTCCTGGGAAAGCTGGGAATGAATCCACCATTTGACCCAGCTATCGCCCTTCTCGGACTATTCCCTGAGGACCTTAAAAGAGCGTACTATAGGGATACTGCCACATCAAGGATCATAGCGGCACAATTCACAATAGCTAGACTGTGGAACCAACCTAGATGCCCTTCAAAAGATGAATGGATAAAAAAAATTTGGCGTCTATACACAATGGAGTATTACGCAGCACTAAAAAATGACAAAATCATAGAATTTGCAGGGAAATGGGTGGCATTAGAACAGATTATGCTAAGCGAAGCTAGCCAATCCTTAAAAAACAAATGCCAAATGTCTTCTTAGATATAAAGAGAGCAACTAAGAACAGAACAGGGAGGAAGAGCATGAGAAAAAGATTAACACTAAACAGAGATGAGTGGGGGGAGAGAAAGGGAGAGAGAAGGGAAAGCATATGAAAATGGTAGGAGACCCTCAATGTTACACAAAATTACATATAAGAGGTTGTGAGGGAAAAGGGAGGAAACAAGGGAGAGAATTGAACAACAGCAGATGAGGTAGAGAGGGAAGATGGGAGGGGAGGGGAGGGGGGATAGTAGGGGATAGCAAAGATATCAGAATACAACAGTCACTAATATGCCATTATGTAAAAACGTGAGTGTGTAACCGATGTGATTCTGCAATTTGTATTTGGGGTAAAAATGGGAGTTCATAACCCAATTGAGTCAAATGTATGAAAGATGATATGTCATGAGCTTTGTAATGTTTTGAACAACCAATAAAAAAAAATGGCTGGGGATGTAGCTCAGTGACAAAATATGCCTGGGTTGGATCCCCAGCACTACTACTACTACTAGTAATAATAATAATAACAATAATCAAGTAATCAAAAGACACAAAGAAGGCCTCTACATCCTGATAAAGGGAACAATACATCAAGAAGACATGACAATAGTAGATATTTATGCCCCAAATATCAGTGCACCTAATTACATTAAAAAAAAATACTTCTTGACATAAAATCCCAAATCGACCCCAATAGTGGGTGATCTCAACACATCTCTTTCACCAATAGACAGGTCATCCAAACATAAAATCAATAAAGATATTTCTGACATAAATAGTACTAAATCAAATGGACCTAAATGGCATCTACAGAATATTTCACCCCAAACAGCTGAAATCACATTCTTCTCAGCAGCTCATGGAACTTTTCCCAAACAGGCCATATTCTAGGTCACAATGTAAAGTTTATCAAATATGAAAAGAAAAAAAAAGATATGATCATGTGCATCCTATGAGATCAAAATGGAATGAAACTAGAAATCAACAGCAAAAAAATAATAAATAAAAAATCCCAGGGGCTGGGGATGTGGCTCAAGTGGTAGCGCGCTCACCTAGCATGAGTGAGGCACTGGGTTGGATTCTCGGCACCACATTAAAATAAAGACATTGTGTCCACCTAAAATAAAAAGAAACTGAAAAATAAATATTAAAAAATCCCAGAAACAACATAAACACTTGAAGTTTAAACAAAATTTTTAAGTGAGGAATAGATCAAAGAGGAAACGAGAGAAGAGATCATAAAATTCTTAGAAACAAATGAAAACAGACATACAACATATCAAATCTTGGGACAGTATGAAGGCAGTTCTAAGAGGAAATTTTACAGCATTGAGTGCTTACACTAAAAAAAAAAATAGAAAAATTCCAAATAAAGAATCTAATTCTACAATTTGAGGCCACTGAAAAGGAACAAAATAATGTCAAAATCAGTAGAAGACAAGAAATAAGGTCAGAGCTGTTCCATAGCTTGATTATTCTGAGTTGCACTGTTATAAACATTGATGTGGCCATGTCACTATAATATGCTGACTTTAGTCCTTTGGGGTAAATATTGAAGAGTGGAATTTCTGGGTCATATGGTGGTTCCATTCCTATTTTTTTGAAGAATCCCCATACTGCTTTCCCAAGTGGTTGTACTAATTAGCAGTACTACCAACCATGTGCAAATCCACCTTTCCCCCACATCCTCACCAGCATTACTTATTATTTGTATTCTTGGTAATTCTGACTGGAGTAAGATGAAGTCTCAATATAGTTTTTATTTGCACTCCCTGATTGCTAGGAAAATTGACCTTTTTAATATGTTTGTTGGCCATTTGTATTTCTTCATTTGAGAAGTGTCTGTTAGTTCTTTTGCTCATATATTGATGGGATGATGATGATGATGATGATGATGATTTTGGTTTTAAGTTTTTTGAATTTTTCATATATTCTGGATATTAATCTCCTGTCAGGAGTAATTGGCAGATATTTCCCCCCATTCTGTGGATTCTTTCTTCATGGTCTTCATTATTTCCTTTGCTGCATAGAATTTTTGTGATTTGATGCCAACCTGCTTACTGATTCTTGCTTTTTTTCCTTGAGCTTTAGGTATCTTGTTAAGGAAGATGGTGCCTGTACCAATATACTGGAGTGTTGACTATACTTTCCTCTGGTAGTTGCAAAGTTTCTGGTCTAATTTCTAGGTATTTGATTTTTCTGCAAGGTGAGAGATAGGAACCTAGTTTCATCCAGTTTTGCCAGCATCATTTGTTAAAATGTCTGTCTTTTCTCCAACATAAGGTTTTGGCACCTTTGTTCAGGATCAGAGGTGGGTTTGTCTCTGTGTCTTCTGTTCTGCACTATTGGTCTATGTGTCTGTCTGTTACTACGGCTCTGTGGTATAATTTAAAGTTTGGTATTATGAAGCCTCTAGCATCATGCTTCTTGCTCAGGATTGTTTTGGCTCTTCTGGATCTTCTATTCTTCCAAATAAATTTGAAGACTTTTTTTTCTAGTTCTGTGAATAATGATATCTTGATGGGGATTGCATTGAATCTGTATATTGCTTTTGGAAGATGGGCATTTTGACAATATTAATTCTGCCTATCTAAGAACCTCCCAGGAGGTCTTTCCATCTTCTGAGGTCTTCTTCAATTTCTTCAGGGTTCTATAATTTTCATTGTAGGCATCTTTTACCTCCTTGGTTAGATTTATTCACTTGGGCAGTTTTGTTTTTGTTTTTGTTGTTTGTTTGTGTTTTTGGTACTGGAGATTGATCTCAGAGGGACTCTACCACTGGGCTACAGCCCCAGCCTTTTGTCTTTTAAATTTTTTTGTAGTTGTAGATGGACAGAATGCCTTTATTTTGTTAGTTTTTTTAAAATTGGTTGTTCTGAATATTACAATGCTCTTGACATATCATATTTCATACATTTGATTCAAGTGGGTTATGAACTCCCATTTTTACCACATGTACAGATTGCAGGATCACATTGGTTACACATCCACGTTTATACATACTGCCATACTAGTGTCTGTTGTATTTTGCTGCCTTTCCTATCCCCTTCCTATCCCCCCTCCCCTCCCCTCCCATCTTCTCTCTCTACCCCATCTACTGTAATTCATTTTATTTTGTTAGTTTTTATGCAGTGCTAAGGTTTGAATCCATTGCCTAACACATCCTCGACAAGCACTCTGACACTGAGTTGTAGCCCCAGCTCCATAGTCAGCCCTTTTTGGGGTGTCTGTTTTTTTAAGATACAGTCTTGCTAAGTTGAATCAGGACCTTTTTAAAACTTTTGTCCTCAAGGTGTCTCCTGCGTCTAGATAAGAAAAGAATTATTAGAGTAACTGACATAGATACTTGTATATTGTTACAAGGATCACAGGTATAAGATGATTTTCTGCTTGCAGATTTTCAAATGTTGTGCTGTTCATTAATATAACAAATTGAACATGACATGTTTTATTTAGTGTACTGACAATTGTGTTTTAAAGCTATAGTTTAAATTGTTTAATGATTACTTATGTTTGTCTATATATGTTTTGATGCATACAAAACAGGAATATACTATTTACTACAATTTGTTATAATGTACCAAAAGGATAAAATTAGAATCAGGGCCTTTTGTGTAAAATTGTTATTTTTATGCCTAGATTAATAGACACTCCCTTTGCCACCAAATTATTCTAAAGAAGATGCTTTCTGAATATTCTTTGACCATTCTTTTAGAGATGTCCTTATACATCTTGATGTAGTTTTATTTGTTCAGAGTTAAAAATGCTAACAAAGTAAAATTCATCCGTAAAATACAGACACCTTCCAGAAATTGAGTCAGTTCAGATGTTCTCACTGGGTAAAAAAACAAAAGAGAAAATATTTAGATCTATAGTAAATGAGTTTGGAGAGTAGTCCACAAATTTGGAATTATTTAGGAACAAAGGTGTTTCTAACTCTGGGGAGGGAAGTTGCAGGATCATATAAATTGGAGAGCAAATGAAAGAATTTACCAGTGTGTTAAACAAACAACATTAATCTAAACATTTGGGGTGGGGAGGGGGCAGGGGATCACTGGGGTTTGAATCCAGGGGTGCTTTACCACTGAGCTAACACCTGAAGCCCTTTTTTTGTTTGTTTGTTTAATTTTGATACATGGTCTTTCTAGGTTCTGATCCTCCTGCCTCAGCCTCCAGAGTTGCTGAGATTACAGGGGTGACCGACCCAGTCTAAACACTAAGATAAGAAAAGTCTTGCAAGAATCCAAATACGCTGTTCATAATGGCTGTTCATAACAAGTCCCGGATTCAATTTAGGAAGATCATTAGATCTCAGGATGGCTGAACAATGATGTCCAAGCTTTTGAAAATGAAGTTGAACAAAAAATGCTTCAAATTATAACTGCAAAGCAAAGATAAATCAACAACAGTATCAGACCAACACTGGCGGCCTAATTTGAAATCTAGATGCCAAAAATGTGTCCCAAAACACGTCTTACCTGTCAGTAACACAATCTTTATAAAACCCCAAAATGCAACATGAATAGGAATCAAGGGCCCTCCTAATGGACTTCAAGTACCTTTGTTAATGATTTATAAATCTGGTTTGTTTATTGTGCATTTATTCTCAGGGCGCATTGAAGTTTTTCTTGGCTGGAGAGCTATGCCTCTCCAGCAGTGGGAGGTGGTGGGGATGGAAGAGTCGGCTTGGTTTTAATTTCCCACTGGAGGAGTTCCCACTTATCTTTCTAAGAGACGCCCATTTTACTAGTACGGCTGGCTAGTAAGTACTTTCACACAGAAACTTCAGTGTCCTCAAGATGAAAACAGAGAACTCTGAATTCTAAAACTCCAAGTAACAAAGCCTCCAGAATCTCTTGAACTCCCACCCAAAGCATTACCACTGTCTTTTCATGTCTATCTCTTCAGCCTTTTCTGGGACTCACACGCCATCTCCTTGCTCTGCGACTGGGAAAACTTCCTTAGCAGGACTTAGACCCCTGTGGTCTGTCTGGGGTCCAGACGGGGTCCCTTGGGGTAAAGGAGGGAGCTGCAATGCATGCCTGCTCACCCAACCCTACCTCCTTCCCCAGTGATCCAACCACGGCTTGCAAGCTTAATGCATCTAGAAGACTATTGCAATTTAATTATTTTGGCACAGACCACTTTCTCAACGCTCCTCAACGCATGCTCGTGAAAGTGCAGGAGCGACACTCTTGGCAAAGTTTGCAGAGGGGAGAAGCCTCCCCGCCCCTGTCACAATACCCGGAGGAAGCGGGGCTCACTGTTGCTGGGAAACTCTAGCTGTCATCTTCTCCACCCTGTTGCCTGCTGAGCTCCAGGTGCACACGTGCACGTCCTATTCCAAGGCCAGGGTGGCTCAATTGCAGTTCTCCAGGACCGGGTTCTAGGGAGGCTTCGGCAGCTCTTGGAGTGGCTGCTGGGGCGGTAGGAGGAGAATTAGGGATTAGCGGGGAGATCTATTGCATTTTCCTCCTTCCTACACCAGAGGCAGTGTCCGGGCCTCAGCGAAAAGCCAGATTCCGATCATCTGTTCCTTCTAGTAAGGGCGCTTGCGCGCCTGACCCTTGGGCGGAGCACACGTGTGTGTGTGTGTGTGTGTGTGTGTGTGTGTGTGTGTGTGTGTGTGTGTGTGTGTGTGTGTGGTGGGGGGGTTGCAACAAGGTGATGCGCGCGCTCAATGTCGCCACCTGCAGGTAGTTAGCTCCAAGTTTCTACAGCATTTTAGAATTTGAAGAAATAAAATGAGGTCAGGTCTATCCAAGGGAGTCCCAAAAGAATGGTTGAAGAGTATGCAAAGAGCATTAACAGAATAATTTGGTGATAAAAGGAACCTCCATCGAGAGTGAAATAATTCCTTTTTACATGAAAGACTTCCATCCTCATTTATTCCTTTAGGGCATTATTAGTAGTAGTATTGTTATTATTACTTTTAAATTTTGAGGCAACGTCTCCTTAATTTGATCAGGCTGGACTGGAACTTTCGATCTTCCTGCCTCAGTCTCCCCAGTAGCTGCGATTACAGGTGCGCGCCCCCATAAAGAATTTAATTATATACATTTATTTGTATAGGAATTCAGGCATGCCTACATAAAAATATTGTTTGACTAGAGCTTTAAAATACAGCTGTTCTATATGTAGACCTTTAATTCTGCAAGCTTTATGCCCAGTACAATCAACACCTATGTTAATTACTATTTTTCATTAGGCAATACATTTTTTTTCCCTTCACCAGACATATGGGACTCCCAGGGAATCGAGAGTTTAAAACTACCCAGCTTATTTACTTATAAGAATTTAACTTCTATGATTTTAAATTTTTGAAAAGGCAGAAACAAAGATGCAACCTTGACAAGCGGATTCCCCACTCCCAGGTCCTTGGACCCATGATTGGACTTGTCAGTGCCATTGGGTCAAAAATCCCCAGGAACTTGCTTATAGATGGAAAGGTCAGGCTTATGCATAGCTCATCGCGTTGAAGCAGAATCCAGCCCGCTGGCAACTGCTATGTCTCGGGGAAAAGTGTCCGAAACTACCTATTACGGAATTTTGTCTTTTGTTGGGTGATTTGGGGAGTGCCTCAGGATGTGAGGGTTTTGGTCTAGATCAGGCATTGTTAGAAAGTGGGGTCAGTTCTATCACTGGGTACTTCGTGTACCTAGATACAAAATAATTAAAGTTTCACATTGTAAACAGACTTTAATTATCAGTGTGTTAAATAAAATAATAAATGTCAAATTTATCATGTAAATAAACTGCAACCGTGTTTCAAAATAAATGGAAAAACAAATAGAAACTTTCATACTCAGTATAATCAACTGTCTACATTAATAATATCCAAACGAAGTCGTGGCTCTTCTTTTTCTGTAGACTTAAGTGACACCTAGAGGACAGAAAGTTAAAAACCCCTGGGCCATTTTCACTAAGCATTATCTAATACTGATTAAGTTTTTAAGACAAATACAAGTATTTTTGTATTATCAATTAAAGATGTTTTCCTATCTTGTTAAAATAATTGATATCTTTTAATATCTTTTAAAATAATTGATATTTTAAAAAAATTAAGGTACATTAAAATTAGGGTTTGTAAACGGTGTTTTATAGTTTTTTTTTCTTTTAGCGAGAACCTGTCTTTGACATGAATGGTTTACTGTCCTTACATTTATCTCAAATCACTCTAAGTTGATAAGAAATTTTTTTGTTTGTTTGTTTTTGCTTTTTATTGTACCAATCACTGAACCCAGAGGGACTTTATCATGAGCTGTATCTGCAGCCCTTCTTCTTTTTTAATTTTTTTATATTTTGGTACCAGGGATTGAATTCAGGGGCACTTAACCACTGAGCCACATCCCCAGCCCTTTTTTGCAGTTTATCTAGAGACAGAGTCTGACTGAGTTGCAGAGGATGGCTTTGAATCATGATCCTCCTGCCTCAGCCTCCCAAGCCACTGGGATTACAGGCATTCGTCACTGCACCCAGCTTGAAGTCAATTCTTAATGATTTATTAGAATGACTGGAGTTCAACCCAGGCTTTATGAAACGAATCAGTGAGAATCACGGACTCCTCTCAGCTGGGCTTCCTTACTTTCAGGGAGACACCATTAACACAAAGCAGGTATAAGCTTGTTCTCAAAGCTACATTTCTATTGTGAGTTACAGGAGTCTGGGTGAAACTAGAGTGTCTGTGTCCAAGAAGGTTTCATTTTCAAATTCAGCTTGGTAATGGGGACTCTCCCCTCACTCTGACTCTCACACTCATTTTGGTCCTGACCCCCTGAACTGTGATCTTGACCTTAGGCATACAGAACTGATCCATCACCTTGATCTTGGCCCTGACCTGACCAGACATGTCCCTCCACATGGCCCTCACATTGAACCATGACTCTGACTTTTGTCCTGACCCTGATCCTGAGTCTGACGGTGAGCCTGAACGTCTCCTTGATCTTGATGCTTATACTCATCCATTTTATGACACTTACCTTGACTCTGACCCTAAGGACACCATAATACTGCTTCTTATTCCCCCTACCCCTCATTTCTTACTTGCCTCTGCCCCTGACCATCTCCCCATTGCCGACCAATACCCTGAATTGACCCCTATGCTGATTCTGATGCTGACTTCATTCTGAGCCTGGCCCTCCCCCTCCCCCTCCCTTTACTCTTATCCTTACCATGACCCTCACTGTGAACTGAGTCAGACAGTAACTCAAACCTTGAATTAACCCTGACTCTGACCCAGACCCTTAACCTCCTCCAACTCCCCAGCTCCCCTTCCCTGAATTAGGCCTTTATCCTGAACCAGGACTGGATTGTGAAGGAATCAAACTAAATGAGCCCACAAGGTTGGAGTTATTCATTTTGTGACAGTACTTTGTCACAAAACACCTTTAAAAAGTATATATATACACACACATTTAAATTATTTAAATGTGTATTAAGTTTATCATTTAGCTATAGTAAGATGCACAGCATTTTTTTTTTTTTTTTGGGACGGGGGACAAAACCCAGGAGTGCTCAACCACTGAGCCACATCCCCAGCCCTTTTTTATATATTATTTAGACACAGGGTCTTGCTGAGTTGCTTAGGGCCTTGCTAAGTAAGTGAGACTGGTCTTGAACTTGTGATCCTCCTGCCTCACCTCCCAAGCCGCTGGGATTACAAGTGTGCACTACTGGGCCAGGCCCTACTATTCTTATTTGTTAATGTGGTAACCCATCTCTACTGTGGCTTTTGAGTCAGAGGATAGAAAACTCAACCTTTCCCAGGATTCCAAACTAACTTAAGCACTCCTTGCTGGCCAGGGAGACCACTGTCATGCTTGGCCCTCCCGAGGTCCTCATTGCCTATTATTTTATTTTATTTTTTTGTACTGTATGCAATTTTTAAATTATGATTTTAATAGTGCCTTGTACTTATACATAACAGTAGGATTCACTGTGATATTCATACACGCATGTAACATGTAATTTGCTCCATTCATTCCCCAGAACTCCCTTTCCTTACCTTCCTCCTCCTCCCTGATTTTCTTCCTCTACCACTCTCTTATCTATCCATTTGTTTTTAATGAGTGCATTGTAATTCATGTAAAAGTGTGATTCATTGGGATATATACCATGGCATAATCGGTTGATGGACTTCAGTCCTAGGACCTCCCTTGTACTTTCCCTTGGATCTCCTTCCTTTACTATTCCCACTTCTATTTTTATGAGTTTCCTTTTTATTTCTTTCTCTTTTCCTTCTACCTTCTGCATATGAGAGTAAAAAATTAACCCTGACTTTCAGAAAGTCTGGCTTAGTTCACTTAGCATGATGTTCTCCAGTGCCATCCATCAACAAATGACATAATTTTGTTCTTCTTTATGGCTGAATGGAATTCTGTTGTGTGTATATATCACATTCTCTCCATCCATTCATCTCTTAACTGACACCTAGGCTGGTTCCATAACTTGACTGTTGTGGATTGTGCTGCTATAAACACAGGAATGCATGTATTGCTGTAGTCTGCTGGTTTTAGTTCTTTGGGGTTTTTATTCCTCCAAGGAGTGGGAGAGCTTGGTCATATGATAGTTCTATTCCTAGTCTTTTGAGGAATCTCCATACTGATTCCATAATGGCTGTACTAATTTGCAGTCCCACCAACAATGAATAAGGATTCTTTCCTCCCACATCTTGCCAGAATTTGTCATTATTTATATTCTCTGTTGAAGCAGATGTTGGGAGGGGCAGCTAGCTAGCAGAACAATCCAGGCAGTGTGGCATGGAACGTAGCCCAGCACCCAAACATAAGGACTTCCTCATGGTCTGTCCCCTGACCTCCATGGCTTGCCATTATGGACCAAGCATTGTGGCTACTGCAATGGATTCTTTTTCTGTTCTTTTACTAAATAAAACAGGTTTTAAAGATTATTAGTGGTAGTTACTCTCCAAAAGCACTTCCATAGGAATGATAATATACACATTAGACATGTCTAAGGAGAGCAAAGGAGATCAATGCACTTACATGGTCTCCCGCAGAGGGGAAAAAAAACCCCCACAAATGTATACTTACATTTTCAGGAGCTATTTTTATAAATTGAAAAATTGGCGTTATAGGCCACAGAGTTACAGTTGTTATAAAATCAAAATTAAAGCTTTTTAGAGAGCTCATATTAGGAAAGATTTTCACTGAAAACTGTCTTATAAGCAAATGCCACTGGACTAGTTTCGAGCAACCAGCAGAGTGGCGGGGAGGGGAATATCCCTAAGAATACATGTATCACCTCCGCGTCTGCTACAATCCAGGGGCCGTGGCCACAAAGGGGTTAGTCTATATAATCATAAATGAGTGGGGGGGGGGACAGACTGGTGTGTGGAACACACCTGTAATCCCAGCAGCTCTGGAGACTGAGGCAGCAGGATCAAGTCTGAGGTCAGCCTGGATAACTTACATTACCTCAAAAAAAAAAAAAAGTCTGGGTATTTGACTCAGTGATAGTGCACTCCTGGGTTCCAGCTCCAATCACACACACACACACACATACACACACACATACACAACTATTTCTGCTTTAGGGATAGATATCCTGAAGGTTTTGTTTGTTTGTTTGATTTTTAGTTGGGGGGATTGAATCTAGGGGTGCTCTATCACTGAACTACATCCCCAGCCCTTTTTATTATTATTATTATTATTATTATTATTATTATTATTTTGGTACTGGGGATTGAACCCAGGGGCACTTAACCAATGAGCAACATCCCAGCCTATTTTATACTTTATTTACAGACAAGGTGTCAATGAGTTGCTCAGGACCTCGATAAGTTGCTGAGGCTGGCCTTGAACTTGGGATCCTTCTGCCTCAACCTTCCCAAGTCACTGGCATAACAGGCATGTGCCCCTGTGCCTGGCAACTCTGTAGTTTACCACAGCAGCCAATGGCAGGGTGGAAGATAGACAACTGACTGATTATTCATTCACAGAATGAATATTTATTTTTAAAAATGTTTTAAAAATATATTAGCCGGGCATGGTGGCACAGGCCTGTAATCCCAGTGGCTTGGAGGCTGAGGCAGGAGGATCGTGAGTTCAAAGCCAGCCTCAGTGACTTAGTGAGGCCCTAAGCAACTCAATGAAACCCTGTCTCTAAATAAAATACAATAATTGGTGTCAACATACTTTATATACAACCAGAGATATGAAAAATTGTACTGTATATGTGTAACAAGAACTGTAATGCCTTCTGCTCTCATTTATTTATTTATTTAAAAATTAAATAAATAAATTGGGCTGGGGATGTGGCTCCGGGACTGAGTGCCCCTGAGTTCAATTCCGGGTATAAAAAAAAAAGAAAAGAAAAAATGATACATTATAATAATATTTCCTTGGCTATCTTTCTCTTTACTCCTTCCCAGGGAAAACCACACCAGTAGAAAAAGGAAAAGTCAAGAAACTTAAAACAGGGGCTGGGGATGTGGCTCAAGCGGTAGAGCACCCGCCTGGCATGCGTGCGGCCCGGGTTCGATCCTCAGCACCACATACCAACAAAGATGTTGTGTCCGCCGAGAACTAAAAAAAAATAAATATTAAAAATTCTCTCTCTCTCCTCTCTCACTCTTTCTTAAAAAAAAAAAAGAAACTTAAAACAAAGAGAAATGGCCTTTGTATTAAAAGAAAAAAAATAAAGGCTTTTACTGCATCAAATAGAATCTGCCTTCAAATTGCCAAACGAGCTAATGATTTTGAATCTTTTCTCTACAAATCGAGTTCCTGCACGTTGCATGGTATTTACCTTGTTATGCTATCTCTAAGTTTGTTTCAAGCCTATCATCAGCATAATAAATGATACTATCCAGCCATAAGCACCAGACCCTAATGGGAAAAGCAGACAGTGGCACTGTTTGTGGATGTGTGGCTAGGGACTGAACTCTGAGGCCCTCTACCACTGAGCTATATCCTAGCTATTTTTTTTTTGGGGGGGAAGGGGGTGGGGGTGGTGCTAGGGATTGAACCCAGGGGAACTTAACCACTGAGCCCCATCCCCAGCCCTTTCTATTTTTTATTTTGAGGTAGGGTCTCACTTAGTTGCTTAGGGCCTTACTAAGTTGCTGAGGCTGGTCTCAATCGTGTGATCCTCCTGCCTTAGCCTCCCAAGCAGCTGGTAGTAGAGGCAAGTGCCACCACACCCCGCAGAGCAAAGCAAAAAACAAACAAACAAACAAAAGACAGGTCCAATATAGAATATTTCATACTACAAGACAAGAGAGTAAAGACAGAAGCAAATACCTACGAGTAAACCCAGCAAACAAGGGGCGCTTCCAATAAAAGCTCAAGTCAGAAAGAAAAGATTTGCTTGGCTAGATTTACCTTAAAAGGGGGCACTTGGGTGTCCCAAACTTGTGTCATCATATATGATACCAGACTTGGAGATCAGGAAGGGATCCTCATTCCCTGGTGTTTAAGATTAAACACCTGAAAAATGGGAGGCAAGCGTAGAAAGCTGGAGAAAGAGGGAGCAGGCTTCTCTGGAGAGAAGTGAGGCCTAGCCAGAGCTGGGTGCCCAGGTGAGGGGACACTGCCCCTCCCCATGCCTAAGGGCAAGAAGGAGAAGCACAGGGGCTAAAGTTAGCCACTCCTTGTGCTGGGAAGTGCTATTCCAGAGATAAGCTGTTAGCCCCATCCTCCAGCCACCCCCATTGTTCATCACCTACACTGACTGCTAGGCCTTCCGCCCTCTGAGGTCCCCTGTCTCTGGTTTGTTGAGGAATGTGACCTATCCTGTCCCATCAGGCCAGGGAGGGCTGCAGGCAGTTGATTTTTGGCGAAGAAGGCAGACAGGGAGTTGGTACAGTGGGCTCATTTCACAGAATTATTCTCTTAACCTCATGTTCCCCCCACTCTCATCTGTTTTTTCCCCTTGCATATGTATGGCCTGTGACACTTGTTCAAGAGTAAGGACTCCCTCATGCAGACCTTGAATAGTATGGATTTCATCCTGCATGACCTTATGCATCAGCAAGTTTAAGAAATAACATTAAGAAATGCCATTTTGCTGGGCATAGCTCAGGAGGCTGGCGCAGGAGGATGGTGAGTTCAAAGCCAGCCTCAGCAAAAGTGAGGTGCTAAGCAACTCAGGGAGACCCTGTCTCTAAGTAAAATACAAAATAGGGCTGGGATGGGGCTCCGTGGTTGAGTGCCCCTGAGTCAATCCCCGGCATCAGTCCTCCCTACACACCCCCCAAAAAAAAGCCAGACTCAGCAACTTAGTGAGGCTCTAAGCAACTTAGAGAGATCCTGTCTCTTAATAAAATATAAAATAAAATATTAAAAAAGGGCTGGTGATGGGGCTCAGTGGTTAAGTACTTCTGGGTTAAATCTCTGGGAAAGGAAGAAAGGAAGAGAGAGAGAGAGAGAGAGAGAGAGAGAGAGAGAGAGAGAGAGAGAGAGAGAGAGAGAGAGAAAGAAAAGTAAAAAGAAAAAAATGAATTCCATTTTAATGTCAAGCCCTCAGTTTGATTCCCAGCTCTGAGAAATAAAAAAAATAATCATTTTAAAAAGTAAAAAGATACAGACCTAAGAAGGAATTGTATTAAGTTGCTCTAGACAGTGCCATTTAGATAACTCCATAGGGAGTGAGTGGCAATTCTGAAGCTTCAACATCATTGAAAAAGTACAATATTTTCCTTAGTTCAAGACCCAAGTGACATTTAAAATTAAAATTATTTATTCTGGACTCTCAATTAACTTTTATAACTTGGACCTAATTTAATTAATAAATTATCTTTAAATGCCTGTAATTTCTAAAGGAAAACATACAAAAACTGCTGATCAAATAGAATTTTAATTTACCCATTTTTCTTCCAGCACCATTAGATTCATAAAACATGAAAGTACCTTTGGATGATAATACATATATTTAGTTTTGCCTTTTTTAAGTTTTAAAATAATGGGCAATAAGTGCTCATAAAAATATTCTCAGAATGGTTTTTAGCCTTTTCTTCTACGTTTAGGGAGAAAAGAAAGGGTTGTTTACATTTAAGGTAGTAGTTATTTTAGGATAGTAAGTAAAAGTAATCCCTTGCTTCAGAGCGTTTCTGGTAACAGTTCTACAGTGGGCTGACGACCTTCCACAGTCGCCCTGTACAACTGGCTGCTGAGTTCAGGTCCTAGGACTTCAGTGGGGCTGGAGTTCATGTCCTTCCATTCCAATGGCAGAGAATGAAATTTAATCCTTCTTTTTTTGGTACCAGGGATGGAACCCAGGGGCACTCCACCACTGAGCCACACCCCCAGCCCTATTTTGTATTTTATTTAGAGACAGGGCTCACCGAGTTGCTTAGCACCTCACTTTTGCTGAGGCTGGTTTTGAACTCACAATCTCCAGCCTCAGCCTCCTGAGCCCCTGGGATTACAGGCGGGCACTTGCCTCCCATCCGCCTGCCATTAAACGGCTCTTCTTGCCTTGGCCAGCAGCTAACATGTTAGACAGTTGACTACAAAGAGGAAACCATGGAACTAGGAGTTGGGGAGGTATCAATTAGTAAGACTAAAAGGGACTCCCAGGGGGAAATGTAAATCTGAGAAAACAGGTGCTGTGGGTTCCATGTTGGGCTAAGAACACTGACTTTGGGGGCAAAGAAAGGATATCCAGCTCTGATATTTGTTGGTTGTTTGTTCTACTTGGTTTTCCCAGGAATTAAAAGGTTAGGTTGTATAACGCAACAGTGTTTTAACATTTCACTAATTGAATGAAGCTAGTGATGTGCAACAAAAAGGTTTTCATGTTTATTTTTTGAGACTGTGCATGTGCTGTATTAATTTCACACTCCTTGAACATGTATTCCTCTTCAAATTACAAAGTAAAAGTGGTGTTGAGACTCAGAGATAAAAGCATAATTTTTAAACAACATAGACATGAATTTAAAATTCCCTGTCCCCAGAATCTTCTATCTTTTTTTCTGATTAGGAAGCAAATGCACTCATGGGTCTAGCTATTGTCTCCAAACTAGATTATTTCAAGGCAGACAATTTTCAGGGATGTGTCACACATGCACATGAGGAATGCCCAATGTTTTTTTTTTTTTTTTTCCTTTTGTACCAGGGTTTGAACCCAGGGGTGCGTAAACACTGAACCATATCCCCAGCCCTGTTTTATATTTTATTTAGAGACTGTGTCTCACTGAGTTGCTTAGGGTCTCGCTGATTTGCTGAGGCTGGCTTTGAACTTGTGATCCTCCTGCCTCAGCCTCCTGAGCTGCTGGCATTACAGGTGTGTGCCACTGCACCTGGTGCCCCGTGTTTCATTTTGACTTCCACCTTTCTGATCCATGGAGACCACGTCTGACCCTTTGTTTGAATAATTTCTTCATTCAGTCAGCAAATATTTAACCATGGGCCAACACTCAATGATACCCAGCTAAGACCATTTGTTCATAAAGGCATCTGTCCTAATTTGGATTTCATCTATGCTGTTACCCAAGACAAAGACAAACTACCACGGCAGGTAGATTCTGGAGAACATGAACCCTGAAAGCACAAATCAGAAAGTAGAGAACAATATTTTTCTGTACACAGCGTAGCAGGGTTTCAAGCCTCATATTTGAGAAACTATCTGAAACAAACATAAAATCTTGATTGTGCTGCAAACTTCTCATGGTGCAGCCCATGTAGACAGGGTGAGAAGTACCAGTTCCAGAGATGGGACATTTTCAATATGTCTGGGATTGTCTCCTGTAGCCACAGGTGAACTCAGGTGAATCAAGAGGATTTGGGGCTGTGCAATACAGTATCTACTGCAGAATTCTACCTTTTCTATTCTGAGGCTGGGTCCATTTTAGAGCTAGAAAAGTTCAGACTGGCTTAGACCCAGGGCAGCCACACATGAACATGTAGATTGTGTACTGGGCAGTATGAAAGACTGCCACTTGCATAGACTGTGACATAATTATTGTCCCCTGGATCTATACAGTAAAAAGCCTGTAAAACATTCACACGGACTTCAGTGTACTTGACACACCTCAGTGCCATGGGATGTACCGCCTGTAGAGTACTGCACAGTATTTCTTTTATAAGAAAATCCTCCTACAAAGGGTCAGTATTATTTTTGCAAGATGAATAAAGTTACTGTAAAGCAATAGAGGACATTTCAGAATAAAGGGAGACTTAGTTAACATACTTAAGTTTCTATGTGGCAACCAGACTCAAAAAACCCAATAGGTTTTAAAACATAATTAACATCTCGTCTTAGCTTTTACCTTTATTTATTTATTTTTATGTGGTGCTGAGGATGGAACCCAGTGCCTCATATGGGCTAGGCAAGTGCTCTACCACTGAGCTCCAACCCCAGTTTTTTTTTTTTTTTTTTTAGCTTTTTAGATGGATCCAGGACCCTAGGTACAGCTTCTGGGTCTTGTTGGAATACCATTTGCTGCCCAAATGCCCAGATTTTTGACACTTCTTCCCTACAGAGGGCAGGTATAGCTGCCTTACCTTCAAGGTGCATCTGTGCTACCTTAACACAGAGAAACTGCAGCCTCAATTCCCACGAATCCGTTAGACCATCCCAGTCCAGTTCTTGGCTTTACCACATTCAGTACAGTTCCAATAATTAGGGGTTTTTACAGCAAATAAGGCAGATGCAACCTCTCACATAAATCTGAATCTCATTTCCAATGGAATAGTCTCCAAATTCTTAACTTCCTTCCTTCCTTCCTTCCTTCCTTCCTTCCTTCCTTCCTTCCTTCCTCTCTCTCTTACTCTCTTTCTTTCTTTCTCTTTATTGCTTTCTTTCTCTTTCTCTCTTTCTCTTTCTCCTTCTTTCTTTCCCAGGAATTGAAGTCAGGGGCACTTAACCACTGAGCCACATCCCCAGCCCTTTTAAATATTTTATTTGGAGACAGGGTCTCCCTGAGTTGCTTAGGGACTCACTAAGTTGCTGAGACTGGCTTTGAACTCTGGATTTTCCTGCCTCAGCCTGCCAAGCCGCTGGGATTACAAGCATGCGCTACTCTGCCTGGCTCCAAATTCATTTCAAAGGCAGTTCTTAGTTCAGCACAATCCTGATATTAACATTTTATTCACAACATTTAACTGTAATTTTATTTTATTCACAACATTCTACACAAATCCATTTTTAAAAATGAAGTAACTTTTTTTTTATATAGCTGTATTTTATTCATTTTTTTTAATGTGGTGCTGAGGATTGAACCCAGGGCCTCACATGTGCTAGGCAAGCGCTCTATCACTGAGCCACAACCCCAGCCCCTACACAAATCTTGATGAAGAAGATTTGTATTTGTATGTGTTGTACAAAATCATGGGCCTCATCTCCAAATTCTATCTTAAAACAATTGAAGATGCTGTAGACTTTCATGTGAATAAATGCATAGGCCAAACTTTTTTTCCTCATTGTAAATTAATCTCATTGTGCATTGAGAATATTTTGTAAAGAAGCATATAATATATATTTTAGAAACACAGTTAGCAATTTAAGTTTAAATCTTTTTTTTTTTTGGTACTGAGGATTGAACCCAGGGGTGCTTAACTACTGAGCCTCAGCCCCAGCCTTTTTTATATTTTTTTAAGAGACAGGGTCTCACTGAGTTGCTTAGGGCCTCACTAAATTGCTGAGGCTGGATTGGAACTCTCCATCCTCCTGCTTCAGCCTCCTGAGCCACTGGGATTACAGGCATGTGCAGCAGCTCCCTGTGAGTTTAAATCCTTATGATAACACTTGTCCTAATTTCTTTCCTATTGCAATGTTTCTTGCACAGGACTATAATCAAATTTGAGAAGTAGAGGTGGGAGAGAGAGGTGATCATCAACTGTTGTTATTGATCAACTGTTGAAACAAATATTTTATTAATAAAACTGAGGTCATTTTCCCAAGAATTAAAAATCCTTTATAAACCAGGTGTGGTTGCAAGGGCCTATAGTTCCAGCTACTTAGGAAGTTGAGGGGGGAGGATTGCTTGAGCCCTGGAGTTCAAGGCCAACCTCAGCAACATAGAGAGACCTGAGACTTGTCTCTACCCCTCCAAAAAAAGTCCATTAAATCTCCTATACTGGGGACCCAGGACTTCCTGAGTACTTACCGATGCTTATTTTTATACGGATTATTTGTGTGTGAGGACATTACATAGAAAACATTGTAGAAAATGTCTTTGTTTCCGAAGGATTAGTCAGTAATATTCTCACTTATTCTCTCTTATTCTCAGGGTTAATGCACCTGCTTTTATTCTGCAAGTGGCTTGCTTGTTCATTAAAGGCAATTTTACTGTTGTTATTCTACTAAATAAATGAGAACATTTATTTAGTGATGCTGGGGATCAAACACATGTACTCTACTTTTGAGTCACATCCCCAGCCCCTGGAAACTTTTATTTATAATCATTCTTTCTCAAGCTTTACTAAGATGAAAAGTTTAGATTCTTCCTTGAGTGTCCCATTTTGTATCTGCAAGCATCGTAGAGTCGGTCTCATTGATCATCATAATGATTTTTTAAGGGAGAGATGATTTCTTGCTCTTGTGACATGGCCAATCTGTTGCCAGCTGGGTTATGACAGACTGATTTCTCATTGTCCTGGTTGAAAGCAGTTGTATTTCTGAGAGCAGCATGCCCCCCCCTTTTTAAAGGAAATCATGGCAGGCAAATGGCATTGAACTCTGGCAGAGCCCAGGGATCAGGAAAATTAAGAAAGAGATTGCCACATGGAATTCACAAGCTGTCTTGTGAGAAACCCATATTGCAAATTGATATCCTCTGTATTCCAATTGTTGTAAATGTTTACTGTTGATGTTTGCCTGGAGAACTGGGTTCCACCTTCTGCAATCTTAGACCAATCGTATAATTGACTCCTCCTCCTCATTGGGAGGGACAGTGTTTGACCCTGGTCCTCTTCATAACCCTCATGGCGACCATCCTATTCAGGAGAGCTCATCTACAAGGCAGTCCTATGTTCATATGGGTGCTGGGGTCAATAACCAGGCTGACTTCATTTTAGTTTTCTTGCACTTTTTTTTTTCCTGGTGGGGGGCAGTACGAGGCATTGAACCGAGGGCCCTTAGCCACTGAGCCACATCCCCAGACCATTATACTTTTTGTTTTGAGACAGGCTCTTGGTTAGTTGCTTAGGGCCTTGCTAAGTTACTGAGGCTGGCTTTAAACTTAAAATCCTCCTGCCTTAACCTCCCAAGCTCCTGGGATTACAAGTGTGCATTGAATGGCGTGTCCTCTGCAAATAGAGAACAAGGAACAAATGTAGGAGCAGTACTTTTCTGGGGGAAAGAATACCTTGAAAATTTCAGTACAAAGCCTGGGTCTGTGGGAGTCTTGGATGCCTATAGGACAGTCAGCCAAGCCAGAGAAATAGGTGGCTCCCAAGTGGCTGTCTTCTGCCTCCCACCTGGGTAGGAAATAAGCACCTGATGTAAAAAGGAAAAATGAATTTTATGCAGTTTGATTAAACTGGAAAGAAGCAGCTAGGTTTTTTTTCTCTGGTGGTCCTACAGGAAGCAGTTACAATGTGGAGAAACCAAAGCCAGGTGATATCTGTGTGTAGATTTAGCTAGGCTGGGCTAGCCAGAGAACAAGTCAGGCTCAGCCTCCTTGGCCGGTCCTCAGCATTCAGGATTAAGAAATCAATGGTTCCATTGATTTTTTCAGCACACATAAGCTTTTTTTACAAAGTTGAAGATGCAGTTGTGGTCTCCTTCATCCTCTTCTTCTCTTTGCTCTTTCTTCTCTCCTGCATTCCAACAGATGAGCTTGTACAATGTATCTGGCCCTGAGGATACAGTGGTGAACTTGACATTGTCCCTGCATTTTTCAAAAAAATTTTAAAATATTTATTTTTTAGTTGTGGTTGGGCACAATACCTTCATTTTATTTATTTATTTATCTATTTTTGCAGAGGACACGCCATTCAATTCTCGTGCTTGGCTTCTCACATCTGACTTTAAATTTTCTTTCATGGGGGTAGAGTAACTGAGTTTGGAACTTCGGTTCCCCACTCTCCTGTGACACTTTTTTTTTTAAAATTTTGAGACATGGTCTCAATAAGTTGCTAAGGATGGCCTCAAATTCACAATCCTCCTGTCTCAGCCTCCAGGGTCACTGGGATTACAGGATTACTATGGCACCATCTCATTCACTCTTTTAAAAGCAATCCTTTTGAACTGTAAATGGACTCACTGGGAGAAAGATCAAGAAGATGAATGGTTGGCCTATAACATTTTAGCCTAATGTGTTCATTTAGAATGCATCCTGGTGGCTCAGAGTAAAAGATGTTGCCCTTTTCAGTGGAGGCCTGCTATTTGTTTGACAGAAGGTAATAAATAAAAAGACCAGTGCCCCAGGTTTGCAAGGGTGAAAGTAAAAATGGCAAACTAAGCCTGATATAAAAACACACTGGTGAGGGAGCTGGTGAAGGGAAATTCAAAATAA
Organism: Ictidomys tridecemlineatus; assembly: GCF_052094955.1. NCBI lineage: Eukaryota > Metazoa > Chordata > Mammalia > Rodentia > Sciuridae > Ictidomys > Ictidomys tridecemlineatus. Next base: position 56,348,945 of record NC_135478.1, read on the forward strand.
TACCTATCATTCTTTTAGGCTAGTCCATATTGGTGAATTTTCTGGAGTCCTGTGGTTCTCTTTTTTTTTTTTTTCAGAGTTTGCTAGCTCAGAATCTCCTTTACCTAATTTTTAATTTGTTTTAATTAGTTTAATACATGACAGTGGAATGCATTTATGTACTTTGATATATCATACATAGATGGGATAAAATTTAATTTTTCTAGTGTACATGTTGCAGATTGGCTTAATTTGCTTAGCATGCTATTCTACAACTCCAACCATTTACTGGAAAATGCCATAATTTTACTCTACTTTAAAGCTCGAGTAATATTCCATTGATCTTTATCCATTCATCTATTGAGGGATACCTAGGTTGGTTCCATAGTCTAGCTATTGTGAATTGTGCTGCTATTATCATTGATGTGGCTGCAATCTGTGGTTCTCTTACTTTTTAAAAATAGTTTTTTTTATTAGTGTATTTTATACAGAATAACGGGTTTCATTGTGGCATGTTCATACGTGCAAATAGCATCCTTTCCTGTGGCTCTTACACAGAGCCTTTCACTAGTTGCTGCTTCCCTCCAGCAAGTTTAACTAGGAAGCACATGGTATTGAAGGAGATAGGAGAACTTCTATTATTTATTGATTAAAGAATGTCATATGTCAAGTATTTTTGATGATACTAAAAACCTCTTCATCTTTGAAATTAAATACATTAAATATGTTCTACTTCCCATGAAGAAAATGTGTTTTTCAATTGTGACAAATGTCCATAATATAAAAATCACTATTTTAATGGGCTGGGGATGTGGCTCACTGGTAGAGCACTTGCCTAGCATGAAGGAGGCCCTGCATTAGATCCCCAGCACGCATACGCGCACAGAACCTCTTTAACTGTACAGTTCAACAGTATGAATGAAGTTTTTTAGTACATTCACCTTGTTGTGCTTTTATCTCCAGAATCTTCTCATCCTCTCTAACAGAAACTTGGTAAACAGTAAACAATAAACTCTCCATTTCTCCTCCCCCAAACCCCTGGAAGCCACCATTCTGTAACAGAGCCCCTTGGAAATTAACAGCCCCAAACTCCCCAATTTCCTGATGCATTGTTTTTCTGCAACCAGAGTTGCCCCAGTCTGAGAATGGAAACTGAGAAACTGGCCCCAAAGCCTGGGCAGATGCCAGGAAGGGTTGGAAAATGGAATTGTAATGTACTCTGTGGCTAGCACGGCCTAGCTAAATCTATATATGCATAGTTACTGCTTTGTGTCTCACAGTACCCCCTTTCCTCTTATAAAAAGCTGTTTGCACCCCTGAGCCTTCCAGAGAGGGAGATTCAAGACAACACAGACTTAATAAACTGGTTTTCTTCCACCAACTCTGTCTTCCCTGCTTTGGTGGAGCAGTGAGCAGAAGAACTCTTGATTCCAGTAACAATTTTACTGCATTTGACAACTCTAGGTACCTCGTATATGTGGAATCACATAAAATTTGTCTTTTTGTATCTGGCTTATTTCATTTAGCCTAATGTCTTCAAGGTTCATCCATGTTATAGCATGTGGCAGGGTATCTTTACATTTATTTTTGTGCATGTGTGTGTATGGGGGGATACTAGGGATTGAACTCAGGGACACTCAACCACTGAGCCACATCTCCAGTCCTATGTTATATTTTATTTAGAGACAGGGTCTCACCTAGTTGCTTAGGGCCTCGCTAAGTTGCTGAGGCTGGCTTTGAACTTGTGATCCCCCTGCCTCAACCTGCAGAGCTGCTGAGATTACAGGTGTGTGCCACCATAACTGGCAATTATTAAGGCTGAACAGCATCCCATAGAAGGTATAAATGTTCGTGCTACATTTTGTTTATCTGTATATTTGTGGATGAACAGTGGGTTGTAGGAAGTTTAAAATGTGGAGCAGAGGGCTGGGGCTGTAGCTCAGTGGCAGAGCGCTTGCCTAGCATGCTTGAGGTACTGGGTTCAATCCTCAACACCACAGAAAAATAAACAAATAAAATAAAAGAGCATTCTGTCCATCTACAACTACAAAAAGATATTTTAAAAAAAAAGTGGAGCAGAGACACGATCCTTCTATTTTCTTACATTATCTTACTGTGTTAGTTTTGTGTTGTGAAATACCTGACAAGAACAACTGAGAGGAGGAAAAGCTTACTCAGGCTCATGGTTTCTGAGGTCTCAGTTCATGGCCAGCTGATGCCATTGCTCTGGACCAGATCTGAGGCAGAACAGCGTGGTGAAGGGGCACTGGGAGGCGGAGGGAAGGCTGCTCAGCTAATGGCAGCCAGGAAACAGAAGGGAAGGAGCCACAGGGAAGATGCAGCCCTTTCAGGCATTACCCCTGTGGCCCCCCTCCTCCACTCACGCCCCACCTGACAACAGGTATCACCTGGTACAGGATCTTTTCAAATTATTGCTCCATCAAATTTATTAATCCACTGATTAGGTTACAGCTTTCATAATTTCCACATCCTGCAGTAACACAGGACTTTGGGCAAAACATCTCATATCCAAATCCTAATACTTCCCCTCTTTTTCTTTGTCCTTTTCTTCATTCCTTCTCTTCCTTTCCCCTCCTTGGGTAGAGGGAGGATGGATCGATGTTTTTGTTTTTTGGGGGGTTTTTTTGCACCTGGGATTGAACCAGCGGGTGCTTAACCACTGAACTACATCCCCAGCCCTTTTTATTTTATTTTTTTATTTAGAGACAGGGTCTCAATGAGTTGCTTAGGGCCTTGCTAAGTTGCTGAGGCTGGCTTTGAACTCTTGATCCTCCTGCTTCAGCCTCCCAAGCCACTGGGATGACAGGTGTGTGCCACTGCGCCTGTCAAGGATGGAATTTGGCTAAGGGATGTTATCTTTGGGAATCTCAAGAAATAGTGAAATAACTTCATTAATTAAAAAAAAAATTGTTTAGAGTGGTTTGAGGCTCTCAGTAGCATTGATCAGAAAGTACACGGTTCCCCTATTCCCCACGTCACCACATATGCACAACCCCTCCTACCCAACTAATTGCATTCCTTATCAGGATGCATTTATTACAGTTGATGAACCTGAATTGAAATATCATTATCGCCCAGACTCCATTGTTTACATTGGGTAAATCACTCCTGGTGTTGTGCACTGAGTTTTGACAAATGTATAATGATATGCATCTATCACAGTAGCACTAGACAGTATAGTTTCATTGCCCTAAAAATCCTCTGGGCTCTTCCCATATCATCTCTCCCCACAATCTCTGGTAAGCATTGATCTTTAGATTGATTTCTTTCACTTAATGTGTTTTAAGCTTCCTCCATGTCCTTTCATGGCTTTAACTCACTTTTGTCAACTTTTCACCCCTGTGGCAAATACAACTTTGTTGGAGAACAACTTAGAGGAGGTAAGATTTGTGTTGGTTCATGGTTTCAGAGGTCTCAGTCCATGGTTGGCTGGCTCCATTGCTTTGGACTTGAACTCAGGCAGAACCTCCTGGGGAAAGGTTGGTGGAAGAAAGCTGCTCTGCCCCTGGAAGCCAGGAAGGAGTGGGGCGGGGAGGGAGGGAGGTGTGTGTAGATGGGTCCAGGGCATGCCTCAGAGATGGATTTCCCCAGCCATGGCCCACCTGCCAGCAGTTTCCACCACCTTCCAGTAGTCCATTTGGCTACCAATGGATTAATCCACTGATGAGGTCAGAGGCCTCATGATCCAATCATCTGCCCAAAGCCCCACCTCTGAACATAGCTGCATTGGGGACCAAGCCTCTAACTCATGAGTCTTCGGGGGACATTCCAGATCCAAACCATAACAGTATTGTATAGTATCCCCTGTCTGGATGATCACAGCTCAGTTTTCCATTTGCCTACAGCAGGATTTCTTGGTTGCTTCCAGGTTTTTCCATTTAACATAAAAGCTGCTTTAGTCATCCATGTGCAAATTTTTGTGTGGTCATCAATTTTCAGCTTATCTTAGTAAATACCAAGGAATGCAATGTGCTGTGTCATTTGGTAAGAACGATGTCTACTTTGGTAAGAAACCTCCAAACTGTCTTCCAAAATGGCAATCACTTCCTCTTGGCATTTATTGTTTTCCTTTCAGAAACCAGGACTCTAGACTTGTAACAATTCATAGGGTGGCAGTTTGGGCTAATTGAGAAAGTATAGGGTTTGTAAATCAGTCATTTGGATAGGGCCTAACATAAAATGGTTACAGTTTCTTCTAAAGGAGTGTCACTGTGAACTGAGAATTGGGATATCGAATCATTAGGGGCTTTTTTTGTTGTTGTTTTTTGTACCACAGTTTGAACCCACTCAGTGGCTTATCCACTGAGCCACCTCCCTAGTCCCTTTTTATATTTTATTTAGAAACAGGGTCTCTAAATATGAGTTGGTTAGGGCTTTGCTAAATTGCTGAGGCTGGCTTTGAACTTGTGATCCTCCCTCCTCAGCATCCCAAGTCACTGGGATACAGGCGTGAGCTACAGTGGCTAGCTAATAGGTTTTTTAAATGACTGTTTGAGCCATTAAATAATACCTAAACCAAGGTGTTTTGTAGAGGAGGAGATGAGGAGAGTCTCTGAAGGGACTAATGATAGCTTGGGCATTCTGGGTAAACAAGGTGGACAAGATCTAGTCTTCTTAATCAGCAGACTGCAAGGACAGTGGATCCAGGGTAAAAAGTCAAGTTGAGAAGGTAAGACATTTATAACAAAAAGCTTTTATAAACAAACAGCTGGTATTTAGCACTTTCTGATGGAATAAATTAATTTGAAAAAAATAATAAAAACTCCTATTTAGGCTTAGCTGAAAGACTAAGAATGAAATGATCCTGTATGATGCTATACTGATGGACACACCTCAATGGGAGGCATTTTTTAAATTTTTTATTTTTATATGGTGCTAGAGATTGAACCCAGTTCCTCACACATGCTAAGCAAGCACTCTACCATGGAGCTTCGGCCCCAGTCCCACAGTGGGGGACATATTTGTTCAAATTTATTTACATGACTTACAGGTAAATCACAAGCCCTGTTTCTATTTTCTCTTTATTTCCTGGGCTACAGAGGAAAATAGCCACAGTTGTCCTTGAATATAATGATAGAGTCTGAGAAAAATCATTTGCCAGTCATACTCTGTCAGGTGTCACAAGGGTGACCTATAATTACCCATTACCACTTCAATAGAGGGGAACAATTAAAGCAAGGGCACTTCTCCGTCACATTTCAGTGAGACAGGATTGTGAACCTGATGGGCAGTCAATGTCCAGAGCACCAGGTTTTAGAGTGGAGATCTTTGTCAGAGAATGTGAAAATTAGCCAAACAACATTTTATTCCTGGTTATTGTTCTGTAGGTCTTGGAAACCTAGTCATAGCTTCATTTTGGGTCAAATACTGAACAACATTCAATTATGGAAGATAATTGAACCACTCTTTGTGAAGTCTAGGCAGGTGTCTTTCAATCTGCTCATGGAAAAGGTTGAGAAATGAAGCAGCATTGTGTTGAGTGGCTGTCAGCTCGACACAGGTCGGCAACAGAAGACTTATATGATACAGTGGTAATAACTATTTATCAAAAATGGCCCATAAGGGGAAAAGAAAACAGATGCTTTTTTTCCCCCAAGTACTGGGGATTGAGCCCTGCCCCCACTCCCAGGGCCTCTCATATGCGAGGTGAGCACTCTAGCACTGAGCGACAGCCCCAGCCCTTTTATTTTATTTTCAGACAGGGTCTCACTAAGTTGCCCAGGCTAGCCTTGAACCTGCAATCCTCTTGCCTCAACCTCCTGAGTGGCTGGGATTACAAGCATGGATTACTGTGCCAGGCTAGCATGCATCATTTTAATATACACAGAGGTAACCAGTCTTTACACAGATTTTCTTTTGTTGTTATCTATAAGCTATATATGGCATCTAATGATTCCTCCTGCTATATTCTTGTCCTACTAGAATCCTCTGAGTGTGGTGTGGCAAAAACAATGGGATGTCACTCAGAGATTAGGTTACAGGGCTTATTTTGGGTGGGGCCTGGGGTTTTAACCCCAGGCCTCTCTCATGCCAAGCACATGTCCTATCATTAAGCTGCAATCAATGTTTGGCCCAGGACTGGCTTTTATTTTATTTTATTTTTTTTATTGGTTGTTCAAAACATTACAAAGCTCATGCCAATCCTTCAAAAACAAATGGCTTTTTATCTTAGCTGTTGTCTCTTGGTTGCTCACTTACTCTGATGCTATGTGGCAAGCCCCTGTATGGAGAAGCCCTTGTGGCAAAGGGCTGAGGAGGCCTTCCATCAGCAGGCTGTGTGAGATTGAGTACCTCAGCCCACCATCCTATGAGGAAGTGAATCTTGCCAATGTATATGAGTGAGCTTGTTGGTAGACCCTCCATTGTTTGAGCCTGAAGATGAGAATGATGTCATGCATGAGACTCTGAGCCCATAGAACCTCCTAGCTAAGTCCCATTAGGATTTCAGACCCACAGAAACTCTGATATGATAAATGTATGTTTTTTAAAAGCTGTCAAGTATTGGGGTAGTTTGTTATGTAGCAACAGATAATTAATATGCATATATTACAAAGTCAGATTAGATTGTCTTTTGTCATTTGGAGTTTATATATATATATATATATATGTTGTTGATAGACTTTTATTTATTTATTTATATGTGGGGCTGAGAATCGAACCCAGTGCCTCACACATGCCAGGCAAGTGCACTACCACTGAGCCCCAGCCCCAGCCTGTCATTCGGAGTTTTAACAGTAAACAGAAGGCACTGGACTAGGATTTTGGAGAGAACTGTGGGCCATGTCATGAACTCAGTAAGTTCTGAAAAGGAAGCCAAGCCTTCCAATGGTGGAAAGCCTTGATCATCCCTAGAACTGAAGGAAAAAGGGGAGGAAGAAGCATTACCAAAGGTTGAGGAGAGGTGAATCACAGTAAGACTGTACATGGGAGTCTAGAAGAGGACTCGGCACCTGTTAGAATTGGGTGCAGGCAGGGAGTGGGCAGAGATACCTTGACTTCTCTCCACCCCGAACCTTCATATCTGCCTCTAACTTTCACCATCCATCTCTAGCTGTTAACCAGAGATCAACTCCTAGGGGTCAGCCCCTTTGGGAGCAGGGGTCAAGACAGAGAAACTAGATGTCTGTTGGGGCATAGAGAGAAAAATGAGCACATGAACAAATTACTGGGTAACTGTTTTTACGTTTTATACCTTTTTTGTTTCATGATAGATTCTTCTACATAATTGTTTTAGGTATCTATATATTATACTATAATCAAATTATCTAAATACACACTAACATTTTGACTATATACATTCTTATTTTTCTGTGATAAACAGTGAAATGAATATCTGTATATTATATTTCTGTGAATTTTCTCAAGTAAAATGGGAATAAATTGCAAAAAAGCAGAATAGTTGAGGACATATTTTTAAGGATTTTGATACATCTTACTATATGACTTACCAGCAAAGTTTCTCTCTTTTTCCTCCTGAAAAAAACCTTTGCCTTTTTGATTATTAAAAATATTATTTTTCATAGTCTTCATTTTGGAATATGAGTGTGTTTTAAAATATTTTTCAAATGCTCATTTGTTAATGTTTTTTTTAACTCTGCCCATTTTTCTGTTGGTATTCAGTCTCATTGATTTATGAGCACTATTTACATATTAAAATTTCAATGTTATTTTATATACTGCAAATATTTCCTAGTTTAAATTTTTTTTCATTTATAGCACTTGTTTTTTAACCTCAAGAATGTTAAGATTTTTTTTTCTAGTATTCTTTTAATAGTTATGTTAAAATAAAAAAATATAAAGGGCTGGGAATGTAGCTCAGTGGTAAATCACCCCTAGGTTCCATCCCCAGTACAAAAACAAACAACAATAAACCCTGGCCATTCAAATAGGCCTTCTACAGTTTTAATCTGACTTTCTTTCCATTATATATATTTGCTACCCTTTTTAGATGGATTAAAATATTTCCATGAATATTTTTTATTGAAAATGATTCTAATCATTGTCTTGATCTGTGCTGCTATAACAAAATAACACAGATCAGGAAACTTATAAAGAAGAGAAATTTATTGCCACAGTCCTGGAGGCTGGGGAATCTATGATCAAGATGCCATCAGATCTGTATCTGGGGAGGCCCCAGGCTCTGCTTTCAAGATGGTGCATTGAATGTGACATCCTCCTATGATATGAGGTGGGAGGTCAAAAAGGCCAAGTGCTATGTGAAGCCTCTGTTATGAACGCTTTAATCTCTTTCATGAGGGAGAGGCCACCATGGCCAACTCATCTTCTAATGGTCCTACCTATTAATGCTATCATGTTGACAAGTAAGTTTCAACATATAGATTTGGGGGAGCATGTTCAAACCATACCAACTACTATATATTTCAATAAATATCAGTAACAGGATTCTAGATGGGCCTAGCTGAAGATTATGTCCTTGTTTTCCCCTCAAATTAGGCCTAATTGGTTTTTGTTCATTTGTTTGTTTTATTCTTGGCAGTGTTAGTGAACAAACCCAGGGCTTCTGCAGGCTAGGCCAGTGCTCTACCACTGAGCTGTCCCTAGCCTCAGGCCTGTTTTGTTGCCTCATGTCTTGAACCTCTTGATAATTTTTATAAATACCATAAATATTTTAGAGCTTGATTAAAAGTAATTTTGGCAGATCCAAGAGAGGCAGTATTATTAATATAGTGTCACATGTGTAATGCAAAGAAGTACTTACCACAGTGCTCTTCTTTTAAAATGAAAAATATGAGGACATTCGGCACACATGAGTATAATCAGTCTTTATGCTGGCATTTCATGAAAAGGGAGCTCCAAGTCATGTTTGTAATATGTGTTTTTCCCAAAGGGCTTCCCGTGGCTTCAAGAAACACCTGACACAAAAGAGAATATACATTTCATTTTGATTTCAGAAAATGATTTCTATTTTAAAAGTTAAAGACAATCTTTACATTGGAGAGGAAAATAGTGTTTCCTTAGTTTTTGATCTAATGATGTTTTAAATCAAAAATCAAATTGAAGCCGGGTGTGGTGGCACACAGCTGTAATCCCAGAAGTTTGGGAGGCTGAGGCAGGAGGATCACAAGTTCAAAGTCAGCCTCAGCAACATGGCGAGGCCCTAAAAAACTCAGTGAGACCCTGTCTCTAAATAAAATACAAAGTAGGGCTGGGGATGTGGCTCAGTAGTTGAGTGCCCCTGAGTTTAATCCTTGGTACTAAAAACCAACCAAACAAACAAAAATCCAAATCCAAAACCAAAAACCAAAAACCAAAACACTCAAATTGAAAGTCTGGGTAAAAGTTTCTCTTAAGGCTTGTGCATGGTGGGACACATATGTAATCCCAGAGACTCTGGAGGCTGAGGCAGAAAAACGTCAAGTTTGAAGCCAGACTGGAAAACTTATCGAGAGCCTGTCTCAAAATAAAATAACAAAAGGAGAGGACTGGAGATGGAGCTCAGAGGTAGAGTACCCCTTGGTTCAATCCTCAGTACCACAACTTTTTTTTTCTTGTAGGTGAGGAGTAGGTGAGGAGTTATATCTAAAATTTCCAAGAACACTGGAAATAAAATTTATTTTCATTTAGAAAATTATGGTGGTGTGTGATACAATGTGACTATATACCTTAATAATTTGTCAGTATCTCATTTACAGTACTCTACAACTTAAATAGGATCTATAACTTAAATAGGAAAATACAGAATAAATTTAATATTTTTCTCTATGCCAAGCACTTGCCTAATTACTTTCTATAAATATTTTATTCAGTCCTCATAATTCTGTGGGATAAGTATATTTTAAGGAAATTTATTGAGATAAAACTTACATATAATAATTGCGTCCATTTTAATTGTGTGAGTCAATGAATTTTAGTGATGTATTGACCAATACAACCATCATCATAATGATTGAGTCTATTTTAATCATTGCAAAATATCCTTTTGTTTCCCCTTTTAGGTCTTTGCCCAGCCCTGGGAAAGCACCAATATGCTATCACTGTAATTTTGTCTTTTCTTGAGTTTTAATGTAAGTGGAATTACAAATATGTAGCCTATTGGAGCTTGCTTTTTTCACTTAGCATAATGCTTTGAGCTTAATCCATGTTGCTTACATATGTCAGGAATTAATGGCTTTTTATTGCTGAGTAATATTCCATTGTGAGGGTGTACCATATCATTTGATAGTCAGTTGGGTTGTTTCTATTTTTTGGTTATTATGGATAAAATCGCTGTTTTAGTAAGCTTTTTCATCACTGTGTCGCGGTGGGCAAAAGGTGTGACTTATGCAGTCGAAGGGGAGAATAAAAATTGTCCACACCTTCTGCCCTTTTCACTGCTTTCTTTACTCAAATTACTTAATACAATTTCACTCTATAGGTTCTTAATCAAGAAAGTGACAATCCTTAATACTAGGCACTCAATAGACATAATCAGTTCACAGCAAACAATTCTATAACAATTCTAAGCACTGCAAACACACTTAATCATAACAGGCTCATGATAGACAGTCCCTCTGCATACTAAGTTCAAGTGTCAGATCAAAGCCTCAAGTCTTAGGCTCTAAGTCCAGCAGATGCACACTTACTCATACTGTGATGACATGATCAGGAACCAAGGCAGGCTTCTGGGGTGGAACTGATGGCCAGTTGAGGAGAGGGTCATGGGGAGAAGTCCTTTTCTCACCAGAGTCAAGAGACTGCTGTAGAGTTTGAGAATGGTGAGAACAGTGCAGAGGATCGGGCAGATGAGAGAAGAGTTGGGATGTCAGTCTAGGTCCTCATCAGGCTCTCAGCCTTGTGTGCATCAGTGTCAGCTGGCTGAATGTCTGTTCATTTGCTCCATCATTTATACTAAACTTGGGGGCTTCTGACCACCCTTTCAATCTCTATCAGCTGCTACTGGATTTCTCAGTGATGTCATTTGCCCCGGCGTTAAAGCATCTGTTCTGGGGGTCCCCACCCTGATTTTCTTGCCTCTGACTCTGATCAAGGGAAGGCAACAAGCCAGAGACTTCACTCTGAGTTTGTCAGGGTGGGGAGAAGTGACTTGTTTGGGCCTGAGGGCCATATTGGAGGTCTCAGTAGGTGTGCCTGGTGAGATCTCAGGTTTCAAACTGGAGTTTTAAAACGGGAGTTGCTTAGGCTAAGGCCCAAGGCTATCTTTACACCCTGTGACCAAAAGACCTAACAAGAATAATTAGAGGAGAAAAGGAATTGCTTTGGGCATGAGGTGAGGAAGAACTTCATGGCAGAGGAAAGCAGCTCAGGACATGGCAATCAGGAAGCAGAGAAAGCTCTACCCAACAAGGACAAAATGTAAACCCCACAGGCACTACCGGTCTCCTCCAACTGCACCCTACCTGTTTATAGTTACCACCTACTTAATTAATTCAAGTGGATTCATGTACGGATTAGGTAAAGACTCTCAAAACCTAATGATTTCACCTCTAAACTTTCTTACATTGTCTCACATGTGCACCTTTGGGGGAAACCTCATAACAGTTGCTTTCAATAATAATGTAAGCCTTTATATGAAATTACTCTTATTTCTTAAGAGAACATTATGTTTTTCTAGGGGTTGTGTTGCCTAAAGTTCAGTCCTTGTCCACAATGCCAATTCAATGAAAAGGACACAGTTTTGAGAAAAAAGGAAAAAGGTCTATTGCTTTGCTAGCAAAGACAAACACCCGGGTAGGGTGGTGATGGTGATGGTGGTGGTGGTGGGGATGTGGGGGTATGTAGGGGTGTTTCCTATTCCAAAGGCTGTGATTCTACCCATCAGGAGGAACAGGAGGATTTTAAAGGAACTCTTCAAAGGTTGCATCCCAGGTGTGTTCTGGTAAGGGATCTCAGAGCGCCCTCACTACTTAGATCCTCTGGCAGAAATCTCCTTCCTGTGGTTGATGTGTTCAAGGACAATTAATTAGGGGAAGAAAAAGGTGACACTGTCTCCCTAATCTTGTTAGGGACCCGGAGAGGGGAGAAGAAAAAGAGAGAGAGGAAAAAATGTCCTTTTAAAAGTAAGACTCAGAGCAAAAAGAGCTATATTCAAAGGCTGAAGTGGACCACTGTAACATCTGTACTATATTAAATCCCCCCAAACAATGTACCAGTTGCTTTTCATTCTTGCTAACAGTTGGTCTTTTTGTCTAATTAAACACATTGGTGAGTGTATAGTCATATCTTTCTTTTTTATTTGTGGTGTTGGGGATAGAACCCACACAGGGGCTAGGCAAGGAGTGCTACCATGGAGATACCCCCCTCCCCAGCCCTAGGGTCATACCTTATTGTGGGTTTTCACTGCATCTCCCTAACGTGGTAGCTAGTTTCCAGCCTGGCATCCACTGATCCTGACTTCTGCGTATTCATGCCTTTGTGCAGTCCAACTCCAGAACAAGTAAAAGGCTCTCTTTTAAGAAGTAAATAATTTTTAAATGAAATAAATGCCAGTAAGGAGAAGGGGAGGGTGTTCATTTTTTTGGTTAGGTAAGGAAATTTGTGAAGTCTAATTTTCTCTGTTTTTATTTGATAATCTGATAATGAGTTAATTTAGTAGGCACTCACACAAATTCTGTACAGATAAGACCAAAAATTACATCAAAATCAAATAACCAGGGCTGGGGTTGCCGTGGCTCAGCGGCCCATAAAAATAAATAAATAAGTAAAGGTTTAAAAAAATTAAATAACCGATTTGGGTTGGGATAATAGGAAATCATAACTAAGGCGTCCTGTAGCTCGTCTTGCGGCTCCGCGGGGCCTCCCTTCAGAAGAGCCGCCCCTCTCTGGGGTTTACCGTTTGGAATCACCTGGCCCTCCCTTCAGGCACCTCTCCTAGATCTCAGCTTGGGCTCCTTTGCTCGCGAGAGTTTCCCTCCATCTAGCGGTATCATCCCAGGGCTGCCGGAAACGGAGGGCGAGAAGAGCCGCGAGACTTGGCTGGCCACACCCGCCCAGGCCGGGTTTCTCTTCCCGCGCGCCCCTCCCAGTCAAGCTCCCCCGGGCTGCACGTGCAGTTGTTGTGGTTGACGTCACTGGAACCCGGAAGTGCACCCAGCGAAGGTCCCGCCCCCAAGATGGCGGCGCCCTGCGCACGGGGCCTCTACCGGCTTCGGCTCAGTCTCTAGTGACAGCTTCGACCCGGTCTGCGGGGACATGGAGCAGCCGGGGTTCACCGCCTCGCTAGTGGTGAGTGCGGGGCAGCAAGGTGGGATGCTTGGAGTGCCGCAGGCCTGCAGAGGAGCCCATGGGGATTTCCTTCCGGTTTGGCGCGCGGGCTTGGCGCGCAGGTTTGTCCTCGGGTTCCTGACCGCGAGGTCTCCCACGGAGCCCCGGGTTCTTCTGCGGTGGCGGTGCCTGGTCCCGAGGCCACGTGTCGTGACCTCACGTCAAGAGGGGGAACGAGAGGTACTTACTGTTCTCTGCGCCCTCTCTACTTCCTTTATACTCCATAATCTCTTCAAACTCGAGATTAAGTATATGTAACTAAAGGGGAAAAAAAGCAACAAAATAACCTGTCAATAAAATCGCTCATAGAGCCTCTCTACAAGACTAAGTTGTCATTTTGCTGTTATCTTTTTTCCGTCGTAGAAAATGACATTTTCACCTAATCATTCAATACATAATTAATCTGCTTATTTTGTTCCAACCTTGGGCTTTGAGGAAACATTGAAAAGCGCAGGTAGCTTTTCTGTGGAGTTCATGGGTAGCTTATTAAATTCCTTATTAAACTATGAGAGGCAATACGTTTTGACTTAAAAGAGCAAGAACATAAAGCCCTTTCTCAAATATTTTGGAGCTTCTATTTGGGCAGGTCCACTAGGGGACACATAAAGAAGTGAACAGGACAGATTGACTCTCTTCATTTTTATTAGTTGTAGATGGACAGAATGCCTTTATTTTATTTGTTTATTTTTATATGATGCTGAGGATGAACCTAGGACCTCACGCATTCTAGGCAAACGGTTTGCCTCTGAGCTACAGCCCCAGTTCATAAACACATAATTTTGAAAATGCATCTCATAGAATAAATGAAGGCCCACAGCTGTTTATTCACTTACATAACCAATGTTGGGAGGCACTCTTGGATATAATGTGGTGAACAAGACAGACCTACTTACAAGACTCAGGTAGTGGAGACAGAATAGTAAAGTGATTGTGGGGATAAATGACAGGTAGGCTAGGTTCAGAGTATTGTGGGCACATGTGGAAGGAAAAAGTTCCTTAGTCAAATGTATGGGATGATAGCTTTAGATTTGTTGAGACGTGTATAAGCTAGGTCTGTAGAGATGTACAGACATACATAACCACTTTCATTGAGTTTTCTAGTCTAGCAGGTGAGACAGCAATAGTAGTTTTGACAACTAACATTCCTGTCAGGAACTGGGATAACCTCTTATATTATATATTATTCCATTTAATTCTCACAGACAATTGAAGTCTTACCCTAGTTTTTCAGTTGAGGGAACTGGGATACAAAGAGGTTAGAAAACTTGTCCAAAGTCACACAGTTGAGGTTCATTTTATATTAAAGCTCAATCCAACCTAGGTGGTGCAACCTGGGGCTTTGTGTCCTTAACTGCTTCCCTTTACTTTCTCAAGTCAATAACAGTAGCAATTACTAAACAGAGATGAGTGCTAGAGTTAACAAAATAATTATTTTGGGCTGGGGCTGTAGCTCAGTGGTAGAGCGCCTGCTTCGCACTGTGAGGCGCTGGGTTCGATCCTCAGCACCACATAAAAATAAAAAAAGATATTGTGTCCAACTACAACTAAAATATATACCTAAAAAAACAATTATTTTAAAGTGAATTTTATTAAGGTATGATACACATGCAGGTATATTCTTTTCCTGTCTCTTTGTAGAGATTAAATTAGGACCAGTGGGTGGAAATTGCAAGAAGTTCGAGTTCATTCCAAGTGAAGGAAAAGCATTTTATTTTAGCACACAGTTAATGGTTCTGCCTTTCCTTTCCCTCCTCCTCCTTTTTCTTTTTCTTCTTCTTTTTTTTTTTTAGCTCAAGAGAGGACTACTTAGAAAGTTTTAGTTTGGGGAAGTTTAGGTATAAATGACTTTTTAATGTACTTTTTTTTTTTTTTTTTGTACTGGGGATTGAACCCAGTGGTGCTCTACCACCTAAACCTACACCCCCTACCCTTTTTTTGTTGCTGTTGTTTTTTAGACAGGGTCTCACTAAGTTGCTGAAGCTGCTTTTGTACTTGTGATCCTCCTGCCTTAGCCTCCTTAGTTGTTGAGGCCATCATATTCTGTTTGTTAATATACTTTTGTTTCCATTTCCAAACCCTAATACTACATGTTGAAAATCACTTTAATTTTTTTAAAATTATCAGACAAAATTTGAGTAAGAATAATGCTGTGCCAAATAAAAGAAACATAGTAGTTCCAGCTACAATTGTCCCATCTCTACACGTTAGGTTTAAGCAGATATATTTGTTGGCTTTTGCTCTGGTACTAGGGATAGAATGCCCCAAAGGTATATTCCCTGCCTTCATGGATTCATACTAGAAGGTAAAAATTAAATAAGGTTGGAGCTATAGAGCTTAGAGGTAGAGCGCTTATCCAGTGTGCTCAAGGTCATGGGTTCCCGTCCCAGCATGGCAAAACAAAACCCAAGTAAAGCAAAAATTAGCTCTGTAATTGCAAATAGAGATAAAACTTAACTGCTTACTGAGCATTTTAACATGTGCTTTTACACCGTTTTTTAAAAACTTTTTAAAATTTGTAAGTGAACACAGTACCTTTATTTTATTTTATATTTTTTTTTTTAGAGAGAGAGAATTTTAAATATTTATTTTTTTTTAGTTTTTGAAGGACACATATCTATGTATGTGGTGCTAAGAATCGAACCCGGGCTGCACGCATGCCAGGCGAGCGCGCTACCGCTTGAGCCACATCCCCAGCCCCCCTTTATTTTATTTTTATGTGGTGCTGAGGATCAAACCTAGTGCCTCACAAGTGTGAGGCAAGTGCTCTACCACCGAGCTACAATTGCAGCCCCTTACAGCTTTTTTGTAACTGAATTTATAACACAGTTTGGTGTTTAACTTTTTAAAAATTAACTTATAAACTCAAATCCTAGAATCATAAAACACTGGGAACACTAGTATTTCTCTAAGGTTTTTGAGCATTGCATGATTTAGGTTTTCTTTTGCATCAGCCAGTGGATGATTTTTGTCTAGAGAGCCAACTTTGAGGAGAGCTTTTAATTCATTATTGCTAATGAAAGACATGTACTCTTCAGTCTTTGGTAAAGTATTCTGTGTGTGTGTGTGTGTGTGTGTGTGTGTGTGTGTGTGTGTATTTTAATATTGGCATGTCAGATTGGTATTAGTAAACTTTTAAGAATAATTATAGTCACAGAATTCTAAAGAGAATGTATATTTATTTTGAAAATTGTTTAAAGGCCAGGCATTTTGCTGAGCTTATAATAGGTTCACTTATTTGTTTTTATTCTCATTTCACCTTAAAGTAATTCTAGTGAAGCATAGACAGTATTTTCCTCATGTTTAGAATGAAGATAATATTGGCTTAGAAAAGTTCCTAAGGAGACCCCAGTTGAGATTGAGATTGTCTTTCTGATGCCAAACTTGGCTCTTAGGCAATATTTAATCTGAAAGAATTTCTAGAGAAATAGAAGAATATTCAACTCAGAGTCTAGAAGTATTATTGCATTCTTGAGAACAGCCTCACTAAACAAAACTGAACTCTGCACAGCCCTTTTAAATAGGAGGTGCTGATAAACAGAATTTCTGGAGAAGTCTCCCGAAATACACCGTAAAGCTGTCCTTGTGGCTGGGGAGTGCTAAGAAGAATAGCAGCAGACGGATAACACTGGCTTTCAGTTGTTGTAACTGCTGTAGCAGACCAGAACAGGGAGAACCACATAGTGATCCTCTGTGGTTTTTCTTCTGAACACTCAGTCTTTTCATAAGGTGTTAGCTTATCATCTTCCAGTTCCATTTGGGAAGCCCTGCTGTGTAAATGATGCTGGGTTAGATATTTAGGAAGACAGAGGTGCACTTGGAAGGATTTTCATGCAGAACATCATGGTTAGAACTAAAGTGAGATATAAGCAAAATTATATGGAGTCAGGGAAGTAGCATTTAATTCTGTCTGGGAGATTGGGAATGGCATTATGAGCAATATGGTATTTGGTTGCATCCATAGGAATGACAGGATTTTTTTTCTTTCTTTTTGCAACTGCACCAGTGTATTTTATTTTTATTTATTTATTTGTTTTTATTTATATACAGCGGGATGCCTTACAATTCTTATTATACATACTGAGCACAATTTTTCATATCTCTGGATGTTTACAAAGTATATTCATACCAATTTGTGTCTTCCTATCTGCACTTTGGATAATAATGATCATCACATTCTGCCATCATTTATAACCCCATGCCTCCTCCCTTCCCCTGTCTTGAGTTCGTCTATTCCTCCAATGCTCCCTCTCCCTATCCCACTATGGATTAGCCTCTTTATATCAAAGAAAACATTCACCATTTGTTTTTTGGGGATTGGCTAACTTCACTTGCATTATGTTCTCTAACTTCATCCATTTACCTGCATATGCTGTGATTTTATTCTCTTTTATTGTAATATTCCATTGTGTATATATGCCATATTTTTTTTTTATCCATTCGTCTAGTCTATTGAAAGGCATCTAGGTTGGTTCCAAAGTTTAGCTATTGTAAATTGTGCTGTTATAAACATCGATGTGGCTGTGTCCCTGTAGTATGTTGTTTTTAAGTCCTTTGGGTATAGACTGAGGAGAGGGATGGCTGGGTCAAATGGTGATTCTATTCCCAATTTTCTCAGAAATCTCCCTATTGCTTTTCCTATTGGCTGCACAAATTTGCAGTCCCACCAGTAATGTATGAGTGTACCTTTTTCCCCACATCCTTGCCAATACTTATTATTATTTATCTTCATAATAGCTGCCATTCTGACTGGAGTGAGATGAAATCTTAGAGTAGTTTTGATTTACATTTCTCTAATTGCTAGTGATGTTGAACATTTTTTCATACTTTTGCTGATTGATTCTATATCATCTTCTGAGAAGTGTCTGTTCAGGTCCTTGGCCCATTTATTGATTGGGTTATTTGTTTTTTTGGTGCTTAGCTTTTTGAGTTCTTTATATATCCTAGAGGTTAGTGCTCTATCTGATGTGTGAGGGGTAAAGATTTGTTCCCAAGATGTAGGCTCTCTGTTCACCTCACAGATTGTTTCTTTTGCTGAGAAGAAACTTTTTAGTTGAGTCCATCCCATTTATTGATTCTAGATTTTAATTCTTGTGCCACAGGAGTCTTATTAAGGAAGTTGGAGCCTAATCCCACATAATGGAGATTAGGGCCTACTTTTTCTAATATTAGATGCAGAGATTCTGGTTTTATTCCTAAGTCCTTGATCCATTTTGAGTTGAGTTTTGTGCATGGTGAGAGATAGAAGTTTAATTTCATTTTGTTGCATATGGATTTCCAGTTTCCCAGCACCATTTGTTGAAGAGGCTATCTTTTCTCCAATGCATGTTTTTGGCACCTAAAGCAATCCTTTAGCAGGAAGAGTGAAGCAGGTGTCATCACTATACCAGGCCTTAAACTATACCACAGAGCAATAGTAACAAAAATAGCATGGTATTAGCACCAAAACAGACTGGTGGTAGACCAATGGTACAGAATAGAGGACACAGAGACTAACCCACAAAATTATAGTTATCTTATGTTAGACAAAGGAATGGACAGGATTTTGATAGGTGTGTATGTACGGGCGAGTAAGGGGAATGGGAGCAGGTAGGGCAAGACAGGAAAGTGATCTGCTGGATGCAGTAGGTGGGCAACAGGAGGATAGGACAGCATTCTAGGCTTAGAGAGAAACCTAAGTGGAGTACAGAAATGAGAGGTTTCAGGCTATCTTGGGGAAGCAGAGTAGTTGGATTGAATGAAGCCCCAAGTTCTACAGCAGAGTGCAGAAAGTAGCTTGACAGGAGGTAGCTCAGGGTCTGTGAAGGGAAATTTGGTTATTTCTGCTGAGTACCTACTGAGTATCAGTGAATTTGGGACTCTTTTTTTTTTTTTTGAAATGTGGAAGTATTGATTTCAAATGTCCTTTCTTTTAAGCAGATGTTTGTAATATTCAATTCATAATTACAAAATATGAGCAACATAAAAAATTAACAAGTAAACAATAATACCTCGTGTCCCAAATCTCTTTCCACAGAGGTAATAGCTTCCAGCAGTTTGTGTGTGTTTTCAGATTTAGTTATTCCTGTGCAGAGTTATATGTGTTCTTAAGGGGGGATTATACAGCACATAATCTATATCTCACTTAACCTCAAAATACAACATGTATGTCAGTGCTAGTGAATACAGATCCACCTTGTTTTTTTAAAGACAATGTAGCAATTCGTTATTTGGATATAACATTGATTTAACGTGACTCCTGTGGATGGACATTTAGATTCTTTTACTTTTTTTTTTTTTTTTTTTGAGATGTAGTCTTGCTGTGATTTCCAGGCTGGACTAGAGGGGACAAGGAATGCTGTGGGGAGAATGCCTGGCGAATGTAAAGATGGCAGGAAGCAGCCCTTCTGCTCTGAGGAGGATGGTGGTGGGTGTTTCACATCGCTGGCTTCTCAGTTGTGGAGGGAGGGTCCCCTGAGCAGCCTGGTTCTTCTTCGCTGTCATTTAGACTGATGGCCTGTGTTGATTTTACTTAAAGTACACAGTTTCATTTTGTCCAGAGGTTGAGCAGTGATGATCTTCTGTCCCTGGTTTTTGTGTGTCAGCCTCCTCTTGAGAAAAAGGCTTTTTAGCATAAAATCTAGATCTTTTAAAATTTCCAGTAATTTCAAAGCACTAATGAAATACTTCTTCTCTATAGCCTGGAAGGACTTTTTACATTTATTAACTTAAGGTAAGGCATGTAATTTATCCATGTGTATGATTTTAAGGTCTTGATAACTTGTTGTGCTTATCAGAGTTTATTGGTTATCTGGGTTATTTGGTTTCTTTGGACTTTGTCTAGTTTTTAATTTACGATTTTTAGTGTAAGCTTCTGTAAGTCTTGACACTAACAAGTTGCCTGATAACTTTTGGATAAATAATCATGATAAAATAAACTTCTCTGACTACAGAACAATGGAATGTACCCATTCTTTATAATCCAGTTGATGTGGGCTAGTATGATCAAGTATAAAACAATATTGATGTAAAATTAGAAGCACTTCATCAAATATTTGTTTAAATCTTAAATATGTTGTGTGGTTGAAGATACAGGCCTTCTTCAGGTTCTGGGTTAGCTGTTCTGTTTCTGTTTTTCATTCTCATGAATTTAAATGACACTAGTTAAAGAAGCTTGAAATCCACAGAAGCAATTAGTACCTTGATTAATGTTACACTAGATAAGTAGATTGAATCTGCTCATTTTGTTCTTAGAAGACAAGAATTCTGATAAAAATGTGTTAGAGAAATCAATGCATGCAAAGCACCCAAGTAGATTAAAAGACTAACTTATTGATTAAAACTGAGAAACAGATACTGCTCATCTCACTAAGCCCTCTCCTAAGGTGAAAGAGAAAATCAGAATAAAGCCCGGCATGTTTTCAAAGAATCCACTTGTATCAGACCATCTCATCATATTTTATTCTTTCCATGTTTTAAGAAAATTAAAAGGCAGGCAAAATATTTCACTTACTTATTGAATTTTATAAAAAAATCTCTAAGAACAAGTGACAGGAGCATTGAAAAGGTGGCCTTTCAACTTTTTTTTTTATTACCTCTGAATCTTTTTACCAGAACTGAGAAAGGCAGCCGTTATATCCTGAAAGAAAAAAATCCCATACCCCTGGTTATTCTTCTTTCTTTTTTTTTTTTTGAGATGAGGGTCTTGCTTTGTTGTCCAAGGCGACAAAGTCCCAGAACTGGAACTGTAGGTGCACACCAGGCCCCCAGGTAGTTGGTCTATTAGTACTGTGTGTAGCTCTCTCCTGTGCTCTTTGGATGACTAGTTTCCCTTTCAGGTCTTGTGCCAGGCAGACTTTCATGGTTTTTGAAGTTCTTTCTTGTCTTCCAGAATAATTGTATAGTACTGCAGTATTAATAGTATGGTGTCAACTTTTCTAGTGTAAACTAATTTTTAATAATTTACTCATGTTAGTTGATTAAGAAATAGGCCTTATTGGATTTCTCATCAGTCATTTTTCTAGTTAAGTCTTGGAGTGGCTTTATGGTGAATGGCAGGTAAAGCAGATTTAAAAAAAATTTTTTTAGTTGTTGATAGATCTTTATTTATTTATGTGGTGCTGAAAATCAAACCCAGTGCCTCATACCTGCTAGGCAGGTGCTGTATCATTGAGCTATAACCTGAGCCCAGGTTAAGCAGATATTGTTTGGTTGGTACCAAGCTTTATACCACTTGAATATTTAGTAAACTCAAAAATGGAAAAAACTAAATTTGAATTTTGCCTCTGTGTTTGACTAGTACTGATTTTTCTTTCTTTCCCTTTTTTTTTTTTTTTTTTGTTACTGGGTATTGAGCCCAGGAGCAGTCTATCACTGGGCCTCATCCCTAGCCATTTTTAGTTTTTGAGACAGGGTCTTGCTCAGTTGCTTAGAGTCTCACTAAGTTGCAGCAGCTAGTCTCAAACCAGCCTGCTTCAACCTCTTGAACTGTTGGGATTACATGTGGGAACCATCACACCCAGCTTGATTTTTTTTTTTTTTTAATTTCATGTTGTGGAGTGTATAGTTTTTAAATATATATTTTTATAGTTTGAAGAGGTAATACATTCACTTGGTTCAGAATTCAGAAGAAAGGAAAAGTTAGCCATTCAGTTAAATTCTGTGTAGGAAACATACTGAGTTTCCTCTTTATTTCTCTTCTGTCTGCTTACTGTAATCTGACTTTGATTCACATTGTAAATGATGCCTTTAGAATATCTAAATAATATCTATTCTGACCTATCTTTGTGTTCATATTTTTTGAAATTTTATTTTTCTTCCACTCAAGTAATAATAAGTTTTAAATTTAAAATTATAATCATGAGATACAAACTTAGTTGTTTTTTTTTTTTTTTAAGAGAGAGAGAGAGAGAGAGAGAGAATTTTTAATATTTATTTTTTAGGGCTGGGGATGTGGCTCAAGCGGTAGCGCGCTCGCCTGGCATCCGTGCGGCCCGGGTTTCGATCCTCAGCACCACATACCAACAAAGATGAAGATGTTGTGTCCACCAAGAACTAAGAAAAAATAAATAAATGTTAAAATTCTCTCTCTCTGTCCCCCTCTCTCTCTCACTCTCTCTTAAAAAAAAAAAAAAAAAAATTATTTTTTAGTTCTCGGCGGACACAACATCTTCGTTGGTATGTGGTGCTGAGGATCGAACCCGGGCCGCGTGCATGCCAGGCGAGTGCGCTACCGCTTGAGCCACATCCCCAGTCCCAAACTTAGTTTTTAATCAGCTTAATTTGCAGCTTCTCTATAGCAGCATGATATTTCTCGGGAGATGACTAGCTCAGGCCAATTTTTTTAAAAAATTGATTTACTCACTTAATTTTAAAATTATCAGTGATTTTTTAATATAATAAACAATAAAAAGTACTATATGGATCCTTAG
This sequence comes from Ictidomys tridecemlineatus, assembly GCF_052094955.1. Classification (NCBI taxonomy): domain Eukaryota; kingdom Metazoa; phylum Chordata; class Mammalia; order Rodentia; family Sciuridae; genus Ictidomys; species Ictidomys tridecemlineatus. The sequence goes on from NC_135478.1 coordinate 56,371,573, forward strand.
ATATGTAATTCTTAAAATACAGATCTAGATGATAAAGATTTGGAAATATTTCAGAAAACAATCTTAAAAAAACCCCTTAATGCAGATTGACTACTTACTAAGCTAAAAAGACAAAAATATAACATTGGGTCCGATATGGAAAGGTCATCAAGATAAATTGTGAGATGAAAGAAAGCGCAGAATAGTGCATATTGTATACCATCTTTTATTTTTTAAAAAAAGGAAAACTAAAATGTATGTTCATATTTGCTTTTGTGTGCCCAAGGTAACTTTGGAAGTATACAACAGGAAACCATTAAAAGCAAATGAGTAGGAGACTGAATTCTTTACTTTGCTGAGTTTTTTTTTTTCCCTTCCTTTTGTGGCTTTAAAAATTTTTTGAATATATTAAAATGAATGTTAAATTTGTTTTAAAAATAAATTTAAATAATAAAAAATTTTAAAAAGAAAATTTAATATAAAACAGTTTGCAAGTTTAGTACATTTTTTGTTATTTTCCTAGGAAAATCTCTAGAGTAGAGATAGAAAGTCCTTGGATTTTTTGCAAAGGTTTGTGAACTGAAAGGTATAAGAAATATGTTTAAATACTACCTCCTTCTTTCTCTTCCTGCCCCTAAATGGCAGAGGCCTTATTTTATTGTAACCTTTTTTTTCTTTTTCTCCCCTCCCCTCCTTTTTTTTTTTTTAAAAGGCTGGTGGGGTAGCAGGTGCCTCTGTTGACTTGATATTATTTCCTCTGGATACCATTAAAACCAGGCTGCAGAGTCCCCAAGGATTTTATAAGGCCGGTGGTTTTCGCGGAATATATGCTGGTGTTCCTTCTGCTGCTATTGGATCCTTTCCTAATGGTAAACATGACATTGATATTCTTATTGCTATAAAGCCAAGATAATAGGATTTATTTTCAGAATGGTATGAGGGGGATACATAGTTCCTTCTGTGTTGTAACTAATCTTCTGATTTTATTTTCCATTGTTTAACCTACAATTTTTGAATAGGTAACACTGAGGATTCCCTTATAGTATCTTTGTAATAGAAAAACAATTTCCCAGCGACTCAGGAAGCTGAGGTAGGAGAATCACAAGTTTGAGGCCCATGTGGGCAACTTAGCAAGGCCTTGACTTAAAGTGAAAACGGGTGGAGATGTAGCTCAGTGGTAGAGCACCTCTGAATGTAGTCCCCAGTACAGAGAGAGAAACAGGAACAACCTTGCTTGCATATTGGAATCTCCTGGGCTTTAAACAATACTGATGTCTGTGTTTCACCTTCAGAAATAGGTTCTGGGTCTTGTCTGACAATCAGCAGTTTTTGTTAGCTTCCCAGGTGATTCTAGTATGGAGCCAAGTTGGATAACTTGGACTCTTCTGATCACTGAAGAGTTTAAAATACTTGGAGATTCTTGTGTAGCAGGTGAGCTCAATATTTTAGTCTTTTAATTGTAGTTAGATGATGCAGGTGTTTTTTACAGGCTTCCACCTGATATTCTGATTTCAGCATCTTTTTTTTTTTTTTTTTTTTTGTACCGGGGTTTGAACTCGGGGGCACTGAGCTACATCTCCAGCCCTATTGTGTATTTTATTTGGAGACAGGGTTTTACTGAGCTGCATAGCGCCTCGCTTTTGCTGAGGCTGGCTTTGAACTTGCGATTCTCGTGTCTCAACCTCCTGAGCTGCTGGGATTACAGATGTGCAGGTGTGAGCCACTGCTCCCCGCTTTCAGCATCTTTGTTTTGGTTTTGAAGTCATGTGACTTATGGCCCTCTTATTCTGCAACAGTATAATCTGTTTTATGGGATCTACTTCTTGGTACCTGTCTTGCTGATACTTTTCTCATTTCAGTTGTTTATTTTGCAGTGCTAAGGATTGAACCCAAGCCTCATGCATGCTGAGCAGGTACTCTGCCACTGAGCCACATCCCTAGCTGGTGATGAATGCTTCTTGTGGCACTGAAAATAAACTAAATCAATAATAACAAAAAGGCACACAATACACATCCATAAAATCATAGTCCTAGGAGATTCTTAAATTCTGGGTTTTGATTTATTTTTTCAGGATAATTCATAAGAAATTTTTCCTCTTAGGTTAATCTGACCTTTAAGTGCCAGATCTGTGAGCATATCATTCATATAAAGATTGTACCACAAATAATAGTATCTCTGTCCTTTTGTTTATTACTTCCCCTTCTCCTCGCCCAGCAGCCTGTTGAACAGCAAGCTGTTTTGGGTTTATCTTGACTTTTTGTATGCCTTAATACTTTGAGTAATTGGTTATAACAAGTTATTATTGAGCACCTATTCCATGTCAAGCATGGCTCTAAGGGTGTGAGGGGCATGGATATGAACCAAGTTTGTCCATATTGGACTCACCTGATCACTGAAGAGTTTAAATACTGATTCCCGTGGCTCACCTCAGAGGTTATGATTTAATCCATCTGAGGTATGTCCTGGTCATTGGTGGTTTTAAAAAATTCCAAGGCGATTCTAATATGCAGACAAATTTAAAAACCTTTGAGCTAGGGAATTGTACAGGAATATGTCACTAAGTCCCTATCTTTTGGTCACAGGTTTATTTGGTTTTCTCCTTCACCTATACTCATTGTTCTTTAGATCTTTGTCTCTTACATATTACACAAAAGCATTCCTGTGGGTTAGGTATAGTATTAGTTGTAGTCTTAGAGTACATGATGCTGTCTCAATGATCACAGGATTAGTTTACATTCTTTACTGAGGATTTACATACAGAATGTGGTTTTGAACTTGTGTGTGGGGGTGTGTGTGCAGAATGGGGGCAGTGGTATCTTTTTTGCCTTTCTTGCTTTTTTTGCCATCCACACAACTTCAGCAGATGGAAGGTGCAAGAGAAGTCAAAGTTTTTTTTTTTATTCTTTTGCTGTCTTCCTACAGATTTTGAATGAATTGCATTTTCCTTTCTGCTTTCTTTTGTCTTTAACTGTTGGTTAAGGTTCTAGTCTAGGTACAGATTGCCACTGTAATCATCAGAGCTGAGGGGTTGGCATGGAGGGGACAGAAGATTGAAAGACCCATATTGAAGGCCCACATTTAGGAGCCTTATTCCCTTTATTTTTATTAATTTTTTAGGTGTAGATGGACATAATAGCTTTATTTATTTTTATGTGGTGCTGAGGATGGAACCCAGTGCCTCACACTTGTGAGGCAAGTGCTCCACCACTGACCTACAGCCTCAGCCACCTTATTCCCTTTTTAATAGCACGTGTAAGGAAAGTATGGCATTTTTTTTTTTTTTTTTTTTTTTTGCTGGGGGCCAGGGATGGGCTAGAAGAGACTCTTATCAGATAGCCCTATGTCTCCTTGTTTGAGGACTTGCTCTGATCCTCATTTGGAATTTTATTGTGCCATCATTTTTCATTAATGGAGTCTTTTTTGGATGCTGTGCACTTGGGGACAGGGGTTGGAGGTTACAGACCTAAAAGACATGAAGTATCACACAAGTAGTCACAAAATTGGGCAAGTCTTTCTTCCTTTGCCTTGGAGTGGGTATAGAGATGCTAGTAGCTGCAGAACCTACAGCTGAATGCCATCAAGGATAATATTGTAGTGGGCCAAAGTGTGACAAGCTGTATGAAGAACCTCACGGGAATAGGCCTGTGTTAACTGTGCCAGGTCACTGAATTGGAGGTGACTTCTGTGGACTGTGGGCCTGCTTATTTGTTGGCAGCCTCAGATCACTGAGTTTTACTATCAGGCAGTTTTTCTGAGTGTTTCAGACTTGACTGTGATAAATTCTAATGTCCTTCAAAAGATGAATTTGTTATTCTTTTTTCTTTCATTCTTTATCTTTTATGGACATGATAAACACTTTTTGATTAACAGTACAAGTTTTAAAGCCCTCATGTGCAGCTATAATTAGTTCATGGTGATATAGAGATAGCTCTTCTGAGATTTTGATTTCCAGTTCTAATTAAGCATTTGATTGTTTCCTTGATGTAGGGGTAAATTGATGTAGGAGGGTGCAGTGTCGCACACTTGTAATCCCAGCAACTTGGAAGACTGAGGCAAGAGGAATTGCAAAATCAAAATAAAAAATAAAAAGCCTGGGGATTAACTGGGCACAGTGGTGCACACCTTTAATCCCAGCAATTTAGGAGGCTGAGGCAGGAGAATTGAAAGTTCATAGCCAGCCTCAGCAGCTTAGCGAGGCCCTAAGCAATTTTGTGAGACTGTGTTTCAAAATAAAAAATGGGGCTGGGGATGTGGCTTAGTGGAGGACACACTATTCAATCCTTAGTGCTACCAAAAAAAAAAAAAAAAGGTAAATTGACATTAAAAAGTAGCTATGGCTATTTTGGGTAACCAGCAATAATAAAGCATATAGAATACATGTTGTATTTTAAGTAAAGGCATATGTTTACATTTTTGACTTATTTATAAACCAGTGAGATATTTGTTTTATGACCAAGTGTAAGATCTTCTGGAACACAGAAACCCCTAACCCTCACCTTGTCTAAAAAGTTGACTAGAACAGTGTTAAGTAACTTGTCATTCAGCCTGGCAAATGCTAGGTTAGCTGATAAGCTCTGTCGGTATGGGGATCACGTTGTCTGCATTTTTCTAATTTGGGATTGGGCATGTAATATGGGCTCAGTAAATTCTGAAAGAGTGATGGAAAAAAGTTACATTTGTCTATTGTCTCATAATGTAATAATTATTGTCATACCTTTCGAAAAAAACTATTTCTTTACGGTGGGAATGTGTATTTAAGCTTTGTAAAAAGACTGGCTTGTTTAAATTTCAGCTGCTGCATTTTTCCTCACCTATGAATATGTGAAATGGTGTTTGTACACTGATTCATCTTCGTATTTGATGCCTGTGAAGCACATGTTGGCTGCCTCTGCTGGAGAAGTGGTGAGTTGCAAGTTAGTATGTGATAGACTTCAGAAATATAAATCATGCATACTTTTTTTTGGTACAGATTTCTTTTTTTAAAATTTATTTTCAAATGATACATGAAAATGCAAAAGTTGTGCCTGTTTAGGGGATACCATGTAACATTTCAATATATGTATATGCTGTCTAATGTTTAAATACTTCTTGACATTTTTAATTTGTTTATGGTGGTATTTATTTCTCTTAAATAATTTTTTTTTTTAAATTATGAAAGGAAGAGCTGGGGTTGTGGCTCAGTGGTAGAGCACTTGCCTGGCATGCGTGAGGCACTGGGTTCGATCCTCAGCACTACATAAAAATAAAAATGAAGGTATTGTGTCCACCTACAACTAAAAATTATAAATATTTTTAAAAAATAAAATAAAATTATGAAAGGCATAAATCACAATAAATGTAGGTGAATCATACATGTCAGTTAAAAGATAGTCTTGAGGATGAAATAAAAATTCAGCTGTTCTAAAACGAGAGAGAGTTCTAAAACAATGACACACAAAACATTAAATGAAAGAAATGGAAGAACCCTTTCACCTGTAGGTTGTGTTGGTTTTGTATTATGTCAGCATAACTGAGTTGGAACTGTTTTTCCCAAAATTCCTAGTTATGGGTCAGGTCAGCCACAGAGGAATTTGCAGAAGGTTCGTAAGGGAAGTTAAGCAGCAGCTGCATTTATGCCCAGAAGGTGGGCTTAGGGTTGGGCACCGTTGCAGCATCTCTCTGTCCCTGATCTCTGCTGTCTTGTCCTCTGGCTAACAGTTCTCCAGTTCTCATCTTTCCCTGCAGCTTCTCCAGATTGTGGGTCAAGTGTCTGAGCCCTGCAGGGCAGGATGCTAGCTTAAATTTAGTTTATCTCATAGGTTAGTGAGAAATAGATGGGAATTACGATTTGTTTTTTTTTTTTCCTCACTTTACTAAATTTAGGGAATACTGATGAAATAGAGTTGTGTTATGTTAATACTGGGCAAAAAGAATTTAAGGCACCAGAGAGTCTAGAACATAATGACTCAAGGAACAATTCTGAGAGATGTAACAAGTCTGAACTATATGAATAACATAGTCCAGAACATATGAAGCAAAACCAGACAAGATGATAAGAAAAATAAACAGCAGTATAGTCTTACTTGGAGATAGTCACATCTCTGAAAGCATTCAGACTAGGCAGATGTAAACTTACTCAGGATGTAGAAGATGTGAACAACACAATGAATTGGTCTAATGGATTTATATAGGACTTCACCTCAACAGTTACGAAATACGTATTTCAAGCATACTTGGAAGGTTAACAAAAATGGACACCCCATTCCACAGGCGAGCTTCAACAAGTACAGTAGAGACAATGTTGTACATATGGTTTGACAACCGACTATAATGAAAACAAATGCCAGGTTGTCATTACCATGAGTTTAGAAAACAAACCCTTTTGTAAATAATTCATGAGATAAAGAAAAACTCATAATGTGAATGGAAAAGTGTCTAATACCTAAAGTGTACACAGTTATGGTTTAAAATAGACAAACCAGGTCTGGGTGGCGGCTCAGTGGTAGAGTGCTTGCCTAGCATGTGTGGGGCACTGAGTTCGATTCTCAGCACTGCATGTTAATAAACAAAGTCCACTGACAACTAAAAAATAAAAAATAAAAAAAATAAAATAGACAAACCAAATCTAATTCAGAGGAGCACTAATAAAAACCAAACTTTCTTTACTCTTCTCATTAATATACCTTTCTCTCTGTCCTTTCTCCCCAATATAAGGGAGAATTTCTCCCTATTTTCTACTAACATGATTTTTGTTAGCTAGAAATTGTCTATTCTCTACTAGTGTTATTTTTTCCCCCTTATTTCCTCCTTTTTTTTTTTTTTAATTGATTTTGGTCATACCAGTAGAAGTGCTCTACCACTGAGTTACATCCCCAGACCTTTAAAATTTTTTTAAAATTTTGGGACAGGCTGTCACTAAATTACTCAGGCTAGCCTCAAATTTACAATTCTCCTCCCTCAGCCTCCAAGTAGTTGGAATTATAGGCCTGGGTAACCACTTCTGGCCTGCAGCATTGTGATAGGCAGGGTGTGAACAGGAATAGACCACAAAGTAAAGGAAAGGGTCCTTAATTGAACACCACCTTTTTTCCTCATAATGATATATGTTTACATTAGAAAACTTGGAAAATGAATCAGCAAATAATATGTAACATTTACATAAAAACAATATATATGTATAAAACAATTGCAATATATTATGGTTTTGTTTTCTATGCACTTTTTCTGCCTTAGCAAATTTGACTGAGAATCTAAATTGTTTTGTAATCTGCTATTCTTTGCTTACAAATATGGTAAATTAGGGGTAAGAAAAAGGGAGATCTTAACAGAAAAATAAAATAAATACTAACTTTAAGAAGATAGTTTTAGCCAGGTGCAGTGGTGCATGTCTGTAATCCTAGCCCCTGGGGAGGCTGAGGCAGGAGGATCAAGGCTAGCCTCAGCAACTTCGTGAGGCCCTAAGCAACTCAGTGAACCTTGTCTCTAAATAAAATGCCAAATAGGGCTGGGGATGTGGCTCTGAGATCAATCCTTGGTACCAAAAAAAAAAAAAAAAAGATAATTTCAAAAACAGCTTTATCGAGATATAATTTATACATCACACAATTCATTCAAAGTACACAATTTAGTGGTTTTTCGTATGTTCGTAGGGATGTACCATCACCATGAGAGTCAATTTTCAAACATTTTTATCACCCCCAAAAGAAAACCAGTGTCTAGTATTAGTCATTCTGTGTTGTTCTCCAGGTCCTGCCCTCCAGACGGCCACTGGGCTACTTTTTGTCTGCATGGCTTGGTCTGTTTTAGACATTTCATATAAATGCAATCCTGTAACTTGTCTTTTGAGATTTTTTTTTTCCTATTAAAGTAGTTTTCCAGATTCATCCATGTTGTAGCATATATCAGTACTTCATTTCCTTTTTTGCCAGATATTTCATTGCATGGATTTTTAAATCTTACTTATCCGCTCATCAGTTGATGAACATTTGGGTTATTTGCAATTTGGGGCCATTATGAATAATATAGTTATCAATGTTCATGTACAACTTTTTGTGTGGACATATGTTTTTATTTGTCTTGGTATATAATTAGAATTATGGCCAGATGGTAACTTTAACCTTTTCGGGAGTTGACCAGACTGTTTTGTAAAGTGACCTCCATTTTATATTTTATATTCTCATCAGCAACAGTGAGGTTTCCATTGTTATCTGTCTTTAATTATAGCTATCTAGTAACTATTCATTAGTATCTTATTGTGATTTTTATTTGCATTTTCCTAATGGCTAACAATTTTTTTTTTTTTAAAGAGAGAGAGAGAGAATTTTTCAATATTTTTTAGTTTTCGGTGGACACAACATCTTTCTTTGTATGTGGTGCTGAGAATCGAACCCGGGCCGCATGCATGCCAGGTGAGCGTGCTACCACTTGAGCCACATCCCCAGCCCAATGGCTAACAATTTTGAGAATTTTTTCTTTTTTAATTTTATTTTTTAGTTATAGATGGACACAGTACCTTTATTTTATTTTATTTATTTTTATGTGGTGCTGAGGATCAAACCCAGTGCCTCAAGTGTTAGGCAAGTGCTCTACCACTGAGCCACAACCCCAGCCCCTTGAACATTTCTTGTATGCTTGGAGAACTGCTTATTCAGATCTCTACTTCTTTTAAATTGTAGGTTTTTTTTTTTTTTTTTTTTTTGTGTGTGTGTGTGGGTGTGTTGTTGTTATCAAGTTATAGTTCTTCATGTATTCTAGACACAAGTCTCTTATCAGAGGTATGGTTTACAAAATTTTTCTCCCATTTTATTTATTGTCTTTCTACTTTCTTAATAGTGTGCTCTGAAGCACAAGTCTTTAATATTTTTTTTAGTTCTTGATGGGCTTTTTATTTTATTAATTTATCTGTATGTGGTGCTGAGAATCGAACCCAGTGCCTCACACATGCAAGGCAAGCACTCCACCACTGAGCCACAACCCCAGCCCCAAGTTTTTAATTTTGATGATGTCCATTGTATGTTAATGTTGTTTGTGATTTTGGTGTCATATCTAAGAAATTTTGCCTGATCGAAAGTGATGAAGATAATGCACTCGTGCTTTATTGTAAGAGTTTTATAGTTTTATGTCTTTATAGTTTTCTGTTTTGAGTTAATTTTTGTATGTGGTAGAAGAAGTGCTCTAACTTTATTCTTTTGCTTGTGAATATCTACTTGTCCTACCTGTATCTTTTTTGAAAAGGCTGTTTTACCCCACCCCCACTCCTACATAGAATGACCTTGGCACTCACATCAAAAATGAATTGAGGCGGGATGTAGTGGCACATGCCTGAAATCTAGCAACTTGGAAGGCTAAGGTAGGAGGATCACAAGTTTGAGGCCAGCGTAGTAAGTTTAGCAAGATCTTGGCTCAAAAAACAAAATAGGAGCCTGGTTCGGTAGTATACACCTATAATATCAATGGTTCGGAAGGCTGAGGCAGGAGGATAGCAGGTTCAAAACCAGCCTCAGCAAAAGCAACTCAGTGAGACCCTGTCTCCAAACAAAATACAAAAAATGCAAAATAGGGCTAAGGATGTGGCTCAGTGGTCGAGTGTCCCCGAGTTCAATCCCTGGTACTGCAAAAAAACAAAAACAAAAACAAAAAGCAAAATAGGGCTGGGGATGTAGCTCAGTGGCAGAGCACTTACCTAATATGTACAATCCCCAATTCCTAGTACCAGCCCCCCAACCTTGCAAAAGAAGAATTCTGAATTCTCAGTTCTATTCCATCTCCGTATGTCTGTCTTTACACCAGTACCATGTCATCTTGACTACGTAAGTAAGCATAGAAATCAACACGAGTTCTTCATCTCTGTTCTTTTCAGTATTATTAGTATTCTTTGGAGGGGGGAACTTTGTCCATGTGAATTTTAGAAGCAAACATGGTAGAATTCTGAGAGGCATTACTTTGAATCTGTAAGTTAGTTTGGGGAATATTGCTATCTTGAACAGTGTTAAGTTTTTCAATCTATATATGTGTTTGTCTTTCCAGTTTCTTTCAACACTGTTTAGTACTTTTTTTTTTTTTCTTTTGAGAGAGAGAGAGAAAGAGAGAGAATTTTAATATTTATTTTTAGTTTTCGGCGGACACAACATCTTTATTTGTATGTGGTGCTGAGGGTCGAACCCAGGCCGCACGCATGCCAGGTGAGTGTGCTACCGCTTGAGCCACATCCCCAGCCCACTGTTTAATACTTTTTAAGTTTTGTACTTTTGTTAGCTTATACATAAATAATATATTTAAAAAAATATTTATTTTTTAGTTGTAGGTGGATAATACCTTTATTTTATTTTTATGTGGTGCTGAGTGTTGAACCCAGTGCCTCATGCATGCTAGGGGAGTGCTGTACCTCAGAACCATAACCCCACCCCCAATAATATATTTTTAATGCTGTTATATGTATTTTTTCTTAATTTTGTTTAAAATTAATTTGTTCTACCATATATACAATAATTTTTTTGTATATTGATCTTACATCCTGTAGCCTTGCTAAACTAAAATATAATTTTTTTTTCTTTTTTTTTTTTTTTTTTACTGGATCCTTTAGGATCTTCTTTCTATTCCTCTTCCCTTCATTCTCTTCCTCCTTCTCCATCAAAGCCAGGGCCCTATGCATACTAGGCATGTGATCAACCACTGAGCTATATCACCAACCCTAGTGTTTTCTATGTACAAAATTATACCTATAAATAGAGATATTTTTCTTTCTCCCTTTCTGATCTTTATACTTTGACTGTTTTTCTTTCCTCCATCTTTTTGGCACAATTGCCTTGGTTGGAGACCCCAGTACAATTCCAGATAGAAGTGGTAAGAGCAGATATCTTTGTCTTGTTTAAGATTCTTGGAGAGAAACATTTATTCTTTCAACTGTAAGTTGTAAATTTTTCATTGATGCCCTTTATGAGGTTCTGGAAGGTACCTTCTGTTCCTGGTTTGTTCAGTGATTTATTTACTTTCGCTTCTTTCGCATTGGGGATTAAACCCAGGAGCACTTAACCATTGAACCACATCCCCAACCCTTTTTAAAAAAAAATTTTTTTTATACTTGTAGATGGACAGCATCCCTTTATTTAATTTAATTAATTTATTTTTTTATGTGGTGCTAAGGATCGAACCCAGTGTTTCACATATGCTAGGCAAGCACTCTGCTACTGAGCTGCAGCCCCAGCCCCCAGCCCTTTTTAAAGTTTTTATTTTGAGGCAGGGTCTTGCTTGCTAAGTTGCTTACGACCTCACTAAGTTACTGAGGCTGGCTCAAACCAGTGATCCTCCTGCCTCAGCCTCCTAAATCTGTGGGATTACAGGCATGAGCCACCATGCCCAGCAGTTTATTTACTTTTTATTTATGAAGGCGTGTTGAATTTTGTTGGATGCTATTTCTGCATCTCTAAGATGTTTGTGTGTTTTTGTTCTTTATTTTGTTGTGTCACACTGAGAGATTTTCACATGTTGAAAGCACCATTTTATTTCTGGGATAAATTTCACTGGTCTTGATATACAATGGTTTTCATTTATTTTTAGATTTGGTTTGCTATTATTTTGTGGAGGACTTTTGCTTATTTATAAGAAGATGTTGGTTTGTGATTTTCTTTTTTTTGTGATTTTTTTTTTGCTGGTTTGGTATTCAGATAATACTGGCCTCACAGATAATTTTTTTTACAAAAAAAAATTTTAGGAGCTAGGATTGTAGTTCTTCGGTAGAACACTTTCCTAGCCTGTGTGAGGCCTGGGGTTTGATCCCAGCACTGGAGATGGAGGAGGGACGAAAGGAAGACAAAGAGGAAGAAGAGAAGTTGATTTCTAGAAATGTAGTGAAATTATGCCATTTTGATCAATGAAAATACATCAGGTTATATATGGAAATCCAGGGAAAATGGAATTATGGAACAAATAGTCTCAGTTCTAGAATAAAGGAATTATTTTCTTATTCCTGTGATAATTTGAACTGTTGAGGCTGTGGCAAGTCATAGGGAAGAAGAATGATCTCTAATCCATTTTGGTATTTTTGCATTTCATATTCTTTTATATATCTATCTGGCCATAAAATTTTATACTTTCCCATTATTTTGAAATAAATTTTTTGATCTAAGAAATCAGTTCCTTGAAAAACAGATTGAAAGAAAAATTAGTCTGATTGATATTATAACTAGTGAGTTTTTTTTTTTAATAAGATTTCTTTTGATATTGGTTTAAAAATGATTTTGCTGAGCCGAAGTTCAACTCTGGATTCTGAAGTAACAAAGTCTCTACCCTGGGACTGATGATACAGTAATTTTTGAATACAGCATAAAGTAGTTCCTCTCATAAGTCATAGACACTTTTGGAATCTAATGAAACCTGTGGCTGTTTTGCGTTCCATTTCTAGGGACTTTCATTCCCTGTATGCATGGACCCAAGGTCAAAACTCCAGTGCTAGAATTCTACCTGAAAACTTGCTTAACCTTTATTGTAAAAGCAAAAGCTGGCCTGGGTTGTCGCTTAGTTGTAGAGTGCTCGCCTCACAGGTGTGAGACCCTGGATTCAATCCTCAGCACCACATTAAAAAATAAACAAAATAAAGATATTGTGTCCATGTATAACTAAAAAAATATTTAAAAAAAAGCAAAAGCAACTTATACTTGATTTAAATAAATCTTTTAACCTTTTGTCTTAGGCTTATTTTGGTGAATATGTTCTTATTCTAGAGTCTTATTACATGTGGTTTATTTTGAGTCTTTTACTAAAGTCTCAAATGGTGTGTCTCTTGAGTTGTGGAAATTCTGTCCTTATAGCAACTTTTATTTTAGTGTTCTTTCCTTCCTTTCTCCCTTGCTCCCTCCCTCCTTCCTTCCTTCCTGGTCCTGGGGATTGCAGGGCCTCAAGCTTGGTAAGCACGCTTTTCATCACTGAGCGCGCTCTTGGTCCCTGTCTATCTGTATTTTGTAATTGCATGTTAAATTTATTAGCTTCAAATATAATTCTATAAGTTCTATATTTAGATTACGTTTTCAAATATGTTGTTGAAAGCAAGTGGCGGGCTGGGGATGTGGTTCAAGCGGTAGCACACTCACCTGGCATGCGTGCGGCCCCGGTTCGATCCTCAGCACCACATACCAACAAAGATGTTGTGTCCGCTGAGAACTAAAAAAAAATAAATATTAAAAAAAAATATTCTCTCTCTCTTTAAAAAAAAAAAAAAAGAAAGCAAGTGGCAAATAAAGAATTTGTCCATTCTGTTTCACATGAGATCATTTTACACGAAAACTAGTTTGCCATGTTGAAGGACAGGCTTTCTTCTTCAATTTATAAACCTTCTGACCCTTAAACCTACTAAGAAAATATAAAGTGATACAATAGCTTAGGATAGATAGTATTTGTTAGATTGTTCATGTTAATGACATAGCTCTTCATTTTTAGAAAATATTGTATATTCTGATGTTTCTAATACCTATAATTAATATTTTTAAGAATTGAAGCTTTTTAAATGGAATCATGTTCTTGTGTGAACTGTTGAGCATAAGGGGTGGGGAAGGTAGACTTTAGAATTAGGAAATAAGTATCCATAAGATTGGAGATAACACAGTTCTAGAATGTTCTTATTGTTGTTTCTCATAGGGATTCCACAGTCCCTTAGGTGATAAGACCTAATGTCAAACACCTGTTTATAGTTTCCATGATTTTTGGAGAAGCTTAAGAGGAAGATTGATCAGCAAGTGGGTCCATGGATTTAGGACATCACACATGAAACATTTCTTGATACTGATTTTTAATTGATTTTAAATTCAGGTACAGTTTATTATGTTGAAAAGTTTGCCAGATTTATAAAGTTTGTGGAAACGTTGGTTCTGATGCTCTGATAAACTTGGACATTCTTTTAAGAATTTCCTGATACTGTTCAGAATTAGTTTTCCCCATAAACACTAGAGAAATAGACATACCCGCTCCTGTCTAGGTAACTTGTTTCAGTTTCATAGAACATAAATTTTGGTTTCACATTCATGCAAAAGCCATTTCTAAAAATAGCAGAATGAAACAGGAGAATTAGAGGAGGTAAATTTTTAAGTGTAAAGTAAAAAGGAATCAAAACCAAAAACATTTTTAGCTGTCAGTGGTCAGAAAGGGATAGAAACCCAGACAGTAAGAAATAGTTTAGCTATTATTCTTCAGCACATTTGCTTTGATATAAACTTGTTATGTTAGAGATTCCTTAGAAATGATACCATATTTTGTTGGTGTCGGGTCTGTTTGTTTTAGTGATTATGAAAGCACCGTGGAAACAAAAAAAAATACTGCCAAAATAACAACCATTCCCTGTAGCAGCAGCTTGATTAAATCTTAATGATGAATCAATACAACTATAATTACAGCCTTCTATCTTATGCTTGTAAATTTGGAATATAGTAAATTGATCAAATGAAATTTAATATGTTACTACAGCAAGAAAAATCCTGCCATTTTTATTATAAAGTTTGCTGTACCAAATCTCTAAATCCCTACCTCATTTACTTTGCAGATCAGTTTCCAACACACATAGAACAAGCCCTGTGAGAAGTAGAATCTATAATTAAGTCCAAGGTCGGGGCAGGTTTACTTTAATAGGATGGATACTGTAACATTAAAACGGTAGTGATTCCCCCCCCCCTCCCGGGGGTCCTGGGGTGTGAACCCAGGGGTTCTCTACCACTAAGCTGCCTCCTTAGCCCTTTTTATTTTTCTTTTGATATAGGGTTTCACTGAGTTGCCCAGGCTGGCCTTGCATTTGTGATCCTCCTGCCTCAGCTTTCATCTTTTTTTTCAGTCCCTGGGATGACAGCTGTGTGCCACCACACCTGTGGTAGTCATTTTTCTTTTTTTTTCTTACAGGTTTTCAGATTTGACTTTTCTTGTGTCTTTTCCTCCTTGTACCTTAGCTTATGCTATTTTCAGAAACAAAAGAACCTTGGAAGTTTTTTGCAGCTAAAATTGTGTGTTTAGTATCTGAGTATAGATGACACAGATCCTTACACACAGGTGCTGTTAGATTGTCCTCTCCAAATGACCTTCAGTTCCATTCTCACTAGAGATAAGAAAAGTACGGAATGGTTTGTAAAAGCCTTTTCTGATAGCTTCTTATAGTACTTCTCCAAGTGTGGGCCAGGGAGCAGAAGATGTGTAGATCTGGGTTTAGTGTTTATTATAACCTGCCCTGGTGTTTTCTTCAAGGCCCGTGGTGCGTAGAGTTCTATAGCTGGAGGCTCCTGTGGCAAGGTAACTAACAAGGCCAGTGGACGTGCTTTGTGCTGCAGGCCACCAGGGGTCTTACTGGATACCAGATGAGGGAAAGCCTTCCCAGCAGTGTGGCTGTTTACAGGATTAGGTTCATTAACGATATGAGGTTTGTTAGCCACAGACACATTCTAGTTATTGTGTCTTCAGTAGTGGGAATTTAAGCTTTTTCATTTATGCTGTTAATATCTCATTTTAAAATGAATATGTAAATATCTTCACGATGCTTACTGACTGTTTTTTTTTTAAACATCATTTTTTATGGTTGTTTTTAATTTTTTATGTGGTGATGGGGTTTGAACTCAGGGCCTCATGCCTATGGCAGGTGCTTTACAGCTGTGACCAAAAGTCTTGACAAGAACAATTTTAGAGGACAAAAAGTTTATTTGGGGGCATGTGGTTTCAGAGATCTCAATTCACAGAAGGCTGGCTCCATTCTTTGGGGCTGGAGGTGAAGCAGGACATCATGGAGGAAGAGTGTGGTGGAGGGAAGCAGAGAGAGACTCCACCCTCCAGAGACAAATAGAAATCCCATATTCCTGTTTCTGATGAACCACTTCTTCCAGACACACCCACTTGCCTCCATTTACCACCCAGTTAATCCCTGTCAGAGGATTAATCCACTGATTGGGTTAAGGCTCTCATAACCCAATCATTGTACCTCTAAACCTTGCATTGTCTCCCACGTGAGCTCTTGGGGGCTGCCTAATATCTAAACCATAATACTGACCTCTTCTAAGAAGAACCACTAAGAATTCCAAGTTCCAGCTCAGCCTGGACAACTTAGTGAGACCCTGTCTCAAAACAAAGTATTTTAGAAAAATGATTGGAGTTGTAGCTTAGTGATAAAGTACCCCTGGGTTCAATTTCCAGTACTGAAAGCAAAAAGCAAAAACAAACTCCTACAACTAAAAACTTTCGAAGTGTGGCCTGTCTTTTGAATTAATCATGATGAATATTCACAAATTAATACAGGTTAACTCCCACTTGGAATTTTAATATTTTGCTAAACCCTGTGCGGCTGTATAATTTAGTCATAGGGGACTGTGTGAGTAGAAATCAGGTGGCTTCCCTGGGCCCCAGGAAAGTGCACTTATCGGATCAGAAGGAAGCTCACAATAATGCAGCAGATAGAAATGCTCGTACATTAAGATGAACAGAGGTAGAATTGTTTGGGTATTCAGGAAAGGCCTCAAGGGTAGTTAATCTTTGAGCCACAATTAATTTAACTGGTTTATTTTGAAAATAAGTTCTGTTTTCTATATGGTGTTATAACATGCTGTAATGATTGCAGTAGTGAAGCAAATTAACATTTCCATCACTTCATATAGTTACTTTTTTGTTTTTTTTCAGTAAGAGCCTCTAAAAATCTCATACAGCAGGTACCTCAACTACAGTCCAATTCCGTTAGTTGACATTTGGGAGTGTGCTGGTTTGTTAGGTGGGCTGGTGGGAGAGGGGTCTTGGAGTCCCAAGAAGCCCCTGGTAACCACTTGCAGTTTCCTGGTGGTTGAGTGTGGGTGTGACTGGGTCATCCTGAGGTGAGCAGCTGGAGGACCTTGCCTGCCACCGTGAGGATTCTGGCTTTCACTCTTGAGGGCCCACAGAGTGGGCGACAGGGATCAGGCTTGATGTTTAGGTCTAGCAGCTGTGTTGGGAGAGTGATAGGGTCATCTCCAGGGAAGATCCCCAGCACCGGAGAAGAGGATGAAGAGGAGAAAGTGGATTCAGGAAGAGGTGAAGAGGGAGAATAGGCAGAGGGGTGGTAGCTCTTTCGGACGCCCTTGTGGGTGCTGACTTTCCAGCCGACTCTACTGAGTTGCATTTAGTAAGCACTCCCCACCTGTCCACTGTTCAGCCACCTGTGGCTCAGAACACATGCAGAAAAGAGAGGAGGAGGACTGGGAGGGGGGGAAGGCTCTGGGTGATGCTGCATGTGAATGGCAGTTGTGGTGCACCCCTGAATGGGCTGGAGGATCCCTGATGTACATAATAAAGGGACACCTGCCTCCAGTTTCTTTCTGACTTCCTTTTCTTCACACTGCAGACTTTCCATCTCTCAGATTCTCTTTTCCTTTCCTAATACGGTATGCAGCCTTAGTATTGATTCATGATCTCCGACAGTTTATTTCATTGATTATGATATTTAGTTAGTAGACAATAAGGAAGGGGAGTTATGTGTTAGCTTTTTAAGAGCAATTTCAATTGCTGGAACCCAGTTAAACTAAGTTCTACTTTATAGAAAAAACAACCTGATTTTCATAGAGGATGATGAAGCTGAAGAAACTATTTTAAGTCATGAATGTATTTGATCAGTTATTGTTCTAAATGAAAAATTGAATCCTCTCAAAGGGCCAAATAATGAAAAGAAGTTAGGAAATTGTGAATCTGAACTTTGTTAATGAAAACTTTTATTTTGTGAAATACTGATTTAAGATTTCTTGGTAACACAGTTTCCTTTGATTTATTCAAAATATGATCGACTCTTGTTTATCTAGCCTTGAGAGATGCTAAGAAATGGGGTAAGAAAGTTTGGATCCCTGTTTTTGAGGAGCATATAAATAAATAATAAGTTGCATCCATTCATTGAATAGCCAAGGACTGTTTGGAGGGCCTCTGTAAGGAGAGGGCCTGGTGTGGACCATGGGCTATGAGTTCACCCAGATCCAGATCAGAACCGTGACTTGTCCTCGTGTTTGCCTGGTGTCTGTTTGCCATTTACTTCACTGAGCTGCTGTTTCCTCATCTTGAAAAACAGGGTTAATGCTGCCCAATCACAGCTCCTCTGGAATGAAATGGTGTAACACTGCATGGTGCTCAGCCTACCACCTGACATACAAAGTGGATAATAAATGCTGATTCTTAGTCCCATGTCATACAGATTGCTGTGTGGCACATTTTTAGACTTCTATAGTTTTGTAAGGCAAACCAGCTCAGAAGGTGAAGAAAGTCAAGTTCAAAAAAAGTTCAGTGACTTGCTCAAGGTTTCCTAGGTTAGACCAATATTTCTCTTGTGTTGTCAGGAGCTCCTCTATATAGACTTCTGCTTTTTATGTCATATATAAGAAATAACAAAAGTAGAGATGAAAAAGTGTTTTCCTTGGGTAACATTAAGAATTCAGATCGGGGCTGGGGATGTGGCTCAAGCGGTAATGTGCCTGCCTGGCGTGCGCGGGGCACTGGGTTCGATCCTCAGCACCACATAAAAATAAAAAATAAAGATGTTGGGTCCACCAAAAACTGAGAAATAAATATTAAAAAATTAAAAAAAACAATTCAGATCACTTTGGGTTTCTTAAAATAATAAAAGGTCAGGTTCTAAAAGTTTCCACTGGGGCTGGGCACGGTGGTGCATGCCTGTGATCCCAGTGGCTCGGGGAGGCTGAGGCAGGAGGATCACAGGTTTGAAGCCAGCCTTGGCAACTTAGCAAGCTGTATGCAACTGAGAGACCCTGTCTCAAAAATATATAATAAAAAGGGCTAGGGATGTGGCTTAGTGGTTAAGTGCCCTTGGGCTCAATCCCTGGTACCAAATAAAATAAAATTTCCTATTGAGTTACTGTGGTAGGCAAAATGATGGTCCATGAAAGATGTCCTAGTCCATGAAACCCGAGAATGGCTTACCTCAAGGGGAAAAAGGACTTTTCAGATACAACTAAGGATCTTGAGAAGCAGTTCTTGGATTATCCACGTGAACTCAGTGTGATCAGAGGGGGATCTGTATTCCAAAGTGAGAGCAGGAGGGACAGAGAAAGACTAGATGTTAAGCTGCATCTTGAAGGTGGAGGAGGGGGCCCAAAGGAGAGCATTCAAGTGGCTCCTTGTAACCTGCAGAAGGCATGCTGCCCACCACCGTGATTTTAGCTCAGGAAGAACTGTTTTGCAGGTTACCCAAACCTACCATTACCACTAAGAACGTGGTAGTTTGTTACAGCAACAATAGGAAGCTAATCCAGTTACCATTATAGTCTCCTCCCCTTTCAGTTTTGTTTATTGGTAGAAATCTCTAAATTTGTTTCTGAAGCTTTTGTCATCTCCCATGAAGTCATGTCTAGTTTATGGAAATGTTCAAAAGAGAAGGAGCCATTTAAGTGCATTGTGTCCAGTTCTGTGAACAGCTTTTAAACACGTGGCCTAAAAGTCAATATAATTGTTTTCATTGAGAAGACTGTTGGTCTATGTAGTCTGGATTATCCAGGGAGGGTGGTAGTAGTTTTGTCAGGCCAGAGGAGAAGGCTTCTTACAGAGATTTTCATTTTCTTACAATCCTATTGGCTGTTGTGTAGGTGGAAAGAGTCTGATAAGGAAGAAATATAATCTTATGCCTCAGTGAAAGTGGATAAAATTTAAACCTGAGATTGTGACTCAGTGGTAGAGCACTTGCCTAGAATGTGTGAGACCCTGGGTTTAATTCTCAGAACAACATATAAATATATGAATAAAATAAAGGTCCTTCAGTGTCTAAAAAAAATGCGGTTGGGATTTGCTCTTTGGTTTACCAACAGCTGCAATTCCATATGCAGCCAGAAGATGGCAGACTTGACACACAGATGAAGGTTTTTCATTTTAAATGGAGGTATAGAAAGATATGTTAGGTATTCTTAATTGGAAGCCTGATTTCTAAAGAGAATTTTGGGAATTACAGAAAGAATGTGTAATAAAATACATGTCTGCGTTCAAAAATTTCAGTATTCTGAGTTGTCTCCCTCATAATCATCACCTCGTTTTAATTTGCCATGTTATATTTGCTCTGCAGAGTCCAGCATGGATTTGACTTTGTGATTAAATTTTGATTGGCTTTATATAGCATCGTATTAAGTTTCTGTTGACTTTTTAGTAGAGTTTCCAGTTGAAATATGAAGCTTTTGCTGATATTAAACCAAAGTTTGTTGGATATGTGTGAATCTGATATTCCTTTACCAAAAAATAATTCTGGAGATGGTAAAGAAAATATTTATATTTCACCCTTGCTTCATGAGCCAGATAGCTCTTTGACTTTTAGTAATTTCTGTTATTTCAGGTTTATGCATATGCAAAGAGTTGACATAATTAATTTCTAATATCAGAGAAATATTTATAGGTTGTGGATTGAGTTTCTCATAGAAAAGTCTTAAATCAGCTTTTTTTTTGTGTGTGTGTGTGATCTTTATTGAAATAATTGGGGAAAAGATATAGTGTTACTGTAAGGTAGCATTTTTAGACTTAGAGGACCTAGAGGACAGAAATGAGATTGTAAAGTGCTGATAGCTAATGTGCTGGAGATGTGGACCTTGGCTGTAGCTGATGAAAGACCAAGAAAGTGTACTGCATCCAACTCTTACTCTTCCTTCATTTTACCTATTGTGATGCTGAAGTTCACTGTAATTTATCCACTTACAAATGCTTAAATCTCTGTGCTACTTTCAGAAAAGTTTTTATTTGTGTCAGATAAATAAAGCAGCATCAGTATTGTCAGTATTTAATTCAATTTTAACCTGAGGTTTATAATATTGTGTATGCTAATTGAATGAACCCAGCATTGCATTTTAATGTTGACAAAAGTTTGGGGCATGTATTTTCTTTATGGAAAACCTTAGTTGTCTTTTGATAAAACTTTAACCTCCAAGACATTGGATTTTACTGAAAATGCCACCATTCCTGTATCATGGATTTATCCTGAACTCCATGTATATGAGGAAGGAGTGCTGTACGGAATGGATTTACAAGAGCCCCATGGATTACTTTATCTGTATTTCCTTTCATAGAACTACAATACTGTAGCAAGTTGTAGCAGTGAAATACTCTGGTATCTGGATTCAAGTCTAAGATCAGAGTTAGTAGAAAACCATACTTAAAAGGCACAGAGGTACTAGAGGAAGTGGCTGTAAGTATTCCTGTGTAGCTCTGCTCCTAGGCCAAAATGCTGCTCCACAGAAGTCAGCAGGCCCCTCTGGTGCTTTGTACCCCTTCAGTTATTTCAATTACTTTTTATCTGAGAACATTTTCAGAGTTTTTCTTCTGCTTCTGTATTTTAAAGAAATGAAAACATGAAGGGTTGTGAAGTGTGAAGCTCCATAAACATTTATGCCAAGCCTCGAAAGTATACAGTTTCTATTTTCTTGACATATTGGGGTCATATTTCACTATTTACCACTTGAATTGAAAAATACAAGAAGTTAATATGCGCTCCACCTCCCCCTTCCTTTACTCTAGTATTTATTGTTTGAATTTTAGGTGCTGGGATCGGTCCTTTAGGTTTATGTAAGCCATTGGACTTTATTTTCTATCATTGTTTATGTTCCTGAGTTTTATACTCTTATTAAAAGAAATAATGTATATGCAATTTTAGGCCTCACAGTAAACTGCTTAATCTATTTTTGTGGATTTATTGTTACTAAATTAAAAATAAATGTTTTTCTTATCAAAACTAATTAGTAGGTAGGTTTGCAGCTAAAAGCTCATTTTAAATCATTCCTTTCATTTTCTGTTCTTCCTCACCTAAAACCTTTGGTCCATGCCAGAAATTTTTGTTCTTTGAAATTGCTATTTAAAAAAAAAAAGCCAGATCCGTGGCACACACCACTTGTATATCCCAGCACTGTGGGAGGCAGGAGGATCGCAGATATGAAGCCAGCCTCAGCAACTTGGCAAGGCCCAAGTAACTTATCAAGACCCTGTCTCAAGCTGATTCCCTGGGCATTTATACACCATGGAATATTACGTAGCACTAAAAAATGACAAAATCACGGAATTTGCAGGGAAATGGATGGCACTAGAGCAGATTATGCTTAGTGAAGCTAGCCAATCCCTAAAAAACAAATACCAAATATCTTCTTTGATATAATGAGAGCAATTAAGAACAGAGCAGGGAGGAAGAGCAGGAAGAAAAGATTAACATTAAACAGAGACATGAGGTGGGAGGGAAAGGGAGAAAAAAAGGGAAATTGCATGAAAATGGGGGGAGACCCTCATTGTTATACAAAATTACATATAAGAGGTTGTGAGGGGAATGGGATAACAAACATGGAGGGAAATGAATTACAGTAGATGGGGTAGAGAGAGAAGCTGGGAGGGGAGGGGAGGGGGATAGTAGAGGATAGGAAAGGTAGCAGAATACAACAGTCACTAATATGGCAGTATGTAAAAATGTGGATGTGTAACCGATGTGATTCTGCAGTGTGTATTTGGGGTAAAAATGGGAGTTCATAACCCAATTGATTCTAATGTATGAAATATGATATGTCAAGAGCTTTGTAATGTTGTGAACAACCAATAAAAAAAAAAAAAAGACTCTGTCTCAAAAAAAAAAAAGCTGGGTTTTTTGAGACCCTGTCTCAAAAAAAAAGGTCAGTGGCTCAGTGATAAAGTGCCTCTGGGTTCAATCCCCAGTACCCATCCATACCCTTCCCATTAAAAAAAAACAACAAAACCTTAAGAAGTAATAATATATGCTAATTTTAGAAAATATAATCAGAAAAGAAGAATCATTACTTATAATTCCACTTTATTTATTTATGTTTTTAGTCTTCATATAAGCATATGTGTAGGCTATTAAGCATAAAGAAAACATTTAAAACATGCAGTATTGGAAAGTCATTTCTGTGGCATTTTTTTGTGGGCGGGTGATTTTTTTCCTCTTGGGTAATTTGCATGCACTTTCTATGTAAAATAATATAAAAAATATATAGTAGAGAGATTTTTCCCTCAGTTGATTAGTAAGGTTGCTACATATTGTCTTCTTTTTTTAAAAAATATATATTTTTTAGTTGTAGTTGGACACAATACCTTTATTTTATTTATTTTTAAGTGGTGTTGAGGATCAAACCTAGCACCTCGCTCGTACTAGGCGAGGCTCTACCACATATTGTCTTCTTGACCAGAAGGTGCTTATGGTTTAGTAGAAGAGAAAATAATGTATGTATTTTTTAAAGTTATACAGATTAAGTTAATAAGTAAAGAAGGTCAGAGAGTTTATATAGGAATTAAGAATAAGGAGGGGATATATTTTTAGGCAGAGAAGAGAAAGTGTGATGGTGGGAAACTAAGAATTATAGAATCTGTAACCTAAAAGGATGCTATAAAGATTTCTGGTTCAGGTCAAATAAGAAAAATGATACATAATTATGTAAGCATATACATTTTAATTTTGTCAGTTAAAAAATAAAAGTGAAAACTTCAGAGAAAAAAGAGACCTAAGAAAGCCAGGGAGTGCTCAAGTGGCCACATAGAGTTGGGGGTCACAGTTACAGCCTGAAGACCTTTAGCCAGACCTTCTCAGGTTGAACCTGTGCAGAAGCAGGAGGTGGCGCCTGAGCCTAGGGTGGTCTGGGTGCTCTCCACACCTCCACGCTCCACCTTTTTCCAAGCCTCTGAGTCTTCTAGTGTCCATCTCTTTCCCGTATTGTTGGCCTCTCCCTGCGCTTCCTTCATCCTGAGTGCAGATAAAGCCTTTGGCATTAAAACAGGAAAGCAAGACACCCACCCCCTTTAACTATGAGCTCCTTTCTCTCCTTCCCCTGCTTCTGTCCTGTTTTGTGGTGGTGCCATGGCTTGACCCCAGGGCATCAGGCCAGCTAGGCAGACACTGCACACTGAGCTGCAGCCCCAACTCCTGCCGGCAGCAGTCTACATTTTCCCCTCTGTGTCTGTAAACCACTTCTTCTTTTTTTCCTTATTATTTTTAAAAATTTATTTATTTTTGTGGTGCTGGGGATCGAATGCAGAGCCTCACGCATGCGAGGTAAATGCTCTACCACTGCACTGAGCCATGTCCCCAGCCCCTGTAAATTACTGGTGACTTCCCTGCACAATCCCTCTGTTGAAATGGCTCTCTAATAACCCTCATATTTGTCCTGCTCAGGTCTCGCCACGCACTGCTGTGCAAATCTCCATGTGGGGCTTCTGGTCTCCTTCAGTGTCAAGCCGGTTCTTGGTTGCTTGCAGTTGAGCTGATCCTATCTACACAGTGGAAAGAAAGGTCTTCCTAGAAGACTGGCAGACATGGTTGAGCCATCTTCTGCAGTTCCCTGGCCAGCAGAATACTGACCCGGCTTTGATGCAGTGGTCCTTGCCCCTCCCTAGACCTGCACATGCTCGGCCTTCCTAATTGGGTGCAAAGCGATACCTACTAGGAAGAATTTGAGAAAGAAAGAGGAGTCTGCTTGTTGCTTGAGCAGTGTGATGAGGGGTGGTGGAGGAGAGATGACATGCCTATGTGTCAGGTTTTCACTTTCTTCCTTTCTTTTTCTTTTAATATTTTTTAGTTGTCAGTGGACCTTTATTTTATTTTTTGATATGTGGTTCTGAGCATTGAACTCAGTGCTCCACACATGCTAGACGAGCTCTCTGCCACTGAGCCTCAGCCCAGTCCCTTCGTTTTCTTTTTTTATGGTGCTGAGGATAGAACCCAGGCCTCACACGTGAGGCAAAATGCTCTGCCATGGAGCCACATCCCTAGCCCCAGTGGGATGAGTTTTAAGAATGTATATTATTAAACCTAACACATCCGTAGTGTTACTATTTCAGTGTGTAACCAGTATTGTTAATGAGTATTTCCCATTTTTTCATACCCAGTTTAAAAATCTGATGTGTATGGTGCACTGGGTTGGGGCTATGCACTCACTGCTGAGTTGCTTATTCCCAGACAAGTTGTGACATACCAAATATCATTTATCGACATAATTAAATATAATTTATCATCAGTGTTTTGATACTTGTGTCTAGAAAAGCTGTTACCTCTGTGACTGACTCAGACTCATTTGTGGCTCATAAAATACATGCAGGACCAGAGAGAGACTGGGTGGTGACCAAGAAGGCTGGCCACAGCGAGGCCTGCACCTCAGGTGTGTGTGGCTTGATGCTGCCACTGTTGGGTTGATTCAAGACCCCGGTGCCTCTGTCACTGAGTACTGCTGCTGTACTGAATGTTAAACTGTCCCTGTCCTCTGGAACAGTGGGAACATAATTCATGAGGTTGAAGCAATTTTACATTTTTTGGTAGCTGCATTTAAAGAAAGTAAAAAACAATGACATGGTTTTCATATCAGTTTTTCAAAAGCTGATGTACACTTAGCACGTTTTAGTTGTCCTAGCCACTTTTCAAGTGCCCTCTGTGTTGGCCACTGTAGGTCTAGACTCAGAGCCCTGGGCAGCAGTGTCTGATGAGCTGAGCTCCCCTGGCTTGCTTGGAGTTCTGTGCGGGAGGAGGACTAAGCCCCACACAAGAATTGGAAGAGTTGGGCAGGTGAGGCGCTCACTGTAGCCTATGTCCCTGTCCTATTCCTCATGTGTCTCTGACCAGTTTGTCCCTTCTACCAGCCCTTAAAAAAAGTTGATGTTTCTCTGGGATCCATTTTTGGTCTTCTGGTCTTTTCTCTTGGCCTGTCCGCCTTCTCTCCCTCCCTTTGATTGAACCCAGGGCCACTTACCCACAGAGCCACATCCCCAGCCCTTTTTAATATTTTATTTAGTGTCAGGGTCTCGCTAAGTTGCTCAGGGCCTTGCTGAATTGCTGAGGCTGGCTTTAGACTCGTGATCCTCCTGCCTCAGCCTCCTGAGCCGCTGGGATTACAGGCGTGCACCACTGTGCCTGGCTCTCCTGGCTCTTTCTTTGGGTGATGTTATCTTTTGGTTTCAGCCATCCTTTGTATGCTGATGACTTCTGTATATTTGTATCCCCACCTTTTTTCTAGTTTTATAGTTACATATTCATTTCTTGATGGATATAGTTTCTTATATGTTCCCTGGGCCTCTCCTACTCAGTTTCCCATTTTGAACTTAATCTTTCCTTTACACCTGCTCTTCCTCTTCTTTCCCCTAGTCTTATTTAGTGGGACCATTATATGTTAATTGTTTAAACCCAGTCCAGGGCAAGTTAATCCTGAATTTCCCTTCAAATTTGGCCCTTCTCAGAGCCATGCTCTGTTCCTGGTGTCTTATAGACCTTTGGTAGTAGCCCTTTAACTTGCCCCCTGTCTTCTTACAGTCCTTTTCTCCCCACCCCCAGCTCTTCCAGGCAATATAGCCACCACTCCACTGCTTGAACTTTTTCACTGTCTGTGGAGGGAAGTTCAGGCTGTGTGGTGGTGTCAGGGCCTCCCTGTCTGTCTCTTCAGTCTCCCTGATGCTCCTGACCTCTACTTTGGTCCCATGATCATGGCTTGGTGGCTACCTGTGGAGCGATATTGTCTGTACAGCCATAACTGTTCCCCCGGCCCTCTGCCTCTGTGGATGTGATGTGACTGTTCACTCTCCCCGTTGTGCCCTTTCTTGCAAGCCGTTTATCTGGAATGTTCTCTGAATTAATAACCTCTGGCTGTTTTCCCTGGTCGTGGAGGCTGGACTTCAGACCCAGACTCCGTGTTTCCCAGGGTCCTTGTCTGTGCAGTGTCTGGCTCACTATATATATATATATATATTTTTTTTTTTTTGAGAGAGAGAGAGAGAGAGAGAGAGAGAGAAATAAATATTAAAAAAATTAAAAATATATTTTTTTAATATTTATTTTTTAGTTCTTGGCGGACACAACATCTTTGTTGGTATATGGTGCTGAGGATCGATCCCGGGCCGCACGCATGCCAGGCGAGCGCTCTACCGCTTGAGCCACATCCCCAGCCCCTCACTATATTTTTATTGAACTGAATTAAGCAAGTTTGAAGGAAGTCTAGGTGGGAAGATATGTTGGCTGCAGTTGCAGACATCTCTATGAATAATGAGCATTCAAATGCTTGATGGAGAAATGAAAATCAGATTTTATTGTTTTGCAGATACTGTTAGTTTGGGGAGAAAATAACTTCAGGAAACGAATCTTTTCTTGTCATAATCATATCTCTTGTTGTGCATCAACATAACGAATAGCTAGTTTAGCTAGTTTTTAATATTCCGTCGTATTGTGTGCATGCTGGCTGTCTCTGACATCTAGGATCACATCATATATCATCTTTGTCCCTTGTATCTTGGGGTGCTGAGGATCACATGTGTTCTGTGCCTATTTTGCTCCTGCCAAGGCTGATATCAAAGAAGAATTTGCCAATGTTTATTCCTTGAGCAAGGATTGGCAAACTAGCAGTATTGTTTTGTAAATAAAGTTTTATTGGAACACAGCCAAACCATTGATTTACATATTATTTATTCATAGCTCCTTTGTGCTGAAACAGTGTAGTTGAAGAGGCCATGTGGTTTGCAGTCTAAAGTGTTTATTTTGGTTTTGACATAAAAAATTCTGCCAACCTTTGCCTTAAAGCCACTTAATTATGGAAAGAAAAAACCTTACATTAAATCTATCCAAACTGGGCCCTACTCTCTGATTAGGAATTAGAATACAGAAGAAAAAATATAGACCTCCTTGACCTTGTGTTATTTATTTGGTGGGATGGTTTTGTGAAATTTCTTGTTTTTCTTTCATTCTGCTACGTGTGTTATGGAAGAGATTGTCCACATTTCCTACTGTGCCTCAGGTGTGAATATTATATTTTTATTCTAAAAATTTAAAATTAATGTCTTTAGTCACATGGAAAACAGTGGATACCCGAGTTAGGTATGTGAAATGTGTGAAATCTAAAGTGTAGACAAAGTTTGTGTCTATGGCAGACTGCGTAGTGCATAGAGGATTTCCATTAAAACAGTTTGTTTTCAGTGTAAGTGTATTCTTCCCTGTGCCCTCCCGCCCTTTGTCCACCCCTGCCTCTATCCTTCTGTGGGCAGAGTACCTTCTGGTTTGGCAAATTCTTTGTCTCCCCGTTTGTGAAAATAAGTAAGCTACCTTTAAGCATAAAGGTAAAATCTTGGAGGTGTGAACTTAAGGTGCTGTATACTTTATCCAGTGTTGACTGGTAAGGTGTAGGGACGTGCAATGTCACCTGGAAAGCAATGTCAGCAGCAATGTCACCTGGAAAGATGGCACTGAGTCAAGGGATACCAGAGCCCTCCTCAGCTATTGCATAGTGGGGGTTTAGGGACTTGGGTGGTGGCCATGATAGGGAGGGGTACCAGTTGATGATCAGTCTTGCTCTGACATCTTTCTGTAACCTGTACATGATACATATTTACTGTGAATTTTGCTTATGGAAAAATTTTCAATTTTTGCAACAGTTATTTTCTTTTCAGGATATAATTAAATTTATATATTTTAGATTGCCTGCCTGATTCGAGTTCCTTCAGAAGTGGTTAAGCAGAGGGCACAGGTGTCTGCTTCCTCAAGAACATTTCAGATATTCTCTGATATCTTATATGAAGAGGTGAGATGTTTTTAGGTTTTCTTTCTTCTCTTTGCTGACTAGCATTTTATAGTAGTTAATAGGACACTGTGTGGCTCATGACCAGAGCCTAAGAGGAAACCTTGGGGCTGAATTTAATGTTCAATTATAGTAACTTTTAAACTAAGATTATCTTTGCCTTTTCTTTGTTTTTTAATTTCTAGTTTTATTTCTTTTTCAAATTTCTGACCAAACATACAGTGAGTACCATTATATATGTATTCTGTTGTTATCTTCCTATATTTATTTTAGAACCAGACACAGAACAAATGGTAAATATGTAAAGTGAATAACTATATTAAAATATCCCTATAGAATTTGAGGGCCCAAAAAAGAAATATAGTAATGGACCTAGAATAGTGACCAACTTCATGTGTCAAAATATAATTTCTCTTTTTCTGATCAGAGTTAGCTTGAGTCAAAAATTATTTTTTCTAGACATTGACTAGGGAGGGAGCACTTAGTTGTTCTCCTTTATAGTTTTTATAGAAGCTTTCGTTTGTTTTGTTTTTTTGAAGCAGGATCTGATTATGTTGCCTAGTCTGGCCTCAAACTCTTAGGCTCAAGGGATCCTGCCTCAGCCTCCCTAATAGCTGGACTGTAGGCCCATGACATGGCACCTGGTGGTTTTTTTTTTTTTTTTTTAAATAGGGGTTATTCTCAGCCTGGGGTGCTGATGCACACCATCAATTTAGGAGGCTGAGGCAGGAGGATCACAAGTTCGAGGCCAATCTTGGCAGCTTACTGAGACTCTGTCTCAAAATAAAAAGGGCTGAGGTGTAGTTGAGTAGTAGAGGGCCTCTGTGTTCAATCCCCAGTAACTAACACCCCCCCCCCAAAAAAAAAACAAATCAATCTCAATGAATGTAGGTTTTAAGAAAGTTGTTCTTAATGGTCTGTTGCCCGAGCAAAGAATGAGGAGACATTGAATACCTAATGAACGAGATCTGTCCTATAGGATCCTTATTGGACCATGCATATAAATCATGGTTTGTCTGGAAATATATACCACTACTTTATTGAGCAATTATTAATAAATTTGTGATATTATGAAATATTTTCTTTTTATATGAAAGGATAATTGACATTTATATGCATCTGTTTTGGAAATATATTCAAAGCATCTTTGCTTTTTTCATGAGAAGAAATATTGAATAATAGCAACTAAAACTAAATGAACATGTAGGCAGCCAGTTTGTTTTTAGAGATGCTCACATTTTTTAAGGGAACTCACTTGAGTTTAGAACCTACTTCTTGTAGAACTGAGGTGTGGGTGAATGTTTTAGAACCCATGTTTTAGAGCAGATGAATCTTTTTTTTTTCAGAATGTCATTTAGAAATCTTCTTTGCCTTCTGACTTCACAAGTTCTTGTTTTTTTTTTGTTTGTTTGTTTCAGGGCATCCAAGGCTTGTATCGAGGCTATAAAAGCACAGTTTTAAGAGAGGTAACTCATTTAATTTCCCCTACTGAAGTGCAAAAGAGTGATGTGCTCTATTTGGTATGTGTGTGCATGTACGTATTTGTTTCCCCCTCCCCCATACTAGGCACTGAATCCAGGGGTGCACTACCCCTGAATACATCCCAAGTCCTTTTTATTTTTTATTTTAAGACAGGGTCTTGCTAAGTTGCCAAGAAAGACCTTAAGCTTGCAATCCTCCTGCCTCTGCCTCTCAGGTAGCTGGAATTACAGTAAATTTATGTGTTTTTAACAAGCAGAAATAAATTTGGAGAAACTAGTTTAAAAGACCAAAAAAATGGGCCGGACACAGTGGCACATTCCTGTAATCCCAGTGGTTTGGAGACTAAGGCAGGAGGATTGAAAGTTTAAAGCCAGCCTCAGCAATTTAGCGAGACACTAAGCAAATTAATGAGATCTTATCTCAGAATAAAAAATTAAAAGGGCTGGGGATATGGTTCAGTGTTTAAGCATACCTGGGTTTAATTCCTGGTATCAAATAAATGAATAAAAATAAAGGAAATTATGCTCATTCTTTTTTTAAAAAAATATTTATTTTTTAGAAGTAGTTGGACACAATACCTTTATTTTATTTACTTATTTTTTCGTGGTGCTGAGGTTCAAACCCAGAGCCTTGCACGTGCTAGGCGAGTGCTCTACAACTAAGCCCCAGCCCCAGCCCTATGGCCATTCTTTTAAACACTGTTAGTTTTGTTTTGGTTCTTCCATCTAAAAGAATGGTAGAAGGGGTTTGCCGCCATGTAGCTTCACTGTCACTGTAGGGTCGCTAAATATCTCTTAGAGCCAAAATATTGAGAAATAACTAAGAATAAGATATCCAGTTAATCACTGTAGTTTAGAGAATTAATAAGAAATTAGTAATGAAAGAAGCACTCTAAGAGATGAGCGTGCTTTCCTTATAAGCACCGACACTGTTAAATGTAAAAGGATTTTTCGCAAGGTGACTATCTGCAGTGTAGCCTAGATGTTCAGGAGCTTTGAATAACTTCCTTTCTTTGCAAACCAAATGTTTCAAAATGAGTTATTTGTGTGAAGAGGACTTCAGTCTTTCGGAAATATCACCTATACTGTATCTTCTTTCTGTACTTGTTTTCTGACTTTCTAAAACTGTGTTATTTATTCAGATTTCACCTGGGCACAGGGGAAAGGGGCCCTTTCTTTTTTTTTTCTAAAGTGTGCTGAATAAATGACTATATTTACATTCCAGCGAGTATTGGTTTTGCATATAAAAAGGCAAAGCACATGGTTACAACTGTATTGTATTCTTCTGAAAATTTGTTTTGACGTATATTATGATAGTAATTAATTTTTTGACTACAATCCTGGCAGATAGCTTGACCTCCCTGAGACGACTTCGTTTGCTCAAAACATCAGTGCTTTGTTGGAAATTTAATTGGGGTCTTCTGCATTGTGGGTGTTCATAAAAGATCCTTCAGAACCAATTTTAGTTGAAGTCTTGCTTCTGTGCAGACTCTCAGATAGAATGAGTGAGTTATTGCTGAATGAAACATAGCTACTTTTCCAAGTGAGAAAAACAAGAAGTTTGCTTTGAAAAATTTTTTTGCTTTATAAATAGTTCCAATTCTTAGATTATTCTTACACCAATATCAAATCTTTTCCCCAAGAGCTCCTTCGATTGTTCCATCAACAAAATACATGGAAGCTTTAATGAAAATTGTGAGGAGATTTATACATTTATTCTGAGTGCAATTAAAAAAAAATAGTTTCCTTTCTCTAGCAGTAATGTATTAAAATTAGATCAAAGTTTGAATCCATGTATTTATTATATAATAGATTATGTGTGTTCTGTGGACTTTGTTCTGTAACTTTGCTGTTACACTTTTTAAATATCATGTGATGTTTCTGGAAATTGGATGCTTATCTCTTATGTTCTACTATTTTAGTTGCTGTGAATTTCACACTGAGTCTAAGCAAGGTGAGCAGATTATACTATTTACCTCACCCTTTCAGTTATCGTTTTTCTCATGATTTTTGTCAAATTAGATGTGGATAAGCATCTTACTTCAGGGGTATTGTTTCAATGAGATGAAAGCAGGGAGCAGAATCGTAGCTGCTGTTATAGTCACAGTGATTTCAGATGGTCCATTGGCCTAAAAATTTTGTGGAGAGCAGCCTTGTGATGTTGATATGAAGTAGGATTTCTATAGAGAACCAGAGAAAGGTAGTTTGTTTTAGAAGAAGCAGGAATAAGCTCAGCAATGATCTTTTATCCACAAATTCTTTGCAACATTTTTAGAATGTCTGCTGTGTAGGGGGCATAATGCAGAACACTTCTGCCCTGAAGGATTTTCCTTATGGGGACACACATCGGCGATTGTCTTTTTTTCCATGCAGGGCAGCAGTGAGGTGTGTATGTACAAGTGCACCTGGGATTGTTGAGGAAGTGCTGCTTGTGGTAGTCAACTAGTATTTTATATTAATAAAGATGAGCCTTGGCTGAACTCTGGAAAAAGTGGCGGTTGAAGCAGTCAAGGAAGGCAGATATAACAGCAAAGGCACAAGGAGCAGTTGAACTGTCACCTCAGTTTTTTTGCTAAGCAACTAGAGAGGGCCATATGGGAAAGGCCTGGAAAGAGCCTGATTATTATCCCCTGGAGTTTGGAGGACACATGAATGTTGTGTGGCTTTAGTTGTGCAAATCTGAAGGTAGTAAGCTGGTTGGAACTGTCTGAGTGGTAGAATGTTGTCATTTTGGTAATGAATAACTCCTGGCTTCTTTTCGATAGATGAGAGTAGCCACTGAAGGATTTGGAGGTAGCTCAGGATTGTTTCTGCTATTCCCAATTTTGTCACAAGCAATCAAGCAGGTCAGACAAATCTTTCAGCCTGGACTGTAAGTTCCTTGAAGCCACCAAGATTTAGGTATAAAAAATCACCACTCACTGAAAAATTTACTCCAAATCGCATACAGCAGCTTTCCAAACGTGGTTACCCTTATCACATCCTTCATTTATTGAGAATTTCCTCTCAAATCCGGTGCCCAGACACAGGCCCCTTTAGGGACCAGCCTTTGGATTGCCTTTTTTTTTTTTTTTTTTTTTTTAGAGAGAGAGAGACACAGAGAGAGAATTTTAATATTTATTTTTTAGTTATCGGTGGACACGACATCTTTGTTTGTATATGGTGCTGAGGTTCGAACCTGGGCTGCACGCATGCCAGGTGGGCTTGCAACCGCTTGAGCCACATCCCCAGCCCTTTGGATTGCCTTTGAAAATCTCCTGCCCAGCTCTGTTGTCTGCTCAGTCCAGGTCTTCCCCTGACACTCTTCATGTTGTAGTAGTCTTCTGTGTCTTTCTAAAAGTATTCATTCCTTGGGTTATATATCATGTAGTCTTTTTTTGTTTTCTTTTTTGGGTACTGGGGATTGAACTCGGGGGCACTTGGCCACTGAGCCACATCCCCAGCCCTATTTTGCATTTTATTTGGAGATAGGGTCTCACTGAGTTGTTTAGCACCTTGCTTTTGCTGAGGCTGGCTTTGAACTCGCAATCCTCCTGCCTCAGCCTACTGAGCTACTGGAATTATAGGCGTGTGCCACTGCCCCTGGCTCACATAGTCATTTGTTAATCTGTTTTTTTTTTTTTTTTGTTAATCTGTTTTTGAGATCATTGTTAATGGTTTCATGAAGCGCACCTTCACTTTTCATGATTGTGTGATACTGTTTTACAAATGAGCCTTTATGTGCTCAGGCACTCCCTAGTGGTGGGCATTTCAAATGTGCTGCCATGCCTCTGTTCAGATGTCTTTTTGTATACTTGAGAGTGTTGGTAGGTTACATGCCTGGAAGTAAAATTACCTGGATAAAGGGTGTTTACAGTTTTGATGGATACACCAAGTTGCTTTATGAAGATGCAGAGGGCACTTTGCCTCCCATGTGGAGCTCTCTGTTTTCCAATCCTCAACAATGGTACCAGCAGTCTGTGAAATGGAAAAGATCATTGCAGTTTTAATTTTAGTTGTAAATGAGGCTGAGCATATTAACATATTTCGTTTCCTTCACTGTGTATTGATTATTTGAACTACCATGGAATTCTTGTGAAAATTAAATAAGGGGTACTTTCAGGGGTGACTGACACATAGTATGTGCACAAGAAAATGAACTGTGGTTGTTTGTATGATAACTAACAGAACCTTTGTCAGTGAAGGACACCTAAACATGAATTACAGCTCTGCCCTTAACAGCTGTCTGCTGTGGGCATGTTATGTGCTTCTGAACCCAGCTTTGCCCATTTGTGCTAAGAACTCCGCATAGACTGTTCTTTTTGAAATGTTGAATCTCATGGCCGACCTGTGGGATGGGTGTTAGAAATTAAAGCTGCCCCTGGATTGTTAGGTTCTTGAACGGGATGTAACTTAAATGTGTAAATGTGGTTTCATGATGAGGGGTAACAGTTGCTGTTTTTGAATGGGAGGCCACACAACCATAATTGCTTGTAGCCACATTTGTTTCATCCAGATGTTTTATTGAGAGGAATTTCTTACAGTTGAATTAAACTGTAGTCTGCCAACTGATTTTGTGTTCCCTGGCTACTTCTGTAGGAAAAACAGCAACTTGGTATAATAATAGGAAGTTACCCTAACTGATGGTTGAGCTGATCAAAATGACCAATGTTATTTTAGAAAGGGTTAGAAATACTTTATGATTACTCTCTTTTGAATCAAATTGGCAATTTGTTGTAAGATTACCCATTCAGAGAAAGACTTTCTTGCTGAGATTCCAACACTTACTGTTTTCCATTGAAAAATGTTATGCAATAACTATAGCTAGGACTTCTGTTACTTATTTACAGTCCTTAAGTCTATTTGCTACTTCCTGCTTTCACAATGGTAAAAAGAGAAAAGATAGGTGAGTTTTTTTCTTCTCCTTTTATTAGTGCTGTGTGTCTGACTCTGTGTTTATATGAAGTTGTTTTCTTTGATTTACCTCTTTCTTTTTCTTTTGGTTTGTCATGTTTTAATTGTGACTTGTCTTTTCAGGTGGCATGTAAGTTCTTTTTGAAAGAATTGGATTTTTACCTCTTTATAGCATACTCAGGCACTAGCATGAAACCTTCTCCATAGGGAGCACACAAGAAATATTTGTTAGGTTCTTTTTGTTTGTTTTTTTGTAGTTCCTTTAAGCTTGATTCTTTCTTTGTCCACATGCCACCAGACACCATGGACATTTCAAAATGGTGAAGGAGCACTAAGAGGAATTGGAAATAGGCAGAGGGTAACTGCCTATATACTTCATTATTGCAACCTTTGCATTATATAGATGAAGAAATACCAAAGAATGTAAAATTTTCTAGTTCAGTAACCCTAAGATTTATGAGAAAATAGTTTTCATGCCTGGCTTTATTAGAAAAATAGTATTGTATAATTCACTTATTTTCTGCATCTTAGTAATTCTAAAAAAAGAAAAATAATGATTATAAACCTTTAAATTCTTTTAATGTGAAATTGTTTTTCAGTTAAAATTCAAGGCAAACATATTGAACTCTATTTTAATCCTACATAATTCATTTTATTAACTATGACCAAATAGAACATCTGTTAAAATTCCATAATGTTAGCTTCATGGGAAAAGGGGAAAAAAAGATCCCTGTTTGTTCTTGGAATTTGTCCATTGTTTTATTGTTCAGACTTTCGGTAAATGTGTAATGAGACAGTCTTATTAATGGGAATATTAAACAGATGAAAATGAAATTTTCCCTTTATTCACAAAGGTTTATAAAATGAGTCATTTAACTGCATTTATATTATTATGACTACTGTAGAGTTTCTCTATGAAGAATGAAGGATAGTTCATTCAGTTAATCCTCTAATGCAGGAACCTAAAATTATTAGTCCTCAAATCTGGATTTTAGCCTACAGTTTTTCATCATTTCTTAAATAAACATTTTTAGAAAGAACAATTTAGTAAAATTATCTTAATGTAGAAAAATTACTTTAGCCCTTTAGTGCATATTTTCTCATGTTTTGTTTACATGAAACCAGCTGCTATTTGCTTTTCTGATTCCTTGGACAGATTTTGTTTGCACTGTAAAGTTTTGCAAATGGCATGTCTTTTTGTTTTTGCACATTGGTCACATTTTCCCAAAGGGACACCAGGTCCCGTGTGTGTGGTTTAGTGGGAGGTAAACGCAGTGACAGGACTCTTCATTGTAAACACAAGAAAGCCGGTTAAAGGTGGAAACTATGGCTTAATTCGTCATTGTAAATGTTATAATCACAAACCATACTGCTGTAGTGACTCTTGTTCCTTCTTGTTTTTTGTCCCCTGTGGAGTATCATCTTCCTTCAAACTTTGCGAGTTAGTTTGGATTGCTTTTAGGCTGCTGCTAATAAAAAATCTGAACATAGAGCTTTTTATTTATTTTTTTATTTTGGTGATAAGTGCTTTCTTTCTTTTCTCTTCTCATAACAAGAAATTTAATTTAGTGAGGCCCTAAGCAACTTAGCAAGACCCTGTCTCAAAATAAGGAATAAATAGGGCTGTGGTTGTGGCTCAGTGGCTCAGTGCTTGCCTCATACGTGTGAGGCACTGGGTCTGATCCTCAGCACCACATAAAAATAAATAAAATAAAGGTATTGTGTCCATCTACGACTAAAATTAAAAAAAAAAAAAAGAGAATACATAAATAAAGAGGGCTCAGTGGTTGAGTGCTCTGCTTTCAGTCCCTGGTACCAAAAAAAGGAAAAGAGAAGAAGTCTGCAGGTCAGTGAGGCAAGGAGGATCTAGCCCCTTTCCCTCTCCTCCTCCTGAATGACCTCCATGCCCTGGCTCGTCAACTCAGGGTCACAGAATGGTGGCTGAGCCGTGTGGCCCCATTTCAAGTGTGAAAAGGGGAGGGCAGGAGGCAGTACTAGCTTTGTCTATTCTTCGGGGACTGGAAAGCTGAGGGTGACTTCCAGTGTGGAAGATCTGGGCCACCACAGTGGGTACCATTTTCTGTCTACTCAGGTCCTTCCCAGCGCAAGTTCCATCCTTTCAAAAATCTCTGACTTTAGCCCACACTCGAGTATTCTGTTGAATTCATGAGCCCTTGCCTGTACTGAATTTGTCTGGACATTTAATTCTGTTTTGTAAGCTATTATGTCTGTTTTTATTTTATTCTGTCACCTTTATTCCTTGGGGAACCAATGTGAAGCTCTTCTTTAAAAGTAATAGACAACTAATGTCATGAAATACTGTTGTATAAATATTTTAGCCTTTTTGAGGCGCACAGAATGTTCTCTTCCATTTTTTAAACTAAGAACTGCAAACCAAGGTCTTCTCTATCCTCCATGACTCAAATGGGGCATAAAAATCAATACTGACTATAAAAGCATAAATTCATGAAATCACATGGCTACTTATGTCATCATTATCCATTGTATACAATGTAAAGGAATTTAA
The DNA here is from genome assembly GCF_052094955.1 of Ictidomys tridecemlineatus. Taxonomy (NCBI): domain Eukaryota; kingdom Metazoa; phylum Chordata; class Mammalia; order Rodentia; family Sciuridae; genus Ictidomys; species Ictidomys tridecemlineatus. Next base: position 56,408,923 of record NC_135478.1, read on the forward strand.
TATTGTATTTTGATGTAAAATAATTTCTATTTCTTTTCTGAGTAAAAAAATCAGTGCATGCTCTTTATAATAAATTATAAAATATGAAAGTAAAAATTATTCCTAGGAAAAAAATTGTTTGGTGATATCTCTGAAATTAGTATTTTAAAGCCACGAATTTGCCTCAAAGATTTGGGTGGGGGGTTACTCAGGGGCACTCGACCCCTGAGCCCCATCCCCAGCTCTATTTTGTATTTTGTTTAGAGACAGGGTCTCACTGAGTTGCTTAGTACCTCGCTTTTGCTGAGGCTGGCTTTGAACTTGAAGTGCTTCTGCCTCAGCCTCCTGAGCCGCTGGGATTATAGGCGTGTGCCACCAAGCTTAGCTGTTATTTTATATAGTTTTGATGTTAAAGTTAAAAATCTCAAAATATTTATATTAATATAATCATACATAAATGCTTTTGTTAAAAATGATGTCAGTGGCTTTTTTTGTTATTTTTGTGGTACTGGGGGGTTGAACCCAGGTGCTTGAGCATGCTAGGCAAGCCAGCCCCATATTTTATTATACTTTTAATTTTATTTTGAGACCTTAAGCTTCAGGTATTATAAAGTAAATCTCATATTTTGAGCCACTGTCAGGATCAAATGAAACAATGTATGAAAGAATTTAGAACAATGTGATTACTCAGTAAACATAATTTATTACTTCAATTTAAAAGGTAAATTACAAACCCAACATAAGGCACATGCCTCTAATCTGAGCCATTCGGGAGGGTGAGGTAGGAGAACCAGTTTGAGAGAAGCCTAGGTAACAAAGACACTAGAGGGTGCACAGTGCCTATGTTTTAAATGCCTGTGGCAGAAACCTCAACCTGTAAGAACCTGGGAGAACCTGGGAGCGTGGACTGCTTGCCTGGTAACAGTGGTTTAAATTAGGAAATGAAAATGCGGGTATGACCAATGTTGTATGATCCAACATGCTCAAATGCATAAATTTGTTTTTATCTTTTGATACATATGTATATATTTATTTAGGTTCTAATTTTTAAAAAATACTTTTTCCATGGAAAAATTTAAAGATGTAAATTTAAAAGAGATTAATTAAATGAATTTTGGTAGTCCAATCACCCAGCTTGAACAGTTACCAGCTCTTGACCAATTTTGTTCTATCTATACCATACCTACTGCCTGCCCTTCTGTATTAGTTTAAAGCAAATACCAGCATTTTATACAGAAATGCTTCACTGAGCATCTCAAAAATATGACTAAACTGTATTTAACCTACCAAAGGTGAGTGTCATAACAGAAAGTCAGATACTCCATGATCTCACTTATATGTGCATCTAAGAAAATTGAACCTGCAGACAGAATAATGATTCGCAGGGATGGGAAGGCAGACTAGGGGGATGTTCATCAAAGGGTACAGACTTTCAGGTAGAAGACCTAAAGTCCAGTCTGGATGGAAGTGGTGGGTCTTATTAATTTGATCATGGCACTCATTATACAATATGTACATATATATCCAATCATCACATATATCTTGAAAAAATATATAATCTTTGTCAATAATTTTTAAAAATGAATGTCATCCTCTCAAAGTTATTTTCCCTAAACTATTTATCAGTTGTAAAGAGAAAAATAATAACTTCCTATTTGGAAAAACTGACAGACACTATCTTGTCCAAGTGATCAAAGTTACCAGTAATAAGATACATTAACATCAGGCATCCCCAGTATGATGACCAAAAGGGACACAACATCACTTCTTTGGTCTTCTTCCAAAAAAATTTTTTTTCAATGCAATCATGGGAAACATATCGACCCAAATGGAGATATGTTGCACAAAATTGTCAAGGTTATGAAAAATAAAGATGAAAGAACTGCCACAGATAGGCAGGGACTCAGGAGACTAAGTAAATACAGTGTGGGATCGTGGCTAGCATCCTGGAACAGGGAAAGGGAGTGAGCGGGAAACTGCTGGCATGCCAGTGAGCTCTGTGATTTATCAGTACTGGTAGCTGTTTTGGATAATTATACTTTGGTTAAGTTGTTAACATCAGGGAAGCCAGTTGTAGAATATGTGTAAACTCTCTACCATTTGAGCATCTTTTATGTCTCTAAGTTATTTTTTAAAAATGATTTTTTGGGGGGCTTGGGTTCAAGTGGTAGTGTGCTCGCCTGGCATGCATGGGGCACTGGGTTCGATCCTCAGCACCACATAAAAATAAATAAGTAAAATAAAGGTATTGTGTTCAACTACAACTAAAAACTAAATATAAAAAAATTTTTTTTAAAAGAATGCCAGATTCAGGCATTATATGAGATACTTATTCCTAAAATGGTCTAAAATTATGACAGGTTATCTTTAAAGTTTTTTTTTTAATTCCACATTTTGGAAAGTCTCAGCTGTACTTTCATCCTACATTGTCAAAATAGGGCACAATCTCAACCTGTCCTTTACTCACAATTGCTTCTTCTTTGACTTTTCTGTATTGATTCTAGAAATTGAATACTGTGAAGAGGGTCTGTGTTGTTGAGACTTCATGAATGCACACCAGGCCAAACTATGTGAGGGTAATGTTCCTTTTGTTTTGGTGCTGTGTCACCCTGAAAAAGATAGAATCAGATAGACTCCCTTTTCTTGCACTACATCTATAGCTTAAACTTAATCCTATAATTCAGTTGGCTGAACATTAGGGGCATGAACTTATTTTTTCTTGGAGTTTCTAATTGTCTTGTGTGTGTGTGTGCGCGCTCGCGCGCATGGGCATGCTATCAACATTTCTCCTGTGACCACCTTGACATCATCTTGTCCTTTGTGAGCAGTCTCTTCCCCTTGGGAATTTGGACTCTTCCACCCTCCTGCTCTCATCTGGCATTCAGGGCGTCTGGTGTTGGATTTGCTATTTCCCAAAGGCTGCAGAGCATGGCTTGGCTGTAAGGCTGCCTGGGGTCCCACCTCAGCCCTGCCTCTGCCACGCTCCCACCTCTGGCGCCTCAGTCTCCTTGCTGAATGAACACACGTTAGGGCATAATAAATGTAAAGATAGAGTTTGTTTGAAGGCCTTTATTTTATCCTGATTTTTTGGTGGGTAGTTATCTTTCTCTAATGCCTGATGTAATTTATAAGTTTCTTACTAAAGACACCTGGTAAAAACCATTCCTAATGATTCTTTGGCCTCAGATGTGTTTTGATGTTTTTTTTTTTTCTGTAGGAAGGAATTCTGTTAATGTTATGATTCTTAGAGAAGCATTTTTTTAAACATATATTTTAGTTGTAGATGGACATAATATATGTTTTGTTTATTTTCCTGTGGTGCCAAGGATTGAACCCAGTGCCTCACGTATGCTCTACCACTGAGCCACAACCCCAGTTCTGTAGAGAAGCATTTTGATCTTATCAGTTTAGTGTTGATCCCAGTTATTTGGGAAATAAATGATTAAATTTGTTTGTAAGAGTTTTATAAAGTGATGACCAGGTTTTCTGGTAAAGCTCATCTAAATGTCAATCCACAAGTTTTTCTTGTTGTTCATCTTGTGAATTACTCTGTACTTCTAGAAGCATTAGGTAATGAGTTGATGACCCAGGTAGAAATTATTTTGGGATGAAATTTATTGTGCCTCTTAGGATGAATTAAGTAGATCATTTGCCTGGCAGAAGATATCAGTTACAGTGTTCAGGTGTTACAGTGATGTATCTCATTGACTAACACATCTTGTTAAAAGTTACTCTCTCTTGATTTTTCTGTTGAGTCACACAATTGTTAACCAAAGATTTTTCTTTATCCTTTCAGACATTTAATAATCATTAGGAACAAATGTTTGTAGTGCTGACAACACATCTCAACCATTACATTTTTTGGGGGGAGGGGATGGGTACCAGGGATTGAATTTGGGGGCACTTGACCACTGAGCCCCATCCCCAGCTTTATTTTGTATTTTATTTAAAGACAGGGTCTCATTGAATCGCTTAGCACCTTGCTTTTGCTGAGGCTGGCTTTCAACTTGCAATCCTCCTGCCTCAGCTTCCCGAGCCACTGAGATTACAGACATGCGCCACCATACCTGGTCTCAACTGTTACATTTTGGACTGGTTTTGATTAAGTGAAAACCCCAGACAGAGGGGAAATGATAAATTCTTATATTATTTTTTGTAGTTTAAAGAGGATGGAAATTGAGTTTACTCAGCATCTGCCATGTGCCAGACCAGTATTTTTCATGTTTTCTCATTTAATCTTCCCAGTAATCCTTAAAGAATCATAGCCAACCTGGGCATGGAGGCTCGTGCCTATAATCCTAGTAGCTTGGGAGGCTGAGGCAGGAGGATTGCAAGTTTATTTTATTTTGAGACAAGGTCTCAATTTAGTGAGACCTTGTCTCAAAATAAAACATGAAAAGGGCTGGGGATGTAGCTCAGTGGTAGAGCATACCTGGATTCAATTCCCAGTCCCACCAGGGGGAAAAAAAAAAAAAAAGGAATCATAGCCAACTAAATGATTGGATCTGTTACTTATCTAATCATTATTCCCAACCAGTCTATACTGTTATCTTTCCCATAAACCATTTTATATACAAACAGATATTTTTTTCTGTTTGTGATGAGAAAACTAGCACTTAAGTGATTTAAGTAACAGTATAAAATAACACTAATAATAGAGGGCAGAGTTGAGCTCTGAATTCGTAACAGTGTCTATATTTCCTTTTCTGTGTAAGGGTATGAATGAGCAGGTTTTATTTTACTTGTTGATAAGGGGGTCTCATTGTGTTACCCAGGCTGGTTTCAAACTCCTTGTTCCAGTAATACTCCAGGCTTGGCCTCCTGTGTAGCAGGGACTGTGGGCATGTACCACTGTACCCAGCTTAAAAAAAAAAAAATGCTTTTTCTTCCCCCCTCACCTCATCTCTACCTCTTATTTTGGAAAATTATAACTTGCAGAAAATTTTAAACATAATTCTTTTCCCCAGTTAACTTTTTTTTTTTTTTGGACTGGTGATTGAACCAAGGACTTTGTGCCATACCACTGAGCTACACTCCCAGCCTCTAAGATTGTGTCATTTAATTTATTCTTTCTTTCCTCCCTCCTCTTCTCCTTTCCTCTCTCCCTTCCTTTCTTTCTCTGCTTTTTGCCTTGAAACATTTAAGTTAGTAGTAAACATTCTGTCAGTCATTAAATAATTCAGCATGTCTCTTTAGAATCATAGTTCTTATAACTATAATACCATTATGATAACTAAGAAACTTGCTATCTGTATGTTAATAGTATCTAATATATGATTAGTTTTCTCTATTATCCCAGTAGTAAAAGCCATAAAACAGTTGTCTCCTCAGGATCCAGATGGCACATTGCATATGGTTGTTAGATTTCCTCCCCCCCCCCCCCGCCCCCACTGGCCCGTGACATTGACACTCTTGTAGAATCCAGGGTACTTGTCTGGAAAGTTTCCATAGTATGGATTGTCTGGTTTTCTTATTATTACTGTTAATATCTGCATGGATACAACATAAGTGTTGCTGGGTGTTTCATATTGCATTATACCAGGAAGACCGGATGTCCCCACTTGGTGAGGCTGAGCTTCGTCACTTGCATATGTTGATATTCTCCAGTTTTCTGTGCACTAAAGATGCAACTCTCGTTATTAAGAGTAATCTGTGGGGCAATAATATTTTGAGACCATATGATTATCCTGTTTGCCAATAATCTTTTACCTAATAATCTTTTAACATCTGTGGATGTTTCTTTCTGCTAACATTTATTACATAGGTATCGCAAAATGATGATCTTTCTTAACACTGTTATTTTTCTCTGGGTTCATTAATTGGCATTCTTCTGTAAATAGAACTTTTCTCATTCCAGTTTTTTTTTTTTTTTTTTTTTTTTGTGTGTGTGTGTGTGTGCGCGCGCATGCATGTTCTGCTATTCCTATGGACTTATTTTTGCCGTGACTCAGTTTCAGGAGCTATGATCCATGTACTACCTGACTCACTCATTTAAAGTGACCATGTAGTGCGCCATAGTATATTCACAGATATGTGCTTCCTGTGTCCACAGCCATGGGTTCTTTTTTATTCAGTAATTAGAGTCCATTACCATTATTTTTGGTGCTTAAGCTGTCCTAAATGTGGCCAGTGGGGGCCTCTTTGAGCTCCTTCTCTGTTCTTAAGACCTTCCTCATTCATCTTTGAGAACCTCCTTTACCGGTATAACAAGCCACACCATCTTGCCTTTAGTCTCTCTGCCCCAGCCACCTCCCCTCGAGCCCTTGGTTCCTTTTGGTGGGGAGTGATATTTGGAAACCAAGATCTGGCACTAGGTATGTTATTCCTTCTAGGCTTTTTTATTGGGCAGAAATTTAAAAAATTAAATGCATGATTTTCTCCTTCCCATTTCCGTATATTGATCTCAGGCAAGAACAACACATAATTACTGTTTGTTTTTAAAATTACCTTATTATAAAATAGACTTACTTCTGGAGTACAGTGCATGAATTTTAACATGCATGTAGATTGGTATAGCTGCTGGCACACTCAGGACCCAGAGCTGCTCCATCGCCCCCAAACACTCTTGTGCCCCCGATTTGCAGTCATACCATTTTCCTGCTTCTACCCCTTGACCAGCATTGATCCGTTGTTCATTGCTGTAGTTTGTTTTTTTTTTATTTTTATTTTTTTTATTTTTTTGAGAATATCATTTAAGCCAGGTGCGGTGGCACATGCCTGTAATTCCAGTGACTTGGGAGGCTGAGGCAGGAGGATGGCAAGTTCAAAGCTAGCCTCAGCAATTTAGGTTGTTTTTATATTTATCATTGTTACATAATCATATAGTAATATGTGGTCTTGACGTTTACCTAACTTCGTGAATAAGATAAAGGTACTAAAATGCTCAGCTTGGATCTCCTGCCTGGAATCACATGATTACATACATATTCTGAAATCCTCTGGGGTTGGAGTTTGGCTAGTTCTTTTGTGTGTTTGTGCACCTTACTCTGGACTTAAGTTAGAGTAGAAAAGTAGAATTAAGTTAGAGCAAACAAGGTGGAATTTGTTTGAAATGCCCTGTTGTACTGTTCTTATGTAAATTATAAGAATGGGTCATCTTATTCCTGTGGAATAGAAAAACTGAAAAAAAAAAATCCACCTGGTACCAGTTGCCCCCTCTCATCTCCATCTTAGCAGTATTAACTAACACTGTTAAAGATATAGTGGTCTATTTCTTATGGATTTTTCATTGGTTACTACAAGTAACTGATAGGAAAATCTTGTAAGAAATGTGGGCCTGGGTTCAAATGTGTGGATGGTAAAGGCATATGCTTTGCCTTTGTCTCTTGTGTGGAGTTTCACTTAGATAATCTTGAATGAATTTTTTCTCATTGCATTCAAAACAGAAAATATTAACTTTTTTATCAGGAGTACTTTACTGTGATTCTTTATATTGAGATAAAATTAAATATAAGCCAAGTCTTACAAAGAATGATTAGATACAGAATAAAAAAGTTATTGGATTAGTCTCATGCAAATTAAAAAACCCGAATAGTTTTTAACCCCTTTCACAGTTTAGAGAGTATTAAGTATATGTCATTTATGCTATTTGAGGAGGCTTTTTGAGGCAATATTCAATACATGTGGCTTTGTCAACAGGGACTAGTCTTAGGTTTTTCTCAGATTTGCTTTTGCATGCGTTTTAAAAACTGTTATTTATATTCTACTTCTTAGAATAAAGAATTAGAGCCATTAAAATTGGCATGCGTTAAGCATGCTAATTAGTTCAACATACTGACCAGTTCTCTGAATTATTAGTTCAAAGAAGCATTTGGACAGGGGTGAAATTAGATTTGGGCATTTTTCATTCTTGTTGTTTTAGGGCACTCTGTGTTGCTTTGATCTGTAAATAACAGATGTTTTTTCATGCATGCTTCAGGAGACATCAAACATGTTCAAAATTTTGTTTCAGATTTAGGACTCATCATTCTCATCCTGAATTGGATATGCACATTTTGACTACAGTTACATTAGAAAAAAAGTTCATGAGTGATAGTGAAAGCTGCCCTATTTTAGTTTTGTTAATGTGTGTGTATTAGCTTTATTTTTAAAAATAAAAGCAGTACACAGAGTTTACTTTATCCATTACTAAAATATATTGGTTATTTAAATACTGGTCTTAAGAATAAAAGCTTAGGGAACTGTGAAAACATGAAGATTATGTATTTACGTGTGTATATGCATAGGTGTATATGTGTGTATACAGAATTCTATATGTGTGTGTATATATAGTGCATACTTTGCGATGTCTGTGAGGTAAAGATAAACATGTTTGAAAAAAGGATAAAACGTTTGATTTTGTTATTCAGTAAATATTTGTTTAACAATTGTATAATAACTAGAATTAAGGTCAAATCCAATAGATTGCACAAAAATCATTTTTTAACTTGAATCACAGTTTATACCTCTTTTGGCTGTTATGTGAAACACTTTTAGTATTAGGAAGACTTTAGGTAAGGAATGGCATCAAATTTATGGCAGATGGGATGAAAAAGATAAGACCAAGAAAGTTAGAACGAGAAATCCTCTAGTCCTGTTTTCCATACTCCCTGATCAGAAGGTGGGGTGCAAACCCTGCTCCAGTCTGGTGTAGGAGCAGGAAAGCCATGTGATGAGAGTCTCTGACTTTGTAAGACTCTTGTTTAGAAGTAATGTTAGAAATAATAATGTCTTGTGTTAATTCCAGTGAGGTGCTATTTTGTTGAGTAAAGTCTTCTTTTTTTTGGTTAGACTACCTGAGATTTAGCCATGTATTCCATTTGCGGTTTTCTTTATGTGATGTATATATTCAATGGAATATTATCTCTACTTTAAAGAAGATTGAAATTATGGCATTTGCTGGTAAATGGATGGAGCTGGAGACTATCATGCTAAGTGAAATAAGCCAATCCCAAGGAACCAAAGGCCAAATGTTTTCTATGATATGTGGATGCTAATTCACTTTGAGGTGGGCCCTAGGGAAGAATAGAGTTACCTTAGATTAGGTAGAGGGGAGTGAAGCAGGAGAGGGAAGGGGATATAGGTATTGGAAGGGTAGTAGAAAGAAACAGACATTACTTTGTGTAGTGCATGACGGATGTGATTCTACAACATGTACAATCAGAAAAATGAGAAATAATACCTCATCTATGTACAATATATCAGAGTGCATAAATGCATCTACTGTGATGTACTACTAATCAAAACAAATTTTAAAATGTTACTGTAATAGTAGTCTCTGCTACACCAGACAACAGAGTACTGAAAGACTTGTTTGTGATTATGCACTTTACTGTCTTATGCGTTCTGAAGTTTTTCATTCATTCTGTGTGTAGATTTCCTCATTTAAAAATGGTTGGTAGGGGCTGGGGTTGTGGCTCAGTGGTAGAACACTTGCCTAGTATGTGTGAGGCACTGGGTTCAATTCTCAGCACCATATATAGACAAAGGTCCATTAATAACTAATAAAAATATTTAAAAAAATGGTTGGTAAACTGTGACCAATGGGCCAAATCCAGATGAGACCTAATTTTTATAATAAAGCTTTATTGACATTCAGCTACTCCCTCTTCTTTATGTCTGCCTGCCATCACACTAAATACCATGGTTGAGTAGTTGTGACAGAGACTGTATGGCTTGCAGAAATCTAAACTGCTATCTGGCTCTTTACTGAAAAATGTTTGTTGAAATTTAGAGTAGGTAATCTCCAAGACCCAGGCTCTGCTTTACGTCAACTTCTCTTTAATTCTAATATCCAAAAGTCTTTCCAGAGAATGAAAACATCATCTACCTACTAGTTTTCAAAGTGTAATGCCTGGACCAATAGCAGCAGCATTATCTGGGAACTTGTCAGAGACTGAATTTGAAGGCCCACTCCAGATCTTCTGAATCAGAATCTCTGTAATAGGGCTCAGAATTTGTGTTTTATACCTTGCAGGTGATTCTGATGCATGTTAAAGTATAAGAACCATCGGACTAGACAATACCAAGATTTTCTTGTGGAGCTAAGGGTTAGCTCAGTGTTAGAGTGCTTGCCTAGTACATGCAAGGCCCTTCAGGGTTTGATTATCAGCACTGTCAAAAAAACAAAACAAAAACCCATTGCTCTGTTTTGAAATAGAGATAAATTTAAATTCTATAACCATTTGAGAAATGAATCAGGAAAAAATGAAATATGTTCAATATTATTACAAAATCTGTTGATATTAGTAGTGAATCTTCTCTACTGAAAGTTCCTGTGATATTGTGAATTTTTGTTAATGTAATGATGGATTCCTGAAAGACATATCATTGTCACCTTCACCATGGTACTTTTAATGAACAAAAAGGAAAACAATGTATGATTAATTTCTTCATGAAATTTTTTCACTAACATATTACACTGAATTATTTTAAAGTTGAAATAAAATAAAAGATTAAATCAAGAATGATTTTACTCATAAGGAAAATGCTTTAATAAAAGAGCATTTAATCAACCATTCCACTACAGCTGGATTTCTTACCCATTTTAAGTGAAATCACAGTTCAACTAACTTTATCCTCAGAAATGAGCTCCAATCAGACTCCTCATCTTTGGTAGGCAAGATTACAAACACTGTGCTTTGTATGAAATCTCAAAGAGAGGAACAGCAAAATTGTACATGTCAAGAGAGCATTACAGGATGACATTGTTATTTGGAGAATTGCTTTCATCTCTTGAGATATCTCTCACCTGCTTCATTTGGCCCAGAATATTTTCATCTCATGAAAATGTCTCTGCCCTCCCTGCATCCCAAGGTGTATGGTACATAGCCCAGTAACAAGGGAAAAATCATAACCTAAAAACTCACTTTAAAGTGCCCTCTAAGAATTCAGGGGATATAAACTGAGTTAACCAACTTTATTTTGTTGAAAAGGGACCATTGGTTTTGTGTGTGTGTGTGTACATGACTCGGTACACACACATATACACTTATTATATGCTACATATATGCTTGAACATTATATGTACACTTAATTTGCATGAATCTGTATGCCCATTTTTTCATATGTATATGTACTTATAGCAAACTTTTGATTGTAAATTTCATTATTAGTATTTTTTAACTACTTCTAAGACCTGGGTTGACTCTCAGTCACTAACACATTTCTGTAGGCCACATATGCAAGCTGGTTGACTTTGTTTTTCTTTCTTTCTAATGTGCCAAACATATAATGTGATTCAAGGGGTGTACCAATTGTGTATGTGCGCATGCAAGGGTGCATGTTTTTATACAGCAAGAGTTAAATGTTTCCAAATGATGTTATGTTCCATTGTGTGAACTTTTGGGTGATAGGTTTTTTTTTTTTAATTAAATATTATGCTTATTTGGTTGTCCTCAACTCCCTGGTAGTATAATGTATACTCTCCTTGAGCAGCTTTCTCATGCTGCTGGTGGGTTTTGAAAAAGAGTATTTATTCACTTCAGGAGTGTAGAATTGGACTTCTTTTTCATGTTTTGTGGATGACACATTTGGTTGTACCTGGCAAAATCCAGTTAAAAATAATAGTATTTAATTTTTAATAAACTACCAGGCTTTTGAACCATCTGGAACTGTATTTTCTTTGTACGCAGCATCTGAAGTTCAGCTGTTAGCATTTCTCCTTTGCTCTGGGAAGGGTCAATTGCTTTTCAAGTCTTTGATGCTAGCTGTGTCAGCCTTTTTCATATTTTCAAAATGCCCGTGTAAAAGGGCTTTTCATCCATTCATGCTGATAATTCTTTTGAACTTGAGGTTTGAACCAAACTAATCAAATTTAATTATAGCTCAAATCCCGTTACAGTGAACTCCAGTAGACGTCTAGGGTAGGTTTCTTCTTTTTTTTGTTATACTGGAATACAGCCATTACCAATATTATATTAAGTGAGTAGGCCATTGACTACAATTTGGGAGATCTTTTGTAATGACCAGATTTTTGTTATATTGACATTGGTATTATTATTTAAACTTCATTCTTTTCTAAAGCAAACAATAGATTAGTTGCCAGTAAAATTTCTCTGCATAATACTTTAGGTGGTCTTTTCCTATTCATCTTTAACACTTTTAAACCATTAAAATCTAAGCTACTTACATAAAGAATCCTTTGGTTTTGTTGTTGCTAAGCCTTGTTTGTTTCTTTGTTTGTTCTTAAGATATGAAACCAAATGAGGATGTGTATCTATCCTCCTGGGATTTATGCATTTTTGTTAGTTTAAAAAATTTTTGGGGGGGGGAACAGTATTATTTACTGAAAAGAAGTAGGAAATATAAATGTTTAAGTCTGTAGCATATATTAAAGAGAGGTGGATTAGTACTGATATTTTTAGTGCTTCAAAATGATTGCTAACACATGTGCATTGTATTTTAGTATCTTGTTAAATTCACTTGTTAATCTGTATTTATGCTTCTGCGTGTGCATAGCGCCTTTCCCAACACAGTTTAAAATTTAAAAATTAGTTTGTTTGGATTTCTAAGCCGATTTGAGAGTAAAAACTTTCTTTTCATCCCTAAGTAAAATCTATACATGTTTGTAACACTGGACTTATTTCTGAATAGTAAGAATCAACAGAATTCATTTTTTCCTGAAGATATTTGATTGCAAAATGAAATGAAAATACAGCTTATGAAGAAGAGCAAATAGCAGAGCTCCTATTAACGTGAAAATTGGCTTTTCATTTTTAATTTAACTCAAAACTACTCATTTTCTTGAATCACCTTTAACAGGGTCTCTTATTTTATAATGAAGTGAAATGTGAAGTTAATTTACATGCTAATTACTTTGCAGTATAATTTTGCTTGCTAAGTTGCTATTGATTTTAAATACATATGTTTAAGGAATTTTAGTAATAATACTGCCACGTGTGGGACAGATTCATGCCATCACTCTTTGGTTATCCTTAGAATTGTTGGCTGCAGTTGCTGCTCTGTTTGGAGGGCCTGGCCAGCAGTCTTGTGTGCCACTTTTGGCTGAAGTGCCACAGAGTGCGACATCTGCGTGGTCTGTCAATGCTCTTAGGTAGGCAGAAGCCCAAACCTGTGAGAGCAAGGGCTAACATTTTTAGCTTTCAAAATGCTTTCCGTTCCATACATGTTCAGGCAGAGTACCCTCTCAGTCTTTTAAAACATTCATTTAGTCTTTTCTTGTTTAGGTGTTGCCATTTAGAACTTAGTTGATGAAACGGATTTTATCTGTCGGTGCCAATGATGAGAGATGTATAACTAAATGCCTGCAGACATAAGGGTGAGAATTTTTCGAGTTGGTGGTTGGGGCTGCAGGTAGCCTGTCTGGGTTCAAATCTTATCTCCAGCTGTGTGGCCTTAGGCAAGTTATTTAAGCTGTCCTATCTTATTTTCTTCATCTTTGAGATGAGACTAATAACAGTACCTACCTCATAGGGTTGCTGGAAAAATTTCATACGTTCATACATAAGGTGCTTAGGACAGTGCCGGAAACACAGACCTATATAAATACTTGTTTTGATTTATTGTTATTGTTGTGGTGATGATGACAAGGATGTTGCTAGTATCCCCCTTGAAACTTCCTGGATGTGTTCAAAGCCTTATTTAGCTTTCTCCAGGTGTGTCTCCTCCTCTATCTGATATGTGGTGTGTCTTGATTCAGCCCATTTGGAGTGTCTTCATTTGCCCTTGTAATTTCTAGACCATGAATTTCAGAGAGGTGGTCCAAGATGTTCGATTCACATAATTTTTTAATAGTATAAGCCAACATGTCCCACTTATCCAAGTTTTCTTGGAAAGCCCAAGAATCTGTCTGTTGGCTTGAGTGGGAGGCAGTTGCCTTTTTAGACAAAGCTGTGCTCTTCAGATCACCAGAATTGCCACCACTTCCTGTTGTTTTGATACCTTCCTCACTTGGGCTGCAGGCCACGTGGTGTTTGCTGCTAGTGGTTTAGACTAAGCGGTGGTTCTTAGCTGCGTGTTCTGCACGCTCGTGTTCCACTAGCCCCTCCCTGGTCATCACATTTTGATCAGTGTATAACACGCTTGTTAAAATTAGGTCTGACTTGGTTTCACCTATCAAAATAACATCGAGCTGTTTAGATGGGTCTATACTATTAGAATCATTCTGTTATTTGCTGAAAAGAAGAGATGAAAAAAAATTAGCTTAAGTTCAAGCCCCCTACCTCTCCAAATGATTAAAGCCCATGCCAAAATTATTGAGGTTAGAGAGACCTTTGGCTTCAAGAGAACACTGTTGGGCCAAGTCCCTTTGCAGCTCACTGTGGCGAGAGGCAGTAAGGATGAAAGGGGTAACTGAGGCCTTCAAGCAGGGCTTATGAGCCTGGTCATTCTGAGCAGAGGGGATGCCCTGTGCATTGCCAGAGGCTTAGCAGCATCCCTGCAATCTCACACCCACTAGATGTCACCTCCCTCTGAATAGTGACTAGAGTTGCCCTTGGTTGAAAAACTGCTGCTTTAAAGGTTTGGGAGACATTATTATAATGTAGTAGTTTTGCACTCTCATTACCATGGGCATCTTTAGTGCTGCTTCCGGTTTTCAAATCTTTTCACATACAGTAGCATGCTGCATGATGTTTTGGTTAATGAGGAACCATGTGTATTGTGGTGTTTCCTGAAGATGATCGGGGAGCTGAAAATGTCCTGTTGACTAGTCACATCCTACCAGTCAAAGTATTGTAATACAGTGTATTACTCACGTGTCTATGGTGATGCTGATGCAAACAAACCTGTTATATTAGTCAGTTTTGTGTTAATGTAACAAAATACCTGAGGTAATCAACTCAAAAAAGGGAAAGGTTTATTTTGATTATGGTTTCAGTCCATGTTCTGTTGGTCCCATTGCTTCTGGGCCTGTGAAAGGCAGCATTTCATAGCATGGGCTACGTGCAGTGGAGCAGGCTGCTTACCTCGTGGCACTTGGGAAATGAAAAAGAGAGGAAGGGCCTGAGGTTCCAATATGTCCTTGGAGGGCATGCCCCTGCGACCCAGTTTCCTTCTCCTAGGCTCACCTCCTAAAGGTTCCACCACCTCCCAATAGTGCCAAAGGCTAGGGACCAAGCCCTCAGTATATGGGCCTTGGGCAACATTTCAGATCCAAAGTACAACAACTGTTTAGACAGATTTTAGATCCGTGGATACTTACCATCGTGTCACGATTGCCCTCAGTATTCAGTACGTGCTGAACAGGTTTGGAGCCTAGGAGCAGTAGGGTGTGCCATATAGCCTAGGAATGCAGGAGGTGATACCATCTAGGTTTGTCTGAAGCACTCTGATTTTTGTGCAGTGATGAAATTGCTGCATGATGCACTTCTCAGAACATATCCTGGTGATAGGTGACACGTGACTGTAGCTGCTTTAAAGCCCACATTTTAAAACATGCAGTATTTGTTTTGTAGGTATTTTAATGAAGTGGAAGAGAGAAGAGATACTCTTCTTCCTTCCGTAGTTCACTTTAGCTGCTACTATCTGTAAAAAGAGACCACTTGGGCCATCCAAGAAGTTAAAATTTTGGGCTCTGGCTCCTCATCTGCTTTCAGGAGCTCTTTGAGCCTACAGAGGACAGCTCCCTTTCTGAATCTGGACTAGAAAACAGAAAACAAAGTGGCTGGATCAGATGTCTTCAGGATGGTAAAATTCATGCTGAGTTAGAAGATACTATAAGGTTTCAGAAACTTAAGTCAGGATGATTTATTCGGAGTCCTACACTTTTCACTACATTAAAATGACTAACTTTTCCAAAGCACTAGGTGATATCAGCATCACTTAGGGAATATCTGGAGGCTCTTTGGTTGATTGTATTCCTTGTTCTATTGCTGTATAACAAATTACCGAAAATTTAGTAGCTTAAAACAGCCTATGTTTATGAGCTCATTGCTGTACAGACCAGCAGCAATCCAGGCACACTGGGGCTGAGTCCTTTGCAGTCAGGATGATGGCTGGGGCTGCAAACTCATGGAGGCTCCAGGTCCTCTTCCAGACTCACAACCACTGGTAGATCTCATTTCCTTGTGGCTGTATGATGAGGACCCTGTTTTCTTGTTGGCTGATGGGTGGCTGGCTGCTCTCAGGTCCCCTCCATAAGCCCTTTCACAAAAGAGCAGTTTTTTTCTTCAAAGCCAGCAAGAGAGTCTCTCACACCCTGCTAAAGACTTGCCTTAGAAGAAGACAGGACTGGCTGGGCACAGTGGTACACACCTGTAATCCCAGCTGCTTGGGAGGCAGGAGGATCATAGATTCGAGGACAGCTTTAGCAATTTAGTGAGACTCTGTTCCAAGACAAAATTTTTAAAAGGGCTGGGGATATAGATCTGTGGTAGAGCATCCCAGAATGGGGGTTGGGGGGGCATGGGTGCAAAACAGGCGCAAAAAAGTACCTTTTGATAAACTTGGAATCAACTCATTGAGGACCTTAATTACATCTGCACAGTCCCTCCACTTTTGTTAATAGTCACAGGACTGGGTTCCATTCTTTACACAGTCCTCTCCTCATGTGAAGGGGCAGGATTACTGAGGGCATGCACAGCAGAGTGGGGAATCTTGGGGGACAGCCTGCCATGGTGACTTGTAATTGAAAAGGCTCTTGAACCTCATATCTAAGATAAAACTTTGCCCCTTTCTGCTCAGAAGTGTTAGTTCACATGCCCGTTCTCATGTTTTACTTCTAGTTTTGTAGGAGAATTAATCAATCTCAGGTGTGGGCTGACCTTGAGTTTCCACTAGCTGTCTTGTGCAGCCTGGATGATTGCTGCTGGGCTGGTGTGCTCTGTAGTAACCTCTGATCACTGAACGTGCCTTCCACATCTGTGTGCACGATCCATGCCACGCTCTGTTGGATTCTTGTATTCTTGTGTTCAGGATTCTTTATGAATAATACTTTTTAAAAATACTTTTAGCTAGTGTGGTGGTAGCCTATAATCACAGTGGCTTGGGAGGCTGAGGCAGGAGAACTGCAAGTTCAAAACCAGCCTCAGCACCTTAGCGAGGCTCTAAACAACTCGGTGAGACCCTGTCTCTAAATAAGATATAAAACAGAGCTGGGTATGTGGCTCAGTGGTTAAGTGCCCCTGGGTTCAATCCCCAGCACCAATAAATGAATGAACAAATAAATGAATGAATGAAATAATAAATAAAATATTTTAGGATCATTGTATCTCATCTCTCTCTTGGTCATGGAACTGATTGACCATCTTGTAGGTGAAAATCTTGGTAATCTGTTGCTAGATGCGGAACTTTGCAGTTTTCTGTATTTTTAGAACTTTTTGTTTATCAGATGAACCATGATAAAAATTAAAATATTAATATCAAAAAGATGAGTTATGGGGGCTGGGGTTATGGCTTGGTGGTAGAGCACTTGCCTAAGCATGTATGAAGCACTAGGTTTGATCTTCAGCACTACATAAAAACAAACAAACAAAAAAATAAAGGTATTGTGTCTATCTGCAACTAAAATATTAAAAGAAAAAAAGAAAGAAACTAGGTTGTTTTGAGATCAAAGAGACCCGGTAAGCTCATCAACATTTTACTCTGTAATATTAAGAAACTTAAAAAGATTTTGTCACCAAAAAGAAGATTTTGTGGTTTTTATAACAGTGGAATCACTTGCTAAACCCCTGAGATTCTTTACTAAGCAATAGTAATAGTTTTCTAGAAACTAAAATTTATACTTGGCAACAAGTATTTCCCATTCATCTCCCTCACACTCCCTCCAAATAATAATTTTCAGGCTCATTAAATCTGTTGGGTTCTCATGCCTGTCTTTGGTGTTTTCAGGGTGGTGAGAAGTTTGAGTAAACTGGATTAACCTTCGGGAAGGATGCTGGGTGTGGTGGTGCATGCCTATAATTCCAGCGACTGGGGAGACTGAAGCAGGAGGATTACAAGTTCAGAGCCAGCCTCAGCAATTTAGTGAGGCCCTAAGCAACTTAGTGATACCCTGTATCAAAATAGAAAATATAAATGGCTGGGGATGTGGTTCGGTGTTGAAGCACTCCTGGGTTCAATTGCTTGTTTAAAAAAAAAAAATTTAGGGAAGGGCTGGGGTTGTGACTCAGTGGTAGAACACTCGCCTAGCACGTGTGAGGCCCTGAGTTCAATCCTCAGCACCTCATTAAAAAAATTTAGGGAAAGAGCTTTTTCCCATCAATTAGGGTATTGCTGTGATTCCCTTCCCCTTCTTTTCAGGACTGGAGATGTAACCCAGGGCTATGCTTCCATGTGCTAGGCAAGTGCTCTTACCCTGAGCTACCTTCCCCAGCCCTATTGTTATAATTTAAAAACAGGATCAAATGGATTATCATATTTTTCCCCCCTAAGGTGGTTCTCCAAGAGTAACGTGAGATCTAACCAGTGACATGATTGTGTAATTTAATCAACACTGTGGAACCAAACTCCTTATTAGTATTTTAAGACAGCAAGTTTGTGTGTTAAGGATAGAAGGGGTTTTAGATTGATAAATTTGAATGACCCTCCCTTTCAGGGTGACTTTTGCTGTTCTTAGAAATTCCACTTCACGCTGATGTTTTCTGTGTGCCAGAGGCTGTGGCATAGAGTCAAAGCTGGGCCACCACCACTCTTGAGGGCTTTTAATTTTGAGGAAAGAAAACTAGAGGTGGCATCACCTAAATCAGGTTAATGTTTATAGAATGGAAGTTAGTGAAGAGCATCAGAGGGCATGGCTTGCTGGAGATTTCCAGCATACCGGGAGCCTCATTCTGTCATTTAGGTCCAATGTTATTGCTTCTTTTCTTGCTTTTCTTGTTTTTTTTTTTTTTCCCCTCTTAACTATCAAAAGTACTAAAAGCTGAGGGGTACCAGAAGCAAGGAAAGGCATATGCATCTGGAAATTCATACTATGTTTAAGGATGTGAAAAATTACAGGGAAGCCTGCCATTTAGTGTGATACGCCCTGGTGGTCTGTGTTGTCCCATCAGAACACGTCTTGTGCTTCAATAGGCAGTTGATGTTTCATGATTGGGGAGATGAAATTAGATGATGAAACAAACTCCACTTATCTAGTATTCTTACTCTTTAGTTTGTTAATGAGCTTATATGTTGTGCATAATATAAAAAGTTTATATACTTTATGTATATATATTTTATTATAAAAATAGTCTTTTGACTATTTCTCTTACTTTGACTAAATTTGGTTAAAACTATTGTCCAGTCTCCCATTAGCAGTTTTTCTTTGTGACCTTATAAGTACTATTGACAAAAAAAAAAACAAAACAAAACAAAAAACCAATAAGACACATCTTCATAATTTAAGGACTTACCTAAACTAAAATCAAGGAACTGATGACAACTGTTTAATCTTTTTTCTGAGAAGTGTCTCCATATGTTGCCCAAGTTGATCTTGAACTCTTGGTCTTGAACTCCTGGGCTCAAACAATGCTCCTGCCATGTAGCTGGAACTTCAGGCAGATGCCACTGTGTCTGGCTGAAGACAGCAGTTTACTCTTTAGTGGACTTTTAGACATAAAATTGAGAGTAAACTTTCATTGAACCTAAAACTGTTTTGGTGGTAGAATGTATAATAACAAATTTTGCCATTAAAAAATTTAAGTGGGTAATTCAGTAGCATTAATTATATTCATAGTATTGTACAACTATTACCACTAGTTCCAAAACTTTTTCATCACTTTAAACACAAACTCTGTTACTACTATTAAGCAATAATTCCCCATTTCCTCCTTACCCCAGTCCCTAGTAACTTCTAATCTACTTTCTTTCCAAATTTTCCTGGTTTTGGTATTTCATATAAGGAGATCATGCAATATTTGTGCTCTGTGTCTAGCTTATTTCACTCAGCCAGTGTTTTAAAGTTTATCCAGTGTTCTAGTTTGTAACATAACTTCTTTTTTGAAAACATTTTTTGTTGTCAAAGAACCTTTATTTTATTTATTTGTTTACAGTTCTGCAAATCAAACCCAGTGCCTTACACATGCCAGGCAAGTCCCTATAACATAACTTCTTATAGCTGAATCATATTCCATGGTATGGATGCACCACATTTTGTTATCCATGCATGTGTTGATGGCCATTTGGATTATCTTAAGCTTCTGACCATTGTGAATACTATTGCTTTGAACACTGGTGTGCAAGATCTGTTGGAGTCCCTGCTTTCAGTTCACTTGAAGATACACCTGTAAGTGGGATCGCTGGGTTGTACAGTACTTCTGTTCTTAACTTTGAGAGGAAGCACCACTCTCTCTTCCACAGTGGCTGCACCATTTACAGTCCCACCAGCAGTGTGTGAGGGTTCCAGTGTCTTGCCAACATTTTCTTTATTTAAAATGTTTTGTATAGTTATTATACTAGGTGTTAAGTATTAAAAACCAACTGAATTTTTGTATGGCTTTCTTTCCTTTTTTTAAAAAATTATTGGACTATTCTAATTATACATAATAGATTCATCATGACAAATTTGCACATTCACATGACCTAATTTATGTTCATTCCCAAGTACTTTCTCTTTCATCCTCTTCTTTCCTCCCCTATCCTCTTTCTCTACTGATCTCCCTTCTGTTGTTAATATATGTCAATTATTGCACCCTAACTTCATATACAGCAGCAGGATTCGTTGACCTATTTGAACTCTTACATGTAAATCGAAGATAATTTCTTAATGAAAGTTTTACTTTTTTTTTTGGTACCAGGGATTGAACTCAGGGGCACTCAACCACTGAGCCACATCCCCAGCCCAATTTTGTATTTTATTTAGAGATAGGGTCTCACTGAGTTGCTTTAGGTCCTCACTAAGTTGCTGAGGCTGGCTTTGAATCTGCGATACTTCTGTCTTAGCCTTTGGAGCCACTGGGATAACAGGTGTGCGGCACCATGTCCAGCTGAAAGTTTTACATTTTGCTTAACAAATTCCCTCAGATTTGAAGACATTTTCTTTCATGTTTTGAAGTATTTTATATAATGACTGTGGTTTGCATGTTTGTGTCCCTTCACCCCATCCTTGTGTTGAAAGGCTAACCCATGAGGTTAGAAGGTGTGTCCTTTGGGAGGTTGTTAGATCATGAGGGTAGAGCCTCTGTGTTGGGATTAGTGTCCTCACAAGAGAGGCCAGGGACCCTCCTTTATGAGGACCACTGCCAGACACTAAATCTGACAGTACCTTATTTTCCTCATCATACAGAACTGTCCCAAATAAATTTGTGTTATTTATTAACTACTCAGTATTTCATTGTAGCAGCCCAAATGGACTTAAGACTGTAATCAGAATAAAACTTGTCAGACACTCTAGTTCTTTTTCTGAAGCTTAAAAACAATTACCTTAATTAACAAATAAAAATTGCAGATATTTATTATGTATGACACAGTGTTTTGAAATGGAGTACTTTGGGGAATGGCTAAATCAACCTAATTGACATGTATTACCTCACATTTGTATTTTTCATGGTGAAAAATACTTAATATCTACTCTTGTAAATTCCCAAGAATATAATACATTGTTATAAATTATAATCATTGTTATACAATAGATCCCTAGAATTTTATCCTCTTATCTAATTGAACTTTCATTTTCATTGACCAGTAAACTCCCCAATATTTCTCAGATGTGTCCCAACTCTTGCAACCACCAGGCTACTCTCTGCTTTTGTGAATTTGACTTTTTAAAGACGCTATGTAAGAATAAGATAATGCAGTATTTATCTTTCTGTTCCTGGTTTATTTCCCTTAACACAATGTCCTCTAGGTTCATCCATATTGTTGCAAGTGATAGAATTTTCTTTTTAAAGGCTGACCAGTGTCCCACTGTGTGTGATACTACATTTTCTTTAAATTCTTTCCTTGATGGACACTTTGTGGTAGATTCCATATTTTGGCTATTGTGAATGTACTGCAGTTAACATGGAAGCTCAACAGACTTATTTTACTTCCTTTGGAGATTAATCCAGAAGTCGGATTACTGGATGTTCTGGTGGTTTTCTGTTCAATTTTTTGAGGAACCTCCATATTGCTTTCCATAAAGGTTGTACTTACATTTTCCCCAGTAAAATCCAGGGGTTCCAGGTTGTCCACATTGTCTTCAAAACCTGTCGTCTTTTGTTCTTTTGGTAGTAGCCATTCTAACAGGTTTGAGTTGGTATCTCATTGTGGTTTTGATGTGCATTTCCTTGATGATTAGTGATGTTGAACATTTTTTTTTCATGTACCTGTTAGACATTTGTCTTCTTTTGAGATCTGTTCAGTTTCTTTGCCTATTTTAAAAATAGGGTTGTGTTTTTGCTTTCGAGTGGAGCTCCTTATAAATTTTGGATGTTAACCTCTTATCAGGTGCACAGTTTGCAAGTATTTACTTCCATTCTGTAGTTTATGTCTTTACTCTTTTGTTTCATTTACTGTGCAGCTTTTAGTTTGATGTTATCTCAGTTATTTGTTTTGTTACCCATGCTTTTTTAGGCCTTTAACAACAATTCTGCTTTTTATTCCAGTAGTCCTGATCTCTAAGGTGAAGATAGCCCACCTTAAAAAAGGAAAACAAACCAAAAACTAAACTTACATGATAGAAACATTTTGTAAGAAAGAAAAAAATTTACTATAAATTAATACCAAGCTGTATTCCAACCACAGGAAACTTAACTAGGGTTCTCCAAATAGTTAATGCATATCTGCTTATGCCAGTGGTCCTCAAAATGTGGTCCCTGAATGAACAGCACCAGGATTACCTGGGAGTTTGATAAAAATGCAAATCCGCAGGCTCTGACTAGGTGGGAAATCTCAGGACAGGGTCCAGAATCTGTATTTTGACAAGTCCTGCAGATGATTATTATGCATACCAAAGTTGGTACCATTCTATTTTGAGTATTCTCTTATTGTTTGTAGCATTAGGAGAACCTAGGCATCCTGGTTGAACTTGGACATGACCTCTTCTTGGAAGGCTCTCCCCCAGCCCCAGCCGAGGTCCTCTCTTGGTGCTTGGACACATTGTTACGGAGTGCTGATAGTTAGTTGGATATTTGCATCTCTTTCACTAATTTATAAATCATAATGTTTAACAAAACAGGCTGGGCACAATTCAGGAGCCACTTGTCAAAAGAAACTAACTTTATTTTTAGAACTACAAACGCCAAACAAAACAGCTCCTCAGGAAAAAACCCTCAGAGCCCAACTGCCACCACCGGCTTCCCACAAGCCTCTCACCCAACACAAGCCTCCACACCTCCCACAATCCTCCTGCTCTTGAGGCCGATTGGCTGGGTCGTGTGGGCGGAGCCAAAGAAGTCCCCCAGTGAGCAGCTCCTTGGTCTGAAAGAGCAGGGAAACAGCCCAATGAGCATTACTGCAGAGGAGCCAATCAGCTAGATGTTGCTGGGGCCGCTGTGAGCCAATCATCAGCCAGCAGCTGGAAGTTTGCTGGCAGCTGGAAGTTTGTTGGGGCCCCTTTGGCTGTGGCTCTCAACAGTGCTGATAGTTAGTTGGATATTTGCATCTCTTTCACTAATTTATAAATCATAATGTTTAACAAATTGTGGAGGTCTTTTTAAAGGTTGCTGATTTAAATTGCATGCCAATTGGGGTAAATGATGGGCAGGGTGAACAGAGTAATTAGAGGGAATGAGAGGTGAAGTAGGTTTGATGTTCAGGGTGGTAGAAACAGTGGTGAAAGTTGACTTTAAAATTTTAAAGAATTTTCTTAGAGAATTTTTTTTTTATACTTTCTTGTTCTCAGAACCTGGAGCACTTAATTGATTTTGGTCTTACTTTAGTAGTGGTTTGCTATTTAGAATTCCGAATTGTCAGGGGAAACTTCCATTTTGTGCTGATATAGCAGAATATCACAGACTAGGTAACTTTTAATGAACAGAAATCTTTTTTCTTACAGTTCTGGAGACTGAGAAGACCATTATTGAGGGGCTGGCAGTTGGCAAGTGTCTTCTTCCTACTTTTTCCCAAGGTGGAAGGTAGAAGGAGAAAGAGTGTGCTCAGACACAAGAAATCAGGAGAGGCTTGATGTGTTCTTTTATAAGGAGCTCTCTCCTGAGATAAGGAGTTAATGGCATTAATTCCTTTAGGGGGCTCCATTTTCATGGCCCATGCACCTTCTCTTAGGAGGCCCACCTCCCAATTCTGCCACATGGGGGATTGAGTTTCCCTTTGTGAATGTTGGAGGACACATTCAAACCTTAGCAAATTTGCTTTCAAATACTTACAAGGTTGTCTGAAACAAATGTTGAAGATAGTTCCTGGTGTAGGGTATTTTGAGATCCTTAAGGATCTTTCAAAGAATCCTTTGTATTAAGATCACTTTACTATTTTGATATATGCTTTTGTTTTTTGTTAAGTTAGTACTTTTAAATATATTTCTTTTACTTTTAAATATACTACTCATTGACGATATCATTAAAGTTTTGTAATACAGTTTCTCATTAAACAAGTAATCAGATCCATGTTTTCCAATTTCTGGGATAAAAATAAAAACTTGTTCATTGGTAGGCAGTTTCATTCTCATTCCAGCTGCAATGGAGTTTTTTTTGTTTTTTGTTTTTTTGTTTTTTTTTTAATGAAGCAGACTTCTTTTTAACCACAGATAGGCTTAGTTTAGGCTTCACAACCTGGGGTTGTGTTGGAATGGAGTATCTTGCCTTTGACAGACTTCTAGGGCTCTCTTGGTTTCCCACAATTTTCTGCATGTTTGTTTCAAATGAACCATAAAAGGATTCAGTGCCAACATGTGGTTTTAATAGCAAAT
The DNA here is from genome assembly GCF_052094955.1 of Ictidomys tridecemlineatus. Classification (NCBI taxonomy): domain Eukaryota; kingdom Metazoa; phylum Chordata; class Mammalia; order Rodentia; family Sciuridae; genus Ictidomys; species Ictidomys tridecemlineatus. Next base: position 56,433,602 of record NC_135478.1, read on the forward strand.
AAGCGTGGGCCAATGAATATGGACTTGGAATCCGAGGTTCTGTACATATGCCATGACTGAACTTCAGTTTTCAGCGTGGCACCCGGTCAGTGTTGAGCGACTTATCAGTTACCATGTGAAACTTTTTAGTCCAGTGTCAGTTATTTGGGGGCACTTGCTGTTGATTGGAAACCACATATTTGATGTCGAACAACTTTCTGCAGGTTTTTCATAATACGTTTTTAGTCAAGGTTTAAGATTAAGTGGGAACAAATTTCCCCTGGAGTTCTTTTTTTTTGCGTCTGTTTTTAAATCATTATGGTTTATATTGCCTTAAAATGACAATATGAAAATAATTAAATATGGTGTTATAAAACTCACTACTTTACAAAAGTTTCTATTAAAAATGAGACTTTGAAAGTAGGAATTTACTTACAGAACCTATTTTGGGATGAGGATTAGGTATAAGTGGAGATTCCTTCTTTCTTCCCTTTGTGGTGGAACATTATGAGAAGCTCATCTGCGTGAATGTGTTCCTACCCTTGGGGCCAGTAGAAGGGAAAGGGAGTGGGAGGGCTGAGAAGGGGTGACGAGAGAAAGAGAGTGAGTAGAGGCCACATTGGAACTGAGTGTCGTGCCTTTAATCGACTTTGACTAATCTAAACCATATTTTCCAATCAAATTTACAGTAACAAAAATAATATTCTGGTTAAAAAATAATATATAAATTCTAAAACAGTATACTGTATATGTTATTAAGGTTAGTTGGTAAGCCCAGTGTTCTTTAGGCTCATGTTTTTGTCTACTGGAGAGGGAAAAAAACTCTTTTATTTAGATTTTTGTGACTGAGGGCCTGCAAATTAAATTGACAGAAGACAGATTTGCAAGAAAATTGAAACCAGATTTAAATAGGAATGTATACAAAGATGCTTACAAGGAACTGTAACTGAGGGAGGTAGTTAGAATTTGGGGTTTGTTTAATATTTCTGTGACAGTGTCTATCTATGTGGTGTAGGCTTCTCTAAGAAGAGAAATTGAGAATTGCTCCTGAGGAGGGGAGTTCTTTTAAATTGTTTTAGGAGGATCTGTTTTTAAGCAGATAAAGGATTTCAGGAACTCTTATACCTTCAGTTCAAAAATAATTTTCTTGCCACAGTTATTTATTCTTCACCTTTTCATGTCACAGCTTTCATTTTTGTAATTTTTAACTAATTACTGGGACTAATATTTTGTCTTTACATCATGATTTTCCCTCTTCAAGGTACTTTTTCCTATTAAATCTATGTTATTGAGATGTCATTCTACATATAGGAAATATGTCCATTTAATGGATGTTGCATTTTGACGTAGTCATACAATTCTATGACCCCATGACCTCAAATAAAGAGCGAGACCTAGAACAGGTGTAAGTTTTTTTACATAATGGGCCAAATAGTATTTCAGACTTGGCAGGCCATCCCGACTCTGTTAGACCTACTGTGAAAGCAACCATACATGGCACATATATGGGTACTGAAACTTTATTTACCTAGACAGGCGGGCACCCTGCAGCTCCTGGTCTGCCTTTTTCGGTATTGGATATTTTCATTACCACCAGAAAAGTTCTCTTGTGCCCTTTATATCAGATCTCCAAGCCAGCCACATGCTGTTCTGCCCTCTAGCATTTTAGATCTAGTATATGTGTTCTAAAGCATTTAAAATACATGAAACCATATAGTAAGTCCTCTCCAGCGTTTAGCTTCTTTTACTCAGCGTAGTATTTTCAGGATTTGGGCCATGTTGTACATAGCAGTTGCTTATTCCTTTTCGTTATTAGTGGTATTCGGTTGTATGAATGTGCACAATTTGTTTATGAATTCTCCTGTAGATTGCCATTTAAGTTGTCACTTTGGGGCTGTGATAAATAAAGCAGCTACATCTATTCTTTGTGTGAGTATTTATTTGTTTCAGTTTCTTTTGGGTAAATACTTAGAGTGGAAAATATGGGTCATATGTTGTGGATGTAACTTTTTAAGAAACTGCCAAACTGCTTTTGGAAGTGATTACACTTCCTCCAGCTGTGTGAGAGCATTTTTAGTTGTTCCATATCCTCGCCAACACTTGGCATTGGCAGGATTCTTTTTACTTTTCCATTCCAACAGGCAGTCATCTTATTTCTTTTCCTTTCGATATTGCCCCGTTAAGCCCTCCCATTGAATGGAAGTGGTGACTGTTTTGTAGTCTTGGGGGAAAGAAAGGCATGTGTCCTTTTGCCATTAACCATTGTGATAGTTGTGGCTTTTATATAAATGTTCTTTGTCAAGTTGGAAAAGTTCCCTGGAAGTTGGCTTATCTTTTTATTCAATTATAATGGGTGTTTATTTTTTCAAATGCTCTTCCTGCACCTGTTGAATTGATGGTGTGATTTTTCTTCTTTGTTTTATTACACAGTAGGTCATATTGGCTTTTTAGAATGGTGAAGCAACTTGGCATTTCTGGGATGTATCTTACTGCACATGATGCATTATCATTTTTATGTATTTCTGGATTTGCTTTAGTAATATTTTGTTACAAATTTTCTTTCCTACTGCTTTGGATTTATTTTACTGTTCCCTTTCCAGCTTCTTAAGCTTAGAATATTGATCTGTAGACTTTTCTATTTTTCTCATGGAAGCATTAAACATGTAAGTTATCCTCTAATCACCAAATTGGTTATATCCCCCAAAACTCTTGATAATTTTCATTTTCAGTCATTTCATAATGCTTTCTGATGTGTCATTTCACTTAGGCTGTATAAGGCCATGGGGAGAAAAAGTCAGATAATATGTACAAAAAAAGGGTAGGTTTTTTGTTTTTTTGTTTGTTTGTTTGTTTTGAGCTCCTCAAAGAGCTGAGACGGCAGGGCAGCCAGGTGAACTGAATTAGAAAGGATTACAAGCCCATCAGGAACAGACGGACCACAGCAGTTGGTCTGGCCTTTGCCAGGGAGGTAGAAGTGGTGCCCATAAAAGTGGTAAGAAGAAACTGGAAATCTTTCTTAGCCTTCTTTCACTCTGAAATTCGGTCCATGTTGTTGTATGTAAGGTTGTTCTTTTAAAATTATTTTTACTTTGCATATTCATTATATGAATATATCACAATTTGTGTTTTATTTCCTCAGTTGGTAGATGAAGGTTATGGATAGTTTATGGCTGTGTGAGTGAAGCTGCAGTGGACATTCTGCACATGTTTTGTGAGTTTAGGTACTTACTTAGTTGTATATACAGGGGCAGAAGTGCTGTGCTGTGAGGTAAGATATGCATTTAGTCTCATTGGTATAGCTAAATTCTTGTCCAAAGTAGTTGAACCAACTTATACTCTTGAAAAGGCACGTATTCTTATTTTCTCTTATTGGAAAGTTTTTTTATGGTTTACATATGCTAGGCAAAAATTATATTTTACTTCATCTTCAAAATATAATATTCCATGTGAGAAATATTTTGTATAATTGAGTGACAAAATAACTCTGTGGAATATGGCTGTAGATCAAGGCCTACTACCCCTGCCCATCTCAGTATTCTTAAAATATTGTTGGAAAAGCAGTTATTCTTTGGCTCAGTATATTCCTTTCAACAGCTTATTATCAGTATATTAATATACATTCTTAAGGTAGAATAAGGATTGTTGTCAGGGAGGGTTTTTGTGGTGATTTTATTAAACAAAATTAAGAGAGGGGACTTTTTAATGTATCTTATTTAGTTGGGTATATTTAAGTGAAGAACATAAGAATGATTTACCCTTTATTTAAGGCTATAGGTAGTTCTGTTGTCCCTAAATTCTGCTTTACATGGAAGTCTGTAGATCACATCCTTGATGTGTTGGAGACCCTCGGGACCATTCATCTTTTACTGCCATCTATAAAGAAAGCCATTCTTGAGCTTGTGTCATTTGTGCTTGGCTTGATGGGAGAAATGGCAGGTTGGAGACAGATGGTTAGAGAATGGTGTTGGCACCGGGAAAGAGGTTTAGATGTGGAATATCTGGGTGCTCACAAAGTCTTCAAAGTCAAATACTAAAGAGCATAGGATTCTCTAAAGCTGGGTCCACTGCCCATTAGCTTCTGACATGGGTGTTTTATCTTCTGGCTTAGACACCAGGGGATCAATCCCCAGTCCCTCATTTTGCCCATTTGGTCATTTTCCTGTTCCCTGTATGTTCTTAGACATTTCCCCTTTTCTTGCTCTTGGGCCTGACTGTGTCCTGAGTTGAGTGAGGTGGCAGGAAGAGCAACAAGGAGCAGGCTCTCCTTTTACACCAAGAAGACCAGGAGCAGCTGACTTTATTCTTTTCTGTAGCTTTTCAGAACAGCCCGTGTGTGGTTTTGAATTAACAAACCACAGATTTAAATCCTACACCTGCTCTGTGCTAGGCCCTGTGCTAGTGCAGTCTACTTGCACAGACATGTCAGTCTGTGGGCCTCTATCATGGTTGAAGGAGTTTCATTGTATAACAACATTGATAACCCCACAGGCCAGGAGATCACTTTGGATTGCTGTTCTCTTCCTTTCATCTGACAGCCTCTTAAAGGCAGAAGGATTCGAGTGCTCCTAGATCTGCATTTTGCTTTCTCTTTACTCAACTGTATATAAATTACTGTATATAAATTCAATGTATATAAATTACTCTATAAGGTTGTACACAGAAGACCAGGTATCCTAAACTTGTAGGGCAATTTAAGAGAAATTTGTGGAGAATTTGAACTGACTTGCATACTGTCTTCCTTTACTGTGCTTAGTTAATAATAGTTCCTTCTCACCCTGTCCCCCCACCCCACCCTGTGTTGATTCCCTTTTCCTGTGTGCTGGAAGATTCCACAGTTCTAGTATAAGCTCTCCTAAGGCATTCATAAGTTCCAGTTGGTAGGAGATTTAAAGCATATATTGAAATGAAAAAGAACAGATAACCAGAATAAAAGTTAGATAGAAATTCTAAGGCAAGGTAGGACATGTACCCTGCTGTGTTCAAAGGTCCACTAAATGAGGTTTTACAGATCAGCAGATGGATGGGTCCTTTTGCAGTTGAATCCTGTACTCTCTCTTAGTCTTTCACATGGAGGAGGTGCTGTGTGTAGGGGAAACATCTGTTAACAAGGTAAACATGTTTTTCCCAGCTTTCAGTCTGGTACCGAAGCAGACATTGTTTAAACTGGATATACTGTGTGCCTCACAGGTGGTGTGCGAATGTCATAGTAGGACTTCTGATTGACTCCAGACCAGTTAGTGGCATTTTTCTAAAGGTAGTACTTTCAGGTCAGGGATCTCATGTGTGAATACAAGTTAGGTGAAGGAGGTGGAGGCCTGGGAAGGTGAGCCTCTTTAGCCTTTAGGCCCCTTAGGCCCATTTAGTGGGTGGTAAAACCTTAGTGGTAGAGCCTAATCTCTCTCTCTCTCCACTCCCCCCTCCCCTCCCCTCTGCCCCCTCCCCCTCTCTCCCCCTCTCTCCCCCCTCCCCCTCTCTCCCCCTCTCTCCCCCTCTCTCCCCCTCTCTCCCTTCCTCCCTCTCTTTCTGGCTATGGGGTGAGAGGTTTTATTTTGCCACGTGCTTCTCCCATGATGCGCTGCCTCACCACAGACAAGCAGTACGGCCAGTCATCATGGACTGAAAACTCCAAACATCGAGCCAAAATAGACCTCTGAGCGAATTAGCCCAGGCAGCTTGTTGTGGTGAAGGAGAGCTAATATAGAAGGTGATTGCTTTTGCTTGTTGGTCTTTTTTTTTTCTGATGCTGTTTCTGGGCCCTCTGGAAAATGGGTGGTGGTGAGGCGGTGGAACGAGAGGCTGGACGGAGAGGAGTCAGGGTGTGGCCATTGTCCATGGGAGAGGTAAGGTAGTGGGAAGAGGGAGGCAACAGAAAGGAACAGACTTATTGATGAGAGATTTTGGAGAGCAAAGTGACAGGACAGGATTGGCTACCACTTTGTGAAGAAAAAGGAGGCACCAAGAAGGATCTGTGGGTTCCTGACACTAACACCTGGACAGAGAGTGAGCATGTTCTTCAACCTGGGGAACCTGGAGGAGCTGCGCCCTGGGTCTGGGCCAGGGGGTCGTGAGTTAGATTGTGGGCAATCTGAGTGTGAGTGTCCTCCCGGTGAGACAGCTCAGTTGACCTACTGAGGGGACAGTAGCTCTGAGTCAAAGAAATTTCAGAAGGATTTTTTAAAAAACATCTATTTGAGTTGGCCAGCAGCTTTGTGAGTCTTATAATTTTCTTGGAATATTCCTTATTATAGAAATCTACAGATACTACAGATAAGGCTAATGAATTCTTTCTTTAAAAATAAAATATCTTGCATGACAGCAGCAGTGAAGGAAAGCAGAGAGATAAAAGCCGTGAGAGAAGGTATTCTGTGGAACCATCCATACAGAAGCTGCCACCCACACAGAGTGCCCAGGTCCTTATTATCTATTTCCCAGTGAGTGCCTCTCTTTTATGGATTAAATAAGTAAGTCGCTCAAGGTCTCTTGGCAGATGTGGATTCTTACAGTCTCCTCGATGTCATAGATTTTGCTCTTTCCACTAGTTTTGTTGCAGTCAAGAAAGCAGTTAAGCCAAAATTAGGAACTCTGTCAACTTAAAATCAGTTTTGAAGCATCTGTGATCCCACAGATGTGTGCAGTAGCCTTATTCCAAGAGTGCACCTCTTGACTTCCTGCCTGTGCCGTGAATTGGTCAACACAGTTTTAGGCCTTAGAACCTTAGAATGGCAAAACTTCAATGCTGCAAGGGCCTTGAGCAGTCTTGGTATCTACTAGCTTTACTTTATAGATAAGGAAACACAGGATCAAAGTCACAGATCCTGTTAATGGGAAAGGCAGACTGTGTAGCCTAAGTATAAGTGTACCAGTGTACACTGCCATTCTCATCTTTGGCTCTACCACGAGTTCTCCCAGAGTGCCTCACATACCTATTCCTAGCTCCAGCTCCTACTTCTAGTGTAGAAGAGTCTCCCATCTCCCGTGCACTCATGTGTTGCTGCAGATCCTTCTCATTGTCGTCTTTTCCTAAAGCACCACGTGCCTATGTTTCATGTTCTGCTTTCAATGTAGACCAAACATGTTTGTGTCTTTCCACACTGTGAGAATTTTTGGAATAATTAGTTTAATAAGCTTCTGTGTCTGGTTTCTGATATGATTTGGGATGTCCATGTGTCCAGGTACTCCTTGATTCAGCTTGATAAGTTAACACGCATAAATGATTTATCAGTTTGTGCTTTGTCGTTGTGTTGGGCAGATGCAATTATTTACTTATATAAACAAGGTGTAGAGTCTTTCTTCCTTGGCACTTGTATTCAAAGTGGAGTAGCTCATGGCACATTGCTGCTTTACAAAATGGGGTAACTCGGGTTTAGGCACAGCCTGAAAACCACCGCCCTCTATATTATTAGGGCATAACTTGGAGCGGGCCTGCCCTCCACTGTGTGTCCCCCTCTCCAGCTCACACCAAATTTAAATTTGCTCCAGAGCCTCCTATTTTGCATCTCTTTAGACTGTATCCATGGTGTCTTACTCTGAGGGCCCACGTTCCATGTTTCCTTTCTGTACACTCGCACTAGCTCTGTCCTCCGTATGTCAGGAGACTTTGGAACTTGGAAGAGTCATTGTTTCCTAGTGACTTTTCTTTGTCCTTTCTGTCAGAAGACCCTGCTCCCCACCTTTACCTGTCAAAAAACGATTTTCCAAAGCCAGGTATGCATCTTCTATCAGCTGCCAGAAATGATGATGGGTGTCTGAGGTCTCTTCTTGCCTGTCCCCATTCATCTTCTCTTCTGCCTTGAATCTTGCAGGAAATGTGTGAATGTTTGTCATAAAAGTACTTTGCTATTATTATATTTTCTTCAAAGTTACATTTTCTTAAAAGGATGTTGAGTTTGCCTCAGTCATTTGGATTTTAAGACTATAATTATCTTTGGATTTTTGGTGACTTTGGACACCTGTGTTTTGCTATGTCATTTGTCTCTGGTTTCCATGTCACTTTGACATTGTCGCTGGCTTCTGAGGAAAGGGATCATAAATGAATGGCAGCTGGAGTCATAAGAAGTTGGTGGAAATAGGCCTGATTTGAACTGTTTATTCTTTTTCTGGTGCTAAGGATCCAGTGCAGGGCCTCACACATACCAGGCAGGTGCTCTACCACTGAGCTACATTCCCCGCCCAGGAGACCTTTTGAAAACTGAAATTGACTCATTGGGAATTTACTATTTTTAGGTACTAGCATTTGTATAAGTGTTTTTAAATTATTTTGCAGAGACCATTACTTAAGTGCTGTATTATCTATAGCCTATGAAAAATGCTTCTGTATAAAGTGTGATATGTGTATATATATGTACAAGTCAATTCTATAGAGTGGGAAACCTGCATAATATCCAAGAATAATAGTTTCTATTTGAAAGACTCTGATCATGAGTCCATATTCCAGAGGTGACAAGGGTAAGGACCTCGAATAGTTCCATCTAAACATCTGCAAAAGGATATGTTAACTAACATTACGAACCCTCTAGGATTTCCTGTGTGTCCTCAGGATCATGTCTCCTGAAGGCTAGCCATCGAACATGATTATATTTGCCTTTTACTACCTGAAATAACAGAGCATGAAGATTTACTAAATTTAAAATTTGTTTTTTATTTTCCCTTGTGACTTTGCAAATCCCCTATGACTTTTTTTCATTATAAATATCACTTGATAAGGAAGCTGGAAGGAGGCAACCTTTAGGGCTTGCCTACGTCACCTTTCTTGGCTTTGCCAGTATTTAAAACAAACAAATCTAGTCCTGTGGTAAATTAGATCTCCACCAGCAGCCTACTTCCCCCACACATATGCCTGTGTTTACACACACACACACACACACACACACACACACACACACACACACACACACACTCTCAAGAGTTGTGATAGCTTGGTTTGGTTCAAGCAGCTTGATATTCTAAAATACGGGTTTAGAGCTTCCCACTTCTCTCTGGATCACCTTTACTGCATCATCCACATAGGTCCCAGAGTTCCTGCCTGGATTTCATGAATCTTTGGGATTTTTCCCTTGTTTTTTTTTTTTTTTATTGGTTGTTCACAACATTACAAAGCTCTTGACATATCATATTTCATACATTAGATTCAAGTGGGTTATGAACTCCCAATTTTTACCCCAAATGCAGATTGCAGAATCACGTCGGTTACAGATCCACAATTTTACATAATGCCCTATTAGTAACTGTTGTATTCTGATACCTTTCCTATCCTCTACTATCCCCCCTCCCCTTCCCTCACATCTTCTCTCTCTACCCCATCTACTGTAATTCATTTCTCTCCTTGTTTATTTTCCCATTCCCCTCACAATCTCTTATATGTAATTTTATATAGCAATGAGGGTCTCCCTTCATTGTTGTTGTTTTTTAATGGTATTTCAGATTAATTGACTTGTTAAAGCTGTGTATTTCTTAAACTGTCAAGTTATTATTATTATTATTTTTTGTTTAATTTTGCTCTTGTTTTTCATTCTTTACACAGAAAAGATCAATTATGAAAGAATTCTGTTACTAGCAACCAACCCTGGCAACCAGCCTGGATCCTGGCTGGCCACCATAAGAAATAAGCAAACATGTGAAAAAGGAAAACTGGATTTTATGCAGTTTGGCCAAATGGGGAGAAGCAGTTAGATGGTTTCTCCCCTGGTTCTACAGAAATGGTTATAGTTTATAGCAACCAGAGCCAGGTGACATCCATGTGTAGAGTTAGCTAGCCTGGGCCAGCCAGAGAACAGGTCAGTCTCGGCCTCCTTGGTGCCGAGGGGTAGGTTTTGTTTTCATTCTCCTCATGAACAAGTTCTGGAGGCAGAATAGTAGTTATCAGGAAGTTGCTTTTAATTTTAAAAGATCTCTGTTTCAGATCCACTGAATATTTCCTTACTTTAGACAACAAAACAAGCAGTTTCTTGATTAGTTCTGCACATTGAGTACCTCTTCATAGCTTCTACCAGTGGAAGATGGAGATTCCATCCTGCCTGTGTCACAGGTGTGTCTTTTGGTTATTGGTACTGTTATGCTTAGATAGTTATGTTTTTGGTGTATATTTACACCCACAATTACGTACGTGTGTGTGTGTGTGTGTGTGTGTGTGTGTGTGTGTGTGTGTGTGTGTGTGTGTGTTGGGTGTATATGTGTATATAACAATTTAAAACACAGGGGCAATACTGATTTTAATTGCCCCCCCTTTTAGTGGTATTAGGGATGGAACACAGTGGGGTTCTATGTCTGAGCTACATCCCTATCCCTTTTTATTTTTTATTTTGAGACTGGGTTTTGCTAAATTGTCCTGGCTACTTTTGAACTTGCGCTCCTCCTGCCTCAGGTTCCCAAGTTTCTGGGATTGCAGGCATGGGCCACCATACTTGGCTCATCTTTGTTTATAAACTGGTAGCTGGTTATCCTTTCTGTGGTCCAGAATCTACTCTTACCAAGGAGCACCACAGAATTGGTTCTCAAAGCCAAAAATCTTGTTTTAATCATTTTTTATCTCCAGAATCCCCCTTAGCTGTGGATTCTTAACTGGGCCTTCAGTGAGTACTCATGGTGTTAATGGAGATTCAATCAGACTAAGTGTCTTTGAACTTCATATTGTTTTACTCAGAAAAAGATTTTTTATACTTTTTAAAGGGTTCCTAAATTTTTAGTTCATTCTGTCATGACCGTTCTTTACATTCATTTCTTATTTAAGGCAATGAATGATGATGAAAAGGCAAGTGATAATTTAGTCCTCAGTCAGTATATTAATATAATAAGCTCTTTTGAGAAGTATTTATATAGTTACTACAGTTTGGTTTTGTTGGGTCAAATTGAAAGATATTTGTAATATAGATATAGGCCTTGATTTATATTAATAAATGTACTTCTTTCTTTTAGGAATTTGATTGAAAAACAGTAAATGTCCTGTGAAGTCATGTTTTGTGTTGGTGTAGTAATTCGTCCTCTTGTCTCTGTCCTATCAAGGCTGGGCCTTGCTCTGTTGCCCGGGCCACTCTGAGCTTGTGTGCTCCAGCAGTCCTGCACTTTCGCCTCAAGTGGCTACCACTTTGGGCATGTGCCACCACACCAGCATTCCTTATTTCTTATTAGTACGTTTCAATGGGAAAGGAAAATTGCAGATTTTTAAAATTACGTTGATTTTTCTTAGTGTTGTGGTGGTGGTGCCTTTTTTTTTTTTTGTCATGTTATGAAAAGAGAATAGAAGTCCTATTAAAATGCAGCTTAAAGGATAGGTTATCTTATCCTTGTTTTCTTTATAGATATCAGCCATTTCCCTTTAATTAGTATGAAGGGCTGCTTCTGTGAGGCCCTCTGTGTGAACTGGTGTTAGACCTTCCTGGTCTTTACTTGGTTTATGTAAGAAGGAAATCCGTGGTAGCTTATCATTTCCCCATCAGATCCCGTATTTTCATAGGGCTTACTGCTATCCTGTTTTCTTTAGTGAGGGGAGTCTAAAATGTTTGCTGACATGTTTCTGTTTCCTATCTAACAACATCTTCACTCATCTACAGCCGTTCAAGTCATCTACAAGGTTTTTACCTTAAAAGTGCCCTCAAATACCAGGTGTGGTGGCACACCATATAATCTTGGCAACTTGGGAAACTGAGGCAGCCTGAGCAACTTAGTGAGACCCTGTCTCAAAATATAAAGGGCTGTGGGTGTAGCTTAGTTGAGCCCCAGGGTTCAACCTTAGGACCCCTTCCCCCCAAAAACAAAAAACAAAATAAACACCCCTATGTTTAAGGAATAGTGAAAACATCTTTCATCAATAAAAATTGTGTGTTTTGAACATTTGTTAATTAATGGCAAAGTGTATTGTGTTTTTGCTTACAGGATTTTCTTTGATAATTACTTACCTTTAGATTTTGCATCTTTAAGATTCCATTTGTTATCCGATTGACATCATTTAAAATGTTTTCAGAAAGCATTAACATTCCTTTATTGAAATGGGAGAATATTATATTTGAGAAAAAAATGACCTGTAACCAGGTGATTTACAGTATTTTCTCTTGGCCAACTTTTGTTAAAATACAAAATTCATGCTGGTTATTTTTAAATTTTATTAGAATTAGTTTATATTACAACCTAGTTGTAAAGTATAGACAGTGCTTTGGGCAGCGCTTGGCACATAACCCTAAGGATTTGTCATTAATAGATTTTAAACACCAGGAAAATGGGGATAAAGTGACTTTTTTTCTTTTTAAACTGGAATTTCATATTAAGTCAATAGAAATTATAATAAAATTATAATTACCTTTAAAGTGCTATTATTATTATTATTATTAGTTATAGTTAGACACAGTACCTTTATTTTCTTTATTTAATTTTATGTGGTGCTGAGGATCCAACCCAGTGCCTCACACACGTTAGGCAGGTGCCCTACCCCTGAGCCATAACCCCAGCCCCTAACGTGCTTTATAAGAGATTTTCCATATTCAATTTTAATTTGCCTGCATGCCATATTTGTTTTTTCTATGCTTCCTCCTTTTGGGCTTTCTCTGTAGATATTTTTAATGTGTCGTACTTAATAAGAGCCTTTTTATAAGATTCTCCATCTTTCTGCTAACAAAAGACATTTAGAAAGTCATCTAGTTTTTAAAAAAAAATTAATTTTTTTTTAGTTGTAGGTAGACACAATACCTTTATTTATTTATCTATTTTTCTGTGATGCTGAGGATGGAAGCCAGTGCCTCACATGTGCTAGGCGAGTGCCCTGCCACTAAACCACAGCCCCAGCCCTGTCATCTAACTTTTATGCATGTAAGCAGCACTAGATTTTGAAAGCAAACGATTGCTTTCTCCAGGAGCAGGTACTACTGTAGTATTAAGTACACCTTCTTAATAAAGAAGACTGCTGAAATGAACTTGCTTTTAAAAATTTCTTTATCCCATTTTCTCCCTTCCATAGAGAAGGTGTTAGACAATGGAGATGAGTTCTGTTAGAGTCTATTTTGTTTTACTTTATTGTTTTAAAATATATATTTATTTTAGTTGTAAATGGACCTTTGTTTTATTTTTTATATGTGCTGCTGAGACTCGAACCCAGGGCTCACACATGCTAGGCAAGCGCTTACCACTGAGCCACAACCCCACTCCTACTTTATTTTTTTATTTTTGTTTTTATTTTTTAAAATACCTTTATTTCACTTATTTATTCTTATGTGGTGCTGAGAATTGAACCCAGGGTCTCGCATGTGTGAGGCGAGCGCTCTACCACCGAGCTACAACCCCAGCCCTCCTACTTTATTTTTTAATGTATGGATTAAACCGGGGACCTTGCACATACTATTCAAACACTCTACCACTGAGCACACTCTACCACTGAGTGTCAGAGTGTTAAAGGGAATTTTTTTTTACTTTAAAGGAATTGCGTATTTATTATATTTTAAAATATAAGTAAATTGAAAGATGATTACTTAAAAGACAGTGTTCCTATTTTGGGGTGGGTTCCAGCTTTAGTGTTGATTTTAAATGGAGATTATAAATCAGCTTCTAGATGCAAGATCTGTGGCATTTTGCTTTATAAATGTCTCAATATGTTTCTTCTAGGGATCTCTTCATTTGTTCAGTAAATATTTATTGAGAACCTGCTTTGTTCAGGATGCTGGTGTAGGGGCCTTGACTTTCCACATCCCCAGCTCCCAGCGCATCTTAGCTTTCTTACTTTCTTCTCATCTTCCAGCCCACTCTTGACTTGCGGAGGTTCCAGTCCATGGCCTGTTAGAGAGGATGCCCTTTATGAGGGAAAGAGATCAGCAAAAGGTGACCCAGGACCAGGTGACCTCTACAACTGGGCCTGTGTAGATGCCTTCAACCTGGGAGAAACTGGTTTGGAGGAGGGCCAGGAGTTAAGTGTCAAACACCCAACTGGAAATTGAGTGGGTGGGGAAAAACATGATGTCCTCATGAGACACAATAGGATACCAGACAAAACTTTAAATGTTAGATTTACCACATTATAATTTAGATATAATTTGAACATATGGAGCTTTTAAAGAAAGAGCCTCATTTCAAATGCTTATTTAATTATTATTTCAGTTTTTTTAATCTGTAGTTACACAAACTAAAGTTTTCCATTTTGAGCACTATTAAATCTTTAAGATGTTAGTCATTTAAAAAATTTATTTGTTAGCTTTTCTAGGTTTAGCATATGGCCCTAATTTTTAAAAAGAAATTATTTAATTAAGATGTTATAGTGGTTATAATACAAAGAATAATTAGCAAATAATCTGCTTTCTCATTTAGAATATTTTCTATAGGGGCAGTAATGATTCCCAAGGCTTATGGATTTTTAAAATTTTTAATGTGTATTTTTTTAGTTGTAGGTGGAAATAATACCTTTATTTTATTTTTTATGTGGTGCTGAGGATTGAACCGAGTGCCTCATACGTGCCAGGCAAGTGCTCTACCACTGAGCCACAACCCCAGCCCTGGATTTTTAATTTTTGAGAGGCTTCATCTTTCTTATTTTGAGAAGAGAAAATGTGGATTTTTCTAATTATAATTGTGTTCCAAAATGCAAATAAAAAATGGCAAATAGTTGAATCCTTTAAAAAAAAAAAGCACTTCCCTAGAATCTCAGCTGCTGGGGAGGCTAAGGCAAGAAGATCCCAAGTTCAAAGATAGCCTCAGCAATTTAGTAAGCTTTAACCAGCTTTGTAATAAGCTGAGGATGTGGCTTAGTGATTAAGCATCCCTGGGTTCAATTCCTGGTACCAAAAAAACAATAAAATAATAAAATTTTTAAAATAAGCTTATTGTTAAGAGTAGTCTTAATTTGTAAAATTATTGCCAAGTTAATACAGCATTACCATATATCCCGTTATTAATGACTTAGATTTGTTAGATGTATTTGTTATAACTAATGAACCTGTATTGATGTGTTGTTATTAACTGAAGTCCATACTTTTTTTTAATTTCTTTAGTTTTTACTTGTTTTATTTTTATTTTTTTTCTGTTGTAGCATGACATCACATTTCACTTAGTTGTCATATATGTAGGCTCCAAGAAGCTTCTGAAGCTTTACTTAATTTTGGTGACCTTAATGGTTTGGAGGAGGACTGGTTAGGTATTTTGCAGACTGTATTTTGGGATTTGACAGATGTTGTTCTCATGGTTATATTGGTATTGGGGTACATACTACCTTGGCCACTTGACAATGTGACACCGTGTCTGTCACATTTTTCTACTGTCAAATTACTCTTTCCTGCTTGCCATCCTGTTACCTGTAGAAGGAAGTCACCGTGTGCACAGCGCCCCTTCAGGAGTGGCGAGTTATACTGCACCTTCTCGTGTGTCTCCTGGCATTATTTAGAATCTTCAGTAAGGATGTGTCCCTTCTCTCAACTAGATTCATTTATTCAGTTATTTATCATGGCAGTATGAATTCATGGATATTTGTTTTGTGCTTGAGTTGTAATCCAGTGCTACTTTATTTATTTTCTTGTTTGATTGGTTCTAGTTTTTGCAGTTGGGTGCATTTTCACCTGATACTTTTTGTCCCTGGATGTATCCCATGATCAGTGTGGATGTGGGGTTTTTCTGCTTCTGGCTACTTCCTTACTCTTTGGCACTGCAACTGCTCTAGTCTTGTCTTGGAAATGTCCTGCTTCTGTACTGCAGTCAGCCATTGCTCCAAGGAACCCTGGTCTCCTCTCTCTTCCCCTGCCCCCTCTTCTGTAGTATAAAACATGTTTTGAGCACTTGTAATTTGCTTACCATTGCATCAGGCACTCAGTGTCCAAGATGACATAGGATAAATGCCATATTATTATTCCTATGTAGCAGACTTCACACGCCTAGTAAATTTTTGTAGTTTTTTTTTTTTTAAGTTTTATGATGTCTTGCTGGGCATGGTGGTACATGTCTGTAATCCCAGCTATTCAGGAAGCTGAGGCAGGAGGATGGTAAATTCAAGGTCAGCCTGGGCAACTTAGCAAGACCCTGCCTCAAAATAAAAAATGAAAAGGGCTGGGGATGTGGCTTAGTGGTAGAATGCTGCCTAGCATGCACAAGCCTTTGGGTTTAATGTCCTGTGCTGCCAAAATAACTGTTTTAAATGATGTCTCTTTAAAAATGTGATCATATATTAATTTCTTAAAAAAAAGATTAATATCATATGTGCTGAGAGTTGGGATTTTTGCTTTTCCTTTTACTTCATTGCTCAACTTCCTTCCGCCTTTTTACTTCCCATAGTTTAGATTAACAACTTAATATGTGTGCATGTATTTGTATGTATCATTTTATTATACTTTTTTTTTTGTACTGGGGATTAAACCCAGGGGTATTTAACCACTGAGCCACATCCCCAGTCATGTATATATATATGGTTCAATATATATATCGAGATGAGGTCTTGCTAAATTGCTTAGGGCTTTGATGTACTGTGTGTATCTTTTTGTATTTTCTTCCATACTGTCATAATCATATACACTTTTGTTTTATGCTTTATAAAAGGACTTTACATTATACAGTTTTTTATATTTTGTTTTTCTCTCTTAACAATACCTATACAAATCCCTCATGTCATCTGTTATATTCTTACATGCTTACTGTTATGTGGTAGAGGATTACTTTACTGTATCCAGCTGTTTCCCCATTAATGACATTTGTTTCTAGGTTAGGCACTGTGAACAGTGTTGCAATAAACATCTCAAATATCCTTATGATGCTTTATTTCTGTGGTATATTCTTCTAGAGTGAGATTGTTAAATTTAAAGATATGTTTTTAAAATAGACTTTTCTAGCTTATGTTCTTTAAATATGTATTTTTTTTAGTTGTAGTTGGACACAATACCTTTGTTTTATTTATTTATTTTTATGTGGTGCTCAGGATAAAACCCAGTGTCTCACACATGGCTCTCTTCTCAAGTTTAGCTTCTGGATTTAAGGTCTTCCTTGCCTACAGAATATTCATATGTTCACTTAGATATTTCTTTTCTTGGCAGGTGTTTTTCTTGTCAAAGCATATTGTTTTATATTTATGTGGAGTAGAGAGGGCCCCATTTTCTTCTCTTGTCATTAGGTAAATATGTTAGCCCCTTTCCCTACTTTTTTGTAATTACATTCTCACATATATTCAAATTTATTATTTGCCTGTTTTAGTAGTTTTAATCTACTTTTAGGCTACTAAGGTATTGATTTGATTAGAATTAGTTATAGTATATTCTGATAACTCAGTGTGAATCATCCTCCACTTTCCAGACCCTTCTCTTCCTCCTCTTTTTCAAAATATTCTTGGCCATGCATGGACATTTATTTTTGCATGTAAGTATTAAGATTAATTTACGGGCTGGGGTTGTGGCTCAGTGGTAGAGCGCTTGCCTAACATGTGTGAGACACTGGGTTTGATCCTCAGAACCACATATAAATAAATAAAACAAAGGTCTATTGATAATTAAAAATATTTTTAAAAGATTAATATATAATTTAAAAGAGTGAGATAGCTTTCTAAATGAAAGACTATTAAATATATGTATTCATCTTGGGATAACTGAGAAGAATATAGTATATTCATGTTTTTCAGAGCTTGTTTTCTGTCTTGATATAATTTAATATCATATATTTAATAATATATCATTGGCCATGTGCTGCTCATTATGAATTCAGGGTATTTTCTAGCTTATATTAGCATTGTGAATGGGCCCTCACCCTCATATACTTCCAACTTTTTTTTTTTTTTAGGATTTAATTGACAACACTTTTTAAATGTACTGAGTGTTAAATTTTCTTTGTAACTAGTGACATTGCTCAATCTTCTGATTAAATCCAGAACTGTGTGAGTAGAAACACTGGCATTTTCTATGACAAAAGTCATTGTATTGAGAATAGGAGGGGCTCTTTTCCTCTCCTTCCCTTCCTTTCCCCATGTTTCTGCAAAATGATTCCTCCTCGTCTTAACTGTGTTCACCAGCACCTTTCAGGAATGATGACTATTGCTGATAGCAGGCATCTCTCTCATTTCATTTCTTGAATCATTTAGCTTTTTTGAAGGGGAGGGGTGTATTGAGTATGGGTTTGTGACATACTTCATAGATCATGGCTGTTACATGGCTTAATATCCTTTTTTAAAATCTCATTTAGTCATTTTAACCTTTTAAACCTAATATATGTGTATATCAATTTGTTTTCAGTATTTCTTCATCATTTTGTTTTGCATTTTTCTTTTTAAAATATAAATAGGTCTTTTAATGGTCATTTGTAACTAGTTGTTTGTTTTCTTCCTCTGTCGTATAAATAGCTCTTTAATCTTGTTTTGTTTGCTATATATAATTCCTTTTCTTATTTTTTATGGTTTGATCAAGTTATTTTGGATTGATTTTTCTTTTTAATTCTTGTTACTTAGAAACATTTATATGCTATTCATTATTGTAACAAACCAGTGACAAACCCTACAATTTGGCTTTGCTGTGATTGGTTCTCCGGTGTCTCTGCTTGTAGTCATCTACATTTAGGTGAGAGCTTTGGACTGTTTTCACTTTTTTCCTCTTCTGCCACTCTCCTTCACTCACCTGAGAAGTAGAGGATATTTTTACTCATCCTCTAGTTAACCCTTTTCCCAATTCTTCCATATTACTGAGATATGTAACATTTAGTTCAGTTCTTAATAGATACCACTTTATGTATATCTGGTGTATTGCAAGTATTCTTATTTAGAATTCATTACATGCTGCTAGATGGTTAATCTTTGCTCATTAAAAAAAAATCTAAATGCAACCCATCAAGAACTGTACTTTCAGGGATCATTTGTATAGTTTGTTATATATCAAACTCCTATGATTGATTGATTGATTGATTGATTTTGGTACCAGGGATTGAACTCAGGGGCACTTGACCACTAAGCCACATCCCCAGCCCTATTTTGTATTTTATTTAGAGACAGAGTCTCACCCATTTGTTTAGTGCCTCACCATTGCTGATGCTGGAGTTGGATTTGCAATCCTTCTACTTTAGCATCCTGAGCCATTGGGATTACAGATGTGTGCCACCATGCCCGGCTTTTCAAACTCCTATAATTGATTTGTGTATGTGTGTGTGTGTGTGTGTGTGTGTGTGTGTGTGTGTGTGTGTGTGTTGCTGGGGATTGAACCCAGGGCTGTGTGGGTGCAAGGCAAGCACTCTACCAACCGAGCTATATCCCCGGCCCTATAATTGATATTTTTAAAACACCTTTTTTTTTGTTTTGTTTTCATTTCAGCACCTCTGAAATTGAGATGTGCTTTATAGTGAATGACTTCTTAGAATTAGGTTTATAATTATATTTGGCAGCATTTTGAGTTCTTGTAGTCCGTGGATTCAGTGAAAACAGTACAGATATTAAAACTATAGAGAGAAAGCAAGTGTGAGTATATGAACAAGAATTATTTCTTGTAATAATTTTATTCTCGTGATAATAATTAATAAATAATTTATTTATTTGTTACTCTCTTGTATCCTTCTCCAGACATCTCTCTTCTAATTCATTTAAACAGATGGGGTCTCTTTTTTTCCCAAACTGGCCCTCAGTTCCTAGGCTCAGGTGGTCCTCCTGCCTCAACCTCTGGAGGAGCTGGACCTATAGGAGCATGCCATGGCCCCTGGCTCATTTGTTCTTTAATCAAAGTCCTTAGGTATTTTCCTGCAGGACATATGTGGATTGCACATTTCCCAAGTATCTATTATCTTTCTTCCCAGATAGGTGACAGGTATTGTGTTTGGGCATTGCCATTTTTCTCAAAGACCGTAAGAGCCCTTACTGTTGCCTCAGTGTGCAGGTGAGAAACCTGGTGCCTCCCTGCTTTTACCCCTCTGTAAGTTACATGTTCTTTTGACCTCCAACCTTGCACATTTTTCCTTAGTTCAGGAGTTTGATAGGGTTTGCTTCCTAGAGCAAAACAAACTCCTCCAGTGTGCAGACTGAGGTCTTCCCTTGGCCCAGTTTTCTTCGTATCTTCTGTTACTGCTTCTCCTCGGCTGTTCATCTCATTAGAGCTGTGCCCCAAGTCTCTTTTCTGTCATCATTTCTATTTTGCTACTTGATCTGTTTTGTTTTTCTATTTGATTTTCCAGAATGCAAATTTGAATCTTCACCATGACCCGTTCTTTCCTTCAGTTAATCTGCTGTGTGGTTTATTTGGAAAATCATTTTAAATGCAGGAAGGTTTCTCTCTGATATAGTAAATCTCCTAACTTCCCCTCTTATGTGTTGACCTAGATTGGACTCTTCTCTTCCGGCAGCTGTTTGATTGTGGATTTATTGCCTTTGTCTCAGTTGATCATTGTCTTTCTGAAGCTCAGCCTTCCTGGGTGTTGTCATATTTTCTTTGTGATCTTATTATGGCCCTGATATGCTCTTGGCCTTTTATGATTCCAGGAGATGTAGGTCTGCTGTCCCCCTTTTTACCACTGAGGATCATCAGTTCTCTACAGCTGCCCTAGAATTTTCCTAGAAATATTAATTTATAGTCCTTGTTCCAGGGTTCCAGGAGACTGGTCTTCAGCTCCTTGTCTAATCCTAGAAAGTAAAACAACACACACTTCTATTCCGTTCTTGATACACCAGAGAGCCCTCTGTATTTGTGTTGTATTTAGCTGGTTGTAGGCTTGAGGCCTGTGATCCATGGCAGCAAGCAGAGGGAAAAGGATGGGAGATAAAGGGAAGTGAGCTCAGATTACCATCTTCTTTTTATTTTTTGTTTTTGGTAACAGGACTGAACCCAGGAGTGCTAAACCACTGAGCCACATCCCCAGCCCTTTTAAAAATTTTTATTTCGGGATAGGGTCTCACTAAATTGCTGAGGCTGGCCTTGAATTTCTGATCCTCCTGCCTCAGCTTCCTGAGTTGTTGGAATTATAAGTATGTGCCAGCACACCTGGCTCAGGGTACCATCTTCTAATATGGGGCCCTGAATATTTTTTCATATTTTTCATTTTTTTGACGGTTGAAGATGTGTGTTCTGCCCTAGAATTATCAATAGCTGGGAAAGAAGCATTAGGCATTGAAGGTCAAGACATCAAGGACAGATGCTGTCGATCTAACTCTTTGCTGCTCTCCCTGATGATCCTTCCTGCTGGTCTTCATGATTGGTAGCATCCCCCTGTGCCTGGTTCAGAGGACTCCTTGCTTTGGCCAGTGGAATGTAAGTGGGAGAGGTAGCACCCCCATCCTGAGCAGAAGCTTTCAGAGGTAGGTGTGACAGGTGTCTGTCAGCCCTCCAGATCCTGGCTTCTTCTGCTTTGAGAATGGCATGTTGGCTTCTTTTGATGAGGTCCAGGAGCTAGAAGACACAGGGACCCAAAGCTAGTGCCTTGAGGGCAGCCATAACCAGCCTGTAGCTGACAGGCCACCTGACTGGGAAGTAGAAGTTTGCTGTATGCCACTGAGATTTGAGGACTGCTTTGTGACTGCAGCAAAGCTGACTGATAACATCTGGATTAATTTCTTGCTCTTTTTATTAGCTAATATTAAATTTTCTACTTTATTTCAAAATCTGCATCTAAAACATTCTGCATCTGACTCTACACTCTATTTTCTGTGTCCTAATTTTTTCTCTTAATTGGCTGATAGAAGTTAACTATCGTTATAATTAGGGGCAAACACTGGTTACAGCATTCACAAATTATATAATGGGTCCTAACCCACACCACAAATGAGGAGAAGATAACTAGTAATAAAGATAACTAGTAAGCCTGGGGCAGTGTCTTATGGCAGTTTATTATTCAGTATTACTCATGTAGTGCCCTACACTCTATCCAGAACCATTATATTGGAAACAAGTGATTCGTAGCTCTGACACCTGGTCTTTCATGTTGTTTTCTGTTACCACAAATACAAGTTCATTGGGAAGGCGTGTGTGGAGTGGCTCTCCACGTGGTGTTTCCTGGGAGGTCTGGGTGTGGTATTACCTGGCTTGTTGCTTTCACTGACTGGCAAATAGGACGTCTGGGTCTGCTTTCATATTTTCTCCCTTTTTTATTGATCAATATTGAGTTTCCCATTTTCTTCTTATTCTTCTCTCTGTTCTAACAAGTATTTGTGAGTGAACGTGTGATGAGAGGAAAGAACACTGCCTGGCTGGAGCCAG
The DNA here is from genome assembly GCF_052094955.1 of Ictidomys tridecemlineatus. NCBI lineage: Eukaryota > Metazoa > Chordata > Mammalia > Rodentia > Sciuridae > Ictidomys > Ictidomys tridecemlineatus. Next base: position 56,455,678 of record NC_135478.1, read on the forward strand.
GAGACCTGTTTACCACCTAAGCTGTGCCGCCAGCCTTACCCTGTCTGCTCCTCCTCCCTCCCTTTGCGTTTGCTCCACTCATTCAGGTGACAGATATTTTTTGGGCACTCTCCAAGACACTGGGTATGATGGGGATAACCAGATATGTCCCCGTACCTGCTGTTATCCAGCTTTACCGCGTCCCTTCTTGTGCTCCCTCGCCCCTCCTTAATTCTGACCATGATGTAAATTGGTCAGGGGTACATTGCTGCTCAGCCTCTTTGTTTTCGGTTAATGTTAATGGCACTGCTGTCAAACATGCTGTTTTGGGGACTGGGGTTGTGGCTCAGTGGTAGAGTGTTTGCCTGGCATGTGTAAGGCACTGGGTTCAAGCCTCAGCATCACATATAAGTAAATGAAATAAAGGATTGTGTCCATGTACAGCTAAAATTTATTTTTAAAAAGTGCTTTTTAAAATTAGTGCTGAGAAGCAAATGTTGCATTATAATCAGAAACACCTACTGCCAGCCTACCACTTTTGAACATAACTTGCATGATTCTCAAGTCTCAATTCAGAGTGATTTAATTCTGGGGAGACAGCTCTGTTTCTCTGGTGGCCTCCTGACTTAGAGCAGGCATGCACAGATTACATGGGCCAGCCGTGAACCATACCACCTCTCCCACATTAGCCAAGCAGCAGGCACCTGAAGTAGCTATCATCTGATGGACCAAATTTCTAAGTATGGTAACATAAAATTTTGCTTTTTTAATTCTCTACATTAATATTGCCTCCCTATGTGTTAAATAAATGTGTGTTGAAAATCATACACAATAGCTGGACATAGGGCAGTGAACAGTACACATTGTTTTCTACCATAAGACCTGGTTTAAAAGAAATGTTTGCAGAGACTGGAGGATGTCTCTGAGCTTTTCCTAAGAGTCATTGATGATGTCTGAATTGCTTCAAAGAAACCTGAAATTGCACTTGGGGGCAGGGGGAAAAGGATGAAAATCATGTACAATAAAATCATTTATTATGGGGCTGGGATGTGGCTCAAGCGGTAGCACGCTCGCCTGGCATGCGTGCGGCCCGGGTTCGATCCTCAGTACCACATACCAACGAAGATGTTGTGTCCGCCAAAAACTAAAAAATAAATATTAAAATTCTCTCTCTCTCTCTCTCTCTCTCTCTCTCTCTCTCTCTCTCTCTCTCTCTCTCTCTCTCTCAAAAACAATAATTTATTATGCATTAAAAAAGTGCTTTTAACACCTGCTGGTTGTTTTGGGGAAGTTGGGGATGGTGCTGAGAGAGAAAGGCAGGCCAGTATGTAGGTAAGTAGGAAATTATGATTTTACATAAATACTCACAGGATGATTTGATTATTAACTCAGAGCTTTTTTTTTTTTTTTGCCTCCTGGCTAGTTTTTAAATTTTTATTTATTTTTTTTTTTGAAAATTTTTAGAGTTTAGGAAACCATCCTTATTTTCAGAAAAATTGCTTCAGAAGTGGGGAAAGCCTGAATTAGCATGTGCCTTTGTTAATAAAGACATTTGGTAGAATTATGAGCAGCTTATTGTTTATTGTATATTTGTATAACATTTTTGTACAGGTTATCATTTTTTTCTCTTGTTGTTCTCTGGGTTAAAAAAAATGCTAAAATGTGCTGTCAGAAGGAAGGAGTTATAGGTGGGAAAAAGTTGGCTGAACTGTACCTGCTAATCTCATTATCAATTGCAAAAAATAAATCTTAAAGCAACCCAATTACATTTTATAAAGGATTGAAGCTGCACGGGAATTCCAACTGAAACCATCTGTTCCTTGACTATGTGCCAGGCTCCAACATCTTGACAGGAGTTCTGGTTTTGGTATTTTTGAGTTTCAGATACCTCCTTTGCTATTTTCTTCAAGGAGTTAAATCAATGCTGCTTAACATAGTGGGAATGACTATGCAAAGAACTGAAGATGAACTTCTTCATGTACTTCTTATGTGCTTTTGGAGAGAGAGTGCTGAGGACTGAACCCAGGACTTCACTACAAGCTAAGCACACATTCTACCATCGAGCTACAGCCAGCATCTGCTGTCCCTATGTTAATAATTTTGAAAAACTTTTTCAAATGTTTCTGATTTTATTTCTTAAGAATTCTAACTAACAAAATAGTTCCTTATTAAAATTTTTTTATGTTTAGGTATAACTTGTATCTGCTTGTGACAGCATATTTGTACAGGTTTAATATCCCTTATATAAAATGCTTGGGATCAGAACTGTTTCAGATTTCAGATGTTTGTGAATTTTGAAATATTTGCATACACATAATGAGATATCTTGGGGATGGCACCCAAAACTAAACATGAAATTTGTTTGTTTATATGGGATACATGTAGCCAGAAAGTGATTTTATATGATAGTTTTAGTGCACCTGCATTTTGACTACTACCCAACATATGAGGTCAGTTATAGAATTTTACACTTTTGGCATCATGTCAGCACTCAAATTTTTTTTGATTTTTAAAAAAATATTTTGCTTTTTAATTGTAGTTGAACAAAATACCTTTATTTTATTTATTTTTATGTGGTGCAGAGGATTGAACCCTGGGTCTTGCAGCTGCTAGGCGAGCGCTCTACCGCTGAGCTACAACCCCAGTCCCTTTTTTGATTTTTTAGCATTGTAAATTTCAGATTTTTGAATTAGATGTGCCCAATCTATGTTTTGCTTAGTGAGACTTCGGTTGGTGATTCTTTTTTTTTTTTTTTTTGGTGGTGCTGGGGATTGAACTCGGGGCCTTGTGCATGTGAGGCAGGCAGTCTACCAACTGAGCTATATCCCCAGCCCCACGGCTGGTAATTCTTGATACCATAATTCTGCTTAAGTAATGTTTATAGACTACTAGAAGTAGGATTAAATTTTAAAGCAAGTATTGAAGTTATGGAGTCAATTAATATTGACTGTTATATTTTGTGAATTTCATTTTAATTTTTTGGTTAAATTAAACTTGATACCTAAGAGAAGATTTCCTTGTGTTGGAATATAGCTAAATGTTAACACTGGGTATTTTCTAAGGATGATTTGTACAGGAATTGTAACTAATGGGCCTTAGTCTCTCAGGTTATTCTTAGGTATTATCAGAAATCATATATTTACAATTTGTATTAGGTATCCAGAATGTCCCACACTTTTGAAATGATTGATGGAACAAAATAACATTTTATGAGAATAAAAATTAGAAATAAGCCATTAATAGGGACAATTAAATATTATGATATGTAATGGTCAGAAAGAATGAAGGTCTATATAATAAACATGGAAATATTTCTAAGGCATTATTAGGAAAATAAATTTTAGAGCTTTATATGTACTAATAATGCTTAATCAAAAACAAAAAACTATGGGGATATAGCTCAGTTGGTAAAGTACTTGCCTCACATGCACGAGGCCTTGGTTTCAATCCCCAGCACCGCCAAATAAACAACGAATCAAACAAAAAAACCCTAAATGTGTTGATAAGTGAGAAGATAAATCCAAGAATATTAGTGGCATTTACTTTGACTTGACTTCTGTATATTAATTTTAATAATAAGAAGAATTTAGTCATTTTTTTGAGGGGGATACTGGGAATTGAGTACTCAAGGGCACTCAACCACTGAGCCACATCCCCAGCCTTGTTTTGTATTTTATTTAGAGACAGGTCTCACTGAGTTGCTTAGTGCCTTGCTATTGCTGAGGCTGGCTTTGAACTCGAAATCCTCCTGCCTCAGCCTCCCTAGCCTCTGGGATTACAGGCATGCACCACCACACCTGGCATAGTCATATTTTATTTGCACACTTACTTTTTATTATGGAAGAACTTTTTATTATGGAAGATTAGAAACTTCCACAGAGTAAACACATTATTATAATGGACTCTGAAATACTCAACACCAAGCTGAAACAATCATCAGTATTCTGGTTTTATTTCATCTGTTTCTCTTTTGACCAATTCTTTATTTGTTATTGTTGTTTGTTTGTTTTCAGTATTGGGGGTTGAACCCAGGGGTGCTTTTACCACTGAGGTACATCCTCAGCCCTCTTTATTATTTTTTTTTTAAATTGTGAGAACAGGGACTTGCTAAATTGCTTCGGCTGACCTCAAACTTGTAATCATCCTGCCTCAGCTTCCTGAGTTGCTAGGATTACAGGCATGCGCCACCATGCCCGGCTCTCTATCAACTCTTTACCTGGATTACTATTGTATTTTGCATGGTATATTTTATGTAAAATTTCTGAACATTGAAATGCACACATCATGCATGTATACTTTTGACATAACCATATTCATGTAACTCACACTTGTATCATGATATTGAATATTTCTGTGTCCCTAGAGTATTGTTTGATATCTCATATCAAAATGTCCACTTAGATCATTTTTGCCTTTTCTAGAACTTTGTATAACTAGAATCATACAATATGGAATCTTTTTGTGTCTGACTTCTGCTGGGCATAACTGTGTGAAGGCCACAGTGTTGGGCCATGTGTTAGTAATTCTTTATTACTAATTTTTTTTTGTTGTATAAACCACAATTGGTTTTGCTTTCTCCTGTTGGTGGACATTAGCTATTGTCATGAAAACTGTTAAAAGTATTCATGCACAGATCTTTTTATGGACACCTGTAGTCACTGCTCTTGGATAATTATCTGAGAATAAAATTTTCAAGCAACTGAAAACAAACATTTTCAAAAGCAATTGTTCCATTTTAAGTTCCTGCCAGTAAAGTATGACAGTTGTGGTTCCCTACCTCCTTACCATTATTTGGTTTTTCAGTCTTTTCGAAAAGAATTTTAAAACAAATTATGGTCAAATAGACACCCTTTTTGTGTATGTTCTTTGGAGAAAAGTCCTTTGCCCTTTTGAAGCCAGGTTACTTGGGGGTTTTGTTGTTGAGATCTTTATATATTCTGAGATTTACCCCCTGATATTAGCCCCTTATTGAATATATGATTTGCAAATATTTTCTTTTCTGTAGGTTGCCTTTTCACTCAGATTGTGTTCATTGAGGCATTTTGGGTTTCAATCTTGATGTAGTCCCTTTTGTCTGATTTTGCTTTTGTCGCTATTTTCCAGTAAATTGGCCAAACCAAATGTCATTAAGATTTTTCCCCCTGTGTTTTTTTTTTAAAGATTTTTTTGTGTGGTAGTTTTAGGTATTATGTTCATTTTTAATTAATTCTATTAGGGTGTAAGATATGGCTCCACCTTCATTTGCATGGGGATATTCAGTTTTCCTGAGACCTTTTCTTGAAAAGATTGCCCTGTCCCCACTGAATGGTCTTGTGAAAATGCCACCCTTGTGAAAAGTGTTTGACTGTACATGAGAGGCTGTGTTTCTGGATTATCCCTCCACTCTGTGGGTCTGTATGTGTGTCTTGATGTTATTTTACCATATTGTTTTCCTCATTGTAGCTTTGCAGTTAACTTTGGAAACCAGCAAGCATGAAATATTTGACTTTTTTTATTGTTAAGATTATTTTGGCAATTAGGAGTTCCTTGAGATTTCATGTAAATTTCAGGATTTTTCTATTTTTTGTAAAATACAGCATTGAGGTTTTTTTAAAAAACAGTACTTTTTGATAGGCCCAAGTTTTAAAATTTGAGGTAGTCTAATTTCTCGAAAATTTTTTTCTTTTATGGTTACTGGTATTTATGGTCTAAGAAAGTTTCTCATCCTCCCAGGTGCCCCAGTGTATTCTAATCTATTTTTTTCTGTAAGCTTTATTGGTTTAATTTTTTTATTTAGGTCTACACATCTAAATGTAATTCACCTGTCACTAATTGTTTTATATGCATAAGAGATTGGGGCCAATGCTCATTTTTTTTTTTGCATGTAAATATCTATTGGCTACAGTACCATTTAGTGAAAATACTGTTTTTGAGTTCATATTCTCCCCCACCCCTCTCTCCATTGTTTTGTCTGTCCTTATGCCTATGGTCCTGATCTCTGACCTGATGACTATAATTTTATAGAAGATCTTGAAAACAAATATTCCTGGTACTCCAGGTTTTTGTATTTTTAAGATTGTGGTCATTTCAGGTCCTTGACAATTTTATGTAACTTTTTGAATCAGCTTGTTATTGTATATTTCTAAAAAGAAAGGGCAAGGGATATGGCTCAGTGATGGAGCCCTTGCCTGGCTTGAGCACTCCCCCTGCCCCCCCAACACACACACAGAAAGAGGAGGCTTCTAGAATTATGATTGGGTTTGCATTGAAATTATAAACAATTTTGGGGAGGGTTGAAATTTTAGCCATGTTGAGTTTTCTAGTCATTTAATGCCATATCCCTCTACTTATTTAGATCATCCTTATTTTCTCTTAATGATAACTTTTAAACTTTCAATACAGATTCCCACAAGTCTTTTGTTAATTTTATTCCTAAATAGTTTGTGTTATCTTGATGCTATTGTAAGAAAACTAGTCTTTTTTTCTTTTTTTTATTGGTTGTTCAAAACATTACAAAGCTCTTGACATATCATATTTTATACATTAGATTCAAGTGGGTTATGTACTCCCATTTTTACTCTGTACACAGATTGCAGAATCACATCGGTTACACATCCACATAAACTGGTCTTTTTAAAAAAATATTTTTCACTTATTTACCCTAAATAAGTATTAAGTATTTCTAGTATTTAGAAATTACACACACACACACACACACACACACATATTTTCCCCTCCCTGCTTGGTCCTGGGGATTGAACCCAGGGGTGCTTTACCACTGTGTTACGTCCCCAGCCCTTATATTTTATTTTGAGACAGGATCTCACTGAGTTGCATAGAACCTTGCTAAATTGCTGAGACTGACCTGAAGCTTGGCAACTTCTTGCCTTAGCCTCTTGAGTTGTTGGAATTACAGGTGTGCATCGTGTTCCTGGCTTGTATATATATTTTTTATTCTTCAAGTTCTTTTAAGATTTTCTGTCTGAATAGTGTCTTTGTGAACAGGGGTAGTTTTGCTTCTTTCCATTCTTTTTCTTGCCTAATTGCACTCACTGTGATCCCCAGTGAGCTATTGAATAGAAGTGGTGAGAAAAAACATTCTTGCCTTGTTCCTGATCTAAGGGCATTAGGTCTTTTACTGTTAAGAATGATATTAGGGGGCTGGGGTTGTAGCTTGCTGGTAGAGCTTGACTTGCATGTATGGGGCACTGGGTTCAGTCTTAGCACCACATATAAATAAATAAAAATAAAGGTATTGTCTCCATTTACAACTAAAAATTTTTTAAAAAATGATATTAGAGGGCTGGGGCAGTAGCTCAGTGGCAGAGTGCTTGCCTAGCAGGTCTGATTAGCACCACATTTAAAAAATAAATAAAATAAAGACATGCTGTCCATGTACAACAATGGGAAAAAAAAGATGATATTAGAGCAGTGGTGCACACCTATAATCTTAATGGCTCAGGAGGCTGAGGCAGGAGGATCTCAAGTTCATAGCCAGCCCCAGCAACTTACTAAGACCCTGTCTCCAAATAAAATACTAAAAACAGCTGGGCATGTGGCTCAGTGCTTGATTGCCCCTCGTCTCAATCCCTGGTATTAAAAAAAAAAAAGATATTAGTTATAACTTTTGGAAATGTCCTTCATCAGATTGAGGAAGTTCTCATCTATTCTTATTTTGATGGGCCGTTTTACCATGAATAAGTGTCACAGGCTTACATTGCTTAAGAAATTGTGTAATGTGTTTTTTTGAATTCAGAAATACAGCAAATTACAGACTAACTTGACATTGCCTTTGTCTTCATTGTAAGATAGTGTTATATAACTAGCATACTAACATTAATTTTATGCTAGGTGCTACATCTGCCTAAATGAAATTATTTTGATGATTCTGTAGACTATAGAGAGAATGCCTAATCTTTACATTCACTTCTAATATTTTTTCATACCACCTCTGTCTGAGTTAGAGATTGGCAGTACCCTCAGGGTGTCTGCCCTTGACATCTAAAAGGTTTATTTGAGAGCGAGACTGTTTACTCTCATCTCCTTTGTTCTATTAGATTTTGTTACTCTTATGTACATATTATATTTTCTTTGGAAAGATGCTTTAGGAATTTTAGTATGTCTTGCAAACTTAAGAAGTAATTCATTTCCAGAATTTCTTCTTTTAGGTTTATTTATTTTATTGGGCATACATTCCCCCCCCTCCCCGCTATGTACACTACACACAAAGGGATTCTAATCATTCATTTAAAATAATCAAAAGGTATTTAATGTTAAAATTATTTTCTGATATGTCCTAGCATTTTAGCTTTGTTCTCATATATATGTATTTTGGTTCTCATATATATATGTATTTGGAATAAATAAATAAATATCACACACACAAATATATATAACATATATATATATGTTATGTTTGAGAAACATACACACATGTATATACTTCACAGATAGATAGTGTGTATGTTTTTTTTTTTTAAAGAATGATGGTCACTTTGGAGCAAGGAGTTTTTATGTTTCAGCTTCATTTGTGATTGTTCATTACTGAGGTTGAATGGTAAGGCACAGAGTATTTAAGAAAAGAATGGTGTTGTTCCCTCTGGGACACTGGAATGGAAAACCCCAAATCAAGCACATGACTCTGGAAGTTGTCAGGCACAAAGAAGAGACTACCCCCTTACTTGTAGGATCTCTTGAAAACTGGAATGGGCAGACCCTTGAACCCACTTGTATTTCCATGGCAAACACTCATTCCATGCTGTTCTTCAAACCCATTGTAATTTGAGGTCTTGCATAGTTTAATTTTTAAAGATCCTACTACTGGAGAGGTTCTGGTCATTTTTGCCAAATGTGAGAGCTTTCACAGATTTTCAACTGAACTCCTGTTCCCTAGGCTTCCTGGCTCACTCAGTGGCATTGGGTTCATTGTGGCCTACAGTCCAGTCTTATTTATTTTAAAAAACATTGTATTTTGACATTATTGTTCCATTGAAAAATACAATTTTAGAGGTTAGCAATCACCTTAGAAATCACAGCTTCCTGTCACCTTAGTTATTGTATGAGTTTCTTCACTGGTAAAGGACCATAAAGTGCAGACATTTATTTTAAGATCACAGGGTTAGAAGCATCGACTGGCTTCAAGGATAACTACAGTCCAGTGCTCCATGAATAAAGGGTGCTCCTAACCTGCCTGTACGTTGCTTATGTCACAGGGATGCCCAGCGCCTCCTTGCCCGTTCACCACATTCCGATTTCACTTCATCTGCTCCACCTAGAATCCTCACCCACACACTAGTTTAGAATTATTGCTGTATTTGTCACTAAGTGGAATCCGAGTTGAATTTTTGCAGGTTTCTCCCCTACATCTGCCTCTTTGATGGTAGCTGGGTTTATGGCCACTCACTTATTAGTGCCCTGGGTCTTAACAACCTTATTCAAACAAAATATCTTAAATGGAGGCGTTAAACAGGTCGAAACAGTGACCATTTTGTAACTTTTGCTGCAATAAAATGGGTATGTTGTGTTTTGGAATATAAGACCTCTGAGTGCAGCTATTCATTTTCTTCATCTATAAAACATTTTAGAATAACAGCTTACATCTGTTTGGGGTATAAAATTCCACATTTTGAAGAAACATCACTGTTGTGTAACTCCACACCAGACCTGAGCCTCGAGGGGAGCCGGCTCTCACAGGCCCCGTCCGCCTGGCTGGGGAGCCGTGGCTGGGGGAGCCCAGAGCGGATGTGCTGGCCGCCTTCCTTTCACATATGTGCAGCACATTTCCATTGTTGTCCCTTCCTGCTGTAAGTGACAGCAAGTGTGCAACATGTTTCTGACTTGAGGAACGTTGGAGAAATTTTCACACACAAGGAGTTTATCTTATGAGGGTCTTTCACTCCTCGAAGCCAGAAATAAGTTTAATTAGCAAAGCCTTTATAGCACCGCTAATTACCTTTGACAGTCAGTTGATCTTGTTTTTGTTTGGGTTTACTGTCGGCTCACTTTTAAAAACCAACACCCAGTGGAATCGTTTGGCTGTTCCAAATGTGTCGTTTTTAAATTACCTCTTTAAACTGAAGGGTCAATTTAATAAGTAAACATTAATAGAGGAAAATGGGCAAACTGTTCATCCATAGAATTCAGAATCTAATAGTATTAAGTATTGAGCAAATTCAGACAATTTTATGGGTTATTTTCATCAAGAAATGAAAAACTGTCAAAGATGGTTACAATGAATTTTTAAATAACTTTATTTTATTTACTTATATTTTATGTGGTCCTGAAGATCGAACCAGTGCCTCACACGTGCTAGGCAAGCGCTCTACCACTCCTGAGTCACAATTTCAGCCCTGCTGCAATGAATTTTAAAGGTCTTTTCATTTTATTCTTATTAAAATGTAATATTGTTACATCTGAGATGGCAAAATCCCAAAGGAGAAGATTAAAATGATCTGTGACCCCTGTTGTTCTTGAGGGTAATTTTTTTTACATATTTTGAATTTTTAAAAAATTAGAAAAGCTTTTAGAAACCAATTGTACAGTCAGTTTTTTGTTTGTTTTGATAATTAATTTAATTGGAAATACAGCTCTGTGGTTTCAAATTGGACAATGTCAGATGCTTTTATGTTTTGGTGACCAAATGAACCAAACTAAATTTGACTGCTCTTGTAGAACTTTGACATTCAGGGTGGGGTAGCTGCTTATTGATGACAATGACAAACTTCTCTGAGATTCTGGCTTGTCAGATTAATCCAGGTAGTGACATTGATTTTTCTTTTCTTTTCTTTTCTTTTCTTTTCTTTTCTTTCTTTCTTTCTTTTTTCTTTTTTTTTTTCTCTCTCACTGCTGTTTCCTTCCTGAATAGAAGTCAGATTTTCTTTCTAGGGCCACTGTCTGTCAAATTCAGGACCATCATTTGCTCTAGCTAAGTTGCACAGATGTTGCTGGGCTCTAAAATTCTGATTAATATAAATACTTCAGGAACAACTTTATTGCCCTTAGTTCATGTGAAGGTCAATACTTGTTAATTCCTCCAAAATCATAGAGACATACACATGTGCCAAGTTCACATTTACTTATCACTTGGAACTGAGCTGAATGCAGAGTGACAATAATGGGGACATGGCAAGCCTGTGGGTGTCATAGCTGCTGGGCACTGGTTTGGTGGCAGTGACTGGATATTATATAAACTCATTGGCAGCGGGGGTTGGGGGGGAGTTCAGGCATTTTTATTTTAAGAAATATGGAGGTGGTTTCTGTTTTTAAATTTCTAAAAATTTAATTAAAAGCAGAAGATTGTACTATGAGTGAGTTTGTATGCAGATAAATCCAGTTAGATATCTTTTGCATTGATTGGTTCTCTGAAGTCAGAAGGTCCGACTTAATCACTGCGTGTCTTAAGCCAAGTTACATAACTTCTCTGAACCTCAGTCTCTGTAAGAGGGGATTAGGAATGATATTGTTTGATAGGACTGTTAAGGAGATTCAGTGAAGTAAAACTTAGGTGTCTTGGGAATTCTGGCTTTATGGTTAGAAGGCTCACTGTAAATCTGACTCTGTCTGGACCACTCATACTTCATTAGTTCAGTCTCCCTGACCGAGCTTGGGGCTAAATCTGGAGCTTAGGCCTGCTTGTCCCTTATCCCTCTCCCTCTGCACTCCTCTAGCATCACCCAGTGTGCCCTCCCGAGGACGCCTGTAGCCCTCCCTCTGCTGTGCTGCTCCTGTGCTGCTCCGTGTCCTCCTGCAGGTGGCTCTGCTCCTCTCTCCCTCCCTCCATCTCCCGTTCCTTGTTCCCCTCGTCCTCTCCTCCACTGCAAGCTCCTCTTTTCCTGTCCTGCTCTCTCCTTCCTGTGCCCCTCTCCTCCCTTTTCCTCTCACCTTCTCTCCTCTGCTGCCTTCTTCCTCTCCCCTCCTTCTCTCTCCCCTCCCCCGTTTCCCCCTCTCTTCTTTCCTCTTCTTCCCTCCTCTCCCCCGTCTTCTGCCTTCCTGCCCTCTTTGTCTGCTCTCTCCTCCAGCTCTTTCTCCCTCCACCCTGCATCTTCTCTGTTCCTCTGTTCAGTCCCGACACTTGGCCTGCTCGTGAGTAGACAGCCGTCCCTCTTAAGCAGAACAATGTCATGTCCTCAAAGTCTTTGTGACTTTTATTTTTATTTTTTGGTACTGGGGATTGAACCCAGGGATGTTTGACCACTGAGCCATGTCACCAGCCCTTTATTTGTTTGTTTGTTTGTTTGTTTTTGTGGTGCTGGGGATTGAGCCCAGGGCCTTGCACATGCAAGGCAAACACTCTACCGACTGTGTGACATCCCTTGCCCCATTTTTTATTTAGGTTGCTTTATAGTCTCACTATGTTGCTGAGGCTGGGTGTGAGTGAGCATGTGATCCTCCTGCCTCAGCCTCCCTAGCTGCTGGGATGACAGGTGTGTGTCACGGTCCCCGGCCTTCGTTACTTATGGTGAGCAGCATTGGCTGTTGTCAGAGCAGCCACCAGTCCCTATCCCTGTTGTGCTTTTGTTTCTAATTTGCAGGCCTTCATGGTGTCTCTAATTTTACGTTTGCTGGGCTCCAAGAGTTGAGAGGACCTACAGTTAAAGTTTAGTTCTTTTTCTAAATATGCGTACTACAGCCTGTGAATTTACTTAATGTTGGCTTTGTTTCATACATAAAATTAACATGAAGTATGTCTCTAAATAATAATTATGGACTTTTATAATAACGCCAGGAAACTGCTGCTTTTTATCAACCTAATGTTTGATATTTTTTTCCCCTTTCTCTCCCCAGATTCCTTTCTCTTTGGTCCAGTTTCCCTTGTGGGAATTCTTAAAAGTAAGTTTTTAAATCTTTATATGAAATCTATTTTTATTTTTCACAAATGCCCAACGATTTGTATGGAACCAAAGAATATAACGTTGACCATAAGTTTGACAAAGTCAGAGTCACTGATAGTTGCAAAGATGTTTTACACGTGACTCACACCAGTTGAGGCTTGCTTCAGGTACCTGTGGTGTTGGAAATAAGCTCAGCCAATGTGACCCACACCCACAGATGGTGAGAAGCAGCTTTGATTTACTCTTCGATATTGCCATTCTTTCTTCATCTAGTTGAATATTATTTCTCCCTCTGTGTGTGCAGACAATAAGGAATAACAGTGAGGGTGAATGGAGGAGGGAGGATGACCCCAAGTATTTGAAGGCCCCCACTCCTGTGTCCAAGCAGGCAGGAGGGGGAGCAGCAGAAGTGCCTTGGGACTCTATTGTTCCATTTCTGCTGCTGATTCCTAATAGGACCGTGAGCCAAGGTAGCAAGTGTAGAGACCACTGGCTCATTTGTTTAGAAAGAAACAAAGTTTTCAAGTTTTTAAGAATATGCGTAGAGGTTTCCATAGTCTGGGGCAGTGATACTGAAATATGCATGGGTCTTTGCCAGTGTTGTAAAGACCTCAAAAAAGAGAAACTATAAAGAGCATGTGTGTGGTAAGGATAAGTAGTAGTTTGTAAAGCTTTAGTGAGGTGCACGTGTACATGCACACACATCTGTGCTGGGTTGCAGTGGTGAGATGTGTTTCTTACTGGAATAAGGGTCAGAAAATATCGAAGGCCCTTTTTCAACTGAAAGGGGTTCATGAAGGATCAAACTGTAAAACGGCAAAGTATCTAGTGTAGACATTAGCCACCACCCCCCCCACACACACACAAATTGTCCCCACAATTTTACAGACGTACTCTTCATGGAGTGCTCACACAAATTATCTTTTGAAAAATATTATAAACATTTCTTGGACTCTGAAATAAATTGTGTTGACGATACCTACTAAAGGATAGTAAATTGAGACAAAACTTTGCTCCTTTAAAAGATGAGTCCAGGATATCAAGTATTAAGAAGGATTTCTTCTAAGTGATCTGATTTTATGGGGCAATACTGCCCAGTATGGTTTGGGGGGTCTTCTGTTGAGGTTGAGTTTGTTTTATTTTTACCCTTCCTGTGTGGTACATGGTGAAAATAGATTTCTCGGGCAGTGTTTCAGGGCGTGATGCAACCCCTCTCCAGTGAGAAGGTCACATTCCTCCAGCATACCAGCTCTCCTTCTCAGTGTGTGACAAAAGAACAATGAAGCCAGCAGCTGTGCTGCAAACAAGACTCACTTATCAGTGCCTCAATGACCAGCATTCACAGGGAATCCGCACACCCTGACATCCCGACACCCCAACTCTGAAAAGGAATGTTTTGAGGCTCAAAGAGGGAAAAGGCATGCGATTTCTTTCTTTTCAATAGTGAAGACATTTGTAGTATTCTTGTTTCTTAAGAAATGTCTAGAATTTTTCAGAGCAATCAGAGATAACAATGCAGTGTTTCAAAATCTTTCTTTTAGCATATGTGAAGATAGAATGTATTTTTAAATTGAGTTTCTTGAGGAATAATGTACAGTAAACCTCACTCTTGAAAAGTGTGATTTTTTTTTTTTTAATGAGTTTTGACAGATGTTTAGGACCACACCATAACCAAGAGAGAGCATCTCCACCAGCCTAGATGGTCCTGCCTGCCACTTACTAGTCGGTGCTGCCCCAGCCCACAGCCCCTGGCCATCCTGTTCTTGTAGTTTCCCCTTTTCCAGAGTGTCATGTAAATAGATAGTGTGTGCACACAGCAGTTAGTGCCTTGATTCTTTCACTTCATTTGTTACATTTGAGACTCTTCATGTTGTTTCTTGTGCCAGTGTTTGTCCCTTTTTATCACTTTACACTATTTCATTTGTTTATGGATGAGCACAGTATGTTTATCCATTCACTAGTTGATACACATTTGCACTGTTTCCAGTTTTTGTTGGTTATAAATAAAGCTACTATAAATATTTGCTGAGAGTATTTGTATGGACATGTGCTTTATTTCTCTTGGAAAATAACCTAGGAGCGGTATTGCTGGGTCAGAAGTAAAGTTTATATTTGATTTTTATAAGGAGCTATCAAATGCCTCCCAAAGTAGCTGTGCCCTCTTGCATTCCCAGCAGCCAGGTGGAGTTTCAGTTGCTCCTTGATACTATTACATGTTACTGTTAGGTTTTAAGATTTCAGCCAGTCCAACAGTTGTATACAGCATCTCATTTTGGTTTGATCTGCAGTTCTCTCATAGCAGAACACCCTTGAGAGTCTTTTCACCTAATAGGGTTTTTAAAAAAACATCTGAATGTGAGATCACAGTCCTTTGGTAGAAGTGGATAGTTTTTGGCATTGGTTTTATTTTTGTGTTTATAATATTATCCATTTAAACTTGGTTTTGCAACCATGGAGCGAGATCATATTATCCGGGAGGGTTTTTCTGTTTATTTGTGTGGGAGTAGACTAGGGGAACTCTCTCAGCCAGGACCTTAGTGGTACACACTGTACCTTGGAGGCTGAGGATCTGGATGTAGAAGGTGGCTACATTATCCTAAACTTGACTCTCTGAGATCTGAATTATCATCCTTCAAAAATCACTTCCATTGGGCTGGGGTTGTGGCTCAGTGGTAGAGTGCTTGCCTAGCATGTGTGAGACACTGGGCTCAATTCTCAGCACCACATAAAAATAATAAGCCAGGTGCAGTGGTGCACACCTGTAATCCCAGCAGCGTGGGAGGCAGAGGCAATCGGATCCCAAGTTCAAAGCCAGCCTCAGCAAAAAGCAAGGCCCTAAGCAACTCAGTGAGACCCTGTCTCTAAATAAAACACAAATTAGGGCTGGGGTTGTGGCTCCGTGGTCAAGTGTCCTGAGTTCCAACCCCGGCATCCCCCAAAATCAATCAGTCAATAAATTAATTAATTAAAGTTATTATATCCAGCTTAATCATGCTCCTATTCTCTTGACGACCTGGTCGAAGCACCAGATTAAAATACGATTCTCTTATTTCTCTTTCTCTCTATCCTGTTACTAAGTTTCATTGAATGACTTTTTGGATCCTGTGGCCACCTGTTATCAGATTCCTGCGACATTGTGTCAGGCCAGGTCCCAACAGGTTCTCTACCTACTCAGCCATTTTACACATTGAACATATGTGATATTCCTTAAATATCTCTTTGAAGTAACACTTACATCTTCAGAAACTTAGGACTTTCTCAAACTCTGCAGCTTGAAGTTATGGTACTCGCGGATCTCCACGCTGTGTCCTCAGTGGTTTTCCAGCTCCCTCCCCTGTGTTTCCTTTGGAAAAAGCCTTTCCCCTCCAGCCTGCTTACTGCTCTGAATGCCCTCCCTGGTCTTCAGTCTTCTCTGAAATGTACTCCAAGGGTCCGAGTGGGATGCATTTTTGAAAAAGCTCACTCCAGTGAACTTTGAAAGCCCAGTGATGCTTGAAGTTCTCAGCCCAGGTGTTGCAGACTGTCCCTTAAATCACATTTGTCTCTATTTCTGGTTACTGTTTGATAACAGGCTATATGGTGTACAGGCATCTTGGAACCAAGCTTTGCACACTTGGCCAAGGCCATCCTTTACAGGTCAGTGACATGCAGCCCGCACATTTTTATTGCCTACTCTGTGCTGGATGTTGTTGGATCTCACAAGAATGTAAAGGTGAGCCTGTAAAGAGCTTAGAACTCTCATACAGGTGCTCAACCCACAGATCACTGAAATGCCCTGAAGAATACCCAAGGTAATGTGGGAACCACCCCCTGTCCCTGTAACTATACTACTGTTATGGTTTAGATATGAGATGTCCCCTAAAAGCTCGTGTGTGGGACAATGCAAGAATGTGCAGAGGTAAAATGACTAGCTTATGAGAACTGTGACCTAATCCTCCGTTGATGTGGATTAACTGACTCTTAATGTAGCTAACGGTGTGGCTGGAGAAGTAGGCCACCAGTGGCTTGGGGTTTATGTTTTGCCCCTGGTGGGCAGAGCGCCCTCTGTGTTTCCTGGTCGCCAAGTCCTGAGCTGCTTTCCTCCTCCAGGCCCTCCTGCCATGATGCTTGCCTCACCTCAGGCCCAGAGCAGTGGAGCTGGCCGGCCACAGACTGAGCTCTGAAGCCATAAGCCAGAAGAAAGTTTTCCTCCTCTAAAGTGTTCTTGTCAGGTCTTTTGGTCATGACAGTGCCAAAGCTGACTAAAACAATCACCTGATGTTTAAGTTTTTATTTAACAAGACCAGGTACCGAGGAGGAGAAGAGAAATAAAAGGGGTAGATTATCATATCCAGATCCTCAGAAGGTAATTTCCCCGTAAGAAATGTTTACGTTGAAACTTTGTGGCAGCCACCAGAAGAAAAGCATGATGACAAAGTCCATAGCTTATCATTTCTTCTTCCCTGGGCTTTGGATGCCATCATTATGATACCAACTTGTACACTTAAGAGCTTTGTGGCAGAGTACTTCCTTCTCATGGCAGCTGAGGACAGTCAACTGCTGGGTTGATGACATCACTAAAGATGTCTCAAGGTGGCCAGAACAGAAATGCCAGCTTTTAGTACCTCCCTGACCTGCTTCTTCCCGGCTGTCCAGGTCTCAGTGAGTAGCACAGTGTTGCTTGCTCATATGGAATCCCAGGATGATTCCCGAGTTTCCTTTTCCCTGCTCGGTCCGTCCCTCCAGCAGGTGTGCTGTCTGAGCCCGGCCTCTAACTCCTCTGATGGCTGCCCTGGCCTCCCATATGTCCCTTGGTTTTCTCTTGAGCCCCTAGGATATTCTTTCTGCACAGGGTAACCAGAGTGGTGTCTAGTGAAGTCATATCACACTGCTCCCCACTGAAATGTCTCAATGACGTCTTTTTAAAAGAAGCATAGCCAGGCACAGTGTACGCCTGTAATCCCGGGTACTTGGCACGCTGAGGCAAGAGGATCAGAAATTTGAAGCCAGCTTGGGCAGCTCAGCAAAACCCTGTCTCAAAAAACAAAAACAAAACAAAACAAAACAAAAAAAACACAAGGGGGCTGGTGGTGTAGCTGGTGGGAGAGCCTCCCTGGGTTCACACTCCCACATTGAGACTCCTACTTCTCCCTGCCCAGCCCTCTCCCTGCGCACCCGTGCTCAGCCACACTGGGGCTTACTCCAGGAACTTTATACTTACTCCATTGGCTGGAAATGTTACTTATTTATTCATCCTGTACACTTGTGTGTGTGTGTGTGTGTGTGTGTGTGTGTGTGTGTGTGTGCGCGTGCGCGTGTGTGTGCGCAAGACATTTTAATTTTTCTTACTTTTCAAACAATAAATAGTAATTGTTTATGTGGTGTGCATCATGGTGTTTTGAAATATGTATACCTTGTACATATTGTTATTGAGTATATTATATGCCAGGTAGTTTTTAATTTATAATTCTTAAAAATTAGCACTTTGTAAATACACATAGAGGTGGAATGTACATAGCACAATCTGGTCAATTGCATTCCACTGTCCCTCTCTTCCTGTCCCTCCTCCCTCCCCCTCAGTCCCATTCCCTGCTCCACTGATCTCCCTTCTATTTTCATGGGATCCCCTGCCCCCCCCCAAGTTGTTTTCTTCAATTTTCTACATATGAGAGAAAATGTTGACTTTCTGAGTCAGTGCCAGGCATTTTCTGGGGTGTGTAGATATAGTGATAAAAAAGACAACAACAACAAAGTCCCTCTCCTGGTGGAGCACTTACTCTAGTTCTTCCTCCAGGCCTTCTCTGTCCAACACTGAGTCATTCCTCAGGTCTTATAACCTCAGAGATATGTTCCCCGTCCCCTCTCTTTAGGACCTTCCTTCTTCTTTGCTCAGCACCTGCTTACCCCCTGACTGGCATTTTGATAACTTGGGTTATTTAGTTATGTACATATTATCATCCAAATACCTAGCATATCCACTATGGGGTGAGCAGACGTGCTATCTCTTCACACCGCGTAAGACTCAGAGAGCTGGATCTTGTTACCTTACCTTAAAAGAGGGGTTGTCTTTCATCTAAGTCTTTCCCATCCCCGTTTCCTGTATAGCACCCTTTTACTATGTGTTTTGGTCATCTTTGTTGCTGCTGTGACTAAAAGACCTAACAAGAATTACTGTAGAGGAGGAGAAGTTTATTTGGGGGCTCAGGGTTTCAGAGGTCTCAATCCATAGACAGCAGGCTCCATTCCTCAGGGCTCGAGGGGAGACAGGACATCATGGAGGAAGAGTGTGGTGGAGGGAAGCAGCTCACATGGTGATCAGGAAGCAGAGAGACTCCACTCTCCAGAGACAAATAGAGACCCCAAAGCCACGCCCCCAATGCCCCTCCTCCAGCCACACCCACCTCCTCCAGCCACCACCCAGTTAATCCCATCAGGGGTCCATTCACTGGTTGGGTTTAGGCTCTCGCCACCCAGTCATGTCTCCTCTGGACCTTCCTGCACTGTCTCATACGTGAGCTTTTGGGGACACCTCACATCCACACCATAACACTATGTGACAGTGCTTTTGACAACAGCAACGGTAATGAGAAGAGCAGCAATTAACAATTCTCAGAGTCAGCAGGCCAGGCACTGCAGTGACCACTCTTGGTGAATGATCTGCTCTGACTCCTCCTGGCCCCAGAGGTGCTGTGGTGGTCTCTGAGGTAGAGAGAATGCCTTGCCCCAGGCCCTAGGCTTGCTAAGGGGCACCTCCAGACTGACTCTAGACCTGAAGTTCTTAGTCTTTCTACACGGTTGCCCATAATGTATCGTGTCCATTTTTTAAATGTCATATGCTCAAAATTTAATAAAAATGTTGGGGTCATATTCTGTCTGTTCAATCCACTTAAAGGCATTTCTCTGAGCACACTGGCTCCTTCATTGGAAGACACAATGCCACCAAAGGCTGGCTGCTGTAGTCTCATACCACCTCTCCAAGCCTCCCTTGTCTGCTGCCCTTAGGGGAGAGGAAGCAGGGTGCCCCAGCCTGCTCTCTGTGACCGACCTCTGGGAGCCCAGGCACTTGACAGTGACGTCGCAGCCAGAGCCTCTCTTGCCACACATGTGTTGAGCTCCCCACAGGAAACTGCTTGTTAGACAAGAAACTCTGTCTTTTGCTTGTTTGTTCTTCGTGGCTCTGTCTTCATTTAGTAGGTGTCTGTAACTATTTGCTAATTGTTTGAAGGTGAGCATTCTTTCTTATTCTTTTATTTGTAGATTCTTCTACAAGTATGTTCACAGCCATAAAAATACATTTTTCCCCCTCTCTTTCTTTTTTCTTTTTTTTCTGGTTTTTTTTTTTTTTTTGATACTAGGGACTGAACTCAGGGGCAGTCACCCACAGTGCCACATCCCCAGCCCTTTTTCATATTTTATTTAGAGACAGGGTCTTGCTAAGTTGCTTAGGGCCTCAATAAGTTCCTGAGGCTTATCTTCTTGCCTCAGCCTTCCAAGCTGCTGGTATTACAGGTGTGTGCCACAGTGCCCAGCCGTTTTTTTCTCTCTAACCCAAGGTTTTTTCTTCCTGTGTGTTAAGTGAAAAGCCAACATATTATAAAAGGGTGTGATGAAATTTCCCATAGGAAGGTTTTTTTGTTTTGTTTTTGTTTTGTCTTAATATGCGACACTGGTGCATAGTGCACAGTGGAGAATTGTCAAAAATGCTGTCAGGTCTAAATAATTTTCTTCCAGCTACAGGATGTTGCAAAATTACATACCGACAATATTTTGTCTGGAGATTTTGCTCAGTTGTAGAGTGTTTGCTTAGCATGTGCAAGTTCCTTGATTCAGTCACTAGTCACACACACACACACACCCAACATTGAAGCAAAATACAAAAAAAAATCAGTTTATGTGATGATAACATTAAGCTGATATGTTTCTATGATGGAACCATAGCTTCCTAATAGAAATTAAGGCTAGTGGATTAAGACGACTACTTAGATATCTGTTATATAAATATTTAAAATATGCAGTACTGTATGGGAGCTGTTTTCAAGTTAAAGAGCAAAAAACTTGATTTTTCTTGTTGATCCTCATTTTAATAATAGTTAAATATACCTACATACATTTCTCCCATACTTTGAGTAATTTAAACAAAGTAATAATAATTAGAAGATGCCTAGTTCTCAGGGTCTCCATGTACACCTTCCTGAGCCAGGCAGAATGAAGTATCTGTATAGACTTGTTTGCCCAGAAAGTAGATCCAACACAGGCATACTGAAGATTGAAAAGGGAATGATAACAGTAAAAACCAAGTGCCCCCTATGTGTGTGATGTTTGCTACACTAAGCTGGTCTTCTAAATTAAAC
This sequence comes from Ictidomys tridecemlineatus, assembly GCF_052094955.1. NCBI lineage: Eukaryota > Metazoa > Chordata > Mammalia > Rodentia > Sciuridae > Ictidomys > Ictidomys tridecemlineatus. Next base: position 56,476,796 of record NC_135478.1, read on the forward strand.
ATGCCATGTCAGGGAAGATACCACCTGAGAGGAAGAGCAGAGTACTTGTACTGCTAGATGATTTGTCCATCAGAGTCTGAGATGCTGACTGAGATTTTAGCATTTGCAGGGAGGGGTGCATAGCTCAGTGGTAGAACCCTTGCCTAAGATGGTCAAGGTCCTGGGTTCCACCCCAGCACTGCAAACAGAATGGGGAATGGAGGGAAAAGGTGCCTGCTTCATTATGACGTGAATTTTTGTGGTATTGGGGACCCAACCCAGGGCCTCACATATGCTAGGCAAGTAACAAGCATATTTTAACAGCTCAGAAACTATAAGCACGTCAGAATTTTTCCTTTCACTTCTTTTAGACATTTTTCTCCCATTTGTGCAAGTTTGTGACTTATAAATGAGTCCATATTTTTGCATCTGTTCTGTAAATCTAAAATTATTTTAGAATAGATTTTTAAAAATAAACTATTAGGAATATTTTCCATCACCCCACTTTAAGGAAACTTAAGTAAAACTGCAGAAGGGAAATCAAGAGCATTTCTGATGACCAGTCTTATTACACAGGGTTGAAATCTCTCAGTCATATAAACTAATGTCCATAGATTCATCTGAAATTTTTAATTTTTATTTGAAAATACAGGGAAGCAGGACATTGAATCAGGATAAATAAGCAAGTCAGAACCAAGGAAAGCGTGACCCCTGCTTTTTTGTACTCTTGTTTTTCTTTTGGTGTACTAGTTCTGTCTTAAGATCTGAGACTCCAACACTGTTTCTTCACATGCAGCCTGTTTCTACTTATTGCTCCCTCTGCCTCTGCCAGCCCTTCGTCTGCCTTGACAAACGTGATCATTAGACCTCTGTGGCAATGGAAATATTTAGATTGAGAAATCATGGCAATTTAAAACATTTTTGGTGTTCAGACCTGACCTTCAAAAGCATTATTATAAACCGGTATCATTTTAACAAGTTTTATTGACAAGAAGATGTTTTGTTTAGTAACTTGTGAATCAAAATGTAGCTGCATGAGAAGTTGACCTGAGCAGAGCAGTGAAGTCCTCTTCTGTTTGGCTCTCTGGGGAACAGAACCAGCCAGCCTCAATCTTGGCCCCCACTCTGTGTGACCTTACGTGGGCCGTTTCATAGTTCTTAGCGCTGGCCCCTCTCCTGTTTTATGGATAGAGATATGTACTTTGTCATATTAAATGAGACGATATATGTACAGTCTTCAGTGTAATGCTTGGAATGTGATGGTGCTCAGTAGATGCTAACTGGTATTGGCAGTCATTTATACTATTGCATATAGTATGTTTTATTCCACTTGCCTGTCTAGTCTAAAATGAATTAAATGTCCTAGTCAGTAATATGTCATTGTCCTGTGAGTAACTTTTACTGTTTTTCCCGCCAGTTGTTGTTTATCACAATCCTCTTGTCCCTCTAAATACATGAAAAATATGTAATTTCAAAATACTTTCCTAATTTATATATAGTATGTTTTGCTAGACAGGTTCTTAGTGTTATTGTTTTATGAACTTAAAATTGCTCCCAGATGAACCATTTATAATGAGCACTCATCTTTGTAGATTGTTGCCAATTTTACTTTTAGGAAATTTTATGTTTAGACAGTTAATAATTTAAAAAAAAAACTTTAAATAGCATTATTTAAGCAAGGTGCTTTAAATATTGTCATAGTATATTCATTCACTTGGTATGTTAGTATTGTTCCAGGAGAAACTGGGATCCATGTGTGGAGTGTCTTGTAAGTGTAGTCTGTCTGCTGTCAGGACCACTGTAACCTGGAGGTCTAAATGTAGCTGTTTGTGTCCTCCACTCCAGACTGTTCCATTCAAAGCCCAGTTCTGAACTTGAAATGGAACCACTGTCTAACCTAGTTATTTCACTCCTCTGTGGAATGAATGAATGAATGAATATATATATATATATCCAAAGGCCTTAAAATCAGCATACTATAGTGATGCAGCCACATCGATGTTTATAGGAACTCCATTCACAATAGCTAAGCTATGGAACCAACCTAGGTGCCCTTCAACAGATAAATGGGGTATATATACATAGTGGAATATTACTCAGCCATAAAGAAGAATGAAATCTTGGCATTTGCCAGTAAATGGATGGAATTGGAGACTATCATACTAAGTGAAATAAACCAGTCCCCAAAAACCAAAGGCCAAATGTTTTTTCTGATATGCAGATGCTGACTTACAGTGGGAGGGGTGTTTACTAGGTTGGACAGAGCAGGGAGGAGGGATGGGAATGGGAAAGATAGAATGAATTGGACATAACTTTCCTATGTTCATATATGAATACATGATCAGTGAAACTCCACATCATGTAAAGCCTCAAAAATGGATTACAGGTGTATGCTACCATGCCTGGCTGGCCAATTGATTTTTCCCAACAGGGAGGAGAGAGTTCATTGGAGAAAGAATTGTCCCACCCCCTCTCCCCACCCCTGCCCCAATACTGGGGATTGAACCCAGGGCCTCACACATGCTAGGCAAGCACTCTGCCATTGAGCTATATCCCCAGTCCTTTTTATTTTATTTTGAGACAGGATCTTTCTCAGTTATGGAGGCTGACCTTAAACTTCAGATCCTCCTGCCTCAGCCTACTGAGTTGCTGGGATTACAGGCATGCACCACCACACCTGAGCTTAAGGATTGTCTTTTCTAGTTGCTGGAACAATTGAATATTCATACATAACAGCAAAATGAACTCCAATCCATACCTTGCACTAGGCATAAGACTTAAAATAAATGAGAGGTATCAACGCAAAGCCTAAAAACATAAAATCTCTGAAAGCACACATAGGAGAAAAAAAAATCTTGATTAGACAAAAATTTCTTAGATCCAGACACAAGTGATTCATGAAAAGATAAGTCACAAACTGGGAGAAAATATTTGCAAATAACTTGTATACAGACTATATTAAGAACTATGAAAACTCAGTTAATTTAAAAACCTCATAAAAATGTGCATTTGAACAGACACTTCACTAAAGAAGGACATGGGTAGCTGTAAGTATGTGAATAGCAGCTCTGCATTGTTAGCCAGAATACAAACTAAAACCACAGGGAGATACTACTGCACGCAAATTAGTGAAAGTTAAGACATGCTGACAATACCAGGTACTGAGGAGGATGTGGGAAAACTGGGGTGTAGTATGCACAACCACTTTGAAAAACAGTTTAGCCATTTTAAAAAAAAATTTGTACTTGTAGATAGACAGAATGTCTTTATTTTATTTTTTTATTTTTATGTGGCGCTGAGGATCGAACCCAGGGCCTCACTCATGCCTGGCACACGCTCTACCACTGAGCTACAGCCCCAGCCCCACTTGAGCCATTTTTAAAAAGTTAGACACATAACATGCCGTGTGACCTTGCTGCATCACTGCTAGGATTTGCCAAAGAAAAGGAGAAGCATGCGTCCATATGGACTTGTATACAGGTGGTTCCTGAGGCTTTATTTGCCCCAAATGGTGTCTGTCGACAAGTCAGTAAACAAATTAAGGGACATCCATATGATGGAACATTACTTACCAATAGAAGGAGCAATGAACTGTTGATATCTGCAGTGACATGAATAAAATGATTATTCTGAAAGAAGCCAGAGTTTAAAAAAAAATAGTATGTGCTTATGTTTACATAAAATTCTGGAAAAGGCAAACTATTGTATAGTGACAGGTCTAATTGCTTAGAGAGCAGTGAGAAAGGTCAGGAAGAGGAGTTCCACAGGGACATACAAATTTCAGGTCATAGGTAAGTTCAGTGTCTTAATTGTAGCAAAGATTGTATGTGTTCACACATGTGCACGGCAAAAGTTTTCAAAATTGTGTACTTAAAATATGTATAGTTCATTGAATGCTAATTATCTTATTAAAGCTAAGGAACATTATGCAGGGCTCTGCTCTGAGAGAGCCTTGTTAAAAGGTGGATAATACGGGACCCAACTCCTCGTTCTTGTGCAAACTTTGGGCTTTAAAAGATGACTAGACACTAGATCAGTGCTTGACTCATCGTTCAATTTCTGTGACTTTTCTTGTCTTGTACTAGATTATAAACTCTCAGTGAGCAAGGTGCCATGTCTGCCATCATTTCACTCAGTCTTGAACTTGGCATGGGTATTTTAACATGAACAGGACCGTAGGGCTGGGGAGGTGGCTCAGTAGTAGAGCACCTGCCTAGCATGTGTGAGATTCTGGGTTCAATCCCCAGCACCATAAACAAATCTGAACAGTATACAAAATGTTTGGATATATTTTAAATTAATACAACAGGTAACTAAATTAAGATACTGTTCAATATGAATAAGGACTTTAAAAAGAACTGAGGAATTTGGCATCCACTAATTTGTCAGTTATGGTATTTACATGTTTAGAATTACATGGGAAATATGTAGAATTTTTCATTGTCTTAAATAATAGTGTCTGTATGTATGAAATGGTCTCTGAAAAGTGTTTCCTATAAGCACTGTAATGTAACTGTCACCCTTAATTCTTTGACTGATTTTAGAATGCAGTTCAGTCCTTGGGAAAATTGCTTATGTCATCAGTGAGGAATGCCACCAAAATAGCTTCTCACTTAAGTTCCCATCCCCAGAGCTAACCCACAGGAGGTTCCGATAAATTCAAAGATTTAATAACTCGTATTTTTCTTTCTCCTTCCACACAGGCCCTCTGGTCCTGGCGGCAGGAGCATGGGGTGGATTCTTGGCAGTCAGCGGTCTGTGGAGCTTTTGCAGGTGCAAAGGATTATATTATACTGGGAAAGACCAAAGAAGGGGAGAAAATGTGAAAATATTAACTATGCAAAAACAACATTCTTTAGAAATTTCAGATTGCTTAGATGAAGAGAGCCTCTCTGGCTGTTTGAGAAAAGAAAGTGTCTTGGGCGGGTGGGGGGACCCAGCTGCTCAAGGTGTCTACCTGAAAGACAACCAATTTGTTTTTGACAAATTTTTCTTTTTTCTTTTTATCTTTATTAAAGCCTTCACTCAGGCTCTTGGATTATCTTAAAGATGATTTACAAAGTCCTCTGTGGGAAGAGGCTTTCTGTGGTGCAGGGGAAGCACACAGCTGCCTGCCTGGAGCAGGGCTTCGGGCTTGAAGCGATCTTTGCAAAAGGCAGTGATTCACGGTCCGTGAGACATGTTTGACAGCATGGTAGATTAACTAGTGTCAGGAGAGCAGAGGCCACTCCACAGCTTACCGAAGGCTAAACTGCACTTGGGTAGAAAATATGGCCATCCAAACATCTGGCCATTTCCAAGACAATAAAGCAAGGGCTGAGTGACAATATGCAGTATTGTGTTATCGATCACTCAGTCATAGGAGTTTTCCAGTGAGATTTTAATGAGAACTCAGATGCTTTAAAGAATTTAATAAGTAATGCATTTAAAAGCCTCAGAGAGAAATATATTTTGTTGTTACAAAAAAAGGGCAAATTAGAATTAACAGTTGTAATAAAATGAGGTGGAAATTTCCCAGAAAATGATGAACTGTTAGTTTAGATACAAAGCTGGTGAATTGACAAGTAGGTAGATTTAGGGTGTTGACTTTTTTGGAAAATAATTCTTTTTTTTTTTTTAATCTTATTTTTTTTTTGGTGGGGTTCTTTTTTTTTTGTCTTTTTTGGAACTGGGGGTCGACCAGGGCTTTGCGAATGCAAGGCAGACGCTTTGCCACTGAGCTACATCCCAGCCCTGAAAATAATTCTTTTCCAGTTTTCTTAATGGTTATTGGATTGTTTTTTTTTTCTTATAGCTATTAGAAAAACAGAAAACATACATCTTATAGGATTCTTTATTAATATTTAAACCCATTTGACTTGTAGATTATTTTGTCTCTAGATGTGACATCAACCCAGATTGATTATGATGGGTAATTGTTTCCACGTGACACCTGGTCATTAGCTGTGTTAAAGGAGTAGGTGGTCTTGATTCATTCCCAGAGGTCAGGGGTCTATCACCCAGCCACAAAGAACAGTGTGCGTTTTTGTTGACTGCTTCCTGGGCCTGGGGACAGAGTGAGCATTATGGAAATTTAGTTACCCTGAATTAGGAAGGCTACTTCTTAATGTTAACAATAGCCTAAAACTTTATGTGTTGAAGTGAGTACGGATTCTGCTGTCACGTTCGTTAAATAAGTAATTCAAAGATCTGCTTGCAGATACTTTGATATTGTATGTCCAGGAAATTGCCATTCATTACAGTTAGTTCCTTTTTTGAATAATACTCTACACTAAGTACTCCCATTTGTCAGAGGAAGGAAAGTTTAATATGTGTGCTGTAGTAGGAGCCTGCCGCCCCAGCTCAGGAGGCTCCCTTAAGGAGCCCAGAAACTCGCTCCCAAGCCAGCCGAGGGCACCTGGATGAGGGGCAGGGGAGTAAGGTGCCCAGAGTCTCGAATCTGACTGACCAGGCAAACCTCTAGGTGCCCTAACTCTTGAGGGAGAATGGGGAGCCTTCCTGAGCACCAGTTCCCTTACCTGTAACTAACATGGGGACAACCACTCAAGGGATTTCCTCAGGTTGAGTGAAATTCTGTACACATTGACACTTGGTGATCCATCAGACTCAACACCTGTCAGAGCTGTTACTCTTTCAGTCAGAACAAGCAACACCCAGAAAATGAAAAGCTATTGTAATGATTTATCCTTTCAATTACATTGAAAGACTAATGTCCTGTATGCTAAAGCTACTACACAGAAGGATAGTCTCTCACAGCTTATAGATTTAGGTGAGGTTCTGATAAGTGAAGGTGTTCAGTTTGTCCAAGGCCTGCAAAAAAATCTGTTGGAAACAAATCCACATATATTAAATATGGTTTTTGTTTATATCCCTCTTTCTGTTGAAATTTTATTTGGCACGAACATTGGTCCAGAAGAACAAAGTTACTATTTTAAATCACAGCTGATAAACTCCATTTGGAAACCACCCAGGCCGTGAGGAAGCCATAGTAAGAGCTGGTTGCCCTGTAGGTTGAGTAAGGGCTTACGCAGGCCCCGATGCCTCACCTCCAGACTCCTTACCTTACATGGCCATAAAAGCATGATGAGACTCGCCCCCAAATCAGAAATCAGAGTTCTCCTTGTGTGCTTTTCCAAGTTTAAATGGGCTGAATTGTTGCCAGTGACCCGCTCTCTGCCACCCTTGGCACTCTTCCATGCTTGTTTTATAAACTGGTTGGTGCAAATATCCAGAAATGTCTCTTGAGATTGGAGGTGTTGATGGCTTGTCATGCTCAGAAATTCCCTTGGCTTCTGGTCAGGGGTTAAGCTAGGAGAAAAAGGGACTTTGCCAACTTCCTCACTTCTGGCTAACTTGTAAACATAAAGCCATATGCTATCTGAGTAATTAGGACATTTACCACTCTTGTTTTATTTGGTACTCTAATGTTTTTGATCAATTTCTTATAATAAACACCTTCTTATATTCTCTAAGAGAGAAGAGGATTTCGGGGGAGAGAGCTCTCTCTCTCAGCAGGCTTGACATTCTTATTTGGGTAACAAATGACAAGGCCTGGCACAGTCTTTAAAATGCACACGAACCACACTGTGCACACTTGCTTGGAGATTACACTGCTGTAGGCAGTGCTCTGTTCCTCCCAGACTGAGCCCAGAGAGGGAAGGGGAGCAGGAAGGGCAGCAGGGCCCCCTGGGCTTGTGCTTTCCTACCACAGCCCTGCCACATCCTCAGGCAAGTTGGGTGATCACACTCCAAGCCTGCTGTAGGAAGGTGGCTCCTTTGACCACAAAGGTCAAGGTTGCGTTTGTTCCTTGAGGAAGAGTGAGAGGTGGTTTTATTGTCAAAGTCTAGGTTACCCTGAATGTGGCGCTTACAAGCAGGTACCGCCTGAGGTTCAGTAGAGCTACCAGAGGTGGAGCTCCTAGGAGCGCACAGGGAATGGCTTCACACGTGCTGTGAGCCCGAGAGCAGCCCATTCTTGGGTCCCGGGGAGTTATTTCCCGTCTGACATGTTAGCGTGTTCTTTGTGTTTTTTACCAGTAGCTTACAGCTCCCTTAAGTCAAATGCAGAAAATAACTACATTTTAACTGAAAGTCCACACCCTGCTATCTACCCGTTACAACCGGCTAGTCTGCTATTTTATTTTCACAAGTTCTTTTTGCAGCTTCTCAGAAACATTGTGAGGTCTGTAAGTTGAAGCAGTCTGATGTTTGCGTATGTTCAAATTGATTTATTAATTGACTTACATAAAACATACAGTTTCCATCATGGCAGTAAAATTAGGGCCTATCAAGGCAAATGTGTTTCTGTGTTTAACTTTTCTTTCAATTACTTTTATGAAATATAAATCTCTAAGAGAATATTGGCAGGCGTCCACAGTAAAGGGTGGTAAACCTTCGCCTGTGGCCAGAGTGAGTTTGATTTGCAGTATCCAGATTATTAAATTTTCCTTGTCAAGTTTTAGTACTTTTTGAGTTGGTTTAGGGCAGTTTGTGAACATTTTCAAATAGAAAGATGAGTTTTAACCATCAGACAAATCTTACTTCGCTTATCCTACACAGGGAGCCGTTAGGTAGTGGGGAGAGCGCAGCTTTTGGAGTGAAGATATGCTTTTCAGCCATTGGCAGATGGGAATGTAATACCTGGGCCTGAGGCCACCTAGGCAGCGACAGTGTTTGGAGGGCTGTAGACAGGAAGCGGTACTGTGCAGATTAGTGCTCTTGTCCCTTCTTGTGCTATTTAGAGGACGAGCTGACAGGTGTTTTTTTTTTTTTTTTTTTGGTACACTTTTGAAGCCATAATAAGAGCTGTCATACATAGTAAGTGCCTACTGTGTGCACTGGGCCAGAGGAATGAAGAAGAATCACTCATTACCTCTGCCCACCTGGAGCAGAGTGCTTTGGTCACTGCTGTGCTGTGTGGTGCAGATGAGGTCTCTGAGGCAATGGAAACCAGTGGCCATTGGTGCTGCTTCTGGAGTGGCCTGAAGAGCAGGTGTCAGCTCTGCATGGTGTCCAGCCTCCACAGGCCGCTTTTCTCTCCAGGCTCCCCATACAGGGCCTGGCTCCCTCAGAAAGTGCTGTAGCCAGGGAATAAGTGATTAAGCTAAGGCCGGTCATCTGCAGAGCAGGGACTTAAGCCTCGGGTCTCCTGACCATGGAGAAGACCAGTCTCCAGGTAGGTCTGCCTGCCAGCCCTGCCGCCGGTCAGGGGAGCTGCTCTGGAGTGGGAAGCGGGGACAAGAGGGGTCTGTGGCCTTTGCTTCCTTTGCTTCTGTCTTAGGGTGTTTGTTTTGTTGTAATTTGGGATGGATGTGAAGCTTTTCTGGACTGTATTCTAATTAAAAGTATATCTGGTTTTCTAGGGCACAATGTATGCTTTAGGACTCGGTCCACAAAATTTGAAAATATCTGAGGTTTCTTAATAAGTTTCTGAATTTCAGGCAACCTTGGGATTTGGATCCAAGTAACTCACACTTTCCTAATCCTAAAGAGGCCGCAGCACAGAGCAATCTAATATTCCTGTGAACTGGCACTCCCCGGCCCCAAGGTGACATTCATGGAAAACTCAAAAACAGGGCTGAACGCATGGATGGGCCACCTTGGCACACTTCTGTCATAATAAATGTTACCATAGGAAGGAGGGTCTCCATCATGGTCTTATTTAGAAAGATATTTGGCAGAGACCAGATGGCCCTCTTGTCCTCCAGCCACAGCAGTTGGGGTGGGGTAGAGCTGTTTCTGGACCCCCTTCCCAGTGTTCAGCCCTCGTGAAGCCGCCCTTCCCCCGCCTGGATCTGGGCAGCTGAATCTTCTGAAAGCCCTTTAGGATTTTTTTTTTTTTTTAACACATGACAGTACAATGATCTTGACATTTCTTTAGGATTCGTTATTTCTCTCTCCTTCAGGTTTCACATGTCTTTGTACCACATGAAATAAAATATTGACATCATAAACTGTAGGGTTTTTTAAAGTCTTTTGATTTCTGTGCCTCAGAAACAGACCTTGTTAAAATCTGTGAACAAGTTGGCTGCGGTGGCATTCAGAAAGGGAACACAAGAGAGCGGGTAGGAAGGCAGCCCGGAGCTAGAATGCCTGCTGCAGCCCGAGGACTGGAGGCTGCAGATGAGCCTGGAAGGGCAGTTGCTTCTCTCAGCATGTTACTAGAAGCCAGGGGCATACACTTAACTTGAAGGATTCAGCCATTTACACCCTAAATCTCACATGATACACAGAACTCTGTTAATTTTATATTATCCACAGAAGAAATGATAGAAGCATTTGGAGTCCGTTTAAGTGGCCAGTGGAAACATGGCCCCCGAGAATTGTTGGGGGCCGTGCACGCCCCACTATCTGTGGGTACCTGGCCGTGTACATCATATACAAAACCAGTTCGTTGGCTGGCCTTGGAAGGAGCCGGGTGTACCGGAGGGCACTGTTTTGTTCCCTTAGTGGGGAAGGCGTTCACTTTTACTCTTTTAAGTGCAGTTCTCCATCACTGCAAAAGAAATGAAGCATGTGGCTTGAGATCTTGCAGGTGTGCATCCTGCTCCCGAGTGCTCGAGTGCACATCAGGATGAAGAAATGGCTTTGGCAGGGTTTTGAGGAGTTATGAAGTAACGATTATGAAATCGCCATCTGGTGCAGTCCCATCTCACTGTTTGCTGGGTTTTCTCTATACAGGTGGCTTTGCAGCTGCAGTCACCACCCCTCTAGATGTGGCAAAGACAAGAATCATGTTGGCAAAGGTAAGTAGAAAATAATGTTGTGGAGACATACCTGTCGGTGCCAGGTCTTGCAAGTATGTGAAGCAAATAAAAGCACCTGTGAATCATTCTTAAAACTAACATGGAAGTCCCATTAGCTATGGTGATCACTATGACAAATGTGTCCTGTGGCGTTTCTCATCTTCTGGTCATTTTCACCTACATTGTGGAGGTAAATAGGTCCGAAGGCCTTAGCCTTGAATTTTATTTTCAAATCTATTTTTCCTGGTGACAGGCCTAAGGCCCTGAGAGGCTGATAGCTTCATACCTTGTGGCAGCTAAGCTGTGGGCTCTGAACCTGTGCAGTGTTTTAATCAGATAAAACCCTTATCAGAGTTGCTACAAAACAAAACAAACAAAACTGTAAAAAAGAAAAATGGTTGAAAGAAGAAAAAGCTAGACAGAGTTCAAGAAATACCATACGAATAACAGATCTGGACCAAAACAGTTTTTTTTTTAAAAGTCCCATCCTTGTGAAACAGATGTGAACAGAACAGAGCTGTAGAATTTAGGTGGAGAGGACCAAACCTTGGAAAGTGGCTCAGGTTTAAGTTGAACTTGATGCTCTTTATTCAGTGTGTTTTGTAGCCAGATGGGCAGCTTTCTTAATTACACTGTTTACTCTGGTGACTCCTGTCCTCCTCAGATTGTTATTTTGCTTCCAAAGTAGCTGTGTGTCAGCTCTGAAAAGCCAGTCCCCTGGGGTGGCCTGGGCCACATCACTGCTTTCCTGTGAGACTGAGTATAAGCACTGTCAGGGGGCGAGACCCAGTCCTGACTCCGGATCAGCTGTGTCCTATGTGAGGGTGGGGATGAGGCATGTATTTGAAGACATCTGGGAGTCAGCGACCTTAGGCCCAGGCAGCAGGTAATTAATTTTTTGTCTTTTCCTGCAGGCTGGTTCCAGCGTAGCCGGTGGCAACGTGCTTTCTGCCCTGCGTGGGGTCTGGCGGTCACAGGGGCTGGCAGGGTGAGGACAGCGCGAGTGCTCAGCTGCCTCGCTCCGCTCCACTGCCCCTTCCTATCTGCCTTCCATGGGGGCGGACCTTTCCTTTCTTCTGCTTATGGTTATGTCCTGGTCCAGGTCCTGTTTTTCACATCGTACAGGATGTTCTGTTTGCTGTTGCACACGTGAAAAAATAACATGGCTCAGTCGAGTCAGTGCAGTGTCCTGCCCAGATGCTTCTCAGTCTGGTCCGTCCTGGTGTTGCATAGCATTGACTGTGGTGCTAGCAGGCCAGCATCTGGGCTGCAGCCACCAAGAAATAAGCTCCTGGTTGCACAATGCAGAAATGCAGGAGAGGGAGGGGAACATTGTTGCAAGAAAGCATTTGTGGTTTTTGTACTTTATTAGCAGCACATTCTAGTCATACCTCCATGGGGTCATTTCCTGTGTTGATATGCGATTTCTATCATTTGTTGTTTTGTTGGGAGGTGATTTTGTTGTGAGGCAAACATAAGTGTGCTCCAAAGATCTGAATGGTGTCGCCTGACCCCAACCCAGGCTGTGTGGCAGTCTGTCCCTCCTAGGCTGCACGCCACACCACCACCTCAGCGAGTGCTGCAGGCAGCTGTAGTGTAATAGGAAATAGCCGCATCTCCAAACATTTAAACATCAAAAAGGAGCAATAAAAATACGAGGTGCTAGTGCTTTTCCAGCTGCATCATAATCGCCTGGGACCACCGCCACACTCGGCCCCCGCCAGCGCTGCCTTGTAGTGCATGACTGTACTTTCAAATTTCCCACGCAGTTGAGAGTCGTTCTGTATTGTTGGCCAAGCACCTCAGACTTTTTAGCTTCACATCCCAAACAAACAGGCTCTCTCTTCAAGATGTTGTTCCAGCATTCCTTTCACAATATAAATTTATGAATCTATAAACATTGGGATCTTACAAATAAGTCAAAATAAGACTTTCTCTTAGGAGTCCACTGCCAGGGTTAATAGACCAGGGTGTTACCTGGAACCCCAGCTACTTGGGAGACTGAGGCAGGAGGATTGCAAATTCGAGCGCAGCCTGGGCAACTTAGTGAGACCCTGTCTCAAAATAAAAATAAGAGGGATGGGGGTATGGCTCAGTGGTAGAGCACCCCTGGGTTCAATCTCCAGGACCGGAAAAAAAAAAAAAGCAAAACAAAACCAAACCTAAGCAGTGCCAGAATTTATAGGCAAAGAAATGGTATCAAAAACAGGCCAAGGGCTGGTCTCTGTTCTTGAGCCCAGTTTCAGTCCTGAAAAGGTACTGTGGCTTTCCGGCTCATCTTCTGCACACCCTTGAAGTGAGAGGCTGTAGTTAGTGTGCAGAGTGGCCTTGTGGAAGGTGCCCTGGGCAGCAGAGGTGTTCACTTAAGATGCAGGTGGTTTTAATCAGCCCTGTATTAATACGATAGAAGACAACAAGAAATTTGACCAAAAAACAAATGAAAGGAAAGATACTGGCCCTGGGCATGGTCAGCCCTGAGGATGGCTGAGCCCGCTTGCTCTGTCCGGTTTCTACCCACAGCCCAGTTCGCCCAGTTCCCACCTGCCTCCCCCTGGGGTGAGCGCTGCTGCCCTCTCGTGGCGGGTTCAGGTGGTGGCCACCTTCCCTCCGTGTAGGCAGGCTTTCATAGGAGATTCTGGCATGTGTCTGGAATGTGTGCCCTGGAGCAACCGTTTTCCCTAGGTGAAAGTCCTAGGTTGTGAAGCAGCAGCTGGGAGTCCTGCCTGCCGTGGACCCACCTGCTGCCTCTTCTGTTGGTCAGCTGCTGTGGTTGTCCTTTATGTAATAATGGCTGAAGCTGGGAGCAGGTCTGTGATCTGTGGTCCCTGGACCACACCCTTCCCTTTGGCTGGGGTGCTCACCGTTCAGATCACTTTTAAGGCTGCAATTATGTCCTTAGATTCAGTTGTCATTTTGTGAAACCATAAACTACTTCCAAATGCCTCTGACCAGGGGCAGCAGAGCTTGTTAGTGGCAATCGCGGGACTAGATACTGGCTTAGAAACCAGGAAGATGGTGAGGGAGGAGTCAGGGGCCAGTGTGGTCTCCCATGGCTCAGTCTCCCATGCCTTTCTCCCCAGCGCCCTTCTTCTTTGCAGGGCCTTGACCAGGGAGATGAGTCCATTTTCAAGCCAGGTCACAGTGGCCTCCAAAGCAATCATTCAGAGTTTCTGCCCCACCACACACCTCATGCAAAACCTATGTGCATGATGCTGAGCTGAGTGTCTTTTGATCTTCTAGTGAATTTTTATGGTTGCCTTCAGGCAATTTAGGAGGATTTCTTTTTTTAAGTGTAGTATTTTACTTAATAATTTAAACCTGGAGTTAGCTAACTAAAAAGTGCCCCCTTTTCCTCAGAGGTGTTAAATGCTGCCCCGGGGAGGCTGGTGGACCTCGCAGCCAGGGGCTGAGGGCATCCAGCAGGATTCCTTCCTGTCAGCTACCAGTGGCTCATCACGGGGGTCTCCCCATATCTTCAAAATGCACAGCTGCTATTGGCACAGGAGGTTCAGCTTCCTGCCCTAGTCCCGGGTGTCGTCACTAGTCTACTAGCATAGCCGCCATTTCTGGTTTTGTTGTTTTTCCTGTGAACAAAAGTACTCCTCTTGGTAAAAGGGTCCAGAGGCTATAGAAAAATAGGCAGGGCAGTCTGTCACCTCCACAGCAAGCAGCTGTTCGCCTCCCTCCCAAGTTCTTTGGTCACCACGTGGTCACATGGACTTGTTTTTTCAATACCTACATGTAAATATTTTGAGTGGCGCCTGTGGCCTGCCTCATCCTATCAGCTGCCTGCAGTAGACTGTGTTTCTATGGCCGTGACCCAGGGAACCACACCAGGGTCACTGCAGCCTTTCTTTTCTCAACAGCAGTGTCACTGTGGACATACTTGAAGAAATACCTGTGTGACCAGGGGAGGTTATAAAGAATAACCCATGGAAGGTTCCCAGGGCCAGCTCTTGTGCCTGAACTGTTCACAATTGCACGGGTGGCCCAGGCCCAGGGACTGTATGCGTAATGCTGCTCCCCCGCCCCCCAAGCCTCTCACCCTTTCTTGTCTGGTATTAAAAGAACACATCCGGGATCCCTGGAGGGTCTCTGAGCACAAAGCGAGTGAGTGATGGCAAGAGCTGCCCTCCCTGAGGGTGACCCCAGAGGCCAGCCTGGCCTGGGAGTCAGCCCTAGGACTCCTTATACAGGGGTCCCCTTCCCCATCTCAGAAGCTCTTCAAGAGCGCAGCTGTGGGACAGGTACCCTGCCTTTGCCTGGTGCTCAGAGGACCCTGCCTCCCCCTGGGGTGCTCAGGGGTAAGCCGGTGTCCTGCCACGGCCACCCGCGGGCAGCTGGCCCAGCTCCCAAAGCTACTGGGGATGTCGTTGAGGGCTGTTTCAAAAAGGGCCACGCAGGGCCTGATGAGCAGGCGCTGAGCCTGGGGGTTCAGCCAGCTGGACACTCACTGTGACTGTCCTTTCCTCTAGGTTATTTGCGGGTGTCTTCCCTCGGATGGCCTCCATCAGCCTGGGAGGGTTCATCTTTCTGGGTGCCTACGACCAGACCCGCTGCCTGCTGTCGCAAGTGGGCAGAGAGGGTTCCTAGTGGACGCCATTTGCGCACGTCCATGAAGAATCGGGAGCACAGAATCTGTGCTGAAGCCCAGAGCTGCCGTCACTGTGACCCTGAGGCCATGGTACCACTGTCAGGCCTGCTGCAGTTGTCCTCAGTGTGCCACAAAGAAGAAAGTGCGTCATGGTGGGTGCGTCATGGTGGGACTCTGAACGGACCCTCAGAACCCTTAATAAATGCGCCTGGCAGTGCCAGCGAGCTTGCGTTTCATCTGTATCTGATCTTCCATTTCCTGCCACCTGATGGTTACAATTTGAAAAGAATAACAAGATGCAGGGAGGGGTTGTGTGTGTGGGTGTTTGTCCCTGGGGTCAGTCCCCATGGTGTAAGGTTAGGGCTCTGTTCAGAAAGCACCACCCTCACCCCTGCTCAGTCTCTCTTCCTGGTAACCAGGGGCTGTGTCCAATGACCCTCAGGTGGCACCTCGAACAACACGTGATCCTAGTATTTTATAGAAGTGTCTGGTGACCCTGTGGTGTGTGAGAGGCAGCGGGCATCTGCGGCCCAGGGGCTAAATGGGGGCAAGCAGTCCCTCAGGAAGGCCAAGCCCTGCTCCATGGCTCTGCCTCCAGGCTGAGACGGGGCCTGGGCCAGCGCTGGGGACAGCAGGGCTTCCTTTTTCTTAGTGGGGTCATGGCCTACAGTTGCAAGCTCATCCCTGGAAGGCGAACAGATGAGCTGGAAAGGTCACCATACTTGGGGATTTTAGGGCTTGACTAACGAAGTCCACGTGTAGAAAAATTCAGAGAGAAATCTTAGGAATCTAGCAGTGTCGTGTCTACCCTGGAGCCACAGTACATGATCCTGCCTTGCCTAATTTTTCCCGTTTGGGAAAAAATATTAAAAGCGACTGCATTGACCAGGGAATCTCTGGAAAGGAATGAACGCGCCCAGCCATACGCTCAACACTTATAAATGAACCTTTATTAAAGACACATCAATGCCATTTGTTAGACACTTCAATATTTTACATGTTTTCAATGTACATTGTACCAAAATTTCTATAAATAAATAACTTTGTACATAAAAGTAATACTTCCTCTTTCACATTGCCTCTCAGAAGCAGCAAATTCACATATTTTGTGGAAGTAACATTTATCAGTTAACCGTTGAGGACAAAACTAAATGTGCTTATTACCTTCTGGAACAATGATGACCTCTGACAGGAACATCTGACACAGGTAGCCATTTGGCTAATATCTCCCTTCAGCTTTTTGGTTAAAGAAATGTACTTTGAGTCTTTTTAAGGACCTTATTTGTTTCAATGTAATTTTCAGTGAATTACACATTGGCACTCACAAGACGGTTAGCTACAGGTCTCAAAAGTGCAAACACACCCAGATCTAGGGCTACATCTGACGAAGTCCATGCCCAGTCCCTGCTGTGTAAGGGGAGGGCGTGGACGGGCCTGCTCAGGCTCCTCAGTAGACATGAGCTAGCCCTGGAAGGTGAGAACTTAATCTTTTTTACCCCCAATGTAATATTATATTGGCAGAATTAAAACGTCACTATTGAAAAATCCACAGGTACCAACACCAGCAGCCTTTGCCTTAATAAAAAGCCTCAGCTAACAATCCGGCGACACGGACAAGACCACATTTGCTTTTAACAAAACGTGAGCTTCAGAGAAGGGAGAAAGGCCTACCGTCCTGACCCATGGCTTGTGGTGGATTAGCAACCTTCACTCCTCAAGAAGCAGCCTCCAGGGAAAAGCCCCTCACAGCAAAGGCACATTGCAGGAGCCACCAACGCAGGCCGAACGTGACTGCGAAGGGCACACAACACCAAGGACTCCCCGTCCTTCCAAACCCACCAGGAACCCCGGGAAACAAACGTGGCTTGTCTCTAAATTCCCGCCATGCACTAAGGCACCAGAACTATTACCGACCCCCCTCCAAGGAAACAGCAACCTGATAGGAAAATAATATTGTCAAAACTGTATAATTCTGTTGTTAACCATGCACTAAGGATTAAAATAGCCTCTGTCAAAGATATATAATATATAGGAAATCTCTGGAAACTCTTATGTACAACTGTATCAAATACTTTTTCTGCCTTTTGTACACAAATAGCCTCTTGCATTTCTGTGCTTCAGATGCGAGTCCTCTGCCCGGCTCGTGCTCCACACGGAAGTGACAACTATGTACAGCTCAGCGACGCTGACCCCGGCCGCCTCCCGGCCTCCCCGCCTCTCCTTCCCGTGGACACTGGTGTGACAGGAGCTGAGGTAGACAGAGCCTAGCTTGTGGGTGCCGACAACAATGGTCCCCTCCGTTTCCCAGGGAGCTGTCCTGTCAGTGGTGTGGACTCAGGACTGGAGTCACACGCCTGGGGGAGGTGGCCATTGGAAAGGAGCAAGTGCTGGGCTTCGCTGGGGACAGCAGGAAAGGCCAGGGAGGCCTCCGGGAGCTCCATGCTGCCTGAAGGGAAGGCAGGGCAGGGCTGCAGGGCTGCGGGGTCCGCGTCGCACAGCCTCGCTAGAGTCCAGGCGGAGCCCCCTGGGGAGAGAGAAGGCCGTCAGAGCCGCGTTCCAGCATGACCAGCGGTGGCGGCCAGTGCAGCCGCCAGGGAGGCCAGGAGGACAGTAAGGGATCACCTTTTCCATCTAGGGACACCGCCGGCTTCCTCAAGGATGTCAGCATTCTGTCGTGGTTGCTAGGGTAGAGGGACCCGTCCCCGGCCCCACTGCGAGGATGATGTGGAGAGTCTCCTCGGTCGCCCTGGCTGGGATCCTGGCCACGCAGTGCACTTGGCTGTGTGCTGTCCCTGCATGTGGGCTGAGGGTGTGGAGCCTGCTCCTTGGAGTAACTGTCCACGTCAGCATTGCAGTCACTGCACACCAGAGGGACACTGGGTTCTGAAGGAGAGATGGGCCAGGTCAGAGCCACCCCCACAGAACAGGCCACCCGCCCGAACCCAAGTGGGGTCCTGCCCCCCGGCCCTGCAAACGCCCCCTCCCCAAAGACTTTCACCGAAAAGGCTGGGCACACGCCACGCCGTTAGTGGAGATGGGGTCCTTCATGCTCACATGCCCCAGATTAAGCTAATCTTGTACTTAGAGAATGTAGTCACGCTACTGTGATCACAGGCAAAAAAAAAAAAAAAGAAAAAAAAATTGAAAAAAGAAAAACTCCAACAGTTGAATTAGGTACCATGCAGGGTTAAGAGTTTTCTGAACAATTAGAAATTTAACCTCAAAACAGCCGTGGTGAACAGATACTAAAACCCCCTATGTTGCTTATTATTCTGGAAAATTCTTGCTCAGGTTTACTGTACCATAAATAGTAACTAAGAGACACACTCTTCTAGAATTAAAAGGGCACCAGGCCAGAGCTTCCTGTTTATATACTAAATACCAAGTTCAGAGAGTGCTAGATGGAAATGTAGGCGTCTCCCCTCTTCATTTAGTGAGTGGTCAACCCAGATCTTGATTTCAAAAAGGCATTGCTTTTCCTGGTGGAAGCATCACCTACCCATCTTAGGTGGACTAGGTGTCCCAGTGGCTTTTTCTGTCACTTTCCAGGGCTCTTTACTGTACCCAACGCAGAGCTTGGGCTGCCTCCGCGTGATGCTGTGGACATCAACCTCTGGGAAGAGGCCCGCATCTCTCAGACACGCACCTGCAACAGACTCCCCGGGTTAGAAACTGCAGAGGACGTCTCAGTGGGCCCGAGGAGCAGGACGGGTGGGGCTGCTGCTGTAGTCTCCCTATCAGTGGTGAGTTACTGCTGTGCCACCACAAAGCTGGCAACGGGCCTGTTTCTAGTACCACTTTCCCAGCAAGCAGCCCTTAAGCAGCCATGTTAGAGGAGCAGCTCTCTCAGGCCCGCCTTCAGCTCAGCAAGCGCTCGCGATCTCCCACCAACTGAAACAGCGTCCCCTGCAGAGAGCTTTCCCTGAGAGTCTGGAATACAGAGCAGGTGTGGGCACTGCCCCTGCACTCGCATCCCTTGGTACCTTCGTGGTGCCAGAGCCCCATATAGATCCCAAAATCCAGGGATGCTCAAGTCCCTTGTATACAGTGACACACCATTTGCACATAACCTACATACACCGTCCCATGTAAGTCACCTGTAGATTAAGCATCGTGACTAGTAAAACGTAACTTTGTGTACACAGCTGTTGGACTGTGTCTTTAGGGAATAATGACAAGGAAAAGAAGGCTGCCTGTTCGTCACCTTCTCTGCCCTGGATGTTTCTAGTGTGTAGGTACTCGAACCCACAGATACCAAGGGCTAACTGTGGAAGCAGGGCTTGTTTTCAGGGCCTGGGGTTTCCCTTCAGCTGTTTCTGACAGCAGTCCTGCCTATCCCGCCTGGGAGGCTTACTGCTAAGCCCAGATGGTGACTTTCCTGAGAGACAGGATGTTGAAACCTCTGCAGAGCTTGCACAGACCAGGACTGAGCTGAACAGCAGAGGCCTGGGCCGGCAGCCGCCTCGTTCACCTGACACTCCTTCCCCATCTAGTGCCAGACACCTGAATAGGGAGCTACAGGCCACCTCCACCTACGGGGGACAGTCACCTAGAGCTCCACCTCACTGTCAGAGGCCTTACCGTTGCTCTCGATGTGCCCATTGGCCCGATGGCCACCCTCACTCCTGACCACAGTTTCTTGCCGGTCAGAAAGGGTCCCCTGAGAAGAGAGGTAGCTTGGAACATCTGGTGGTACAATGGTTTCATCTGCAAGGAGATAAGAAAATGAAACATCAGGGTTCAGGGACAACAGATACAGATGCGCATTCACCGTCAGGCCCCAAACAGGATCCCCTGGCAACAGCCATCAGGGCTGCGCAGAGACCAAGTGGAGTCGGTGCAGGTAGAAGGCCCTCCCAGACCAGAGCCGAACCTGAGCCCAGATCAAAAGCATGTGAGACCACAAAAGACGGGGAAGAGGGACAGGAAGGGAGACAGAACTAACCACAGCACTGTGAGGTGTCAGAGACAGTCCACCTCTGCTTATGAGGACGACGTCAGCAGGAAGTTCTTTTTTTTTTTTTTTTAGTTGTCAATAGACCTTTATTTTATTTATTTATATGCTGTGCTGAGGATCGAACCCTGTGCCTCACTCTTGCCAGGCAACTGTGCTACCGCTGAGCCCCAACCCCAGCCCCAAGGCAGTTCCATTTCTGGCTCTGCCCTGAGTTTGAACCCAGTGTCTGCAGGACCGAGGCTTCAGTTCTCCAGAACCACATTCCCAGAGGTCCTGAGTTCCCAGAGCACGGGAGCTCTTGACGAAGAGTGTGGACCTGGCTTCTCCTGCCTGGAAAGGGGCGGCCACGGTGCCCACCTGTGTTGGTGACGCTGTACTCCTCGCTCTTCTTCCTGGTTTGGTAGATGATGCACACCCACACCAGCGACGTCAAGACGATGCTGCACACCACGGCGATGGTGAAGATGCCCACGGTGGTCCCGTCCTTCCTGCAGCCAGGCGTGGGCAAGATGCTCAGCTGGCTATGCGCGCGCTCTGTGCCCAGCGTGTTGGACATCTCGCAGGTGTACTGGCCCGCGTCCTCCACCACCACATTCTGCACCACCAGCAGCTGGTTGCCCGGGGTGAAGTGGTGCCTGTCGGTGAGGCTCAGGGGGCGGTTCCCCTTGAGCCAGGTGATGCGGGGGGAGGGGCTGCCGGTCGCTTTGCACTGGAGGGCCACCGTCTCCCCCACAGACACCACGCGGTCTTCCAAGGGTACCACCAAGGACGGGGTCTCTGCAAGAGATCAAGAGATGGCACGCTCGCTCTGGGGCCTCAGTGCTGTGGGTCTGCTTGGTTCTCTAGACATGCACAATCCCACCTGAGGGCTTCCATCAGAGCGGCAAGCTTTTCAGAAGATGGCTGATCTCTGGTCATAAAGGCTTCTGTTCCCAAACTGTCCTGTGTCCCTGTTCTCAACTAAGACCACACTGCATGCTCTTTGGTCACTAGTTGCTCAAGGCTCTGGCATTGCACTGGCCTTTAGAGATAGGAGCCAGGGTGGTGGTCCACACCTGTCATCCCAGCAGCTTGGTAGGCTGAGGTAGGAGGATCTCAAGTCCAAAGCCAGCCTCTACAACTTAGCAAGGCCCTAAGCAACTCAGTGAGATCCTGTCTCTAAATAAAATACAATGGGGAATGGGGCTCAGTGGTCAAGTGCCCCTGGGTTCAATCCCCAGTATCAAAAACAAATTTATTTTTAAAAAAGAGGAAAAAAATCCTAAAAGCAGCCTCAAATTTCAAACAGTAGCAACGCCTTCCTGTAACCCCCAGGGTCCACAGAGCAATTCCGCAGGCCTTCCCCTCAGTGCCGTTTGAAACCCCTACACACACGCGCACGCACACACACAGAGTACACCAAGGGTCGAACCTAAGACAGTCAGGGTGGCATTCGCTGACACAGAGCCTGCTGAGTTCTGGGCGGTGCAGCTGTAAACCCCCATGTCATCTATTTTCACATTAGTGATGAAAAACACGTCATCGTCTGGCATGACATGCATGCGACGCTCCCGAGCCGCAGGGAAGTCTGTGCCTCCGTCCTTCTGCCAGGCAATCTGGGGATTGGGGTGGCCGGTGGCCGCACACTCAAGGCGAGCCATAGTACCAGTCCGGATGGCGATGTCCCGGGGCATTTTGGTAAATGATGGCAGCACTGGAAAACGCACACAAAGGGGGAGGTCAGGGGACAGCTGGCTGCAGATGCAGGAACACCTCTGGGGAAGAGACCCCCAGTGTGCGAGGGCCACACTGCTGAGCACGCCCAGGCAGAAGCACTCGGCTTACTGGCTCAGGCTCAGCAAACACTGGGGCGCCAGAGTCAGTGTCCAGCTGCACGGCAGGCATCACCACGCTTCCTGTCCGAGCTGCTCTGGTCAGCCAGGTGCTGTGGCCCATGCCTGTCATCCCAGCAGCTCAGGAGGCTGAGGCAGGAGGATCGTGTTCAAAGCTAGCCTCATCAACTTAGCGAGGCCCTAAGCAACTCAGTGAGACCCTGTCTCTAAATAAAATATAGGAAAGGGCTGGGATGTGGCTACGCACCCCGGGACCTCTTTTTCCTGGTGCCCTGGCAGAGTCTCTTAGTGCCCAAGTCTTGAGGGGGCAGTGAGGCCCCCCTCAGAATACGCCAAGACAACCCTGTGGGTGTGGGCAAGTTTGTTCTGTGGTCTGCGGGTCTGCCGGCACTTCTGATGATCCACGAGCCAACTCTGTCACTGGCACTTTAATGATCAGAAACATCTCTCCGGGTTCCCAGGATGTGGGGAGGTGCCCACTCACGCTCCTCCCGTCCCCCTCCACACACAGCAGCCCTGAGGAGAGCCGCTCAGACACACTGGTTCCTGAGTCTAGGACCTCGTCCCACCCTCCCCCACACCTGTCCTGCTCTCTGCTGTCCTGAGAGGTGGAGACCTGTCCCTGTCCAGGCTGGCCTGTGCCTCCACAGCTGTGCCACCCACTCAGGGCACAGCTTCCCCAGGGTCTGGGATGCGAGACCTAGAAACTGGAAGTTCAAGGCTCAGCTCTGCCGCTCACCTCGCCTCCCGACAGTCACCCACAGCCCAGGGAGAGGGTGCTTTAACCTGCAGCACCTGCCCCGGGCGAGCCCAGGGAACAGTGCGGTCTGATGGCAGGTCTGCCTCCATCCACTCTGAGGTGGGCAGCCATCGGGGCAGGGTGCCTGGGAGAGACCAACGGGGGCACCTACCGTTCACCGTGAGCCGGGCCTTGTTAGAGTAGGTGGAGCCAAAGTGGTTGGTGATGACACACTGGTAGCGGCCCTCGTGGCCAAAGGTGACCCTGCGGAGGTGCAGGATGGTGGTGTACTCCATCACTTCCCCGTCCTGCGCGCGCACGTGGGCGAAGTTCTCCATGTCGGCGTTGGCCAGAACCTCGTTGTCCTTCTTCCAGGCAAAGGTCATCGGGGAGCTGCTGCTGCTGGCCGCTGAGCACGTGAACCGGATGTCCTTGCCCACCACGGCCGTGGTCGTCTCTGGCTGGGTGATGATCTGTGGCTTTGGGAAGTCGTCTGGGGAGAGAAGGGCCACCGTGAGGAGACAGGGACCAGCTGCTGTCACACTCTCACAAAACTGGGCCAGGGACACCAGGACCCACCGGGTGAGGCCTGAGCACGCCCCTAGACTAGAAATGGGCCACCCCGCTTGGTCATCCAGCCCTCTGGAAGCTTCCTGGAGGCCCACACCCACTGCACCTGTGGACACGGCCACACAAGAGGTGCCACTTGTCGTGGCCGCACAAAGGACTCTGGCACAATAGAGTCCAGAATGTTGGGATTCCAAGAAATCTGAACTCCCTTAAAATGATGAAAGTACTGCAAAAATGGTCAAAATCAAAGGTTCCAACTTCTGGAAAACCAAACACAACGATCCACAGGGTGTGGACTCAAGAAAATGGAGGCCTCTTAGAAAGAAAAAGGAGCTCTCTGGTGTTGTCCCCCCTGCCTCCACCCCGCTCTGTGACAGCCTTGAGACTCAGCAGCTAGCAACCATTGAGGGGGCAGGTGGAGCTCCCCCCAAAGCCCCATCAGAGCAGTGTCACTGTGTGACCTGTCAGGCCAAGACCTGGAAAGCCCCCTCACGAAGAAGGCTCACCACAGGAAGCCCTGTCCCCAGGCATCTGATGAAAATAGTGGCCACTGTGTCATCATGCCACTGTCCAAGGTGACTGTGCCCGTCGGGGTGAACAGGACCGTGGTCAAGAAACTGAGATGCCAGCAGCAGGCCATCAGAGTGAGGTCCAGCAGGCCATACCCACATGCAGGGGTGATGATCTGGGATGGGGTCCTGGAAACCGGACCGCATGGTTCCCAGAGGACAACAGAGAAGCGCAGGGCTCGGCTCTGCCACTCACCTGGCCTCCCGACAGTCACCCAAAGCCCAGGGAGAGGGTGCTTTAACCTGCAGGACCTGCCACACACTCGGGAAAGACCTGGGGGAGCCCTGGTTTCTTGCCTGGGCTGAGCTGGTGGACACGCACAAGCAGGAAGTGAGGGCTCACGCCAGCACATACATACACGGCCTGGGTGAAGGACTCAGGATCTGCTGATGAGGGTGACTTAAGGACTTCTGTGTCCAACTATTGGCTACTCACTAGCAAGCCAAGCAGGAACTCAAGGGGCTGTACAGAGGAGCCTCCACAACACTCATCTAGGAGAGGCCCTAAAGGAACAGTGACGGGCCAGCAAGCCCCGGGGGAGGACGGGAAGATCTGCCTTGTGGACTTGCCACGTCATTTTACTTTTTTTTTTTTTTTTGGTACTGGGGATTGAGCTCAGGGGCACTTGACTTCTGAGCCCCATCCCCAGCCCTATTTTGTATTTTATTTAGAGACAGGGTCTCCCTGAGTTGTTGAGGACCTCTGCTAAGTTCCTGAGGCTGGCTTTGAACTCACAATCTTCCTGCATTGGACTCCTGAGCAGCTGGGATGGGGCCTGTGCTACCGCGCATATTATTTTATCTTCAATGTCCAATTTTCAACAACCAATTATGAAACAGGAAAAAAAAAAGTCTATACAAACTATCCCTGAGGAAATTGAGATCTTGGACTTATTAAATAACACCAGCTATTTATAAAAATACTTGAAAAACTAAAACTATGTCTAAGAGAATTAAAGCATGAGAACACTTTCTTACCTGAGAGAAATAATCAATGAACAGAAACTATAAAAATGAACCACATACAAACCATGGCATTTACAAGTATAGTAACTGAAATTAAAAATCCACCCTAGGGCGGATATAGCTCCTGGTAGAGTGCTTGGCTTGCATGCACAAGGTCCTGGGTTCAATCCCCAGAACCAAAAGAAAACAAAACAAAATCCACCCTAGGGCTAGGGCTGTAGCTCCCTGGTACAGCACTTGCCTAGGATGGGTGAGGCTCTGGATTCAATCTCCAGGACTACATTAAAAAAAAAAAAAAAAAACTAAGTAAAATACACGTATTGTGTCCATCTACAAAAAAAAAAAAAAAAAAAATCCACCCTAGAGGGCTCAGTAGCAGAACTGAGCTTGTGGATGAGTCAGTGAACTGGAGACAGGTCAGCAGAGATATCCAGTCTGAGAATCAAAGAGAATGAAGGAAATACACAGAACTACAGAGATCCAGCATGACAACACACAGACCATGGGAGTCCAAGCAGAGGACACAAGGAGGAGAGAGGGTATGTTTGAAGCCCTGATGGACCCAAACTTATAAACTGGATGGAAAACATGCACCCACACATCTGAAAAGTTTAATGAACTCTAAGCAAAATTCATTCAAAAGGCCTAGGTCCATCATAGTCAAGCGTCAAATGTCAAAGACAAAGAATCTTCAAAACAGCACAAGATAAACAACTTATCACGTACAGGGGATCCTCGAAAATATTTGTAGCTGATTTCTTATTCAAAGCTGGGAAGGTCAAGAGGGAGAAATATTCAAAGTATTTTAAAAGTCTGGAAATCTCAGGTGCAGCAAAATTACCTTTTAAAAATAAAGATGATATTAAAACATTCCCAGATTTTAAAAAACACCCAAACTGAGAAAACTTACTGCTACCAGACCTGACCTACAAGAAATCCTCATACTCGTGGTGATGCATTCCTATAATCCCAGCGTCTCAGGAGGCTGAGGCAGGAGGATTGTGAGTTCCAAGCCAACCTCAGCAAAAGTGAGGCCCTAAGCAACTCAAGGAGACCCTGTCTCTACATAAAATACAAAAGAGGGCTGGGGATGTGGCTCAGTGGTTAAGTGCCTCTGGGTTCAATACCTAGTACCCCCCCTCCAACAAAACAAAACAGTAAACGTATTAAACACTCTGATCAAAAGGCAAGGGGAATCATAATGGATTAAAAAACTTTGACCCTGTATACACTACCTACAAGAGGCAGTTTAGATCCTAAGACAATTAAACAGTCACCCAATATGAGTCAAAATATTTTATCATGCAAATGGGTCAATCCATCAAGAAGCCATGAACATTTTTAATATATGCACCTTACAGAGCTTTATAAAATGTAGAGCACAATCTGTCAGAACTAAAGAGAAGAACAGACAATGTAACAATAATACTCTTATTTCCAATGAAAAGCTAAGGCAGAAAAACTAGGCAGATGGACAAGGAGAAGGAAGACTTGAACAACAGTATAAACCAACTAGTTCTAATATACACCCGTGGAACACTCCACAAAACAGCAGCAGCATATTCTTTTGAAATGTACATGGAACAATCTCTAAGATAGACTATATTTTTAGGTCAAAACGTAGGTCCAGTAAGTTTAAAAAGATGGAAATCACACAAAGTATCTTTTTTAATGACAATGGAATGACTTATAAATCCACAGTGAAGAGGGTATTTGGAAAGCAACTTGTGGAAATTAAGCAGTGTACTTCCGCACAGCAGAGAGAAAGTCACAGGGACACTGGAAGATGCTCTGAGTCGAATGAAAACTAAACACATCGTGTCAAGTCTTGTAAGCCGCGCCTAAAATGGTGCTCGTGGACTTATTGCTGGAAATGCCTATATTACAGAAGCTTAGGACTAATAATCCAGTTTTTTAACCCAGAAAAAGAAGAATAAACTACACCCATTGCAAGCAGGAAGAAGAAATTAATCATGATTTGAGCAGAAATGAAAGAACGAGGACAGGAAAATGAGAAAAATCACTGCAAAGCAAAAATTGGTTCTTTGAAAATATCAACAAAATTGAAAAACCTTTAGCTGGACTAGTGGGCAGGGGAGAAAACACGGAGGACACAAAAAAGGGCACCCCACTACTGACCTTCTACCAGCTAAAGAAAAACAGGGAACACTCTAGCAATGGTACCCAGTTAATCAGACCACCTGGCTGAAATGTCACACTCCTAAAACGGATTTTTTTTTTTTTTCAAGAAGAAACAGAAATCTGGATCAACACTAAGGAGACACTTTAGAATTTAAGAATTTTTAAATGTAGAATTTAAAAATTCCTATACAGAAAATCTCAGACTCGAGTGAATTCTACCAAACATTTAGAGAGAAGCAATCCAAAACTTCCAAAGCATTTTTTTTCTTTCTTTCTTTGGACAAGTAGATGTGAAAAGAGTATCTTCCAACTAATTTTTTACAACTATTACTCTAACAAGAAACACCTAAGAAAAACATCAT
The DNA here is from genome assembly GCF_052094955.1 of Ictidomys tridecemlineatus. Taxonomy (NCBI): domain Eukaryota; kingdom Metazoa; phylum Chordata; class Mammalia; order Rodentia; family Sciuridae; genus Ictidomys; species Ictidomys tridecemlineatus. The sequence continues at coordinate 56,504,251 of NC_135478.1, forward strand.
ACACACCACCACCAACCTAGAGAACAATGTCTTTTATGAGTATAGATGCAAAAACTTCAGCAAAAATCCCAGCAAGCTGAAATGTACAGCACCTAAAAAGAATTGCATACTATAATCAAGTTAGGTTGATCCCAGGAAAGCAAGGTTTACCATTCAAAAATCAATGTACTAGACCATTATCAATAAAATAAAGAGCGGGGTAGGGGGGAACCCTACACAGTCATCTCAGAAACACACACACATAGAATACACACAAGACAGAATCCAATAGCTTTTCATAATAAAAATATTCAAAAAATTAGGGATAAGAAAGGAACTTACTCAACCTCATAAAGGTCATCTTTGAAAAATCCACAGTTACTATCACACTTAGCAGGGCTCAGTGGCGTGCGCCTGTAATCCCAGCAGCTTGGGAGGCTGAGGCAGAATTAAAGCCAGCCTCAGCAATGGCAAGGTGCTAAGCAACTCAGTGAGACCCTGTCTCTAAATAAAATACAAAATAGGGCTGGGGATGGGGCTCAGTGGTTGAGTGCCCCTGAATTCAATCCCTGGTATCTGCCCACCCCCAAATTACAAATGGAATTCTTTTCTTGTTTGTTTAGTGCCTCGAAATTGCTGAGGATGGCTTTGAACTTGCAATCCTCCTGGCTAAGCCTACCAAGCTGCTGGAATTATAGGCATGCACCACTGCACCTGGCCCTAAAAATATTTCTAAAAAAATTTTTGCACAACTGTCTAGAAACTGAAAAACAGCCACCACAATTCACAGACTGGGAAATGGTATTTACAAATCATAGACCCGATGAGGTCTAATATTCTGAATAGTCTAATATTCAGAATTGATAACTCATAACAAAATAAATAGAGAAATGAATAAATGACTTGATCAGCTATTTTTCCAAAGAAGCTATGCACAATTCAATAAGCATCTAGAAAGTTGTTCAACATCATGAGTCACTGTGGAAATGTTAAGACTACCATGAGATTCTACTCTGTTCCCACTAGCAAAATCTGAAATAAAAAAGATAGCAAGTGTCCGCAAGCATGAGGAGAAACCAGAATCCCGTACACTGCCAGCAGATGTGTAAAATCCTGAAGCCACTTTGAAAAAACAGTTTGACAGTTCTTCGGTCACACCTAGAGCTACCACAGGACCCAAAGATTCCATTCCCAGGCGCAATCCTGAGAGAATTCACATAACTAGTTCATGAATGTTCACACCAACATTAATCATAAAATCCCCAAAGTATGCACCATCTAATATCCGCCATTTGATGCATGGATGAAACAAAACGTCTATCCATACAGCAGGATGTCACTCAGTCACCAAAAAAAAAATTAAGCTTTAAAATTATGCTCAGGGGCTGGGGTTGGGGCTGGGCATCAGCAGTAGAGCACTCACCTAGCACGTGTGAGGCACTGGGTTTGATCCTCAGCACCACATAAATAAATGAAATAAAGGTGTTATGCCCAACTATACCTGAAAAAGTATTAAAAATAAAACTATGCTCAGGGGTGGGGACAGCTCAGGCCCCAGATCCAATCCCCCCACTGGGGGAGAAGACCCGGCAAAGTGAGAAAAGGAGAGGTCCTCAGGCTGCATGCCGTCCGCTGGCATTCATGTTAACTGTCCAGAGCAGGCAGGTCACTCATACCCGAGGACTAGTGACCGCCACGCTGGGGGCCAGGAGCAGAGGGAGCGCCTGCTAAGGCGTGGGGTTGCGGTTTCTTTCAGAGGTGACGAAAAGGTTATAAGTCAGCGATGACACACATTTTGAAGACTCTAAATCCAAAGTTCACGTTTTTAAAGAGACACATTTTTATGACATGTAAAAATTTATAATACACACACACACACACACACACACACACTTTACTGAGCAACAATTTCCACCTACGCTGCAGCTCGCCCATTTCAAGTTCACAACTGAATGGTCTGTGGTGTATTCACGAGGAGGTGTCGTCATGGCCACGGTCAGTTTTAAGACATCTTTGTCACCTCGTGGAGAAGCACTTTGTAGCTACTCCTCTTCTCCCTCCACCTCTCCCCAGGCTGGAGCACCTCCCAGGGCACTTCCTACCTCCACAGATCTCCCTGTCCTGGGAGTTCCCTGTGCCTGGGTCGGAGAAGCTGCGGTCCTTTGTCACTGACCACTTTCCCTTAGCTTATCATTTTCAAAGTTCATCCAGGCTGTGGGAGGGACGGGACAGGTGGCATTTTGTGGCCTGATAGTCCTCCAGTGTCTGGCTATGCCACCTTCCTCTGCTCATCCATCAACTGGTGGGCACTCGGGCTCCCATTTCTCGGCCATTATAAACAACGCTGCTGCGAACACATGTGTGGAGATCGTAACTGTTTAAATGAGGAACCGCTAAGGCTGTCTTCCAGAGGAACTGCCCATCTCATACTCCCCCCAGCAGTGGGGGGGCGGGGGTTTCAGGTGCGTCCCCTCACTTGTCAGCGCTGGCTCCTACCTGGCTCTACCTGCCATCTTAGAGGGTGTGAGCTGGTCGTGCTTTCAAATGTTTTTTATTTTTTTTTTTTAGAGGCGTGGGAGAGCGCACAGAGCTGGAAACTCTGATCTCCTGCCAAGTGTTTTCGTGATTCCCATTAACACCAGATGGTTGGGGTTTTTTTTTGGAGAGAGGGTGGGGGGAAGCCCGAGCTGAATCGAGGGGGTGGGCCTGAGAAAGATGAGATCAACACTGCAACTCTGCAGTCCAGAGTCTGCCAGTGCCCGAGGTCAGAGGCTGCTGCAGAAGTCCTCCCTGGATGGTCGGAGGGAAAGGCTGCCCTGAGGCAGGAGCGGGAGGAAATGGCGGACAGCCTCGCTCCAGGGAGCTGTGGAAAGAGATCAATGGTCCAGGGCTCCCTGAGCAATGGGCGATGAACCACGGACCGCACAGCCATTCCGTCCTAGGGAGCCGGACCAGGGCACAGCCTGGGACCCCAGCAGAAGGCCCCTAAGAAGGACCGGCACCGTCTGGAAGTCTGCTACCGCGTTCTCCATGCTTACTTCTCCCCGGTCTGAAGCAGGCGGGAGGTGGCCAGCAGGCCCACACTAAGCAGGGGTTCGGCCCAGTGGGGTGAAGGGTGAACGAGTGGACGGAGGGCAGTCCTCTTTCACCCCCAGCAGGGAAATGGCTACTGTCAGGGCCAAAAGTAGGTCACAGACGTGGCCCAGCAGACCCCCTGCACTGCTAGGTGGGCTTCCGGTTAGGACTGTCCCAGCCAGGATCTGGCAGCAGGAGAGATGTGCACACGCCCAGCAGGGCCTGATGGGTGTGGCATCCTGTCACCTCTCTTGCTCCAAGAAAACGCCAGGAACAACTCAAAATCCATCTCAATCTTTGCCTCTGTGTTTGTGGCCGAGAGGCTGCGTCATTCCTGTCTGGGCTAGCCTGTGTGTGTGTGTGTGTGTGTGCGCGCGTGCGCGCGCAACTGTTCAGCATTTTCTGTACTCTTTGCAACCACACTTGGATCCTGAGCACTCCTGGTCAAAAAAAAAGATGATATTCTAACAAACAGAAGGAAGGAGGCATCTCTAGCTACCCCTGCAGATTTCAGGGATTTGGAGAAACAGCCACAGTGCACATGAACCCGGAGGGACTGTTTTTACTAGAGCAAATGTTCTTCCGTCCTTCCTTCCTGCGGTGGACCATCATATGGTGCGTCAATTCCCAGTGACCCCGGGCCCCAGATCTCTCCCGAAACATCTTCCTGTGACTGATTATTCTGACTGTCACCGAGCCCCTGCACGCTGTCCTCTGATTAAACGCACATACTCCAAGCGTCCCAGGAGGTACCTCGTGGTAAATGCCGTGTGTGGTTTCAGCAGGAAGTAACCGGCACCCAGGGGCCGATCTGCAGCCGTGGGCTGGGATCCCCGGGATCACAGCAATGACCCCCACAAGCAGGAGGCCCGCCTGGCCTCTTCGCCCTTCGTGAAAAAAAAAATAATAATCTTCACGAGGTCTTACCACACACGAAACTCTCCGGCGGTACTGAGAAAATGCTCTGGCCCTTCAGTGACTCTGGGTGGGCACAGGTGGCTGTCACAAAGGCCTGCAGTGTCCTGCTCTCGAGCCATGGAGGCAGCCACTTGAGCTGGCAGTCACACAGGAAGCTGTCACTGCTGATGTGGCTGAAAGAAAGAAAAGGACACTGAGCGTGGGTCTGTACGGAACAGGGCAGCTTTAACAGAAGGGGACATTCACCGCCACCCACAGCGCGTGACGCCAACACCCGCGGGCTGACTGGGAGATGCCTTCCCCACAGTTTGCTCCTCTCTGCTGGAGGAACAGCACCTAGAACCGACCTGGAGATTTGCACCAAGTGCAGCTTCTGATGGAGTCCATCAGGGTGGAGCCCAACTGTGCCCTCCTACCGAGCTCCAGGCGGGGAGCTGAGACCCCTGGTCCAGAGGCTGAACTTGGCCCTTGTTCTCACGACTCTGCTCCTGTTACCTTGGGGATGCCTTCTCACCTTTTCCTGACCTTGGATACCCTACAGTGGCAAGAGCACTTTCCTGATAAATTCCAAACTCTGTCCCCAGCCCTGGGACTTTGATCTCAATTCTGCAACAAGTTCTAAGAAGTCTTCTCTCTTCTTTTATGGCTGCTGCTTTTTGACTGGCCAAGCTGAGTTCAGGGATTGAACCCAGAGGCACTTAAGCACCGAGCCACATCGCCAGCCCTTTTTATTTTTTTTATTTAGAGACAGGGTCTCACTGAGTCGCTTAGGGCCTTACTAAGTTGCTGAGGCTGGCTTTGAACTCGTGATCCTCGCGGCCACACGTCCCGCCTGCCTGCCCCTCTCTCTACACCAGTGTCGCTCAGGAGGTCGGGAGAATGCAGCCCTGCTCCCTAAATAGTGCTCATTAGTTAACTGCCTCTGCCCAGGGAGCAGAAGAACGTTCAACTTGGGTTTTGTGAGCCTCCAACCAAAACAGAGAATATTTTCTTTTTCATTTCTCAGCAACTGAGGATAAGCTTTTCAAACAGAAATCAGAATGGCCATCGGAGCAGACATTCCTTCCCGAGGAGTCACACACCAAGATAAGTCACCCGGAGAGTCTAGCTGCCTTGGTCCTGGGAGAGCCCAGGCCTGAGCTGAAGAGCAGCGGCCAACCGATGAGAAGGGCAGACACAAAGACACGTGGCTTCCCTGTCATGTCCCTGACACTCAGTGACAGGAAGGGGCACAGTAAGCCTAGGAAATCCACACACGTGGTGCTGACCAACAGTCCAGCCTGTTCTTCCAGCTGCTGCATCCCTCAGACCCACAAAACCACCACAGGGACCGGCGTTCTGTTCTCTTTCACTCTGAATGTAGTTTTGTTTGTTTGTTAGTTTGTTACTGGGGATTGAACTCAGGGACACTCGACCCCTGAGCCACATCCCCAGCCCTAGTTTGTATTTTATTTAGAGACAGGGTCTCACTGAGTTGCTTAGGGCTTCACTAAGTTGATGAGGCTGGCTTTGAACTCCCGATCCTCCTGTCTCAGTCTCCAGAGCTGCTGGGATTATGGGCCTGGGCCCCAGCGCCTGGCCCGCCCTCCGTCCTTTTTATATTTTATTTAGAGATAGAGTCTTGCTGAGTTGCTCAGGGCCTCACTCAGTGGCTGAGGCTGGCTTTGAACTCGCAATCCTCCTTTCTCAGCCTCCCAAGGACTTCCAATGAGCAAAGTGTCAAACTAACAAATAGCGAGGAAGAGTGAACAACTCGTTTCCTCATCATTCCCAGAGGTAAGGTCACAAAGTACTTCTCTGAAAACTGCAATGATTTATCTTAAAGCCGTTATAATAGGGAGGCCAGGCCCAGGGCAGACCGTGGAGTAGGCCTGAGGCTTTGGATTGTGTTTGTCAGGCAGCTGACTTTCTGAGTCCTGCTAAGGAGTTACTCTAGGGGTGGCAGGGCAGCTGATGAACAGAAGTGGCCCACCTCAACTCCTGTGCAGGGAGGAGGGTGTCCCAGGCACAGCTCCTGCAACTGGCTCATGGTGCCAGGACCTCACCCTCCTGGTGAAGAGCCAGCAGGAACTCCCACTGTTGAATCTCCCTGGGCTCAACCTCCAGGGCACTTGTGCAGTTCCCCAGGGCACTGCGTTGGAAAGCCTGCAAGCAGAGCCCGGGCCAGGGCTCAGGACGGCCTGGCCACACCACCCCATAAGTTAGAGACAAAGGCCAGGCTGACTGGAAAGAGGGGACCGTGAGCTGCCCGGCCTCCGCTGACTCTGCCCGTCTTCAGCACTCGGGCAAAGCTCAGCCTCCGCAGCTGCCAACAAACACGCCACCCCCTGGCTCCCGCCTCCAGCCACCCCAATACTTTGCTGGCTAAGAGTGTGCATTTTCATGACTCCAACTCCAAGTGTGTTTCCAATCACCGCTGGTGGAAATTTACCCAGAGGACCACAAAGTGCACACCACAACCTGCCTTGAACCATGGGGAGGAAAAAACCAACAGGAATTAACCCTGCGGGCCCTTGAGAGGATGGGCCCAGGCCAGCCCCCGCTGGGAACCCAAGCGGGGGACCAAGGCGCAGCGCCAGAGCCAGGCAGAGTGGGGTTTTGTTGTTTTTGTTTTTTTTTCTTTGCGAGGTGGGGGTAGGGGGTGGGCTGCCTAAGCTTCTAAAGGGTTCAGTTCTTCCCAACTAGACAACAGTCTCCTAAGAACCTAGAAGAAGAATCTCTCTCCTTTTTTTCCTTCTTTCTCCCAAAATACCCTTTTCCCATTTCATCAGATCTTTTGGACTCCTGACACACTTGGAAGTTTCACGGAGAGAAAAGTTGTTAAGAACTGCACAAATCATGCTCACCCATCCCGGGAGATCTGGATTTTTTGGGGGGGGGGAGGAGGCGGGGGATTAAACCAGGGGCGCTTAACCACTAAGCCGCATCCCCAGCCCTTTTTATTTTTTTTTCTCTTTATTTAGAGACAGGGTCTCCCTGAGTTGCTTAGGGCCTCACTGAGTTGCCGAGGCTGGCTTTGAACTCACGATCCTCCTGCCTCAGCCTCCTGAGCCACAGGGATCTTTTATAACCGACATCGCCCTCTACTTGCTTTTTCAGGATCCAGCCCTACATCCGGCGTGGAATCGCGTGTCAGGAAGGGGAGCTGGGGGATCTGTTCTTCAGGTTCTGTCTCACCCAGATGGACAAGAGAAGAGTAGCCACGGGTGGAATCGGGGAAGGAGTAGGAAGGCTCCCGCCCGTGTGGCTCTCTACACAGCCCTGGGCCCCAGTGAGCGTGCCGCGAGCTCCCGTCTGGAGGTTCCTGACCCTCCTCGGCAGGAGCACCCTCGAGTTCCCCAGCACAAGCTCTTCACGGGACAGAGGAATGCGGCCTGCCCTCTTGGGCTCTTAGCCACGGGGACTGGGCCTTTTCCCCATTCCTCCCCTCCCCGCCCCAATCAAGGGTCCACCTGGAGTGGCCTCAGGAATGGGATGAGGTCAGGGCACAAAGATGACCACCCTCTGGCATCTGGCATCGTGTAGCCACGACTCAGAACGCTCACTCGGCGAGACCTGCCGGGGACGGACATTACAGATGGCACTTACTGGCCACAGAACCAGGGGCGGGTGGGAGTGGGAAAGGAGGCGAGGCCATCGCTCTGCCTGGGCCACGACGGTGGGGAGCTCCTCTAGCCCCGGAGAGTCACGTGGCACCCCACCTCTGAGCATCCATCAGTGCCCCTGCTGCTCGAGCCCACCCGGCTCCCTCAAGAAGCCCTTCTCCATGCGGCCTTTTCCCGTTAAGCCAACCAAGTGAGGAGAACGTGTCCCTGGGGTAACTAAAGGGGCGATCACCCACTTTTTAGAAAAGAATGTACCTGACGTTATACAGAACAGCTGTTAGCACACCACAGCCTGCAGGCTGCTGCTGCTGTGTGGTACAAATTCAATGGCACACAGCCACACCTGTTCCCTTATGTATTATTTATGGCCGCTTTCTGCTTTCACAACCTCGCCAAGGAGTTTCTACACGGACCCTGTGGCCCAGGGTCCCAGATATTCACGACATCACCCTTTAAGAAAAAGATTGTCGCTGGGTGTGCTGGTGCACACCCGGGATACCAGCAACTCTGGAGGCTGAGTCAGGAGGATGTCAAGTTTGAGGCCAGAACTTGTTTTGTTTGCTTGGGGCAGGGGGTTGCTCTAACTTCTAAAAAGGTATAGTTCTTCCTTAGTAATACCTGTTTCAAAAAAGGGCTAGTGATGTGGCTCAATGGTGGCACACCCCTGAGTTCCATCCTCAGTACCGCCCCACCAAAAAAAAGAAAAAGGTATTTTCTACCTATTGATCCCAAGTAAGCACTACTTCCTTTGGGGGGGGGGCAAGGGGGAACTGGGGATTGAAATTGAACCTTGGGACACTTAAGCACTGAGCCCCATCCCCAGCCCTTTTAATTTTTTTTTAATTTAGAGACAGGGTCTCACTGAGTTGCTTAGAGCCTCAATAAGTTGCTGAGGCTGGCTTTGAACTTGCAATCCTCCCGCCTCAGCCTCCTGAGCCGCTAGGATAATAGGCGTGTGTCACCAAACCAGCTTCCGCGTAGTTTTTTTTTTTTTTTGAAGAACAGTTTGACTTACATCTACCCATAAACAATCATAGCTACTAGATAAAGTGAGCATAAAGCAAATACAAGGGTTGGTGACTCTGGAAGTTCTTCCTCCATGTTCACGAGGGCCCCAGGAAACCCCGGTACTTACAGCTCCTTAAGATTCCTCATCTTGATAAAGGTGTCCAGCTGCACAGACCTGATGGCATTCTTTCCCAGGTCCCTGAAATACAACACAAGGACTTGTGCCAAGAAGCCCCAGGTGCCCTTCCAGCCAGCCCTGTGTCTGAGCCAGGAGACGCAGCGGTTTTCCGTGACCCACAGGTGATAACTCCACAGGAGGTGGCTCTCGCACGTGTTGACACAGCACGTGCGGTGACACGGGGACCCAGCCTGTCTGAGGGGCAGCGTAGAGGCGGGTGCAGGCTCTCCCAGCAGAACCGGGGCTGAACTTGGTGCCAAGAGGAAACAGATCATGCCCACCCACTGGAGGGAGCTACCCCAGAAAGATGTGACGGTCTCAGGGCTGGCTGGTCCCCTTCCTCCCAGGGCCAGCCAGAGACGCTCCCAGTGGGGTGGGGTACGCGTCACTCTGCTGGCTGGCCTAGTGGGGGTGGCGAGGAGACCAGGCCCGGGGAGGAGCGGGGGCAGCGGCGACATGGGGCAGTGGAGGGAGGACGCTACTGTCCGCACACCAGCTGCATTCATGGAGCACACCGACTAGCCATGTGTTCTGGGACTGCTCTGGCACAGGCAAGATAAGGGCCAGCGCCGAAGCAGCTGCCGCTTCTAAACGGCCTGTTTCTTGGTTTACAAAGATGCCATTCAATCCCAGCCGACTTCGCCGTGGCCACCCTTGGCAGGCCTGCAGGTCAGGCAGGGTCGGCCGAGATACTCACAGGTGCTCCAGGCCTTCCAGCCCCGAGAACGCTCTCTTAGCCACGGACTTGATCTTGTTCCCGAATAGAGTCCTGCAGATTCCAACCATCCAGAAAGAGACAGGGTGGGGGACAAGGGGGGAGAAAGAACACACGGTCAGCCTGTCTGGTGAGAGGCAGGGGAAGCTGACCTGCACTGAGATCCCAGGGCGGACCCACACAGCCCTGCCCCTTCTGAGAGGAAACGCTTTTCCCTCTATTGGAATTCAGGAGCAATGACAGGCTGAAGGTGCACGCACTTTAGGGCCTACAAAGGCCCCCGAAGATTCCATCTCACTCCAGTCAGAATCATTAAGAATACAACTAACAATAAGTGTTGGTGAGGATGTGGGTAAAAGGCACACTCAGACATTGCTGGTGGGACTGCAAACTGGTGCAACCACTCTGGAAAGCAGTCTGGAGATTCCTCAGAAAACTTGGAATGGAACATCATTTGATCCAGGTATCCCACTCCTGGGTCTATACCCAAAGGACTTAAAATCAGCACACTACAGTGACACAGCCACATCAATGTTTATAGCAGCCCCATTCACAATAGCTAAACTGTGGAACCAACCTAGATGCCCTTCAACAGATGAATGGAGAAAGAAAATACAGTGTACATACACAATGGGATATTACTCAGCCTTAGAGAATGAAATTATGGCATTTTCAGGTAAAAGGATGGAACCAGAGAGTATCATGTTAAGTGAAAAGAGTCCATCCCAAAAAACAAAGGCCAAATATCCACTCTGATTTTGTGAATGCTAGCCCCAAACAAGGGCGGTTGGGGGAATAATAGAAATCCATTGCATTAGACAAAGGGAAATGAGGGGAAGGGAGAGGATGGGAATGGGAAAGACAGTGGAGTGAATGGGACAGAACTTTCCTCTGTTCCTATGTGAACACACGACCAGGGAAACTCCACATCATGTCCAACCACAAGAATGGGAAGTTAGACTCCATGTGTGTGAGATATGTCAAAATACCCTCTACTGTCCTCTACAACTAATAAGAACAAATAAAAACCATTGGACACACACTTGTCCCCCCTGGCCCTCTGTTTCCAAGGGCCCCTTAAGGGGGTTGGGGGTGAGGCAGGCAACAGCATCCCAGGAGACAGGCTGGGTAGTCTCTCAGTGAGAAGAAACAGAGAAGGTCATGAAAACTGTGGGTCTGAAAGCTGCTGCCCACTTCTGAGAACTGTGTTCCAGGGATAATGGTTCCCAAAAGAGGCAAGAAGGGGACAGGAAAACAGGTGGCTTGTCAGGGTGGCTCCGCAGCTCTCCACACCTGAGATGCACCCTGGCATCTCAGCCTGCGGGAGATGCCCTGTGCTGTGGTTTGTGAGCAAGACCCCAGATTTTAAATGATGTCAACCCATCAGACACGGGTGCCACCGAGAACCAGGTAAGAAATGTGGAATACAAAGGCCAGTTCTACCTCCCCCCAGAGAAGCCACTGAGCACCAAGAAAGGGAAGGTGAGCCCCAGAAAACCAGAGATGGCAGGGCCAGGCCATTGCCAGCTGTCTGAGCTTCCACCTAACTACAACAGGGCAGGAGCAGCAGGTGTCCTGGGGAGTACAGGCCACACCAGGACCGGGAGCGCGGACGGGGGAGGCTGTTCCTCCTGCTCCCCAGACACCGCCAGCCCACAGGCCAACGTCTGGGGCAGCCATGCCACAGGGCTCCCTGTCCCCCATTTCATCAGAAACAGACTCCTCCCCTGGGGGCCTCCATGCCAAGGGCCCCCGCTGTCACTCCACATGCAGCCTCCGACAAAGTCAGCTCTGTTTCCCGTCTCCTCTGGAGGGCAGAGAGCAAACAGGCCACAGACCCCGGTGCATGTCCTCCTCTCCGAGGTGGTGTGCATGGACGTGCCAGCAATCTCACCCCAGAAAGCAGATCTACGGCCTCACGATCAAAACTTCTATTTTTAAACAAATAAACCAAACACAGAAAACCCGGTGGCTGGGCTGAGGCTCTGTCATCACAGAACTAGCGGCAAATAGTGGCTCAGGGGGGACACCGAACTCCAAGCAAGGCTGGGGGCACTGCCAAGCTCTCCACTTGCTCCGATCCCCCCAGGCCGAGGAACCGTGCACCCCAGGTCCTAGTAAAAACACATGGCGCGGATCAGCTAGACCTGTCAGCCAGATCCAGGGAAGAGCCAGGCTGTGTTTCATCCACTCCATATTAGTCACATTGACCCCTTTTACAGTGAGGCCAGGCTGTTATCCCTAATGGTGACAATAGCAATAATGAGTTCTCGATTTCGCAGGGCCCCGACGTGCTGTGCGTGGACTATGACAGGCTTTCACCTTCTCCCTGCCGGCGCGTGGAGGCTGGGTGGCGCTCCAGCTAGACACCGCAGCGGTTCCAACAAACAGCCGCTGGGTGGGCAAAGGGGACCTGGGGTTCTCCGCTGGGGGGATGCTCTTATCCCTCAGCCAGGGATGCCAGGGAAGGGACGGCTGGCCTCTCAGGAGTCTCCCCGCCAGTCAGTCATAGGCTCCCAAAGGCTGGATCAGCGCTTGCCCAAGCCATGGTGGCAAGGCACAGGGGGACGGTGCAGTGGCACTCATGTCCCTGGGACTAGCAATGACAGGCACAAACCCCTCTCCCCATGAATCGCACACTGAAGGCCCCCTAAAAGCTACAGGACCTCCTACCTCGTGGGAACCCAGAGGCTCTGCATCGCCCCCCCCGACCCCCCCTTTACCTGGACCTCTGCTCCCAGCCTCCCAAAGAACACCCCAGGCACAGGGCAGACCCCTGCCTCTCGTGACCTCCCCACGTCACTCACAGTGCCAATGAACCGCCTCTCCTGAGCTCCAGAAATTCTCCCTTCTCTCCTCATATGCTACCTGTGCAGGTCCCCAGCAGGTGACCCAGAGCCGTATTGGAACAGGATCTCTGGAGTATGACAATCCCACAAACCTGGGGGAAGGCACACTCCAGCGGCACCAGGAAGCGCCAGATTGAAGAACTATCGATGGCTGGGCCTGAGGGACTCCCTGAGCTCGAAGCCTGGAACCAGGAAGGGCAACGCCCACCCGGTGGTCCCAGAAGGCTCTGCTGCTCTTAGCGGGAAAATATCCTCAGTTGGGCCTGGCCCGTGGTGAGCGAGGAAGGACTCCAGGAGTGGCTCACCTCCTCATTCAGAGGCAGATCCAGCAAGACCAGCCTCTCAAGCTCTCCAAAGGCAGGCCCAGGCCACCTCGCAGGGACTCCGCACGGCTCCTCTGTGCTGGCATGCTCCACTCTGCCCAGGGGAGCCCCGCAGACTGGGGCCAGCCCATCCAGATGGGGCAATGTAGCGTGATGGCCACCATGCCTTCCAGCACAGCCAGGCCACAGAGCTCCCGGTGACTCGGGGAGGAAACCCAGCAGAGGAGGGGATCCAAGCAGCACGGTCCCCTCCTAAGCGGTCACTCAACACCAAGCACAGTCCACCTAGATCCGCACAAGACCTGCTTTTCTCTTTCCTTTCTAACGCACAGACCTTCACACTCCGTGACAACAGACAAAACAAAACAGTATCGTGAACCCCAGGTGACTGCCCCACACCCACAGGTGTCATGGGATCATGCCCATCTCATTATCCCCTCTACCTCTACCCTTTCACCATTTTCTAATCCAGCTGGATTATTTCAAATCCAAATCACGGGCATCAAATCATTTTCTTTCTTTCTTGGTACCAGGGATTGAACTCAGGGACACTTAACCACTGAGCCCCATCCCAGCCCTATTTTGTATTTTATTTAGAGACAGCGTCTCCCTGAGTGGCTTAGTGCCTCACTAAGTTGCTGAGGCTGGCTTTGAACTCGTGATCCTCCTGCCTCAGCCTCTTGAGCCACTGGGGTGACAGGCCTGCACCGGTGCACACACCCGGCGCACACCACCACACCAGGGTAGAGCCCGCTTTCTGCTGCAGGACTCAGACACAGGACAAGGGAGCTGTCCAAGGGGGATCCAGTGCCTGCCAGTGCTCAGAGAGCCAGGTACTCAGAAATACTCACAGCTTGCTGAGGCTGTCGAGGCCTGTGAAGGCGCCACTGGTGTCCTCTATTGTGCCTGAGATCTCGTTATGGTCCAGGTCCCTGGGGAGAAGACAGAGCGTGAGCCTCTCAGTCAGAGCGCTCGCCCTACTTTCTTTCACTAGTTCTACATGTCAACAGAATACGGCATCATTTTTAAAGCCTGGAATATAATTTGTTCCGATTCGGTCCCCAGGGTTTCCCCTCCCTCTCTCTGCGGGGACAGGAGCACAGCTTCAGACGGAGTTTCTACTTCACAGATCAAGGCACCCAGGTGTACCCGAGGGGCCCCGTGTTCTGGACGGTCATGAGGAGTGCGGCTCTGAGAAGCAGGCCCTGCTCTGTTCAGCCTGCAGCGTGGCCGGGCCCCCACGGCCTTCCAACACAGCTGATGCACACCCCAAATAAGCAGCTTTCCCCGGCCAGGCCCAGGGGCGGGAAGCAGCACAGAGCACATGACAGAAAGCCCAGTTTGTTTCCTGCCTGCACAGAGTGGACATCTGGCCCTGGCCTGGCGCATCGGTTGACAAGTTCCCTGAGGTTCCTATCTTCTCTAACTCAACCAAAGTCCCCTTTTCTGGACCCGACCAAGAATCTGGAGCAAAGCGCGTAGAAGAAAAAAATCAGGCAGTAAAGAAAGGGACCCTGGCCTTGTGCCCTCATGCTGGCCGGTGAGTCTGGGGCCCGGAGCCCATCTCTTCACGAGGCCTGCAGAGAGCTAGACACTGAGCCAGGGAGGACATCTGGGTGCTGAGTCAGACTTGTGACCCGCTCGCCAGGGTGGGAGAGATGGGGCCAACTCTCTAGGCCAGGCTCCCCCAGCAGAGCAGATCCCAAGGCCGGTGACTCAGCCCGCTTCCCAGGGCAGGTCACAGTGCCCAGGCGGGACATCGCACCTGGCGGCCAGGCCCCTTTCTGCACGCGCTCTGCCGTCTCCAACTTTCCACCAGGCCCCTGGCGCCTGCCCGTCCCTCTCCTGAGCCCTTGCACAAGGGCCAGGATCAGAAAGGGATGCTCTTGGCTCCCAGGAGGACCTGGAATGGATGGTGCCAGTGGGAAGGAAGCTCTGACTGAAGGTGAACCACTCGCCGTGACCTTGCTTGAGCAAAGTCGGCTGCTGGAGGGGCTTCTCCTTCCCACAGCTCCTGCCTGTTATCTTCAGACTGGATGAACCCAGGCCTGGGGCGGTGGCTTTGTGTGCTTGTGTCCCCACTCCTGCTGCCAACCTTTTCCTCTTCCTCCGGCCTGCTAAGTCTCCATGCCTGGCCTCCTTCTCCTGGCCTTGCAGGACCTCAGCTTGAATAGCTTGGCCTGGGGCGCTTTGCTCCCCCAGGCAGTGACTCCACATGAAAGCCAGCTCCGCCAGGTCCAAGTGCAGAGAGACTTCCTGTCCCAGCTCCCTGCAGCAAGCCCCTGTCCACCGGGAAGTCATGCCTAGGACAGGGGCCTCAGAGCCCACCACCACTGTCTGCTGAAAATCACGCACCCCCCCTCTGGGGGCTTTCTGCTGATGGTTTGGAAACTGTCTGAGGCCAACAATCGAAAAGTCCTCTAAAAATCCCAGAAAAGCATCCTGTGGTGACTTCTGGCAACTCACCTAATGGGACACTTAGAGGGACATGGCATTATCACCTCCACCTGGCTGAACGACTCCCTAATGAGGACAAGGAAAGACACAGAGTCCCCAACTCCACCTCTTTTGGAAATGAGG
Source organism: Ictidomys tridecemlineatus (assembly GCF_052094955.1). NCBI lineage: Eukaryota > Metazoa > Chordata > Mammalia > Rodentia > Sciuridae > Ictidomys > Ictidomys tridecemlineatus. Next base: position 56,519,481 of record NC_135478.1, read on the forward strand.
CACACCGGACACCAAGTGTAACAAAGGAGTTTTTGAAGGAGTTTTTGAACTAGTTTCTGAACTAGTTTTCTGCAATGGCTTGGAGAAAAGACATAGAGGGTTTAAAAAACGAAGCCGGGCACAGTGGTTCATGCCTGTAATCCCAGGGGCTCAGGATGCTGAGGCAGGAGGATCATGAGTTCAAAGCCAGCCTCAGCAAAAAGTGAGGCCCTAAGCAACTCCGTGAGACCCTGTCTCTAAATAAAATAGAAAATAGGGCTGGGGACATGGCTCAGTGGTCGAGTGCCCCTGAGTTCCATCCCTGGTATCGAAAGAGAGAAAAAAAAAAGATGACTGCAGGGACAGTGTGACAGTGGCTGCCGACCTGGGGATGCTCAACTTCAACATCAGGACCCAGCGTCCTGACAGGCACAGTGTGCAGCTTGTGCTTGGTGACACCACACTTGAAGGTTGTCATTCCCCTCAGGCACCATCCCAGGGGAACAAGACATTTGACATCACGTACACACATAACCCATCAGCTTGGGGTCCAATTCCCACCCAAAGCCACTGGGAGCGGAGTTGGGAGAACTCCCAGAGAAGCCTTCGGGTGTGGGGGGGGGCGACTCTGCCCTGTGCTGCTCTCCCGCCCAGGACCCCGCCGCTCTGTCACCCCCACCACGAATGCCGTACAAGATGCGCAGGTTCTTGAGTCCCTTGAAGGCGCCCTCGGCGATGTGGCTGATGGAGTTGTGGCTGAGGCGCAGGACGCTCAGGCTGCCCAGCTCGGCCAGGCTCTCCTCGTCCAGCCGCGTGAGGTTGTTGAAGGACAGGTTCCTGGGGAGGGGGAGGGGCACAGGTCATTATCAGCCTCACGGAGTTGCTTACAACAGCCCGTGGGATCTCCGTGGGCAGGGAGCATCTCACAGTGGACGTGCAGCGAGGTCATCTACCGGGTCTAACAACGGGCATGGCCGTGCAGGTCCCGGTGTGGTTAAGCTGTAGGGGATGGCACAAGGTCATGCAATACAAAACCGTCCTGCCGGTGTCCAGGCTGGTCCTGATTCAGACCTTTCTTGGCAGAGGCCCGACACCCTGGACAGGCCCCTTGTGGGTCAGATGCTGCCACTCCACACACTGGACAGCAGAGGGCGCCACGCATCCCTGCTTGGGACAGCCACTGCAGGGCCTCGGCCTCAGCCTGAGAGGCTCTGGCCTGAGTGTCACCTACCCTCCCTGGGAGCAGGACACGACACGCCCCAAATCATCCACTTAGCCTGCATGTGAGATTCCAACCCTCCTCCCAGACACCCGTGCCTCTCTGACACACCCCTGGTGCTGGTCACTTGGCATCTGGGTCACCTCTGATTGAAAAATGGTTAGTTTGGGCTGGGTCAGGAAGAAGGAAAATAGTATCCGTGAAGATTAATGGGTTTTTAAAGGGGGCAACGGGCAGCCTTCTTTCCCTGCTGGAGAAATAAGTCATGGCGTCTGTCAGTCGCAGGACCTGGCAGGAAACCAGAATTATATCCTCACCTGCAATGAAGGAATGTGGCTTAGGGGAGGGGCGGGAGAGCAACCCTCAGCCTGGCTCTAGGTGACCTGAGAACAGGGCCAGCTTCCAGGACTGGTCAAGGCACGCTGCAGTGACCCCCGGCCCCTCTACAGGGCACAGCAGACAGCGGTCCACAGTCAGAAAGGGGAGCAGGGGACTCCAAGCCCCCCTGCCGAAGCTCGGGAGCACAGCTTCTCCCGGGAGGTCACACACCCTCTGCCAAGTCGAGTCGCAGGACGGTGGCTCCTCACCCTAGGGACTGGACAGACTCGGGACTGCGGGACTCCACACCTGCCCTGCTTCCCAGGGCTCCCAGCCCAGGACAACAGAGTTCCCTCTTGCGGTCCCCGCCTGAGCAAAGAGCCTGTCATCCGATACCACGAGAGGGACGAAGCAGCACCCTGAAGCATCAAGAGGGCGAATCTAACACCCCAAGTCCAAGGGCGGTGAGCGGGAGGGAGACGCGGGCTGCTGCGTGGCACTCGCCCTGACCACAGACCCACGGAGACCGAAACCCCAGGTCAGCAGAGGATGCGCGTGGGCCCGTGACGCGAGGGACACACAACAGGAGGGACCGGGTCGGGACTCGGCTGTGAGCGGAGCATGAAGTTCCGAGACCCCCCCGCGAGTGTGCCTGGCACCCGTAACGCTCGCTCACACGAAGTGACGATTTTTCTAGGCCAAGCCTACGACGACGAGTGGGAAAGGAGAAAACCCTCCCAAACTCTCCTGGAAAATAAGGAAACCCAACTGGACTCACTGGAGCACGAGGAAACTGAAGATGTCCTCCTGGCGAGGACCTGTCCCCCCAACACAAGCAGAGCTCGGGGACACGGCCACGCTCTCCACCCTCAGCTCTGCAGTCCCACCTGCGCACACAGGATGGAGAGGGCACCCAGGTTCCCCATCCAGGGGCCACCTGTGGCTCTCAGCCTGGGCAGCAGTGAGCTCAGGTGTCCTCAGGCCCAGCCTGGGTGTCCCGCCTGGGGATCTTCCAAAGGGATGGGGGGTGGGGTGGGGGGTGGGGGCGCTGTGAGCCTCCATGCACATCCACCTCCTCCACCAGGCACCACAGGGAAAGGGAGGAGCCAGGTCCCTGGGGAAGCTGACCCGGGTGCAAGCGCTGAGGACACACACATTCTTCCACAGTCAGCGGGTCACCATTGCTCTGTTCATGCTCCTAGTGGGCTTCAAACACACTGTTGCTCTCTCTCTCTCTCTCTCTCTTTGGTACTGGGGCTTGAACCCAGGGGTGCTCTACCACTGAGCCACATTGTCAGCTTCTTTTATTTTATTTATTTATTTATTTATTTGGAGACAGGTCCCACAAATTGGCTGAGGCTGGCCTCAAACTTGTGAGACTCCTGCCTCAGCCTCCCAGGTCACTGGCATTACAGGTGTGCCACACCATGGCCCAGAGGCCTAAGGTACCATCACTCCCCAAGAAGCTACAATGAGAAGGGTTCTTCAGGTTGCCCTTCCCAGGCAGAGCCCTCGACTTCAGGAGCTTTTTCCAAATCCAAGAAATCCCTGGGGACAGAGGCTCCCCATGGGGACCGAAAGGCTACACCTCTGTTATTGGGAAAACAGGAGGCAGGAAGGGCCTGGAGCTCAAAGCCCTGACAGTCCTGCTTTGGGCCTGGCTGGCCTGGGCATCTGTCTGTCTTCCAGAACAGGGCCACGGGCCGGCCGGCCTCTGAGCTGCCTTTGCCCCCCTTCCTAGTCCACTGCTCTCTGGGCTCTGGAGGATCTGCCTCCACAGACCCAAGCCCAGGACACTTACAGCTCATGCAGCTTCTGACAGAAGTTCCAGCCGTCGCGGTGGATGCGCGAGATGGAGTTGTGGCCGAGGTGCAGCTGGTGCAGGGCCGTGAGGCCGTAGAGGGAGCCGCTGTTCACTTCCACCAGGCTGTTGTGCTCCAGGTGTCTGCAATGACAGCGCACCCGGGGTCAGGGGGTCCCACCTCCACCCGACACCCGGAGTGTGCCTGGTCAGCGCTCCGATCGGACACGGCGGCCACACCGAGGGTGTGAGAGAGCACCTGGGAAGCATGGAGCCCCCCTGGTGTGCACACACGTGGCAGAGAGAAGACGGGCAGATCCCAGTGGAGGGTCTGCAGGCCAAGACACCCTCAGAAAGTTTGGAAGGGCAGGGGACGTTAGCCATAAGTGAGTCAGAGTGAACCAGGCAGATGAGTGGGCAGAGGAGAGGAACAGAGAGAGGAGGGGAAAAGGAGGCAGCCCTGATCCTCATCCAGCTGACAAAATCCACTAGGCCAGGAGACGTGGCATTAGCTCTGGGGTCCAATGACTGTATGATTTTTTTTTTTCCTGGTACCGGGGATTGAACCCAGGAGCGCTTAACCACTGAGCCACATCCCCAGCCCTTTTTTATATTTTATTTAGAGACAGGGTCTCACTGAGTTGCTTACGTCCTCGCTAAGTTGCTGAGGCTGGCTTTGAACTCGCGATCCTCCTGCCTCAGCCTCCCCAGCCACTGGGATGACAGGTGTGTGCACCATTACTCCCAGCTCGATGACTACACGATTTAAATCTTGATTTTGCCATTTTGATGGCTTAATGAGTCTGAACGCCTGCGAAATAGAAATATCCAGAAGAATCCACCTCACGGCATTGTACGGGGAGGGAACAGAGAATGTACCTCGGGGCTGTGGGCAGTGTCAGGTCCTGGCTCCCGACAAACTCATTAAGTATGTACAGTAGGTCCCTGACTTACAGTATTCCAACTTGTGATGTCCCCAGTCTACGACTAGCGCACATTCTGCAGAAACCCCGCTTGGAATTCCGAATCTGGATCTTTCCTACCTGGTACAATCCTTCCTCAATGCTGGGAGTGGCAGAGAGATGGCTCCCCGTCAGCCCTGTGGTCACCAGAGGAAACAACGGACACTCCATCATGTGTTGTCTGCCAAGCTAGGATGCCCTGGGGACTACATATTAAGTGTATCTTCAATTTTTGACATCCTCAGCTCACAGTGGGCTTCTCGGGATGTGACCCCATAGAATGAAGCGCATCTGTGTGCCAGTCCCTCACTTCTCAGAATCCTAGCCAATGACAGCTCCACCCAGACAACTGGTTTCTCTCCTGGGAGTTACCAATGCACATTTTGCTTTTTTTTTTTCTTTCATTGAACCCAGGAGTGCTTAACCACTGAGCCACATCCCTAGCCTTTTTTATTTTTGATTTAAAGACAAGGTCTCGCTGAGTTGCTTAGGACCTTGATAAGTTGCTGAGGCTGGCCTCCAATTTACAATCCTCCTGCCTCAGCCTCCTGAGCCACTGGGATTACAGGCCCTCATTTGTATAAATTCGTTCCACATAAAAATGAAATGATAGAGCCTCACACTGTTTTCTTCTAAAAGTTCTCTTCATCTCAAACCGCCATCAACTTAGAACTTCAGTTTCTAAAGGACAGCCTTGAGGAAGGAAGAGTGTTCTGGAATATGCACCACAGAGCTCCAGCCCAGCTGAAGTGGCAAAGGAGGAGAAGCCACGGGCATCCTGGCCACGCAAAGCAGAGATGCTTCTGCACAGTACACTGTGGGACCTGGGCCTAGGCTTCTGGCTTGGTTTCAGTTATAAAGACAAGTAGTCAAGGAAAGAAGTGGGAAAGACATGGGTGCAGGTGTGCCAACTTGGAAGTCACCACCCAAACCTGAAAACAGGAAAACCAAGAGGAAATGCTGAGACCCAACTGTCTCCTGGGAGAAGAACGGGGATGGGGAGGGCGGGGGAGGGGACGGACGATGGGTGGGCAGCAGCTGCTTTCCTTTACTATCCGATTCATTCACGCAGAGGCATTACCTCTGATGAAAAATAAACAAATTTAAATGTTGAACGACAGCAGATTGCATTCCTCTGCTTTTTTTTTTGATGTGGCCTTTGTTTCTGGCAGGCCTCGGCTCCGCTATTGGACACATCTGGCTGAAGAGCACGTTCCCTTGATAAAAGCTGCACATCTGCACCAAGTGCCTTGATGAGCTCACAAGGCAGAAATAAATCTCCTGCGATGAGCTATACATTCTGGGTCCACCTGCACATCAAGGAAGACGGTCAAACCCAAAATGGGGGGGGAAAGGGCTTCCTGTGGGGTGTGGGAGTGCAGAGGATGTGGGGAAGGATCTGTTCCGCCGCGAGGAAGTGGGGGTGGGAGGAGGCCCAGGAACGGGGCTCCTTCCTGCACCCCCTGACCCGATTCACAAAAACCTCCTCCAGGAGATGTTCCCGCTCTGCTACAGAAACACGAACAGATCTGGTTGAGTCTGCAGAGACCCGGAGTTGGGACCACAGGAAGGCTCAAAGGACAGGTGGCCTGCCAGGTACGATGGCGCAGGCCTGTCATCAAGGCAGCTCAGGAGGCTGAGGCAGGAGGATCGTGAGTTCAAAGCCAGCCTCAGCCAAAGTGAGGCGCTCAGCAACTTATCAGTGAGACCCCGTCTCTAAGTAAAATACAACACAGGGCTGGGGATGGGGCTCATTGGTGGAGTGCCCCTGAGTTCAATCCCTGGTACTAAAAGAAAAAAAAGAAAGAAAGAAAAAGGAAAGGTGGCCTGCTCTCCACCTAGGGCCCAGCTGAATGGACACACACAGGCTGTCCCACTCCCCACAGAGGCAGGGTGCAGAGGCCACGGCCTCACCCTGGGGCTGGAGCCCCGCCAGGGCCCGCCCGCACTTACAGCGCGTGCATATTGGACAGCCCCCAGAAGGCGCCGTCCGTCAGCTTGCTGATGTTGTTCCTCTGGAGCCTCAGCACCTCCAAGCTGTCCAGGCCCTGGAACGTGAGGCCCTCGATCAACCGAATCCGATTCCGATTGAGGTCCCTGAAGAACAGAAGCCACGGGCTCAGAGCCTCCCTGTGCACACTACACACACACACACACACACACACACACACACACACACACGCACACACCCCTGCCGAGTTCCCCAGCCAGCAAGCCAGCGGGTATCGAATGGCAAGGACACTTGCAGTCAGGGCACCTGCCGGGATCTCCATGTATGGGGCAGAGTGGGCAAGAGCAGGGGGGACACCCCATGAAGCACACACATTCAGCTGCTGGCTCTAGCACTAGAGAGCCTCAGGGGACCGAAAGGACTCTGGGTGGCCTGGAGGGGCAGAGAACCACACATGGAGCTGATGGAAAAGCCCTGGTTTCCCCCAAGTATTTCTGCAGCATCTCGTGACCCAACCTCCTCAGCATCGTGGAGAGCTTCTCCGCAGACAGCCCAGGATCCACACCCCGCGGAGCCTCGACAACTCTTCTATTCAATTTAAACAAAATTTCCACGACCGGCTTGTTTTCCTGACCTTTACTCTTCCAATAATAAAAAGTAGAAAATCAATCCATCAAGAGCCAGGTGTGGTGGCACAGGGCTACAATCCCAGTGGCCTGGGAGGATTGTGAGTTCAAAGCCAGCCTCAGCAACTCAGCGAGGCCCTAAGCAACTCAGTGAGACCCTGTCTCTAAATAAAATACAAAACTGGGCTGGGGATGGGGCTCAGTGGTCGAGTGCCCTAGAGTTCAATCCCCGGTACCAAAAAAAAAAAAAAAAGTAGAGACAATCATAAATCAACCCCCTTGTAAGATTTAGGAGATAAAGATTGCCATCTCCTGCTTACCGCCTCTAGCCATGCTAACTTCCTGCCAAATTCAAGAAATGTTGAGGATTGCCATCAAACCCAAGGTACATATTTTACGGGTACCTTTAATAACAACACTAAAACCTCTGAGATCAATAAACAGAAAGCACGCAGCCCAAGCACTAGCCACGCCAGCTAACCAGCAGGACTCCTCATGTCATCGAGGAGATCACCAGCGTGTACCCGCACGTCCATACTCAGTGGACCTCATCCCTACAAGATGAGGTGGCCCGCCGGCCCCAGACCCAGCTCCAATCTGCTTTTACTAGGTGTTGCCATAGGGGCATTAATTACGGTTCATGCAGAACTTTACTGGGGGGAATAGGGGTTGCATTTAGTGCTAGGTCCTTGGGGAAGTTTGGCCCCCATAAAACTGGGCTATAACCTTAATTAAAGTGCCGGTTTCTGAACTCACAGTTGTGTCAGCCTGGGTAACTTGAATGCTTTTACAGGAAGCTGGGTGATCCTGTTTTTGCTCAGGCGAAGAGTCAGCAGTGACCGTGACAGGCCATCAAATGCTCCCGACTCCAGGGTGCCGATGCGATTGCTGGCCAGGTTGCTGGAACGAGTCAGGAGAGAAAATGTCACAGCCGTAGGAGGCCTTCCTCGCGCTGTCGCAGACACCAGACCAGCTGGATCTGAGCTGGGAAAACACGCTAAGACGCACCCAGAGGGACAGGCTTCCGGAGGAGACATCTGTCATCACGAGGCTTCAGAGCCTGCCCTGACTCCCGGATGGGGAAGCACTGCAGGTGGCAAGACTGTCCAAGGTCAACCTCCACTCAGCCCAGCGCACACAGCACCCAGGGCTAGCGGGCCCCAAGAGGGCGGGAGGGACCATCAGACACCTCCACCCCCAGCCCTCCTGCAAACCTGCCAACCTCGGGCCACAACTGGCCCACCACCCTAGGTCCACGAGAAAAGCCCTACACAAAGCACAAACCAGAGGCTAGGTCAGATTCCATTCCACGATTTGGGGAAACAGTCTTTAATCCTGAAGTGGGGTCTCATTTTTGGACTTACATAATAAGTGGGTACAAGCCAATTCCTTTAAATGATTTTAAATACCTGAAAGAAACCCTCTCGTTAAAGAGACCTGAGCCAAGTTCTTTAGAAAGCAAGCCATACCACGCCTGTTATCCCAGCAGCTCAGGAAGCTGAGGCAGGAAGATTGCAAGTTCAAAGCCAGCCTCAGCAACTTAGTGAGGCCCTAAGCAACTCAGTGAGACCCTGTCTCTACATAAAATACAAAATAGGGCTGGGGATGGGGCTCAGTGGGCGAGGGCCCCTGAGTTCAATCCCCTGTACCCCCGCCCCCGCCAAAAAAAGACAAGCAATACTTTTTCAGGGCCATCTCCAAGCGGACGGACTGCGGTGCACAACACAGATACGTGTGTCACACTGTGTGCAAAGCATAGCAAGCAGTGGAAAAGAAAAGGGAAAAAATTAAGGGAATAAAATAAATCAGGATTCCTATGAGAAGTTACCCCTCAACACCCTTCTTACTGCTTTTCCTAGACAAAAGTTTGGTGTATGTGTTTTTTTTAAAAAACAACAAAAAACAAACAAACAAAAACAAACAAAAAAACAGCACCTAAGTAAAAAGAGAACCTTCTGCCCTGGGGGGAGGAACCAGGCTCCTCTGGATTCTTTACCAGGCAGAGCCCCAGCACAGGGCACATGAGGATTCTCTACAGCGGGGCGGACTGTTTGTTCTCGACACTCCAGATTAGAGAAGAACAGCCTCTGGGATGAAGACAGAGCAGCCACAAGCTGCCAAAAGAGAAAGTCCCTCCTGCTTTCTTGCAGTGTCAGAAGGTCAGTGCAATTCCGTTTAGCGGCTGGTGGTTTCTTGGTTCTGAGCAAGGGAGTGTCAGGCGGCAGCTGGACACCTTAGGACAGCCTCCACTCGAGGCTTAACAAAGGCCAAGGCCTCCTGTTCCCGATTCCGGCACCTTGACGCAGCCTGAGAATGACTTGGAAGATCTAGGGGCCAAGGTTCATGTTCCCTGAAGAGATGGGTCATGACCACCTCTCAACCGGCCTCGCAAATGAGCCCCAAAATCACCCCGAAACAGTGATGGCGCAGGGACCGGAGACTCACTCAGAATGGGAAAATGTCGCTTTGGCCTAGGTTTCCAGATTCTTCCCCAGAGCGACCCTCTCCTACCCACAGGCCGTGGGTGCTGCAGGTTTTATCATTTTTACTCCTGTCTACCATCCACACCGCAGTTAGATGGGGCACGAACACCGGTAAGACACCCATCAGCACAGTCCCAAGAACCCACAGAACCAGGAGCCGCCTTCCCAGACGGATCCCGTGAGCTGTGTGACCACTGTGGGACGCTAGGAAGAAAGAGCCTGGAGAGTCTGCAAGGCGCTCTCTCTGCAGAGTGGGCCGCTAAGCTCCCCTGAGCCTTCCCTCCAAGCTCTGCTGGGAAGCAGCCCAGTAAATGGGAGTAAAAGCAGGCTTTGTGGTCAGGGCAGACCTCAGAGTCCTGAACTCTTCTGTCTGAGGGGTGAGCTCCCTGGACAGGCGGGTCCACCTCTCCCTGACTCAGGTGTCCACCTTGGGTGTAACTAGAAATGTTCCATCAGTGGGCATCAGAGGGGCTCCTATCCCTGCCTTGCACCATCCTCGGGGCTGAGGTTTGGATGTGGGGTGTCCCCCAAAAGCTCACGTGTGAGATGGTGCAGGAAGGTCCAGAGGAGACATGACTGGGTTGTGAGAGCCTTAACCCAACCAGTGAATGAACCCCTGATGGGATTAACTGGGTGGTGGCTGGAGGAGGTGGGTGTGGCTGGAGGAGGGGGCATTGGGGGCGTGGCTTTGGGGTCTCTACTTGTCTCTGGAGAGTGGAGTCTCTCTCTGCTTCCTGATCACCATGTGAGCTGCTTCCCTCCACCACACTCTTCCTCCTTGATGTCCTGCCTCCCCTCGAGCCCCGAGGAATGGAGCCTGCTGTCTGTGGATGGAGACCTCTGAAACTGTCAGCCCCCAATTAAACTTTTCCTCCTCTACAATTTTCTGGTCGGGTCTTTTTAGTCACACAGTAGTGAAAGAGCTGACCAAAGCAGAAGTGGAATATGCAGCCTGTGTACAGACCTGGGCAACAGAGAGGCCTCCAGCTGCCCTAGAACCAGAGGGACAGCCCGGGCCACAGAAGCACTTACAGCTCTCGTATGTACAGTCCAGGGGGAAAGCAGGCGCTCCGGATCTCCGTGATATTATTCGAACTCAGATCCAACACTTCCAAGGAAAGGTAGGCCTTCAGCTGGCTCCCGTTCACGCTGCGGATCCTGTTGTGCTGCCTGAAACACACAAGTGGAGGTGACTAGGGCATTTCTTTTTGCAGAGTAACTACAAGAGCCAAGCGGAGTGGTGGATGCCTTTAATTCCAGTGGCTCTGGAGGCTTAGGCAGGAGGATCAGGAGTTCAAAGACAGCCTCAGCAACTTAGGGAGGCCCTAAGCAACTCAATGAGACCCTGACTCTAAATCAAATACAAAAAAGTATAAGGATTTTCTTTCCTATTTTACTGGTTGTTTTGCTCTTTCATAATATGACCGTGTAGTGACACTCGCGAAATGAGCTTTCCTGTTGTTCTTCCTATCCGTGATCAGCTGCTGGCTTCAGAGAGTATGCTGGATTTTCTCATATGGGACAAGCTGTTTGCAAAAGTATGGGGCAAGAACACAGGGGTGACCTTTAAGTACACAAGCACGGCATGACCTGCATCCACCTGTATACCCACCATAAAGGATGTACCAGTGCAACTGGGCAGCTCCAAACCAATACCCTTCTGCAATCTTCAGGACCCAGTCCACTGCCGATTTATAAGGCTTGTAGGCACGAGCCCAGGTTTAGTCATATGGCTGTGTGCAGTATTGGGGATTAAACCCTGGGCCTCATGCATGCTAGGAAAGTGCTCCACCACTAAGCCACATCCTCAGCCCTCTCTGGGTCAGTTTAATCCAACTTCACAAATCACTACTGACACCTCCCATGTGCCAGGCATGGAGACATACAGGAGATTAAACACACACACACACACACACACACACACACATACTGATAATATCCTGGTAATCCCCATACATTGCTGGTAGGACTGCAAATTGATGCAACCATTCTGGAAAGCAGTGTGGAGATTCCTCAGAAAACTAGGAATGGATCCACCATTTAACCCAGTTACCCCATTCCTCAGCATAACACCCAAAGGACTTAAAATCAGCATACTACAGTGACACAGTCACATCAATGTTTATAGCAGCTCGATTCACAAAAGCCCAGCTATGGAACCAACCTAGATGCCCTTCAACAGATGAATGAATAAAGATAATGTGTTATATATACACAATGGAATATTACTCAGCCTTAAAGAAGAATGAAATGATGGCATTTGCTGGTAAATGGGTGGAACTGGAGACTATCATCCTAAGTGAATGAAACATGCCAATTCCAAAAAACCAAAGGCTGAATGTCCTTTCTGATATGCAGGTGCTAATTCAAAATGGGGGATAGGTAGAGAAGAATCGAGGTACATTGGATTAGGCAGAGGGGAGCAAAGGGAAGGGAGAGTGTTTGGGGAGTAGGAAGGATAGTATAAGGAATGGGACATTATTACCCTGTGTGCACACATAATTACATGACTGGTGTGATTCCACATCATGTACAACCAGAAGAAGTTATACTCCATTTATGTTGGATGTTTCAAAATGCACTCTACTGTCATGTACAACCAATTAGAATAAATTTTAAAAAATAAAATCCTGGCGCTCTGCAAAGGGAGAGAGGAGCTCACTGCTGGGTCTCACTGGAGTCAAATCCCCTGCAGCTCTAATGGCGCTGCTCCTCAGTCTTCTCATCTAAATGATGGAGCCGCAGCCTGTCGTTTCCGGAAGACGGGCAACCCGACTTAACACCATGCTGAAGGGATAGCGGACATTAAGGAAAGTGCTCCGAGGGTGTCCTGCCCGCCTAGGAAGGCACCTCCACTGTGACTTATTTGCATCTCTAACCCTGGAGGCCTCTGGCAAACCCCAAATCTAACCCAGGAACCAGCCGTCATCAGTCAGGACAAAGGTGACTAACGCCAAGCGAGGCGGGGCCACGGGCCTGTTGTGAACATGGCTCTCCCTCGCAGATGTAAACTGGGACAGGAGATGCGCGAGAATCCGCTCGGTTGCCAGGCGCAGTGGCCCACGCCTGTCATCCCAGCGGCTCAGGAGGCTGAGGCAGGAGGATTGAGAGTTCAAAGCCAGCCTCAGCAACTTAGTGAGGCCCTGAGCAACTCAGGGAGACCCTGTCTCTAAATAAAACACAAAATAGGGCTGGGGATGGGGCTCAGTGGTCGAGGGCCCCTGAGTTCAATCCCTGGTACCCCCCTCCTCTCCCCACCTTTAAAAAGAACCTGCGGGGTGGCAGTGCTGTCCTGAGGGTTCCAGGCACACACTCCTGCCAGGAAGCCAGCCGTCCCTTACCCAGTGGCACCTCCTTTCAACCAACCCTTGAACATGGGTTCCAACAAGGCGGCCACGAGGACCTCTTTCCCAGAAGTTTGGGGGCCTCCCTCGGCTGGCTCCTTTTGTTGTTGCTCTTTCTTTTCACAAGTCTCCCAGGCCCTAAATTCAAAACTCGATTTACAAGGGCCCAACTCTGCTGACAGGGGGAGCCTCCTTCCAATGAAAGGACCTTCCCTCCAGCTCCCCTCCTCACCCCCCCCAGCCACTTCCTTTGAGGTCTGTATTCAGCTCTTTACTAAACATCGTCTCTTACAGTTTTCAGACTCCCAAAGCAAAAGGACAGAAAACCTTTATTATGCAAAGTATAGGGAGAAAAAAGACCAAGAAATAAAGGGGACAGTGCTGTGTGCCTCATCCGGGAACTCTGGATACCATGCCAGGGAGCCAGGGAAGAGGGGGTCTGGAAACAGAAGGGACATCCCGGGGCCCAAAGCTGGACAAAGGGGTCGGTCCACTGCGGGGGGAGCCCTTGGGACAGCTGACCCCTCTCTCCACTCCCCCACACCCCCTCCTCTAACTTGGTCTTTGTCTTGGGCCTGTCCGTCTGTCTCTTCACATTCTCCCCCCCAACCCCGTCCCCCCCAAAAAGGACCCTGTGAGGACGAGGAGTCTCTGGCACCCTGGGAAAGTTCCCACTGGGCAGAAGAGGCAGCCATGGAGATGGACCCGGGAGGGAGGGAGGGGATGCACTTCATTCTGCCCCGGGAGAAGTTGCCAGGGCTAGTGCCCGAGCCAGGACGCTGGGGCCGGGAGGCCAGGAGCCTGGCGCAGGGGACAGAGCTGGCAGGGCCACTCCAGGGAACGGCTCCCCGGGGGCCAGGCCAAGGAGCTGGGAATCCGGCTCCCTTCAGGCCAGGTGGGAGGGGTGGCGATTCAGAGGCAGCACAAGAGAATGGTCAGGGGGTTCCCTCCCGGGAGCCGGAGATGACATCATCAAATGGTAAGGGGGCCCCTGGCCAGGCTACAGGGCACACCTTCCACCCCAACCCAGCAGCAGCCACAGAGGGCAGTTCAGGGGGCCCGTGGACATTTATAAATCAGGTGCCTGGCAAGGGGCTCCTACCCGGAATACAGTCAGCACCCCCACCCACCCCGACCCCACATTCCCACAGCTTCCACGTCTGCACGTTCCACTAACTGGAGTGGAAAATGCAAAAGAAACTGTGTCTGGAGTGAAGGTGTATGGACTTTTTCCCTGTCCCTGTCTCTCAATGGCACGGTGTAGTTATCTACACAGCACTGATTTACACTGTGTAAGACAATTTAAGATTCTGGAGACGATTTAAAGCACTGATTATATGACACTATTGCCTCACTTTGTACAAGGGACTTGAGGCTCCATGGATTGGGTATTTTTTGGGGGTGGGGACCTGCATGACTGTATATATAGAATCCCTAGAAGCGACAGCAACGGAGAACAAATGTCCTGATCAAAACATGGGCAAAGGGGGCCCGGGGCTGGGGCTCAGTGGTACAGCTCTTGCCTAGTATGTGTGAGGCACTGGGTTCGATCCTCAGCACCACATAAAAATAGATGAATTTTTTAAAAATCGGCAAAGGACTTTATAGACATTTCTGCAAAGAGGATCGAGTAGCCAACGACCCCATGCAACCATGTTTGAAGTCAGCCTTCACAAGTGAAATGCAAAACAAAACCCTGATCAAATACCCGTTCCCACCCATCTGCGTGGCCCCTATCAAATTAAAAAAGAAAAAAAAAAAAGTTCAGCATGGGTGAGGATTTGGAGCAGCTAAAACTTTCTGGGAATGTGAAATGAAGGAAAGCTGAAGAAAATGGTTTGCTGACTCCTCAAAACATTAAACGCAAAGCCGGGAGTGGTGACACACAACTGTCACCCCAGGAGCTCGGGAGGCTGAGGCAGGAGGATCCTGAGTTCAAAGCCAGCCTCAGCAACTTAGAGAGCCCCTAAGCAACTCAGGGAGACCCTGTCTCTAAATAAAATATAAACTAGGGCTGGGGATGGGGCTCAGGGGTTAAGCAGTCCTGGGTTCAATCCCTGGTACCGAAAGAAAAAAACAAAACATTAAACACAGAACCACCAGATGACTCGGTAATTCCACTCCTGAGCCCAGAAGACAACAGATCTCAAGAAGACATCTGTAAATCACAAGGAGCACTGTTCACAAAACTCCAAAGGCAAAACAACCCAGTGTCCACCAGCAGAAGAATGGGTGAATAAAATGTGCTACATACACACACTAGAATACTACTCAGCCTTAAAAATGAGGGAAACTCACACTCATGCTACTCAAATGTATGACCACTAAGGACATGACACCAAGTGAAATAAGCCAGGCACAAAAATACAAAAACTGAGCTGGGCGTGGTGGCGCACACCTGTCATCCCAGTGGCTCAGGAGGCTGAGGCAGAGGATGGCAAGATCAGGGCCAGCCTCAGCAACTTAGTGAGACCCTAAGCATCTTATGGAGACCGTGTCTCAAAATTTAAAAAAAAAAAAAAGAGGGCAGGGGATGTGGCTCAGGGGTTAAGCACCCCAGGGTTCAATCCCCGGCACCAAAAGAAAAAATAAATACTACTACTATTTGCTCCCACTTATGAGTGGCATCTAGAGTAGTAAAATTCATCAAAACAAAAAGTAAAAAGACAGTTGCCAGGGACTCAGGAAAGACGTCTTGTTTGATGGACAGGGAGTTTACTTTTGCAAGATGGGAAAAAGTTTTTGAGATGGGTTGCACACATGAGTGCACTTAACACTACTGAACCCCACACTTAAATTTTATGATATGTATACTTTACCATAATCTTAAAACAAAACAAAATGCGGAGCCAGTTCACAGGACTTCTCTGCCTGAAACAAGGGATAAGGCTCATGTCTGCCTTAGGAGTGTGGCCTTAGGGTGTCCTTCAAGGGCCCACATTACCTGCCACGCACCTCCTGACCTCTTGCTCCTCCACCTCACACACTCTGCCCCACCCTGGCTCTTGAGTACGTCATGCCTCAGGTCCTTTGCACGGCTGTTCCCACTGCTTGGATTGTGCTTTCCCCAGAGATCCACGTGCCTCCCCACCCTCATCTCCTTCCCATCTGTGTTCCAAAGTCATCTTTTCAACAAGACCTTCCCGGGCCACCTGAAAACCTCTTCCCTGCTTTATTTCTCTCAGTGACCCCGATTTTCATGTAATATACTTAGCAATTGCCTCTTTTCAGTTTCACATCTTCTCTCCCACCGTGATGTGGCTCCAGGGAGACAGAGGTGTGTCTACTTTGTTCCCTACTATGTATCCAGCCACTGGAAGAGCATAAGGTCCATAGTAGGTACTCAATAAACACTTGTTGACTGAATCGCAGAAGGAACACGGGTTAAATCTGGAAAGGTCACGAGTGGGCACAGCTATGAGACTCACCAGCATCGACGCAGGAGGAACCAGGCAAGCGGATAAGTGAGCTCAGTCAGAGAGCTCAAGAACACGAGGACAGAAGGCTTCACCAAGGGTCCCCCGACAGCACTGCCCAGACACAAATGAGACACCCATGGCAGCTCTAGAGGCCTTTGGGGATGCCACCATACATCCCTAGCTGCTGAGGTCACACATGCCACCTGCTGTCCCAGGCTTGGTCTCGGCTCTCGACTCCAGCCCGGGTCACGATCCAACCTTCCTGAACACCTGTGCCCAAGAAAGCTGGCTTAGCATCACTGCCCTCAGAGCTCTGCAGGAGTGGTGTCTGAGGACCCAGCAGTTCCACAGAGTTCCTCCTGCCCCGGAACACGGCTCAGCCCTGCAGAAGATGTCCTGGGTAGGTCACCCTGCCCAGGTTCAAATGCCAGCGGCACTGCTCACAGGTGTGACTCTTGGAGGAGTCCCCTGGTGGAGTTCTAGGCTGACATGAACAGGCATGTAGCCTTTGCTCCATAAAATGAGTCGTCGTCGCCGTTTTCATTAGCTGCATTGGTATCCTCAGAACCAAGCTGAGGAGCTGATTTACAGGAGGTGTTCTAGAAGGACGGCGGCTGAATAAAATCCACGACTGCCTGAATAAAATCTCTTCCACTCCTTCATCTCAACGCCAACGGGCAGACTCAGTTCCCTTCTCGGAAACAAAGGGCCTCCTGAGAGCTCTGCAGGGGAAACCGTCCTGCTCCAGCGGCAGAACTCAAGGCCAGCCCCTGGGTCACCCAGGCTGTCCTGGAGGGGAGCTTCTAAGACCGGACATCCCAGACCGGACTCAGCAGACCCCAGGGACCCCCTGCTCACTCCCACAGCAAGAGGGACTGGGGCCCACATCCTGGACCCAAGAGCACCGAACCTAAAGCACCAAACTTTTGGAGGGACAGCTGGCCTCCTAAGATATCCCTCCCAGGTTTCCATCCACGAAGGCCAGAGGAAAGAGCCAGCACACAGAGCCCTGCAGAGAAGCCCTCCTTTCTCCCACCTGAGAAGCAATGGCGGCCCTGACTCAGCATGTCACCCTTGTGAAAGGGTGAATGCCATGTGCAAACACAGGTGCTTTTCCTATCACTCAACATCACCCACGGCCCAGTTCCCACGAAGGTCCACACCCAGCTCTCTAACCTCTGAATCCTGCTTTCCAATTTCTTTTATTTTATTTATTTATTTATTTATTTTTTGGTGCTGGGGATGGAACCCAGGGGTGCTTCACCACTGAGCCCCATCCCCAACCCTTTTTTATATTTTATTTAGAGACAGGGTCTCGCTGAGTTGCTCAGCACCTTGCTTTTACTGAGGCTGGCTTGGAACTCGTGATCTTCCTGCCTCAGCCTCCCGAGCCGCTGGGATGGCAGGTGTGCACCACCGCAGCGGGCTTCTTTGGAGTTCCTTGTCTTCATAGACCTGCATTCAAGAGGACAGGTCCTTTTATTCCTAGGGCAGGTAATGATGCAAAAGGATCCATTGACATTTAATTTTTTTTTTTTTTAATTTTGTAAAGGGCGAGGATACCACAAGCTGAGAAGCACTAGGAATCCTGGTTACTAGCCCCCTCTCAGGAACACTCACAAAACCAGTCCATTCTGTAGTTATGGGGCCTGGGGGCGGGGGACATCCTGGCCACAAGGCATCTGCCTCTAGCCAGTGTCAGTTTACCCCCGAGGCTGCCCTCTAGGGCGAGAACTGAAGACAGCAGAAGACCATTAAACCCACACCTGTTAAAGCCTTCAAAAATAAAATCAGGCTTCAAAGGCAGGCAGCAGGCAAGATAAGCTCTCCCACTTGGTTCCACTTTCAGAGCCCACGTTAAGTTAGGCAGGGAAACACTCCTGAGGCATTTGAAACCAGCGCTCAGAACTTTGTACCCCAAGTGCCTGTTCCACTGGCCTTGTGTGAAAGCCTGGTTTACAAGGTGTTCCCGGTGGTGGTGGAAAAGATCTCCTGTCACAGATAACAGGCAGGAAGAAAGGGCGAGCAGATCAAAGGCAGCAGGGTGAGGTGGGTCAAGTGGATAATTTCTGGTTCCTGAAATTATGCACCTATTGTCTACACCAGGCATCAGCAAACATGTATTCTACAACTGGGCCAGATGGTGAGCATTTTAGGCTTTGTGGTCATGCGGGGCTACTCAATTCTGCTGCTGTGCCAAAGCGGCCACAGACCACATGTAAATTAACCCGTGTGGCTGAGTTCCATCGAAACCTACAAAAATAAGCAGGCGAGGATTGGGCCCCGGGGCTATCATTTGTGTCCAGTTCGGGATTGGGGGACAGGGAGCCAGATTCTGATTTTGAGTCCTGATGTAGCTTTGGAACTGTGCATGGATGGTAAACCACTCTTTATCTGGTTTAACCACCTGCCAAAGGGGGCTCCATTTCACTGTGCTGCAGAGAGGAGACCCTCCCCTCCTCCCTCCACAGTGCCCACGTCAGATGTCACCAATCACAGTCATCTGCCCAAGTCTTTTCTACCTCTTCAGAAAGTGAAATGAAGCCCAACTCTACCTCATCATGAGGCTCCTCCAAAGAGGACCCAAGGTTCCTTTCTGCGGCCGCTGGAGACGGACATGCCATCAGGACCATCTTACAGAACACAGAGAGCTTCATTCTCCATCCTCCTCCTTTAGTTCTGTCAGTTACGCTGAAAGCTGCTACAGAAGTCCTACCATTGAGGCAGGGATGACCTTCAGCTCCTCCAAGTACTACAGCGACTGTCCACTCTTTCGAATATGGACTCTAACTAGACAGAGCAAACCTTCCTTAAGAATTTTACTTTAAGTTACTTAAGTCAGCAAAATCCAAATTATTACAGTTCCTTGCTTTGCCTGAACCTCTGGCTAAAATAGACAGCTACACCCAGTGTAACCCTGGAAGGGGGAAAATTTTTAACTCACCTGCTATGCCCCCGGCTCCACCCCGAACCCTACTATTCCCACGGCGATCCTGCCACACAGTGAATGAACCCCACACCAGTGCGCTCTGGGGCCCACCAGAGAGCTGCTCTGGACTCCTAAGACTGCACATAACCCACTGCACGGCGGGCACCCAGAACCTGCCAGGAGTGGCTGAAGACCTAAGCGCACCTGGACCTGCCATATGAGGCTGCAATGTGGCCTAATACAGCAGACCTGGAGCCCACCCGGTGTGAAGCAGCTGGAGACCCTGCTATGGAGACTGAGGGAAACTGAAACCTACCAGTGGTAGTGCAAACACTAAGGATGTTAACCATTTCAAGCCAGCCTAGCGACTTAGCAAGGCCCTGAGCAACTCAGAGAGACCCTGTCTCTAAATAAAATACAAAGTGGGCTGGGGATGAGGCTCAGTGGTTAAGCCCCTCTGGGTTCCATCCCACTACCCAGGACCCAGATCACATGCCAAGTGCTGGCAGCGGTTTTGTTGTTTGTAAACACACCTACCCAGGTATAAAAGTCTGACTAGTGTATAAATGATACATGCCGACTTCAACACACTTTTACAAAAGGTGTGTGCCCATGTAACCCCCCACTCAGACAAGGGGAGAGAATATCGCCTTCCATCCTTTTCCTGGTTGGCTGTTCTTCATTTCTACCACACTTGACTAATTTTGCCTATTTCTGTGCTTTATATATGTGGAACTGTCTTATAGATAATTTTCTGCACCTGGCTACCTTCACTCCATATGGTATTTATGTGACCAGGTTTGCTGCATTAGCCGAATTTCCATTGCAGTATGATGTTTCTATTTAAGAAACAGCCATTTATTCTTGGATTCCACTGCTGACCAACACTGAGTTATTTCCAATTTGGACTACTTCAAAAATCACTGTTACGGATATGCACTTGGGGGTCGGGGTGGAGGTGTTTACCAGGGATTGAAGCCAGGATGCTTAATGACGGAAGCATATCCCTAGCCCTTTTTATTTTTTATTTTGAGACAGGACCTTGCTAAATTGCCGACACTGGCCTTGAACTTGCAATCCTCCTGCCTCGGCCTCCTGAGTGTCTGAGATGACAGGCGTGCACCATCACGCCCGGCTCAGAAGAGCCTTTGCATTGGCTGTTCGGTGCACATTCACTTGCCCTCCCAGCAGGCCTGCAGGGTCCAGGCTAGACACGGCTCCACGGCTCACTGGCAGCACCCCTGTTCAGCCTCACTACACCCTGGTAGTTTTCTTTTAAACCAATTCCCCAGGGTTGAAATGAATCTGAAAAAATCATTTGATGAATGTGCCCTGTGTCATGCTGCTTCTTCTGGACATATTCTAAACGGCTACCTCCCTTGGTTTCCTGGCCCGGACGCTGACCACTAAAAAGCATTAAGAATAAGGCCTGGGACTACCAAACGCAAGGAAGTTCAAATCTAATCTTCTTCAACTGTCAAGCAGAATTGTTTTACTGTAAATGAGGACCTAATGAGCACCAAAATAATAAGAATAATTCTAAGACCCAAATTAACATCAAGACCAATGCCCATGTGCGTGCAAACCCAAAAAACAAGGAAAAGGTTTTCAGAAGAATGAGTGCAGAAGTTTTCCCCAAGCCAACTTGAAGCCAAGTGTCTCTGGTCAGAACGACAGTCAAAAGCGTCACCCTCTCTCTAGCCTACTTTATATCCAGCTTCTGTTTTAAAATATATATATACATATATATAAAATATATATATATATATATATATATATATATATTAGTTGTAGATGGACACAATACTTTAATTTTATCTATTTATTTATTATGTGGTGCTGATGGAACCCAGTGCCTCACACGTGCTAGGCAAGTGCTCTACCACTGAGCCCCAACCACAGCCCTATGGATCCAGCTTCTTAAAAGTGAAAACCCATAGCATAAGTTGATAATCTGCACCAAAAAAAAAAAAAAAGCCAGTCTCTCTCAAGAAACAGCCCAGCCAGGCATGGTGGTGCACACCTGTAGTCCCAGCAGCTCCGCAGGCTGAGGCAGGAGGATCACAAGTTCAAAGCCAGCCTTAGCAATTTAGCAAGGCCCTGAGCAACTCAGCAAGACCCATGGAAGCCCTCCTGGGTTCCACCCCTGATACCAAAAAGAGGGGGAGCTGGGGAGCACGCCCAGACTGGATTATTTGCTGGGCAGGAAATGAGAATAAAAATCAGAAAAAGCAGGTCTCTTTTGCTCACCCCCCCCCCATCCCGGCTGCTGGTAAATCACCAGTTCCCTGGGGAATTTTGGCAGATTCTCAGCCTGGCTGCAGATGACGCTCCGGATCTGTTTATTCAGGTGGAGATGGGATAAAAAACAAGAGCAGCCCAGTGGCCGGATAAACAGCCTCCGCCAGGCAGGGTCAACCCCTCCGAAGGCAGGACTGGGCTGTGTCAACCCATCTCCCCACCCGTTCACTTCCTTTAGGGTCACTGTCCCCTGGGGGTCTTCAACAGACAGTTCCCATTAAATCTTTGCAAAGGAGACCTCAGTGTTAACCCATGGAAGTGTACAGTCCCGGGGACACTGCTGCAGCAGGACCTGTGGCTCCCCCACCCCTCAGCTTACACCTATCGAGCTGGATGTCCTGGGTTTGAAATGAAATCTAGGGACCATAAAGCAGCAGCCACCACTGTCCTGTGAAGTGCAGAGACACTCAGCCCACGAATGCCTGCAGCTCATCATGAACTGTCAGAATGTTTCTGTGCTTCATTCTAAGATGCACAAACAAAAATCACCACAACAAAAAACTTCCCAAGACAAGACACATGAGGAATGCAAGGAACCCATCTAGGGGCTGGGGCTGCAGCTCAGTGGCAGAGCACTTGCCTAGCACACGTGACGCACTGGGTTTGATCTTCAGCCCCATATAAAAATAAATAAATAAAGGCATGCTGTCCATCTACAACTATAATTTAAAAAAAGAAGAAAAGAAAAGAAACCCATCTAAAAAGGCTACCTACTGTATAATTTGCAAATATACGACATTTTCAGAAAGGTAAAACCATAGAGATGATAAAAAGATCCGTGGTTGCCAGAGGGTAGAAAGGAAAGGGAGATAAATGTTCAATCCTGGGGAACTGCAGGGCAGTGAAACTTCTTTGTGATACTGTGACCATGGGTACATGTGATTCTGCATTTATCAAACCTACAGAGTGCTAACCCCAAGAGGGAGCCCTAAACTAAACTGTGGGCTTTAGTTAGGAATAATGTGTTAATATCGGGTCATCAGCTATAACTAAGACAAGATGTTAGTAATGAGAAAACAGCTGGGCACAGTGGTGCATGCCTGTAATCCCAGAAACTTGGGAGGCTGAGGCAGGAGGATCACGTGTTCAAAGTCAGCCTCAGCAATTTAGTGAGGCCCTAAGCAACTGAGCAAGACTCTGTCTCTAAATAAAATATAAAAAGGGCTGGGGATGTGGCTCCATGATTAATTGTTCCTGAGTTCAATCCCTAGTACCAAAAAATAAAAATAAAAATTAGGGGAAACAAATCCTCCACCAAAAGAGAGCAGGGCTGGGGGCAGGAGGAAGGGATGGGACAGGGCAATTCTCTCTACTTTCTGCTCATGTTTTTCTATAAACTCGCAACTTTCCTAAGAGCCTATTAGTTAAAAACAAAACAAAACCACCTAAAATATTAAGTAGTCCCAATGAAATGGCATCAGTAGAATGTAAACCATACCAAGGCTCGGATTTTTAGTTTACTGACGGCTGTATTCACAGGACCCAGGGGGGAAAATGCTTATAATATAAAAGGTGCTCCATCAATATCTGTTCAGTAGATACCTGAAGTCCATCTTTAGTTGGCTCTCCTGGGGGTTATTCAGGAGATTAAACCAAACCATCCTTTTAGAATTTTTTTACCAAAAAAAAAAAAAAATCAAAGATACGATGTAGAGCTTTATTTTTTTTAGGGAAGCGACAGACCTACTAAAGAGAAAGCACTGAACAGAACTGGGCACTTGTGCATTCCCCACGTCCCGATCACGGACGCTGTGCTTGTCCTGGGCTGGCCAATGTCCTCGTGGCCTGGCCCCCGGCATCAGCCCAGCCCAGCGGAGCTGCCTCTGCACCCCTGCCCTGGGAGGGACATCCAGAGCCTGGCAGAGGACTTCTGCGAGCCACGTCTGACCTGCACTCATTCCCCAAGGAGAAAGGCTGTGCCACCCTGATTCAGGGGCTTCTGAGGGCTTGAGAAGGCCCTTCTGTGCCCGCAGGAAGGGAGTCTGTCCTGTCACCTGGGCAGGTCAAGGAGGTACCAAGTTGGTTCAGAAGATGTGAAGTCAGGAACAACGAACCACTTCCGCTGGCACTGCCCCCACAGATGGACACTTCTGGATCAGAAAAGCCCAAAAAGGTTTCTCTTTTCTGATCGGGGTCAACACAGCCACCCGACGATCCACGGCTGCCTCTGAACTTGCGATCCTCCTGCCTCAGCCTCCAGAGTTGAAGAGATTAACAGGTGTGTGTCACCACGCCTGGCCCCTTCTTCTCTTCCCCTTGGCCTCCCTTTCCCTGGTGACACGCTCTCCTACACACCCTAGCACACTGGGATTTCACTCCACCGCACAGACCCCCCTCTGCAAGACCTCGGCCGTCACGGATAACCAGCCCTGGTGTGGCAGTATCACAGAAAATGTGCTCGTCCATTAGGCAAACGAACTGAATCTGTATTGACAAAGCAGTTAACATGAACTTAGAACACATAAGCATGAAGTGCCGGGTTGTCAAGCTGCGTTGCATCTGGCCCCCGACCCTGGCACAACCAAGGAGCTGTGGGTGCTGCATGGCTGACCTGGCCACCCCTGACTTCTCACTCAGCAAACCCCAGTCCCCTCTCATTACAACATCAAGGCCAGGCGTCTGTGCCTGCTTGGCTCTGCGGCTCAAGGGAGGAAGGAAAGAAAATGTCCACACTGAACGACGAGCCAGCGGTGCAGACCCACCCAGACTCCAAGAGCCGAGCTACAGCAGCTGGCCTCAAATGGGGGACAAGCTGGGAGACGGCAGTGACCAAGAACGAGGTGGGGGAGAGACCTCTTGGAGCCAATAACAAACCCCAGCCCCTCAGAAGCAGCAGCTGCAGTCACTGGGTTTCCTCTGCCAAGCAGGGTGACAGACGTAGGAGAGACCCCAACCCAGGATACCCAGTCATGGAGCTAAGGCACCTCATACGGCTGGGGGATCCTCGCTCCAAGGTTCCCCGATGCTGGTCAGCAACTGGGAGAGGACGTCACCGGGAGTCCAAGACCAACGGGCTCCGTCGTGGTCTCTCTTCCTGGTGACCTCACCAACCAGGACCACTGGTGACAAACAACAGGGTGGCCTCACGCCACATTCCCAAATGGAACACAGCCCCCGTCTGGTGGGGCAGCCTTTGTGTTTGGGCCCCGGGCAGGGAGCAGACCCCGGGGTATGCTCAACATAATCACATGCTCCACAAAATCCCAGGACTGATCTATCTGCATGACCGCCATTCTTAAAAGATCTAGGTAGGCAGAGGCAGGGAAAACCATGTGTCGCCCTCAGACAGAATGTGACCACCACGTCTCCTCTATCTCACATGTTATTTTAACGCACCTGACAGTTAGGTACATAAATTAAACTTGTATTCACAAAGCAGTTAACATGAACTGCAGGACCCGACTCCTCCAGTGTGGCTATGCCTAAGCTGCATGGGGGTGAGCAGTGGGGTGGCCTCAGTTATCACACCTCTCTATGCATGCATGCAGGAGGCCATGCTGTGCTGGGTTCCAGAATCTTGGGGGGGGGGCCTCACAGCACTGCACCAGGTGGTGACAACTTCAAAGGGCCTTTGTAGCTGAGCCTGGGATGAAGCCCAGAGGCTTCTGCAGCCATCAGGAAATGCCAGAGTCACTGCTCAGGGCAGTGGATCCTCCCAGACGGCTTCCCCTCACCCAGCACTTTCCTTCTCAACAGAGAGTGGCACTGGCCTCAGCCCGGGGACAGAGGCAACACAAAACCTTCCGTTGCTGGGTACCTGCCGCTATCCTCTGGCTTGCCTTCTCATTGGTATGACCTCATTTAACCCCAAGACAACCCGGGGGGGGGGCTAGATCACCACCCCCATGTTGCAGGGGGAGACCCTGCAGGCTCACCCACTTGCTGAAGGTTGCGGAGGCTGCAGCAGGAAGCCGGCAGGTAGAACTGGAGCCCAGAGTGTGAATCCACATCCCTCTTCCACACACACCCCCCCTTGGAGGCAGGCAAAAGAACCCCTGGGGAAGAGAGCTTCTGTGGACAGCACCCCACACCTCTTCCAGTCATCCACCAGGGAGAGATGTCCCCTCTGCCCAGCCACACCTCGGATTACAACAGGGGCTGGACTTCTTTCTCTGCAGGTCCTGGGCAAAATTCTGCCTCGCTCCACTGCCTCGCCCTGTTAGAGTTTGCATACGAGGCGGCCCCCAGAAGCTCCCGTGTTGATGCAGGATTGTTCGGAGGTGGAATGACTGGATCTGGTGGGAGTTGTAGCCTGACCAGTCCCTCCTAGCTTTGAAGAGACTGGCTGGAGGGTGACTGTGGGCAGGTGGGGTCTGGTTAGAGAGGGTGGGTCCCTGGGGAGGGGGCGGGCATGCCACCCCCTCCCACTTCCTCTCTCTGCTTCCTGGCCACCCGGAATGAAGCTGCTGCCCTCCACCAGGCCCTTCTGCCATGATGTTCTGCCTCATCTTGGGCCCAGAGCCATGGACTCAGGCTGCCAGGCTCTGAAAACATGAGCCAAAACGACCTTGCTCTCCTATAAGTCATTCTTGCCGCCGTGCTGCAAAGCTAACACTGCCCACCTCCTCACCAGCCCTACGGCTGCCTGCGTGAGCCTACACACCTCACCAGCATGCTCGCACATGGTCACCCCCCAGTCTCTCAGCCCACAGAGGGTCACCACACAGTGGCCTAGCCAGACCTCCCCTATTACTAAACTGATTATGGGGGTCAATTTACCCATCCCTAAATAGGTAAAGATGGGGGCTCTTCTTTCTTCAGACAGTAAAATGGGACAGCAAAGAACGGGGCGCTGTCCAGGGGGGACCTGCCTCTCTGTTGCTCTCCACCATGGCAGACTCAGAGAGGTCGAGGCCCTGGTGGGGAGTTGCCCAGCTCACCCGGATGTGAGCCCCAGGCCTTCCCCTGGCTCCTGGCTGGACCACGCTGGGAAGCCACAGGGGCACAAGAAGTTAGGTCAGATGGCTGCAGCTGGCAGCACGGAGGACTGCGGGTGCAGGGATGCCCCGAAGCGCCCTCGGGCCACAGAGGGAGGGCCTCTCTCCACTGTCTGCCGTTGGCACATGCCCTGGGATTCACATCGGCTTCCCCACAGCTTGCAGTTCTATCAGAGGAGGAGGACACAGCCTCCAAGAGGAGATCCTCCCCTCTCTAGGGAGCCATACCACTGATCTGCCTTCAAAAATAAAACCAGGCCTGTTTCCTGCCCCATCTGGAAGACTTTTGATCTCCCAGTCACGTGACTTTGGCTATCTGGGAGCAAGCTACTTCCCAAGGCTCCGCAGACATCTGACTGCTCTTGGAGAGAGTTAAGGATGGGTAGGGGTGGGACTGGGGAGTGGCCCTTCACTATCTTCCCATAAGGAAAGACGATAAGAGCCTGCCACATCAAAGGGCACCACACCCAGGGCCACCAGGTCCTCCTCCTGCCCATGCCGGGTTCCTACGCTTACTCTGTTTCCTTCTTGAAAATATAGGCTCTGATTTTTTTCATTCCAGGCTGTTAAAACCATGCCATTGTAGGCTTAGATGCAGAACATAAACCGCAGAACTTCTAGGGGAAAACAACAACAACAACAGAAATTCTTTGGGATTTAGAGAAAATTCTTAGACCTGACCCTAAAGGCAAAGCAAAAGGAAAAATGAACACGATGGGCTTCATCTCCAAATTTAAAACGTCTGTTTTGTGAATGGCCCCATTAAATGAAATGACAGGGAGGGACTAGGAGAAAGCATTTCCAAATCATACGTTGGACAAAGAACGAGTATCTAAAATACATAAAGAACTGGCGGAGCTCAAACGACAACCACAGAGTTAAAAAGAACGATCCAGTTAGAAAAATGGGCAAGAGGCACCTTTCATCAAAAAGAACCTGTCAGTCAGGCGTGGTGGTGCACATCTGTCAGCCCAGTGGCTCAGGAGGCTGAGGCAGGAGGATCATGAGTTCAAAGTCAGCCTCATCAACTCAGTGAGACTCCGTCTTAAAACTAAAAAATACAAACATCTGGGGATGGAGCTCAGTGGCTAAGTGCCCCTGGGTTCAATACCTGGGGTGCCCCCCTCCCCGCAAAGAAACCCTGTAGTTGGCAGATAAGCACATGAGAAAATGCTCAGCCTCACTGGCCATCAGAGAAATGAAAACCAAAAATCCCAATGAGCTACACTACATGCCAATCAGAGTGGGGGTGGAGGGGGGACGGTCACCACCAAACGCTGCCCAGAAATAATAGAGAACTGCTCAATTACTCCTAGTTTGCTATAGGACTATAAAACAGTATAGCCATTCTGGAGGAGTCCAGCAATTTTTTTAAAAAATTAAACATGCAGAGCCGGACACAGTGGCACACACCTGTAATCCCGGCAGTTCAGGAGGCTGAGGCAGGAGAATGGCAAGTTCAAAGACAGCCTCTTGCTGGCTGCAAGGCCTTAAGCAACTCAGTGAGACCCTGTCTCTAAATAAAACATTAAAAAAAGGACTGGGGATGTGACTCAGTGGTCAAGTGCCCCTGAGTTCAACCCCTGGTGCAAAAAAAAAAAAAATTGTGGGGGGGCTGGGGTTGTGGCTCAGTGGTAACGCACTTGCCTAGTATGTGCAAGGCACTGGGTTCCCTTCTCACCACTGCATATAAATAAATGAATAAAATAAAGGTCCATTGACATCTAAAAAGTATATGGAAAAAGACTGGATTTACTCTTCATTAAAAAAAGAAAAACAAAAAACTAAACATGCAGCTACCAAGCAACTTATCAATTGCACTCCTGGACATTTATCACAGAGAAATGAAAATTCATGCTCATTCAAAACCTATGCATGAATGTTCACAGCAGCTTTCTCATGACAGAAACAGTACAAATGGGCCAAGAACTAAACACAGCAAGGCACACCCATAATGTGGAGTAGTATGGTTCTTTAACACAGAGAAATGAACTACCAATACACGCAATCTACGTGAACCTCCAGAGAATTACACTGAGTCAAAAATGAGCCAGTCCCAAAAGGTTATAGGTACTGTGTGATTCCAGTGACATCACACTTTTTTTTTAGATAGCTAAAGTATAAATTCAAAGAATCAATCAGAGGTCACCAAAGGCGTGGGGGCAGGAAGGAAATGGGTGTGACCACAACAGAACAACATGAGGGATCTGGTGGCAAGGGAAATGTTCTGCATCTTGACATTATCGGTGTCAATATCCTGGTTAGGAAAGGTTTGCATGGGGAAGGAAACTGGGTTGAGGATATGCACAGGATCTCTCCATATTATTATTATTTTTTTACAATCACAAGTAATTAACAATTATCCAAAAGTAAAAAAAGTTTAACCAAGCCAGGCGCAGTGGCACACATCTATAATCCCAGCAGCTTGGGAGGCTGAAGCAGGAGGACTGCAAGTTCAAAGCCAGCTTCAGCAAGTTAGTGAGGCCCTAAGCAACTCAGTGAGGCCCTGTCTCTAAATAAAATATTAAAAAGGTCTGGGGATGTGGCTCAGTGGTTAAGTGCCCCTGGGTTCAATGGGGGGAGGGGGGGGCTGGTGTTAACCAAAATTGAAATGTCATGGCATCCACAGAGGATCACACAGGAGGCCTGGCAGAGTTCAGAGTGCAATCAAGACAGCCTTCCTGCTACTTTACTTGCTCTCTGTCTTTTGCTTCAAATCAGTGGAAACAAACATGGCGTGAATCTGTTCTCAGAGCCAAGCAGTAAGCGCTGCTGGGCTCTGTGGGACTCTGACGCGCAGGGAGAGGCATGAACTATTTAATTACTTTCCACCATTTAGGAAAAGGCCAGGTGGAGGCTGGGCCTCTAGAGATAAAACTATTCCTGATAAAATGTGATCTTGGCCTGGTATTAGGCACTGTCATCCAGCCTTGTGACCTCTCCCAGCACCTGGCCAAGGAAGACAGTTTCCTGGACATCCATTCCTGGAAAATGGTAGACAGGTGGTCGAATGAACACCAGGTTCCTTAAGTCATCGCTCAGCTTTGGAGAGTAGTTAGTCAGCTTTTCATAGCTATGACAAAACACCTGAGAAAATCAAAGGAGAAAAAGGTTCATTTGGGCTCATGGCTTCAGAGGGCTCAGGCTAGGTAGCTTAGCCCCACCACAAAAGGATTGTGGTGAGGCAGAATAATGTAGCAGGACATGTGTGGCAAAACAGAACTGCCTACTTCGTGGCAGCAAGTAAGCAGACACAGAGGAAGGACACAGAATGAGATACACCCTTCCAGGGCACGTCCCAGTGACCTACTTCCTCCACTAGCCCCGCCTCCTAAGGTTTCCACCACCTCCCAATAGTCCAATTATGAATCCACTAATGGATTGATCCACTAATGAGATTAGAGCCCTCCTGATCCAGTCACTTCCTAAGCCCCACCTCCGAACACTGGAGCACAAGGGGCCAAGCCTCCTGAACCTCTGGAGGACACTTCACACCAAACCCTAACAGAGCTTTCCACGCCAAGGGCTCTTGGACTAATCAGCTTGGAAATGGCACCTGGATTTCTGTTGTAGTCAGCTTTCTTTGCTGCTGTGACTTAAAGACCTGACCAGAACAACTGCAGAGAAGGAGAAGTTTATTTTAGGGCTCACAGTTTCCGAGGTCTCAGTCCACAGACAGCAGGCTCCATTCCTCGGGGCTCGAGGTGAGGCAGGACATCATGGAGGAAGAGTGTGGTGGAGGGAAGCAGCTCACATGGTGATCAGGAAGCAGAGAGACTCCACTCTCCAGAGACAAATAGAGACCCCAAAGCCACGCCCCCAATGCCCCCTCCTCCAGCCACACCCACCTCCTCCAGCCACCACCCAGTTAATCCCATCAGGGGTCCATTCACTGGTTGGGTTAAGGCTCTCACCACCCAGTCATGTCTCCTCTGGACCTTCCTGCATGTCTCACACGTGAGCTTTTGGGGACACCTCACATCCACACCATAACAATTTCTCACTGCCTCTCGCAGACTTCCACTGCAGGCCAGCAAAGGAGAGGTGCAAACGGGCATCCAACCCAGGTCCCTTTCATTCTGCTCGACTCTGCCCTGGCTGAACGTGCAGGACCACGGCACCCTTTTGTTCACGAACCAACAACACCCCACAGAGCAAGTGGACCAGGTGGTCCCATTTTAAATGGGAAACACTAGGCTTCACCCCCTCCCCGGGGGTCTCATGTCTGCCAAAGACACACAACGCAGAGCCCCGGGGGTCTGGGGCCAGCCTGCAGATGCACCTGCACTGGGACAAGTCTATACAGAGGACCCGTGGGGAGGACCCAAGAGTCTTTGACCACGGTGGGTGACAAAGTGTACCCTCCGAGGGTCTGCATTTAGAGATGGGAAAAGAGCACTCCCCCTGCCCAGGGGTGTGAGGAGCAGAGTTTACCATGCTGTCGGTCGGCCAAGAGAAAATGAGTTCAGAACACAGCTGTGAGCAAACAGTCTTACCACAGCTGCCCCGCTCCTCCCCGGAGACTGCAAAGGAACACAGGACCCCGGAAGGCTCTCGTGGGTCCTGCAGCAAGGAGCGGACCTTTAACACCTGGGTCTTCTGAACACCTTGACTGCAGAACATTCTTCTCCCCATCAATGCACCCACTGGCACCTCCAACCCAAATAAAAAACTCATTTTTTTAATTGGGTCTGCTGCACCCCGCCCCGCCCCGCTCCATTCCCCTTTGTCTTGGTGTCTTTTCCAGTAAGGGCTGGACGCCTAGAGGGGTCCACTTTGGACAGCACCTTTCTCCAAACTTTTGAGCAGGTAAGTAGGGACAGACAGAACACACTTCTCAGGTGCAGCCATGCAGGATAGGAGTATTTCTTATCTAAGCAAACTGTGGCTTGGGAAGCTGCTAGCAGAGCAGGGCAAGGAACCACACAGAGACCATGGGACCCCAGACACCCCCCCGCCCCCTGCACACCTCCAGGCCCCACTGCCTCCTGGGGTCAGGAGTCCTAATACCTTTCTCTCCAGCACGCTGCCCAGGTTGACATCAAATCAGGGAAAAGCAGATCTTCTACGTTGTCTGCAAAGAGCCATAACTATCAGGATGCCCCAAGAGACCCCTCTGTTCTCACCTGTCCCATGACGATCATAGTCTAAAACTACCCAACTTCACTTATTCTTGAGATGACCCACTCATCTGCCCCTCGTTTATTTTGTTTTGTTTAACTTTTTTTTGCAGTGTTGGTGAGCAAGCCCCCAAAATGTATGTCGCCAAGCAAGCATTCCACCATGGAGCTACCCCCACACACATACCCCCAGCTCTCTCATTTACCCTTTCATTCAAAAGTGGTTTGGGATGCCCTTGGAGGAAGAGGGGTACTGAGAATTGAAGCCAGAGGCACTTACCCACTGAGCCACATCCCCAGTCCTTTATTATTATTATTATTTTTAAATATTTTATTTAGAGACAGGGTCTCACTGAGTAGCTTAGCACCTCACTAAGTTGGTGAGGTTAGGTTTGAACTCAAGATCCTCCTGCCTCAGCCTCCTCAAGCCACTGGGATGACAGGCGTGCGCCATGCACCCACCTGGGATGCCTACTGTGGGTAACTGAAATAAGAAAAAGTTGGGCGTGACCAGTGAATCATCAGCCCCTGGCGCCATGCCTGACACACACACACACACACACACACAATCCAGTGGAAAAGAAAAGGAGACAGATGTGGTGGGCACGTTGACAAGCAGGAACACAATGTCGTAAGGAGGAGGAGGTCCGGAGAGGGACAGCCATTCCAGACCAAAGTGACCAGATGAACAGGCAGACTATCCAGAAACACAGTCAGTGGGCTTTCATTCTGCACAGTTTGATACAAAGTTCAAGACAGGAGGTGGCAAGAGACCAGAAAGAAATGGACCAGAAATAATGGCCAATGCTTTATTCCGTCACCAAGCCAGGGTACTTCACCGGGTGCTAACTGTGGAGAGGGTATTCTTGCAAGGGAAACGAGAGGAAGAAAAGGGTCAGCTCTGGATCCTTGGGGACCACGGCCATGAGAGTCCCTTAGAGACAAGTTGCATGTCTCCTGTTTGGCAGTGGACCTGACACCCAGGGCTGGCTCGGACACTAACCCCCCCACATGGTTCCAAGCAGACGTCTCAACACACAGCACATGACCCTGCCAGCCCCCCGCCCGCCCCCCACCAGAATTCACAAGCACATGGGCCTATAGCAGGCACCTGCAGTCCCCAAACTAGGAGGTTACCTGCAACAGCAGTTCTCCCAGAGAGAAGGGTTTTCAAGAATGCGGTGGCCTGGACTCAGCCAGGCCTCCAGGAGGAGAGAGGCCACGGGAATTCCGAAACCTGGCTGAGCACTGCTAACGCAAGACCAGCTCCTTTCCAAAGAAACGTTTGTGAAAGATCCTACAACGGGTCTCTGGCTGAGTCAGGATGAGAGGCCCTGCACACTACCAGTGTGAACCAGGGGTGGTGGCCCCATGCCCTCCCAGAAGGGACATTTTCTGCTAGTGCTGGTACCTCAGTGAATGCCTGCCTGTGTTCTGGGGGATCAAGAGCCAGGATGGGCCTTGTTAACTTCTGTCCAAACAAGAAGACGGTCAGGGAGGGCTTCTGCTGGCAGACAAACCACTCCAGATACCCCGAGAGCCAGCCTCAAGGGAGCAGAACTCACAGTCTACTCCAACGCCCCCTGAAGCAGCAGCCCTACAAGAAGTGCCCTGGTCCTCACCAGTGTTCCCGCGGCTCTCTCTTCCAAGAGGGGACTCTGAGGCCACAAAGGCAGGGGGACAAGATGAACTTTGACCTGCTTGCCCGGGACACTGAACTCACGGTCCACCATGCACAGAGACACCTGCATCCATTTCCTTGGGTAATGTGCTAAATCTCCAGGGGGCTAAAGCTCTTTCCCAGAGAGCCAGGAAGCAGATATCTGTGAATGCAAGTGTTAGACGCTTTCTTGAAACCCAGCAATCAATAAAGAATCGCCAAATTGGGCTCCTGTTGACACCCACTAGAGAACTGGGAGAGGGAGACCAAAGCTAGCCTAGCCTATGGGGAGAGCCCAGTCCGGCGGAGGGAGGGTTTATTACGGCTGACAGAGGCCGTGGGCAACGGCCTCCCCAGTCAGCCCACGGCACCCACCCTCACCTTCTCAATAGGCCATTCTGACTCACAGGAACCAAACAACTGCAAGGCAGGAAAACCTCACTGTGGGTGCTAATAACCATGGTTTTTCCATATATTAAAAAAAAAATACATATTTGATTTAGTTGGGCACGGTGGAGCACGCCTATCATCCCAAAGGCTCAGGAGGCTGAGGCAAGAGGTTCAAAGCCGGCCTCAGCAACAGCAAGGCGCTAAGCAACTCAGTGAGACCCTGTCTCTAAATAAAATACAAAAACAGGGCTGGGGATGGGGCTCAGTGGTTGAGTGCCCCTGGGCCCTGGTACAAAAAACAAAACATTCTGTGATCACCAACTAAGGTGCTCAGGTCTAATCAGACCAAACACCCTCCCCGACACCACAAAAGCAACTCTATAGTCATTTTAGGTACAGAACTGCACAATCACTTTACATGAAATCACTGGTGACACAGGTCACTACAGACTCTACCAGGGACCCCCAGAATCCTAAGGGCTAAAATCAAAGGCCAGTTTCAATATTTCTTTCCCCTCCACCTGGTGAGAAGAAGGAAGGAAAGGAGGGAGGGAGGGAGGGAGGAGGGGGAAGGGAGGGAGGGGAGGTTGGGTACTTTAAATGATAGATCTGAGAGGGAAGGAAAGAAGGAACAATACCTTTCACCTGCAATTACCCAGCTTGAGGCTTATGAAAACTTTTGGCTATATATTGAAATGACCTGGAAAATGTATGGAGCGAGGACAATCCAATATCTGAGCCCAACACTGCTCCCCAATCCCATAGACCCACCCCCACCCCAAAGTTTAGATTTAATTGGCCTGCCACATGTCCTGGGCATCTAGATTTATCTTCTTTTTTTTTTTTTTTTTTTTTGGTAAGTGGATCCTAGATCAACACAAAGTCTTGTGCACATGCTAGACAAGTGCTCTACCACTGAGCCACAACCCCAACTGGCTTCTAGATACTGTTTCTTCCCCCCTCACTTGTTTTTTATTGGCCCATTATAGTCATACATACTGATGGCATTTATTGTTACATATATGTATCTGCACATGATACAACAATAAAATTTGGCCAATATCCCTCCCCAGCATTTCCCCCGTTCTTCCCACCTCTTGGTCTCTTTCCTCTACTGACTCCTCTTTTTGGGGTGACGGGTACTGGGGATTGAATTCAAGGACACTCAACCACTGAGCCATATCCACAGGATTATTCTGTATTTTATTTAGAGACAGGATCTCAATGAGTTGCTTAGGGCCTCGATAAGTTGCTGAGGCTGGCTTTAAAACGTGGCGATCCTCCTGCCTCAGCCTCCAGAGCCGTTAGGATTACCAGCGTGAGCCACTGCACCTAGCTATTGATCTCCCTTTGGTTTTCAGGGGATCCACCCCCACCTCGCTTTTCTTTTTTTTCCTCTCTAGCTTCTGCATGTGAAAGAAGCCGCAGGACCCTTACCCTTCTGAGTTTGACTTATTTCACTTAACAGGATGAACTCTAGTTCCCTCCATTTTTCCCGCTGATGGACACCCAGGCTGGTTCCAGGTTTGGCTCTTGTGAATCGTGCTGCTCTATAAACACGGGTGTGCATGTGCCAGTGTGGTAAGATTTGGTACCCCGAGTCTTCAGAGCTCCTCGGGGCATTCTGTGGAGCAGACCCAGGTGAAGGCTCGGGCTTAAGGCTCAACACTCTCTCTGGTTGCTTCTGTCCCTCCCCTGGGTAGAGGACCAGACAATGAGAGAAGAAGGGAAGAAAGAGCAACTCTACTCCTGTCCTCAAGGGCTCCTAGAAGGGAAATGAAGAGATGGAGAAGATAAGGACTGATACACACACACACACACACACACACACACACACACACGCACGCACACACACACACACACACACACACACACAGGGCTCTTTATGAACGTCATTTGGTTCACAAAACAGTGAGCCATAAGGCATATCTGCACCTAAGACCGGTTTTAGGACAGGCCTATAGACTCTTCTAGAAACCTCTTCAGAGCACAGCAGCGCAGCAAAAGCAGGGCCCACCTTAGTGACCAGTGTCTCCTGGCTAGTGAACAGACGCGGCACCGAGAACACGAGTCTGTTCAGGTGATCCTCACAATGGTCTCATCTGCAAATCTCCCTTCACGAGAACTCTGAGGCCCGAGAGAACCTGCCCAGGGACAGGGCAAGGGGAACGGAGACGGGTCTCCAGCCCCGATCCACCGAGGCAGGCCCTCTCCCCGCCTCGGGGCCCAAGTGCCCCACAGAACACTGCAGTCAAGTCACCTACCATCATCCCAGGCCACGTGGGGAAGGAGCCCCGGTATCTATAAATAACTCCCTGGCAGCCTTCCCCAATGATAGAAATGCCCAAAGGACTGCCCTCAGACATCTGGACAGAACCGAGTGGCCCCCAGGAGAGGCCGCCCGCCCGCACCCCCAGGCCCCAGCACTGCGGCCCTCACAGCGCGCACTTTCGTGGGCCGGGTGAAGAAGTTGGGACGAGAAAACCACAAATTGGCACCTCTGCCTCAGCTGTTGGGGTTTGACAGACATCCAGGAAGTGAGGGAACTGCAGAGGAATCCGCCTTGAAGTGATGTCTTCAAGGGCAGATGGCCACCACCCGCGAATCTGCTGGCAGGGCCCCATGACAAGCTCAGGCTCTGCCGGGACCTGAGGACAAGACGACTGTTCCTCCCCATGCACCTAACAGAAGGCCCAGGGTAACCAGGTGACGATCCCCGAAACAAGCGGCTGGAGTGTGTGATCAGGGAATAGGGGTCAAGGGCAGCCTCCTCGTCTTCAGAGACAGGAAGGACTTCATGAGCCAGGCATGGGGGTGCATGCAGGGAATCCCAGCTATGGTGGAGGCTGAGGTAGGAGGATGGCAAGCTCAAGGCCAGCCTCAGCAATTTAGCGAGGCCCTTAGCAACTCAGTGAGACCCTGTCTCTAAATAAAATAGAAAAAAAAAAGGGCTGGGGATGGGGCTCAGTGGTCAAGTGCCCTTGAGTTCCCCAGTACCCACATCCCCCCAGCCCTCCAAAAAGGAGTTCACATTGCTTTGCATAAAGACTGCTGCCCTGAAGGTAAAAGAGGCTTGTAAGGCAAGAACTCTGGGAGACACTTGCCTCTGTGGGAGCAGGAGCCTCGCACTCTGCACCCCAGAGCAACATCAGAGTCTTCAGGCCAGAAGCTGAGACATCCCACATTTCACACAATTGGATATGGACACGACAATGTCCCAGGCTTCCGACTCCCAAGAAGGAGAGAGATGAGATCAGGATCCACCTTAGCCACTTCCCAGCTCCGGGACCTCGGGGTCTGAAGACCTCTTGCCTTCTCTATGCCTCAAGAGTCTCACAGGACCGCAGAGCCCATGCCATGGGAAGAGGCCCAGAAGGGCACATCAGTGGACCACAGCTGCTATGTTTGCACGTCAACCATAAGAAGTGGCCAACATCTGTCCATTTTTTTGCATTCCAAAAAACGGTCATTCTGTGCGTGCGACTCCAT
Organism: Ictidomys tridecemlineatus; assembly: GCF_052094955.1. NCBI lineage: Eukaryota > Metazoa > Chordata > Mammalia > Rodentia > Sciuridae > Ictidomys > Ictidomys tridecemlineatus. The sequence continues at coordinate 56,556,409 of NC_135478.1, forward strand.
TCACTAAGTAAAACTCTCCTATCCCGACCAGCCCTCGCTTTTGCACAAAAAGGGGGAAGGCAGCATTCCCCATACAGGGCCCAACAATGGCCGGCCTTATGGAGGAAAGGCCGGGCATAATCACAAACACATTTCCTCCACTTGGGCTGTAAAAGCTGAAAATGGCTGCCAGGTGTGAGCAGACACAATAGGCCCTGCCTTCTTTTGCAAGGTCACCCTGCAGGTCAAAATCGAGCCAGCCCATTTTCGGATTAGGTGCCTATGCACAGGAGGCTTCCCCCGTGGTAACTGGATTACAGAAGCCACCTGCAGGAAGTGAGGAGGGGGGGAGGGGAGGGGGAGGAGGAGGAGGAAATGGTCCCAGTTGGAATGAGGCTGTTGATATGGGCAGGAGCCAGCCGGCTCGCTCACTCGCTCACTCACTGGCTTGCTCACAGGGGGAGATTGTGCAACCCGGGGCAGCTCCGTTTCCGGCTCCATTTCACGGAGCCCTGGAGGGTTTTCAAGCACCCAGCCAGCGCTGCCAGGATCTCCTCCAAGGAGGTCCATGGGCAACCCTATTCCCACTGGGTCTTGCACTATATTTAAAGCATGTAAGCACGGTCACCAGGTAACGAGAGAGAGAGAGAGAGAGAGAGAGAGAGAGAGAGAGAGAGAGAGAGAGAGAGAGAGACAGAGAGACAGAGAGACAGAGAGAGACAGAGACAGCCTGACTCTCAACAACAGAACCCAAGCTACTGAGTTCCCAAAAGAGGCGGTGACCTCCATGAGCAGGCTCTCTCCCCTCCTCGTCTCCCCCAGCCCTGCAGCTGGTGCGGGCCCTGGATCGCTCAGCAAACAACTTGCAGATGGACCTCTCATCTGGCGGGCTCACCACCCCCACTCTCAAAGAAGGAGGGAAAGAGAGGAGGAAGAAAATGACAAGTCATAACTGTGTAATTTGGCAGGCTCTCGAGGAGGCCCGAGCCGCTCCTCTCCCAGGGAAGGGATCACTTTGACTGGGGGGGGGGGGGGGTGCAAAAGGACGTCTGCTCTACAGAATCCCTGGGACATTTCCGGAACAGAAAGCTGCTTTCTTTGTAAATTGGGTGTTTAATTTTCTATTTTGGGGCTGGCTGGTGGCATCCAGCATCGGATGAGGCTGTGGATCTAAGAACCACCGGTCCCACAGTGCCTTCCGACAGAAGCTTGCTGGCTTTAGAAAGGGGCGTGGGGGAGGGCAAACTGGCCCCCAAAAAAGGAACCTGCCGTGTCCTTTTGGCCCCGAATCCTGCCAAGTTCTCAACGTGCTGGCTGAACATTTAGGGTGCTCCACCTAATGCCTGTAAATCACACCCACTTGTCCAGGGAGAGAAAGGAAGTCAGGAGGAGGAGGAGTCTCAGCTAAAAGGTCACTTTATCTGGGATCCTTCTGGGTCACGCAGCCCCCTAGGCCACAAGGAGTGAGGGGCTCCTTCGTGCTCAGCCGCTGTATGACAACTGTCTGCTCAGCTCCCTGCTGCAGGTGGAGAGTCCCCCAGGCAGGGCCTCTCTGGGCTTCCTGTGGAACCCAACTGGGAACCTCACAGCAAGTACCCTGCAGAGAACCCAGGTGCCTTCACCACAAACCAGCCTGGGCCTCCTCCACGGTCCTTCCATCTCTTTGGTCCACTGATGACCTCCCAATGGCAAGGCAGAGTGGCCCTGCTCACCCATGCTCTTTTGAACTTCCACCTGGATCAAAGAGGTGCCATTTAAGACTTAGGTGGGGACAAAGTACTGCCACAGATATCTGGGAACTGAAAATTGGCAGAAAGGAAGGTTCTGTTAGAGCTACCTCTGGACCTGGGGCGCAGCCTGTGAATGGAGACACCTGTGCCCACAGTGAAGCTAACAGCAAGCCTCCTGCCCACGGGAGCTGCTCGGGGAGTAACTGGGGAAGGTCTGCAGAGAAGCCCTGAGTGGTCACCAGTAAACAGCAAACTCAGCAGAAACAAACTTGTGACAGCCCCGGGTCTCCAGCCCTGAGCCTGCGGCCAGGTCTGTTCTGCCCATGGTACCTAGATGATGGGCACCACCCCAGCCCAGAACTCTCCTCAGAAGTGTCTGCTTTAGTGGTGGAGCACCTAGTACATGTGAGGTACTAGGTTTGATCCTTAGCACTGCATAAAAATAAATAAATAATCAGAGATATGATAAATTATGGTATAAGGGTGTATTAAGAATTGTAATACAAAAATAAATAAATAGATAGATAAATAAATAAGTTGGGTGCGGTGACACATGCCTGTAATCCCAGTCACTTGGGAGGCTGAGGCAGGAGGATCGTGAGTTCAAAGCCAGCCTCGGCAAAAGTGAGGCCCTCAGCAACTCAGGGAGACCCTGTCTCTAAATACAATAATAAAATAGGGCTGGGGATGGGGCTCAGTGGCCGAGTGCCCCCGAGTTCAATCCCCAGCACCCAATCCATCAATCAATTAAATAAAGGTATGATGTCCATCTACGACTAAAACTATTTCGGGGCGGGGGGGGGGGGACTAGAAGTGACTGCTTTACCAAGGCTTCAGAGCCCCACTGTTCTGAACAGATGCCTGACACCACCTAGTGAACTGTCCAAATAATTTACTGTCTCCCAATGCCCAAGCAGCCTGGGAAGGACAAGAGAGCCTTGGGGCTCTGACCCCCTGCCCCAGGCAGCAGCCCCCAGACCAGGAGCAGATGCATCATCTGGGAACATGTGGGCAAAGCAAATCCTCTCCTACCACCACCTCCACCACCTCCACCCCAGCTGAGCCTGGAGCAGGGCTGGGCCAGCAGTCTCAGCAAGCTCTCCAGGTGTTTCTGAAGGAAACTCCAGTCGGAGAACCACCTGGCTACTGGGGAGGGGAAGCCCCTGATCTCTAGAGGGAGCACGAATGGGGTTTCTCCAGAGCAATGAGACCAACAAAATCTGGGCAAAAGCAAGCACATCTTCAAAGATGCAGAGAGGAAGTGCAGTCTCCATTTAAGAAGTTTGTTTTTGTTTTTCGTACTGTTTAAGAAAACACACACACACACGCACACATACACTATGGCCATATCTTCCCTCTGGTGTGTGAGGACCTAAAGGACTTGGGGCTGCTCAAAGAACAAGAGCCCTGCCTAAGCTGGGACTGGGCCTCAAACACAGCCTTGCCCACAGTTTCTCCCTGAAGTGGCCGGAGTCACTATGAACTCCACATTTTGATGAGGTGGGTTTCACTGCCGGAGCCATCACACTGAAATGGCCCAGGTAGGGTGGACTTTTACCCTGACACACAAATGGACTGGCCTTCCGTTAGCAGGAGGGCCGAATGGGGTAGCCTTGCAGAGGAGGCCTGTTCAGAAGGGCGTGAGGGAGGATCTGTTTCCACAGTTTTCTTATTTTTCCTTTGCAGTACTGAGGATTGAGACCAGGGGTACCATGCCACTGAGCTACATCCTCAGCCTTTTTTTGGGGGGGAGGGGGATACCAGAGATTAAACCCAAGGGCGCTTAACCACGGAGCCTCATCCCCAGCCCTTTTTTATATTTTATTTAGAAACAGGGTCTCATTGAGTTACTCAGTGCCTCACTAGACTGCTGAAGCTGGCTTTGAGCTTGCAATCCTCCTGCCTCAGCCTCCCAAGCCGCTGGCATGACAGGCGTGCGCCACCGCCCTTGGTGCCTTTCTTATTTTTTGAGACAGGGTTTCACTGAGTTGCTGAGGCTAGCCTCAAACTTGTGATCCTGGGCTGGGGATATGGCTCAGAGCTTGCCTGGCATGCACAAGCCCTAGGTTCAATCCCCAGCACCACACACACACACACACACACACACACACACACACACACACACACACACACACACGTGATCCTTCTGCCTCAGCCTTCCAAGAGGCTGGGGGAGGGGGTTTGGAGTTATAGGTGTGCTCCACCCCCACCTGGCTCATTTCCATATTTCCTAACACACTTGGTTATTGATTAGTCTTCTCTCAATCTGATTGGCGGATGGTCCAGCAGGCAATCCCTCCACCAGAAGGAGAGTGTGGTTCTTTATCATGGGGAAAAAAAACATGCCCACCTCAACTGTGGCCACAGGATCTACACTGAATACATTCACAGAGCTCCACCATCTGAGAGCACCACTCCATTTTTGAAAACAACTATTATTTCACACTTCCAGGGATAAACAGCAGGCTCAAGAGGTGATTTTTCACATGAATCTTCATGATGTCTGCAAAGGCTGACCTTCTGGGGAATGCTATATATAAGGAAGTTTTAACCGCAAGGGAGTAAAGAGAAAGGGAAAAGGCCTCATTCATTCTCACTCCGTAGGCAAGAATCAATGCTCCAGCCCCCACGCAGGCAGGCACACTTGTGCACAAGTGTTGTCAGTTTGAGGAATGCTAGCAACTATTTATTACTCAGTATGACTTCACCTGTGCCTCAAGACTAATTACCGACAGTCCCAGCTCGGGTCCCGAGGCCAAGACTAATTTTCCAAAATTAAAGTCTAGGTCTCTTTCCCCCCTTGCTTGCAGGCTGAGCCCTTGGGGGGACTTTAATTATTCACCCAGCCCTGGGGGGTAGAGGCTCCTGTGGCTGCCTCCCCTCCAAGACCTGCTCTTTAATTACACTTTAATGTGAATTGATCTCTGCACTAAGGAGACTGTAAAGAAGATTGATCTCATCTCTCTCTCTCTCTTTTTTTTTTTTTTCTAGAGGGTTTGCTAGAGAGTTAGGTATTCCCACTGATTATACGTCACTAGCAGATCCAGCCAGGAAGAGGGCTCAGGCTGCTGCTGCCAGTGATCTCTCCAGCTCCACATTTCCCTAGCGATGAGAGAGGTCACCCACAGGACACCAGGTTGCTTTCCTCCCAGGCTGTCTTCTCTGGGACTTACAATTTACTAGGATGTTAAGTATCCCATCCCTTTTATTTAATCCGTTTTTCTTTGGCTAAGAGGTCACAGCGAAATAGAAGACCTAGAACCATCTCAGGTATTTTTATTTAAATTATTCATACTCTAAGTCTTCCAGGTACATTTGTTAACAGGAGAGAAGAATTTTCCTCAAAAGCAAATGACAGCCACATACAGTGGCCCATGCGTGTGATTGCAGCGGCTGGGGAGGCTGAGGCAGGAGGATGGCAAGTTCAAAGACAGCCTCAGCAATTTAGTGAGACCCCAACAACTCAGCAAGAAATATTTAGAAATAAAATATTTTTTTATAAAAAAGGGCTGGGGATGTGGCTCAGTCATTAAATACACCTGGGTTCAATCCCTGGTACAAAAAAAAAAAAAAAAGCAAATGACATTTTCAGATATGTGGACACCAGAGACTGAAAGGAAGGGGATACAGGAAGTGAATGCTGACGGGTGGGGGGTGGGCAAGGGGGTCTCTTTTTGGGGTGGTAAAAATGTTATAGCATTAGATACTGGTTATGGTTGGACCCCATTGACAAGATACTAAAAGCTCAACTGTATACCTCAAAAATAGTTAAAATGTTGAGTTCATTAATTTTATCTCAATCAAAAAAAATCCAAAGAGCCCAAGTGCAGTGGTGCACACGCCCGTCACCCCAGCGGCTCGGAAGGCTGAGGCAGAAGGATCGCGAGTTCAAAGCCAGCCTCAGCAACTTAAGTGAGACCCTTGTCTCTAAATAAAATACAAAAAAAAAAAAAGTGGGGGGGATGTGGCTCAGTGGTTAAGGGCCCCTGGGTTCAATCCGCAGTAACCGCCCGCCCCCACCAAAATCTTTTTTCAAGATTAGAAATATTTAAACACACACACACACACACACACACACACACACACACACACACACCACTAAGGAATTTTGACAGCAATTTCACAAAGTCACAAGTAACTGTGTCAACCTGGTTTTTGTTTTTATCTCCCACCTGGTGGACACAGGTGGGGGAGAGCAAAGGAGGTGGCGGGGTGAAGAGGCAAGTTCTGACAAGTACCACCACCTGGAGAGGAAGCCGGGCAGACACAGCCTGCTTTCCTCCCAGGACTGAAAACCAATCAGTCCTCCACCGGGCAACCAACCTCCTCCACGGCGCAAGTGCAGAATTGCCGCAGGAAAAGCAGAAATGTTCCTGTAGGAGAAATGTCGCGCTTGCCTCAGACAAAATTACTGTTGCCGTGGGAATCGTAACTTGAGTTTCCTGGACTTCGAATTAAAAAAAAAAAAAAAAAAAAAAAAAAACTCAAATGTGAAATTCGACTGGCAGACTCTGCTCCCATTTAACAAAAGGCTGTTTCTTCTTCTGAGAACTATTTTTATGAAATTAGCGCCCTCGCTCCAACCCAATCCTATTAAAAGCTTTCCTGGAGTTTTATGCTTTCTGTTATTAAGGACAAATGGCTCTGGTATTATCCTCAGGACAAGATGCAAATAAATCTGCTCTCTGACAAATACTTTAATTGAGTTAGATCCCTTTAATCAGAAAGTATTAACCAGTTGAGATTGTGCTGTAGGACCCCAGTTCCCAAAACTCTAGAACTCTCTCTCTCTCTCAAAGCCCTGATATTAAAGCCAGGCACCAAACTAAACCTCTTCCCAGGAGACACCCAGCAAAGCCTGTGTGACCGAGATGAAGAGCTCAGCTCCAGAGGCCAAGTCTAGGATGACAGGTGTCTGAGCTGAAAACCACAAATCTGCTATTTCTGCTAAAAGACACCAAGTACCAAGAGCAGCTACTGGACAGAGGGACCAACCATGTCTTCAGTGACATCGCCCCTGCCCTCGATTTCTGGGTCACCCAAGAAATCGATGCCCGATTCAACAAAAAAGAAAAAAGGAACTTGTCTCGGGTCACACCTGCATCGGAGGCAGAGAAGGAGACACACCAGGTCTCCACCTTTCCTTTCTGCATTAGCCTATAAACCTGTTGCAATAAAGTTGTCTTCTCAAACTCACATGGCCTCACAGTAATCACATCCTGATTACTTTTCTGATTCTCCACCTGCTCAAAAAAGGGAAATAAACCACTGGACAGGGTGGCACATGTCTATAATCCCAGCAGCTCAGGAGGCTGAGGCAGGAGGATCGTGAGTTCAAAGCCAGCCTCGGCAACTTAGCAAGGCTCTAAACAACTCAGTGAGACCTTGTCTCTAAATAAAACACAAAATAGGGCTGGGGATGGGGCTCAGTGGTTAAATGTTCCTGGGTTCCATCCCTGGTACCAAAAGTGGGGGGGGGGATAAAATACTGAGGGACTAAGGACTCGTAGATGTCAGGGTACAGCTCAGTGGTAGAGCACTTGCCTAATATGTGAGAGGCCCTGCGTTCCATCCTCACTGCCACAAGCAAGCAAAAACGAAGTTTGTAACTATTAGCACATTTTCAGACAATGTGTCAGTGCTCCCACGTCACCTTGGGACAGCCTCCGGGACACAACTTCATGGGGCACAGGAGACACCTAATAAATATTCACAGAACACAGGACACATTTTAATTCTAAATTTCTGCAAGGCAACAGTACCTATCAGGAACACCTGCTCTTCTAAGCTGATCAATGGGCACAGCTTCGTGGATGGAGATGCTAAAAGCCTTGTTGGGTCAGAACGGGAAAGATGTCCTCTGGCTACAAAGTGACCCTCATCCCCTCTCTGCTCATCCTCTGTTGTTCTCTCCTCCATCCTTCACGTAGACCACAAGGGAAACCCAGAAATGCATGCAGGGTGACCGCAAAATCATCTAGACTCCTGCTCCCCAGAGGTCACCCTGCTAACCTAACCATCTGCAGACACTGGGTCCAGGCGTCCAGTCTGAGAACCTCCGAGAAAATGAAAATAAAGACCCTTCCGTTTCTGTTGTCTCAGAGAAATCACCGCCCGAGTCAGAGGGAGACTGACTTCAGGCCAGAGAGGTTGCCAAAGCTAACCTGCATTTTCCAAAACTGAGTCGGAGTGAGAAGGGAGTCTCTCTCTCTCTCTGCCCCTCTCTCTCTCTTTGCTGTACATATTTCAACGCTGTCTAATGGAATAGCAGGAACAAGGCCAGACAGCCCCACTGCTACTGGCACTGGGGCCAGGGAACAGAAATGTATTTTTAGTCAGCAGACCAAGGCGTGATTCAAGTGCCACAGGCCCCGGGGACAAGCTGGGGGCCTTCCTGCCTCTGGCATGGGGTAGCTCACAGTCACCTGCCATGTTCCTTGCACCAAGGGCAGGGGGGCGGACAAAGAAGCCTTGGAAGGACACACAGGTCCCATCTCAGTTCCATCTCTCCATATTTTGCAACCTAGAAGACCTTCGGGGAGCCGCACCTTCTTCTCTGGCAACTCCAAGATACGCTCTGCAGGGCTGGCTCCCTCACCAAGTGAGAAAAGGGGGAATGAGTGGGCGAATGGCCTGGGAGCTTGTTAAATGTGGTTCTGGGGGGGTGTGGCCCTGCATTTCTTTGTTTTGGGTGGTGGTGGTGGGTGGGTACCAGGGATGGAACCCAGGGACACTCGACCACTGAGCCCCATCCCCAGCCCTATTTGGTGTTTTATTTAGAAACAGGGTCTCACTGAGTTGCTTAGCACCTCGAGTTTGCTGAGGCTGGCTTTGAACTCACCATCCTCCTGTTGCAGCCTCCCAAGCCGCTGGGATGACAGGCAGGCGACACTGCGCCCAGCTGTGACCCAGCATTTCTAATGGGCCTGGTATGATACTGCTGGTGCACAACCTGGGCTCTCAGGATTCACGGGCATCTCCGTGCACTGGGCTGGAGGAACACTCTGGGGGTTTCCACACCCCCAGCTCTCGCCTCACCAAAGGCTGACTCATTTAATTTAGCCCACGATTAGGTACCTTGCGGGTGCTGCGCACTGAACAAGTGGGCACAGAAAGAAAGTGAACCCTCTACTCGTACTTCAAGGGCCACGGTTTTCCTGCTTTCAGCTTTCATTCCCTCACAGGGAACAAAGACGGTCCCACAACGCCTGTGGCCCTGCAGTGAGCTCTCACCAAGACCCAAGGAATTATGTGAGAACCAGCCACCATTAAGAGCCACCAAGAATCACATACTTGCTAGGTGACCCGCATGAGAGCAAGTGCTTCATGTATGTTCTGCTCCCCTCTAGGCCTGGCCCTGTTCCCTGTAATCCCAGTAACTCGGGAGGCCGAGAGAGGATAGCAAGTTTGAGGCCAGCTTGGGCAAGTTGGTGAGGCCCTAAGCAACTTAGCTAGGCCATGTCTCAAAATATAAGAGTTTGGGGATGTGGCTCAGTGGTAGAGTGCCCTGGTTCAATCCTCAGTACCAAAAAAAAAAAAAAAAAAAAAAAAGTCAGGATCACATTTTTTTTCTTTTTTTAAAAGATTCAGAGATGACATCAACTGTCCAGGATAGGGTGAGCCACCATCCAGCCCCTCCCCAGGCTTTCCTGAAGAACCCTCAGCAGCCTCAAAAAGGGTTAAGCTCCAGAGCGTGTTTCACAAGGACCCGGCGCTCCCTGAACACAGAGCCCGAAGCCAGCCAAAATCCAGCATCGACACGCTAACCCGAGATCTTATTAATAGTGCCTTCCTGCCGAATCCCCCTGCTCAGCCAGCTGAGTTCCAGGGTTCCAGAGAAAAGGACGCACGCAGGTGAGCAAATGAGTTGTAAAACCAGCAAAATCAAGATAAAATAAAGTTTCTGCAGGGTGGACAGGAAATTCAGTAGGAAGGGGGGTGCTCTGCTCCGGAGCTGCCCAAAAAATCTGGTGGAGCGCACGGCTGGACTCAGGCTGGCTGGCATATCTGGGAAGACCTGTCAGGGTGCAGGAGCAGGGCCAGGCCAGGTGCCCTGTCCCCAGCAAAGGCAAACAGCTCAAATGATCGCACCCCAGGGCTTCCTCGCTGCGTTTTTGGTTAAAACCCTGTATGTCCTTTTTGGTTTCCTCTGTAAGAACACACAGATTTCACTTCAGTCTATCATTGACCATGACAATGAATTCCTCTTTTTTCTGCTGATTTCTGAGGCCAGGGGGCACTTCATTATTATATATATATATATATTTTTTTTTTTTAGAGCCCTAAAAGTAAACTGAGTCTCAGTCCCAAATTCACTGGCACAGGGCTGAGCCTGCTGTCTTATAATTCACACAGCTTCCTTTAATTCCAGTTTATTCACCTGAGCTGCAACTTCATGGGTCAGAGAGCAATAGAAAAGTCCTAGGGTCTCCCAAACGGGAGACAAGTCAAGGGCTGCAGATGCGGCTCCATGATAGGGCACGTGCCTAGCTAGCAGGTGTGAAGCCCGAGGTTCCATCCCCAGCCCTGCCGGGGGGCAAAACTTCCAGCTTTTGATTCTGCAAAACCCCACAACAGCAAACGAGGCATTTTCCGTGAAGAAGGTCATTCACCAGTGAGCAAGCACACCACAAGTTCTCCTGCCACCAGTGTCAGCAAGCCAACACCACGGCCCCACCACAGCCCAGAGCCCCCAGATGGCACTACTCACAGAAAGAGAGACACCACGTGTGGAGAGGCAGCACCCAGGGACGGTATGGCTGTCAGCTCATTGTTATGGAGGTACCTGTAACAAAAGCGAGAGGGAATGGATCACATAGAGCACTTAAGTTAGGTGTCTGGAAACACAAACATACAAGGCCAATCAAAACCACCGTGAGCCAGGCGCCGTGGCGCAGACCTGTCATCCCAACAGCTTGGGAGGCTGAGGCAGGAGGATCGTGAGTTCAAAGCCAGCCTCAGCAACTTAGTGAGGTCCTAAGCAACTCAGTGAGACCCTGTCTCTACATAAAATATAAAATAGGGCTGGGGATGGGGCTCAGTGGTTAAGCACCCTGGGTTCAATCCAGCTACCAAAAAATAGATAGATAGATAAATAGATAGATAGATGATAGATAGATAAATAGATAGAAACCCACTGCTGCATTCACCACAGGAGGTGTGAAATAAAAGAATCCACAAGTGAGTTTTAAAAGAGAAAGAAGTCCTAAGAAGTCACAAAGCCTAACTATTCCTCACACCCCTGGTAAGAAATTAATACTAACATCAAGCTCAGAAAAGAAAATCAATATTAATAGACATTGAGTAGCGAGATTAGGCCCAGACACAGGTTTGGGTCAAGTGTGGCCCCAAGTCCATCCTGGTTGGCTTAGTCAGTCAGGAAGGGATCTGGGGAGGAAGGACTGTCCCCTCCTGGTTGCTCAGTGCTCTGCCTGAACCACAGGGCAACATGCAGGAACAGAAAGCTGGAGCCCACTGGCTCACTCCTGTGGGGTTCTGAGGTGCTGGTGACATATGGGACCGATTATTTCGACACCTTCACTATGAAATAACCAAGGAGCTGGACTCAGAGACGCTCATCCATTTGAGGTTCCAGCTTCTCTGGACTCTGATGGAGTCTCTGGATGGTCTTCCAGGAAAACAAACATACACACACGCTTTCTGCACACAGGCACTGTGAAAACCCGCTGCAGACAGGATGTGCTCTCCAAGTTCCCTTCCTGCTGGAAGGTTCTGAATCTCTCTTTACACCGTTGATCTCTCTTAATGGAAGGGAAAGCCCGCGGACACAGCTTGCCTGGTCTGCCCCCAGAGGGCTCTACAATCTGGCCTCCTTACATGGACATGTATTTCCAAATCTGGGAAGAGAATCCAAAAGTCAGACTTGCAACGTGAGCCCAAGAAACCTCAGGAAAGCCAAAGCAGCGTCCAGGCATCCTGCCGGGTGACGGGCTGGAAAGAAATTGTACTTGAGATGCAAAGTCGAGGGAATAAAACTGGATCATCTTGCTCTCCATTTTTTAAGGGAGGTGCATCTTACACACAGGGCACTCTCTGAAGACAGGCCACTGGCATGACAGCTGTATTCATACAAGTAGAGAACCCGCCTCTGCCTGAACAGAATCATCTGGTTGTCTGCCATCTTTTACAGAAATGAAAAGGAGAAGGGGGGGGGGGGAAAGAAAGAAAGAAAGAAAGAAAGGAAGGCCTTGAATTATCCCATTTGCTTTCTTCGGTGCCAAAGCCGGTTAGGGATGAGGCTTGGCAATTACTGGGCCGTAGGACACAGAATGCCTGTTTCAATAGCTTCATGACTGAAGCATCTGGCAGAGAGAAAGCAGATCCGTATCATGTGGCAAATCCTCTCTCCACTTAAAGAGCCCTTGTTTGTGTGTTGAAATAGGCAATTAATTACTTTAACAGTCTGTTATCTGACGGTCCCCTGAATCAGATGGTTTCTGCTTCTACCTTTTATCTCTCCCAGCCCTTGCTGCGAGATCCATTTCCCATCGCGGTACTGAAAACTCTCCATCAGTCCTAATCGTGACCAGGAAGATTTCACAGTACCTAGGAGCACACTTATCACAAGAGGACACCCTCTGGTTTCACCAGAGTTAAGAAAAGCTCAGCTCAGGCGCCTACTACCACCAAGGTCTCTCCTAGAGATCGACTCTAATACAGAAGAGGAGGTAATAAGAAGAGTAGCAGATAACTTAACCAAAGGCTCACTATCTGCCAGATGAAGCTCTAAGAGGATTTCAGCCTACGGACTCATCTTTTGGACCCTAGAAGTGGGTCCCAGGAACGTTTCCATTGAAATAAGAGGTGTTAAATAATTGGACCAACATCACTAGCAGGAAATAGCAGTGGCCCAGGAAATCTGGGCCCAAAGTCTGGGTTCTTAACTACTATCCTCTGTTTTTTTTGTTTTTTTTTTTTTAATTATCATTATTCCCTCCCCCCCGCAGGGGTACTCGACCACTGAGCCCCATCCTCAGCCCTATTTTGTATTTTATTTAGAGACAGGGTCTCACTGAGTTGCTTAGGGCCTGGCTAAGTTGCTGGGGCTGGCTTTGAACTTGCGATCCTCCTGCCTCAGCCTCCTGAGCTGCTGGGATGACAGGCATGCACCACCACGCCCCCCCTTGTTTCTTGATGATCGTAGTGAAACCCCTGTATGTATTATGTAAAGTGATCACCACAACAACTTTGAGTTAGGTTCCGGGTACTACTGCTGTTTCCTATATGACACTCATTTCCCAAGTTAGTTTAAGTAACCGGCCAGGGGGACATGGCCAAGAGATGAAGAGTGACCTCAAATCAGAGAAGAGAGCAGCGAGCAAACAAGCCAAGAAGCATGGGGCTGGCCAGAAAGCTCCTAATCCCTTAGGTAACATTGCAGTTGTTTTCCTGCCTTGAATTTGAATTTGAACCTAAAAGTGAGTATGTAAAAACTCTGGCTAATGAGCCTGGTCTCAGGCCACCTACTGTACATATGACAAATCGCTCCACCCAATTTCACAGAAATAAAGGAACATGGAGAAAAAGGGCATGATGACATTTCCCATCTTGCCACTACGGCTGTACGTAGAGTACGCAGGGACAGTGGGGCAGGGCTTCTGATTAATGGGGCATCCATCTGGACGAGGATCCCCAAGTCCACAGGCTGGGTCAGAAATAGCAGGTTCTAATCTCAAAAGGGCTGCCCAATGTAGGAACAGGACAGTTGGAGCTCAGGAGAGGAACTGCACGGATTGCTTATTTGGGGATCGTTTCTACTTTAAAAAAAAAACAAACTGCTGGTGCAATGGATGTCTACTTGCTCCACCGAGCACTGGCTCCCTCCCCGATCGTTCTGTCCATCCCCTGTTGAAAGGAGAATGAGATCCTCGGGAGGCCACAGAGGCCAAACTCGGCTTTGAGACTCTGAGAGCTTCTAGCCAGACTGAAATAGAGACTGGTCAAAAATAGCACACAGCCGGAGCTTTGAGGGAAAAGGCAACTCGGGATGTTTAGCCGTCTCCACGAAGTTAGAAACTTTCGGGATTAAGGAGGGTGTCTGATGGAATCTTTTTACTATCTAGGGCGATGCAGTCTCGCACCCCGTCCCCCAACCTTAACTTCTCCCCTCCAGCCCCCAAACGAAGCTGATTTCCATCAAAGGCCCTAAAACTCTGGCTGAGATATCTGGCTTCTATAAAACTTTTCCTGATGATTCAGGACTAAGAAGTGCCTCAAATGTATCAGACAATGAATCACGGCCCAACCCAGGAGCTGCAAGGAGGTGTAAGTTAGGTCAGTGGGGGCTGTCCCCAGAGCAGAACCCGGACAAGACCTGACCCACTCGACCCTTAAGGTCAGCGGGGACTTGTGGGTCCCTGAGTTTTCTCCCCAAACTTACACTTCCTTCGCTCAGTTCAAGGAAAAAGTTACATTTAAATGTTCAAAAGGACATTTCAAGTACATCATCATCGTTTACTATCTTAATGAAGTTTGGCTTTGAACCAACAATATAAAACCCACCCAAGGAGTATTATGGGGTTATAGCCTTCTTTTTTTTTTTCCTTACCAGACTTATTGATTGAATAGCAGATAGAGGCACACAGTAAAGATTTCAAACCATTTCAAAAAAGAATACAGGGAGTATACAGTGAAAAATAAAGTTCCCGTATCCTTCAGTCTCTTGGCCTGCCTCCAAGGGGAACCTCCCGCTGCAGGCTATGAGAGATGTGCATGTGTTTTTATTTTACACAAACGCCTGTGTCTTGTGGGCTATTCTGTACTGCTCTTTTCCCCTCAGTAATATATCTTGAGGAGGTCTTCACAAGTCTTTCAGCCAGCTGCAGAGTAGTCCTCTGCTGGTATGAGTGTTTTGTTTTTTAAAAGGACCCTTTTCTTCACTGATTTATTTCGCCAATTTGTTCTTGGTAGGCAGAATGTTTGTTTCAATTGCTTCCAACTAGAGACACAGATCCAACTACTAACAATCGAGTCAGGAGGTGGGCTGGAACTATGATTTCCCTTCTTTTTTTTTTTTCTCCTTACTTATTAACCAATTTATTTATTTATGGTACTAGGGGTTGAACCCCGGGCCTCATGCATGCTAGGCAAGTGCTCTACCACTGAGCCACAGCCCCTATTTTGAGACAGGGTCTTCCTAAATTGCCTAGGATGGCCTTGAAATTGCCATCCCCCTGCCTGAGCCTCTGGGGCAGCTGGGATGACACGTATGTACCACCGCATCAGCTTGGTTTTGTTTCTTAAGAGGGAGAAAGCCATCAGGAACACACAGGAACATGATTTCAAGAGAATAACTGAGGTTATGCTTTAGCTATTGGAGAATAATACATACTAAAAAATTGCTTTAGCAAGACTTCATGATACATAATTTATAAAATTATTTTTTTGTATAGTGACAAAGAATATACAGCTCTCCCTTGGTATCTGTGGGGTTAACTGTAGGAAACACCCCCCCCCCTTTTCACCAAATTATGCCCAAGACCTTTACAGAAAACTGTAGCAGTATTTGTACAAATCCTATGCACATCCTCATATACACTTTAGATCACTTCTAGGTTACTCTGAATGTTATCTAACATTGCATAAAGGCTATGGAAATAGTTGTTACATGGAATTTTTAGGGAATGACCACAGGGGGGAAAAAAGTTTGTATATGTAATCTTTTCCCCAATATTTTCAATCACAGGTTGGTTGAATCCATGGCCACTAAACCCTTGGACATGGGGAGGACTGGCTGTGGTCACTTTAACAAGTGCATACAATAATCAGGGTGAACGCAGACCCAGTGCCAGGGTCTGTTGCAAATCTGAATGGCAAGCCAACCCTTTCAGGAAAATAGGAATGATCATCCCACCCCAAAAGAAGGAATTGAGACAAAGTGGCAGAAAAGGGATTTTTTTCAAAGAGATTACACAGCTTGCTTTTTTTTTTTTTTTTTTTGGGTTGTTTTAGTTTGGTTTGGGGATTTTCTTTTTCTTTTCTTTCTTTCTTTCTTTCTTTTTTTTTCTTTTTAGTATTAGGGATTGAACCTAAGGGCACTGAACCACTGAGTCATATCCCCAACCCTTTTTATATTTTATTTAGAGACAGGGTCTCACTGAGTTGCTTAGGGGCTTGCTAAGTTGCTGAGGCTGGCTTTGAACTCGCGATCCTCCTGCCTCCGCCTCCGGAGCTGCTGGGATGACGGGCGTGGGCTACTGAGCCCAGCCAGCTTGTGTTTTAAAGTCAGACCTCCTCGTTCTCAAAACTTGCAGTACCTTTGTTTCCCTTTTCAACCAATGAAAATAATACAAGTGCCAGCCTTACAGGGTCTGGGCAGGTTATAGCTGAAATAATGAAACATAAAGGTTGAGGATACAGATACGTGGGAAATGCCTAGCAGGCACTAGTGATTCACAGCCAAAAATAGTGCCTCAGAGTAACCCCTTCCCCACCTGCGCCCAACATACAACCATCTCACGTCTGTGCATGCAGCCTTAGACGCTCACAGCACAGCGAACCATAAATACCCCATAGCAGACACAGGCTAGGCTTCCTCGCCCTCAGAACATTTTAGGTCCGTGGCCCTGGCGAGTACATAGGGGTATCCACAGCAAACAGTCTCAGCCAGGCAGCGGTAACGTGAGCTGAGCGCCATTTTCACCGAGGACTGTATAAATAGCCTTCCTATTATAGAAGAGCCTCGGCGTCCAGCACCCTGGGTGGAGGCCCTCCCTGGTGGGCCCTCAGGGCTGTGGGCAGTGCAGACCGTGTGGCTTGGAAGCAGCTGTCTAAATGCCCCCATGTCCTCCAAGAGCCTCCACATGGCTGGCTTTCTCCCTCTAACCAGCCCACAGTGTTATGTGGTCGGAGGGGCCTCCAAAATTAAACCACTGCTAAGCCACCCCCGCTCCTTTGCCAGCCCTGGCTCTGACACTCCGCAGGGTTTGGGAGAACTGGCTGCCCCCTGGGAAACACTCAGGCCCAGCTAATTCTGATGCAATGGGGTATCAACTGCGATTCTTGAGGGTTTTTTTTGGCTTATTTTGCCTTTTCTTCCACATCCTTTCCCATCTCCCCACCGCTCGCCCCTGACACCTCCTTCAATCTCCAGGAGAATCAGAATTCCTGCAGGAAAATCCCCACAGGCTTTCAGTGAGGAGTTCTGCTGCCCCGGGCACCATCTCCCCAGAGTCCAGGGAGTGGCACCAGGGAGAGAAGGCAGTCACGGTAGGTAAGAGGTTCAACCTGTCAGTCTCCAAAAATGTGTTTCTAAACGAGCACTCCGCCAGGGCTGCCCAGTTCCAAAAGTAGCCTTAGAGAAATGGCACCCAGTGAGCCTTTGCCATAGCCAGGGCCACGCATCGTCTTCAGCGAATGACTACAACGATACTGATGGCGTGTCACTGTGTGGATGGCACCGAGGAGGCAAAGGGAACACCAGGAGCTGTCACTTGTCCAGGAACGCAGACTCACAACGAGAACCCCAAGGGACAGAACCAGAACTCAAATGTCAAAATCTAGTTCTGCTTGCCACTAAAACGAGGGTTCCCCCCGACACACAACGCCCCTACTGTGTCTGTAATAGATGACCTCGGCTTTCCAAGGCCCACTCAGGGAGGCAGTGCTGGGGGTAAGGGGATTCCACTCTTCAATTCTTGAAGCAAGGAAACTAGAGGCTGGTGGTCGAGAGAGCAAAACCCCATGGAAGGAAGTCAAAGCCTGTGTGAGCAAGGAACAAGAACGAGGGAGCTAGCAAGACCCACGCTGAGAGCACCCTCTGAAGCCTCCACAAAGAATGTGTTAAAATAATGTTTCTTTTTTTTAAAATGTCAAAATGGTGGTGGGTTGGGAGGCTGAGGCAGGAGGATCACGAGTTTAAAGCCAGCCTCAACAACTTAACGGAGGCCCTAAGCAACTCAGTGAGACCCTGTCTCTAAATAAAATATAAAAGAGGGCTGGGGATATGGCTCAGGGGTTAAGCACCCCAGGGTTCATTCCTAGTAAGGGGCGGGGCAGGGGGCAGGGAATGCAAAGCAAAATCCATGATAAACAAAATATCAAAAAAGTTTAAATCCAGACAGGGTCAGCCACCGTGCTATGTCAAGCCATGCTGGAGTTTGGGGCAACAGGAAAATGATCAGTAGTACTGATTCTGACTCAGTTCAAAGTTTTTATATTTTGCTCCTCGTAGATATTTGAGGGAGGGGGATACATTTTGATTTTTTTTAAAGCATTGCATCTAAATAGCCATTACCTTGATTGCTGAGATTGGGGTGCCCTCAAAATTTCTATGCCAGAGTCAAGTGCCCCACCTTCCTCTCCTGAGCCCCTTCCCCATTTGCATGTCTTATTCAACCCTGTACTTCCAGCACCCAGGACAGTGGCTGGCACAGAAAAGGCACTCAAAGAAGTGTTAAGTGAAAGCCCGGATGATGTCAGAGGAAATGCCCCAATTTTAATTTTTGTTCAACTCTAAAAAAGAAACCACAGCCAGGTTTGGGGGGGCATTATTAGGTTTATAAGAGTTACTTGAACTCAAGCACTTGCAGTACCATGACAGTTAACCTGAAAAGTGAGATGACTACCGAGTGACAAATAGGAAGGTAGGATATACAGCATGGATACAATGGGAAAAGGGGCAAATCATGAACCATGCAGAGGAGCACAGGATTTCATCACACTATTCATAATAATTCATGTCAATTTAGAACTTATGTTTTTTTGTTTATTTCTGAAATTTTCCATTTGATATTTTCAGACTGTGGTGGACCACAGACAACTGTACTGTCATTTGTCAGTAAAGTCAAAATGATGCAAATACCCCTTCGCACGGGCTTACACTGCCCATCTCGGAGAGTAAGGAATGCTGCAAAATGAAAGGATTTTCTCCAAGATCTCTCCACCCCTCTACCAACCAGACAGAGGTTTAGGGAAAGCACTCACACTTCCTGTAGATTTGGCAAGTCTTCAAAGCCAGCAGGGTCAATCTCAGAGAGTTTGTTGTAACTCAGGTTTCTGGTAAAGGAAAGGAAAAAAAAAATAATCAATATTTGGCATTGTGCCCCGAATTGACAAATTTTATCCTTCCCCACTTAACCCCTCCCCCCCAAAATCCAAGCCCTCTCTCCCTCATAATTCCCATTGTCTCATGCATTATTTTAAGTAACATTATTACTACTGAAATTTACAAATATACCTTTCCTGCCCACTTGCATCCATGAACAAGGCACTGAAAGCCAGGAATGGACATGCTAACCACCTGAGGCAATGGATTCAAGCAATGGATTCAAGCAATACCATTTTATCACCTAACAACCTGTAAAGAAATCCTAAAGTGAGCCAGACCCCTACCCACATTAAGGTGTCCTGGTCCAAATACTCTGCACCAAATACTTTGAAAAGTCCAGGGCTATTCTTTTACACATATATGGAGTAGAACTTCCCATTCTCGTGGTTGGACATGATGTGGAGTTTCCCTGGTCGTGTGTTCTTATATGAACACGGGAAAGTTCTGTCCCATTCACTCCACTGTCTTTCCTATTCCCATGCCCCTCCCTTCCCTTCATTCCCCTTTGTCTCATCCAATGAACTTCTGTTCTCCCTCCACCCCTTATTATGAGTCAGCATCTACATATCAGAGAGAACATTTGGACTTTGGATTTGGGGGATTTGCTTATTTCACTTAGCATGGTAGTCTCCAGCTCCAACCATTTACCGGCATATCAAGGCTATTCTTAATGACATTTTATTTTATTAATGTTTGACTAATGCATTAACATCAAACAGCAGTCAAGAAATAAAGAAAAGGTGGTTCAAGCCCTTTATTGTCTAAGCCAGTGGTTCTCAATCAGGGATGATTTTTACCCCCATCCCCACCACGTGCCCCGCCCCCCTCCCCCCACCATGGGGAGACAACTGGCAATGTCTACAGACATTTTTGTCATAAAGACAGAGGCGAACGGGTGGTTCTGAGGTCTGGTGGGTAAAGGGCCAAGGCTGCTATTCAATATCCTACTGTGCACAGGGGCTGGAAATATCCAGTCCTAGTGTCAATAGTATCTCCTGAGACTGAGAAACCCTGGTCTAAACAAGAATTCAGGACTCAAAATTGCTCAAACGCAAAGCTGAAGTTGGAAAGGTTGTTTACAAAAAGAACACTACAAGATTCGGAATCATAAGGCTCTTTATGAGCCCAGTATCCCCATGTGCGATCGTCACACAGGAGAAGGGAACCAGGTGTGAAGGCATTCACACTGGTGTGAACCCTAGGCGGGGAAAGCCTGCGGAGCAGCCCTCTCGGGTGATACCACCTGGCTCACTAGCTCAGAATCACATCGTTCTTCCCATTCGTCCCCAGCTGTACCTTCCAAGACCAAAAAGGGGTTTGGGCAATGCTCAGCTGAGCTTCTCTGATCACAGCCTCGACCCGGACCCCAGACCAGCTTCACCTTTTGGGGACAGAAACCACGAGATGTGATCTCCAAATCAGCCCCAGCTTCTCACTCCGTACTCCTGCTGCCAAAGTTAAGTGCACCCAGCTCGAGCACGCCAAAAGAGGTTCACGATTCTCATCTCAGCTATTCATTCCCCTGACATTCCTGCCAATGAGCAGCCCCAGTAATCAGGAGTTTAAAGTCTGCCTCTGAACAACTTCACCAAAGTGGCAGCTATCTTTTAAGGTGACTCCAGAGACATTTCAATCAATACTAACCTAGAACTGAGAGCCATTTCCCTGTGACACGGAAGACATTCATCTAAATAAAAGTCAAGCTGCGCTGGAAACTAATGGCACCTCTGTGTTTGTGGCACAGCCTGAATTAAAGGCCATTTGTCCAGAAATTAAGAGGCCGTAAAGACTGAAGGTGGTAACTTTTAAAAAATATCTTTAGTTGTAGATAGACATAAAAATAAATAATAGATAAATGCGTTATGTGGTGCTGAGGACGGAACGCTGAGCCTCACACTTGTTAGGCAAGTGCTCTGCTGTTGTGCTACAGCCCCAGCCCAGGTGACAACTCTTAAAGCCAGATACTGAAGTCAAGTGCGAGCTTGCTGGTACTCGGGGGGTATTTATCAATGGGTACATAGAAACCAACAGGCTAGACCTGAGAAAGAAAACCCACAAAGGGAGAATTCCTCACGTCAAGAAAAGGACTGAGATTTTCTTCTACTCTTGAGAGGATTATCATGGTGGGTCCAGGGGGGATGGTGGCTACCATTTCCACAGGTAAAGACACTGCAAGCCTCAGGCTATAATTCATGTCATCACAGGTTAATGTGAGAGATGTCCTGGAGGAGACATGAGAGAAGAGCTCTCAGAAACCATGGAAGCAAGAGATGCAAAGAGTGGGTGCTTCGTGCAGCTGGCAGAATGACCAGGACACCAGCACACCTAACGGGACATTCGCTCTCCGTTTCAGAAATAAGAACAAGCAGAGGTGAATCTTCTTCCTTTTCCAGAAAGGCTCAAAATATGAATTCTTACGGGAAATCCTTTTAGATTTTATTTAGAGACAGGATCTCACTGAGTTGCTTAGAGCCTCACTAAGTTGCTGAGGCTGGTTTGAACTCGTGATCCTCCTGCCTCAGCCTCCTGAGTGCTGGGATTATAGCCAAGGGCCACCATGCCCAGTAGAATCTTTTAAATGCTTGCGGGGGGGGGGGGGGGACACAAAAAGTAATCCATGATAGGTCAAGCGAAACCTGTCTGCCAGCCACATCTGGCCAGAGGACTGCCAGTTTCGGGCCTGATCTGGGCCACTGGCTCTGGAGGCTGTTAGTTCTAAGGGACAGGCTTGTTTCCAGCTCCCTATGTGGCCAGGAGTAGAGCTGGGACTCACGGGGTCTTACACCATCCCCTGAGGGTTCTGCTTTGATGTCACTTCCCTCTTTCCTCCCTAGCAAGTGTCTACCTAAATCCTTCAGCTACTTAGAATAAAACCCTCCACAGCCCCAACACCTTCTCTGATTTCCCTTAAAGAGCCGACATCATCTCCCGAAAGTCCAGAAGTGCTGTCCACATTCTGTTTCCTGGACCAGGCTACCTGAGAAGAGAGTCCTCCCTAAACATGATTATCCAGAGGCCAAGCAGCATCAGGATTGACAGTGAGATTCCAGGACAGAGCCCCGGAGAGGAAGACCCTGTACGTGGAAACGTGAGCGCCCGCTGGGTCAGCCCGGAAGCAGGGACTTAATTTTGAGTTTCAATGAACTGGAAAAGGCACGTATGAACAAGTGTCAGGGCTGCCTGGAGAGTCTCCTGTCAGACACTCATGGGCAACGCAGAGAAAACCCAGTGCAGAAGCTCCTGTCTCCCGAACTGCCACTGCCTCGGGACGGAGCTGCCCCAGCATTCAAGTTGGAGAAGTAAGAGGTCCCTAAACCCAGAACACGCTGCTGAGCCTCAAACGCTCCATCAGGCAACAAGGAAAATATCTGACTGTGTTCTCCCTTCCACAGTCAAACACACAATCCTCAGGCACTGTTTCGTTGGCCCGTTTCAGGGAGAAAAACTCCCCATGTGATTTTCTTCATTTTTAATTGTGGGAAGATGTGTACCACATCAAGTTCACTTCCTATTTCAACCCTTTCTCAGTGGGCTGTGTGCATGCCTCCGTTCACATGTCAGGCGACCATCACCACCACCCACTTCAAGGACCTTCTCAACATCCCCAGCCGAAATCCCGCACCATTCAACAGGGACTCTGCCCCATGTGTCCACCACCCTTAGGAGCCGGCCACTCTAGGTTCCTTGTGGAATTGCAACCACATGGTACCTTTCCTCCTGGGCCTGGCTGATTTGGCTGAAATCGGTGCCTTCAAGGTCTAGCCATGCCCGGATCATGGCACACACCTGTCATCCCAGCAGCTCCAGAGGCTGAGGCAGGAGGATCATGAGTTCAAAGCCAGCCTCAGCAAGGCCCTAAGAACTTAGCTCAACCCTGTCCCAAAACAAAATCTAAATACGGCTGGGGATGTGGCTCAGTGGTTAAGTGCCCCTGGGTTCAATCCCCAGTACCAAAAAAAAAAAAGTCCGCCCACGCTGTCACACGAGTTTCTTTTTAAAGCTCAGTAGTCTTCCTTGGCATGGATGTCCCACAGGTTGTGTATCTAGTCATCCACACGTTTAGGTTGCTACTGTGAATAACACTATTACGAACACTGGTGTGTTTTCTTCCAAAAAAAAAAAAAAAAAGTTAAAGAGGTTTTTAAATGTTTGTTTTTTTGTTTTTTAACTCTTGGATCAATATGCTTACTGTCAACTCATTTCTCATCAATTAAGGAAAGACGCTCTGCACAAAGGGGTTCGAGTTCTCATCTCAGGCCCCGGGAACAATCAGTGGTCTCACCAGCGGAAACCTCAGCCGGGGCTCTGTTTCCAGGTGGCAGCTGACATGACACACATCTAAAGCATCTCACTTATTTCTAGGAACACGGTCGCCCCTTCCCAGGCCCGACATCTGAATGGGTCTTCAGTTGAAGGTTTCAGATTCTCCTGTCAAAACAATTCATCTGTCAGCAGGACAGATGCCGTCCCAGGCATGCCTGCACCTTTCAGTAAGGAGCCCAGAGCTGGAGGGGAAAGGAACCTCGCGGGGGGATTTAGTTCCTGCCAATTGCAGCTTTCGTTAAACATCTTGTCAGCCATTGTCATAACACAAATTTCCCCTGTTCTTTGCACAAAGGGCGCAGAGATCTTGGAACAATGGAGCCCAAGCCCAGCCGTAGATATTCTTTCAGCTAATCTGCTGAAAGAGGACTGTGCGGCCCACCGTTTGCAGAACACACAAGAGGCACCTCGGCAGAGAATAGCTCAGGTTTTACCTAGGCGTGGCAGCAGAGGCAAACTGTGTAACAGGGTAGGACAAGAGGGTGCTCACAAAGCAGGCTTCCTGGCAAGACCCCACAGAGCCACAGAATGTCAAGAGCTAAAAGTCTTTCTAGAGCTGAGAAATCCCATCGCTCTCTAAACCTAGCCAACTAGCCACGTGGCCATGTATAGTTAAACTACCTAACAGCACACAAAATTATGAATTCAGAGCTGGGCACGGTGGCACATGCCTGTAATCACAGCAACTCGGGAGGCTGAAGCCAGAGGATGGCGAGTTCAAAGCCAGCCTCAGCAACTTAGTGAGGCCCTAAGCCACTCAGTGAGGCCCTGTCTCTAAATAAAATACAAAATAGGGCTGGGGATGTGGCTCTGTGGTTAAGCACCCTGGATTCAATCCCTGGTACCAAATACATATGTATGAATTCCTTTTTTTTTTTTTCCTTAGTTGCCAATGGACCTTTTATTTAATTTACTTATTTATATATAGCACTGAGGATCGAATTCAGGGCCTCACACATGCCAGGCAAGTGCTCTGCCACTGAGCTATAATTCCAGTCCTCACTAGCCATATGTCAAGGGTTCAGGAGCTGTGTGTGACCTCATGCCATGATGCAGACGGGGCTTTCCATCATCACCATCCGTCCAACTGTGCTGGATCTAAATCATAATCAACCAGGATTTCTAAACCCGGGGATAACCAATAAATGTTTCGAGTAAAACAGCACCTACAGGAGAAACTTGAACTCTAAAATAAATCTCAAGGGTAGGAGGGTGTAGTTGGGTGGTAGAGTGCTTGCCTGGCGTGCGTGAAGTCCTGGGTTCCACTCCCCGGCAGCACAGAGAAAGATGGGGGAAGTGGGGTTAGAGAAGAGGAGGAGGAGGGAGGAGGAGGAGGGAGGAGGAGGAGGAGGAGAAAGGAGGGGGCTGGGGCGCAGCTGGGTAGGAGAGCGCTTGCCCGGCATGCAGAAGGCCCTAGGTTCAATCTGCATCGCTGCTGAAAATAATAATTATAATGATAAATATGCATTTCCTCATAATTCAAGAGATTCGTTGAAAAGGGTGATGAAATACGGTGGGGGTGGGGTGTATACTGACACAAGCCCTTTAAAGCACACAAAAGACCATCCCGACAGGGGAAAGGGCCTGGGGAAGGCTTAAGTCGATCGCGAGACGCTCCCACTCGGAACTGCCCTGAGCGTAATCCTATAGGCTTAATAGGTATTTACCTAATCTGACCAGCACCTTCCTGGATTACGGCCTGAACCACATATTATAAACTTGGCAACGCTCCTCGGAGCTGGCGAACAATAATTCATTGACTTCTTGGAAGTGGAGGGATGGGAAGTTCCGTGGATCTTTGAGTAAGCGGTGGCAGGGAAAACAAGCCCACTTGGTCCCCACAAACCCGTGCTGCCCATGGACTACTGCCTCTGCGGCTGAACGCTTGGTCCCATCTCGGACAAGAACAGGATGCTAGCTCCCGGCAGAAGGACTGGTTTCCAGTCTCGAACGAGGTCTTCCCCTTTGGTCTCGTTTCCAGGCACGCCTAGGCCCATTTCTCAATCCTGGCTGCACTCCTGAACGTCACTGTCCTTTGCATAGTTGAAGTCTCCAGATGTTTGCTCAAGTGAACACCACAGCTGGAAAACGGGGGACTAGACGACCCAGCAACCCGACTCCTGAGCACCAGTGGGCACCCAAGGATGGCCTGGGAAACGTGTTTTCTGGGGCATCACAGGCTCCGGTCGGCCATCTCTTCCTCCACCTCGGAACCTGCCCTGTCCACCGCAGGAGGCACCTGCTTTGAAAGAACTGGGGAAGAGCGACTGGCCCTTTCAAGATTTCAAGGAGTGCAAGTGAGGAAGACCACGTGACCTGTTAGTTGTTCAATCCCTTAAACTTGTAAGGCTGTTTCTGCTGTTTTTACCTTCCGAGGAATTACACGCAGTCCACACCAAGTTCCAGTGAAATTACCAACACGACCTTCCCTAGACCCTGCAGTAAGGTTTTATGAGAATGGAAGATTAAAAAAAAAAAATTCTAGACTAAACTGGGCACCGTGGCACACACCTGTCAGCTCAGCAGCTCAGGCAGGAGGATGGTAAATTCAAAGGCAGCCTCAACAACTTAGTGAGACCTAAGCAACTCAGGGAGACCCTGTCTCTAAATAAAATATCAAAAGGGAGGGGGATGTGGCTCCGTGGTTAATCACTCCTGGGTTCAATCCCTGGGGTCCAAAATATAACAATAATAATGAAATAAAAAATCCTAGATTATCAGATGTTCTCTTTTTTCTATTGTGATGCTTTCCTGTCTTGAATGAAAACCCACAACTGAACAGCCGGAGAATACACATTCAAGGATTATAGTAGAAGGATAAAACTGCGACTTAAACTAGATCTTCTCCTGGCATCCCCACCCCAGGATTCCTGCTCAGGAGAAGATTCTGTATTTGCTGCCACTCTCTTAAGTAAGCCAAGCAGCGTATATTCCCTGCCCCGGGGCACGGAGACAGATGGCATCCCGTATAATATCAAGCAAAAGAATGAGTTCAGCCAGGTGGGGTGGTGCATGCCTGTCATTCCAGCAGCTCAGGAGGCTGAGGCAGGAGGATCCCAAGTTCAGGCCGGTCTCAGCTACTTAGCAAGGCCTTAAGTAACTTAGTGACACCCTGTCTCTAAATGAAAAACAAAAAAGGGAGGCTGGGGGCTGGGGATGTGGCTCAGTGGTTAAAGCATCCCTGGGTTCAATCCCTGGTACCAAAAAAGGAAAGTGATTTGAATCTCAACACCAGTCATACAGCTCATTTTTGTGAGCTTTGGGTCAATGACATTTCTGAGAGTTCAGTAGAGGGTCATGATTATTTCAATTTGTGAAAATATGACACAGACCATTCTCTGCGGGAATGAGGGAGGTGACTCGGGAGGAGATAACACCTGTCAGCTGTTTATAAGGATTCAAAGCCACTGCCTATTTTCACTCCTTAAAATCTCCTAAGCAAATCAGTGTGGGCCTCTGAACTCTGAAGCGTAACGCCTTAGACGTTAACTGCCTCTCTAACTCTGTGAGGTGCGACGCTTCCGCACCCTGAGTTCACCTCTCTCCCCCGTCCTGTACGACGCAGATACACATCTTCTTCCTCTGGTACTCAATAAAAGCCAGACTGGACAGACATTTGAGCATGCACTTACCATGTACACTCACACAGTCAAAAATTCTGATATAAATTAAGGTGAGATCAAGTCCCCGACCTGAAGGACCTCACAACCTAGGGGTCAGGAAAAGACTGCTGACCAAGTAACCATAGCCAAAGGCCCTCCCGTGGTAAGCATCGGGTAAGGTGAAAACAGGTAGCTCTCAGGCCAAAATCAGGATGCAGGGAAATTGGTTTCTGATTGAACACGAGTTGGAAAGACCTGAAGTTTTCCCAAATAAATCAATAACTATTTCAGCTTCTTTTGAAAGCCACTGCTAGGACAGCATTGCTGATACCGACAATGGGCTCCGTACGCTTGGCAAGCAGCCCATGTGCCACAGACCGCACCACTCCTGACTGCCTCTCAGCCAGGCCCTCTGGGATCCCTGGCTGTTAGTTATCCAAGTGGCTATTTGAATTTGTCATCCCTGGTGTGGATAACATCGAGTCCAGGTGGTGGCATCCAAAGCAGGGAAGAGCAGGTGTGATGAGAAAGGCTTATCAGAAAAAAAAAAAAAAAAAATGCCCCCAGACCCACAGCCCAAGCGGCAGGTGATCCAAGGGCACTATGAACCCCCACAGATCCCAGGGCCAGGTCCCTCGTGAGCGTCCATCTACAGGGCCATTAAAGTTGACTTCCATAGCAACGGAGTACCTCCTTGTTCACCTACCTAAAACCTCCAACCTAAATAATCAAGAGGCCCAGACCGTTTTTCCTCCCCATCACCAAAGGCAGCAAGCCTCCCCTTCCTGGATCGTACCTTAAAACAGGAGAGTCTAGGATCTGGTTTTCCTACCAAAATCGTAGTCTGGTCCGTGAAGTCATTAAGTGATTGTGGATTCTGTTATTTAGGTGCGCTTGGTGGAGGCTGGTCTTGGGGGCACGCGGGGGAGCCTACAAATCTCCCTAACAGTCACTCATTCACATGGTCCGGGCATCATCGGCCCCTAAAGATTAATTAATTTAATTAAGAAGAGGCACCCTGGCACACTAGCCCTGCAGCTGGTGAATACTAAACAAGCAAACGGCCCCTGGGCAGGGAAGAGCTAGCTACCTGCCACGGCCTGACCCTCCCAGGGAACACCCCTGGGATCATGGGCAGGGAAGAAGCACATAAAGCTGCCATTTGGGTCTGGCATTAGAGGGAGGTTCGGTAGAGACGGCAAAGCGGGGCAGAGGGCCAGAAGTGAGTCCTGCTGCTCAGGACTGCCACCCTGTTCTACGGCTCCATAAAGGAATCCCAAAGCCACCCTTTCAGAGTCTTTAAGCTCTACAGGACTTTGCAGATCTGCCCCTCACACCACAGTTTCCTCATCCTGGACCTCGTCCTGCAGAACTGAGGATGGCCGTGCCTCCCTGCCCCCAAGGTGGCCATGCAGGCCCCAGGAGGCGGCACCCAGGGCACCAGAGGGGAGCCTTCCTGATCCGGGAGCAGAAGGCGCTCAGCTCTGGCTCAGAGGCTGGAGGAGTCTCCTAAATGAAAACCAGGCTCAGGAGGCAGGAAGTGGAGACTTTTGCCTCAGAAGTAGTGAAAACAGGTCAAAGGGGACAGGAAGCGAGAGATGGATAAGGCTGAGAAAAAAGATGCGCCACTCCAGTAGATAAATTTGGAATCTGAGCTTCTCCAAGTGCTTCTGCTCAAAGATTACGGTTCTCCTTTCTTAACACCTCCACCTGTGCCCTCTGCCCCTATAAATGTGCACTTTCAGGAGTCCACCTACCTTCACAACCACCAGAGTCAGATCTGGTCTATCTGTTAAAGACACGTTGCAGCTTTAAAATTCATGCACTTGGGGGTGCATCCAGAAAGGATGCAGACCAATTATCCAGAATACAAGCCACAATAAATGTTGGCGAGGATGTGGGAGAAAAGGTACATTGCTGGTGAGACTGCAAACTGGTGCAAGCATTATGGAAAGCAGTATGGAGATTCCTCAGGAAACTTGGAATAAAACCACCTTTTGACCCAGCTATCCCACTCCTTGGTTGACACCCAAAGGACTTAATATCAGCACGCTACAGTGACATGGCCACATCAATGCTTAGAGCAGCTCAATTTATAACAGCTGAGCTATGGAATCAACCTAGGTGCCCTTCAAAAGATGAATGGATAAAGAAAATGTGGTATATATGCACCATGGATAATTACTCAGCCTTAAAGAAGAATGAGATTATGGCATTTGCAGGTAAATGGATGGAACTGGAGACTCTCATGGTAAGTGAAATAAGCCAATCCCCCCCCCAAAAAAAAGGATCAAATGTGTTCTCTGGTATGTGGATGCTAATTCACAATAAGGGGATGAGGGCTAGGGAAGAACAGAGGTACTCTGGACTAGGCAGAGGGGAATGAAGGGAAGGGAGAGGGTAAGGGGGTGAGAAGGGCAGTGGAATGCATCAGACCTTATTACTCTATGTGCTTATATGATTAACAGTCAGTGCGATTCTACATCATGTACAACCAGAAGAAGGAGAAGTTATACTCCATTTATGTGGGATGTGTCAAAATGCATTCTACTGTCATGTATAGCTAATTAGGACAAAAAAAAATGCAAACCAGTAACCTTTGGGAAGACTCCCTGGTACCATGCATCAGAATTGCATAAATTCTGACACAATCAACCCTAGGAGATCCTGTGATTGAGTTCCTTCTCCAACCCTAGCACAAGTCTGTATGTAACACTCAGGATTTCCCACACTCGGGGCCCACACCTGAGGCACAGGGAGGAAAATCACTATTTTAACATAGCCTCATAAAGGACTCCTGGCCACAGGAACAGGGTGGCAAATGCCAAGACTGTCTTTCTGGCAGAAGGTATACCCCAGGATGTCCCTGGGATAAAAGGATAAGAAAATCCAATGCCACTAACTGGACTCTTCAGGAATTAAACCCCCAACCATGTATTACTCCTCCTCCGGGTGCCAAAGACGGAGATAAAAAGGTCCAACAATTTAAAAAAAAAAAAAAAAAAAAAAACACTCTCTCCCTCTGAATCCTTACAAGCCACTGTCACCCAGGAGTTTCCAGGAATCAGGAAAACTCAGTCCTGAATCAGAAAAAAAATCAGTCAAGGCATTTTGTGCCTTTTTCACTTAACCTTGATCCAAATTCACTGACATAACCCAATCAGAGGAAAATATCAGTTCAAAGACCTTCTTACAGAATTGTGTGCCAAAAGGTTAAAAAAGTAAAACTTGGTGGTGACTCGATTCTGGACACACCAGTGCTCAGAAGCTTTTGTTGGTGTTAGTAAAGTAGGTAGTTAGGTGGGGATTCCAGCCCCATCTATTTCTGCATTACCAAGGAACCAACGTATCCTAAGTGGCCTGTCTCCCTCCCTCAAGGAGACAAAGAAGGAAATGAAAGTGGTTTGTCTTAAGCAAATACATTTGTACAAACAACAGCTTACCTTAATGTTATTGGACTCTCCTTCCTCCCCCACCTCCATACCAAATAAATTTAAAAAAAAAAATTAAAGGACAAAAGAGTGAAGCCATTCATAAGGAATCCCCTGGACAAGAAGCCCACAGGCCCACAGGTGGCCCCATCACTTCCATTTCTTGGCCAGGTCCTTTACCTTTAAACGGAAATCACCCCCACAACATCTCCGTGACCTCCCTTCATGCCTGTGTGAAGCCTGAGCGTCTAGAATCTATAAAGCAAATATAAAACCCACGCTGCCCTGCCCTGCCCTGCCCTGGTTCATGAAGTGCGAGGTTCCTTCAAACATTTTTCTAGGCTTAACCTGTCTCCCTTTTCTGAACTCTCCCACAACCTAAAAATGAAGGTCACTCTAATCTGGAGATTCGAGTGACCTTCAGCAACTCAGTGAGACCCTGTCTCTAAATAAAATACAAAATAGGGCTGGGGATGGGGCTCAGGGGTTGAGTGCCCCTGGGTTCAATCCCTGGTACCTCCCCCCAAAAAAAGAGTGGATCTTAGCAGTAAATTCTACTTCCTAAACTGTACCTCAGCCAATAATTAATACTGTACCTACAATAATTAATACTGTACCAATAATTAATACTGAAAGCTCTCAACCAACCAAATGAGAAAACGGAATCTACCCACAACTTTTCCAGAGCCGCCCGAGTATCTCTGGCTGAGTATTTTAAAGAAGATGCAGAGCTCTGGCAGGTCAGCTGGCCGGCTGGACGGCAGTGAGTCGCAGACTTTAGTGGCCACGTTATCAACGGGGGATCTCATGCTGCCCATTTTTCCGTGGGGCTTTTTAAAGTTTATGCGTGCTATGAAATGCTCAGCTGGAGCCAAAAGGCAAAAGTGTTTCTTTCTATAACACTATGACATCACCAAACACTCTCAACTTGAAAGACGATTTCCCCCACCTCGGTGGTGCAGCGGCAAGACCTCGGCTGCTGGGTGTTGAAATGCCGAGAAGATATGAAATCGGGTTTGACACCACGGCATTTCAGCAGGCACTATTTTACAGACTGGTTTCTGATTAAAATACGGACTTCAGCACACCTGTCATCCCAGTGGCTCGGGAGGCTGAGGCAGGAGGATCGTGAGTTCAAAGCCAGCCTCGGCAACTTAGTGAGGCCCTCAGCAACTCAGGGAGACCCTGTCTCTAAATAAAATACAAAAAAGGGCTGGGGATGGGGCTCAGTGGGTGAGTGCCCCTGAGTTCAATACCCGGCCCCCAAAAGGAACTTCATATGCCATGAAATGACAGGGACAAGCATCAGATGATCTGTGTGACCTCCATCCTTAAATACAGTCACGTTTTATGTCAAGTGGAAACCTGCCTGTGGTTTTCTTTGGGGTTCTGTTTGTTTTGACTCATTCATTCACCAAGGCCTCTAAAAAGAAGCCTCACCTCTCCATATGTGCCATATCTACGCTCAACAAGGTTCGTGTGTAGTTCCAGGTCATTTACTCCCAAGGCATTTGTCTTAAGAGTGGATCCTGTCGGGTGGGCACGGTGGTGCACACCTGTCATCCCAGCCACTCAGGAGGCTGAGGCAGGAGGATCACGAGTTCAAAGCCAGCCTCAGCAACTGTGAGGCCCTGAGCAACTCAGGGAGACCCTGTCTCTAAATAAAATATAAAATGGGGCTGGGAATGGGGCTCAGTAGTCAAGAGCCCCTGAGTTCAATCCTGGTACCAAAAAAAAAAAAGTGGATCTTAGCAGTGAATTCTACTTCCTAAACTGTACCTCACCCAATAATCAATACTGTACCTACAGAATGTGAGTCCATTTTTTTTTTTAAAAAAAACAAACCACCTGACCAAAAGACAGTCCCACTCACAGGCAGAAACCTAAAAAACACACCCCTACCCTGTGTATCTGCAGATACTCCATCCTCACTGTGCTGACTCTGTTCACGGGGCTTCTTCACGTCTGAGCAAGAAATCCAACCCCGTGGTTCACAGGGAGCCCAGACATCCATCAAGACAGCCGCCCTGCTGTCTCTGACACTGGGATGTCTCTGCCCACAGCTCTCTATCTAACGAGCACAGTCTGCAGTTCTAGGCATCACCTTTGCAAGAAGACAACATTAAGTCCCTGCTCCTCTCGTCCTGTATCAAGGAACTCCTACACAACTTTGCTCCCCCGAGGACAGCAGCCTTGGGGTGAGCACCGGTTGCTGCTGCAGACTTCACAGCAGCAGATCCAGCACCCTCTTCCGTTGTAGGCTGGTTCTGTTCCATGCCCCCAAAATACAGGGGATGAAAGCAGGGTTCAGGGTGCAGGCCTCGTTGGCTCAGAAGGGCATCCGGATATCAGATTCCACCCTTATTTCCGCCAAGTCTCCAGGGCTGGCCTCCCACTCTGAAGTCCCCCCGCACACACGCACACTCAGAGGTCCCACCCCAGGTCGGTCTGTGTGGTCACACAAGCATGACTCGGCAAAACTGTGCTGGCAACTTTTACTTGCAACAAACAACTGGGATCAATAAGCCAAAGCAAGTTTAGATCTGGTTAGGCTAAAGCTTGCACAAGCCCAAGGTGAAAACCACCCACTCTCCAACCCCGAGTAGCAGCACAGAGCGCACCTGCACCGACTTGTCGGGGTGGTTTAGAAGGTCAGGAGCGCCTGAGAAAAGAGCTTTTCTTCCTAGGGGCAGGAGACAAATGGTAGGCCTGTCCCACCACTGGTGTCAATATTTATCGACGGCCTGGGTACTCACCGCCACATAACACCAGGCACCCTTTTCAATCCACTCCTTCACATCATTTGCCACTACAAAGCCCCAAAACAGATTCATTTACAGCTTGAATTTCCTCTCTGCCACCGCCGTAGAGGCTGGCTGGCTGGCTGGCTGCAGGGCCCGCGGTCTGTGTCAGCTGGAATCCCGACAGTTTGAGAATAATGCTCTCCAAGTATTTCAGAACGGCCAATATCAAATGGCACCACACCTGAGCACCATCAAGAGGCGGGGAAAGGAGACGAGGCACCTGCTCTCTCCCTTCCCAGGGCAGGTATGGCTCCTGCGCTGGAAATGAGCAAGGCTTAGACCCCTGCAGGAAAGTAACTGAACCCAGACATTTCTGAGTGTGACTTCCTCCCCCAGCAGGCAACTCCAGCCAGCGTGGAAGAAGCTATCGAGAAGCCCTCTTTATGCTCAGCTCCAACCTTCCTCAACATCTTCTCCTTCCCCCCTTCCCCTTTAGCCTCCCATGCTCTGCCCACCCCCACCACCACCACCACCACTCCCAGTAAAGGTGAGTCGCAATCCGTCTTTCCAGGTAAACGTCAGATGAAATAATCAGCCCATTAATCTCAACTGTTAACTCAATTCACGATAGCTAAACTATAGAACTAACCTAGGTGCCCTTCAACAGATAAATGGATAAAGAAAATGGTGGTACATATACACAGTGGAATATTACTCAGCCATAAAGAAAAATGAAATTAGGGCATCTGCTGGTAAACGGATGGCACTAGAGACTAGGATGCTAAGTTAAATAAGCCAATCCCCCCAAAACCAAAGGCCGAATGTCCTCTCTGATAGGTGGATGCTGACTCACAATAAGGGGGGCAGGTAAAGAAGAATAGAAGTCCTTTGGATGAGACCAAGGGGAATGAAGGGAAGGGAGGAGGATGGGAATGGGAAAGACAGTGGAGTGAATGGGACAGAACTTTCCCGTGTTCATATATGAACACACGACCAGGGACACTCCACATCATGTCCAACCACAAGAACGGGAAGTTAGACTCCATGTAGATATAATGCCAAAATGCACTCTACATTCATATATAACTAATAAGAACAAATTGAATATATATCAACTGTCAGAGGCCCTAGGGACTCTGGAAATAGCTGTGCCTAGTGGAAACCAGGTTCACAGATGGATTTTTCTCCAAGTCTCTCCCCAGCACTCAAAGTCTTCATGGGGTGCTAAGCTGGAGCTCCCTCCATGAGCCCTGCTGGCTTCCACCAAGGGGACACCCTGCTGTGTAAATCAAAGCCCTAGCGGATGGCTCTCTGTGCAGTGACAAATTAAAGAAGGACCTGCAAGCCCGGGGCAAGTGACAGGACAGATTTCTCAGGCCAGCTCTCACCGACTTGCTACCCTACTCTTCTGATGACACAACCTTCCCCAGCAGACGGGCAGCCCTCCCAAGTCCCTGTCCAGGACTCCGGGCACTGGTAAGGGACTTATACCTTCACCCTTATACCTCCCAACAGGCTGCAAAACACTTCCGCTTCCTTCTAAGCAAAATGTGACTGCGGGTGATGAACCCACATGATGCCCGTGTGCCCGTGTGGTCTGCCAGCGGCCAGCCTCCTGCCTCTGCTGAGGGCAGGCCCACAGCCGGAAAAGGCAGCAGCCGAGGGTGTAGTCGGCTTTCATTTCTTTCCTTACATAAAAAATACACACAACATTTAAACGGCCAGTATTTCCTCGTGTACACTCCTGTTAATAATTCACAAACCCACTGACTTTCACCAAGGATCAGAAATTTTAAAGGTGGCTTGTGCAAACACTCCTGTTCTTGCATCTCACTGAACAACTGGTTCATTTAACCGATGGCCTCTGTGGCCATTAGGAGCAGGCGGCACTGCGAGCATGAGAAGCCAGGCACACCACAAGCCCAGTCGCTTGGCCTCCGGGTCGCACGGTCCAGGAAGGCAGCTTTGTCAAGGCAGAGACGCAGCACCAAGGGACCCCGCTCTGCGGATAAGCCATTACAGTGATCATGTTTTTCCCATTTCTCACTTGGCCCCTCCAAACATACCACCTCCAAAGATGCCAAGCCACAAGGCAGCCATGGGTACCGGGCAGCCCGTCTTATTCCATGAAGACACACCCCTGCATTCCCTCTCCCCACGGACCATCCATGTGACACCTCTCTTCCTTGAGCCAGAGACAGAACCGTAAAATCCTGTCCAGGTGTACTGGGGACAAGGTAGGGGGAAAGGGGGACCCAATGCAGTCTTCTCCAGCCACAAGTCAAGTGCCTCCAACCTGCTGCTTGTAGGAGGATTACCCAAGAGTTGCTCGTTGTTGTTTTAACCAAAGGGAATTAAACCTCAGGGCCTGACAGAGCTACAAAGCTGGGGACTTACTGTAAGCCACAGCACAACCCAGGCTGAGGAATCCACAACAGCTACAAGGCCACATAGGTCCGTGTAAGCCCCACTAAAGAAGTCACATATTAACCACCACACACCTCAAGGGACATTCTGTCACTTGCACCATCTCCACACTTTTTCCATTGTGCCTCTGAAAGGACTTTTCTGCAAGTTGTGACCATGGAGTTTGAAATGAATGGAAACGAGTGCAGGTTTGGGTTTTGGTTTTTGACTTTAACCAACTAACCAATCTCCATGTGGACAAGGGGTCCTGAAAAGGCAACCAGCTAACCCCAGGGGCAAAAAAGTTAACAGCCAGCGGAGCACAGTGGCCCACGCCTGTCATCCCAATGGCTCAGGAGGCTGAGGCAGGAGGATCGCAAGTTCAAAGCCAGCCTCAGCAACTTAGCAAGGCCCTAAGCAACTCAGTGAGACCCTGTCTCTAAATAAATACAAAAGAGGGGCTGGAGATGGGGCTCAGAGATCAAGTGCCCCTGAGTTCAATCCTGGTGCACACCCCCCCAAAAAATAACCAACCAAAAGGGCAGATGTGTAGGGCAGCCAACAGCAGGTCGGTCACCTTGACAGGTATGCAGAGGCAGGCGCTTCACGGACAGGAGAACAGTGTCCAGCAGAAAAGCCAAGGGCTGCGCACGGTGGGTTTAGAGGTCATTGAACACAAGACTGTGTCTTAAGCACCTGATATGTGTGCCAGGAGTGGTGCTGGACTCCAGGGTCACTTGGGTCAACAATATAGGCTCAGCCCTCAAGGAATTTGCGATCAGAAGAAAACCAGGCCAAGCCAGGAAGCAGAGACGCATTCCAGAGGACTTCCTGACCGAGACATTAGCCAACCTCACACCTAGGTGTTCTGGAATGGCCCTCCGTGAGAGGAGACTAATCTGCGACCTGAAGGGGAATACAAGGCACACCGGAAAAAGCCCTGCAGGGGAATCTACCCAGTCCTACTTGGACCAGAACTCAGAAAGTCACTGGTATCAAGAAACCACAGGAGAAGGCAGGGCTTAGGGGATACAAGGACCTGTAGCTGAGCCCTGGAATTCTAGGTGGGGGCTCTTGCACACAAGACTCCAAAGCAACGTTCCTAGTAGGTTTTAAAATGCAGATTCCTGGGGCTGGAGTTGTGGCTCAGAGGTAGAGCGCTCGTCTAGCACGTGCGAAGCCCTGGGTTCAATCCTCAGCACCACATAAAAATAAAATAAAGGTAGGGTGTCCAATTACAACTAAAATAAAATATTTTTTAAATGCAGATTCCCAGTCTCTAAACATCATAAATTGTAACTCCAAGGTCTATTCATGAGTTTTAAAATGCCTACTGTTGGTGAAACCATTCTGGAAAGCAGTACGGGGAGTCCTCAGAAAACTTGGAATAAAACTACCACTGACCCAGTTATCTCACTCCTCAGCATATACCCAAAGGACTCAAAATCAGCCTACCACAGTGGCACAGCCACATCCGTGTTGACAACAGCTCAATTCACGATAGCTGAGCTATGGAACCAACCTGGGCGCCGTTCAAGCCCTTCAACAGGTGAATGGGTAAAGAATAGGTGGTCTCTATACACCATGGAATGTTACTCAGCCATCAAGAGATGATGGCATTTGCTGGTAAACGGATGGATCTGGAGACTGTCATGCTAAGTGAAATAAGCCAATCCCCAAACACCAAAGGTTGAATGTTCTCTATGATGTGTGGACGCTAACTCACAATAAAGGAGTGAGGGAGGGAAGAAGTAGTTCATTGGATGAGACAAAGGGGAATGAAGGGAAGGGAGGGGGATGGGAACAGGAAAAAAAAAATTGAAATGCCGCCTGGAGGACCAACCAAGGGCTACCTCAGTCTGCATTCTCGCTTGCCTGCAGAGGTCAGCTGGAGAGGTCAGCCCAAGGACCAACCAGCTCACTGGGCGGTCCCCTCAGGTGAGGCTGTCAGGATGCTTTCAAAGTGCACCTGAAGGGCCTTATTGCCAGTTTACCCACCCCCCCAACCCTCCCTCCACCCAGTTCTAAAATGGGACTAAGGAGTAGAAAGTCAAAACCCAAACCAGAGGGTCTGATCATGCACACTGAGGTCAGAGGTTCCAAGTGTTCTGCAGAAATTCAGTGCTGACCTCCTGAGGGACTCCCTGAGGCACTTTCCCTCTGGTCTCTTGCTTTCCCATTAAAAGTCACCGGGGCCACAGTTTTCAATTAGCTGCCTCGGCCCACCACCCTGTCATCCCTCCCCCAGCTTCCGGTCTGCACCAAGCATTTCACACCTCCCTATTGTAAACCTGTCCAGGGCAATTACCCTGCTCGCCTGTAGACAGCCTCAGTGCTGCTTTCTAATTTATAGCTGCAAAGCTCTGGGCGGCGGGTGGCGGTGCAGGCAGGCTCGCCCTGGAGTGGAGAAAACAGTCAGAACTCAGACCAGGGATCAATAAATGCACACACACAGCAAATCTCCTCAAGTTAGAGCAGAGCCGATTCTCCCATGCTCCCAGAGGCAAACACTGTCCTGGCCCATGTGGAATGCGGATTCACTCCAAGAATCTCCACTGCTGGGGCTGGGGCTGGGGCTCAGGGGGACAGCACTTGCTTAGCTTAGCCCATGTGAAGACCTGGGCCAATCCCTAGTACCGCCAAAAAAAAAAAAAAAGAGAGAGAGGGAATAATGACTGCTCTTTTCCACCACATTGACTACCCACCTTACTCCCACAGAGATGGGGCCGGTTAATAGACAAGGACAGTCACCACTTTTTTTTTTTTTAACTTTGATACTGGAGATTGAACCCAGGGGCACTTAACCACTGAGCCCCAGCCCCAGCCCTATTTTGTATTTTATTTAGAGACAGGGTCTCACTGAGTGGCTTAGGGCCTCACTAAGTTGCTGAGGCTGGCTTTGAACTCGCAATCCTCCTGCCTCAGCCTCCCAAGCTGCTGGGATGAAAGGTGTGCACCACGGCAACCTGGCCACTTAACTATTTTTTTTTTTTTTTGACTTTACAGTGGTTCAACAGCCAGGTACCTTCAGGAGAAACAATACTTGATCTGGAACGGTTGTAGAATCCCCTCTGGGTGGTTGGTGGGCAGTGGTGGCAGTGCACCTGCGGCTCCCAGCCAGCCTTGTGACTACAGGGGGAAACAACCCTCTCTGCTGACCCCCCCCTCCCCCCGTGATGCTCAGGAGGTCGGGCTTTTTCAGTGCATCTCAGACTTACGACATTTTCAACTTCTGAAGGGTTCCTGGGCTATGACCCCTTCATAAATTGAGAAGCATTGGTAGTATCCCTTCACAATTCCACTGAAGATCTCACAAGTCTGAAAAACTTTAAAAAGAAACCTCTTCTCACCTGAGGAAGGTAAGTTGGAGAGGAGCAGCACTATCTGGGGTGAGACTTGAAACTAGAATACCTGGGTCTTCTTATGATGAGCTCTGCCCACACCTGAACGAGAGGAAGAGAGCTGACCCAATTAACACACGGCAAAGATCTGAGTGGACAGTTCTCCAAGAAAGACATGCAACTAGAGAATAAACACAGGAAAAGAGGCTCAGCCTCACCAGTCAACAGGGAAATGCAAATCAAAACCACCTCACAGCCTCTAGGATGGCTGAAATAAAGAAGGTGATACTAAGTACTGGCCAGGTCGTGGAGAAATGGGTCACTTCATACAACGCAGGTGACAGTGAGAAATGGCGCACACAGCCTCGTCAGGAACAGTCTAGCAGTTCCTCAACGTTTAAGAGTTGCCATCTGCTCCAGCAACCCCACTCTTCGCTAAGTACCCAAGACCGAGGAAAACAATCACCTATGCAGAACTTGTAGACAAACGTTCACAACAGCATTGTTCTTAACATCCGGGAAGAGAAAACAACCCAAAGTCTACCAACCGGTAAGTGGTACATGAAATGTGGTATAGCCCAACAGCTGCATATTATTCAGACATAAAAAGAAATGAAGAGCCGGGCGCAGTGGTGCACACCTGTAATCCCAGTGGCTCAGGAGGCTGAGGCAGGAGGATCACAAGTTCGAGGCCAGCCTCAGCAACTTAGTGAGAGCCTAGGCAACTCAGCAAGACCCTATCTAAAATAAATATTTAAAAAGGGCTGAGGAGGGCTGGGGCAGTAGCTCAATGGTAAAGCACCTACCTCGTGTGTATGAGGCATTATTGGGTTCCATCCTCAGCACGACAGAAAAATAAAGATACTGTGTATTTATCTACAACTAATTTTAAAAAATAAAAGCAGGGTTGAAGATGGGGCTCAGTGGCTAGGCACCCCTGAGTTCAATCCCTGGTACAAAAAAAAAAAAAAGAATTTAAAAACAGAATGAAGGGCTGGGGATGTGGCTCAAGCGGTAGCGCGCTCGCCTGGCATGCGTGCGGCCCAGGTTCGATCCTCAGCACCACATACCAACAAAGATGTTGTGTCCACCAAAAACCAAAATGTAAATAAAATATTAAAAAAAAAAACAAAACAGAATGAGGACTGATACACACTACACATGGAAAAATCTTGGAAACACTATAGTTAAGTATGAAAGATGCCACATTCTGTAGGATTCCACTTATACAAAATGCCCAGAATCGGTGAATCCACAGATAGGAAGTAGGTCCTGCCAGAGAATGGGAGGAAGGAGGAACAGGGTGGGACTGTCAGCAGGTACAGGGTTTGGTATGGGTAATAAAAATGTTCCAGAATGAGTGGTGACGACGACATGACTCTGAATATCCTAAAAACTGTCTATAATAACAGTGACTTGGGACACTGAAGCAGGATTTCAGGTTTGACATCAGCCTCAGTGACTTAGCAAGTCAGGGGCTCAGGAGGCTGAGGCAGGAGGATCACAAGTTCAAAGCCAGCCTCAGCAACTTAGTGAGGCCCTCAGCAACTCAGGGAGACCCTGTCTCTAAATAAAATACAA
Organism: Ictidomys tridecemlineatus; assembly: GCF_052094955.1. Taxonomy (NCBI): domain Eukaryota; kingdom Metazoa; phylum Chordata; class Mammalia; order Rodentia; family Sciuridae; genus Ictidomys; species Ictidomys tridecemlineatus. The sequence goes on from NC_135478.1 coordinate 56,596,614, forward strand.
AAAGGCCTGGAAAAATAGTCCTGTTGTCTTAGCAGGCTTTCAAAAGCCCAGATTGGAAAAAGCTGCCCAGTTACTTCTGTACCACAAAAATGCAGAAATAACCTTTTCCTCTAAGTTCCAAATGAAGTCGAGACCCGACCAAATGTCCACATTTAAGATGGTGAAACCACGAAACTACCACCCAAACTCCCTCCCTCCCAGTTCTCTTCTGTCCACTTTCCAGAAGGAGCCAGGAGCCCTGGGTGGGAGCTTATCCCTCACCAGAAAACAAACTCCCAGGATTTCATAAGAGCATCCTTTTTTTCTTCTCTTGAGTAATTATTTAATAAGGCTGTGGAAAGCAGGGCTCCCAGTGGCCCGTCATTCAGAAATTAAGAACAAGCCAGAAGGCAGGAGGAAATGTCACCACCATAGGGAAATAAATTAGTTAGATTAAGATTAGGATCTAACCCTTCCTGTGGTTGGGCAGGCAGAGTTGAGCATAAGAGCAAGCTATTTCTGGAAAAGTCCTTGCAGAGGAAAAGTGGCGAGACTGGGAGTTTCAATGTCACCCTAAAAAGAAAAATAATTTTTTTTTTAATTTAGTACCAGGGATTGAACCACTGAGCCCCATCCCCAGCCCTTTTTATATTTTATTTAGAGACAGGGTCTCTCTGAGTTGCTGAGGACCTCACTAAGTTGCTGAGGCTGGCTTTGAACTTATGATCCTCCTGCCTCAGCCTCCTGAGCTACTGGGATGACAGGGATGCACTCACCATGACCAGCTAATGTCACATTCAAATTTAAGGTGACTTGAAATGGGTCTGAATGGCCAGACCTTTGCCTGCACAGGTAGGCAGGTCCTCCGGGCCATAAACAGTCCTCTCAACACCCAGGCACTACTGTGTAGCACTGCCAGGCTGGCAAAGATGCAGTTCACTGGGAAGTCCCCAAACCTAATGGGGCCAGGATGCTCACCGACATCAAAGAGTCCAGTTGCTCCTCTTGTGCAATAAACCCCTTCCACCCAACATCGTCCACACTCTAAGAGCAAAGTTCACTCTGATACAGGTGGCTTTCTCACTTTGTAGCTTTTTTGGCAAGTGCTCCTTGGCCTGGTTGTTCATTAATATATAATCAGGACCTTAAAAGCATTGTTTCACCTTCTAGGGAGGCTGTGGCCAATTTAATAAAGCCGATAGAGTCCCTGGGGGTGGGAGAACCACCTCGAACCCGGCAGAGAATTCAGAGTTGCACAGTCTAGAGGGTGTCAGTGTATGTACACACACACACACACACACACACACACACACACACACACACACACACACACGGTGAAGCATTTCGCAAGATGTTTTTTGATTTCCCCAGATGGCAAAGGAGCAAAATGAAATCAGTTATCTCACCATAGACATTGACTGGGTATTTCTTTCCCTTTCATCCTTTCAACACCAAAGGACTCCTTGCTTTTAAAACCTTTACAGGTGCCGGACGCTATGGTGCACACCTGTCATCCCAGCAGCTCGGGAGGCTGAGGCAGGAGGGTCGCAGATTCAAAGCCAGCCTCAGCAACTTGGCAAGGCCCTAAGCGACTCAGCAAGACCCTGTCTCTAAAGAAAATACAAAAAAGGGCTGGGGATGGGGCTCAGTGGTTAAGTGTCCCTGGGTTCAATCCCCAGTACCAAAAATAAATAAATAAAATAAATAAATGAAAGCTTGACAGGAAGTGGTAATTTCAGTGGCAGGAAGATAAATGACTGAGAAACGCCACCTTCCGATGTCAGACCTGTCTGTGAGACTCCCTTTCCACCCGTGCGCTACTTTTACTTTTCGAGTCCGACACACACAGTGACAACTCGCTTTCGAGACCATGTTTACTCTGCCGAAAGCCACACTCTAAACACGGGCCCGTCTGTCGGAGGGAAGCAGCTTACAGGCCAACACTGTTTATGCTCCAAGTAGGTTTGACAGAAAAACCACATCAATTTGTTTTAAAATAATTTCCATTTGCTGGAAGCTGTTCCTGAAGGGTTCTCGGCCACACTAATCTGCTCTGATTCCTACCAGCTGTAGGTACCCGGCACACTGGGCCACAGACAGGGCAGCCAGGGCACGGGAGCCAGGCTGTGCAAGGGCTCAGGCAGCCTGGGAGAGCCCCAGACCCCAGAGCCACCGCAGTGTTCTCCAGGACACATAAGCAGGACGGGCTGAGGACAACAGAGACACTTCCTGGCTCAGAGTCAGATCATAGGCCATGCCCACTGGAAGCAGTTTTCCACAGAATCACACCTGCACTTGCCCAGGGACACCTCAGCCCTAGTCCTAGAGGTACAGACTCCTACTCACGCTCAAAGTCCACACCAAGGTCATTTATCAAACGGGGCATCGAAAAAGGAAGGAAACACATGTGGGTGACCTGTGAAAAGTTCTCAGCCAAGGAAATGCAGATGAACCCAAGGCAATCCTTACACACCACACGGGTACCTGGTTACGGGAATAGAAAGCAGCATCTCGTGTGGGTGAGGGTGTGGGAAAGGCAAGCAAAGTTCACATGTGCACTGACTGCCTGTTGGCGGGGAGGAAAGTGACACCAGAAGTCTGAAGAATTTGCATATCCAGAGCACTTGGACTTGGTAACAAGACCTAAGGAAAGAAATGCATAAACATTTATGCAAATAAGGATATCTGACAAAGTTTAGGGAAAAACTAACTTAAAATGCTCAATATCAGAGAAATTTTGATTAAAACTTAAATCAGCCAGGTGCAGCGGCACATGCCTATAATCCAAGCAGTTCAGAGGCTAAAGAAGGAAGATCACAAGTTCAAAGCCAGCCTCAGCAGTTTAGTGAGACCCTGACTCAAAATAAAAAATAAAAAGGGCTGGGGATGTGGCTCAGTGGTTAAGTGGCTCTTGGCTCAATTCCTGGTATCAAAAGAGAGAGAGAGAGAGAGAATTAAACCATCTCTTTATAAACATTTAAGCCTGGAGAAAATATCCCTGATACTTAGTCTTTAAAATATATAACTTCAAGCCCATCACAGTGCACACACCTGTCATCTCAGTGACTTGGAGGCTGAGGCAGGAGGATCACAAATTTAAGGCCAGCCTTAGCTACTTAGCAAGACATTGTCTCAAAATAAAAAAAGGGGGCTGGGGTTGTGGCTCAGTGGTAGCGCACTTGCCTAGCATGTGTGAGGCACTGGGCTCGAGTCTCAGCACCACATATAAATAAATAAAGATCTATCAACAACTAAAAAAAAACTAAAAAATAAAAAGGGCTGGGGTGTAGTTCAGTGGTAGAGCACCCCTGGGTTCAATCCCCAGTATTACAAACTACTTGTTTGTTTGCTTATAGCTTCGAACAAGTGTTCAACCAGAGCCACTACTAGAGATTTATACGATAAAGTGAAAATACTTACCACTAGTTAATGAGATCAACGAGTCTTTTTTCTGTCGTAGTTTTCTCCTTATTCAATAAATACCTAACATTCATCTCAGATAAAAGTAACGAAACCTCGGAACTGGAGTAACGGGTCCAGAGCACAAAGCTTCCTCCCACCCCACCCCTGCAAACTAGTTCGGCTCCCCAGGTACAAAGGCCTCCCTGCAGAACCACAGCCCAAGACCTCAGTGACCATTAAAAGCAACGTGGAGAAGGGGCAGAGCCCAGCTCTCCAACTGCCCTTCCTCAGCTTCTCTGGGCGATGACCCCGGGAGGACCCACACTGAGCCAGGTCAGCAGTGATCCTGCTGCGGTGGGTGGAGGGAGAGGCCGTGCGCCTCACCTCTGAGATCCACCGAAGAGGGGCCAGGTTTACACGCTGATCTTCCCTGAACCCTCCTGCTGCAGAGGTTCCCATAAATCAGGACTCTGGCTCTGTCGACCGAGGGCACGGTCACCCGCCCTGAGTGCTGAGCAACTCCCTCTGGTCAAGGAGAGCTGTCATTCCCTCTGCCAGCAGAAAAGAGTGAGAGAAAACTACCTTGGCCTGGTCAGCGTCCTTGCCAAAGCAGAGGTCTTAGCAAAGGCACGAAGAGCCCCAGCAACCCAAACCAGCTGCCTGGCGAGGGCTCAGCACAAACTGAGCAGAATGACCACAAGGGGAAGGGTGTCTAGACAGCCTTGGTCTGTGTGAGAGGCAACCCTCCCCACGGCCAGCCCCACAGCCCAGCTCCAGCAGAGGGGCAGAGGACAGACCATGTCAACAGCTGGGAAATGCCAGGGGGCGCCCTGGCCAAACCACCACTGCGGGGAGACCTGTGGAGGCCGGCCCACCTGCCAAGGCCAGCCACTAGGGATCCCCTGTGGGAGACGGGTCACAGGCACCGCGTCCACTAGAAAGGGATTTCAGCGACAATCCTGGACATGGGATTTCAAAGCCACCTTAGCAAAATTCAGAAGAGCTAAAAGGACTGCCAATCAACATGGAAGGTAAACAGCTGGCCTGTCCACCTTCTGTAAGTTCTAGCTGTCTGTTCTTCCTTCCATCCTTCTAAATTCCTCCACACCTGTAACTTGGAATGAGGGATGGAGGAAACTAGAAAATGTACCTACTGATGAGCCCTGGGAGGTCTAAATGATTCTACTTTGTCTGGGAAAGGCATATCCTTAGGACTTTTAGGACTAAATAAAATGAATACCCATGTCCTTATCTATATTAGCATCTGTGCTAAGCATTTTTAAAAATATATATTTATTTTTTTTTTTTAGTTGCAGTTGGACACAACACCTTTGTTTCACTTATTCATCTTTATGTGGTGCTGAGGATCCAACCCAGGGTCTTGCACATGCGAGGCGAGCGCTCTACCGCTGAGCCACAACCCCAGACCTGAGCTAAGCACTGTAAAAACATTTTGTGAGTTTTCGATGGAATACCAGACCTTTATTTATTTTTGTTTCTGTGGTGCTGAGGCTCAAACCCAGGGCCTCACACGTGCTAGGCAAGCTCTCCGCCATGGAGCTACATCACCAGCCCTGAGCTGAACATGTTACGTGCCCCAGGCTTCAGACTAGATTCTGGGAAAATAATAGTGAAACAAAGCCAGCCTCTGCCTTCAGGGGGCTTACAGGCTAATCCCTTAAAAAGTCTATATGAAGGAATGCAGAATCCCCCAGGTGGACAGTCAGGTCAAATGGGATGTCAGCCATGGTTTTGGGGGGAAGATGTAAGGCAAAGGTGGAGTGGCTTTCTCTAGACAGAGGGAACTGCACGTAAGGTTCATGGGACTCTCACAGTGTTAAGAAGTGTGGGTTTTTTTTTTTTTTTGGTTGATTTGTCTTTTTTGGGGAGCAGGGGGGAGTACCCAGGATTACACCCAGGAGCACTCAACCACTGAGTCCCATCCCCAACCCTTTTTTCATATTTTATTTAGAGACAGGGTCTCGCTGAGTTGCTGAGGCTGGCTTTGAACCCATGATCCTCCAGCCTCAGCCTCCCAAGCTGCTGGGATTACAGGCCTGTGCCATCACACCCAGCTGTAAGGGAGCTTAGGACAAGTCTCACAGGGTTGTAGGGGCAGGTGGAATCAGAAAGGAGTTACAAAACTTTGAGAGGTCAGTGGATGGCCAACAGCTGGATTCGCAGGTTCCAGTCTGCAACTCTGCAAAGGCCCCTGTGGCCAGAAACGCAGTGAGTCAAGAGGTCCTCTACTCCCCACTAAAGTGTGCATAACCTGACACAGAAAAAGTGTATAAAACGAAAGTTTAACATAAAACGGATCAACAAAATCTCCGACCATCTCCCCTTCCTTCCATCTATCTGCTGCAACCCCCCCCCTCTTTTTTTAATGAAGGGCGGGAGGCAGCGGGTGGCCACAGCATTCTCCCAAGACCACATGTACCTCTCGGCGCCACCCAGCCCAGAGCATGCCAAGGATTTCAGGCAGAGTATAAACTCCATCGGCAGGCTAAACTGTTTATATGTTCTTGAGTTAAAAATACACCACCCGGGTCAGCGTTAACACCAGGGCCTTATCACCAAGGCTGTTTGTGAGCTGGTCACACAAAGCCAGACAAGGACTCACCCGCCTTTGAGATGTGCCTCGGACTGCAAACTGTCCAACGATGATGCCTCAGTGGGATTACAATAAAGCCACCAAATATACACGCATTTGGGAAAAACACTTTCCAAACCCAAGAATCCTTCACTGTTTATAAATAGTTTACTTTTTTTTTTTGATCCCCGAGCATATAATATTCGCAGTTGCTCCAGAAACCAAAGAAACATGGAGCAGGGACACAAACCACAACCTAACAGAAACAATAAACAACAGATGGCAAGACATATGTGCATGCCACCAACCCCCTTCACCAAAGAGCCAAACCAAAAATGGATCCCGACACATGCCTAGAGAAGAAGTATGCTCTTCAGAATCACATTCGAGACGCCATTTATAGAGCACCAGCTGTATGGCCAGAACTGTGCTAGGTGCTTTAAGTCACCCAAGAGTTATAGGACCCATGACTGGCCTGAAAGGGAGTGCGAGAAGAACAGTATTCTTTCTAGATACCGTCATGTAGACACAGGTTTAGGTCCCAACAAGTCATTCAACCACCTGGACCTCATATGGATAAGTCAGAGGTGATCCAGGTGAAGTGGGCGCACACCTGTCATCCCAGCAGCTCAGGAGGCTGAGGCAGGAGGATCGTGAGTTCAAAGCCAGCCTAAGCAACTCAGTGAGACCCTGTCTCTAAATAAAATATTTTAAAAAGGGCTGGGGCTGTGGTACAGTGCTACAGCACTTGCCTAACATAGGTGAGGCCCTGGGTTCGATCCTCAGCATCATATAAAAATAGATAAATAAAATAAAGATAGCATGTTCCTCTACAACTAAAAATTTTTTTTAAAAAAATGATGGAAGTAATGTCTCATAGGCTTGAGATGATGATTCAAATAGTTAATGACAATGGATCCTGCTGCTAAAAGAATGTAAATTGCTATTACTGCTGTCATTTTAATTCCAACCTTCTCTCAAGTTTCTGCTATGTATTAGGCCTTTTTCTAAAAATCCTACATTATTGCACTTCTGTCTTCATAACAAGTGTAGTGAGGTGGGCACTCACTAATTATCCTCATGTTACAGAGGGAAGCTAACTACATCACCCAACTTTGCCCAGAGGTCACCACTCTTACCATTGAGCCCCATAACAACATGGCTGCTCCATCCCTTCCTCCACGCCTCTCACAACCAGACACCTAGGATGCAGGAGTTCAAACAGGATGAGCACACAGTGTTATCCCCTGAAGACTCTGAAACATTGCTCTGGGCTATTCACTGGTGAGCAGGGCCTGAACTTATTCGAAAAGCTCAAAACAAATGCTTCAATTCGGACTCTCAAGTCACATTTGCTTTAAGTATTGATTCTGATTAGCTGATGCTGATGACTTTTTTTTTTTAAAGATGTCATCTGTCTCAAAAAAAAAAAAGGGAGGGGTATCAAGAAATAAGTGTAGTGATCATATTGCTTTCCATATATAGACATGTCTATTTTAAGCATCATACTCTCATATCCAATCACTCTGCCAATTTCACCTCCATGCTAATTTTTTTTAAAAAACTCTGACTAGAATTTTCCAACTACACTGTAACTTTAAACTTTTGTGTTTCTTCTACATTTAAAAGGAATGCCATTTCCCAATATATAACTCCCAAATGTAGAATTCACAGATGATTCATCTCACAGAACAAGTGTTCGGAGACATCAGCTCCAAATAGAGGAAAAAATTTGGAATTCCCTTCTCTCCCTCAAAGTAAGAACTCGCCTCGATCTGCTTTTTGCTCGACAAAAGTTTGTTTTCAATTATATTTCCAAATTCTTTTAACAATAACTGCCCGGCGTCTGGCACCAACACATCTGATACTTTGAAGTGGTTCTCAAGTAGAAAATAAGGAGAAAGGAAGGGAGAAGCCTCTATAATTTTTGTTTTAGGTCAAATAGTCTCTCTGATGTACAGAATCAGACAAACCACAAGCCAGGTCTTCTCGCGGAGGGTCTACACCGCCAGGCGCACCAGCAGTGGAGGAGATTCGGATCTGTCTCTGTACCTTCTGCTGGCTCATGGGGGAAACACAGGCCATCGGCATAAAGAAGATGGCCCTTCCTGCACATCTATCTGTGTTCCCAAGTCACTTCTGTCAAGGGCTCCGCACTGGCCAATTGGGAACACTCACACTTAAGGGGCAAGAGTTGTTAGAAACCCCACCAGATAAACAAGGAAAGCGTGCAACCCTTTCTGCCCAGAAAGAACAGGCCCATCCCCAAGACAGAAAGCCCTGGGGCAATACACAAAACATTTTTTAAGGATTCCTACAGACATGAAACTGAACACCCTGAACTTCCAAGCATAATGGAGAATATAAAAGGGAGGCGTGGAGAGTTCCCTAATCAGAGAGACTCGGAGGATCCTCTGGGAGAGGAGAGAGAGAGAGAATCGATGCACCAGAAGGAGGTCTCAGGAGAAACAGAATGATTGACAGGGACACACGAGGCTCCTGGAAGGGTAGGAAGACCACTTGGCCTATTCTGATCCTCAAAAAACACAATGGAAAAAAGGTCATCTTGGGGGCTTACAGGGAAAAAGCTTTTTCAAAAACGTAGTTTTTTTCGACTGTTTCCTTTGGTCCTTAAGTAGTCTAAGTCCTGTTCAACTTTTTGTCAAGAAGTTCCAAACCACTAACTGTGGCCTCCCATTTCACTGCTTTTTAGCTGCACCCCAAACAAAGCTCCAAATTATAAGGACGTGTTCTAAAGGGAAAAAAGAAAAAAAAAAAAAACAGAAAAAGTCGAAAGTGTGTTTCAACTTAGGAAAATTTACATGATACTGAATGAGTGAACACTCAGGAGGCTGTGGCAGGAGGATCAGAAGTTAGAGCCAGCCTCAGCAATTTAGTAAGGCCCTTAGGGAGACCCTGTCTCCAAATAAAAAGGGGTTGGGGATGTGGCTGGTGGAAGAGCAATCCTGGGTTCAATCCCCAGTATCCAAAAAAAAAAAGAAAAAGAAAAAAGAGAAAAGCCCAAGAAGTTCCACTGAATGCAATAACAAATTCCACACGTGGAAGAAATGTAGATATTTAGGGCACAGAAAATAAAAACTTCTAGATTCTGCATGATAAGTAAAATCTTTTAGGAGTCTAATTACTACAGGAATCAAAATTTTCAAAATTGGCACTGGACAAAGAAGCAACCCAGACGCATCCAGGGAGACTGGTAAATTCTGTCTGAACTGGATCAATAAAAGGAGGAGAATGAGACTTCAAAACTGAAGAAGGAAACCACTGGGCTCTACATACTAGGCTGCTGAGTTTCCACCCTGAAAGGTACACTTGAGAGGTCTCCTCTGAAACCTGCCATGCCCCTTGCTTGGAATTAGTCAACAGCAAGTCAGCTCAGAAAGGGTGGGCAGCATGGGGGGTAGTACCCTTCCTGCAGCTATTAGTACTAAATCTGTTGCAAGTCACCTATCCAGTCCTCAAGACAGTTCATCAACATCGCCTACAACTTCCCTCGTTCCAACTATTCACTGGCAGCCTGCTTAAGAGATGCTGCCTACTCAATATACAATAGCTAAGCTATGGAACCAACCTAGGGGACCTTCAACAGATGAATGGATAAAGAAAATGTGGTATCAATAAACAATGGAATATTACTCAGCCTTAAAGAAGAATGAAATGATGGCATTTGCTGGTAAATGGATGGAACTGGAGAATATCATGCTAAGTGAAATAAGCTAATCCCCTCAAAAACAAAGGCTAAATGTTCTCTCTGATATGTGGATGTTGGGGGTTAGAAATTCCACATCATGTACAACCACAAGAATGGGATTCTGATTAGAATAAGCTATACTCTGTGTATGTATAATTTGTCAAAATATACTCTACAGTCATGTATACCTGAAAAGAGCCAATTTAGAGAGAGAGAGAGAGAGAGAGAGAGAGAGAGAGAGAGAGAGAGAGAGAGAGAGAGATGCTGCCTACAGATGACCCTAAGAAATGACCCACTGGAAAAATATGTCTGTAATTTATCTGCTTTTTTTTTTTTTAAGCTCTTACAAAGTAAAGCAAAGATGCAAAGTTTACAGCTTCCATGGTTTTCTTTGAGCCTAAAGGGGAAAGGAAGCAAGGTTGAGCGCCCTTTATCCAAAATGCTTGGGGCCACAAGTGTTTCAGATTGCAGATTTTTTCGAATTTTAGAATGTATGCATGGTGATGAGACCCAAGTTTATACATGAATTCATCTATGATTCACATGACCTGGAGGTAATTTTATATACCATTTTAAAATACGTTTGTGTGCAGGAAAACAAAGTTTCACGGTACAGAATTTTCCACTCATGGTGTCATGCCAGTACTCAAAAAATTTCAGATTCTGGACTCTTTTGGATTTCAGATTAAGAATGCTCAACCTGTGCTTTCTTTGTGGGATATTTGCTTTTCCTCAACAACACCTGAAGGTCCATGCAAGGGTCCCTTGCTGAGGCTCCCACCACACACCCTCTTGCTCTTTGCTGCCTGAGGTATCAATCTAAAGATTCCACTTGGAGGCACCAAACATGTGAAAAACATTTATTTATTTATTTATTTATTTATTTACTTACTTACTTACTTACTTATTTTTTGCACTAGAGATTGAACCCCGGGGGCGCTCAACCACTGAGCCACATCCCCAGCCCTTTTTATATTTTATTTAGAGACAGGGTCTCGCTAAGTTGCTTAGGGCTTTGCTAAGATGCTGAGGCTGGCTTTGAACTCGCAGCCCTCCTGTCTCAGCCTCCAAGCCACTGGGATGCAGAACATTTTTAAAGGTGGGTGCAGTGGCCTGTAATCCCAGCAACTTGGGAGCCTGAGGCAGGAGGTTCACAAATACAAGGCCAGTTTGGGCAACTTAGTGAAAGCCTGTCTCAAAATTTAAAAAGAAGAATAAAAGATTGAAGATGTAGCTCAGTGGTAAAGTGACCCTAGGTTTGATCCTCATTATTGCCCTCCAAAGAGTACTTTTTAATTAAGTATCTTAAACACCGACCAGTTTACCAAGTCTTACCATCCAGTGAGGTTTGTTTCCATCAGGACAGAATCATAAACCTGAACATGCTTTTGTGTGCTTTTCCACACAAAGCACAGCAACCATGGGTGTCCTTCCCTTACGCTCAAGTCCCCTGCCGTAATCACAGAGCTCAGCAGCACTGCAAATACTGCCATCACACAACCCAGGTTTCCGGGCCCTGCAGGTAGAGATGAAAGTCAAACAGCCCTTAACAGATAGGAAATTAAGGGACCAGTCCAAGATCCCGTTGGCAATCAGCAGCAGAGAAACCTCAAGGTCTCCTGAAACCCAGCCACATGCTATTTTTCCCTTCTACCACGTTCCTGCCCTGGTAGCTTTAGAAAATCAAGTTTTTTCCTTTTAGGTCAACAGCTTTCAGCCCTCCCCCCACCCCACCCCCCCACCCCCACCCCCGTTAAGAAACTTACAAGATTTCACGCTCATAGGTGCAGTGACGCACGCCTATAATCCCAGCAGCTCAGGAGGCTGAGGCAAGAGGATCAAGAGTTCAAAGCCAACCTCAGCAACTTAGGGAAGCCCTAAGCAACTCAGTGAGACCCTGTCTCTAAATAAACTATAAAAAAGAGCTGGGGATGGGGGCTCAGTGGTTATGTGCCCTTGAGTTTAATCCTTAGTATCATAAAAACAACCAAAACAATAAAAAAAAAGATTTCATATTCAACCAAGTAATACTGGAGACCCACAACTCAATAAGATTTCAGGTTGGCTAGTCTTTAGGACAGTGCAGAACGGAGTATGACTTGGTCGTTTCTAAGTGCTGTTTCCAATGGAGATGTGAAGAAATCCAAACGTCTCCACATCAGAGTGTCTAATTTTTCTCCTAGGCAAAGCACAGCCCTTCAATGGAGCCAAACTACTCATGTCCTATACACAGGCACTCAATCTGAGAAGCCAGTCAGAGGCGTTTTGGATGAGACAGCCCTTGATGGCTACAGAACATTTATTTCGGTTTGCTTTCTGTGTCTCCTCTCCTCCAAACAAGGAGGAGCACCCGCCCTGTGGGGCAGCAGACTCTGCATCCATCACTCGGTTTCATCAACAATCCACTTCCTGGAAGCAGCATGCTCTTCTGGCTGTGTATACGGTTTTGCAAGCCCTGGGAATTGGTGTGCCAGACACACCAGCCCAGGTGGAGGGAGGAAGTCACCGACGCACACGCCAGTTCGTTTTGTCTTTGTAACTAAAATAAGATGTGGGCACCGTGTATGATGCACCAAAGTACCACACTGCTGACATGAGATTGAGAGGGTATTTCCCCAAGATGCAAAACAGAACTTAGATTCATGATCAGAATATCTGGGTGTTAGCTGGGTACCATGGTGCACACCTGAAGTCCCAGTGGCTCAGGAGGCTGAGGCAGGAGGATCACGAGTTCAAACCAGCCTCAGCAACTTATCGAGGCCCTAAGCAACTCAGTGAGACCCTGTCTCTAAATAAAATAGAAAATGGGGCTGGAGATGGGGCTCAGTGGTTAAGTGCCCTTGGGTTCAATCCTTCGTACAAGAAAAAAAAAAATCAGAGTTAGTTTTTCCTGCCCACAAATTTTGGCGTGGGCTCTAATCAAATAAATATTTAATTAAGCTTAACAGATCCGTGAGTTTTAATTGACCGTGTTGGGCGGGTTTTAAAATTACTAGACACTCTATAATCTACCTAGAATTGGATTTTCACAGACAGGATACGGAAATCATTCCATAAACTGTGACAAAGTGAAAGGAACTTGGAGGACTTCTAACTCCCCATTCAGAGTCCTGGCTAAGCCACCAGCAGCATGAAATCCATTCTAAGGGAGCTCCAACCCCACAGAGCAAAAGGCAGCAGAGAAATCAAACCGGGACTTCTACAAAGCAAAACATGCCACTCAGCAGCTACCCTGAGAAAGCGGTTTCAAAATCCGTGTGAAGTTTAAATCAAGCACAGAGGGTTCCAGGAACCTGGTTCTTTGCTCTGGAGGATTTTCTTGTAGGGTGCCTCTCACTATTTAAAGCAGACTCAAGCAGCCACAGCTGGAGGGTCAGGCCTTGCAAAGTAAACAACAGTTAACTCAATTCCTAAGACTTAACTACGACCCATGGCTCATTATCCTCGTATTAAACAATAAGATCCGAAATATCATTTTTAAATGCTCCATTCTAATTGTATTTATTCACTAATGGATTATAACCAACAATTAACAGCTTGGTAGCAAAAATCCCAATTAAAGACTCTGCGGAGGGAAAGGAAAGCTAATCAGAATTGCACATTCTGGCAAAGGACTCCAAGACAAAAGAACTTTCTAAGCACCTCTCACAGAAAAAAAGAAAAAACAGGAGAGAAAGAGAAAGAAAGAAAAACAACAAAAAAAGCAAAACCTAGATTTTGAGAATACACAGAGTGCAGAATTCATAATCTATAATATTCTATAGAGTTGACCAAAATTCCTTTGGAAAAACACACCTAAAATATCCCTGTTGTTTCCAGAAGCTGTTGGAATTCACATTTCTTAAACGTCTCTTAGTGAAGAGTATGGCTTGTGAATCATATCCCATTCAAGCTATTCATTTCAAAAAAAACCCAAAAAAACAAAAAAGGCTCAATACATTTATAGATGAAATAATGTGCTTTGGATTTGCTTGTTAAAAAAAAAAAAAAAAAAAAAACATGGAAGGAGAGAAGGTACTGGAACACAGACCCAACCAGAGCTGGGGGACAGGCATACAGAGTTCAGTGCAGTGTTCTGTCCACACAGATTTATGTTTACCTCTCTCTACAATAAAAAGCTCGGAAAAAACACCTATAGCAACAGAAGTGAGTTAGTTTATTTAAAGTACCTGGCTGCATATCAAATGTTCCCTTAATGCAGAAGTTTAAAAAAAAAAATCCTATCATTCAGAGTATCTCACCTCCACCCCTGCAAAAAAAAAAAAAAAAGTGCCTTTGCAACAGGCTCCCTCGGGTCAACTGGCAGTTGAGGACAGCACAGCAGCAGGTCCAGGTCTTGTCATCCAGCCCCAAAGTGCTAATGCTGGAGATGCAAATGCTCTCAAACAAAGAGCACTGAACTACAAGATCTGGAACTAAAATGAGATCCTCTGTCCCCCCCAGTTCAGAAGGGCTCGGTCCTTCTCATTGTATCCAACAGGCTATCTTCAAGGAGATAATCCAGGAGAAAGAATTATCAGCGCAATGTGTGCCCTGGCCAAGATAAGCGGGGCACGTTATTTGAACGACAAGTTATGAATTAGTGGAAGGAGCAAAGGACAGAAGGGGGGAGGGGACACTTGCTAAATGCTGCAAAGAGGACTCTTTGGGAGATCGAGTTATGAGGGGTTGTTTTGTTGAATACATGGGCTAAAAAAAAAGGGGAGGGAGAAAGAAAAAAGCTCTCTATCTCCACTCTGCTGCTCAACCTTCAGTTAATTCTGCTTGTGGGAAAGACCCTCGCTCCTTCATTTTCAATACCTGCAGATCATAAAAGAGAGCTGTACACCACCTGCTCTGAAGCAAAGCCCTTAAAGACACAGGGCCACGCTTTCTGGAAACCCTCTGAACACTTGTCTTTTGCCAAAACAAATTGAAGGAGCAGTGATTGGAACCTGCATCCTGGTTCATAAGGAAACCAAGATGTATTAGGCCTGGCTGAGAAGAACGGAGTGGTTGTTCCCACAATGGACCTACTGGTTATGCTAGATTAAATAGTAATAAAGACGCAAACAATCGTAGCCGTTCATGTGGGCAAGGCCGTGAATCGTGGCCATTCACAGGGGGGAAAAGACTCAGGTACAGGTGCACAGGGAGCAAAAGCAAACAGAGAACAGTTCTGCAGGTGGGGCATCCTTGCCAGATTCCTCAAGTGACCCTGTGCTCACTGCCTGGGTCCCCCCACAAAGTCACCATGCGGAGCTACAAACAGACCCCAACAAACCAAAATGTTCTCAGCCTACAGCCTAACCATCGTCTCCCCTCCGCCCTCCTCCTCCTCCTCCTCCTCCTCCTCCTCCTCCTCCTCCTCCCTCAAGTCTTTCCAAAGAGAAGTGGGTACAGTGAGGTTTCAGCTGGCCCTAAGTCTGTAACCTAACCCCCACTTGGAAAAGCACACCTGCGCTTTTCGAAGCTATTGACGGAGAAGCCCTACCTGCATCTTGGTAAGGTTCAGTTTCAATGAAACCCTGGGAAATAATAGGATAAAATGATTAGTTTAAAGACTTCTCACTTCCCTGCCTTTCTCCACCTCCCCTTCAAAAAAAAGAAGAATGTTAAATAGGCAGAAGTATTTATACAACTGGAATAGATTTAAAACTACTTCCATAATTTTTGCTAATTATATCATTTGCTGCAATTGTTTACAGCTTCCTGTCTCTTAGAGCCACATGAAATTTCACTTGTTACCCTGTATGTACATGTCACCAAACCCCTATGGGAGAATGCTCCTGGGGTTGAGACCTGCTGTCCTCCCACCGGAAGGACTCCCTGTCCAAAAGGTAAACTTTCCCCAGGAAAGCCTTGGTGGCCAGAACTTTGGAGAGACAGGCTGTGGAAAAAAAAAGAAAAGATGCAAAATTTGGGCTCCTGAGGCCTTAACCTTCAAACCATGCCCCAGGATCCTCATCACCCACATTGGTGGACATTCACCATTGGGCTGTGTCCTCACAATGGCTGGAAGACAGACTATTATGGTCCCCAATTTGGAAATGAAGGAAAGGGGTTTGATGAGCTGGCAAATAAAGATGCCAGGAGTGGACCCTAGAAGCGACTTCTGATCTCTCCATCACTATTCCCTAGTGAAGGCTGTGGGCTGGGTCTGAACCCCAGGGATGAAGGTGTCAGTAAACTTAGCCAAGGAAAAATTGAACATTTCATCCTCATCTACCCTCTTCCCCAGTCAATTATCCAATCAGAGATCAGGGTACAGGCCGAAAGCAATTCCCACTTCGAGAATAAAAGAACTTAATCCAGGAAACCAAGAGTATAAGACCCAGGAAAACTGAGCACAGGGTGTGCACCTGTAATCCCAGCTACCCAGGAGGCTGAGGCAGGAGGATCACAAGTTTGAGGCCAGCCTCAGCAATTCAGCAAGACCTTGTCTCAAAAGAGATGGAGATGTAGCCCAGAGGTCGAGGGTCCCTAGGTTCCATGCCCAGTAGGGAAGGTGGAGGGGACTCAGGGAAATGGAATAATAAATAGATTCAGTGTATAACTTGTGTTTAGGAAGACAATGTATCCTTCATTACTTACAGCAACCTTTGTGCTTAAATAAAAACCACAAAGTATTAAACTGTAAAAAGCATCACAAAAAATCATTCACAAGCCTTCTCCCTCCCCGCCCCCCAAAAAAGGACACAAACTGGCAACTCTCCATTAGACCAGTGAAAAAGGGCTCTTTTCATTTTCCTCTGCAATCTTTATTGATCCATTTGTTTTGCTTGATAACAAGCAGCCACGTATCCAGTTCTTCAACAGAAATTCCCTCAGCCCCAGTTATATAACTGGCCACTGGTCAGCCTGGACTACTACACTCTACAGCTATAGAAAATGCCTTGGGTCAGAAAATCATCATCATCATCATCGCAGGCTCCAGAGGGCAAACAACTGTGAAAAGTCTAACATCTGGTCTTCAAAGTCCTATTTCTCTGCGGAAGAGATAAGAACAAATCTGAGATTCACACTGATTACACCACATTCCTGGTACACCAGAATTGAAGGCTTGAGGTGGACACTTGGCTCCATATCACGCTTCAGTCATTAAAAAATAAATAAATAAATAAAAAGAACCCTAAAGGTCCCTAAATTTCCCACAGGCCAGAGAACATTTGAGATTTTGACCTATTTCTCCTGGGCCTGGGAACTCCTTGTCCCACCCCTCCTCCCTCGGGTCTGAAGACAATGCCCCCAGCCTTTGAAACTGCACCCATTGTAAACAGCTCTGCATATTCACAGGGCCCAGGGTCCTGTTCACTTCTCAAAGACCCCCAGGGTTTCAAATTGCAGCCACTGAGGAGGGGGGGAAAGGTCCCCCCCAGTAAGTAAATGTCACCAAGCTCATTCAAAAGGAGTTGAAAGTCAGGCCTGCTCGGGCCACTTAAAGTCCTTTAACCGATGGGGTAAGTCAGAGGAATCCCTTTTATGTTTTAAACAAATGAGGAAAAGAAGGTGGGGGTGAGGGGGTGGGGAGAGCCTGGTACCACCAGAATCCTTCCTTACTTCCAGCCACCTTCAATCAATGGATCCCTCTTTTAGATGTCCCTTTTCTATAGGATGTCCCTTAAAGTAACCAAAGGCTATTTTTTTTAATATTTATTTTTTAGTTGTTGCTGGACACCATACCTTTATTTTACTTATTTGTTTTTATGTGGTGTGGAGGATGGAACCCAGGCCCCCCCCCCGCCCCCCGCAGGTGCTAGGCAAGTGCTCTACCTTTGAGCCACAACCCCAGCCCGGCCTGCCCCCCACCCCCAAGGCTATTTTAAACAGCCTCCCCCCAGCCTTCCTACCTCACCGACCTTCCCTCAGGGCACTTCCAGGTGTGCAATCCCGGGGCCAGGTGCACTGTTCAGTGGCACAGGCCCCTAGTGCTCTCTCCCACATTCCTGTCCACCCCGGAGAGAGAGGATGCTGAAAAGACTTTGCACCCAGGAGACACCTCGGCCAAAGGGAGAGAGGCCCCTTTCATTGTGAGCCTGGTGTCTGAGGGTGAGAAAGGTCAGCAGGAGGCTGTCCCGACTGGTTGAGGAGGCTCGTGCTGGGAACGCAGGCAGAGTCATTAAGCCTGGAGGAAGAGAAGTGGTCCATTAGGACCCAGCGCTCACTGCCTTAACGCTTTCCTCAGAATCACTACTGGTCATGACACTCCAAAGTCCAAGCCTGTGTGTCTAGTAAGCCAATGTAATGATGCAAAGTCATGAACAGGCCTCTTTTTAAAACAGACCCTTGAAAAAAGGGGACTGAACAGGCCTGACAGACCCTAAAGACGAGAGAGAGAGAGAGAGAGAGAGAGAGAGAGAGAGAGAGAGAGAGAGAGAGAGAGAGAGAGAGCGCGCGCGCCAGTGCAGAGTTCACTGATACTGGGCCCTGGGGGTGGAAGGTGGGAATTTCAACACTTTCTAATCTCACAGCATCCAAAAATTAGGTTTTTATGGCCGTCATTTCATATCAGTAGGACTTCAACAGCACGCTTTTCTCAAGACAACCAATAATTTCCCAAGACAATGTAATTTACCAAAGACCTTTGCTGACTCAAGACAAAAAAAAAAAGTGCTAAGGGAACTAACAGATCACCATTGCTGAGAGGAGAGGGAAGCCCACTTTCTACACTTGCTGGAGAAAAGAAATAGATTTGAAAAAAAAGTAGATTCAGAGCTCAAGTCAAGTTGTCTTAAACCTTGAGGGCTCTTGCACCTTCCAGGATTTTCTCTGCCATGTCTGGGACTTAGAGTAGTCCTGAGAGCTGGAGGTGCAGCTCCGTGGACGAGCCTGTGCTTATTCGCACGTGAGAGGCTGTGGGTTCCAGCCCCAGCCCCACAAAACAAACACATAAATCAATCCCAATTCAATTCAAAAAAAAACCTCACTCAAAATCAGATGTTCAAGGTCTGTTGAGCTTGATTATGTGATATGAAGGCAAGGAGAGAAAAAGATAGAAGTGAAAACCTAAGGACATCTAGACAAGCTGTGTATTTAGCTTAAGAAAGAAAGAGAGAGAGAGAGAGAGAGGAGAGAGAGAAGAAAGAGAAAGAAAGAAAGAAAGAAAGAAAGAAAGAAAGAAAGAAAGAAAGAAAGAAAGAAAGAAAGAAAGGAAAGAAAGAAAGAAAGAAAGAAAGAAAGAAAGAAAGAAAGAAAGAAAGAAAGAAAGAAAGAAAGAAAGAAAGAATCTCAGTCTAAGTTCTGGAAGGATTTGGTCATCTAATTTGCATAAACAGGATGGGAAGTATTTTCCAAACCCTTAATTCACAACACCCTGCACACCTGGGCCTTGACATACAGCTGTAAAATTTGAAAGACAAAGGCCCTCTTTGCTTGGCAACCACCACGTGTGTGTTTTCTAATGTGATCCTAACTACCAGTGATGTGCCAAAACTGGCCAAGTCACACTGAAGGCACCCCGTTGGGTATTGCAAAACACAAAACATGAAGAAGAGACCCAAATCAACAAGTCCATTTTAAGGTGGTTCAGAATGGCTATGTTTGGTGTCCTCTTGTTGAATGAATGTCCCTTGCTTTCATTTTGAGCGCAGGATCCTTATACAAGATAGTGGGGGGGGGGTTCATTTTGACAGCCCTAAATACATAGGACATGTTTTTCTCCATTTCAATCCTTAGTACTACTCCTTTTCCTCCCTCCTCCTCCCCTGATCCCCCTCCTTTCTCTATTGGTCTTTCTTCTATCTATTTATTTACTTTTAATCAATATGTTATTGTTACATATAAAATTAGAGTGCAAGGTGGTAAACTCATATATGCACCTAGTATCATTTATCAACTTCTCCCAGTTCTGCCCCCTTTCCCTCCCTTCCTATCCACTCCTTGGGTCCCCTTATATTCTACTGATCTCCCTTTGATTTTTTTTTTTGCAAGATCCCCCTTTGAAAAAAATTCCTTTTTTTTTTTTTTTCTCTTAAGCTTCTCCCAAAGAACTAGAATCAGCATACTAGAGTGATGCCCTTGCTTCTGAATTCAGGTCCTCTTCCCTCAACAAAGAACAAGAATGGAGGTTTGTTCTGCCTCCAGGACCTGCCTGCCTCCCCACTCACAATTCCAAGAGGCCATAATTCATTTTTCAGAACGTTTAAGCCAACAACATTCTGTGACTAAATACGGTGCTTAAATTTCCGCCACAGGTAAGAGTCTAAGGTAGAGTGTATTTAAAGATCTCCTGAAGCCATGCTCCCCAAAATAATTTCAAAGAAATCAAACATCTGAGTTCTAAGAAGTTCAGCTTCTAAGGTTCTGGGAAGCTGGGATAAGGCTTGGCAGTGCTTGGTGCTATTTATGAATGTGCTGGTTGAACCATGCCAATCTCACCTACGTAATGGGATTGGGAGACTCAGTTATGGCTCCGCTACTATAAGGGACTGCACGGAATAAGTTTTCTTCAGGCCCTGTGAAGGAACCTATGTTCCCCTCAACCACCTCTATTCTTTCTATTCACAGTACATTCACATTCACTATTAAAAAGTTTGACTTCCCTTATGCTAGGCTTAGAAGCAACTCCCAAATTAGATGCACTGTTTGGGGGGGGGGGTCCCATAAAGCCACAAGTCTCCTGCTATCTCAAATCCACAGCCTGAAATTGTTTGAACTGGCTGCAGTAAAATCTGGTTCATGGGCTTATAAACTAGCTCAAAGCATTTTCTAGACATGATGGGCTTTGAGGGTGTAAACGCCATGAAAATACAAGAAACTTTTATTGTATCAGATACAGAAACTTTCTCCACTCCTGCCTTGCAGAATCACTGCCAGGAATATCAACTGTATAAATATTCTCACAGAAACTTCAGAGTAAGACTAATGGCTTGAGACATCTAAAAATTAGAGGGGAAACACATCTGCATGACTCCTTTTTAATCAGAAATAAAACTGCACAGATATTTTTCAAAGGATGCTGTACGCTGTTGTCACCCCACGTCAACCAAAAATCACACGCTGCTCAAATCTTGAGATCCAATCAGCTAACACCATAATGAATGTGATCAAGTCTCCTGAAGCTCTAAATGCCCAGTTTGGTATTTATTGATCATCAAACCTGTGAGTGTAAAAAGAGTGCAATTTTCAAGGTATTTATTTAAACTGTGTGAAATGTCACTTCTAGGCAACAGAAATGCCTTTAAAACAAAAACAAAAACAGTGTGTTCTGCTCCCCAAAAGGACAAGGCAAAGTGGATCTTGTGACTACAGGAAAGTGCAAACAAGAGGACACTCTGTCCTCTCCCGGAAGTTACTGTTTGGGAGCTAAAGAGCCTTCCTCACAGTGCCTCTGACACATGGCATCGAGTCACACTTCCAGCAGGTGAACATACTCACTAAAGGAGAAATCACAACTCTCCAGGCTGCCTCAACTGAATAAAATACTACTTCAGGGCAGTACTGGGTTCTGCCTCCCAGTACCCTAGGACCGCCGATTTTTCCCTGGGTCAGTGAACTCCTGGGGGGGGGGGGGGGAGACAGTACCTAACCACAGCTAAGAGGTCCTCACCAGCTTCTGAACTGTATGGCACCTGCTTGTGGAGCAGTGTGTCTCCTGTGGGCCAAGCTAAAGATGTGCCCCCATCATGACAGACACAAGATCTTCACCTTTAAAAAAAAAAAAAAACAACAACTTCTCTTCTTCCCCTCAGAGTAGCCAGACTCAGTCCGTGTGTTCTGTGATGGAGCCACAGGTGTTGGTTAAAACTTGTATCACCAGTTTTCTCCTTTTTAAACAGTGACTGTCATGCCTGAGGTTACAGCTGCAAGCCTCCCCTATGTTCTGGGAAAGATGTCCAACTATTCAACTGAGAAGTGGATTATTCGAGCAAGGCCTTTTCTGGAAGGTACTCAGAGTTCTACAGAGATGCTACTCCTGATAAATGGACAGGACCTGACTCGTGGACCGAATTTTTTTAAAGTTAAAAAAAAAAAAAAGGGCTATTCTATTCCACCCTATTTACAGAAATTGAAAGTCTTTTTTCCCCCCTGCCAAATCTCCTCTAAGAAGTGTCCCACCAACTCCAGACAGGTTAAAATCCTGACAGCACAGAAATGTGCTCTTTCGGGAGAAATAAACTGCTAAGATCAGTCAGGCCCCTGGCACATTCTCCTGATGCAGCATGACTCCAAAACTAACTTGCACCATTTATGGAGGAGAAACTGGAGGGTGGGCCCCAGGGAGCACACAGGAAGGATCTGGAACACAGTCCCCTAACATGCCGATGTTAGAGCGGAAAAGGACAAACTCTGGGTACTCCCAGATCTCTAAGAACTCTTAAAAAGCTCCCTTCCCCTGAGTACCTTCTGGAAAGGATGCCTCAACCCTCCCCCTGAGCCATCTCAAAGTCACCATGGTCCTTTGGATCAGGAGGCAGCTACACTACACACATACACTCATTAATAAATAATGCACGTGGAACACTGGAGTCCCCTTCATTCGTCACTACTACAATACTAAGGAGCACCAACATCAAAGAGGTGGGAGAGGAAAAAACATATCCACAGACCTCCCCACAGAATTCTGCACTCTGCTCCAGACTTCTCCCACCCTCCATCCTCAGCCACAACACAAATATGCTCACCTCCACTTTTCACTCACTCACCCCACAACTGGCTCACCTCCAAGCCCCCTAACAACTTCTCACTTCCACACACCGGAGGACCCACATCCATGGGCCTGCAGACCCCGTGAGGTACACATGCTCACCCTCAGGATCCACAATCTGCTCATGTCCATAGGCCCATGAGGCGCACTTGCTCACTTTCACAACCCTAGGAGACTCAAACCACCTATTGCTCACTTTCAGACCTCCAAGACCCATGCTTTCTCACTCATCTCCAAAACTTCACTGTCTAAGACTGCTTTCCACCAAACCCCACCAGTCCCACTCGCTCACCTCCAAACCTCCACGACCCACGCTGGCTCGCCTCCAAACCCCCAAGAGGTACATGCTCACCTTCAGACCTTCACGATCTTCCCCCCCCTGCAAACCCCACCAGGGCCGCTCACTCACTTCCTAGACTCTCAAGAGATTACACACTCCCCTTCAGAACTTCACGACCCATGATCGCCCTCCTCCAAACCCCACGGCAGGCCCACTCACCTCCAGATCCCCACGACCCACACTTGCTGAAGTCCAAACCTTCGCGATGCACGCTAGCTCACCTCCAGACCCTGACACGCGCTCTCTCTCTCACTGACCCCCACGCACGACCTCGTCTCTGCCACCCCAAGCAAAGTCCTGCAGCCCACACAACTCCAAACACAACCAATCCGCACCCCTTCCCGGGTAAGAACCCCCGTGGCCCCGTGCCCTAGTGACAGCGCCACGGGACGCAGGACTAGCGGAAAGGGCGGCACTCACAGGCTCCGTGTCCAGGAGGGTAGGTCCCCGGGCGGCGTCGCCAGTCCGCGCCCGCTGCAGTCCAGCGAGTCCCCAACGCAAGTGCAGGCGGCCGCGCAGGGCGCCCGCGGGCCGGCTTCGGCAGACGCCGGCTTCAGCTGAAGCAGGAGCAGCAGCCACAGGAGGAGCAGGCAAGGCGAGCGGCGCGGGGCCCCGAGCGCTCCCCGGACCGGCCGCGCCATCTTGTCTGGAGCGCGCCGCGAACTCCGGGCACGGGTACTGTGAGGTCCCGGGCGGCCGCAGGCGCCGGCGGCCAGTGGGGGCTCCGCTCCGCACTCGGTTCAGAGCCGGGGCATGGCCGCCAGCACAAGTTCTCTCCGCAGGTCGCAGCTCCGGCCTTCAGCGGGCCCCCGGTGCCCGGGCCGCTCCACAGCGCCCGGCGGGGGCCGCGAACCCAGCGCTCATCCGGGCCGACCGGCCCGCGCTCGCCGCGAGCCCCACGGATCTGGGCAAGGGCTGCGGGGTCAGCGCCTCTCGTTCTCCTGCTGGGCTCCCCGGTTCGGCTCCGAGCCCCGGTGCACGCCAAGTGCAGCTGCTGCTGCCGCCGCCGCCGGCCTCCGGTGGTGCAGCCGCCGCTGCTACGAGGAAGGCGCTCAGCCCCGCAGCCCCAGCGAGGCGCCGGCGGGCATCTTCCTCTGGGATGGGACGCAAAAGTTGTAGACCCGGGGCGGGACGGCTACTCCGGGCTCGCAGGGCCCCGCGCGCGTCGCTGCGCCAGCGCCACGGGCAGGGCGCGCGCCGGCAGGGTGGAACTCGCCTAGCTCCTCGGCCCTGCGAAAGCCCCGCTGCCCTCGCGGACGAACAATCAGCCGCTCGCCGCAAGCGTCCGGGCGGTCCAGCCCGGGCTGGTTCCCTAGACCCCGCCCCCGGCCTCCCGCCCGCACACACCCCCTCGGCCCGGCGCCCGCGACCGCGCGCCGGCCCACGTTGGATGCTTTGCAACAGCGCTGCTCCACGCCCCCGCCTCTGCTCATTGGCTGCCGGAGTCCACGGCGGCCAGCCTGGAGGGCCATTGGAGCGCTGGCAAGGATCCCGCCCCGCGGCCTGCCCGGGCGCCCCGCCCCCACCCTCTTTTCCCACCCTAGGTGTGAAGGGCGGGAGAGTGGGAGGAGAAAGGGAGGGACGTCCCTCGCCTCTGCTGCCCACCACCCCCCCTAGTTTTTTAAAGAGGCGATGGGATTGCCCTGAGTGGCCGCACACTCCTGGCCTCCGGTGATCCTCTGGCCTCAGCCTCCAGAGAAGCTGAACTACCAGGCTCGCACGCCTAGCACCTTCCCCGCCTCTTAAAGGAGACCTACAGGGTGTTGGTGTAGAGTGATGTCCTAAAGATAGGCGCTCCAGGCCTTGGGGACAAGAGAAGTTCAGTTAGGAATGTCCGCCTGCCACTTTGTCGCTCTCCAGCTTGCAGACAGGACTATGGATTGATATCAGACTCATACCCATTTTCCAGGTCGCTTCCAGCAGCAAAGACAGATTTAAGACATATTTCCTTCTTAGTTATTTCCTTAGGGGGTGGCTCCTTCCTCCTCGCACAGTCTGGAGCTCGTTTCTGCTCCTGACTTGTTCTTGACATCTTAAATCCCTCAATATGTCCTTGATTACCAAAATGAATGTGCGCTGCAGAAACCAAATCTCAGAGGTACACCCACTGCCTCGCCCCTAGTTAGTTGAAGAATACTTGTGGAAATCCTCCAGACTCCGATAAAGGGGTTGCTGTCTTCTTGTCGTTGCTGAGTTTATTTTGTTTTGTTTTTTTAAAATCAGATCTTTTAAAAGACAATTTTCAAGAAGGCATCTATTACATACTCCAAAGGAACAAAATACATGGATCAATAACAGTAACAAAAATTCTAACCTTGGCTCATACAGAGAAGAACATAGTAGCCGTGTGTAATAACAGTGCGTGGAACTAAGGTATACACTCACACAGAAACTGTGGAAAAAGGAAAGATTAGCACTGTAATATACAGCTGCCCCTCTGGGCGATTTTGGCTTGCAAGTGTCTTTCTGTCTTTTCCCAAGAGTATGCAAGTTTTTAACATAACTGCACACATTGTCAGGAAAATTAAGCAGGTTCATGTCTGTTGAAAAACATTTGCTTCAGACATTATGATTTGTGTTTTATGGAAACATGCTGGAAGAGAGATTCTTCAGGAAGAAAAAGAAAAAAAAAGGGGGGGAGAGGATGGGCTTTTTCCATATTCAGCACAATTTAAGGGGTTTAAGATGAATTAAATGGGTTCTACGTTTCCTCAGCCATCTGAGCACTTCTTGTCTTTAAGAAAAATTGGGCCTGGACTTGGAGACTAGGTAATTGTTGATTGCATATATATATATTTTTTTCTCTTCTCCTTTGCCTATGTTTCTTTCTTCTGGCTTATTATGCTGTCAGATAATGGTGTATTTCTTTCTAATTTTTGTTTTTGCACGATCTCAGCAGTGATGCCTGAAGCTGTGTTCAAATATGTGTGTAAATGAATCCAAATGTGATTCTCAAGAAAGAGTTTCAGAAAAATGCTGCACCTGACCCATTCTGCAGAGTGCTTGAACCATGTTTTAAATTTCATTTGTATTCTATGTAAACATGTACCCTCCATCGGGACAAGAAAGATGTCTCTGCTTTCATACCTTTTGGTAAAAATGACCATGATAAGCCGGGCGCAGTAGCGCACACCTATAATCCCAGTGGCTCAGGAGGCTGAAGCAGGAGGATTACGAGTTCAAAGCCAGCCTCAGCAAAAGTGAGGCACTAAGCAATTCAGTGAGACCCTGTCTCTAAATAAAATACAAAAGTGGAGTGGGGATGTGGCTCAGTGGTCGTGTGCCCCTGAATTCAATCCCCAGTACCAAAAAAAAAAAAAAAGTAACAAGCAGTGGGAAAAGGTCCAAATTGGGTGAAATTCTCTAGATCAATGTTTAAGTTTCTCAATATCAAAGAATATAAAAGATTAACTTAATGCAGAATACTACTCATAACTATTTCCCTTAAATCAAACTGATCAACCCCACCCACCCACTGAAACATGCAACACAGATAAAGTGATCTGTGATAAAACTCTTTGAGGTCCTGACCTAAAATGATCTTTCAGGTTGGTCCCATTGTGAATAGTATAAAAGGCTTTTTTCAGTGCTTATGAGCATACCTGCAAGATGTTTGAGGATCCCAGAGTTGTGGAGGATAGGGTTTGAGAATCTGCAAGGTATTTGCCCACAGATCTAAAGCATCCCCTGTGGTCTGGTTACCATGCAGACAGAGAAATGGATTCCACTTGGGGGCACAGGGCGCCTAAGCCTTGGCAGTTCCTCTCTGTCTACAGCAAAGCATGAAGTCATGTCTGCTCCTCATACCATGGATGGAAGCTTGCCCACATACTAGCAACCTGTGATTGCAAAGAGAATGTGGGCTTGGAGAGCAGTGATATCCAGCTCGGGGAGAGTAATCTGTGGCCACAACCCCAAGTCAGGGAGGTGGCGACCAGGCAGACAAGTTGCTATGGGAATCCACAAAGAGCAAGGCATGGTCCTTTCAGCCCAGAGCAACACTTGCTTTGCATGCTCTGGATCCTCATTTTCCTCTCCTGTCAACTCCTGTTTTTTGTTACTTATTCCTTGAGTGGGTCATTCAAGCAGTTTACATTTTCCAGTGGGTTCTTTTTTGTATTGGGGGGCACTCGACCACTGAGCCCCATCCCCAGCCCTTCTTATATTTTATTTAGAGACAGGGTCTCACTGAATTACTTAGAGCCTCTCTAAATTGCTGAGGCTGGCTTTGAACTCGTGATCCTCCTGCCTCAGCCTCCCGAGCCTCTGGGATTATACGCATGTGCCACCGTACCAGCTTCCACTGGGTTTTAATCTACCAGAGACCAAACCTCAGAGTCGGCATGGAATCAAATCCCCACTGAGAATCCCTGCAGGTCTCTCTTTTTTTTTTTTTTTTCTACTCTTGATAATAATTCTTTTTTTTTTATTGTTGGTCGTTCAAAACATTACATAGTTCTTAATACATCATATTTCACAGTTTGATTCAAGCGGGTTATGAACTCCCAACTTTACCCCGTATACAGATTGCTGTATCACATCAGTTACCCTTCCATTGATTGACATATTGCCTTTCTAGTGTCTGATGTATTCTGCTGTCTGTCCTATTCTCTACTATCCCCCCTCCCCTCCCCTCCCCTCCCCTTTTCTCTCTCTACCCCTTCTACTGTAAATCATTTCTTCCATTTATATTATCTTGTCTTTGCCCCAGCTGTTCATCATCCTAACCCACGGCTAGAGAGGAACCCCCAAACCACCAGGAACTGGAGAGAGGAACAAGTGGCCGAATAATGAGAAAGCAGGCTGACCACAGGGATTTCGTTTAAAGCACAGCTTCTGGAGGACTGGATTGAGGCAGTTAGCTAGAGTTCCAGATGGTTTCAAACAATGCTGAGATTCAGCGCTGCTTTATCGTGCTAGTGGAGATTTTACATCTTGCTCCGTACATTAAAAGAGAACTAGGGGCTGGGCACAATAGTGCCTGCCTATAGTCCTAATAGTGGGAGACTGAGGCAGGAGGATCGCAAGTTCAAGACTAGCCTGGGCAGTTTAGCAAGGCCCTAAGCAACTTTGTGAGACCCTGTTTCCAAATAAAAATTTAAAGAAGGATTGGGGATGTAGCTCAGTGGTGAAGCACTCCTGGATTAAGTCTCCAAGTGCCACCCCCAAAGAAAGAGAGAGAGAGAGAGAGAGAGAGAGAGAGGTGTTTGGGAGGCTGGGAGTATAGTTCAGTGCACTAGCCTGCAAGTTCCAGGCTCTGGCTTTGCACCCCTCACCCCACCAAACACACACACACACACACACACACACACACACACACACACACACACACGCACACGGACAGGACACCACTCAGAGGACTTGGGTTCCAGTCTGGCCATATTACCATGATACCTTTGTCCAGTCATTTCCTTTCTGTAAGCCTCTGTTTTCTCCTGTAGAAAACAAGGATAATGGTGCCTTCTGACCTGGTCCCTAAGACAGTTAAGAAAAGGTCCATTTTGGGGGCTGGCACTGTAGCTCAGTGGTGGAGCACCTGCCTCGTACATGTGAGGCACTGGGTTTGATCCTCAGCACCACACGAAATAAATAAGTAAGGATATTGTGTCCATCGACAACAGCAAAGAAATAAAAAAAGAAAGGACCCATTTCTTTAAAGGACACAAGAGGCGTTGCAGTGTAGGGCCACGACCCTCTGAGTTTTATTTTTGAGGTGTTACTGCATTTTAACTCTGGGAAAAAAAAAATGAGTCCATCTATCTAGTAGAGGTGGAAAAATCTTAGAAGTTTCTTTCAACACAGAGGATTCTTTTCTGGGAAGGTCACAAAGGGTTAATAATTACCTGTAAAATCCCTGAAGACTCTCACTGGATGATGACAGCCCTGCTTTGAGCCAGTCTTTTGTGTCTCTCCTCCAAGGAAAATAAAACTGTGTACTCATTAACTCCTTCCTCACTATAGTCGTGTCAAGGAGATGGATTGGGGGAGAAGGGCGGAGAAGAAGCTAATGAGTCCCGGAGAAGGAATTAAGGAAAAAAAAGAATTTTGAGGGCTTCTCCTCTTTGGGGGAGGAGAAGAGAGAGGTGTCTTCTTGTGCAGTCCTGGTTGTTGGAATATTGGTTTCTGTGCCCATGCAGTGCCAAAGGGCAGCTGCTATGGTTCCCCAGCAAGACTGGCAGCTCTCAGCTGGGGACTTCACAGGCCCCCGATCTCTTCTCAGAACAGCATCAGCCAGAAACCTGTCATGTCCACCCTCCTTGATGTGATTTTGCAATTTGAACTGGTTTGCAGAAGAATTAAAAGTTACCAAAGCTATAAGCATTTCAAAAATTCCGAGATTCTGGAAAGACACTAAGTCTAAGAGCCAGCCGGCCGCCACCCCCAAAATGACAAAGGGATGGGCTAGTGATGTCATCCTTGGAGACCTCTCCTAGCACCCCCGATCTGCTGCCTTTTCAAATGTCACTTGGAAAAGCACATGAAAGAGCTGGAGTTTATGCCACACTGCCAGCAGCTCAGAAGTAACACTTCGATGTACGCTAAGAACAGCACATGACATAACTTAGAATAATAATCTTGGTGAAATTTTTTTTTTATATTTTTCAAAGAAATGTCACATCACAGCAATAGCTATCATTGACTGAGCATTTATTGTGTGTCTGTCACTTCGCTGAGTGCTTTATGTACTTTTTGTTTTTATGGAGGTAGAAGTCAAGGCCACACAAGCTAAGAAGTGACGGGGCCAAGATTCTAAGATAGGTCTGTACACAACTGAATGTCATTTTGACATTTGAAACACATACACTTTGGTTTGGGGGTTTGTTGTTGTTGTTATTTGGTTGGGTTTTTGGGGGGAGGGGGAGGGTTGATTGTTTGTTTTGATAGGGCTCATTATGTTGTCCAGATTGGTCTCTAATTCCTGGCCTCAACTGATCCTCCTGCTTCAGCCTCCTCAGTACTGGAATGATAGGCACTCACCACCATGCTTGGTTAGCCTTATAAATGTTGAATATGATAGTTGCTCTATTCCCACGTTAGAGAAGAGAGTTTTTGATTATCTCAAGGTCACACAGGCTTAGGAATAAATAGAGTCTTAAACCAATGTTCCTTGTGAAATCACAAGCACCCATGCCTCATACCCAACATATGTCTTAGGAGATGTCCTAGGATGACTCTCTCAGAGGTATCATGAGAGTGGACATCATTATCTCCTTTTCTATACCTATTAACAGATCTCCAAAGTTTCCTCTATGATATTAATTATAGAGAAAAAAATGAAGATTTAAAGCTAAAAAATTAAACATATTAGCCCTACCATAAAAAGCAGCACATGTATATTAATCGGGGTTAGTAATTATTGAGCACTTACTATGCACTAGGCTAATTTCACTGAAAGAATCCGAGGTAATGTGGGGAGTATAGCTTCTTGATAGAACACTTGTCTACATTGATTTATGTGTGCAAAGTCATGGGTTCAAACCCCAACATTACAAAAAGAATGATTTCTATGAAATTGGTATGGAAGAGAATATCTTCTTTCCTTTTTTTTTTTTTTTGTATTAAGGATTGAAACCAAGGACTACCTACCACTCACTGATCTACATTCCAGCCCTGTGTATTTATTTATTTATTTATCATGGTGCTGGGGATTGAACCCAGAGCCTTGTGCATGCGAGGCAAGGTGCATGTGTCTGTCACTTTGCTGAGTGCTTTATGTACTTTTTGTACATATTCCCAGCCCATCATCATCATCATCATAATCATCATCATTATTAATTTATTTATTTTGAGGCAGGATATCATTAAGTTGAGGCTGGCCTCTAACTTGCAATCCTCCTGCCTCAGACTCCCAAGTGGCTGAGATCATAGGTGTGTGCCCCTGTGCCCTGAGTTTGTCAGTTTTTAGAAGAAGTTCCCCAGACGCTAAGGTCCATTGACTCACCCATATCACATCCTTAGTCAGATGTTGAGTGGGAATCCAAAGCCGCTGCTCGTTGCTAACCTGCTGCAATCCTACACCTTCTCTTATCATTCTCGATTTCAATTCCCTTTCCTGGTTTTATCTCTCCTTCAGGACTATGTGACTCATTTTGTTCAGAGGCTGAGTTTTAATCTGATCCTGGTATTCCCGTTGTCTAGCACCGTTTCAGGCAAATGATAGAAACGATTTTGCTGAATGAGCCAGTCAGCTCCTGGAGGAGGGGGACCTACACACACCCTTGCTCCTGTGTTTACTCCAGCTAACTGTTCAAATCCACACACCTGCTGCATCAGCATCCCCAGAAACCTCTGAGCAACTGGACTCCACCGCACCACTGAATCAGAACCTGCCTTTCAGAGAGTTCCCCGGATGATTTGCTTGCATATTTAAAGGTGGAGAAGCATCAGATCACCACACTAACACCATACACACACCTCACGCAACTGTCTCCCCAACGTATAATAGACCCTCTCTTGGCATGTTGCGTATTTTTATGCACTTGGGTGTGTTTGTGTTTTCCATATTTCTCTAAGCCATTAATAAAATAATTTCAAAAATAAAAGCAAGCATGTGTTTGGCATTATTGCCCCTAAACTGAAAAGCATTCAAAACATCTGCTGCCCAGGAGATTTGGGCAAAACTCCTCTCGTGCCGTTCAACGCTTTTACTAGGGGATGCATTCAGACTAATAAGAAGCATTTGTGAATTTTATGGCCTGTTATTTTTGTTTCCAAAAGGACAGTCGGGCTTATGACACACTTCAAAATTATCATAAACATACAGACAGGCACGTATTAGGTGTCTCACTGTTGTTCTTAGCCATGAATTACGTTCTTCACATCATCGTTTAAATAGCCTTATTTCCCTGGGGAGGAGTTCTGACACTTTTCTTGGATTTAGATGCTATTAATCAAAGAAAAGTCTTCATCTTGTCACCAGATCCCTCCCACTCTGATCCCACCAAAAAAAAAATCACAACTCACTTTATTTTTTGGGGTAGCAGAGATTGAACCCAGGGGCGCTGAACCATTGAGCCACATTCTCAGTCTTATTTTGTATTTTATTTTGAAACAGGATCTCACTACATTGTTAAAGCCTTGCTAATTTGTTGAGGCTGGCTTTGAATTTTCGATCCTCCTGCCTCAGCCTCCTGAGCTGTTGGGATTTCAGGTGTGTGCCACCTTGCCCCACTAATCTTTCTTATTTGAAGTACATTGACTGGGTATAAGATTCAGAGAACTCAGTGAGTAAATCAATAGTCTTCAAAGATGGCCACCAGCCCTTTCTCTCATCAAGAGATGGAGTCTATTTTTCTTCCCCCTCCTGGAATCCAACTGGCCTTGTGACTTGCTGTGATCTACAGAAACTGGTAGAGGTGACACTGTGCCGGTTCTGAGCTTGGCAACCTTGGGGGGAAGGCCCACTTTCTACCCTGAGCTTCCATGTCAGAAGTGCAGCCGTCCTCCTAGAAATAGAGGCCTGAAGGAGTAGAGACCAAGGGGGAAAGAGAGGCCACTTGCAAGAACTCTGAGTGAGCTGGGCGCGGTGGCACACATCTGTAATCCCAGGGGCTTTGGAGGCTGAGGCAGGAGGATAGAGAGTTCAAAGCCAGCCTCAGCCACTTAGCAAGGCCCTGAGCAACTCAGCAAGACCCTGCCTCTAAATAAAATATAAAAAGGGCTGGGGATGGGGCTCAGTGGTTAAATGCCCCTGGGTTCAATCCCTGGTAGAAAAAAAAAAAAAAGAACATTTAATGGCCCAGCCAGCACCATAACCCCAGATATAAAACTGGAACCATTATGGATCTTTTAACCCAGTCCAGCCACCAGCTCAATGCAATTGCTCAAAAGCTCTCTGCTTTTGGTCAAGGTCTCCCTGACCTTGCCCAAATTCCTGACCAATAAAAACAGACCTGTATCAAAGTCACTAAATTTGGGGGTGATAACAGAGACAAGTGTACCCAAGAGGACCTGCAATGGAACATGAGTGGATTTTTAAAAGAGGAATAAAGTCGAATCAAATGAAACTCTCACCAGTAATATCAACAAGATCAGTGTTATCAGCTGACCTTCTTGACATATTTGTCAGGGCCCTTGATTGAACGCAAAATGCCAAGTACTTGAACCTGCTGAATAAACCTTCTTGCGTAATAAACATTTGGGTTCTTTAGCAGACCGCAAAACTGGATTTCTTCCCCCTCCTTTGGAAATAGGTATGAGAGAAATGCAGAGCATCTGCTTATTTTGTACTTTTAGGTACGGGGAATTGAACTCAGGGGCACTTAACCACTGAGCCCCATCCCCAGCCCTATTTTATAATTTATTTAGAGATAGGGTCTCACTGAGTTGCTTAGGGCCTTGCTAAGTTGTTGAGGCTGGCTTTGAACTTGAGATCCTCCTGCCTCAGCCTCCCCAGCTGCTAGGATTATAGCCATGTGCCACTGTGCCCTGTTTGGGGGACTATTTTTTTTTTTTAATGGAATGCTAGTCTTAAAGCTGACATTAAGACATGGAGTTTGGTGGTGTGAGCTTTGGTCGAGAGTGAGAATGTCTCTTGAACACCGATGAGTTCAGCTACCGGCAGATGGGTGCTTGCCTTCAAGGTCTACAGTATATAAGGTCCTTCTTCCTTATGTGTTTTCTGATCTCCCTCTTTCTTGTTCAGAGCCCTCTCTGTGCCTGACATGTGGGAGGGGCAGAGTCCTGCAGAGTACAAGACCAGCTTCACAGAGTCCTTGCTATCAGGAGTTTTTGGGTGCAGCTGACTGCTATATCCCCAGCATCTAGAACAAGGCCTGACAAAATAGCCGGTGTTCCATAAATATTGTCAAATGGATGAATGGACGGTTGCCTGCATGGGAATTTCATTTTCCCAGCAAGAACACAAGCAGGTCACAGGAAGCAAATCACAGAATCACAGATTATTAGAAGACAAAAGGACCTCCATGATCATCTGGTGTGGTGACTGTCTGTTTTTTTTTTTTTTTTTAGTACTGGGGATTGAACTAAGGGGTGCTTAATCACTGAGCCTCGTACCCTGCTCTTTTTTAAATGTTTTGTTTTGAGACAGGGTCTTGCTAAGTTGCTTAGGAC
This sequence comes from Ictidomys tridecemlineatus, assembly GCF_052094955.1. Classification (NCBI taxonomy): domain Eukaryota; kingdom Metazoa; phylum Chordata; class Mammalia; order Rodentia; family Sciuridae; genus Ictidomys; species Ictidomys tridecemlineatus. The sequence goes on from NC_135478.1 coordinate 56,630,335, forward strand.
CTGGATAAATTGCTGAGGCTGGCTTTGAACTCTCAATCCTCCTGCCTCAGCCTCCTGAGCTGCTGGGATTAGAGGCGTGGGCCACCACACCCAGCTAAGAATGGTATATTGTTGAACAGGCAGGAGAGGACAAGTGGAGAGGGTGGGCTTCCTCAGAACCGCTGAGCCTTCAACACGCTGGAAGGCAGGTGTCATGGTGCTACCCTGGAGTGTACACCTGTTCTGATTAATTCTAGAGTCTTGGTTAAGTCAAGGCAATAGCATCAGCTGAAATGACAAGGAGAGAGGGTGGAGGTGATGAAGCTTTCAGGAGACCTGGGAAGGAAAAGGGAAGACGGGTTTGGAGAGAGGGAAGCTTGGTTACCGGGGGCTTGGGGGGGGGGCGGGTGCTCTAATCCGAAAAGAGGAGGGAGGGAGGAAGGGAGAGGCTGAGAGAGGAGGGAGATCTGGCATTCAGAAATATTTACTAACCCTGGGTGGAGGTGAAATCACTGTAGGTGATCAGCTTCCAGGTCTTAGGGGTCAGGACCGTGAGAAGATCCTTTGGATGGTTATGCAAATGATCAGGAATTAACAATGGGAAGATGATGGAAGGAACAACAGTGGAGTTAAAATCTTCAGGGATCAGCTGGGCACAGTGGCGCAGGCCTGTCATCTCAGTGGCTTGGGTGGCTGAGGCCAGAGGATCACGAGTTCAAAGCCAGCCTCAGCAGCTTAGCAAGGCTCTAAGCAATCAGGGAGACCCTGTCTCTAAAATAAAATACAAAATAGGGTTGGGGGGCTGGGGATTTGGCTCAAGCGGTAGCGCGCTTGCCTGGCATGCGTGCGGCCCGGGTTCGATCCTCAGCACCACATACCAACAAAGATGTGTCCGCCGAGAACTAAAAAATAAATATTAAAAATTCTCTCTCTCTCTCTCTCTCTCTCTCTCTCTCTCTCCTCTCTCACTCTCTCTAAACAAAAACAAAAACAAAAACAAAATAGGGCTGGGGATGGGGCTCAGTGGTTAAGCATCTCTAGGTTCAATCCCTATTAATCCCTCCTCAAAAAAAAAAAAAAATCTTCAGGGATCAGTAAATGACTGCCACAAAGCTGTGGTGAGGTGTGATGAGGTGGTGTGTGGTGGTGGTGGGGAATATGAGTGGGAGAATCCTGAAATCATGGGATTCAGATCGGGAGGGGTTTGTGGCAAGGAGGAAGGAGAATAATCTAGAAGTGGCCATGAAGATCAAGAAAAGATCTACCCCACCTCCTGGCTCAGTAATATAAGAGGTGCGAGAGAAAAGAAGAGCCATTAGCCATTAGCTTCCCTGAAATTAAGATAAGTAGTTACTTGCCTAGATAGTCATCAAACCAGGGGCAGAGATAGTAAACGCTCTCAGCTTTGTGGGCCTTAGGTCTGTGTTGCAACCTCTCTACTCTGCCTCTGTAACTCAGAAGCAGCCATAGGACTATAAAAATGACTGATGGTAACTGCATTCCGATAAAACTCCATTTATAAAAAAGAAGCTGCAGGCCACATTAGGCTTGCAGGTGGAAAATCTGCTAACCCCTATCATCAAAAGCCCAGTCAGGACGGATGTGGTGGCCCACGCCTGTCATCCCAGCAGCTTGGGAGGCTGAGGCAGGAGGATCATGAGTTCAAAGCCAGCCTCAGCAATCTATTGAGGCCCTAAGCAACTCAGTGAGACCCTGTCTCTAAATAAATCTATAAAATTGGGCTAGGGATGTGGCTCGTTCAATCCCCAGTACAAAAAAAAAAAATTCAATTAGAACTGTAACTGTAAGTAGAACAGCCATGTACAATTGTGAAGTCTGTTGACTACACAACCCTACAGGACACTATCCACATAGATTCCAATGTCAGTGACTACCTTAGGAGCTGTGCAGGGCATTTGCATAGCCACATAGGACAATCTTAATGGGAAGAATGATAACTACAAGGATTTTACTATAATGAAATAGTTGAGATCCCAGGCTGAGGGGATCTTGTGGAAACAATAAGTGCTTTTTCCAAAAAAAATCCAATAACTGCTTTTATGGAGCACCTGCTGGGTATCACACGCAATGTTTGAGGAAACATAAACATTATCTGAAATAATCCTGCTAATGACCCTAGATTCTCCCTCGTTTTACTTTGAGATTCAAAAAAGGCTAGCCTTTTGCCTAAAGGTTCCCAAGTAGGGAATATCTAGACAAGAATATCTAGCCTGGATTCCTTCTATTCCCTTCTCCTTTCAGAGAGGTTACAAGATTCCTCGGAGGATGACCCAGTAAAACATGAATTAAGACGATTTCTTCTGGAAATCTAATTAAAAATAATTACCTACCTTAAAAGGCATTAAACATACAGCAGCCATGCCAGCAAGGAAGACAGTTCTTATTATTATATCAATGTCTTTATGGATTTGGATCCTGTTCAGAAAAGCTCAGGCTCCAAAGGTAATTGCTGGCAGCACGCAAAATCCATCAAGCCATAATTAACATGTGACAATTATTCTAATTGCCTCTAACAACATTTCTATGTTTTTAATTGTAGAGCAATTTGCCAATGGTATCGTTTAATTGGCAATTCATATTTTAAACATGCAAAGGACAATGGATCCTTATTTCCTCGGAGGCAGCCCAAGGCACGAATCGGATTTTTTTTAAAGACATTTTCTTTTTCTTCTCTGACCCCAGAATCCCCCTCAGATGGTTCTGACTGCGGCTCCTTCTGGCCAAAGTGTGTTTTTCTCGGGGTAACTGAATCTCACTTCAGCACTTTAATACATTTTCCTAACGATTCACTGAGACCAGGTTGTTTTATTTTTTTTCCTTTAGACGCCCTGAACAGGGCTCCTGTTGACTTCAAAAGGAAAACAGTGGATGCAGAGGGGAAAAAAAAAACAAAACAGGCATCTGGTTCCTGGTTCAAAAAACCCCTCCACATGCTATAAAACCTGCTGGTGTCTTCCTGTGTGTTAAGGGCCAATTAATGTGGGTGAGGGAAGTCTTTGTGTGAAACTCCCCTGGCAAGCTGGGAACTTGCTGGAAAGCACAGTAGCTAACTTGGACCAAGGTTCAGTGGACCTTGTTCCCATGTAGACCCCCCCCTCCATCTGCTCATGGGGAGGGAGGCAGAAGAAGAAGAAAATAAAATAGATCAATAAAGACTGCCTTTGACCGCCCCCTTCCCTGTCCTCGATCCCCTTCCCTTTGACACACATTCACAGCCCACTGAGGGCCAAGTATCAAAGATTAAAAACCAACCCATCCCCCGTGCATCGACCCCACGTTGCAGCTTTAAGGGTCAAGTTCCTCTGGTGTGTTTAGGAGTGAGGTGGTGTGTCTCAACCTGCAGCGGAGATGGGGCTGCATTGCAAAACCTTCCCTGAAGGCTTCTGCCTGTCATCTGTCACCTGGGGGCTAGTCCTGCCACCGAATGCAGCTCTCCATGGGAACATTCGGAAAGAGCCGGAAGGACAGAGGGCCTTTCCATTTCTCTTATTTCCCTCACCATCGCCCTGACCATGGCCTCTCCATTACAAAGCCGTGTCAGGCAATGAGAATTTACGTGGCAATATCCAAAAAGAATGCTATGGTTTAGATGTGAGGTGTCCCCCAAAAGCTCACGTGTGAGACGGTGCAGGAAGGTCCAGAGGAGACATGACTGGGCTGTGAGAGCCTTAACCCAACCAGTGAATGGACCCCTGATGGGATTAACTGGGTGGTGGCTGGAGGAGGTGGGTGTGGCTGGAGGAGGGGGCATTGGGGGCGTGGCTTTGGGGTCTCTATTTGTCTCTGGAGAGTGGAGTCTCTCTCTGCTTCCTGATCACCCTGTGAGCTGCTTCCCTCCACCACACTCTTCCTCCATGATGTCCTGCCTCCCCTCGAGCCCCGAGGAATGGAGCCTGCTGTCTGTGGACTGAGACCTCGGAAACCCTGGGCCCCCAGATAAATTATTTTCCCTCTATGGTTATTCTGGGCAGGTCTTTTAGTCACAGCAGCGAAAAAACTGACTAAAATAGAGAACAAATTTTTAAAATCTTTAAAAAAAAATACAATTTAAGTGGCAACTTGAAAGTTGCTGATAGACATTGGAAGACAAAACTTTTTTTTTTTTTTTTTGAAGATTTTAGAGTCTATTAATCCTTGTGAAAAATTCGCACAGTCTCTGGCGTCTGCCTTTGCAGTTCCTTGACTCTGTTCATCCTGTCCTCGGGTCCCTTCCACTGGAGATCTTTTTCTTCCCCTACAGGCCCTGTCTGGGCACTGTGTTTGGCTTCATTTTTCCTTGCATCATCTAAGGAATCGTCAACCCGTAAATTGTGCTAAAGTTGTGGTCTTTTCACCTCCAAGATAGGTTCTGCATAGAAACACAAAGATGACATCCGGTGTGGTCTTGTACAATTTGGCTGATTTCCCCCCAAATTTCTGCCTTAGGTGCGGTTGTTTTCCCAGGGTAAAGGACATCAATGACCATTGGTTTCCTCTGAAGTGGGTCATGACTACTTGGTTCACAGGGTGACTGTGTCCTTCAGGATGGCGGATGATCCTTAGGAAGTCATTGTGTGTGGGGGGGAAGCCCAAACTGTTAATCATGTCAAATGCTTCATAACTCTTTATACCACTGTTTCCTAAAGGAGAAATCAGAAAAAGGCCAATACATTGACAGAGGTTCTAGCCTGCCCATGTTTTTTGTTTGTTTTTGTTGCTGGGTATTGAACCCAGGGGCGCTTAACCACTGAGCCCCCATCCCCAGCCCTATTTTGTATTTTATTTAGAGACAGGGCCTCACTGAGTTGCTTAGGGCCTCGCTAAGTTGCTGAGGCTGGCTTTGAACTTGGGATCCTCCTGCCTCTGCCTCCCAAGCTGCTGGGATGACAGGCCTGTGCCACTGCACCGGGCAGCCTGGCACTGTTTCTCTGATCTGGGGTCCTCTTTCCGACTTTTTCTCTGAATTACTGGAGCTGAGTTCTGATTGTATAGGAAACTGCAGACCTCTACCTGGACCAACTGGAATCCTTAGATATGGGGCCTGGGCATCCGTATGTATATTTTCTTTCCCTAAATGATTTAAATGTGCAGCTAGGATTGAAAACCACTGCTCTACATTAAACCCTGTCCCTCCACCAACCAGTGGGGCTGTAGGGGTGGGGGATGTCAGTTCAGATCCCAAAGCTGGAATCATTCAGTCTAGACCAGAGTTTCAGATTGGAGGCCCACCCACAGGCTTGGATCCGACCAGCAGATGTGTTTTGTTTGGCCCATGTGGGTTTTAAAAAAAAAAAATCGAATTACTTTGCCAACATTCATTAAGGGGAATATATTGTACAAAAATCTGGATATCTGGCCTCTTTTGGAAAATAGCGATATCTAGCTATTCTCAGTCTGCATCCCTATAAACAATAATGGGCCACAGAAGAGGAGCCGCTAGCCCCGGAGGTACAGCAGTGTTCTCTGGCTCGCCGCACTCCTCACCACTCCCTATTGTCTTGCTCTGGACCTGCCTTACTCATTCACCTTCCTGGGCCCTGTAGCCCTAATTTATCATCTCTCCCAGGAACTACAATACAAAAACCCCCTTCTTGGAAATACCCACACAAAGAGATTCGTGGATTCACAGAGAATTCAGGAAGAGAACTATGTTTCAATATGCGACTTCATCTGCACACACTCCCTCCCGCCTTCTGCAGGAGAGAACTGGATACACTGAAGGCAGAGTGGGAAGGATTCAAGGCTCATCCTGTCTCTGTCTTACCTGCATCTCCATGGCCTTGCTCAACCTTTACTTAGACTACCTACCCACGCAGGCAGGGATATGCCCAGTTACTGTTTATCAATGCCTTGGGCTGCCAGGCCAGATGGCCCCACACCTGTCTTCCTGGGGCAGTATTTCTCAACGTGTGGCTCACACACCTCCTGGCGGATTCCTGTGCTCCACCCAGATCTCTCTCTCTCTCTCTCTCTCTCTCTCTCTCTCTCTCTCTGGGCAGGGCCAGGCCTCCACATCTGCAGGGTGAGTTATTTCTGTTTTGCTGGGGGGTTCCCAAGAGCAACAGCTCTGCGCCGCTCTTTGCACGTATTATCTGGTGGAATCTTCACAGAAATGACTGAGATGAGGAGGAGCAGGCCCTTTTCACAAATGAGGAAACTGCGGCTCAGGGAAGTTGAGCAACTTGCCTGAGGTCACAGCGTCAGGAGGAGAGCGGAGATTCTCATCAGCTGCTCTAGTTGGAAACCACAGCTTTCCATGAGAGGCCAGAGGCAGATTCATGATTTCCCAGGTCGAATGGTTCAAGGAGAATGGAGTAGAATGTTGTCAATGGTGTTGATAAAGCAGAGACCTTGCAGTTTGTGATTTGGAATTTTTTTTTTGGGGGGGGGTAGTATACAAAAGGATCTCTGTATGATCAGATGACAAGAGCTGTCCTGTAGCCAGGCACAGGGGTGCACACCTGTAATCTCAGTGGCTTGGGAGGCTGAGGCAGGAGGATCATGAGTTCAAAAACCAGCCTCAGCAACTCAGCGAGGCCCTAAGCAACTCAGTGAGACCCTGTCTCTATATACAATATAAAAATGGGTGGGGACGTGGCTCAGTGGTTAAGTGCCCCTGAGTTCAATCCCTGGTACCAAAACAAACAAACAAAAAATTGTCCTGTGTCCTGTGGGATCTGTCTCTCACACACTACCTTACTCCAGTCTTTCTGCTGCCTTGCTGGTCCTTGACCTGAGATTTAGCACATGCTGTTCCCTCTGTCTCAATGCTCTTCCCTGAGGCTAGAGGTCAGCACCCTTTCACTTAACTGGTTAGACAGTGCATATTTTAGGCTCCGGATACTACAAGCTCTTTGTTACAAACTACTCAAACTTGTCATTTTAGCACAAAAGCAGTCACAGATGATAGGTAAGCGAATGGACCTGGCTGTGTTCCAGTAAAATTGTGTGGACAGGCTGGGGATGTGGCTTGGTGGTAGAGAGCCAGCAGAGCAGGCAATGGTCCCAAGTTCAATCCCCAGTAACACACCAAAAAAAAAAAAAAAAGGAAAGGAAAAAAAAGTATAGACACTGCAATGTGAACTTCATGTCATTCTTGTATGTCACAAAATGTTTCCTACTTTGGATTTTTTTTTAAAACCATGAAAAAATGGGAAACAGATTTCTTACCTATCCAACTGCACAAAAACTGGGGGCAGCACGATTCGGCAGAGGGACGTGGCAATGGGCCATCATGCGCCAGCCTCTGCCTGGGACCTTCTCGTGGGCTGCTCTACCTTGGGTCTCCTCAGCTTCTCCTGGAGGCTTTTTTTGTGACTCATTTGGCTAAAGCTGCTCCTTTGCTGCCCCTGGTTATGTCTCCCCCATTAGTTTGTTTTTGGGGGTGGGTGGGTGGATAGGTATTAGGGATCGAAGTCAGGGGCGCTTAACCTCTGAGCCCCATCCCCAGCCCTATTTTGTATTTTATTTAGAGTCAGAGTCTCACTGAGTTGCTTAGGGCCTCGGTAAGTTGCTGAGGCTGGCTTTGAACTTGTGATCCTCCTGCCTCAGCCTCCTGAGCTGCTGGGATTGTGCATCACTGCCCCCAGTCTAGAACTCCTGCTGCTTGCAGGAGTCTAGAGTTCTAGAAAAAACCCAACCTGATTTCTCCTTTCTAGATTTAAGTAGTATCCCAAATACAAAGGACATGCATAAGGTGTAAATTAGGATGGCTATGCTTTAATAATGCACGTAACTGTAGGAGTTAGGTTTGATTTTCACTAAATAGTAGATATGCCTGTTATTTTCATGAAAATCTGATCATTGGTGAAATTAAAATTTTCTATATGTCCTCATAAAAATATATCAACCAGCCAAGTGTGGTGGTGCATGCCTTTAATCCCAGCAGCTCAGGAGGTTGAGGGAGGAGGATCTCAAGTTCAAAGCCAGCCTCAGCAATTTAGCGAGGCCCTGAGCAACTTAATGAGACCCCCGTCTCTGAATAAAATATAAAAAGGGCTGAGGATGGGGCTCAGTGGTTGAGTGCCCCCGGGTTCAATCCTGGTACCAAAAAATAAAAATAGAAATAAATTAAACCATCAGGCTCCTTACATAACTAATGTGGAAACAGCTCTTAAACTGTGCATAGTCAGGGTGTGAAAAGAACTGACTCGTGTGGCGCAGATACGGGGAACCAGCCCAGGCTGTTAACAGCACCTGTGAGCAAAGGCCAGATCACAGGAGAAGCGAGTTGGAATCCTGCAGCTCAGTCACACATCAGTCGCACATCGCCTGGGGCGCTCCCTGCTGATGCAGGTTGTTCACAAGCTGCCTTGAAGGTAGCAGCTGTGTGCTCGTCCCCACCGAAGACCGACCGGAGGGGTTCTGTCCCAGGTGAGACTGGGCACGGGATGGACGGCATCTCAGCCTTTCAGGGTGCGTGGTCCCATCACAGGACAGCGTCCCTGAAGGCTCACCAGGTCCCAGGTGGTGTTGTCCCGATGGATCTCACCACACTCAGGTTGATCAGAGTTGGTTTTTTTTTTTTTTTTTTTTTAGTACCAGGGATTGAACTCAGGGGCGCTTAACCACTGAGCCCCATCCCCAGCCCTATTTTGTATTTTATTTAGAGACAGGGTCTCCCTGAGTTGCTTAGGGCCTCACCATGGCTGAGGCTGGGTTTGAACTCGTAATCCTCCTGCCTCAGCCTCTCAAGCCGTTGTGCACCGGGCTGCCTGAGAGACCTGTGGCTGAGGTAGGAGGTTGGATGCTAAATTCTCTACAAAACTATTTCAGGCTGGGTGCTGTGTTGCTGGCCTGGAATCTCGGAAACTTGGGAAGCTGAGACTGGAGGATTACCAAGATAGAGGTCATCAGACTGGGCAACATAGTGAGAGCCTGTCTCAAAATAAAAAAAAAAAAAAATAAGAAAGAGCCAGGGATGTGGCTCAGTGGTATAGTGCCCCTGGGTTCAATCCCCAGTACTGAAAATAGAACATAACATACAATCAACAAATCTCTTCAGACCACCCTGTCCCAAAGTATTTTGTGGAGACTGTAGCAAAACTAAATGTAGGATTTCGACATTAAGATCTGAGAGTTTCTCTGATAGGATAGCTAGAGCATCGAGAGCATTTCATTTATTACCTTAGTCATAGTCGTTCCTCCAGAGCCATGAGAGATGGTTTCCAGGACCCCACTGGACATCAACATCTGTGGATGCTCCTGTCTCTTAAATAAAAAGGGGTAGTGTTTGGCACAGAACCTATGTACACCCTCCCCTGTACTTTAAATCATCTCTAGATCACTCGTAATATCAAATACAGGTCCATGCAGTGTCAATGGTTGTTATACGGTGTTGAGGGAATAATGAATAGTGGATAAAAAGTCTGTACATACTCAATACAGATGCCATTTTTTTTCTAATATTTTCCATTGAGTCATTGTTCCACAGTTGGTAGGTGTCTGAGTAGGGAACTCACAAAAAGCTGGGGTTTTTTTTTTTTTTTTTTTTTTTTTTTTGCTACCAGGCATTGAACCCAGGGCTGCTTAGCCACTGAGCCGCATTCCCCAGCCCTTTTTAATATTTTATCAAGAGGCAGGGTTTCACTGAATTGCTTAGGGCTTGATAAAGTGCTGAGGCTGGATGGGACCTCATGATCCTCCTGCCTCAGCCTCCTGAGCCTGTGGGATTACAGGTGTGCACCACCATGCTGGGCTAAACTGGGGATTTTTAAATGGCTAGCTGTATACGTCATTGAAACAACTCAAGGATCATTTTGTCCCCCAGGACTGGAGCTTTCATGGCACGTTTGTTGACACTACATATAAAATGACAGGCTGGTGGGGGAGGGGAATGGAATATAAGGTTGACCATGGGGAAGGGCTCACCAGGTTGGAGCTCTCAACTGATCAAGAGGACAATGCACACTGAACAATGTATTTACACATGGAGGTATATTGAATTGAGGATTTTTTAAGCTTTGCACATTGACACACACCTGTAATCCCAGCTACTTGGGAGGCTGAGGCAGGAGGATGGCAAGTTCTGGAGGCCAGCCTCAGCAACTTAGCAGACCTTGTCTTAAAATAAAATTTTAAAAGGGGATCAGGACATAGCTCAATGATAGAGTGACCCTGGGGTTAATCCCCAGTACTGGAAAAAAAAAATCAAAACAGGAGATTTTAAAATGTAAGTGCATTTCCACTAGAAAAAAAACATCAAGTGAATTATTCTCATCAGCTACTAAAGGCTTACAGTGTGTAATCTGTGTCTTGCATCCTTTAATTCTTATAGGCAACAAATAAAGTATGTTCTGATGCTGTCCCATTCAACAGATGAGGCACCAAGGGCCAAAGATGGAAAAGAAACACCTGCTGGTTTACACAGCCGGTATGCGGATAGGCTGGGATCAATTTGGGACTGTCTAATGTCCATACACCTCACCACCTACCTCTAAGCCTCTTCTAACAGTGCCTCCTGGGTTCCCTAGCCCACAGATAATTGGATCAAAGTCTGAACTTAGAGTTAGAAGGGGCCCTTCAAGTTCCTTCCCCTCACTGTTGGCTTGTGAGAGCGAAGAATTCACCATTAGTGATTCACTTCTTTGGAGGCAACATGGATGTCTTGGTGGATTCTAAGTGTCCTCGTAGATGAATAGCGCTGTATGCCTTTATCAGCTTCTCAGTGTCATATTGAGAGGAAACAAGAAGAGAAGGATCTAGAAGATTGGCACAATTTAGGAAGGGGCCTACAAAGGAGTCCCTTGGGTTCCTGGGACATCAGACTAGAGAAGAAGGGATCCTGCACAGGGACGGTGGGCTTTTCTCGGCTGCGTACTTACCTTCAGGCTATATCCAGTGTAGGCTTTCTCGCCCTCTTAGGCTCCAGGCTCGGCCTCCTGTGTTCGTCAGCCTTCCCTCACGGTGGTGAATCGCCTGAGATAATTATGAAGCTGAGAGATTCACCTTGGCTCACAGATTTGGATGTTCCAGTCCATGATGGATTGGATCCCTGGTTTGGGGCCTGTGGCCAGGCAGTGCACCACGGCAGGTGTGTATGAAGGGGGGAAATGGCTCCACTTATCAGTCAGGGGGCAAAAGAAAGTAAGGAGGAGGCCGAGGTCCCACTATCCCTTCCCCACGTATGCTCCTCCATGACCTGAAGACTTCCCGCTAGGTACCGCATCTTAAACACGCCCCTACAGGCTGGGGCTTTGAACACACGGACCTCTGGGGGACAGTCAAGATCCAAACCATAGGACCTCCCATAGACCGGAGTGGTTCTCTCCGTGAGCTCAGGCTGGTAAATTAGGAGGAGAAGTGGAAATAGTCTATAAAAAAGTCCTTCTGAGTGTGTTGGTGCACACCTGTCATCCCAGCAGCTTGGGAGGCTGAGGCAGGAGGATGGTGAGTTCAAAGCCAGCCTCAGTAATTTAGTGAGGCCCTAAGCCACTCAGTGAGACCCTGTCTCTAAATAAAATACAAAATAGGGCTGGGGAGGTTGCTTAGTGGTTAAGCACCCCTGGGTTCAATAACCAGTACCAAAAAAAAAAAAAGTTGTTGGTTTGCAGACAACAAGACAAAAAGCTCAGGATAATTAATCAATTTACTAGAAGGTAGAAGAACCAGGATGGAGTCCAAGAGTGCTCTTTTTCAAGTCCATGCTTTTAAAAATGTTTTCACATTACTAATCACGCTCTCTTTACAAAATTAATAATAAATAAGATGATCACCATACTACATTAATTATATGATTGTCTTATGACTACCATTAAATGTATTTTTCATATTCTGCACAATCTTTTTCATGCTCTTCTTACAAAAAAAAAGCAAGATACTGTTATTTTATGATACAATCATCATTCAAGTTGGGAGGGTGCTGGTTAAATGCACAGGATGTATTTTAAGCTGTATATTTTCATGAGGGTTTTTAATTTCTAAAAATTGATAGTTTGTAACCTCTGAGCAGAGAGATGTTTCAAACCAAGGCAGCGGCAAGCCCTTTATTCAGTTATTAGAGATCTAAACGTTGATTGACTCAGCAGAAGAAACAGCACGGCAAATCGATGTGCAATGGCCTTGCTGGGCACTGTGACCACTCCCGCGCTGAGTTTGACAGAATGCAGGTGCTTCATTGGAATCCAATTAGAAAGATTGGTTCAGTGCAACTCCCAATTGATTACCTATAATTCACGTCATAAATAACATAGATCCCTGCTCGCAATCTGCCCTCTGAAGAACACGGTCCTTTATTTTACATATGTACGTGTTCAAAATCCCTCCAGTGCCCAAAAGAAAAGCTCTAAACCCTCCAAAATTTTTTTTTTCGGGGTCAGGGGGTACTAGGAATTGAATCTGGGGGGCTTACCCACTGAGCCACATGCCCAGCCCAGATATGATGATGGTAGATTATGGTTTTAAGCCTCTGGGTCCTCTGCTAGGTCATGACAGGTAAACCAGGATGTACTTAATGAAAAGGAACAGAGGAGAGTCTGAGAAGCCAGAAGAGAAGCAGCTTCCAGTCTTGCCCGTGGGGGGAGGAAACTGGGTGGGCTTCTAGGCAGAGGTGACATTGGCGCTGAGTCTGGGAAACTTGAGGAGAACCAGTGATGAAGGGGGGGGGAGATTCCAGGCAGAGAAAACAATGGGGACAAAGGTCCAGGAGTGACCCATGGGTCTGATGCCCGTGGGGAAGAATGAGCAGATCACTTTGGCCAGAGGAAATGACTTACAAGGGAAGAATCAGCAGGAATGGGAAGAGAGGGTCTACAGAATGGAGAGAATCTTTGCCACCCGCAGCCCAGAGCGTTAATCTCCAGGAGCTCAAGAGAACTCAAAAAAACTTAACACCGGAAAACACCAGATAACCCCGTCAACAAATGGGCAAAGGAACTGAACAGGAGAAACACAAGTGGTCAACACATACATGAAAGAATGTTCCACATTTGTATCAGTTAGAGAGATGCAAATTAAAACGACACTGAGATTTCATCTTACTTCTGTCAGGATAGCAATCATCAAGAATACAAGTGACAATAAATGTTGGCGAGGATGTGGGGGACAAGGTACACTCACACATTGCTGGTGGGACTGCAAATTGGGGCAGAAAACTAGAAATGGAACCACCATTTGACCCAGTTAGCCCACTCATCGGTCTGTAACCAAAGGACTTCAAATCAGCACACTGCAGTGACAGCCACGTCCATGGTTACAGCAGCTCAATTCACAACAGCTAAGCTATGGAACCAACCTAGGTGCCCTGAAATAGATGAATGGATGAAGGAAATGTGGGATACATACACAGTGGAATATTACTCAGCCTCAACAAAGCATGAGATCATGGCATTTGCTGGTAAATAGATGGAACTGGAGACTAAGATGCAAAGGGAAACAAACTAATTCCCCAACCGAAGGCCGAATGTTCTCTCTGATACGCAGATGTTAACACAGAATAAGTGTGTGTGTGTGTGTGTGTGTGTGTGTGTGTGTGTGTGTGTGTAGGGGTAGAGAACAGAAGTTCACTGGATGAGACAAAGGGGAAGGAAGGGAAGGGAGGGGGATGGGAATGGGAAAGACAGTGGAGTGAATGGGACAGAACTTTCCCATGTTCATCTGTGAACACACGACCAGGGAAACCCCACATCATGTCCAACCACGAGAATGGGCTCCTAATTAGAATAACTCTACTCCATGTGTGTAGAATATGTCAAATACACTCTACTGTCATGTGTTTCTAAAAAGAGCAAATTAAAAAAAAAAAAAAAAAGAGTCAAGTTGGTGTAGATAGAAAAGTGGCACCAAGTGTCACATCTCCCAAGGCCTCGGAAGGCCACCTTGCCTTGCAGGGGTGACGAGTGAGAATCAATTAAGAGGACAGAGAGGAGCCATCTATTATCCAGTGAGACAAAAAGAGAACGTGAAAGAAGGAAGGAGACCAGTTAGGGCCAGCAACTGGGGGTGGGGGACGGTGGGAGGGAGGTTCATCCGGGTGCCTGTCTTGGGTGGAGGTAGGGTCCTGGGAGGACTGGACCTGGTGGCAGGATAATGGCCCACAGAAACACCCATGTCTAACCCTTGCAGGGTGAGCCTGTGACAGCACCAAGGTTCTGCAGGCACGATCAGGGGTCTTCTAACGGGGAGATTGTCCCGAGCCATGCAGATTGGTTGTCCTTCAAACGAGACTTTCCAAGCTGAGGTCAGGTGTTGCAGAGGAAGGGTCAGGAGAGGTGGTACGATAAGGACTTGTCCTGCCCCCACGGACCCTGGTAGAACAAGGGGACTACAGGTCCAGTCTTTAGAAACCAGCAGACGCCCTCAGTTTATAGCCAGCCCACGAAAACTGGAAGCCCAGTCCTCGGCTGTGAAGAACAAAAGTCGGGCAACAGGAACTTGAGTAAAGTAACAATCCTCCCCCAAGAACCTCTAGAAAGAACGCAGCATTGCCAACGCCTATATTTTACCCCAGTGAGACCCCTTCAGAAGTCTGACTTCCAGCTGGGTGCCACGTAATCCCAGAGGCTCAGAAGGCTGAGGCAGGAGGATCGCAAGTTGGAGGCCAGCCTCGTCAACTTAGCAAGGCCCTAAGCAACTTGGGAAGACCCTGTCTCAAAATAAAAAAAATATCAAAAACGCCGGGGATGGGATCAGTGGTTAAGCACCCCTGGGTTCCATCCCTGTTGCAAAAAAAAAACAAAAACAAAAACCTGACTTCCAGAATTGTACGGTCACACATTTATGCGGTTCAGCTACAAAGTCTGTGGCCTGTGTTGGTCTGCTTTCTGCCGCTGTGATTGAAATACCCAACAGGAACAACTTACAGGGGGAAGATGGTTTGGGCTCATGGTTTCAGAGGTTCAGTATGTGGTGGGCTGAGCCCAGGGCCCTGGGCCCAAGGTCGGGTAGAACATCAGGGAGGGAAGGTGTGGGGGAGGTGGGTGGCTCCATTCCTGGTGGCCAGGAGGCAGGCAGCCAGCGGGGAAAGGGCTTAGAGACATGCACTCTTCTAGGGCGTGCTCTCAGTGAGCCACTTGCTGCAGCCACGTCCCTCCTGCCTACAGTCACCACCCAGTCAGTCCATCAAACTGGGATGCACTGATGGGGTGACGGCTCACAAGATCCAGTCACTTCACCTCTGAATATTTCTGCATTAACATTGAAGCTTTGGGGGGACACTTCATATCTAAACCATGACATGGTTATTTGTTTTGTCCCTAGGAGATGAGTTCAGATCCCGATTAGTCAATGGCATTTATTGAATACCACCGCACCATGCATTAGAATGTAGGAGAAAACAGGCCCCTGAGCAGCTTCCTCTCCCTGTGGGGTGTGGTTCTATTTTCATGCTACATGGAATCAGGCTTTTTGTTCTTTGATGTCCTTTGGTCAGCTGTGTGACCTGGGTGAAGTTACCTAACCTCTCTGAGCTTCAGATTCCTCTCCTGTTAAGGGAGGGGGATGAACAAAAACACTGGCCTCTAAGTAAGCTCCATACTTTTTCATTACTATATAGAGAATGATAGAGAATGTTCCCATCTTCTAGGCACTGGTGGACATATCTATGTTTGGGGATATTTTAAGTAACTGTTAAGGTCTGTAGACAAGTCAAAATAACACGTGGTATTTTGCCAGGGGAATATAGGGTTCGTAAACAAGTCTGGATGGTGCCTGGCAAAATGCCAGAGGGAGTGGTTTGAGAAGTAACAAAAGTGAGCCATTAAGTATAGAGATTCCTTATTGGTTGACTGATGTATCTAGTTTATGCTAATTAAGATAAGCTGTGCAAAATGTATAAATAGCTCTGTTGTCCTACAATAAACGGCTCCTATTCCTGTTGCATCAAGGTACACAAGTTATTCGTCACCCCCCGGCTATTCTGCTGCAGCCGGACTGAGCAGTAACCATAGAAATGATATTCTTTCTTCTTCTCATCAAGAAATCATCTCAGACTATAAGTGACATTTTGGTAATTATAACTTTATATTTACTCTGTGAATTAAGCTTAGATGTAGGGTTTGAAAATTTATGTGTATATGTCAGAATGTTTTACAAAGGAGGCACAGAATTACATTAATGCATGTCAACCTCATCAACTTAGCAAGTAACTTAGGAAGACCCTGTCTCAGATATCTCATAGAATAAGATATATTCCATGCTTGCATAAAGACATAAAAATAGAGTCTTCCGTTATGTGTAACTAAAAAGAATAAATAAAAAGGAATATAAATCTCTCATGGATCATAAAAACTCATCTGTGGCCAGCCACGGTGGTGCAGGCCTGTCATCCTAGCAGCTCGGGAGGCTGAGGCAGGAGGATTGTGAGTTCAAAGCCAGCCTCAGCAACTTAGCAAGGCCCTGTCTCTAAAAAAAATATAAAACAGCCTTGGATTAGTCAGTGGTTAAGCACCCCTGGGTTCAATCCATGGTACCGATAAATAAATAAATAAACACCATGTGTGAATTCTTCCTGGTAGCGTTGTAATTGCTGGGAATGCAGAAGTAGATATGTTCTTCCTAAGCACTGAAACTGGACAGCTTTTGGAAATCAAGAGTAACCTGAATTAGTTGAAGGTAAGCCACTTGCCATTGAGAAGTTAAAAAGAAGTTAAAGAGAAAAAATATATATATATTTTTTCCTAAACCTTCAAAAGAAATCAGCTCCGCATAACTTCCAGTTAAACTGGACAAACCGGGGTTGGGGCTGGGGCTGGGGCTCCGTGGTGGAGCACTCGCCTAGCATGTGTGAGGCACTGGGTTCCATCCTCAGCATCTCATAAAAAATAAAATAAAACAAAGGTATTGTGTCCATCTACAGCCAAAACAAATTTTTAAAAAATTGAACAAGCCATTGATATGGCAGCATTATTATAGGAATAACTATTTAGTTAGGAAATGTCACACAAAACTCAACTTGATCCCAACTTTGTGGAAGAAGCAAAGGCCAAGGGCCCCCTAGTCATTTTTTTTTGTACCATGGATTGAACTCACTAAACCACTGAGTCACATCCCCAGCCCTTTTTTTCATACTTTATTTAGGGACAGGATCTCTGTGAGTTGCTTAAGTCCTTTGCTAAGTTGCTGAGGCTATCCTTGAACTCACAATCCTCCTTCCTCAGCCTCCCCAGCCGCTGAGATCACAGAGTGTGTGCCAAGGCGCCCAGCCTCCTACTAATTTTAAAAAAAATTTCTTTGTGGTTCTGGGGATTAAACCCAGGGCCTTGTGCATGCAAGGCAAGCACTCTACTAACCGAGCTAGATCCCCAGCCCCTCCTATAACTTTCAATGAACTTCCTATTGAATAAGAAAAAACCAAAAGGGTCACAAGGGAGCTGATGGATATCGACAATGGGCCCGCCTGAGTGACAGTCTATTTCATGACCCTGGAGTTGTGAATATCTGTGCCAGGAATAGTTCTAAATCTGAACCTTTCAATATTTTCAAGGCAGTTCGATTGGAGTTAGGCATCCTGATGCAAAGCATGTGAATTCTATAAGAAGAGGTGATACAGCGTCAGGAGAGAAGCCCTTCCCCGGGGACCATGTCACCGTGTAGCTTTATGGTTTGGAGGTGAGGGTGTCCCCCCGAGATCCTGGGTTAATGTAGGAATGTTCAGAGGTAAAGTGGCTGTCGTAAAGAAGAACGAAATGGTGGCATTTGCAGGTAAATGGATGGAACTGGAGACTCATGCTAAGTGAAATGAGCCAGTCCCCTCAAACCAAAGGCTGAATGTTCTCTCTGATATGCAGATGCTGACATCCCAGTTTGAATGGCTGGGTGGTCACTCACTGAAGCCCGCTGGCTGGAGGAGGCGGGTCCCTGGGAGCACTGGGTCACTGGGAGCACTGGTCCCTGGGAGCATTGAGTCACTGGAAGCACTGGGTCACTGGGAGCACTGGTCACTGGGAGCACTGGGTCACTGGGAGTACTGGTCACTGGGAGCACTGATCACTGGGAGCACTGATCACTGGGAGCACTGGTCACTTGGAGCACTGATCACTGGGAGCACTGGTCACTGGGAGCACTGGTCACTTGGAGCACTAGGTCACTGGGAGCACTGGGTCACTGGGAGCTCTGGGTCACTGGGAGCACTGGTCACTGGGAGTACTGGTCACTGGGAGCACTAGGTCACTGGGAGCACTGGGTCACTGGGAGCTCTGGGTCACTGGGAGCACTGGTCACTGGGAGTACTGGTCACTGGGAGCACTAGGTCACTGGGAGCACTGGTCACTGGGAGCACTGGTCACTGGGAGCACTGGGTCACTGGGAGCACTGGTCACTGGGAGCACTAGGTCACTGGGAGCTCTGGGTCCCTGGGAGCACTGGTCCCTGGGAGCACTGGGTCCCTGGGAGCACTGTGTCACTGGAAGCACTGGTCACTGGGAGCACTGGGAGCACTGGTCACTGGGAGCACTGGGTCAAAGGGAGCACTAGTCACTGGGAGCACTGGTCACTGGGAGCGAGCCCTGAAAGGGTGCATTTTTCCCTGCAGCCCTGTCCTGGTCCCCGCGTCCTGACCCCACCACGAGCTGAGCTGCTGTCTTCCACTGCGCCCTTCCGTCCACCTCTGAAACCGGGAGCCAAAACAAACGTTTCCTCCTCTAAGTTGTCTTTCTCAGATATTTTGGTCGTAAAGCTAATACATAGGCAACCGGGGTGGGCTCTGAGTGACCGTGGGGAGGTCCCAGCTGTGCCACTTACTGTGAGTGTGACATTAGACAGTGGCTTAACCTCGTGCCCGTCAGCAGCCACAGGCCTTCTCATGCTCCAAGGGTGTAAGGGATGGGGGCTTGGTGAGCAGGGAGGGCTAAGGGCTATAACCAGCCACAGAGGTCTCAGGACCAGCCTGCCACAGGACTAGGTCGTCTTCTTGGGCATTATATGATGCATTTCCTTTCTGCTTTGTCATATATTAGGACATTGCTGCAAACCTTGTGCATGTGCTCCTAATTACCTTTTGGGACACCTCTGTAGTTTGGCTTTCATGTCATTTCTTTCTTTAAATTCTGCTCTTTGGGTGCTGTGGCACACGCCTGTGTGGCTCGGGAGGCTGAGGCAGGAGGATCCTGAGTTCAAAGCCAGCCTCAGCCATTCAGCGAGGCCCTAAGCAACTCAGGGAGACCCTGTCTCTAAATAAAATGCAAAAATGGGCTATGGGATGTGGCTCGGTGGTTAAGTGTCCCTGAGTTCAGTCCCTGGTACTCCCCTCAGCCCCCAGTAAAAATTCTGGTCTTTGGGATGTCTGCGGTAAACTCGACTTGTGGAGTGCTCCTGCTCTAGTTCTCAGAGCAAGGACCACATGATGCATTGGTTATCCCGATTGTCCAGGTTACGAGGACTACCTTTCTACTTCATATTGTCCCAAGGACGAGAATGGAGGACCCAGGTAAACACACCAGGGGAAGAGTTTTCATTTTCACACAAAATGCTGGAAGTTCTAAACAGATGACCACACCAGAAAATTTTTAGAATAACAGCACATTCCTGGCAGGAGTGACTCAAAGTAGTGGCCTGGCTTTTGGTTAGCACCCGGTGAAACTCAGCTGGATAGAAAAGAAAGCGCATCGCCCAGGTAACGGGTCCCGATCCTTGTCTTGTCCCACATTGCTGTGGGACCTCAGGGAAGTCACTTGCCCTTCCTGGGCTTTCAATTGTGCCTCCATAAAATGAAAAAGCTGCAGTACATCAGTGCTCTCTTTCTGAGATTCATCAGGATTTTGAGGGGGTTGACAAACAATGGTTGTAAAATTAGCTAGTGGTGATGTTTGCCAGGCTTTGTACATATATTAAAAACTACTGAACTATATATTTCATATATTTTAAATTTGGGGGTGAAGGTGTAGCTTAGAGGAAGAGTGTGCACTTAGCATGCACAATGTCTTGGGTTTAACCCCCAGCATCAAAATAAATTTTTTAATGGTTTGTGAATTCTTTTTTTTTTTTGGTACCAGGGATTGAACTCAGGGGCACAGGACCACCGAGCCACATCCCCAGCCCTAGTTTCTATTTTATTTAGAGACAGGGTCTCACTGAGTTGCTCAGGGCCTCACTAAGTGGCTGAGGCTGGCCTGGAACTCATGATCCTCCTGCCTCAGCCTCCCAAGCCGCTGGGATGACAGGTGTGCACCACTGCGCCTGGCCTGGTGTGACCTCTTCTACTCTTTTTCCTGGGACTTCTCAAAACAAAACAAAATAAAACAACCCCCCCCCCAAAAAAAATAGAGAAGGGGTTCTTTGTTTCTCACTGGAGGTACTTCTTTTCAAAGATTTGGGGATGTGTGGCCAAGGCAGTCAGGTGAAAGCCCAGTCTAACCTGTTCTGTGAATTTAGACAGCAAAAGATGACTTTTTTTTTTTTCCATCACAGCCTGTGACTTTAAGAAGAGCCTCAATCTACAAATAGGGCCACCCTTCATGTTAAGGACTTTAAGCAGATGTTGACTCTTTAAAAGATTAACTGAGAGCTTTGAGAGCTGGTTTTGTCAGCTAGTAATAGGCTCCTGGGGAGGAGAAATCAACCCTCCCGGCTCCTACAGATCTGTCCCTATCTGGTCTCTGCTAATTGTTTGTTATCTGCCACTCTTTCCTTGAAAGGGAAGCCAGCCCCCTTAATGACACAGCCTTCTGATTACACTCTGATTAAGGCCTCTCAGATAAGACAGGGCTCTCCTGGGCCTCCTGGCAGGTAACGAAAGCCACAATCCAAGGTGGGAGCCATGCACAGAACCCAGCTGAATGAAATGGTATAGGTACCAGGGATTGAACTTGGGGATGCTTAACCACTGAGCCCCATCCCCAGTCTTTTTCATTTTTATTTCAAGACAAGGTTTCACTGACTTGCTTAGGGCCTCACTAAATTACTGAGGCTGGCTTCAAACTTGCAGTCCTCCTGCCTCAGCCTCCTGAGCCTCTGGGATTACAGGCATGTGTCACTATGCCCTGCAGAGGAGGAGTGTTTAAGAATTAAATGTTGGATGGAGTTTAAGGAGGTAAAGGAGTAGGTTGGAGTGTTGACTTCTCCATCTGGTCCCTCAAGCTAGGAAAATCCCAGTGTTTCCGAAACTGTGATTTGCACTCAGGTCACCTGGGGACACTGTTAAAAATGCAGATTCAGTAGATCTTGGGAGAATCTGAGATTTTGCAATTCTAACCAACTTCCAGATGATGTGGATGCTAGTGGCCCTCAGGCTGCACTCTGAATAGCAATGGCTATCTGTGATTTCCTACACATCTTTTTTAAAGCCCCATCCCCAGCCCCTTTTTGTGTTCTATTTAGAGACAAGGTCTCATGAGTTGCTTAGGGCCTCACTAAGTGACTGAGGCTGGCTTTGAACTGCGATCCTCCTGCCTCAGCCTCCTGAGTCACTGGGATTAGAGGTGGGTGCCACTGCACCCAGCTCCTACATATCTTGGTGTTTCTTTTTTTAAAAAATTATTCATTCATACATATATATTTATACATATATATAATGACAGTAGAATGTATTTTGACATGTTTTACATATATGGAGTAACCTTCCCATTCTTCTTGTACATAATGTAGAATTACACTGGTCGTGTGTTCACATATGAACACAGGAAAGTTCTGTCCCAATCACTCCACTGTCTTTCCCATTCCCACCCCCTCCCTTCCCTTCATTCCCCTTTGCCTCATCCAAACTATTTGTGTTCCTCCCTCCTCCTCACCCCTTATTGTGAATTAGCATGTGCATATCAGATCCCACACTTCTTTAAAACCTAAATTCAAAAGAGCTTCCTGAAAGTCGACACTCTGGGGTTCTTTCTTGCAGGTCCTAGTTAAATATTAATGATAGCAACGAGAACACAGTAGCCATGATGACTGGCATTTGTGGAAGGCCTTGTAGCTGCAGGTCCAGCCAAGCAGAACTATAATTATTGCCCTCATGTAAAAGAACCACCTGGGGTTTAGAGACCCTAAAATAACTAGCCCAAGGTCTCCTTGTGGCAAAGCAACAACTTGAACAGTACTGGACTCCACAAGTGGGCCCAGAAGTGTTATGAGTTTAGCATTTCCAATCTGGAACTCTGAAATGCTCCAAAATCTGAAATTTGTTGAGTACTGACATGGTACAAATGGAAAATTACACTTATGTGATTGGTCAAAATTTAGGTTCCTTAAAAATACTCTATTTCTGTGTGCAGTGGCGCACGCCTGTAATCCCCCCAGCTCAGGAGGCTGAGGCAGGAGGATCTTGAGTTCAAAGCCGCAGAGAAACTTGAAAACCTCATAGATTGTCAGTGAGAATGTGAAACGGCTCAGTTACTTTGGAAAATAATTCCAGTTATATAAACGATTTGTTTCTCTTTTTTAAATTTCCTTGCATATTGAAATTTTTTGTGGTATATATTACTGCTTGTTTCTTTTGACTTAAAAACATTTTTACATCAAAAATATTTTAAATTCTTTAAAAAACCCCGACTAAACAGATCTGTTGTTGTTGCAAATTTTGTTACTCTGCCATTTGTTGTAAGGAATGATTTGTATTCAAAACTGTGGGCAATTAAATTTAAAATTCAAGTCAAGCGCAATGGGAGCTGCCTGTTATCCTAGCAACGCGGGTCACAGAGGCAAGAGGGTTGCTTCAGCCTAGGAGTTTGGGATGAGCATGGGCAATATAGTGAGACCTTGACTCTTTTTTAAAAAAAAAAAAATAAATTTAAAATTCAGCTTTATTTAAGCAAATTTGATTTTTTTATTACGTTATTTGTTTATTCTAATTTGTTACCCATGATGGCAGAATGCAATTCATTTCATTATTACACCTAGAGAGCACAGTTTTTCAAGTCACTGATGGTACACAAGTATTTCCACACCATTCGTGTCTTCAGACGCGTACTTAGGGTCCTGATGTCTAACTCATTCCACCATCATCCCTACCCCTTGTCCCCTCCCTTCCCCTCCCTCCCCTTTGCCCTATCTAAATTCCTCCATTCCTCCCATGCTCCCCCACCCCAAGCAAATTTGATTGAAAATGTTGATTGTTGTTGGGTGTGGTGGCACGTGCCTCCAAGCCCAATCAGTGGAGATAGGGAGGTGGCTGAGCTAGAAAGGTCACAAGTTCAAGGCCAACTAAGCAAGACCCTCTCTTAAAATCAAAACTAAAAAGGGCTGCGGATGTGGCTCAGTGATAGAACACCGTTTAATCCCATTAAAAAAATTTAAAAGGTTGATAGTTAATTTTAACATATATATATATATATATATATATATATTTTTTTTTAATTTAATAGGTTGGCGTGGTGGCACACGCCTTATAATCTCATGGATTAGGGGGCGGGGACTGAGGCAGAAGGATGGTGAGTTCAAAGCCAGCCTTCATCACTTAACAAGGCCCTGAGCAATTCAGCAAGACCCTGTCTCTACATAAAATAGAAAAAGGGCTGGGGACGTGGCTCAGTGGTTAAGTGCCCCTGAGTTCAATCTCTGGTGCCAAATCTAACAAACAAGCAAACAAACAAAACCTTGCAAGATAATGGATAAGCTTTTATAAGCTTTTAGAATTGCAATCACTTTAGACCATTTTCTATTGACTTTAACGTGTATTTTAAATAAAATGCATGTTTCTGTCCGCTTGAGTCTGTTCATTTCTCTCCTCCCACAGTTTCTGTATGGGGTGAGCTCGCGTGGGCAACTTCACAACGGAGTCCACAGTTTTCATAATACTTGATGGGATCCAGAAGAACTGGAGGAATGGTCATGGTGGAGAAATCCTGGGCTCGGAGCTGAAGGCGGAGGACTGAGGCCACGCTCTTCTCTGCCGTTGGAGGTGGGTGGTGTGCTTAAGGCTCTGCGGGATTTGATTGCAAAATGTTGGCTGGGACTTTGTATTTATTTATTTTTTTAATGTAAGTATGGAAAGGCGTGTCAGGGAGCCTGAGGATGAACTGTGTGAACAGTCATGGCTCCACGGCGCCCTCCCACCAGGGGCATGTGCCCCTCGTCCTACTACAGAAGCCAGGGTGAGGACAGTTGTTCCTCTTCCTCCGATGAATACCTGGGTGGGAGTGGGAGGATCAGAGGCCACCACTCACCCTGAGCTTTGAGTCTTGATCCGGTCACCCAGAGGGACACTTTCAAGTTCATTCGTGGCACTGCGCCCAGGCCTGCAATGACCCCCCACCCCTAGGTCTCCTATGGCCTCGCCTCAGGCCTCTGCCCAGTGGCACTTTCCTGACCAGCTCATCTAAGATAGCCACCTCCTGTTTTCATTTTCTGTTCTCTCATTCAACTTTCTCTTTTTCTTTTCCTTTCAGGGATGGAACCCAGGGGTGCTTAACCACTGAGCCCCATCCCCAGCCCTTTTTATATTTTATTTCGAGACAGGGTCTCGCTGAGTTGCTTAGAGTCTCTAAGTTGTTAAGGCTGGCTTTGAACTCGCCATCCTCCTGCCTCAGCCTCCTAAGCCACTGGAATCATAGGCATGTGCCAAAATACCTGGCTCTTCCTCTTCTTAAAAAGACACAGTCCTATCCGATTAAGGTTCCATTCTTATGATCTTCTATCCTTAGAGGCTGTGTCTCCAAATCTAGTCAAGTGACACTGTGAGTGTGACTATTCATTCTATGAATTTGGGGGCAGGGGGGACAAAATGAAGTGTACGGCGGATGTCGTTGTGCATGAAGGAGAAATCTGAAATTTATATCTTGCAGAATACCCATAGGTGTGGTGACATTGTCAACAGTAGTGATAATTCTAACCGTTCTTTAAGACTTGGCACTTATAAAGATTGTGTGCTTGTATTATTTCTCAGATCACTCAAATGCTGTCTCCTCACAGAGGTCTCCTCTGAATGGTATCCCGCGTTTCACGTGCTGTTCTGTGAGTGTGATCACGCCCACAGCCATTGGTCTCTAACCCCTTGCCTGGAAATTGTCACCTTCTCATTACCCCAAACTATTCATTTTTTTCCCAGTTTTGCTGAGGTATAACTGACAAATAAAAACTGTGCACACTCTAAATATAAAATGTAATGATTTGATATACATATTCATTGTGCAATGATGGCCCCCAGTCAAATGAACTGACACATCTATCAGCACCTAGATTACCATTTTGTGTGTTTGTGGCTGCTTAGCATCTGCCCCTTAGCAAATTTCAAGAAAACAATACAGTATTATTAATTATAGCAATTATTCTCTGTATAAGATCTCCAAGCTGGGAATTGTGGCACACAACCTGTCATCCCAGAGGTTTGGGAGGCTGAGGCAGGAGGATCATGAGTTCAAAGCCGGCCTCAGCAAAAATGAGGCACGAAGCAACTCAGAGAGACCCTGTCTCTAAGTAAAATATGAAAAAAGAGCTGGGGATGGGACTCAGTGGTCAAGTGCCCCTGGGTTTCATCCCTGGTACCAAAGATCTCTGAGATGTTTTCATCTATGGCTGCAAGTTTGTGGTCCTAACATTAATATATCTCCGTTTACCACCTCCATCCCTTCAGCCCCTGACAGCCACTGATCTGTTCTCTACTTCCATGAGTTTGACTTTTTTAAACTCCACATAAAAGTGAGATCATCCAGTGTTTGTCCTTCTGTGTCTGGTTTATTTCATTTATGATACTATCTTCCAGGTTTATCCACATTGTTGTAAATGGTGTGTTTTCCTTCCTTTTGAAGGCAAAATAATATTTCACCGCAGGAATATACCATTTTCTCTGTTAGTGAACACTTAGGTTGCTTCTGTATCTTGGTTACTGTGAATACACAATAAACACGGGAGTGCAGGTGTCTCTTTGAGATACTGCTTTCATTTTCTTTGGATGTGTACCCTATCATGGGATTGCTACATGATGTGGTAGTTGTATTTTCAATTTGTTGATAGACCTTCACACTGTTTTCCATAATGGACGTACTAATTTACATGCCCACCAACATCTTTGTACACTTGTTCTTTCTTCTCTGTTATTTTTTTTATGTAGCCATCCTAACAGTTGTGATGTGATAGCCCATGGTGGTTTTGATTTGCATTTCCCTATATGACTAGTAATGCACATTTTGTCATATACCTGTTACCCATGTGTATGTCTTCTTTGGTAAAATGTCTATTCAGGTCCTCTGTTCACTGTTTAATTGAGATATTATTTTTCTGCAATTGAATTGTATGAGTTGCTTATATATTCTGCATATAAATGGATTGCAGATAAAAGGATTGCAGATATATTTTTTTCCCATTCTGAGCAGGGAACGACTGTGCACACCTGTAATCTCAGCCACTCGGGAGACTGAGGTGGGAGGATCACAAGTTTGAGGCCAGACTGGGCAACTTAAGACCCTGTCTCAAAATAAAAAATAAAAAGGGCTGGGATGTAGCTTAGCCTGGTTGCAGGTGATTGAAACAACTGTTAAGTGAAAGGCTGTGTTGTTAAGTGAAAGACTGGGTTATTGTGTACTCAGTTAAGTACTTGTAGGAGTTGTAGGCTAAATAAGCAGTGTAGGAGCTGCTAATAGAGGGACCAGAAGCCCACATGGTCAGAGATGAGGGCTTCTCATTCCCTGCTCCATATTCTGTTATCAGATACATCACAATCTTCTGTGAGTCATGTTTTCATCCTAGATTATTAGCTGTTTCTTTGAAAAGCTTTATTGAGATATAATTTATATATTATACAATATACCCACCGAATGTGTATAATCCAGTGGTTTTTAGAATATTCAGAGTTGTGCAGCCATCACCACAATCAATTTTATAGCATCATTATCCCCCAAAGAAACTCCATGCTAAATTATATACTCCTGCAGTGGAATACTATTTTGCCTTCAAAAGGAAGGAAAACACATCATATATACACATATATATGTATACACACATATATGTATAAGTACATGTATTCTATATCATATTCCATATTATATATAGAATGTATATATTCTATATTTTATAATATGTAATAATAGATCTGTTATATATAATGCATATTATATATCAGAATATATGGAATACAGAATATATGTAGAATATATGTATATATTTTATACATTGCTTATTAGAATTTTCTATATATTATCTCACTGATACTTTAAAATTTTGATTACATATTGAAATTATACTATACTGGGACATATATCAAAATAATAATTAATGACAAAATAGGTTATTAAGATTGATCCTAAGCCAGGCACAGTGGTGCATGCCTATAATCCCAGCAGCTTGGAGGCTAAGGCAGGAGAACTGTGAGTTCAAAGCAAGCCTCAGCAACTTAGTAATGCCCTAAGCATCACTAAGACTCTGTCTCTAAATAAAAAATTTAAAAATGCTGGGGATGTGGCTCAGTGGTTAAGTACTCCTGAGTTTAATCTCTGGTACAAAATATATTTTAAAAATGTGATTCTGTATACCAGGGACTGGAATGTCAAGTGCCTACAGGAATCAGGCAGGTAATATAAAGAAGGAAAGGAAACTGAGGAAGGTATCAGGGATTGGTGGGTTCTGCAGTGCTTTGGAGGTGATGTGCCATCTAAAGATACGGCTATTGCTCAGCCCCAGCCAATGGCTGTCATGTAGGAGTGGGGACTTGGAGTTCCCAGAGATTAATATTATTATTATTATTTTTGTACCAGGGTTTGAATTCAGGGGCACTTGACCACTGAGCCACATCCCCAACCCTATTTTGTATTTTATTTAGAGACAGGGTCTCCCTGAGTTGCTTAGGACCTTGCTTTTGCTGAGGCTGGCTTTGAACTCACGATCCTCCTGCTTCAGCCTCCGGAGCTGCTGGGATTACCAGGTACACCACCGCCACTTGCCCAGAGCTCAATTTTCTAAAAAAAAAAAAAAAAATTATTTTTTTAGTGGTAGTTGGACATAATATCTTTATTTTATTTATTTTTATGTGGTGCTGAGGATTGAACCCGGGGCCTCACACTTGCTAGGTGAGCGTTGTATACTGCTGAGCTACGACCCCAGCCCCACAGCTCAATTTTTGAAGGAGAAACTAATACAGACTTTCAATGACATATCTTGATTTTTGAAACACCGGTTATGCCAAACTAAACATTCTCAGAGTCTGTCCTACTGGAAGCCAATTTGCAACTCCACTCTCCTTACATGTGTCTTGTTTCGAACAAGAACAGGCATCTGGATTGGCTGTCTTGATATTTTCTTCCACATATGCTTGGTGAGCCTATGATTTGTTTTCTCAGGAAGTCTGTAAGGTTTTTGCAGATACAATTTATGTCTTGTGTATTGATGTTCAAATCAAGCCTGATTGATGATCTTGGTAAATGGTATTTATTTGTTTGTCTGGTCTGTAGTTTTTAACTGTCAGCCTGAGTCAGCATGGCTGGAGCTGCGCATTGAAAACGTTGGTTTGCCCCAGGAATCCTACTCCTGGGTATGTGCCCGATAGAAATATAGTCATCAAAAGGCTCTTACAGAGTGTCCAGAGCAGCACTATTCACAGTTGCTGTAACAGACATCGGTCCAATCATCCATCACCAGCCTCAGAATGAAACTTTTCCATGTGTTTTTAAATTGGTACATTGTAGTTATAGGTAATGTTGGGATTTGTTACATATTTGTACATGCACACAATGTAAAAATATAATTTGGCCAGTATTATTCCTCAGCATTTCTCCCTGTGCCTTACAATAAAATTTAAAATTTATTATAATGATACCGTATAATAATAAAATTTAAAATTTTATTATACAGTATAGCTGGGCACATTGGTGCACACCTGTAATCCCAGTGGCTTGGGAGGCTGAGGCAGGAGGTTCGAAAGTTCAAAGCCAGCCTCAACAACTTAGCGTGGCCCTAAGCAACTCAGTGAGACCCTGTCTCTAAATAAAATGAAAAGGATTGGGGATTTATCTTAGTAGTACAGTGCCCAGGGGTTCAATTCCCGGTGAACCCCCTCCCTGCCAAAATAAAAATAAAAATAAGAATTTCTATAGAGTATGATAAAAATCACAGCAATGAAATAATAAATTGTAACTCCAGACAGTAATATGGAAGAATATCAGAAATGTAATACTAAATAAAAGAAGACAGGAATGCAGCACATGATTTCTTTTTGGTACCAGGGGTTTAAACCCAGGGTTACTTCTTTTACTGTTGTTGTTCTGTTTGTTGTTGTTTTGTTTTGTTTTGTTTTTTGCAGTACTGGGGATTAAACCCAGGAGTACTCTACCACTGAGCCACATCCCCAGCTCTTTTTTTTTTTTTTTTTTTTTGAAACAGCATCTCACTAATTTGCCCAGGCTGGCCTGGAATTTGTAATCCTCCTGCCTCCGCTGCCCAAGTTGCTGGGACCACATGCTTGCAGCAATACACCTTGTGCAATAACTGTTTTGATTTATATAAATTCAAAAACTTGTAAGACCCAGTCTATGGGTTTTAAGTCAGGATAACAGTAACTGTTGGAGTCAGGGAGGGATAAAGAGAATACAGGAGACTTCTGGAGTGCGGCCAATATTCTGTTTCTTGATCTGAGTGCTGGTCACATGGGTGTGTGAAAAATCCTTTTGAGCTGTACGTTTGTACTTTTCTATATATCAGTATCTCAATGGAAAGTTTCCATGTTAATACTG
The DNA here is from genome assembly GCF_052094955.1 of Ictidomys tridecemlineatus. NCBI lineage: Eukaryota > Metazoa > Chordata > Mammalia > Rodentia > Sciuridae > Ictidomys > Ictidomys tridecemlineatus. The sequence goes on from NC_135478.1 coordinate 56,659,833, forward strand.
GGGCTGCACTTGGGATCCACAGAATCACTCTTTTGCACGGGGGTGAGAGTTGTCAATAAGGTCCCCAGGCATTTTCATGCAAGTCATTATGGGACCCTCTCAAGAATACGCTGTACTTGCCGGACATGGTGGCCCACACCTGTAATCCTAGTGGCTCCCACACCTGTAATCCCAGTGGCTCCGGAGGCTGAGACAGGAGGATCACAGGTTCAAAGCCAGCCTCAGCAACTCAGTGAGACCCTGTCTCTAAATACAATATAAAAAAAGGGCTGGGGATGTGGCTCAGTGGTTAAGTGCCCCTGAGATCAATCCTTGGTACCAAAACAAACAAACAAACAAACAAACAAAAAACACTGCACTTGATTGATAGACATATTTACATATTTCCTTCTCCAAGGGGCTTCTACAGGTGCTCTTGACAACTCACTCCCCCTCTCCCAGGTTGTTTTGCTGTATATTGCCATGCATTACTTGAAGACAAGAGTGACATCAAATTAACAGCCATTCTGGGTACCTTCAACCAGTGGCACTCGAAGCAATCGAGGAGACAGTGCTGATAATGTGCTAGCTTCTAAAATATGGCTACATAAAATCAAATGTTTGTGGGGTGGCTAATGAACAACATCCCTGGGTGGGTGGCGGAGTTCACGTGCTCAATTGCTGAATTTCGGTGAATCCTGGCTTCTGGGGAAAGGGAGCTGAGCAGAGGCCAGAAGAATCTGAGGCTTTCCCTGGAGGTGGAAAGGGGGAGATTTGGTGACTGAGGCAGGTGACCCAGAAGGACTGAAGTGCTCTTCAAGCTTTGGGGGCTGCACCCACCCCAGCTTTGTTTGGGTCAAGGTGAGAAAGATCATTGCTACCTTTTGCAGCTGGGCCGGGCCTTAGAGATCCCTTTCTCATGGGATCTAGACATGGTCTCCAGAGAGCTGATCAGCTTCTCCTGGGGTGTGGCAAGCTGACAGATTCCTGGGTCCCACGGAACCCCTCATTCTGTTGCTTGGGAGCCTGCTTTCAGTGATCGACACCTTCAACAGCTTGCATCCCAAAGCAGAATAACAGAGGAAGCTCTGACCCAATACCAGAGCCACTTCCGGAACCTTTCTGAGCCTCACACTTTCACATCTGTAAATAGAGATTTGTAACACACATCTAGCCCCGAGAATGCAGAGTGTTCATGCTCCGGGTTCACAGTCAACCTCCACCAGTGTTGGCAACTAAGAAAGTTTCTTTGTTTGGTCACGATACATTCATTCATTCATTCATTCATTCATTCATTCATTCATTCATTCATTCATTTATTTATTTATATCTGATGCTGAGGATCGAACCCAGTGCCTTGCACGCCTTGCACGTGAGTGCTCTACCACTGATCCACAACCCCAGCCCACTAAGAAGGTTCTTAAAATCACGTTGCTTTTCTGAGGTTAACTCACCACGATACTATAAAGTTCATTCATATCACTCATTTTCATCCTTGAAAGTCCCAAATTCAGGGCTGGGCTGTGGCTCAGTGGCAGAGCGCTTTCCCAGCATGAGTGAGGCCCGGGTTCGACCCTGAGCACCACATGAAAAAATAAATAAATAAAATAAAGGTATGGTGTCCTTATACAACTAAAATGATAATCATAGTAAAATAAAATCCAAACTTCAGTGACAGGAATTTAATGGGGAAAAGGCACCATCCTAACTGGAGACTATCATGCTAAGTGAAATAAGCCGATGCCCAAATCCCAAAGACAAGTGTTCTCTCTGATACTTGGATGATAACATACAATAACAGGGTGAAGAGAAGAACAGACGTTCATCAGATTTGACAAAGAGGAATGAAGGGAAGGGAGGGGGATGGGAATGGGAAAGACAGGGGCATGAACTAGACATAGCTTTCCTATGTCCACCTGTGAACACACGACCAGGGAAACTCCACATCCTGTCCAACCACAAGACTGGGAAGTTATATCCGTGTATGTATAATAATATGTCAAAATATACTCTACTGTCATGGATATCTAAAAAGAACAAAAATACATAAAATGCAAAAAAGAAAAAAAAATTAACTTTGCATTTTGGGCTAATTGTGGATTGATAGGTAGTTGTAAGAAATGGTATAGGAAGGTTCAGCATATCATTAGCCAGACCCTTCATGGTAACATCTTGCAGAATCACGCTACAGGACCACGACTGTGATTATCGACATTGATACAGTCAAGGTACAGGACATTTCAACCAAAGCCTTGCATGTGTCTTTTTATAGCCATATCAGCGTCTCTCCTAGCCTCACCCTAACCTTAATGCTGGATAACTCTTCATGCTTCTCTTGGTGTTGGGTATTTAGTGGAATGAAAGATCTCTCCCCTCAACAGTAATGTGCTCTCTATAAAGTCTCATCTCAAGAATGTTAAATAGGGGCTGGGGCTGTAACTCAGTGGCAGAGCACTTGCCTAGCATGCATGAGGCACTGGGTTCGATCCTCAGCACCACATAAAAATAAACAAATAAAATAAAGGCATTCTGTCCATCTACAACTACAAAAAAAATGTTTTTTTTTAAAAAAATGTTAAATAACTGGAATGATATAGTGTGCAAAATGGCATCCGAATTAGAATAAATTGTACTCCATGTGTGTATAATATGTCAAAATTCAGCCTACTGTCACGCATGTCTAAAAAGAGCAAATTAAACAAACGAAGAAGAAGAAGACGAAAACGGTACCATCCAAAGTGATCCTGCAGGTTCTCCTGGGCACAGGCATCTCTTGGAGAAACCTTGGAAAGAGAACAGTATTCATGACCAGGGACAGGGTCAAGGTCAGTTCTCGTACTGGCAATTTTGTCAAGACCTGGACGAATGGGCAGCCTGTTGCCCAGAACACAGAGGCTCGTTAACTCCAGGAAGGGTGAAGATAAACAGGTCAGCACCCAACTTTTGAACATTTACACAAGACAGGGCATTTGCTGTGCAGAGGACCACTTTGCCTAGGGAGGGAGACCTGGGCAGTTCCAGTGCCTGTCAAGCTGTGGCCCAGGGAGTCTACAAAACAGAGCAGACCTGCAGAGGCTCCAGGACAAGCGGCAGCGCCACTCTGATTATACAACTTGTGTGGGTTCTGTGCTGACTTCTCCCAGCTCCTGATTGCTTTTCTTCTGCCTTCTTGGGTGAAAGCATTACTCGGGTATTTATGCAAAGGTCCCGTGTAATTGGCTGAGGTCCAGCACAGGCCAGTAATTCCAGAGCACTGATTTTGTTATTAAATAAGCGAACAGGAACTGGAGAGAACCAGGCAGCATCAGGTGCCATAAAAGGGGGTCCCAGTTTTAAAGATGAGGAAATGAAGGGAGATTAAGTAATTTACCTGAGGTCCCACGAGTACCTGACCACAGAGCTCCATTCAAATCCCAAAATGCGTGGCTTGGGAGGCTGAGGCAGGAGGATTAAGAGTTCAAAGCCAGCCTCAGCAATTTAGCGAGGCCCTAAGCAACTCAGTGAGACCCTGTCTCTAAATAAAATGCAAAATAGGGCTGGGGATGGGGCTCAGTGGTCGAGTGCCCCTGAGTTCAATCTCTGGTGCCCTCCACCATAAAAAAAATCCCTAAATGTCTCATGTCAAAGACCCATTACATTTTTGCCCTCATTCAGTAGGTTTTATCTTCATTCTGTTGATTTCCTGTGTGGAGGCTTTTTAGTTAGGTGTAATTCCATTTGTGGAATATATATATTTGCCTATGTTTTTGCATTTTGGAATAAGTTCCAGTGTCCTATTGCACAGAAGGGTGATTATGGTCAACAGTTTTGCATCATACCACTCAAAACTGGGAAAAGAAGGCTGGGTTGTGGCTCAGTGGTAGAGGCTTGCCTCACATGTGTGAGGCACTGGGTTCAATCCTCAGCACCACATAAAAATAAATAAATAAAGGTCCATTGACAACTAAAAAAAATTTTAAAAATTTGCTAGAAGAGAGGTTTTGAAGGCTCTCCCTACAAAGAAATAATAGTTATTTGAGATGATGGTTACCAAAATATGGTAAGTGGCTCATTACACAATATATAAATGTATGGAAACATCACATTATACCCCATAAAAATACACAGTTATTAACTATTTATTATGCAGTTCTGGAGATAAAACCCAGGACTTCTTTATCATTGGCCTACATCCCCAGCCCTTTTTATTTTTTGTTTTGAGACAAGTTGTGGAGATGGTCCTCTAACTTGCAATCCTCCTTCCTCAGCCTCCCAAGTTGCTGGGATTACAAGTGTGCACCATTATGCACCAACTCATTTTTTTTTGAATGTCACATTAGAAAAAGATGCACTCATATCTTGCTGGTGGGACTGTAAATTGGAGCAACCACTCTGGAAAGCGATATGGAGATTCCTCAGAAAACCAGGAATGGAGCCACCATTTGACCCAGTTATCACTCCTTGGCTTATACCCAAAGGACTTAAAAACAGCATTCTACAGTGACACAGCCACATCAGTGTTGATAACAGCTCAATTCACAATAGCTAAGCTATGGGGCAACCTAGGTGCCCTTCAGCTAATGGATGAATAAAGAAAATGTGATATTTACAGACAATGGAATACTGCTCAGCCATAAAGAAGAATGAGATCCTGGCATCTGCCAGTAAATGGATGGAGGTGGAGACTATCAGGGGTAAGTGAAATAAGCCAGTCTCCAAAAAACAAAAGCCAAAAGTTCTCTCTGATATGTGGATGCTAACACAGAATAAGGGAGTCCGGGTGGGGTTGGGAGGGAAGAATACAAGTTCATTGGATGAGACAAAGGGGCATGAAGGGAAGGGAGGGGGATGGGAATGGGAAAGACAGTGGAGTGAATGGGCAGAACTTTCCCATGTTCATATGTGAACACACGACCAGGGACACTCCACATCATGTCCAACCACAAGAATGGGCTCCTAATGAGAATAAGTTAGACTCCATGTATACATGTCAAAATATACTCTACTGTCATGTATATCTAAAAAGAGCAAATACAAAAAGCCCCATTATGCAAATGTTCAGAGAAACAAGGTTTAGAGACAAAGAGGAAAATATCAGGGTCTCTGGAAGGCTGCTCTATCTTTTTTTTTTTTTTTTTTTTTTTTTGGTGCCAGGGATTGAACCCAGGGGCACTGGACCACTGAGCCCCATCCCCATCCCTATTTTGTATCTTCTTTAGAGACAGGGTCTCACTGAGTTGCTTAGCGCCTCACTTCTGCTGAGGCTGGCTTTGAACTCACGATCCTCCTGCCTCAACCTCTGGAGTCTCTGGGATCACAGGCGTGGGCTACTGCGCCCTGTCTGCTCCACCCTTGAACACGAGGCAATTGAGAATTCCGTGGCCTCTTCCCTGTCGTGAGCTAATGTGAATGAAGAGCTAATGTGGAAGCGAGGTGTATGGAGTGCTGAGCCCACCGTCTGGATCCACACGTACCGAGGGAGGCTGTCATTAGTGCTGGAAAGAAGGCCAGTGAGTCACAGAATCAGCTCCTTCGCCACTACCACGGCACCCAGAGCCGTCTGCTGGCATGGTGTCACTGTTGTCCTGGGAGGTGTTTGCCCGCCTCACCCGGCAACAACCCCAAATGATGGTGGGATTTGGTAAGAATGGATAAAGAGAGGGACCTGGGGTTGTGGCTCAGCGGTAGAGCGCTCACCTTGTACGTGCAAGGCCTTGGGTTCCATCCTCAGCACCACACAAAAATAAATAAATAAATGAAATAGTTATTAAAGGCAAAAAAATAATGGATAAAGACAATATTGCTGATTCATTTCACTCTCAGTAGCTCATAGAAATGCCGACTCAGCTGTCAGCACCACCCGAGCCCCATCCCCAGCCCTTTTTATTTTAAAAAATTGAGACAGGGTCTCACTACGTTGCTTAGGGCCTCTCTAAATTGCCCAGGCTGGTCTCAAATTGATGATCCTCCTGCCTCAGCCTCCGGAGCTGCAGGGATGACAGGCATGTGCCACCACACCCAGCACCAGGACCCTTTCTTACAGAGAAAGAGGCAGAGAAATCCAATGACTTGTCCAAGTTGCACAGCCAGTGAAAGAAGAGCTGGGTTCTGGACTCAGAGCTCAAATCATCCTTTATCATTTTAAAGCCACACTCAGAAATCAAGATACGGGTTGTATCAAGAAAACATTAAAAAAAAAAAGTTGATTTTCTGCTGAAACACACATGCTCCAAACAAGAACCGCCCCCAGCTTTTCAATTTGTTTATTTGAAGGCCATGGGTAAACCTCATCAAGTCCGCAGGCCCAGGCGACTTTAATCTTGCAGTGTCTATTTTGAAAACTTCAATCTGTTGCATGCCGGGCGGGATTCAAAACCTCCTGCTGAAAATAGTACCTGGATTCAAAGGGTTACAAGGTCTGGTTCCACTGGGTTTAAAAAAAAACTTTTCTTCAGGTCATGGTTCTCGTCAAAGTCATGGTCTACATTTTTGTAAATGTATCCCATCAGAAAAAATTTAAACAGCAAAAACAACGTGAAAAATCGTGAAAAATCGCTCTAAATATAGAAACATTGGAATTAATGTTACTTTTTAGAGGCTTTTATGAAAACACTTGTTATCTTAGGGAAGGGAGTCACTTACCTTGTTTTATATATAAAAAAAAAAATTTTCCACTTATCCTTTATCAGTATTTATCCAGTTTGGTAGCACATGCCTGTCATCCCAGTGATCTGGGAGGCTGAGGCAGGAGGATCTTGAGTTCAAAGCCAGCTCGTCAACTTAGTGAGGCCCTAAGCAACTCAGCGAGACCCTGTCTCTAAATAAAATACAAAATAGGGCTGGGGGTGTGACTCAGTGGCGGAGTGCCCATGGGTTCAATCCCTGGTATCAAAAGAAAAAAAAAAAACCTCAAATGCGAAACTATCTTTCATTATTAAAGGGAAAAGCCAGAGCAAAGATGAAATTATTTCCATTAGGGTTAGGGACTCCAGAGAAGGCTGAAAACTAAGTATAATAAAGGAAAATTCTGTCAATTTTATCCCCCTTCCAAACCTCAGAGGCATAAGACTTCAGAAATTATTTTTCTTTTACTCAGATTCTTTACAGTGATTCAGCAGAACAAAGTCATAAATACTTCAACTCTGAGGAACTTTCAACTGGGATCAGATTTGCTCCTAGGCCCCAAGCTAGCTTGTCTTAGAACCGGCAGGCTCAGGATGTGCTTCATCGGAAGAGTTTATACTGCATTGATTGGAGCAGGGAAAGTCTTACGTGTCCACTCCCTTCCTGGCATTGGTTCAGCGCATTTTTATTTTTTGCTGCATTTTTTTTTAAAGATCTGATTCAAGATTTTTAATTTGAAAATGAGGCTAGTTAAATGAGATTTTGGAAAATGAAAAAAAGAGTAACCCTAAAGGGTGCACATGCATGCATGCGTGTAGTTGTCCATCAGTATTTTCAGGGACTAGTTCCAGGGACCCGTGCAAATACCCAAATATGCAATAATCAAGGAACTTGATTGTGTGCATGCATATTTATTTGTGGTAGATATGATCTATAAAGTTGTATTTGTTGAACTAGCAAATACCAAATCATTGTCCATAAGAGAAAGATAGGTTCAGGCACCCATAAATCTCTGGTCACAGAATTATTTTTAACTTGTAAGCACATCACCTTGGTTTACATGGGTTTCTGTTTAAAGACACTTTATGAGCCTAGTGCAGTGGCACCCACCTGTAATCCCAGTGCCTCTGGAGGCTGAGGCAGGAGGATCTCGAGTCTAAAACCAGCCTCAGCAATTTAGCAAAGCACTAAGCGACTCAGTGAGACTCTGTCTTTTAATAAAATACAAAAAAAGAACTGGGGATATGGCTCAGTGGTTATGTGCCCCTGGGTTCAATCCCTGGTACCAAAACAAAACAAAAACAAAAACAAAAGCACTTTCTGTGATACACAGTGTTGACTGATTAACAATGTAACTCATTGACTCAGAGCAAACAGCACCATCTATCACTCTGCCTGATTAAAACTTGTCCAGTGTTTTCTCTACAAGGCTCATCTCAGGAGCTCAAGACAGGATATCAGGACTATGTTTGGGACTGTTCTAAACAGAGCAATCACCGAAGAAAAGCATAAAAATGTGAAAACTCTGATATTAAATAGACCGTGAAAAGAACATTTATTCACAGCATAAAAAATGAACCACGAGGTGTTGCCTTGTTGGGCCTTGTTGGGGAAGGTGCACACACATGACTCTTTTTTTTTTTTTTTTTTTTTGTACCAGGGATCAAACTCAGAGGTGCTCTCCAGCCCTTTTAAATATTTTATTTAGAGACAGAGTCTCACTAAGTTCCTTAGGGCCTTGCTAACTTGCTGAGGCTGGCTTTGAACTCATGATCCTCCTGCCTCAGCCTCCCGAGTCACTGGAATTATAGGTGTGCATTACCATGCCCAGTGGGTGACTCAGATTCTTTTTTTTTTTTTTTTTTTTTTTACCTTTTTGCACATTTGTGAATGATTACACAAGTACCATGGTATTGATTTTGGGGGTACAAATATGCGTATATACACATACAGACATATATATCTTCTTTGGCAGCATACACACAAAACATCTGTTCTGTTTACACAAAATAATCAAAGGGAAGCCTCTCTACAGGCCTTTACATAAAACCCTGGAGCTGGAGCTGGTGCAGTTTTCAGGGTGGGAGTGGTTTCCAGGCCAGGTGGAAGGTAGAGGGAGACCCTTGAGATGTGGGGTCCTTGGAGATAGGCAGATAGAAACTCCAGCCCTTCATTGTAAAGCAAATCTAAGGTTCAGTCCTGGATGTGTTGTTATGGTTGGATGTGAGGTGTCCCCCACAAGCTCACGTGTGAGACGGTGCAGGAAGGTCCAGAGGAGACATGACTGGGCTGTGAGAGCCTTAACCCAACCAGTGAATGGACCCCTGATGGGATTAACTGGGTGGTGGCTGGAGGAGGTGGGTGTGGCTGGAGGAGGGGGCATTGGGGGCGTGGCTTTGGGGTCTCTATTTGTCTCTGGAGAGTGGAGTCTCTCTCTGCTTCCTGATCACCATGTGAGCTGCTTCCCTCCACCACACTCTTCCTCCATGATGTCCTGCCTCCCCTCCAGCCCTGAGGAGTGGAGCTTTCTGTCTGTGGACTGAGACCTCTGAAACCGTGAGCCCCCAAATAAACTTCTCCTCCTCTACAGTTGTTCTGGTCAGATCCTTTAGTCACAGCAGCAAAAAAGCTAAGACCCGTCAACTTGCGTAAAGCATAGAACTGCTCCATGTCTCAGTTTTCTCAAGTATAAGAAGAGACGTTTTGGGGAACAGACCTCTTTGAGTGGCTATGAGGATTGAATGAGATGATTCATGTGAGCTCTAAAGCCTGCAAGATAGAAACAGTGGGAACCGTTATCCCCAGTTCCCAGAGCAGGGACCTAAGGTTCCAGTACATCCAGCGTCTTGTCATGGTCCGACAGTTAATGAGTGGTCAGGCTGGGACTTGAAGCTTTGTGTCTGGACACCACACCATTAATAAATCCATCTGTTCACCAGAATGTTCATTGATTTCACTCATCTGCTTCTGTCCCAGGTGATGGCTGAGGTGGTAGATGAGTAAAACGACTTTATCCCAGTAGTTCTCCGTAGGTTGAATCACAATGTCTAGAACACAGTAGAAAATCACGAACCACCCGAGGCCTGAATGTTCCTCCACCACCCATTCCATCTGCCTTTACAGATGATGGCTTGGTTCTGGCCCATGTGTTGATATTGGATATTAGTAGTGAAACCGCTGGGGTGACAAGAAAGAACTTCAGAGTGGGTATTCACAGTAACCCACACGTAGAATTCTGCATGGTAGGCAATATGTTTTAGGCTTCTTATCTTTTCCCCTTTCTAAGCAACATTTCAGATAATTGCCCATGGGATATATTTTTTCTTAGATATTTTATTTGTTCTTTTTAGATATACATGGCAGTAGAATGCATTTGGACATATTATACATACATGGAGTTTAACTTCCATTCTTGTGGTTGGACATGATGTGGAGTTTCCCTGGTCGTGTGTTCATATAGGAACATGGGAAAGTTCTGTCCCATTCACTCCACTGTCTTTCCCGTTCCCATCCCCCTTCCTGCCCTTCATTCCCCTTTGTCTCATCCAATGAACTCCTATTCTTCCCTCCCCTCCCACCTATTGTACATCAGCATCCACATATCAGAGAGAACATCTGGCCTTTGGTTTTGGGGAACGGTTTATTTCACTTACCCTGATAGTCTCCAGTTCCATTCATTTACTGTCACATCCCATAATTTCATTCTTCTTTATGGCTGAGTAATATTCTGTTGTGTATATAGACCACATTTTCTTTATCCATTCATCTGTTGAAGGACACCTAGGTTGGTTCCGTAGCTTAGCTATTGTGAATTGAGCTGCTATAAACCTTGATGTGGCTGTGTCACTGTAATATGCTGATTTTAAGTTCTTTGGGTGTTATGCTGAGGAGTGGGATAACTGGGTCAAATGGTGGATCCATTCCTAGTTTTCTGAGGAATCTCCACGCTGCTTTCCAGAGTGGTTGCACCAATTTGCAGTCCCATCAGCAATGGAGGTGTGAACCGTTTTCCTCACATCCTCACCAACGTTTATTGTCACTTGTATTCTTGATAATTGCCATTCTGACTGCAGGGAGATGAAATTTCAGTGTAGTTTTAATTTGCATTTCTCTGATTGCTGGAGAGGTTGAGTGTTTTTTTCATATATTTGTTGACCGATATAATTTCTTCTTCTGTGAAGTGTCTGTTCAGTTCCTTTGTCCATTTATTGACTGGGTTATTTGTTTTTCTGGTGTTAAGTTTTTTGAGTTCTTTATGTATCCTGGAGATACATAAATAATGCTTGGGGTGGGGGGGTATTTTCTTGAGATATTTTGCTTCCCTTTCTCAATGTATCCATTCCAAGAGTCGCTTAATTAATGCTGTATCTGAGGTGCAGGTGGGCAAGATTTTTCCCCATTCCGTAGGCTCTCTCTCTTCACACTCTTGATGGTTTCCTGTGCTGTGAAGAAGCTTTTTGGTTTGATACCACCATGAGATGTTTAAGAGTGCCGTTCTACATGCTGCTCCTCTATCTCAAAGCTGTCAAAGACTCTTATTTTCTAAGGCAGAAGTGGCAACATGGAAGTCTAGAGGCCAGATCCAGCTCTCAGGTTGAATCAGGCTCACGGACAGAGTACTAGGTGCCCCCTCCTTCTTGATTCTTCCCTATGTTATAAATCTGAATTAGTCATCGCCATTTGGAAGAAGAATGGATATAGGGATCTTGCTCTTGGCTTCTCCTGAGCAATGGAAAGATCTGGCAGTACTGGTCCTGACTCAAGTGCCCTCCTCTTTGCCCCCAGTATTCCTGTTCTCTCTGGGGCAGTATGCTAATTCACATCGTCTGTCTGGTCTTGGCATTTCTGTACACAAACTCCGGCCTAAATGATCAAAGACTAAGACAGGCGTGGTGGGGCCCACGCCTGTCATCCCAGCAGCTTGGGAGGCTGAGGCAGGAGGACTGCACGTTCAAAGCCAACCTCAGCAATTTAGAGGCCTAAGCAACTCAGCAAGACCCTGTCTCTAAATAAAATATAATAAAGGGCTGAGGATGTGGCTCAGTGGTTAAGTGCTTGGTACCAAAACAACAACAACAACATTAATAACAACAACCACCCAAAGACTTATGTCTTTAGTGCTACTTCTGTGCCCCTCCGTGATCTAGCCTCAACTTACCTTTTCTATTTTGCTTTGGTCCCATTCTGAACTTCATGTGATAGTAATAAGAAGATGATTGTAGTTCTCCAAAACATCGTGCCTTTCCTTCCTTGGAATGTCTTTGGTCTATTAAACCAGAGTGATCTTTGACGACCTAATTCAGATATCTCCTGTCCCTGAGGCTGGAGCTAGCATATGACCTCGTTACACTCCTCTGCTGACCTGACTTGGGCCCCCTCCAATCTATGGCACTGAAATGATGTTCTCGCCCAGGTGTCTATCAAATTGAGACTCTCCATCCCCTGAATACATTCACTGTTTTTTTTTTTTCCTGGTACTCAAGGATTGAACCCAGGGGTGCTTAACCACTGAGTCCCATCCCCAGCCCTTTTTATTTATTTATATAGAGACAGGGTCTCACTGAGTAGCTGAGGGTCTTGCTAAGTTGCTGAGGCTGGCTTTGAACTCGAAATTCTTCTGCCTCAGCCTCCTGAGACACTGGGATGACAGGTGGGCACCACCATGCCCCAGCTCTGAACTCTTTTTATATTTTATTTTGATACAGAGTCTCCCTGAGTTGTGGAGGGCCTCATTAAGTTGCTGAGGCTGGCCTTGAACTTGCCATCCTCCTGTCTCAGCCTCTGGAGTTGCTGGGATGAGAGGTGTGGTCCATTGTGCTCAGCGACGATATGGACTTCTGTACCCCAGCATCTAGTGTAATGCCAGGTACACTTGGTGGCAGGTGTCATCAGAGCCTTTAGGGATCCTGGGCCCAAATGGTTCCAAGGGATAAGGCCTGGAATTTCCAGACAGGGGGATTTTCTTGAGATCTGTGGCCTCCCTTTCTCAAGAGTCGCTGGCTGTGAAAAAAATCACCAGTTTGGTTTTATTGGCCACTCTGGAGCTTCGGATAGAAGATCATGTTTAAACAATCAAGCCTTTTTTTTTGGCTTCTTGCTCTCGCCTACCTGGAAGGGCAGGAGTTGGGAATGTAGGTAAGTCAGTCACTAAGACTCTTGGCCTAGTTACGGTGGTAGGCTTAGGATACCACACCTCAGGAAAAGTGCTTCTAGCAATTTAGGAGAGAGAAGCTATTCCAAAGGAGTAGCCTGAGGCTAGGAGGGGTTAACAACTGTAATTGCTCTTTGCAACTATTAATAATCTCCAGTTATTTTGATGTGAAGTAATTAATTCACCCCTAGTAAACACAGGTACTTAGTGAGGAATGAAGAATCCTGCCTGAGGCCATCCGTGGAGTCGGGGCCAGGGAATCAGGGAGGCTTATTTACAGACTGCTCTATTCCAGGCCAACTCTAGGAAACTCACCTGGATGAGCTCATCCAGGACATTATTCCTTTCATGACTGATGTCCTCAGAGGGCTCCAGGGGGAAAAATGATCCTATGTATCAGAGAGTTAATTTTTTTTCCCCCCTGGATAGTATGAGTTCTATAGCCTATCCTGATCCCCCTTTTGTGTTAGTTACTGGAAAGCTCAGAGTCAAATTTGTGACTTGTCTGTTTGGGGTTTTTTTTTTTTATGGCTTTCAGTTTTGGAAAGACTCAATTCTTAACTGACTTAGTTTCCTTCTTTTGGCTACTTAGTTAAAACAGACCACCTTCCCCATCCTTTCCCCGTCTTTGGTACTAGGGATTGCACCCAGGGGTGCTTAACCACTGAGCCACACCCCCAGCCCTATGTTGTATTTTATTTAGAGACAGGGTCTCACTGAGTGGCTGAGGGCCTCGCTGATGCTGAGGCTGGCTTTGAACCCATGATCCTCCTGCCTCAGCCTCCTGAGCTGCTGGGATGACAGGGGTGAGCCCCCACAACTGGCAGGATTTATCCTTTGCTCAGCACTAATGGAGATTAACAGAGCATCAGCATTATGCTCAAGCTTTACTCTGAGGATTTAAGAGGTGGTCTCTGTCTTCAAAGGGTTTAAATTCTACTAGGAAAAACAGACAAGCTATAAAAATGTGCATGGAGCAATTGACTACAAGGTTGGAGAAAGTGACATAGATGGTATGTGAAAGAAAGGGCAGGTTGGCACATGTACCAAATTCAGTGCCAAGTGCTGTGTGCTCAGTAGAGGGGCTATAATGGGGATTAAGATAGTCAGTGCCTTCAAGGAATTCAAGGTCTTTAAAGCATCAATGGGCAAAAGGAGAGGGTCTCAGAGGACTTAAATAATCATTGCAAAACAATTTGGTGGCCTAGCCAGCATGGTGGTATACACCTGTAATCTCAGCTACTTGGGAGGCTGAGGCAAGAGGATTAAAAGTTTGAGGCCAGCCTCAGCAATTTAGTGAGACCCTATGTCAAAATAAATTCTTTGGGGGGTGTTACCAGGGATTGAACTCAGTGGCACTCAGCCACTGTGCCCTATTTTGTATTTTATTTACAGACAGGGTCTCACTGAGTTCGTTGCTTAGGGCCTTGCTAAATTGCTGAGGTTGGCTTTGTACCGTCAATCCTCCTGCCTTCACCTCCCTGGCTACTGGGATTACAGGCATGTGTCACCGCTCCCAGCAAAATAAAAATTTAAAAGAAAAGATTTGGGTATATATATATATATATATAGCTCAATGGTGGAGCGCCACTGTGTCTAATGCCCAGTACCTCAAACAAACAAAAACCTCAAAGCAATGACATTAAAAATACTAGTGCATATACTTAGAGACACACAGGATCTTCTGGAAGATTGGAGGTCCTGCTCCTATATGGCCAAAGGGGTTTAAAAAAAAAAAAAAGGCTTCCTGGAGTTGGGTCTTTCTTCTTCTTCTTTTTAATATTTTTATTTTGTTTATTATTTTTTATGTAGTGCTGAGACTCAAACCCAGGACCCCACATGTACGGGTGGCCAAGGATTAAGAGAAAGCATGTCTCAGTAGCAAAAAGACCTCTTGCAGAAAGCAAGAGATGCAAGCTTTTTGACTTTGACCCACATTAAGAAATTCACGGCCTGAGCCCATGAGTTGAAAAGCAGCCTGGGCAACATAAGCAAGACCCCGTTTCAAAGAGAAAACAAAACAAAAACAAGCCCTCATTTTTTATTTTGCAGTACTAAGGGTCAGATCCAGGCACAGGGCCTTGTGCATGCTAGGCAAGCAGTCCACCACTGAGCTACATCTCTAGCCCCAAGGAACTCGTTTTAAATCTTGATCTAGCATTGGCACATATTTGTACAAACGAAACAAAACTTCCAAGAATCAGTTCTTTAATACCAGGCAAAATACTTTGACTTTCTATTTTAATTCATTATTAAAAAGCGTGGTCGCAAGACACTAAATTGTTCTTATGGTTCACTCATGAATACTCACGGGCCCACCCAACACGAGGGGCCCAAACTGCAGATGCTTTAGTTGGTGACAAAAATTAAACACTGCAGCAGCTGTAAGCCTCTGGAGTAGATCAGCCCAGGTCAGGAAAAGGTCCTGGAAAAGCCGCTTTAACGTGCAAATGGGAGCCTAAATAGGCCCCATTGTCTTGGAAAAGAGAATAAAGAGCACCTTTTTTTTTTTTTTTGGTTTTGTTTTGGTTTAGCAGCAGCGGCCTTCGCCCTTTGTGATGTAGAACTAACTCCCAGGGAGAGATGACCCTGTTTGTGAAAACTGGTCCTCATCTCCTGAGTTTAGAGAGCTGGGTCCTAAAGATCAGGTTGAACCCAAATAACTGAGATTCACAGAGATGGGCTGGTTTAGGTACCAGGTGCAGAGGATGAGCTGAACTCCCAGGGAACCAGCCACCATGGTGCAGTAGATGTGTCGGTGAGAGATGGAGGAGTGTGAGGGTACCCTTGGGAAAAAAACTGTAATCTGAAAGCCCCATGAGAGAAAAGACCGATGAGATTCAGCTGGCTCTTAGGTCTGGACAACCTGGTGACCTGCTGCGCTGTTCGCACGAGGCGGCGCGGAACCCGTCTCCAACAGCGCCCCAGTGTGTTAGTGAGAAGCAGTAGCAAGGGATCTGCGGAGAGTTTCTGTGGCCAGTGGAAAGGCATGAGCAGCTCCCTTTGGGTTCATTAAGACTTCTTGGTTATTTATGGGTGTGAAATTTCAGAAGAATACACAAAACATCCTGCGATTAAGGAAGGCATTGATTTAAGACCGACCTCGAACTGTAGGATTAGATAGTCGAGGCTTGCTTTATCTAGTAGACAAGAAGGATGCATGGAGACTTTGATCAAGGGAGTCCTAAAAACGCATTATTTTGGAGGGGGTAAAAGCAATAACATGAATTTTGAGCTCACTGTATGTCACTGTCCCACATGTATCCTTCCAAGAAACCCGGTGTGGTGGTGCATGCCTGCAATCCTGGTGGCTCAGGAGGCTGAGGCAGGAGGATCACAAGTTCAAAGTCAGCCTCAGCAATTTAGCGAGCCTCTAAGCAACTCAGTGAGACTCTGTCTCTAAATAAAATATCATAAAGGGCTGGGGATGTGGCTCAGTGGTTAAGCACCCCTGGGTTCCATCCCTGGTACCAAATTAAAAAAAAAGAAAAGAAAAGAAAAAAGAATTCCTTCCAAGAATCCTGTGAGGCACTAGTGTAATATTCATCCTGTGGGTGAAGACACTGAAGCTTGGTTGGCAAAGGTCACCCAGCTGTCCAGGGATGCAAACCCAGGCACCAGCTCCAGAACGCATGCTCAAAACCATTGGCTCAGTGTTTCTCAAATTCTTTTGGACTGAGCCTGAATCAGGAACACAAAATGACCCACTACACACATACAAATGCCTTAAGCAACAACATTTAACTGGTTCATATACTCTGCCTTCCCCCCCCCCTTTTCTATTTTCTTCGACACTCTTGTGTTTCCTTTTTAAAAAATGTTTTTAGTTATGGCTTACCAAATTGGTTTCACATCCCACTAATGACTGGGTTTTAAACCCAGAGTTGAAAAACACTGCATGAGAAAATACCACTTTACAAAGAAAAAAAAAAAAAAAGAAAAAGAAAAACCCAGCAGATGTGAAATAGCAAGACTGTAAAACAGGGCAGATGTCATTGAAGCACATAATTTGGAGGAACGGGTGAGAGTTGTTATGGCATAAAAGAGTCTGTTCTAGAAGAGTTTTCTGAGACACTAGAAGGCAATAAAGTATGTGCCATGCTTTGTCCTTGTCCCCCTTTATGAGGCAAACCCTATTAATAATGTAAGACTAGTAGCCACATAAAAAAGTTTTAAAAAGGGAAATTAATTTTAATAATGTATGTCATGCAATTCAATTTATCCAAAATAATATTTCAAATGCAATCCATGTATAACTATTGAGACGTTAGATGAACTTTCATGTTGCATCACTGAAATTTGGTGTATATTCTATATTTAAAGCATTTCTCAAAAAAAAAAATTTTTTTTTTTTGTTCCAGGAATTGAGACCAGGGGCACTTAACCACTGAGCCATGTCCCCAGCCCTTTTTAAAATACTTTATTTAGAGACAGGGTCTTGCTTAGGGCCTCACTAGGTTGCTGAGGCTGGCTTTGAACTCGCGATCTTCCTGCCTGGGCCTCCTGAGCTGCTGGGATTATAGGCATGTGCCATTGTGCCCTGCATGCATTTCTCAGTTTTGGTTAGCCACATCTGGGTGTTCAATTGCCACATGTGGCTAGTGGCTGCTGGAGTGGGCAACCTGGGCTTAGTGTGTAAAAATGTTACGTAAGTATTACTATTACTATCATGACTCCTGTTTGTATAAAGCCGTGGAATCAGACTGCTTTGAGGGCGGTTGAGGGTGCATGGGCTGGAGCACAGGAACAGCCTGCTTTTGTGACTTTGGTGGCAGTGCCTGGGCCGGAGCAGAGGGACACTCTGTTTTTGTGATTTCCAGAATGCCTGTTGGCTGGGGTGTCAGTGCAGCTGAGCCCAGGAGCAAACCAAGCCTTGTGGGTCCTAGAGTGTGGCCAGTTGGGGCCCTTGGCGTAAAACACAGACGATTTTAGTACCAATGTTTATTAGGCGGCCATGTTTACACTTTGGTTTCTGGTATGAACTAATCATTCACTTATGATATTTAATAGAAAGCAGACATCACCTCATCGGCGTTTAAACAGAAACAGTGCTATTCGTCTCATTAATTCCGGGGAGGTCGTCGCCCCTCTGCTATTGGATTTGAAGGGTGGTGGGAGGAGGGAGTGGGCACACAGCCCGGGGTGTCTCCTCTGCCAGATAATGGTTGGCTTCTCAATCCGGTGGGTCTTGGATGGATCACTCCTGAAGGTGAGATGATGGGGTGGGACTGTGGAATCAGGGCCTTCGCTGGATGGAGGGAACAGGAGACCCGTTTGCACATGTGTCCCAAAGAGTGAGTGACAGTACGTAGCTCCAGCAGAGGTCCATGGGTGCTGAGCCCCTGACAAGCAGGATCTCATTGATTCCTTCCAACTCCACTGTGAGGTGCCCATTTCACAGAGGAGAACATTGCAGCTCAGAGAAACCCGGCACCTTGCCAGGTCCCTGATGGTGGAGTCTGGCCTCTCCCCAGGACTCTCTGCCTCTTTCTTGCTTCTCTGGGATGGAGCATCCTCTGCTGACCTTTCTCCCCTGAGCCACGTTCTTCTTGGCCCAGTTTCCTTGGAATCTGGTTACGCTCAAGTTTTTTTTTTTTTTCTTAATTTTTTATTTGTTCTTTTTAGTTATCCATGACAGTGGAGTGCATTCTGACCTATCACACACACATGGAATAGAACTCCCCACTCTTGTGGTTGGACACGGTGTGGAGTTTCCCTGGTCGTGGGTTCACATAGGAACACGGGAAAGTTCTGTCCCATTCACTCCACTGTCTTTCCCGTTCCCATCCCCCTCCCTGCCCTTCATTCCCCTTGGTCTACTTTCACGAGGGAGTTGAAATATCTGAGTGCAGTACTGGGTGCTGGTCTTCCAGCTCTTGGTGGGGAGTGGGTGTGAGGTCGGGGTGCAGCCCTCCTCATCCTGCTGAAGGGCAATGGCTTTCCTATTTGGAGGTGGGTGAGGATAAGAGCAGTCAGATTCCATTTTAAGGATGCAGACTGCTGGGCGCGGTGGCACACACCTGTAATCCTAGTGGCTCAGGAGGCTGAGGCAGGAGGATGGCGAGGTCAAAGCCAGCCTCAGCAACTTAGTGAGGTCCTAAGCAACTCAGTGAGACCCTGTCTCTAAATTAAATATAAAAAAGGGCAGGGATGTGGCTCAGTAGTGGAGTGCCCCTGAGTTCAATCCCCAGTATCTTCCCCTCCAACCAAAAAAGATTGAGATCCTTCATAATCCGTAGTCACTGGGTCAGGTCCACTGCGGGAACCTGGATAAGTTCCTTCCTTCTCTGGGCCTCAAGTTACCTCATCTGTAAAATGGCCTGGAGGTGACCTCTAAGCAGCTCTGAAATTCCGCAGCTCTCCGATCTGATATCGGAAACTGCCGAGCCGCACCCAACTTAGCTATTTTGCCTTTCTCGCCCAAGGATTTCTTTAGAAAAGGGAGCGGGATGTTCCAGTAGAACCTTAATTCCTTCTTGAGCATTGAGGCAATTTTCCAATGCTTAGAATCGTGTTAAAAACCAGCACATTTACCCAGTTACTGATTCTCGAGTCTGGAGTCTCTGTTAATAGGACCAAACCCATGAACTGGCAGCTTGGTATTCTTTTCTTCTTCTTCTTCTTTTTTTTTTTCTTGGTAATGTTGTGAGATTGCAGGCCAGTCCCTGAATCAACAGTTCTTCCACTCTATACTAAAGCTGTATTTTTAAATTTTGCTTTGGACTTTAATTGCAGCCAGGCATGAAACAAGAGAGTGAGGGTGTTGTTCCAGTTGAGTGAACATTTAAAATCATTCAAACTCTACTTGGAAGAGGACAGAAAAATTAATAATGAGAGCAAACAGGCCTTTGGAACTGGGCTCCTCACTCCTGTCTTCTTTGTAACATGGAATCCTTCTCCTCGCACAGTCAATGGAATAAGCACAGGAACAAGCAAACCTGGGAGGTGCCAACACAGGGGGTTCTTCTTTTCTAGGCGGACCTAAATAAAACCCAACGGCACCGTGTGTGTGTGTCGTGAATCCAGATAATTCAACATTCATCCCACCGATGTTTATGGTTCACCTTTTCTGTGCCAGATTTTGAGCCAGGTGTAGGAATAAAATGGTGACAAGACAGAATTTTTATGCTAATGCAATAATACCATTCATGATAATAATGATAATTGTTAATCACACTTGTGAGATGCTAGAGTTGTCAAATGGTATCTTTGGGAGACGGGTTCTGGGACCTCCCCTGCCATTCCAAGATCTGAGGATACTCAAGTCCCCTATGTCAAACGTGGCGGAGGATCTGCATCCAACCTAGGCACAGCTTCTTGTATACTTGAAATCATCTCCAGATCACTTACAATCCCCAGTACAACGTAAGTGCTATGTGGACAGCTGTTGTACTGTATCGTTTAGGGAAAAATGACAAGAGTCTGTACATGCTCAGTACACACATGATTTTTTTTTTCAACGATTTTCAGTCTGCGGTTGGTTAAATCCAAAGATGGTGGCTGACTGGATCTTGGTAAAGTAGATATGACATGGGTCCCAGTGAGAGAGGAGGAAACCGAGGCCCAGGGGAATCAGTGATGGTTCAGGAATAATCACTAAGCCGTGGAGCTTAGGGGCTAGTGGAGCAAGAAGGTAAGGACAATGGGAAGTCTTCAATGGCACCAGAGTTGACGGGACAGGTCACCCAGAGAAAGGAGGAGCGTGAGAGGCTGAGGAAGCATTTGTGAAGGGTGTCTTGTCTAAGCTGAAGGGTGAGGAGCAAACAGCCAGGCAAAGATGGCGGGGAATTTGGAAGAGCTAACATTATTTCAGATGGAGAGGAGTGAGGACAGGCAGGAGAGGAAGAGAGAAGGGCCTGGCAGGGCAGACGGAGCCCGAGGGTCTGGGTGCCAGGTGGGGACCTGGTATCCTGTGGGGAGGGGAAGCCCTGAGGTAGCACCAGCGGATGTGGATCTTGGAAGGGTTGTGCCTGTGGGGTCCAGGTGTAGAATGGACTCCAGGGTTGGAGGTAGAGATGAATCAGGTTCAGGGGAGAGGTGTTGGTTGGTGGTCCACTTTGAGGCTGAGAATCATGAGAAAGAGCAACCAATGCATCATTTTGAGAACATTTAAAAAGTAAAAGTTAAATAAGTTGAAAACTCAAACCTTTACTGCTCAGGTCAGGTAGACAACTGAAATGAACAGCTTTGGTTGCTTGAGGTGATGGAGAACTCTCCACTCGGTGCTGCAGAGACAGAGTCACGTGTCGATAAAGTCAGGCGGTCCTGGGTGGGTGGGTGGGGGAGGGAGAGAGAGAGAGAGAGAGAGAGAGAGAGAGAGAGAGAGAAGAAGAAGAAGAAGGAGGAGGAGGAGGAGGAGGAGGAGGAGAAAATAAAAGATACACACAATATAACAACCCAAAGGAACATCTCCAGTGATTGATTTCCTTTATCTACTCCTCACCTGCCTACAGTTACCCTCGCCCAGTAGTCCACTCAATTTATTAATCCATCAAATGGATTAATCCATTCCTGAGGTCACAGCTCTCATAATCTAATCATTTCACCTTCGAACCTTCCTTTATTATCTAACACATCAGCTTTCAGAGGACACCTGATGTCCAAGACATAAGAGTTCCCACATGCAGTAATTGTTAGGGGACTTGGAAAGGGAGTTCCGCTTTCTCTTACCCAAATATCCTCATTCAGTTTCTGCTGTTGGTGGTTCAAACATGGCCTCCCGTCATGGCCGTCTCAGGGGGTGTCTGTTAAAATGCAGGACAGTCTTCCCTCCTGATCCTTTGGTTTTTGCTTTCTAAGTCTTAATCACCTGTGGCCAACTGTACTCTGAAAATCGTCAATGGAAAATTCCAAAAGTAAGCAATTCATGACATTTACATATTTTTTATTACAGTTTGTTATAATTGTTTTATTCTATTATTAATCTTTCACTGTACCTAATTTACAAAATTAAACTTTATCTTATATATGTATGTATGTATATATATATATATACACACACACACACACACACACACACATATATATATATATAGAGAGAGAGAGAGAGAGAGAGAGAAAGAAAGAGAGGGAGGACTTGGAAAGGGAGTCCACTTTCTCTTACATATATATATATATATATATATATATATATATATATATATATTAGAGAAAAGTAGACTATACAGGGTTTGCTACTATCCATGGTTTAGGCAGCTGTTGGAAGTCTTGGAACATATCCCCTATGCAGAAGGGGGGACTTCAGTATCTCTGTTTTGGAGGATACCAGGGATTGAACTCAGGGGCACTTGACCACTGAGCCACATCCCCAGCCCTTTTTTATGTTCTCTTTAAAGACAGCGTCTCACTGAGTTGCTGAGGCTGGTTTTGAACTCACGATCCTCCTGCCTCAGCCTCCCAAGCTGCTGGGATGACAAGTGTGCCACTGCGCCTGGCTTCCGTCAGCTCTTAATGGTATTATATAATAGAGGCAAAATCATAAAAACAGGATTTGAGCTGCAAGGGGCCATTGAGATCATTGATGGCAGCCCCCAGGCTCTCGATGGGGAAGCCACAGAGAGGTTAAGCTCATCAGCCCCAAGTCTCAGGCCAGCTGGCGGCAGACCCTGGACTAGAATGCAGGTCTCTGGCCCCTAGTTGAGGTTTCTCCACATCATAGGATGAGAGGCCAGTGTTCACTCCATTCCTTTCTAAAAGTAGCAGTGGAATGAAAGTGAATGAGGTCCAGGGTAACGGGTTTTACCATGAAGGGGAGACAAGAGAGTTGGTCCCTCCACCCCCGCTGTGTGGACAGGAGACGGTCCATCAGCAGCCCGGCTGATGGCAATGCCCATGTTTCTGCAAGATCCAGCATCCACGTGGAGCCAATCAGTCTCTCCAATAGGATGTTAGCAAAGTCTCATTTTGTCTGTTAAGGCTACTTGGCTTGGAGCTAGGAGAGGCCGTCTTTCTCACGGCAGTTTAGCTTGCCTCCGTTAAAAACAACACACAGAAAGACAGAGCTCAAAATAAAAAAGAATGAGAGGAAGGTAGGGAGAGGAGGAGAGAAAGAGAAACAGACGGAGGGAGAGAGATTGAGAGAGAGAGAGCATGCAAGAGCAAGCAGCGTCTGGAATAAACAACTTGAGTAACTGGATCCAGCTATGCCTGAAGCCAGGTGCACTGTGAGACTTTTCAGTTTATATGAGCCAGTAAGTATCTTTTATTTTTCATGTTTAAACTAGTTGAACTTGAAGTTCCCTTACTTTTAGCTGCAAAGATCCTGTTTATAATAAGCTTTTTATATAAATTATTCCACTTGATTTTCTCAACCACACTGTGAGATAAATTATTGTGGTCTGTGTTTTATAAATTTAAAAACTGAGGCTCAGAGAGGTTTAGTGATTGGCCTCACATTATCCAGCCTCATGAAAGCAGGCTGTGTTACCTTTATAAGATCCTTTTCTTTTAAAATTTTTATTTGATTATTGTTTTTAACCGATAAACCACCAGACCACATCCCCAGCCCTTTTTATTTTCTTGTTTAGAGGCTTAAGGCCTTGCTAAATTTCTGAGGCTGGTTTTGAACTTGCCATCCTCCTGCCTCAGCCTCCTGAGTTCCTAGAATTACAGATGTGCCCAGCTTTCCTTTTCTTTTTTTAGAATCTGCTAGAACCTTGCTGTTCAATGTATAATCTGTAGCCTAGCCACGCTGGCCTCACCTGGAAGGGACACAGGAAGGAAGAATCCCAGCCCTCACCCAAAGACTATTAATCTTTGGGATACAGCTCACCAGGGCTCCTGGAGCAAGACGGCCACCCCAGCTGGGCTTGAGCAATGCCCCTGATGGGAACGTATCATGAAGTGTGAGGAGCACTTCACCAAGAGCAGGGGGACTTGGGATGGGGGGGTCTGAGGTGACTCTGCACCTTCATCTCAAGGCCTGGCCATCCTCTCTGCCGACGGTCCTTAACCTGAAGTAGGAACACGTCATGAGCTGCTGAAATCACGAGAAGCAGATCATCCATCCACTGGGTGGGCACCGTGGCCAGATGCAGTGGATGATTGGCATCTCTGAATCAGCACGGAGGGAGGGACAGGCCTGTCGCAGATCTGTGTGGGCGGAAGGAGGTCTTGCCAGCTGCCCAGGCTGTGGCCACAGCAGGCCTCGGCGGGAAGCCCCAATGTGAGCGAGTGTCCTTTGAGGTCAGCATGTGGTGTGTCCGGAAGCCCATGGTCAGCAGGCGGCCACTCATATCATACCCTCCACCAGCACTAGGAAGCCACAGCTCGGGGGACACAGCTCACCAGGGCTCCCTGGGCCAGACGGCCACCCCAGCTGGACTTGAGCAATGCCTCTGAGTTCTGCAGCACGGGCTCCCTGGAGAGTGGTGTCAGGAGGCAGTGAGTGGACTGTGACCACGGAGAGCCCCTAGGAACACAGGCTGAGAGGCCCGCCTGGCCCTGGTTCCCCTCTCTCTGGTTTCTTTCTCCCAGGCCTGGGCTGGGTCTTCTGGGGGGGCTAGCCACCCTAGCAGAGGACAGGCCAAGTTCTGGACCTCTCGAAGGAGGACACCCAGCCCCGTGGGGTGAGTCTGCACCGTCTCTGGGACCGGCTCCTGGGAGCCCTGGGTGCACGCACCTTGGTTTCTCATCCCTTGCTCCTGGGAGCCATATGGTCAGGAGCCACAGGAAGAGGAGTCTGCGAGGCACCTCTCCCCTCTGACTTGAGAGCCCCGTTGGCCTCTGATGTCCTTTTCCTGAATGCATTTCGGCTTTCCCCTCGATTCTTCCTTCCCCATCTGGTTTCAATCTGACCTGAACAACAGCTGGTTTTTCCATCGAAAATCACACACTCACCTCTTTCTTCTTTACATGTCATGTTTTCAGTTCTGAAATGTTTTTTCATATGGATTGAAACACATTGGATTTTTTTTCCTTTTTTTTTTTTTTTTTTTCTTTTACCTTCTTCAGGAAAAGGAGGACCTCAGATTTTTTTTGATGCGGGGTGGGGGAGTGTCTGTGTAAATTCTTTAAGCAGACCCAGAGAACAATGGCCACGAATGTCCTCGCTCTCTTGGCTGGGGACAGGCCATCCATCTGCCATCTATCTGCACTCTCCATGCTCTGTGCACAGAAAGGCTTGGAGTCCTGACTCACGTCAGCGGCGTGGCAGTGCGTGATCATTCGTGTATCATAAATATTTATAAAGACTCCAGGAACCTCCTTCCCGGTGCAAACAGAAGTGCCCAACGTGAGCACATGTGAGCAGGATGACTTCGACATCATTGGAAAGTGAAGAAAGATGACCTTCCCCCCTCCCCTTCTCCCATGACCAAATGCCCCTCTGGATTTTTCAAGGGACCTGGGAAAACAAAGCTCTGGAATTTTCTCTGCTGATTCAATAATGGGGAGGTACCTTTGTCATTAGGCAGAAGCACTGATTCCCATTTTAAGTAAGGTTGAAATGACCCAGACACACCATAGGGAAAGGATGTACATGGAGACTTCGAAAAAGACGGAGGTAGCCAGGAATCGGGGGGTGCGTTCCTGTAATCCCAGTGATCTGGGAGTCTGAGGCAGGAGGACTGCAAGTTTGAAGCCAATGTCAACAACTTAGTGAAACCCTATCTCCAAATAAAAAATAAAAAAGGGCTGGGCATGTGTCTCAGGGGTACACAAGTTCAATTTTCAGTACCCAAAGAAAAAAATAATAAAAATAAAGGCCTGTAGGGGTGGCCCACATCTGTCATCCCAGCAGCTCAGGAGGCTGAGGCAGGAGGATTGCGAGTTCAAAGCCAGCCTCAGCAACTTAGTGAGGCCCTCAGCAACTCAGTGAGACCCTATCTCTAAATAAAATACAAAATAGGGCTGGGGATGGGGCTCAGTGGTCAAGTGCCCCTGCGTTCAATCCCTGGTGCTGCCCCCATATTGAAGACAATGGCCATTTAAAAGATAGGTGCTGGGGTCAGAAGGAGAGTCAAAGTCAACTCTGTCATTTGTCAGCTATGTGGCCTCTTTGTGCCCCTAGATATCCTGCTATCTCAGGATCTTTGCACATCCTATGAGTCTGTGTTCCACACTCTGCTCCCATTTCACGTGGGGGTTCCTGGAGGTCTCTGCTTCAGTGTCACCTCCTTAGAGAGGCTGTCCCTAACCATCCCATTCTGCAGTCACGGTCATTCCTTAATTACAGGGGCACTAGATGGTCACGTCGGTGTCTCCTTGTTTTGAATCTGTGAGTCCTCATCATGGTAGAGGCTGTGGTCTTCCCCTTTTCATTTTTCTTTTGAAGATACGTGGACTTTGGAACAGTTTCAGGTGTACAGAAAGACTGAGTGGAGAGTATAAAGAGAGTTCCCACGTACGCTACTCCCCACAATCGCCTCTGTGATAGATTTAGCATCCTTAATCCCCAAATTCCAAAGTCCCAAATGCTCCCAAGTCGGAAACTCTCTGGTTGCTGATAGGATGCAAGAAGTGGAAAGCTCCAAGACTGACCTCACGTAATGGACCACAGTCAAAAACACAGGTGCACAAAAACATTGTCTGGGATAACCTGGTTCTGATCATATGAAATAGAAAAGAATTTGGTGGCTGGGTGCGATGGCTTGGGAGGCTAAGGCAGGAGGATCATGGATTCAAAACCAGCCTCCACATCTTAGTGAGGCCCTAAGCAACTCAGTGAGACCCTGTCTCTAAATAAAATATAAAAAAGGGCTGGGGATGGGGCTCAGTGGTTAAGCACCCTGGGTTCCAAGCAAACATTCCCAAATCCTAAAACTCCAAATTCTGAAACAATTCCAGTTCCAGGCATTTAAAATTTATTTGTTTATTTATTTATTTATTTATTCATTTATTCATTCAATTAATTATACATGACAGTAGAATGCACTTTGACACATCATACATAAATGGAGTCTAACTTTTGGTTCATCTGGTGGCACGTGGTGTAGAGTTGCACAGATCATATAATCACATATGCACATAGGGTAATAATGTCTGATCATTCTACTATCATTCCTACCCCTACACCCCCTCCCCTCTCTTCACTCCCCCTCTTTCTAGTCCAAATTACCTCTATTCTCCCCGCACCATGGTCAATTAGCATCCACATATCAGAAAACACTTGGTCTCTGGTTCTTTGGGATTGACTTATTTTGCTTAACATAATGTTCTCTAGTTCCAACCACTTACTGGCAAATGCCAGAATTTCTTTCTTATTTAAGCCTGAGTAATATTCCACTGTGTGTATATACCACATTTTCTTTATCCCTTCACCTGTTGTAGGGCACCTAGGTTGGTTCCATAGTTTACCTGTGGTGAATTGAGCTGCTATAAACATTGATGTGGCTGTATCACTGTAGTATGCTGATTTTAAGTCCTGGGGGTACAAATCTAGGAGTGGGATGACTGGGTCAAATGGTGGTTCCATTCCAAGTTTTCTGAGGACTCTCCATTCTGCTTTCCATAGTGGTTCCACCAGCAATGTATGAGTGCATCTTTTTTTCCACATCCTCACCAACATTTATTGTTGCTTGTATTCTGGATAATTGCCATTCTGGTTGGAGTCAGATGAAACATCAGTGTAGTTTTAATTTGATTTCTCTAATTGCTAGAGTGGTTGAGCATTTTTTCACTTATTTGTTGATTGCTTCTCCGGGCATTTTGGATGAGGGATACTCCCTGTATTAACATCTTGTGTTGGTGAGGCTCATTTATAACTGATGAGCCAAACTTTGATATGTTATGGTTCACAAAACTTCCTAGCTCCTGTTAGGATTCCCCCTTGGTGGGGTGCATTCGGTGAGTCTTGCCAAATGTGGAATGACCTCTACCTCTGAGTCAGTATCCTACAGAACCATTTCACTGCCCTAAAAACTCCACATGCTCCACCTATTTATTATCCCCTTTCTTGCTCCAAACACCTGGAAACCACTAATATTTTTACTGCCTCGAGAGGTTTGACTTTCCAGAATGTCATATAGTTGGAATCCTGCAAGTAGTTCGCCCTTTCAGATTGGCTTTTTCCCCTTAGGGATTCCCACTCCATCTATTTTTTTTCTTTTCTTTTTGAAGCAGGGATTAAATCCAGGGGCCCTCAACCACTGAGCCACATCCCCAGCCCTTTTTAAAATTTTTAATTTAGAGACAGTGTTCTTGCTGAGTTGCTGAGGGCCTTGCTAACTAAATTGCTGAGGCTGCCTTTGAACTTGCGATCCTCCTGCCTCAGCCTCCTGAGCCGCTGGGATTACAGGCATGCGCCACCACACCCCCTTATCCATTCTTCACCTTTGTTTCTCAGAGTTCCTGATGTAAGAAGTGCCCAGTGAATATCTACTGAATGCACAAGTGAAGGAGCTTTAAATCGACCTAAGTTGTATAAGAGGCTACTTTATAGAGTCGTTCAAGAATTCAAGGAGTAACGTGTGCGGCGGGCTTGTGTAGTGTCTGACCCTTGGTAACCCTCTAAATGGTGATTGTCATTTTGATATTCCAGGGTATTTGTGGATCTTGATGATGCTCATGGGGGGTTGGGGAACACTGAGGGAATCCCAGTGTGTTTAGGAAGTTCAGGTTTTGTTTTTTTTTCCAAAGCACTAGTTGGTAAGACTACAATTTCTCCATCAGCCTCTGCATTGGAGGACAGCCACTCCCTAAAATTATGGAACCTTGGGGAAATCTTGTTCAACCATCAATAGATGTTTCCAGGCACTGCTTTCAGGGTGGAATATTTCCACTATTTGCAATTATTTGGATCTTTCTTTCTTTCTTTCTTTCTTTCTTTCTTTCTTTCTTTCTTTCTTTCTTTCTTTCTTTCTTTCTTTCCTTCCTTCCTTCCTTCCTTCCTTCCTTTCTATACTGTGGATTGGACACAGGGGAACTCTACCACGGAGCTACATCCTGAGCCCTTTTATTTTTTATTTTGAGACAGGGCCTCTCTAAATTGCTGAGGGTCTCTAAACTGCCAAGGCTGGCCTCGGACTTGCCATCCTCCTGCCTCCGCGGCTGGAGTCGCTGGGAGGGCAGGCATGCCTCACCCCTCCTGGCCTGCCGTGTTTCTTTCAAGACTAGTTCTGGGGCTCTGTGTTTGAAATGTTCTTACTTCTTTTCTTAGACATGCCGCTGAGCTCCTTTGGCTTTTCTTGAAGAATTTCACACTGTGTTTCCAGTCCTACTTCCTTTTGGCGTGGAGTGGAAATTCTGATGACGTTCCCGGTGGGAACTCAAGGAGACCATCCTGGTTGTAAAAGTGGGGTCCGCCCCTGTGGGCTCCCTGTTTTCTTACATTTTCAGTCTTCTGGAAAAAATAAAAAAGCCCAGCTGGCTGAAATCATTTCTGCAAACTCAGGGGTGAAAAGGTCTCACGAGGGCTGGCATCCTTGGATTTTTAAAAAATGCTTTTAGGAAGGAGAATGTCACTGTGACCCTTTTGAGGCCCGGAGAGGTTGTGTCTTGGGTCCTTATGTTTTGTCTACCCAGTGTCACTCGTCTGGCTCTCAGACACAGCCAGGTGACTGGCCCCAGGAGGGCTTTGGCATTTTGGGGGAATTTTGGGATCTTTCTTCTTATAAGAAGAAAGTGTGAATTCGTGAATTTTAAAATGGATGAAGCACAGTGGGTTGTGGGATGTGATGATTTTTGTCCTTTGCACTGGGGACAATATCCTTTTTATTTTTATTTATTTATTTATTTTTTTTTGGAAGAAGAAAGTGCTTCATTCAATTAATGAGTGAAACACTTTAAAACACATTCCCTTCATGGAATAATTTTAATACTTTCATAGGCTATTGGTTCTATTAATTGAAAGTCCCAGTTGGAGTTTGGCTTCTTTAGACACAAATGGGATCTCCTCTTGGGGGTCTGACCTGCTCAAAGTTCAAATGAAAGCCAAGGATAAGACTGGCTGGCCATGTGTCAGGGCAGAGGTTGACAATCACTGCTGCCCATAGGGATCCAGAGGCATTTGGCACTGGTTATAAATGCAGATGGCACAACCCCCCCACCACCACATCAAGAGTTTGATTCAGTTGCCTAGAGTCTGAGGGGGCCTTCGAAGTTAACTGGATTTTTGTATCCAGTGATTTGGGAGGCTGAGGCAGGAGGATCACAGTTCAAAGCCAGCCTCAGCAATTTAAGCAGGGCCCTAAACAACTTAGTGAGACCTTGTCTAAAAATACAAAATAAAAAAGGCTGGGGCTGGGGCTCAGTGGTTAAACACCATGGAGTTCAATCCCTGGTACCAAAAAGAAAATAAAAAAAAACTGGATTAATAAGCTGGGTGTGGTGGCTCAAACCTGTATTCTTAGAGGCTTGGGAGGCGCGGAGGCAGAAGGATAGCAAGTTTGAGGCCAGACTCAGCAATTTAGCGAGCCCCAGTCTCAAAATAAAAGATAAAAAAGAATGGAAATGTAGTTCACTAGTAAGACACCCCTGGGTTTAATCTCTAGTACCAAAGGAAAAAAGAAAAGAAATATTGACTGTATTAGTGTTGCTATTATTTAGAGCCCTGTTCTGCCAGTTTTACCTGTATTCTCTTATTGAATCCCCACAACCATGGTTGGAATTACTCCCTTTCCATCCTCATTTCACAGGGAGGAAGCTGCTTTGGAGATCACTACCACAGGATCACCAGGTGGTGAGTAGAGCTGAGGTTCCAACGGGCAGCTGCATTCCAGAGACAATGCTTTCCACCTACTTGGCTACACTGCCTCTTGTTTCCTGACTTTGAATCCAGAGGATAGATCTTATTCTTCCCTATTTTTTGCCTCAGTAAAAATTTGCAACTAGTTCATCCATGTTGGTCTATCAAGATGACCAGGCAGGACACAGGCTGCTTAAAAAGAATGGACAATCAGGTGTAGTGGCGCACTCCAGTAATATCAATGGCTTGGGAAGATGAGACAGGAGGATCTCAAGTTCAAAGCCAGCCTCCGCAATTTAGGGAGGCTCTAAGCAATTTAAAAAAAAAGAAAAGAAAAAAAAAGTAAAAAAGAAAAAAAATATATGCATATATTTGCAACCCCCCCCCCCACAAACCACATTATATCCATACAATGGAATATTATTCAGCCACAGAAAAAGCAAATTGCAATACATGCTACAAAATTGATGAATTTTGAAAATAAACACAAAGTGAAGTAAGCCAGACACAAAAGGAGAAATACTGTGTGATTCTACTTATATAAAATACCTAGAACAGCAAAGCCGTGCAGATAGAAAGCAGGCTTGAGGTTTCCAGGGGTGGAGGCAGAGAATGCACAGGTGTTGTTTAATGGCTTCTGTATGGGACGATGAAAAAGTTCCGGAAATAGTGACAATGGCTGTACACCTGTAATCCCTGCGGCTCGGGAGGCTGAGGCAGGAGGATTGCCAATTCAAAGTCAGCCTCAGCAACTTAGGGAGGGAGACCCTAAGCAACTCAGCAAAGACCCTGTCTCTAAATAAAATATTTAAAAAGAGGAGGGCTGGAGATGTGGCTCAGTGGTTTAGTGCCCCTGGGTCCAATCCCTGGTACCAGAAAAAAAAAGTCTAAAGTGGTGAATTTCATGTTCTGTATATATATATTTTTTTGCCACAATTGCAGAAGAAATATAGAAATGGAAAAGACAGACGGGCAGCCAAAGGAGAGGAGACAGTGCGGCAAAGTGACTTTGGATTGGAGTCAGATGCTTATCTCAGCTCTTGGCTTTCTATCCATGTAATTGTCTGCATTTCGTCTGCTCCAACGTGTGTGTGGATACAGCTGGGCTAACTTTGGAGAGAAGCACTGCAATCCATTCGATATTTATCTTCTCATACAGAGAGTGTGATTAACATTAAAAGACATTAATAGTATCATAAAATACTCTCCCAAGTCCTGAACAATCCAGGAAGATGGAGAACGTCCCTCAGATTCTTGCAGGGGGTCATGCCAGTGTTGCTGTGGCTATGATGGGGGCTGTATGGCCCATTCATAAATTCAGCCCCAGTTAAGACTCCTCATGGGCACGTGTTATTGGAAACAGAACGTGCAACCTTGACCTCCCACATGATGAACCCTGGCCAACTCAACTGAAAGAGCAACTTGCAGGCTGTGGTTTGAGCAAAGACAAATATTACATAAAGCACAGTTTGTTGTTCAGCTCGAAGGAAGATGGGTAAAGTTCACAGGAGCTCAGTTCAATACGCGTCGCTAGATATGGACACCAATGGAGTAACAGAGACCAGAATGTGCTATGAATGGGGGACTGAGTTCATCATGAGCCACTATGTTCAGAGGACAGACTTGAGGATTCAGGATGGAGGGGCGGTCGCCCATGGATAATGGGGATGATGGCATTAAGAAAGATTATAGTTATATCATGGTAGGGAGAATGGTTAATTCCAGTGAATACTTTCTTAACATATGGCAACTGAATAAACTCATAGTATCTTTGTCTTCTTCAAAAGGTGCAGTGGCCCACGCCTGTAATCCCAGCAGCTTGGGAGGCTGAGGCAGGAGGATTGCGAGTTCAAAGCCAACCTCAGCAATTTAGCGAGGCCCTAAGCAACTCAGAGAGACCCTGTCTCTAAATAAAATACAAAATAGGGCTGGAGATGTGGCTCAGTGGTCAAGTGCCCCTGGGTTCAATTCTCAGTGCCACCAAAACAATAAAAATAATAACATCAACAACAACATAAACCAAAGCATATGTGTAGTCTTCTGCAATCATTCAGTTGAAGGAGTGATGTGCTAATCTTTGAGTCATCTTATGGTGTCTTAAGACTAATATCAACATCTAGATAGTTATTATCTGTCAATCAACAGGACCAATGAGAACTGTTTGTTTTTTTTTTTGGTACTAGAGATTGAACTCAGGGTCACTTAACCACTGAGTCACATCCCCAACCCTTTTTATATTTTATTTAAAGACAGGGTCTTGCTGAGTTGCTTAGGGCCTTGCTAAGTTGCTGAGACTGGTTTTGATCTCAAGATCCTCCTGCCTCAGCCTCCTGAGATGCTGGGATGATAGGCATGTGCCTCAGCACCCAGCTTCTTTTGTGCCCTTTAATATTTATTTCCTCTGTCTCTCTCAAAGTATGAAATTAGAAAGTAATAAGTACAATAGGGTGTCTACAATAGGGTGAATTGTAAGGTCCTAACAATTACCCCAGAGCAGGCCTCGTTTTTTTCCCTTCCTTTCTCTCCGGCCCTTGTTATTTGGGTAATTGCATCAAGTCTACACTTGCTTTTTCTTGTATTGCCAGAGTCTAAGCTGTGCAAAAAAAAAAAAAAAAAAAAAAAAGGATGTCCTTTAATGATTTCCTTTGAATGACTTTCCATCCAGGCGGGGAAGAGAACCTCTCTTGTTCAGACACAAAGGAACCATCCATCCACCCAAGACCTTTCTTTTCTATTCAGTATCTCTTGGAATTTCAAAGGAGGACTTGGAATTTCTCAGGCTGGTCCCTTGAAGACCCAGAAAACCCGGCAGGCCGTGAAATAACAGTTCTTATTTTTTCCTTGGGTTCAAAAAACAAGACCAGATTCCGACCGGCTAATGCTTACCATTTTTTTTTTTGCAGTCACCAAGCAGTTTATGATAATCAGCTCAAGAATAGACTTCCTTTCCAAACCGGGGGGACCCTATGGGCTGCGTGGAGCAGCAACAGCTGTATTTTGCTTTGTCGATCCTCATGTTAAAGATTTACAGTTTTAAATTCTGTCACTTGGTCTGCCAACTGTTACTCTTCCTGGAGTTACCCAGTTGTTGCTGGGGGGGCGGGGGGGGGGAGCCTTGAAGTGGTTTCCTAGCTATTTAACCGCCCCCCCAATGACAATGTGTCCTCAGAGTTGGATGGGAGAATGGAATTCCCTGTTTATATCCACAGGACTTCTCTTGCTCTCCTTCTTTCAAACATACGCAGAGTCACCGGCAGAAACTGGAACCAGATTAAAAGAAACTTTGGAGGCCCGAGTTGGAGCTGGGAGCCGGCTTTGCGGCACTTGCTGGATCACTCCCCTCGGTCCCTTCTTGGCATTATGGGATGCATTTGTTCTGAACCATCAGCCATTCATCATGCTCGTCCGTCAGAATCTTCAAAGCAAACCCTACAGCTGCTTTTGCCATTTATCAGTGGGAAATAAAAGAGAAAGGGGGAGAAAGTAAGGAAATCATGTCACCACCTTCCAGGGCCTGGGATAATGGGTGTGACAAAGGGCGGAGGGAGGGCCTATCTAATGAAACCCAGAGACTTCCTAGGACGGGAGACTGTGAGAGATGGTGAACAAAGGCCGGCAGCCAGTCTGCACTCAGACAGCCTGCCCCAATGCGCACACACCTACAGATATTTGTAGGAATTTGTTCTCTGCAACCAGTTCCTGGCCTACAGCTCTGCAGTGGGACCTGGGCGTGGGGGAGCAGGAGGCCAGTGTGGGACCTCAGGGCCCTTCCCTGCGGACTGGGAAATGGCCCATCTAGTCATTCCCAGTTCTCATTTCCGCAGGGTACTGGGGGCAAGCCACCTGCCACTTGTGTACAGCTGATGTATTTTAGCCTGGAATTGATCAAATTAATGTTTCTTGATCAATTAATTTCATTAATTGTGTAAATATTAAAGGGCACAAAATCTGCTCTCAGATTGGAGAATCAAAGGGCAAGATTTGGGTCCATCCACTCCGATTCCAGCCATGGATTCCACTTCAAAATCCGGTCTAGGAATCATGCTACGTGAGATAAGCCAATCTCCAAAAACCAAAGGATGAATGTTCTGATGGGCAGATGCTGACACACAATGGCGGACGGAGGTGGTGGTGGTGGAAGTTCACTGGGTTAGACAAAGGGGAATGAAGGGAAGGGAGGCGGATGGGAACAGGAAAGGCAGTGGAATGAATCGGACGTAACTTTCCTCTGTTCATATATGAATACAGGACCACTGAAACTGGTATCAGGATGGAAACCGTGGGGTAGAGACCATAGGCAGTGTCCAGAGGTGATGGGATATTCTGCTTCTGGACAAGGGTTTGGGACACACAAATATAATCTCAAGCCACCACCAGGCTCTGGAGGCTGGGGCAGGAGGATCTAAGTTCAAGCCTCAGCAAATTATCGAAGCCCTAAAACAACTTAGAGAGACCCTGTCTCAAAATTAAAAAAAAAATAAAAAGGGCTAGGGATGGGGCTCAGTGGTTAAGCACCCCTGGGTTCAATCCCTGGTACCCAAACCCAAACCAAAACTCAGTGGATTTTGTTCCTAAGATCCATCTATCCAGTCAATACTTTAGAGAACATTTACTTATTTTGTATTTTCTTCTTCTCCTTCTCCCTCTCTTCTCTCTCTTCCTTTTTTATTTTTTTGGTACTGGGGATTGAACCCGGGAGAACTTTACCTCTGCGCGATATCCCCAGCCCTTTTCATTTTAAGACAGATTCTTGTTAAATTGTTGAGGTTGGCCCCAAACTTGCCATCCTCCTGTCATAGCCTCCCCAGTTTCTGGGATGACAGGCAGGCTCCATCTTGCTGGGTTTCTTGTGAATTTTATTCTATGTCTATTCACACTAAGAGTCAAACAAATGTAAATAAAAACACTGGATTCTAGCCAATGGTGTGCTTGCTGAAATATTTGGATGAAAGTGTATTGTTGTCTTCAATCTGCTTTGAAATGCATAAAAAATCATGTGAATTGGTGGTCAGCTAGGAATGTGGTGGGGTGTGTATCTGAGATGCAGGCATGGGACAATGATAACTGTAACACCTTTGGGTGGGTATTTGGGGGGCATTTGCTGTATATCACTTAAATTCTGTTTATCTTGACCTTTTTCATTAAGTGCTGAGAAAAACAAGATGTGAATCTCAACAGCTCTGGAGGCTGAGGCAGGAGGATGGCGAGTTCAAAGCCAGCCTCAGCAACTTAGTGAGGCCCTAAGCAACTCAGTGAGACCCTGTCTCTAAATAAAATGCAAAATAGGGCTGGGGCTGGGGCTCAGTGGTTAAGTGCCCCTGGGTTCAATCTCTAGTACCAAAATAAATAAATAAATATGAGTACAGGTAGTGTTTCTTTCACTTTTAAAAAGTAAGAATAATGAAGCTTTTTAAAAAATTTGTTCTTTTTAGATATCTGAGACAGTAGGATGCATTTTTCTTTTACTTTTAATCTCACTAAACATAGTCACAGAAGATGTACTCATTCCAAAATTGTATTGACTTCCATTTTCTATCACATAGCTGACTAATACATATTTCTAGCGTGTGGTCACTTTTTATTCTTCTGTGGTACTCTTAAATGTGCCAATGCCAAATATTCTTCCAATTATCAAGAACCAAACAAATAGATGCCAAATAGTCTGGTTGGAAAATAAAAGATTACTTCGCTTGACTTCTCTGAAGGACTTTTACCTTTCAACCTTTAAACTAATACACATACTTGCTATAGCCAATTGTCTACACCCCGGCTTTCTTGTATTTCACTTGTTATTTTTGAAAATTAGTGAAATTCTTTTTGCTGAAATATTTTTTTTCTTTTTCTTTTTTTTTTTGCAGAGATCAGATGTGAAGAAATCTATGCCAGGGTGAAGTTTCCCATTCTGCCTTTATATTAAGGTTTCATTTCCCTTCCTTCAGAAACATGAGGCTCTTTGAGGGAGGGTCTCTGCGGGTGACTCAGATCAAAAAGCCCTTTTGGTTCGGGAAGCCCAAGCACCAAGATATTTTCACGCTGGGATTACTTGTCCAGATGTCTTGAGTGCAATTTTCTTGGCATGCTCATAAGAACACAGGAATTTTCAGGGGGGGGGGGAAACCAGAGAACATTGTAGGGAGGAGAATGGGTGGGGGAGGGCAAGCTGATTGAGAAGCCAGAAAAAAAGTTTTGGATTCCACCAAATGGCATTGGCTGGTGGAATTGGAAACAGTCCTAGTTACATGATCCTCCTTCTCCAAGAGCATGGATTTTTTTTTTTTTCCTCTCTCTTTTCAGTGGCAATTACCTGGCTGTCCCAAGAATGGAGGATGGAAGAACCAGAGAGTAATTCATGGAGCTGATGGATGGAGACAGATGTAGGGCAGCCTCACCACCAGGAAACCGCTGGTGAGCTCCCCTGTGGACCTGCATGGTGACAGTGGTGGGGAAGGAGGCTTGTTCAGGGACATGCCATTTCCTAGAGCTCTGTGAGACCTGAAAACACAGCGTGGGCAGGCTCCCTCTTTGATAGCTTCTGCAGCTGCTGTTTAAGAACACGAAAATAAGGTGTGGCGTGCAGGATTCTGAGACAGTCTCCAAGAGCCCCCAGCATCGGGTGGACACGCACATTCTCCCCGTTGGTCAGTCAAATGGATTCTACCCACTGCCGCGAAAGAAGTTTGAAGATGTTATGAAGGTCCCCAATGAGTTGATTTTAAAGATAGGATGATTATCCAGGTCACTTTAGCCCTTAAAAATAGAGAATGGGCCAGGCACGGTGGTACCACGTCTGTAATCCCAGTGGCTCAGGAGGCTGAGGCAGGAGGATCACGAGTTCAAGGCCAGCCTCAGCAACTTAGGAAGAATCTAAGCAACTCAGTGAGACTCTGTCTCTAAATAAAATATAAAAAAGGGCTGGAGATGTGGCTCAGTGGCTAAGCACCCCTGGGTTTAATCCCCAGTACCAAAAAAACAAACAGCAAACAAATGAACAAAAACCCAGAGAGTGGCAGAGAGAGAGCCAATAAACCAGGTTTCTGCAGAGCTGTGTGGAAGCACAACTCTATGTTTATGCAATGCCCTTCAGGGCCATGTGGCAAGGCACCGTGGGCAAGCGGGCAGTGCTGAGTGGTCCACAGCTGACTGCTCACAGAAACACAGGGCTCTTGGTCCTATGACTGGAAGGGAATGGATTCTGCTAATGACCACTCCACTTGGAAAAGAACCTGAAGTCCCCTGTGAGAATGGCAATCCTGGCTGGCATCTTTTTTTTTTTTTTTTTTTTTTAGTACCAGGGATTGAACCCAGGGGTGCTTAACCACTGAGCCACATCCCAGCCCTTTTTATATTTTATTTAGAGACAGAGTCTTGCTTAGTTGCTGAGGCTGGCTTTGAACTTGCAATCCTCCTGCTTCAGCTGCCCGAATTGCTGGGATTAGAGCTGCCTGGCATCTAGATTTCCACCCAGGGAGGCTCTGAACCGAGATCTAGTTGGGCATTGTGCACAGACTTCTGTCCTACAGAAACTGTGAGATACTGAATGTGTGTGGTTTCAGGCTGCTACATTTGTGGTCATTCGTTACACA
The DNA here is from genome assembly GCF_052094955.1 of Ictidomys tridecemlineatus. Taxonomy (NCBI): domain Eukaryota; kingdom Metazoa; phylum Chordata; class Mammalia; order Rodentia; family Sciuridae; genus Ictidomys; species Ictidomys tridecemlineatus. The sequence continues at coordinate 56,697,772 of NC_135478.1, forward strand.
GCATTAGAATAATAATATAGGACAGTGGTTCCACTGATAGGAAAGGGATCCAGAGGAGGGGGGGCGGGGGAGAGAGAGAGAGAGAAAGAGTTCTTCCTTCTAACTCTTCAGGAAAAATGCTTGCCTACCCCCCCCCCCACCTTCATAGATGTGTGATTTTGAACAGATTCCCTAACCTAAAATAATGGATAAGAGCTGGATGTGGTGGTGCATGCCTGTAACCCTAACCACGGTGGCTCAGGAGGCTAGGGCAGGAGGATTACCAGTTCAGAGCCAGCCTCAGCAACTTAGTGAGGTCTAAGCAACTCGGTGAGACCCTGTCTCTAAATAAAATACGAAATAGGCCTGGGGATGGGGCTCAGTGGTTAAGCACCCCTGGGTTCAATCCCTGGTAAAGTTAGAACTCCTTTTTACCCCCAGTGATCCTAACCTCTCCAGTTTTCCCCCAAACTTTAACTGTTTTCTTTCTTTTACAAAAATAATTTATATTCAGTTAAAAAACCTAGAAAATGCAGATGAGCCAAAAAATAGAAAAAAAGATAATCCAAAATCCTATTCTCTCAATACAAAAGATGTTGATAAACTGGGCGCTGAGAGGCACCCCTGTAATCCCAGCACCTCAGGATTTGAGGCCAGCCTCAGCCATTTAGTGCCAACTTTGTGAGACGCTGACTCTAAATAAAAACTAAAGAGACGTTGATATTTTTCGGCAGACCTTTCCAGTCTTGTGTCTTTAAAATGAAACTGAAATCTCATTGTACAGACAAATGTAAGTTTCATGGCACGTTCAGTGTGATTCCTAAACATTCATTAGCTCGCTTAACACATTTTGCCTGTTTCCCCCTAGTGTGCAGGTACACAGAGGAGCCGGAAGGCATTGCCTGCCGTCCTGCATCACTGCAGGGTTATGGACATTCCATGGCTGGTCTATCATGTAGTCAACCAGTTCTCCATCACTGAACATTTAGGTCAGTCACCCCTTCTCCTCTATCTTTCCACTTTTTTCTCTCTTTTTTTCTATTTCTCCCTCCCTCCTTCCATTCCTCTTTACCTCCTACCTTTCCTTTTATCTTTCCTTCCTTCTCTTCTCCTTCTCTTTGCTACCATAGATGCAATCATCATGAGTATGTTAAAAAAATTTTTGGGGGGGGGAGTGCTGAGAATGGAACACATTCCTCATGACTTCTTCAAAATCAATTTGGTCCTCACTGCCTTGGAAATCACCTGTGCTTTCTCTCTCTCTCTCTCTCTCTCTCTCTCTCTCTACCAGTGATTGAGCCTAGGGGTGTTTAACCACTGAGCCCCATCCCCAGCCCCTTTTCATATTTTATTCAGAGACAGGGTCTCACTGAGTTGCTTAGGGCCTCGCTAAGTTGCTGAAGCTGGCTTTGAACTCACGATCCTCCTGCCTCAGCCTCCCGAGCTTCTGGGATTACAGTTACCCTCCACTGCGCCCAGCACCACCTGCAGTCTTTTAATTTCACCGAGATCACCTGGCCAAGCAGCAAACCCAATAACTCCACAAGTAAAAAAAAAAAAAAAAGAAAGAAAAGAAAAATCATCTCTGGGAGAGGTTGTGAGAGACCCAAGGCAACCAGTTCTCCCTGGAGACGTGCGTGGTTTTCATGTTGCCTCAACCTGTTGGGGCAGGCCAGCCTTTGACAAGGGAGCAGCTTCATAATCTCTTCTGCCAGAGGCTTCCCCAAATTTTCAACTTCTTTTTGATTCCCAGGGAAGATTCTTGACATTCACAGAGAGTTTAGAAAAGAAAAAGATGGGCTCTCAGACAAATTAACACAGAAAACGTCACCTGGATTGGGGTTGTCACTTCTGTGTGTACAAGGTGGGGAGCCCCGTCAAGGCCCTAAGTAAACAGCTTACAGAGACAAAAGGCAACGTGTTTTCTTTCTTTCTATTTTTTTTTTTTTCCTGCACTGGAAATCCAGGAACAACTTGCATCAGATTTTGCAACCTTTGCAAGAGTTTGGGTATCACCACATAATGATCCTCGAATAAATAGGATCCCTAACCTCCCTCAGTCTGCATCCTCATATGCAAAATGAGATTAAAATAATGGATAAGAGCTGGATGTGGTGGTGCACGCCTGTAACCCTAACCCCCGTGGCTCAGGAGGCTGAGACAGGAGGATCGTGAGTTCAAAGGCAGCCTCTGCAACTTAGTGAGGCCCTAAGCAACTCACCGAGACCCTGTCTCTAAATAAAATACAAAATAGGGCTGGGGATGGGGCTCTGTGGTTAAGCGCCCCTGGGTTCAATCCAATCACCAGGTTCTTTGACCAGAAAGCCAAAGATGCGAGGAGCCCCAAACAAGGCTACATTTGGTGTGCTGGTGAGAAAGTGTGTTGGGGTGAAGGCACTGGGGGGACAAATGATATATTTCTAGAAACACCAGAATCATTCCGCATCTTGCTCCTGACAACTGGTGGATTCCAGGTGGATCGTTTGAATTTCAAGCATTCTCCAGGTGAGCAAAGGACCAAGGGAGAAAGAATGTGTTCCAGGCAAACAAGGAACCGACCTTGTAAATGTGGGTGGCCACTCTTGGCAGCCTATCCTCAAGACACAAGGGACTGAGACACAGGAAGAAGCTACCTAGCCCCAAAGCACTGAACATCCTGTGGTTTTCCTGGGCAGAAGGTAAAGGAAAGAGTGGAGGGGAAGGGAGGAATGTTTTGTTCGTGAAATATAAAGCTAAGCAAACAGTGCAGGTTGGAAAGGAATCGACATGTTTTAATACGGTGCAGAAGAATAGATGATAAATCCACTTAGAATTGACGGGAGCAGCTGTGTGAATGATCCAGAGAGCATCACTCTGAGTCCCAAGAAAGAATAATATGACTTCTGGCCGCAACATATTTCTCTTTCTAAACGCTGTTTCCTGCTGTTTCCTGAGGGGCTGGGGGAAGGTGGCCTGTGCATAGGGTGGCATGCAGAGAGCCCCCTGGGGGTCCAAACGGTTGGTTCCTGCAGGTAACTTGGACAGGGGTCAGTGAGAGTTGACTTGGATGGTTTGTCATGGGAGACTCTTTTCAGTCCAAACGCTTTAAATCCATTAATATCCTTCTGTTCTTTTGGTGTGGTTATCCCATGTCTTGGACTTTGCCAATCATCTTCAGTCACATTCACTGACCCTCAGTACATTTGCTGTCTCTCATCCCTCGGCTTCATTTTCTCCTTTTCTTATTTCCTGACCGCTAGATGAAATGATCTTCTTATTTTAATTCTTTTGTACTTCCACCAGCACAAAAATGGCAGGAGTTTCAGGAGCCCTTCCCTCCTGTCCACTACCGCAGTATTTTCTAGGCTTAATGTTTTATTGATATTTTCTGGCACATAGTAGATGCTCAGTAAAATATTTGCTGAATAAATAAACATGGGTTTCTATCCAACCCTCTTTCTAGGAAGGCAGTCAGAGCTCCCTGAGGATTTAATTAATGTCAGCTGAGCACCCTAGAATAATCTTCCCCCCTCACCTTTCTCTTTCTGTTTTGCCTTTTTAAAAATTAAGGTGGGTCAGGAGCAGCGGTGCATGCCTGAGAGGCTGAGGCAGGAGGATCACGAGTTCAAAGCCAGCCTCAGCAACTTAGTAAGGCCCTGAGCAACTCAGTGAGGCCCTGTCTCTAAATAAAATATAAAAAGGGCTGGGGTGGCATAGTGCTTAAGCACCCCTGGGTTCAATCCACCTGTAAAAAAATAAAAAGAAAGATAAGGTGTGGGGTTTGTGATGTGGCTCAACAGTAGAACTCTTGCTTAGCATGCACAAAGCCCTGAGTTTGATCCCCAGCACTGAAAAAGAAAAATGTAAATGACAGACAATGAAATTCATCCTTCTGAATATGCAGTTCTGCAAGTTATGACAAAGGCCGGTAGTCATGTAACCATCCTGATCGAGATGTGGAATAGATCCATCACCCCCACGCTTCCCCTCTACCCCCACCCCTCTGCCCCTGGCCACCACTGATTTGATTTGTGTCCTTATGGTAGGAACCCATCTGAATCTGGCTTTTTTCACGGAGCATAATACATTTGAGATCCATCTGGGAAACTTGTTCTTTTCAACGGATGAATAGTCCATTGTGTGAATGTGGCACAGTTTGTCGATCCATTTCCCACTTGACGAACACATCCTTTCTCTCTCTCTTTTGTTCCAGGTATTGAACCCAGGGGTGCTTAACCACTGAGCCCCATCCCCAGCCCTATTTTATATTTTATTTAGAGACAGGGTCTCCCTGAGTTGCTTAGGGCCTTGCTAAGTGGCTGAGGCTGGCTTTGAACTCATGATTCTCCTGCCTCAGCCTCCCAAGCCGCTGGGATGACAGGCGTGCGCCACTGTTCCTGGCTTAAATGAATAATTCTTTTAAAGCTGCTTGAGGTCCATTAAGGTGGTGGTTATGTATTAGGAGACACTATAAAAATTACCATCATTTCTTGTGAAAAAGTGAGGGGTCACATGATTTGGTAAGAATGGATTGTACTGCTCCTGCAGGTCAAGTTACTAAGCCCTTATTATGGTCTCCATATTCATTCATCCACTCATTCATTTTACCACTTTGTCCAGCACCTACTAAGTTGCCCAGTAAGTCAGCCTTTCTTGATGGAGAGTGTGGTACTGCACGAGGTAAGTTCCACTTCACACCATGTTCACACTGCCAAGCATCACGGTTGCTTAGGATCAAAAGGTGTCCTATTGCACTGAATCTTTAAACTGAGGTGAGAACTACCAGGAAAGACACTTGTTGTTTTCACCTGGACCAGGTATCAGAAGCAGCAGCTGGTGGCCATCCTGCCAGAGATTGAGAAGAAGGGCTGCAGGAGTACGGCAGATTCAGACACTACCCAGGACTGGGGCCAACCCCTAGGAACCTGGGATCAGGAATACAGAGAGAGAAGAGCCTGGTGACAAGGTCTGAGGCCTGACTCCAGCTGCGCCTGAAGGCTACTCTGTAGAACACCTTTTCAATTCTGTAAGCCAACCAGTCCCCCCTCCCACTATTTTCAGGTTTCTTTATGGCTTATTATAAAAAACAGTCCTACTCAAAGTTATATCTTATAGCTCACGAGATAGAGGGGTTACTAAACCATTCTAGTCAACTTGCTCATCTGTAAGATGGAAATACTTTATAGCCTATAATCCCAGCAGTTTGGGAGGCCGAGGCAGGAGGATTGCAAGGTAGAGGCCAGCCTGGGCAATTTAGTAAGATCCTCTCTCTCAAAAAACAAACAAACCAACAAACAAATGAAAGGTCTGGGGATGTAGCTCAGTGGAAAAACACCCCTGGGTGCCACCTCCAGCACAGACACACAGAAAGATAGGAGAATGGAGCAACACGTAAAGCAACAAATCTTTCTCAAATGTCATGCCCCAGGGAGGCCGCTGTGGCTCTCCTTTTGAAAATGTCCAGGCCTCAGCACTCTCTAGCTCCCTGAGTCTGCTGTACTCCTGCAGCACTTCTTCTCAATCTCTGGCAAAGTGATTTATTTCATTGTTCCCGCTCACAGCCCCAAGGCTCTGAATCTTTTGCTGCGTATCCCTCACAGCTCTGCTGTTCTGGCTCTGGGCTCCGTCAGGTGTTTTTCTTCAGCCAATAGGATGTTAGGATCTGCAGAGTCTAAAAGGGCCTTGGAAGACTCGGGTGTGTTTCTCATTGACTGTCTCTTGCAGAATGGGGCTGGTCACTTTTGCATCTCTGCGTGGCATGGGAACATGCTAGGAAGGGTGTGAGCTTAGGTTGCTCCAGCTGACCCCAGATGACTGAGCCCTCTTGTGCCAGCCGGCCAGCTGCCTCTCAGAACGGTGAGCAAGCCCGGCTGAGACCCGAAGAACCACCTGGCCTGAATCGCCAATCCATGGAACCAGAAGCTATATAAATATTGTTCTAGGCCACTGAGATTTGGGGTGCTTTGTTAGGCAGCATGAGCTACCTGATACACTAACACACCACCTAATTTACCATGTCTCTCCCCCAACTAGACTGTGAGCTGCAAGAGGTTAGAGATTTTTGCATTTTATTCAAGGCCAGTGTCCAGAACAGAGCCTGGCAGACAGTAGGCACTTGATAAATACTGTTGAATGTTATTATTATTTTTTTTGGGGGGGGGGAGTACTAGGGATTGTATCCAGAGGTGCTTAACCTCTGAGCCCCATCCCCAGCTCTTTTTTATATTTTATTTAGAGACAGGTTCTCATTGAATTGCTTAGGGCCTTGCTAGGTTGCTGAGGCTGACTTGGAATCTGTGATCCTCCTGCTTCAGCCTCCCAAGCTGCTGGGATGACAGGCATGGGCACCACTGTGTCCATCTTGAGCATTTAATTTACAACCTACAAACTGGGCACTTGAGCTGATATTTAACCAATGGAAGCTCTTATAATGATAGAGTTGAATATTTTTATACCCAAATCGACATTTTTCTCCCTCAGAGTCTTAGGTTATTTTTCCACTGATGTTGTTCACAAAAGAAAAAGAAGACCAGTCAGTGACCCTCCCCTGGGTATGTGGTGGTGGATAGGGGTTGACAAGGTTGGGTAACAAGCTTCATTCTTCTCTTTCTGTGAACTTGGGATGTGGGCATCATACAGACCTTGCCTCAGTCTCTTTACTTGTTGGCACTCTCTGGTCACCCTGACAGCTCGGGTGGGTGCTGCAGGGCTGATACTTATGTGTGTCAGTGGAGCAAAAGAGACGAGTCTCTCTGCCAGGAGGCTAGAAGCTGTCCTTATAGCAGAGAGCATCTTCTTTCCAAACAATCGCCACATTTGGAGCGATTCACCGGCTACCCGTTTATCTGTTTTACTTCATTCTTCACCAGCAGGGTGTTGGCTCCATAAAGGGAGGCGTGACTTCTATTTAATTCACCATTACACTCATCATTCAGTGCAGTGCAGATGTTCAAATACATGTGTTGAGAGAGTGAATCTCGGATCATGGCCTTGTTCGTTTTAAGAGCATATCCTTCAGCTGACGACCTATGTCTTTTCACAAGCACCGTGTGAACTGGGCAGGATGGTGGGAGCATTCGTCTGTGTGTGGTCACTTTCAATCTTGCTGAAGGGCGAGCCAATTTAATTGAGCTATTACTATGTGCCAGGCCCCATTCTGAGCTCACAGTGCCTAAATTCACCTTGCAGGAATGAGTTAATAAGCGCCATTTTATAGATGAGAAACTGAGAACATGGTAGGTCTTTCCTGGAATACCTGGTGTCCCTTGGGTAAGTCACATTCCCTGTGAACCACTGTCCTTCACCTGTAAAATTAGGAGGTCAGCTTAGAACAATCTGTCCTACTCCATAGAGCTGCATATATTTGAGATGTTTTTGGGGGAAATATAATCTGCAGCCGCGTATGTCTGTAACCCCAGTGGCTCAGGAGGCTGAGGCAGGAGGGTCGCAAGTTGAGAGCCAGCCTCATCAACTCAGGGAGACCCTGTCTCTAAATAAAATATAAAAAGGGCTGGGGATGTGGCTCAGTGGTTAAGCACCCCTGGGTTCAATCCCTGGTACCAGAAAACACAAAAGCTTCCTGCTCGCCGAGCCTGGGTACGCCTCCTGTTCCTCCGTCTGCCTTGGGTTGGTGCAGCTGTGAGGCGTTCCGTGCACAGTGCCAGAGTCCCTGGACAAACGCTTCTCTCAGTTTGCTTTGCTTTGCAGCCTCAGGGTTCTCTCCAGAGCCATGGGGAGCTGACCATCTGCACAAAGGCGTACTCTGGGAAGCGTTGGGTACCTAACTAACGGGGAATGGGAGCCGTAGCTGTTTCACCCCTCAGAGGGACAATTTTGATGTGTATTTATATGGCCCCCGAGGGTTCTCCAGCAATTCTGAGTTCCAGTTGCTCACAGTGGTAACCTGCTTGTTAATATGCTTTGATGGCCCTTTGTCCTTTCCTGGCTTCAGATTCTCGCCAGTCCCTCCTTTGTGACCACTGAAGTCAATCCAAATAGACTCTGTTTGACTCCAAGCCTTTGACTCTGCTTTTGGGAGAACCAAAATGAAGACAGTATGTCAGATAATGTGGGTAAGCTGGGAACAGGGGCGCACGCCTGTCATCCCAGTAGCTGGGGAGGCTGAGGCAGGAGGATCTCGAGTTCAAAGCCAGCCTCAGCAACTTAGTGAGGCCCTGAGCAACTCAGGGAGACCCTGTCTCTAAATAAAATATAAAAAGGGCTGGGGATGGGGCTCAGTGGTTGAGTGCTCCTGGGTTCAGTCCCTGGTACAAAAAAAAAAAAAAATCGATGGGTTGATCTAGCGGGCTCAGCCTCCATTTCTTGGCATGGAGCCAAGAACAAAACAAAACTCCAAGAATGGGTGGTTTGCCCTCAGTGCTGGGAAAGCATCTTCAACAAGTCCTCTCTCAACGCTTTTCGCTCAGAGAAGGTCTTTTTTTTTTTTTTCTTATAGATGGACTGGGCAGCCTGCTGGTGGCCAGGAATGTTGGCTGACCGAGCTGGGAACACAGCTGTGGGCATCCTGAGAAAATGCTCCACTCTTGGATGACGTAGGAGCCTGGATGAGATGAGCAGGAAATGTTTGCCAACGAGGCCGCCTCCCCACCCTCTCTTACTAACAAGCAACCATGGGAGAATTTAATTGGCATGGGTCCAGAGGGGCTAATTATTTCCCACAGTGGTAGACAGACGGCACTCAGGAGACCCAGGGATTGGAGGGGCAGGAGGAGGTGTGGGGAAGCCTGGGCCTTGGGGCATGCAGCTTCCCGGTGAGGGCCGGTTGGTGGCAGAGGAGGGGGGTGACCAGCCGCGGACCCATCTTGCTTCATCCCTTGCATTAAGCCTTGCATTAAAGTAATAGTATTCAGGTTCTTGGATTGGGGGAGATACCAGGTTACACTTATTTGAGGAAAATGGTAGAAAATTGCATCATTTTCTAAAAAAGAAAACTGGATGGCATAATTCACAATACTGGATATATCAATATCTGAATTTCCTGTTGAAGGAGGTGTATACATACGTTCCTTCAACAAATCCTTTATATGGCCATTAAACACTTGAACTTTGGCTGCTGGGACTAAGAACTGCATTTGAAATCAAATTTTAAATGTAAATAGCTGAGGTGGAGGCTGGGGCTCAGTGGTAGAGCACTTTCCTAGCATGTGTGAGGCCCTGGGTTCGATCCTCAGCACCACATAAAAATGAATAAATAAATAAGAATACTAAAGGTCTTAAAAACCAATCCCGAATTAACAAGTAAATTACAGCTCCAACAGAGAACACAAGGAATGTAGCCTTTGAAGCCCCTCTTTAAAAGCCCTCTGTTCCTGCCGATGGGACAGGAGTCCCCTGTGTTTCTCCTTTACTGGCAAAGCAATGTCACTTTTTCCTTTTTATCGAAAACAAACAAACAACAACAACAGCAAAAAAAAAAAATTAATACGTTTAAAAAAATGTAAAGAAAACATGTGGCTGGTGGCTGCTGTATTAGACAGCAGAGATCTGGAAGAAACCGTTTGCCTACTGAGAGCTTGTGGCTCTCGGCTCTCATGGAGAAGGGTTAGGTATAAGCCCAACTTCTCTCCACCTGTATCTACCTGCCAGACAGGTTAAGCAGTACCCTGTTCTAGGACCTCCCACCTTCCAGATCGGAGAAGATGCTGGCAACTGCTACATTAGGATCACCTAATGACTGCTACAATCCCAACATGTAGGGAGCGTTTAGTATGTGCCACTGCTAAACATTTCACGTGGACTACCACTCATCCTTGACTGGGTGGGTCTAGTCATCATCTCTTCTTACAGATGAAGACACCAAAGTTCCAAGAGGTTCAGAAATACGTTAGTCAGCCAGGCGTAATCCCAGCAGCTTGGGAGGCTGAGGCAGGAGGATTGCTAGTTCAGAGTCAGCCTCAGCAATTTCTCCAGGTAGGACCTCAGTGAGACCCTGTCTCTAAAGAAAATATAAAAAGGGCTGGGGATGGGGCTCAGTGGTCAAGTGCCCCTGGGTTCAATCCTGGTATCACAACAACAACAACAAAAAAAAAAAAAAAAAAAAAAAGAAAAGAAAAAGAAAATAAGAAAAATAGATAGATGTCAATCACTGCGGAGCTGGAATATGAATCCCCTAACAATATGGGATCTGGATTAGGCTAACAATATTAGCAACTCAGAATCTCTTTGGGATTGGATCTTTACAAATGTGCTAACATGGCTACTTTTTCAAAGATATGCAAGGGCAGATACACGTTATTGACACTGAAGTCATTTTATTTTCCAGGGGCAAAGGAGCTGTCTGTCTTATTTACTTCTTGAATGAATAATTATATTAAAAAGTAACTGTAAAAGAATCAGAGAGGGGTGCTGGGGTGGTGGCTCAGTGGCAGAGAGCTTGCCTTGCACATGTGAGGCATTGGGTTCAATCCTCACACCACATAAAAATAAATAAACACAATCAAGATATTGTGTCCACCTATAACTAAAAAATAAAATAAAAAAGAACAAAAGGAGCTTGAATTCAAGACAATACTCTATTTCTGAAAAAAAAAAGGCTTATGGGTGAAAGTTGGGAAGGGAAATTTTTTTTTTCTATTTTTAAAACAGTATCATATGGATGAAAATATCCTGGATAGGCATACGTTTTAATGAAGAAAAAAAATGTATCAACGGGGTTTATCTTGTTGTTGGGGTTCTAGGCCTTTTAATTTTTATTATTTTCTCTATGAAAGGATTCAAATTACTTTAAGATGGAGAGAGATTGGTGGGTAAAGCTGGGTTCCCCTGGTCACTTTATGGGGTCATCACTTCCTCTTTCTGAAGGTGGGGCTCAGAGGGGAGCCCACAGCAGTCGATTCTGTTGATACCTCAGCCTGTTCCTGGACTCTCTGACCCTGGATGGGGTGTGAGGGACTCAGCGGGCTTGCTGGGTCTGAGAGGCTTCCTGATCAACTGGGAAAGTCCCAGGCAAACCTGGACCAGTCGCTGACCCCGGCTGGAATGGAGCCCTTCTGGGAGACTCTGACCCACATGACGTCTGCCAGGAAGAAACAGATCCCTGACCAGATTCGGTTCCGGTGGACAAGGGCATGACCAAACCCAGGACAAGCCTTGTTTTCTGGTTTTGCTTGTTTTAAACTTAGGGACTCCAGGGCTGGTGAACCCTGGGAGAACCGTCGGTTCCAAGTGGGGAAGCATTCTAGAACTTTGAGGGCCCTTGGCACCTGCCTCTCGCTCCATAAAAAAGAAAGCAGGCAGATGTCAAGAAAGCCTCCAGCTGGGTGTGGTGGTGCACACCTGTCATCCCAACGGCTCGGGAGGCGGAGGCAGGTGGATGGTGAGTTCAAAGTCAGCCTCAGCAATTTAGTGAGGCCCTAAGCAACTCAGGGAGACCCTGTCTCTAAATAAAATGTGGAAAAAATAGGGTTGGGGATGGGACTCAGTGGTCAAGCACCCCTGGGTTCAATTCCTGGTATCCCCCCCCCCCCCGCCACCTCACACCAAAACCAAACAAAAATCTTCAAAAATGATAACCAGGGCTGCATTTTTATAAGATGGATATGATCCAGGCTGGATTCACTGTTATATAGCCATTGTTATTACAGTTGTTTTCCTTCTGATTTTAAAAGAAATGAAAACATTTTGGGGAGTCCTTAAAAGTCCCCCGTGCCTCACAGGTAGGTCGGCCGTGGTTCCAGCCCTTGCAAGAGAGGCTGGGGAAAGAGGAAGGTTCTGGAAACACCAAGGTGGGGGAGGGGGGTGGGGTGGTTTCCCACCTGGATGAACTTGGATGGGAAAAAAAAAAAAAAGGTGAGATGTTTTACCTTTCAACAGTCTCTTCCTGGATCTTAAAATTTCCTTCCTTTACGAGTGTGGGTGACCACCCACAGACAAACCTGCTCCTCTGCCACCAGGAGAGGTGACAGGTGTTTTCAGATCACGTTGCCATCCTGGTAGATGTCTTCAAAGATCCCTTTCCCTCGCTTCTTCAAAACGATGGTAGTCGTGAGACCAGCTGCCAGGCTGTGCTACGTGGTGCGTTACCAAAGAACTTCATAGAATCAAAAAAATGTAAATACTGGGTGTTCCCGGGCTTTTCTCCTTCATCATCCTACATGTGCTGTTTTATGAACTTTGCAACAATTTATTTTATGTGGGCAGGGGTCCTTGGCTTCAGCAGATGGGCATAAGACCCCATCCTAGACACGGGGAAGACCCACACTCAATCTAGGGTTCACGGCCGGGGACTCTTCTCTTAGTTCCATCCCTCCTGTGAGGAGACTCTTATTCAACTCCACCCACCTGCTAGAGGGGTCCAGGACAGGGTTAAAGACACGCTGGGAGAGGAAGAGAGAATCATACTCCAGGTGCGCAGCCTAGTAAGTTGTTAATTGGGAATCCGGTGAGCTGAGACTGGAAGCCCGGACAGGTTGCTTTATTATGATTATTGTTGTTATTGTTGTTGTTTATTTTTTTTAATATTTATTTTTTAGTTGTAGATGGCTACAATACCTTCATTTTATTTATTTATTTTTATGTGGTGCTGAGGATCGAAACCAGGGCCCGTGCTAGGCAAGTGCTCTACCGCTGAGCCACAAACCCAGCCCTTATTGTTTATTTTTTTTTAAAAATAATCGTGGCCTGGTTGTCAGAATAGCACCGACCCCCTCCTGGTGGAAACAGGCTGAGTGCCGCCTTTGGCAATCCTTCTCTGTGGGAAATTCCACTGCAGTGGTCCTGGGGTGGACCCTGAATTTTAGTTGAGTCTGTCTCATTGACTTGTTTGCTCATCACCTCATGCAACGCCTCCCAGGCTCCACACAGTTTTCTGAATGCTTTGCGTGGGCGATGCTTTCCAGGCCTCTAACAATGCCGTGGGGTAGATACTCTTACTATTGCTATTTTTATATGTAAGGCAGCAGAGGGAGGTTCTATAGAGCAAGAAACTTGTCTAACTAACTTGACCTCAGCACCAAGTGATGGGTGGTGTTTTAATCATATTTATCATATTTTTTTTCGCCACTGTGACCCAGAGACCTGGGAAGAACAATTTTAGAGGAGGAAAGTGTATTTGGAGGCTCACAGTTTTCAAGGTCTCAGTCCATAGACAGCAGGCTCCATTCCTCAGGGCTCGAGGGGAGGCAGGACATCATGGAGGAAGAGTGTGGTGGAGGGAAGCAGCTCACAGGGTGATCAGGAAGCAGAGAGACTCCACTTCCCATATACCCCCAAGACATGCCCCCAATGCCCACCTCCTCCAGCTGCACCCCACTAACTCCAGTTACTGATTCAGTTCATCTCATTAGGGGATCAGTTCATGGATTGGGTTAAGGCTCTCACAACCCGATCATGTCTCCTCTGAACCTTCTTGCAGTGTTTCATACGTGAGCTTTTGGGGGACACCTGACATCCAAACCCTACAACTGTGATCTGAACAGTGTCTGACTCTCTCAGAAGTCTCTTCCCTTTGAACTGTGGGTTGGCTTTTAAAAATATAACTTTAGCAGTTGTTATTTTTATTCCACAGAACTCTCTTAATTTAAGAAAGGGTCTTTCTTAGAATTCTAAGCCCCTGGATTGGAGGGCAGCCTCCGTTCTGATTTCCCACCCAAGACTTATGGCTCTATGGTAGCCACAGAGGCTGATGCTCGACAGGCTTGTGTGATTGAGGGGAGGATTTAATGGGGTGCTGAGGCCAGGAGAGAGAGCTATATTCTTCCAGGGAAGGGTATGGCTACACACTCTCCTTGAAATTTTGTTAAAAGTTGGGGCAATAAAAGTTCACTTTTGTTCTATACAACTGCCTGACTACGTTCAAGTTCAAGCTCAAGTCTTCCATTACTGTCACTTCGGGCGAAGCAGCTTGTTTTCATCTGGGATGCCAGAGGCTGGGTTTGCCATCTGAGTTCCTCCGTGCAGGGTCTGGGCTTAGCTTCTCTCCATGTTACCCTCCACCGCTCGGAAAGGTCAATGCTCAGATGCCATGACTCCACAAAGCACCCACCCTTTGTCGCCATCTGTTTATATCCCAAAGAAAGATTTGACGTTGCAAAACACTGAAACTCAGAGTACGCAGAGCGAGGAACAATCCATTCCTTGTTTTAAATCCAGTCGTCATAATCCAAAGGCAAACTCCGGCTTTAATAACAAACACCCCGTGTTATGACATTTTACCTTTTCCAACTATTTATGTAGGCACAAATATTGTGTTTAAATTTTAAACTATACAGTTAACATAAAACAGTGCCCTGACTTAAATAAAGTTTTTTTTTTTTTTTAAAAAAAAAAAGTGAGTTAGGCCAGTTTGGTCTCCTTTCGAGGCCTCGTTCTTTAAATAGATCATTCATTCAACAAATGAATGTCTGTTGAGTGCTCAGGGTCAGACACTGGGCTTGGCATGGGACACTCCAAAATGAAGCGGAATCAATCCTTGTGCCCTGAGCACCCCCCAGAGAAACAGTAGGAGAGCCATGGACCCTCTTGTCATGACCTGAGCCTTTCCATCTCTGACGTTAAAGAAATATCAGAAACGGTCTGTATTCCCTTTTCATTCACCAAACCCTGTGTTCCTGGATCAAGCTGCTATGGCATCTCCAAGCAGGGGAACCTCAAAGATCACCATGGGAAAGCCCGAGTCACATTTTTATGAACTTGGGCTGTGAAACACAGCAGTGCAATTGCTGGAGAAAACATCGTCACCAAAAGAAAGAAAGTGTGAGATGCTCAGGGCTTGGCTTCCCGACTCTGCATCCCACGCTCGGACGGCAATTGGATTTTAACAAGGAGTGGGGTTTGTGGTTTGGGAAATATGGCATTTTTACTGCCTTGGGTCATATTTGAAATACTTGCAGCCGTTTAAAATAGTGTCGTGTTATTTTTTCTCTTGTCTTCAAAACAAACCCAGCAAGCTTTTGTAAGTCATAATAACAAGCATAAAATTGGGACATTTGGAAGACCCATGGGCAGGGCTTTGGAAAATCCATTCTCCCTCAGGACAAGTGTTTAGATTTGGGGTGTAAAGGACTTGAGCTTTTTGGGGGGGAACCACCTGACCTTGGATGACTTTGGGACCCTGAAGGAAGGGGGGATAGACTTCAGGGACAACAGGCCTGAGATCTCCTGCTTCACTGTGCTTCAAGGCAACCATGGAAGTGTGCACAGGGACTCTGGGACTTTTCTTCTAGCCAAGATATTCTGTTTTTACCCTGGAAATGTCTTTGAAAGAAAAGAAAAATAATCCCAAGATTCATATTTATTTAAGTGACCAATTCCCCAAACCCATTGCCTTGGAAGTCTGTCCTATGAGCCACCCTGTCTGGGTCCTTTCCTGGCCAGAGGGCTCCAGGTGGGGCACCCATCAAAATGAAGAAGTGACTTGGTCGGAGCTGGTGGCCCACGCCTGATATCCCAGAAGCTTGGGAGGCTGAGGCAGGAGGATGGCAAGTTCAGAGCCAGCCTCAGTAACTTATCAAGGCCCTAAGTCACTCAGTGAGACCCTGTCCCTAAATAAAATATAAAAAGGGCTGAGGATGTGGCTCAGTGGCTAAGCACCCCTGAATCCAGTCCCTGGTACCAAAACCAAAACCAAAAAAAAAAAGGTGAACCATCCTGAGATACAAGGATACCCAGCTTTCTACTCATTAAAAAAATTATTAAGGGCAATCAGTCTTTGCCCAGAAGGAAATATATGTTAATATATACTATGTATGTAGTTCCATAATAAAGCTATCAATTGATATTTTTTGCTGAGGGCCATTACCAAGTAGGAATGACGCATCGAAATTTCCTTGCCAAGCGTACCCCATGCTGCTTAGAGGACATTCGATGGGACATTGCATGCATGCTTTAATAAGGTGACCTTGCTCAAGGACCAAGGCGGATCCGGGTTTAGAGCTGATCAGGTTTGAGGAAGTAACCGGCTCCTTGAGTTTAAGGCATTGCCAGTTTAAGATAATGGGTTTTAGGGAAGTTGGAAGTTGAAGATTATTGCTGGGATTAGGGTGTACCTGCTGCTCGTTCCCATTGAGTTCTCGTGAGATTAAAATGAGATTTGGAGATAGCCTCGTGGAGTAGGTGAATTGTGCGGGAGACGGCAGAACGCGATTGCCCCTGGACCTGTGTGGAGGCGGTGTGAGAGCAGGAATAAAGAATTGCTGTTTGAACCTACAAAAGTGTGTGGTGGCTCATGAATCTGGTGCCAAGCTGAGACATTGGCTTTGGCAATTTTTGAACATCCTTTAGATCTGTTAATCTTCATAACGATCCAATGAAATGTGTTTCATTACTATTCTGGTTTTAGTGATGGAGAAATCTGGCGAATGGGGAGGTGAAGTAGCTCACCTAAGGTCACACAGTTTGCATGGCTGGGATTTGGGCAGCGGGCTGCAGCAGGGAGGTACTGAGCACTATTGGATGTTGTCAGGACTCACCTGGCTTGTCTATGAAGTCTAACTTTTAAATAATCCATATTTTGGGTCTCAGAAGTTCTGAAAACCTGATGGCAAAAAAAGTAATGTGTTTGATGGCATTCCTTTTGTTTGTTTGTTTTTGGTACCAGGGATGGAACCCAGGGGTGCTTAACCACTGAGCCCCATCCCCAGCCCTTTTTGAAATATTTTATGTAGAGACAGGGTCTCGCTGAATTGCTTAGGGCCTCACTAAATTGCTGAGGCCGGCTTTGAAGTTTTGATCCTCCTGTCTCAGCCTCCCAGGTCATTGGGATTACAAGTGTGTGCCACTGCACCTGGACGTTCCTTTTGATTTTTATTTTTTAAAAATAAATGGGACTCAGATTATTTGGAAGATAGAAAAAGAGAAAACAAATCAGAAGTCAATTATGTTTTCTCCATCTTAACTGCATAATATCTTCCCCAAAGAGCAATAGGATCAAATCCAGGTGCTCTACCACTAAGCTAGTCCCTAGCCCTTTTTAGCTTTGACACAGAGTCTCAGTGTGTTGCCCCAGGCTGGTCTCTAATTTACTATCCTCCTGCCTCGGCCTCCCATTTAGCTAAGATTACAGGCATCTTCCTTCTTTTTGAGATTATTTTTGCCAATTTTAATAATAGTAATTCCTGCCTTTAGAAATAGAAGAGGAAGAAGAGAAAGAAATGATGAAAAACTGCTTTCAAAGCTGGGTAGGGTGGGTGCGGTGGCAGACGCCTGTAATCCCAGCAGCTAGGGAGGCTGAAATAGGAGGATCGAAAGTTCAAAGCCAGCCTCAGCAAATACAAGGTGCTAAGCAACTCAGGGAGACCCTGTCTCTCAATAAAATACAAAAAAGGGCTGGGGATGGGGCTCAGGGGTTGAGTGTCCCTGGGTTTAATCCTCGTGCCCCCCCCCCAAAAAAAAAGCAGTGTAGGAAGCAACAGATCCCAGCAGGTTGGGGCCCGCTGGGGCTGGGCCTGCAGGGTCTGGCTGGAGGGTGGGAGAGTTCTGCCTGGGAGAGGACGCCTTCAGCATCCTGGGATAAAACACTTGAGAAGACAGGCACCTCTCAGAGAACGGTGCGCAACATGGGCCAGACACACGGGAAACAGGCCCTCCCCAAGGACGGGGGAAAGTGCCCTTTGTGTTAATCCCCTGGTGGGAGACGCCCGTCCCCCACACCCCCCAGACCCCTCTCCCCAGCTCATCTCCCTGGGCCCAGAGAAAAGGCCCCTTGTGTCCTGTCAGCTGCCTGCTGTGTGTCCGGTTTCTTTTATCTCTGCCCAGGGCCTGGCAGCTGGGCTGGGGTCTTAGCTGCCAGCAAATTTGGGGGTTCACATCCAATATTCCCAAGATGGGTATCTGAGAAACGTCACTTCCATCAGAATCGCCTTCTCTAACAAATGGCCCCAAAGCTTTTGTTTATTGTTGTTTGTTTGCCTGGCAAGGTTGGGAAATGGTTCTTTTTTCCAAGATCATGCCAGTACAAACTCAGATCCATATTTGGCATGGTCTGACTTAAAGGGACAGGAGCATTGGTTTTACATGAATAAAAATCAATTTTAAAATTTATGATTTTTTTTTTTGGCATTGGAGATTGAACCCAGGGCTCTTTAGGATAGCTAAATTTAATTCTTTTTTTTTTTTTTTAAATTTTGAGACAGGGCCTTGCTAAGTTGCCGAGGCTGCTTTTGAACTTGTGATCCTCCTGCCTCAGCTTCCCAGAACCCTGGGATTACTGGCCTGTGCCACTGTGC
The DNA here is from genome assembly GCF_052094955.1 of Ictidomys tridecemlineatus. Classification (NCBI taxonomy): domain Eukaryota; kingdom Metazoa; phylum Chordata; class Mammalia; order Rodentia; family Sciuridae; genus Ictidomys; species Ictidomys tridecemlineatus. The sequence continues at coordinate 56,715,912 of NC_135478.1, forward strand.
GGGGCTGATGTATCCTTTTTGGATGGTGCTTTGGGTAATCATGAGCGTCGCACTGTCACAAGTTTTCCTGAGAAATTTGCCACTCAGGTCAGAGAGGGAAATTTGGGGTGATGTCCAACAGTCACCAGTCCATGACAGCTGGTGGACAAAGCCAAAAAGGTGATATAGAGTGGAGATAAAGAAGAGAAAGGTGAAAAGCCTCCACTCACAGATATCCAGAAAGTTCTGGAACAAAGAGGGCAGAGCCCTCTTTGTGATGGAAGACTGGACCGCTTCATGTTGTTTGTTAGAAACTGGGAGAGACTCTGGTTTTCTAACCCTGCAGGAAACCTCTGCTCATAATGACCATTTCAAGCCTTGGTACCCTTTTCCCAAAGATCCGCTCCCTGGGTTCCGGCCTTCTTGCAGAGGAACATGCAGGCACAGGGAGCTGTCCCCACCCTGCGTGTGGGTCTGGATGGGTGGATTTATTAGCCGTGGGCCTGGATACTGAGCAAGTCATCAGAAGTAGCAAAGGGAAGCTGGCCCCTTCTGGTAAACCATTTTTTTCCCCACCTAAACAGGCTCCATCTTCCAGTCTGCGTCAGGTTGATGTTTACCTAGGGGTGGAGGTCGGAGGGCAGAGGTTGAGGGAGACAGGGGTAAAGGATGGGGGTTGGGAGGGCTGAGCGGGGGGTGGGGGGTGGGGGAGGACAGGGGTGTCAGAGGGCTCGCGATGGCCAGTGTGGCCACCCTTACAGCAGCCTCAGGTGGTAAGCTTGGCATCGGCCTCCGCAGCCTCTGTCCACTGCCATTTTCTTCAAAGGCCTGGTGGTCAGGTTGATTTCCCTTTCAACACTACCTCTAAGTCCCAGGCCCCAGAGGCCTTTCTAAAACAGAAGTGAGAACCTCACATTCTGGCTAATCTAATCCTGCATGGCCGCCCATTGTCCTCCCTGGGCTGGGAGCAGCCCTGGCCGTGTCACAAGTGTAGAGTGACGGAATGACCAACCACAGGACTATTTTTTTTTTGTTTGTTTGTTGGTTGGTTGGTTAGATTTTTGAGAAAAAAGGAAAAAGGAGTTTTATTGCTTTACAGGCAAAGGAGAAACACAGGGGACTCCTGTCCCAGAGGCTGTGACTCTGCCCATCAGCAGGAACAGGGGGGCTTTTACAGAGGGGACTCAAAGGCTCCATCCCACGGGCTCCCTGTTGGAGTTAGAATTCACTTGTTAACTTGGGAGACCGTCGTTTCTGAGATCTTGTGGTGCCAGCCCCATGTCTGGACTACTTTGTCCTTTGGTGTGTACTGAGGGACAGGTGACTCAGCCGAGGCTGGGGAAGAAAGGTTTCCCCTGAGACTAGGGAGGGGGGATTAGAGAGGAGCAGGGGGAGAGGAAGAGAAGAAACATGTCCATTTAATAAATCACTTCAGGGGCAGAGCAGCAAGGGTTGTATCCAAAGCATAAAGTGGACCACTGTTACATTTCCCCCAAAGCAAGGTTTTTAAAGTGGAGGTCGGAGCCGTTGAAATCATACCAGGGCGACAGAGGCTGCCCCGGAAAAGTCAAGGAGAGACTTGGCAAACCCAAGAGGCGGGTTCAGATCTGACCCCTGCTGCTCTCCGGCCACTCCTTCTCTGCCTCTTGGCTCACTCTGCTCCATCCAGGCTGGATTCCACCTGTGCCTCGTGCCCATCCCACTTGGGGGGCCCGTGCTGGTCCCCTCTGCCTGGCTCTCGCTTGCTTGTCCATTTCACCTGCCTCGTGCCTTTTGGTGTCTCGCACACAGCCCCACTCAGCCCGGGGAAGGCCTCTGTGGTTTATTGGTCCGAAGACCAGGGGGGACCATCAGAACATAGTGTCACTGCGCACTGATAGGAACGAACACATTGAATGAGCAACTCCATGAGTGTATGGATGGTGGCCTCCGTTTGCCTTGGCCAGCTTGGGACGCTGTAACAAAATACCAGGAGCGGGACAGCTGAAGCCACAGACTTTTACTTCCTCACCATTCTGGAGGGTGGGCAGTTGTGATTTGGGGCCAGCATGGTTGAGTTCTGGCTGGGGTGCTCTTGATGTGCCCCGGTATCTCTCCTTACAAGGGCGCGAATGCCATTGTGAAGCCCTACCCATGACATCATCCAACCTAACCATCATCTCTCAAGGGTTCCATCTCCAAATCCCATCACCCTGTGGGCAGGACCTCAATGCAGGAAATTTTGGAGGGACACGTTTCAGATTAGAGCACATTTTTTTTGACACTAGGCGTTGAACCCAGGGGTGCTTAACCACTGAGCCACATCCCCAGCCTTTTAAAAAATATATTTTATTTAGAGATAGGGTCTCTCTGAGTTGCTTTGGGCCTCTCTAAGGCCTCGCTAAACTGAATCTGGTTTTGAACTTGAGATCCTCCTGCCTCAGCCTCCCTAGCCACTGGATTACAAGCCCGTGCCACCGTGTCCAGCTTTGTAGCACTTTTAAATTCTCCCAGTAAACTCTGTGTTGAACAAATCAGCTTGCTGAGTGATATGTTGCAGTGGGAATTGATCATCAATTCATCCTCATAATTTTCAAATTAATTCTTTCTTTCTTTCTGAGTGGTACTGGGGAATACATGGTTTCGATAAGTTGCTGAGGCTGGCCTCCAACTTGTGATCCTTTTGCCTCAGCCTCCTGAGTCACTGGGATTATAGGATTATGTGCCACCATGCCTGGTTCTGATAATTTATTTTTAAATAATTATATATTTATAGGAAGTCATAAAAATAATACAGAGAGGCCCTGTCTGCCCTGTCTCTTTCCTTCAGTGGAAACATCTTATATAACTGTAGTACTATATCAAAGGCAGGACATCAGTGTTCATATAATCCTTGGACTTGGGATTTCACTAGTTTTACATGCACTTCACATTTGTGTTACTATATGTTGTGTGTGTAACTCTATACTATTATATTACATGTGTAGATCTGTGTATTCACCACCACAATCAGACCCAGGATGATTCCATCATGCAAAGTTACTCTTCATACTAGACTATACCCATCCTCCCCTCCCTCTAACCATTGCAAACACACATTTGGTTTCCATTTTTACAAATTGGGAGGGAGCTTCAGCTCCTCTCCAGGGCCTATCCCGGTCCTACTCTCCCCTCTGTGCCCATTTCTGGGTGATATCATTCTAAAAACTTATACCAGCTGGGAAAGGTGGTACACACATCGAATCCCAGTAACTCAGGAGGATTGCAAGTTTGAGGCCAGCCTCAGCAACTTAACAAGGTCCTAACCAACTTAACTTGTCTCAAAATAAAAAATAAAAAGGGCTAGGGATGCAGTTCAGTGGTTAAGTGTCCCTAGGTTCAGTCCTCAGTACCAAAACCAACCCTGTCCCCCAAATAAACCAAACCCAAACAAAATAAAACTTATGTCATTCATCAACCAGTCCAGAAATATTTCAACGTATCAGTTGTCTCTATTTGTGCTGTTATGCACTTATTAAGTAACAGTCCTGCATGGAATTATTTATTTACTGAGGCTTGAACCCCCGGGTCTTGCACGTACCAGGCAAGCACTCTGCCATGGAGTCACAACCCCAGCCCCAATTTTTCTTTAAGAGGCATCACATTTTAAATGACAGCTTCAGTTTCTGTCCTTGAATCTCCTTGAAGTTGGGGTCCCTGTGGTGTTTTTAGCTCCCAGCTTGGGGACCAGAGAGAGCAAGCACTCTCAGCACTTTTGCTGAATGAAGAAATGAGGAGCCTCATTTGAAGAAAACAGGGAGCCTCCTGTGTGCATGGCTTATTGAACCTCCACTGATTTCCCTCTTTTTCTGAAGCTTTTTAATTTATTGGCTATTTTTAGTTATACACAACAGTAAAATCAATTTTGACATAATTATACAAGCCTGGAATATATCTTTTTTTTTCTCCTTTTTCTTTCTTTCTTTCTTTTTTTGGAATATATCTTGTTCTAATTCAGACCCCAGTACCTCTCCTTCCCCTTTCCTCTCCCCACCCCCTGCTCCCTTTGCCCTATTGATTTCTCTGAAGAAGAGATTATTCTAGACTCCATTATGTATAATATGTCAAAATACACTCTACTGTCATGTATATCTAAAAAGAACAGCCGGGTTCGGTGGTGCATGCCTATCATCCCAGAGGCTCAGGAGGCTGAGGCAGGAGGATCGTGAGTTCAAAGCCAGCCTCAGCAACTTAGTGAGGCCCTAAGCAACTCAGGGAGACCCTGTCTCTAAATAAATATAAAAAAGGGGGCTGAGGTTGTAGTTCAGTGATAGTGTGCTTGCCTTGCACGCGTGAGGCCCTGAGTTCAATCCTCAGCGCCACATAAAAATAAATAAATAAAAATAAAGATTATTTTGTCCATCTACAACTAAAAAAAAAAAAATTTAAAAAAAATATAAAAAGGACTGGGGATGTGGCTCCAGTGATTAAGCCCCCCGCCCCCCCCCCCCCCGTTCAACCCCAATACCAAAACAACAACAACAAAAACAAATAAAAAATACTAAAAAAGAGAGATGATTCTTTCTTTTCTCCTAAGAGGCAAAGATGCCCCTCAAATTCCAGTGGAATTTTTTTTTTTTTTAAATCAAGGAAGATGGGGAGTGCCCAGCAGCTGTTAGCCTAAATGGGTTGATTATGGTCTTCCCAATGTCTCCTGCCCTCTTGACTGTTTTGAAACAAGCACAGGAAATTACGTAAATTGGCATTCAGAGTCCAGCAGTGGGGACGGGGAGGTATGCATGTTTGCTTATCCAATTTTCTGCTCCCCGACCAGACGAACACATGCAGCTTTTGGCCTTGCGCGTGTTTTTAGTGCCTGTCGGAGAGAAGCGTTCCAACAAGTCAGAAGCCACAGGTTGGGTGTCCCCCCACCCCTCCCCCTATCCCATCCGAAGCTGCTTCAGGCAGCCTGTGGATCTGACAGACACAACAACCTCCCGGGGTCGGAGGCTTTCTCAGAAAGTTCTGGACTCCTACCCTTTGGAGTTGTTTGATCTGGAAGGCTTCCCTGACTTGCACCCCTTGAAAAGCACTGTCTCTGCTGGACTGGAATTGACCCTTTACTGATCTGTTGTCCGCATTCGATTAGCAACTCCGGGAAGCCCAGGGCCAGGTCTGTCTTCCTCACCCCTGTGTTCCTGGTACTCGGCCAGGCCTGACCTGGGGTAGGGGCTCAGCATGTATTTGTTAAATAGATGAATGAATGAATGAGCACAGGGAACTGAGAGCATTGGCCAGGCTTTAGGACAGTCCAGAAGCCACCTGGACTTCTGATGCTATAGATTCTAGTTCTTAGTGCAAGAAGCACCCAAGTCCACTGTCATTCATCCTATGATTCAGTGGCTCTTGATTTTGGGGGTGGAGTAACAGGGATTGAACTCAGGGGCATGTGACCATTGAGTCACATCCCCAGCCCTATTTTGTTGCCGCAGGCCGGCTGCAGCGGGGGAGTGACGAATAACTTCTGTAGACTGATACAGCAGGAGTGGGAGCCGTTTATTGTAGGACAACAGAGGTATTTATAGATTTTGCACAGCTTATCTTAATTAGCATAAACTAGATACAGCAGTCAACCAAAAAGGAATCTCCACACTTACTAGCTCACTTTTGTTACTTCTCAAACCATTCCCTCTGGCATTTTGCCAGGCACCATCCAGACTTGTTTACGAACTCTAACATTCCCCTGGCAAAATACCAGGTGCCATCCTGACTTGTTTACAGACTCTAACATTTTGTATTTTATTTAGAGACAGGGTCTCACTGAGTTGCTTAGGGCCTTGCCGTTGCTGAGGCTGGCTTTGAACTCATGATCCTCCTGCCTCAGCCTCTCAAATTGCCGGGATTACAGGTATACTTCACCGTGCCTGATGGCTCTCAATTTTTGAATGCGCATGGGTGTCTTGTTTCTAGGGCCTTATTCCTAGAGTTTCTGATTCGGTTTTTCTGAGGTTGGAGCTCCAGATTTGCGTTTCTGACGAGCATATGAGTGGTACTGATGTGGCTGCTCAAAGACCCCAGTTTGAGCACCACTGTGATAACAGAGGAATTGCGTTTCACTTGCACTTCCTTAACACTTGGATTTGCACTGCAGCATTTTTAAAAGATGGCAGTGGCACTACTTTCGATATAAAATTAAAATTATTAATTAAAGTATGACTTCAAGAATTCAGGAGGCTTTATCTCTTTTTCTTTTTTTTTAGTAGGGGTCTTTTGTTTGTTTGTTTATCTTTTAGTTTTTAGAATTGGGGATTGAACCCAGGGCTTTGTGTATGCCAGGCAAATGCTCTGCCACTGAGATTCACCCAGCCTGGGAAGCTGCGTCTTTGACCCTGTGAGAGGTGACTATGCTGGGCTTTCCACTAAGGTGAGCTCCAAGGCAGATGGAAGAAAGATCAGGTCTTTGGAGCCACTGAGACCTGTTTTTTGAGTCTCAGATGGGCAAAGAGGCCTTGTGCAAATTACCCTCTCTCTGCTTTTTGGTACTGGGGATTGAACCCAGGGGTGCAACAGGTTCTCCCTAAGTTGCTTAGTTAGGCCTTCACTAAGTTGCTGAGGCTGGCCTTGAATTTGTGGTCCTCCTGCCTCAACCTCCCAAGTTGCTGGGATTCTGTATCACCATGGATGGATCACCACATTCATTTTTAAATTGGTTTATTTTAGATGATGTTTTTTTTGGTCATCCCTCCCCAAATTATCTTTAGTTAATGATGCCCTCTTGTCATTCAGGGGAAAAACATGACAGTTCATAAAGATAAATTATTGCTGGTCCCCAACTGAAAAAAGTGCAAGGCTTTGGAGTCAGACTGGCTGTGTCTGAATCCTGTTATCTTTTCCACCAACAGTGAGTATCCTATTTAACCTATTAATTCATTTATTTTTGCTACAGGGGATTGAACCCAGGGGTGCTTAACCACTGAGCCACATCCCCAGCCTTTTTTTTTTTTTTTTGTATTTTATTTAGAGACAGAGTCTCTCTGAGTTGCTTAGGCCTTGCTAAGTTGCTGAGGCTGGCTTTGAACTTGTGATCCTCCTGCCTTGACCTCCTGAGCTGCTGGGATGACAGGCCACTGTGCCCGGCTCTCTTTAACCTCTTTAATGCATGCTATTCAATCTCTCCGGGCCTCAGTTTCCTCCCCCATCAAAAAGCTAGTCAGAGTCCACTGGTCCACAGTGTGAACACACCGTGGCCGCGGCCGTCATTCCTTCCTTGCTCCGGGGTGGTTTGAAATGGCAGCTTCGGCGGCTGGATTCTGAGCTCCGGGCTCCCCAGCTGTGGCCTTTCTAGCACTATGGTTTGGAAAGCCGGGCTAAGAGCAGAGGCCAATCCTTCACCAAATCAACCAGTCTGCTCTGTCTGAAAGAATTCAGGGACTGCTCAAGACCTGACCTCGGCTGTTAAGGAGGGGTCTTTTGGTGAGTGGTGGTCGTGGGCAGCAGCTGTGTAAGGAGACTTTTTTCACAACACTGTGACTCCGGCAGGGGGATTCCTTGTGACACTGCCAGGGGAGCAAGGTGATGCCCTGGCCAGATCCTGGGTGAGGGACAGTGCACGCCGTGTTTCTCCAGGTCTTGTTCACAGAGATCACGGAGCAATCCTCCCTAACTCTCTGAACAGGCCCCTATATACTCCCCCTGCCTTCATTTACCTGTCCTTGATCGCCAGCTGGACCTAGTGACCTGCTTCCAACCAGCACAACTGGAAAGGGTGACGGGGTGTCACTTGTGTCATTAGATCATAAGAGGGTTGGACTGCCATCTGGCTTGCAGACTCTCTGGGGCCTTATCTGTTTATGTGCTTCCTGAAATGAATTGCCTTGTGGGAGGGACCCAGCCGTCAAGGAACTGGGGGTGGTCTCCGGCCAGCAGCCAGCAAGGAACTCAGGCCCTCAGTCCAACAACCTTCAGTGAACTGTATCCTGCCCACACACGGGTGAGCACACAGGTGGGCCCTTCCCCTGCACATCCTCCAGGTGAGACCCCCGTCTTGGCTTGGCTGACATCTATTTTTTTTTTTTTGGCACCTGGGATTGAACCCAGGGGTGCTTTACCATTGAGGCACAGCCCTAGCCTGCTTTTGTAATTTTTTAAATTTAGAGACAGGGTCTTACTGAGTGGCTTAGGGCCTCGCTAAGTGGCTGAGGCTGGCTTTGAACTTGTGATCCTCCTGCTTCAGCCTCCGCCTCCTGAGCCGCTGTGATGACAGGCGTATACCACTGCCTGTGGCTTGATTGCTCTTTATGGGGTCCCCGAAACAGAGAGTCAGTAAGACATTCCCAGATTCCTCACCCACAGAAACAGAGAGATATGGATTGTGTATTGTTTTAGGAGGCTAAGTGTGGGGGTAAGTTGTTATGCAGCAATTGATAGCTTATACAGATTTCTTCCTTAAAATTAAAAGGTAGACAAAAGTCCTACATTTCTCCCGAGGGTTGGCACTGGTTAGATTGTCACTTATTTGGTTTTACCGCAATCATTCTTTATCACTGTGCTGTATTTAAGAATGGCTGAAAGATGAATCTTCCTGAAGCATGTCCCTAATATTGACCCTTCCCTATTGGAAAACTTTCCTGGGCTCCCCCTGGCTGCAAGCAAAGAGCTCAGAATTTTCCCGGGGTACTTAGGGCTTACTTTGACTTCTATACCTGCCAGAGCACCAGTAGTTAGCACATGTCACTCCTGTGCTTATAAACGCCCTTGTTGGCTGAGTGTGGTGTCACATGCTGGTAATCCTAGTGGCTCTGGAGGCTGAGGCAGGAGGATCTCAAGTTCAAAGCCAGCCTCAGCAACTTAGGGAGGTCCTGAGCAACTCAGTGAGACCCTGTCTCTAAATAAGAAAAAAAACCCTGAAATACCGATTTTCATGGATCTGTGCATACCGTTTCCGGAAGGATCCAGAAGAAACCAGCATCTGGGTTGTCTCTGGGGAAGACAACATTGGGTAGGCCTGAGGGATAGAATTAGGTAGGGAGAATTCTCATTGTCAATCTTTTTTGTGTGTTTGTGATTTTGTAGCCTAGGAATATATGCACCTATACAAATGTTAAATATTAAATAAAACAGTTGTAATGTAGGAAAAAAAAGTTAAATTCTCACTTCTCTCTCTTGCCAGGAACACTTCTCCAGCTTTCTCTCACTGAGTTGAAGGGGTGGTGGTTTGAGGTCCGAAAGCTCAGTCCCTGTCCCCAGATGTCTGGCACAGTGACTGCTACTTCCTAGGCCCTCACACTAGTGGAGGAAGAAGAGAAGCAGGCTTGAAAGTGTCTTTCCCAGCACCCTCAGCCTCCCCTATGGGCATTGGACTCCCGGGCCTCTGGGCCTTAACTCCTGCTGTTCCCTTTGCTTGCACTTCCCTCTGTTCCCTTAGGACAGTTTTGTAGTCTCTTCATCGGAAGACTCAGCCCTTGTCCTTCTCAGATTTGCCACACACTTCTGAAGATCTTTAACACCTTCTACATTATGTCAGGGCTGGCACATTATGGCCCCCCCACCACAGCTGACTCATTGACCATTTCCCTAAATGAAGAAGTCCATTCACAGACGGGTGGTCTACGGCTGCCCTCCCTTACAGCAGCACCACCGAGCAGCAGCGGTAGAACCCCAACACTGGGCAAAGACAAGCACATTCACCTTTCATCTGGCTCCTTTTTTAAATTTTTTTTTTTTTACTGTACTAGAGATTAAACCAGGGACACTTAACCACTGAGCCCCATCCCCAGCCCTTTTTTGTATTTTATTTAGAGACAGGGTCTTACTGAGTTGCTTAGGGCCTTGCTAAGTTGCTGAGGCTGGCTTTGAACTCACCATCCTCCTGCCTCAGCCTCCTGAGCTGCTGGGATTACAGGCATGTGCCCCTGGTCCCAGCTCTATCTAGCTTCTTACTGTGTTTATAGTCGGAAGATGAAGTCGCATCTGTCATCTGATGGGTAAATATGGCAGGCCATGCTATGCGCTGACGAAGCAGATGGATGGATGACTAAATCCTGCCTCCATCAGAGTGATTAGCTGAGAGCATCTAATAGGCACTCAAAACTATGTGTCGAGTGAATTAATAATGTAAGAGGGGCCACTTAATCATGATAATAATGATAAATGAAAGCATAACCCATTGCATGGTTCTCTCGACCCTTTAATATCAAGCTCATGGAAAAGAATAGCTTCCTTCAGTTCCATTTAAATTATTCAGGATAAAGGAAAGGAAGTGAGCTCTCTAGGGACATGGTAGAATATCTGTGTGTGTGTATGTGTGTGTGTGTGTGTGTGTGTGTGTGTGTGTGTGTAAAACAGAGACCGAGAGACACAGAGAGAAGAGAAGGATTGTTCTGAACGTGAGGAAATTCCTGAGCTTGTAGGTCTACCTTTGGATGAAGCTGCTGACCAGGGGCTGGTGGTACCTCTGGGGGAATGGAGTAGTTCTCTGGGATTCTGCAAATAGGCTGCCTGTGTACTGTGAAATCTGCTTTTCCTCAGAACCAGCAGTTCAGAAGTTGTAATACTTAATATGTTTTTCCAAGTCATACTGTTTTGGATTATAAAATTGAGGCATGCACTGCAAAGAATTTACAAAACTAAACAAAATGCAAATAAAATGAAGATTTCCCTTGATTCTACCATCCCGGCAGTCTAGTTTTTCTTACCTGTATGTGTTTTAGACTTCTTTCCTGCACTCTCTCCGGCTCCCTTCCCTCTCTCTGCCACATTTGGGATCCACTCAGCATGAAGTCCTGAACACGATTCATAGCACTATATGGTTTTTCTTTGACAATGACTTTTTTTGGTTTTTTTTTGTACCTGGGATTGAACCCAGGGATGGTTAGTCACTGAGCCGCACCCCCAGCTCTTCGCTTTTTAAATTTAGAGACAGGGTCTGGCTGAGTTGCTCAGGGCTTCCCCAAGTTGCTGAGGCTGGCTTTGAACTCACGATCCTCCTGCTTCACCCTCCCGAGCTGCAATAATAACATTTTAAAGAACGGTGTAATAGAATGGGGAACTTAATCTCTTTTACCAGTTATAAAAGTCTGTTTACTGTTATTACCCCTCTGCCATTAATTAACATACAATTCTACTATGAACATACTTGATATCTTTGTATTTCTTTCAACTAGATTTGTAGAAGTGGAATTATTGGCCCCAAAAGGTAGAATTTCACAATACTGTTTACAGGTATGACCAAATAAATTTTGTGGGATTAATATAGATCCACAGGGGGCTGGGGATGTGGCTCAAGCGTTAGCACGCTCGCCTGGCATACAAACATACCACATACAAACAAAGATGTTGTGTCTGCCGAAAACTAAAAATAAATATTAAAATTCTGTCTGTCTGTCTGTCTGTCTCTCTCTCTTAAAAAAAATACAGATCCACAGGCCCAAGCTTGTGTCTAGATCATCATGAACTTTACCAATATCATTATACTAGTACCATTTGATAGTTTATTATTTTAATTAGAGAGGATCAGTTAAAATCTTTGTCATTTATATTTCTTTCTTAAAATAAATACACTTCCCCTATCTTTTGTTTCTTATGGAACTCAAATATTTTAAAATTCAGTTAAATTTAAATAATAATCGACATCTTCCTCATGATCGATTGGTACTCTCAAGTAAAAGTAATAAAGTACATTGTACAGAGTCATTTGATATAATCAGGCAGTAATAAGCTGCAAAAATAAAAACATTGAACATTAACATCTCACTTAGCCTGAGCCAATGTGTTGACTTTTTTTTTTCTGTCTTTCTTTCTTTCTTTCTTTTCTTTTTTTTTTTTTTTTTTGGTACTAGGGATTGGGCTCAGAGATGCTTTACCACTGAGCCCCATCCCCAGCCCTATTTTGTACTTTATTTAGAGACAGGGTCTCACTGAGTTGCTTAGGGCCTCACTAAGGTGCTGAGGCTGGCTTGGAACTCGCCATCCTCCTGTCTCAGCCTCCCGAGCCCTGGGATGGCAGGCCTGCACTAACGCACCTGGCTTACTCTTATTTTCTAGGGCATGTTTATGTCGCCTCCCTTCCGAGGCCTGTCTGCACGTTGCCTTATGGCCTCCTCACCCACCACAGCTCACCTGCAGCCCCCTTCCCCTTGGGCCACCTCTGTCCACTGGCAGGAAACAGTCAGATGACCTTCGTAGATTCTCAATTAGTGATCTCCCTCTTGGTGTGGTACTGAGGACAGACTCCTAGGACACAGGCCCCTCTCTGATTGGAGACGAGGTCTCAGTCCAAGGAGGGGAACTCTGCCATGGGGGAGCTCCCCCCGTTCTGGTTCTGTTGGCATGGGGCCATCTTCTCGGGGGTGTGCACTTCACAGGGCGGCCCAGGAGACTCCGTCCAGCAAGAGCGAATGACAGTGTGAAGACAAGAGTCAGCAGGGATTCTCAGACTCCAGGATCCTGGGTGATCCACAGGTCCTGACCTTGCCAACAAGACATTCTCATCGGATGAGTGTGGGGCCAGGCCACTCACTTGGGATACTTCTCACAGGTATCCCAAGCACAGCCCTGCCAGGTGATTTCTTTTCTTCTTTTTTTTTTTTTGTATTTTATCCTTGTAACTACCTTAAGGTGTTTTTGGACCCTATTTAGGCTTCTAAAATCCGTTCTTTGGTTTCCATTTAGGCACTCAGCACACAGAGGAGTTAAAAGGAGTCAGCAAGCTAGGTGTAATGGTGCATGCATGAAACTCCAGCAGCTTGGGAGGCTGAGGAAGAAGGATAGCAAGTTTGAGGCCCAGCCTCATGGAGGTCATAGAAGCTTAGTGTAGCTCTATCTCAAAATAAATAATCAAAAAGGATTGGGGATATATCAAAAAAGAAAAGAAAAAAAAAAGAAATTGTGTGCAAATGTTGCTTATGTGGTCCCTAACATGTTTTGGACAAATTATTTACTCCTCATATATATTTAAACTGACAGCTCCCATATTTCATCATAAAGTTAAAAGGCTGCATAAAAGTTGGGTAACTTTTAGCACATTTTGATGCTGTCAAATAAAAATGGTTTTATTAACTCTTTTAAATTATATAGTGGAAGCTTAATATCATGGGGCTTTGATACATTACAGAAGAAGCTGTTTCCCTTCTATTTCCTACACCGAATTACTATAATATATTTAAATACTTGAAAGGCTCACTTGCTCTCTCTCTCTCTCTCTCTCTCTCTCTCTCTCTCTCTCTCCTTCTTCTCTCTCTCTCTTCTTTCTTTCCTTTTGTACCAGGGTTTGAAATCAGGGGCACTTATTCACTGAGCCCCATCCCCAGCCATTTTTTGTATTTTATTTAGAGACAGGGTCTCACTGAGTTGCTCAGGGCCTCCCTAAGTTGCTGAGGCTGGCTTTAAACTTGTGATCCTCCTGCGTCAGCCTCCCAAGCCGCTGGGATAACAGGCGTGTGCCACTGTGCCTGGTTCAAAAGGATTTTTCTTGATTGCTCAGCCATAATTTTCTGGATCAAGGTTCTGAAGAGTTAAAATTTATTTCTTTAGCATTTTCTTTAAAAAAGTTTTTTTTTTTTAAGTTATAGTTGGGCACAATACCTTTATTTTATTATTTTTTAAATGTGGTACTGAGGATCCATCCTAGCAACTCGCACTTGCTAAGTGAGCGCTCTACCACTGAACCACAACCCCAGCTCCCCCCCACCCCCAGTCCCTTCTTTAGCATTTTCTAGGAATTTGATTTTCTAGATGTTAAAAACATTTTGTCCATGTTGTCATCATTAAAGTCATTATTACACTATTAGAGTACTGATTTCTCAAAACATACATAACTGCTTAAAACTCAACACATATATTTCTAAGCATAATTTGTTTGTTTTTTGGTGCTGGGGACTGAACCTAGGACCTCACACATGCTAGGCAAGCACTCAACCACCAATCTGCTTCCCTAGTCCTGTATAATCAGTTCTGATAAGTAACTGTGAAACATGAGAAGTGAAACTTCATTGGAAGAATAAATCTGAATTGAGATGGAGGGGCATGTCTATCCAATCAACTCCTGAGTATTTCTTTTTGCAATACTGGGGATTGAAACCAAGAGTGTTCTGCCTCTGAGCTACATCCCTAGCCCTTTTATTTACTTAAAAAAAATGAGACAGAATCTCACTATATGGCTAGGCTGACCTCCTGCCCCAGCCTCCAGAATAGCTAGGATCATAGGCCTGAATATTTTTTATTGTCCAAATGAGACAGGGTTCTCCATTAATTTTATTTTTTTCTCTTTTAATCATATCTTTAAAGACTGAAAAAATTTACTCACATCAGTAGATGGGAATGGAAAGTTTTTTGTTTTTATAGCAACGTCACTCAATTCTTAAAACTGTTCCAAGTTATTTGACAAAAATCATATGGGATCTGTCATTAAAAATGATTTTTAATGCTCTATCAGCTGACAACTCTATCAGATCTGCCTTCAACTTTGTTGAAAGCAAAGAATTGAAAATGAGTTGGCTTACAAAGGGATTTGTAACCCAATCATAAAAACCATTCCCTTTCTCAACACCGAAACAGCTAGATGTTGAATTACGCCTTTGTTTGAAGTCCTGAATTTATTTTTTTATTTTATTTTTTTACCCTGGTGCAATGCACTACAGCAAGATGCTGGAAGAGTGAAAGGTGGCCCTTTCTTTTGTAAAAGAGGAAAAGATAGTTTAGGGGGTGGGGTGGGGTGGGAGAGGCCCAGCAGACATAACCAGGTCATCCTTCACCCTGGAGGGGCCTAGCACCTTGTGGCTCTGCAGGAAGGACCAGCAAGCTGCAGGCTTCAGGAGCATCTGGAGAGGGATTTGAGCAACCTAGAAATGGGATTCCTTTAAAACCATGCATTCCAAAGTCTCCCTGAAAACCTTTAAGACAATCATAAAAGAAATAATAGATCCCTCCTCCAAATATCCCCATCAGTAAATAGATTAAGGACGTGAACAGACACTTCACAGAAGACATACAATGGATCAACAAATATATGAAAAAATGTTCAACATCTCTAGCAATTAGAGAAATGCAAATCCAAGGTCCTCTAAGATTTCATCTCACTGCTGTCAGAATGGCAACTGTCAGGAATACAAGCAGCAATAAGTGTTGTCGAGGATGTGGGGAAAGGATACACTCACACGTTGCTGGTGGGACTGCAAATTAGTGAAACCACTATGGAAAGCAGTACGGAAATTCCTCAGAAAACTAGGAATGGAACCATCATTTGACCCAGTTACCCAACTCCTCAGTTTATAGCCAAAGGACTTAAAATCAGCATACTATAGTGACACAGCCACATCAATGTTTATAGAGGCTCATTCACAATAGCTAAGCTATGGAACCAACCTAGGTGCCCTTCAACAGATGAATGGATAAAGAAAATGTGGTATATATACTCAATGGAATATTACTCAGCCTTAAAGAAGAATGAAATTATGGCATTTGCTAGTAAATGGATGGAGCTGGACACGATCATGCTAAGCAAATAAGTCAGTCCCCCCAAACCAAGGGCCAAATGTTTTCTCTGATATGCAGATGCTAATTTACTATAAGTGGGGGGGGGTGGGGGGGTGGTGGTTAGGGAAGAATAGAGGTACTTTGGATTAGGCAGAAGGGAATGAAGAGAGTGGAGGGGGTATAGGGGGAGGAAGGATAGTAGAATGAGTTGGACATTATTACCCTATGTACATATACGATCACATGACTGGTGTGATTCTACATCATGTGCAACCAGAAGAAGGAGAAGATATACTCCATTTACGTATGATGTGTCAGAGTGCATTCTACTGTCATGTATAACTAATTAGAACAAATGAAATAAATAAATAATAGATCCAGGAGAGAATCAACAGGGCTGGGTGTGGTGGCACACTCCTGTAATCCCAGCAGCTTGGGAGACTGAGGCAGGAGGATGGGGAATTGAAGGCCAACCTCAACAAATGAGTAAGGTTGTATGCAACTTAATAAGACCATGTCTCTAAACAAAAAATAAATAAATAAATAAATAAATAAATAAATAAATAAATAAATAAATAAATGTAAAATTGTTAAGGTCTGTAAACAAGTCAAAATAACACCTGGTATTTTGCCAGAGAAATGTTAGAGTTCGTAAACAAGTCTGGATGGTGCCTGAAAATGCCAGAGGGAATGGTTTGTGAAGTAACAAAAGCGAGCCATTAAGTGTGGAGATTCCTTATTGGTTGACTGATGTATCTAGTTTATGCTAATTAAGATAAGCTGTGCAGAATGTATAAATAGCTCTGTGGTCCTACAATAAACGGCTCCTACTCCTGCTGTATCAACATACAGAAGTTATTCGTCACCCCCCCACACACACATCTGACACAGAACAGAGTAGTTACAAAGCCTCAAAGCCCATCCCACCAAATACTAATTCGTTACTGTTTGATTGCCAAAAGTAACATGCTTGTAAATCTACTGGAGAAAGCTGATAGCCACTAGGCCTGGACACACATTGGGTCTCTGCTGATCAAGGTCACACTGAGAATAACACAGATCCACTCGGACTTTTCTGCCTAAAAAGCAATAACCTGAATCTACCCTTCGGGAATTTGTAGACAAACCCTAATTGAGGAATGTTCTACAAAGTAATTGGCCTGCACTCTTAAAAGAAAGGCCAGGTCACAAAAGATGAGGGAATATTGAGGAACTAACTGCTCCAGACGGGAGGAAGTTCAGAAGTGTGTGTGTGTGTGTGTGTGTGTGTGTGTGTGTGTATGTTCTCATTAGTCATACCTGATAGTGGAATGCATGTTGACATATTATGCATACATGGAGTATAACTTCTCATCCTTCTGATTGTACATGATGTATAATTTTGTTTTGGGATAAAGGAAAGAGAAGGTTTATTGCTTTGTTGGGAGAGGAGAAGCACAGGGGACTCCTGTCCCCAAGGCTGCGATTCTGCCCATCATGGGGGGCAGGGGGGTTTTAAAGAGGTGATTCAGAGAAGATGAGATGAGTGAGGAGAGATCAGGAAGGAGAAGATAAAGGAGGTGAAGGTGAGGGAGAAGTCTGGGAAAAAGAAAAATAAAAACACACAAGTTTCAAAGTGACAAGGGATGTAGTCAAAGCATCCAGTGAGACCCCCCAAATCGGAAACAGGGATAAGACAGAAAGAGAAGGGTAATTCATGGCCTCTGGTGCCCAAGTCTAGTGTTTTCTCATTGAGAAAAATGATGATACCTCTGTCTAATGCAGCCAGGGGAATAATCTCTGTTCTGGTCAGAGACCTCCTCCTGGCATTCATCTCCTTGAACATGGACAGACCCTGGTGATTTTATTGGAACCGATAGCAGATAGCCAAGGTGATGGAATGTCGCTTCTGTGGCCGATTTCTTCTGGGCCCTGCCTGGTGTGATGTGCATTTCCTGAGTCCCAGCCTGCGTTGTGCAATATTTGTCTGTAGGTCTTTTTTTTTTTTTAACAAAACAGAGGTCCACTTTATGCTTTGGATACAACCCTTGCTGCTCTGCCCCTGCAAGTGATTTATTAAATGGACATGTTTCTTCTCTTCCTCTCCCCCTGCTCCTCTCTAATCCCCCCTCCCTAATCTCAGGGGAAACCTTTCTTCCCCAGCCTCGGCTGAGTCACCTGTCCCTCAGTACACACCCACCAAAGGACAAAGCAGTCCAGACATGAGGCTGGCACCAGAAGATCGGTCTCCCCAGTTAACAAGTGAATTCCAACTCCAACAGGGAGCCCGTGGAATGGAGCCTTGAGTCCCCTCTGTAAAAGCCCCCTGTTCCTGCTGATGGGCAGAGTCACAGCCTCTGGGACAGGAGTCCCCTTTTCTTCTTTTTTGCTAACAAAGCAATAAATCTTCTCTTTTTCTTTTTTTTTCCCTGTCCAGATTCCCTAAATATTCCCAACCCCCACATAGCAGTGACTTAGAATGCTTATGGTTCAAACAAGATAAGATCAATTGCCAGGCACAGCAGCTTGGGAGGCTGAGGCAGGAGGATCTCGAGTTCAAAGCCAGCCTCAGCAACTTAGCAAGGCATTAAGCAACTCAGTGAGACCCTGTCTCTAAATAGAACATAAAAAAGGGCTGGGGACGAGGTGTGCTGGGGTTGTGGCTCAGTGGTAGAGAGCTTGCCTACCATGTGTGAGGTACTGGGTTTGATTCTCAGCCCCGCATATAAATAAATAAAATAAAATTCCATTGACAACTAAAAAATAATTTAAAAAACAGGGATGGGGATTTGACTCCGTGGTTAAGTACTCCTGGGTCCACTCCCCAGTGCCAAAATAAAACAAAATAAAAAAAAACATAAGACAAACTGGTTTTATCTCACTAATTGGTTGGTACTAGGCCTCTTGGAATGCTTCACTAGGTGGGATTTTGAAGCCCTTTCTGGGCTCAGTGGATTGGTGAGGTTGGAGGGACCACAATGTGCTATGGGTATGAGGGATAGGTAGCCTCTGTGACGGTGCCCAGTGATCCCCCTCCTGGTTACCATTCTTATGTACGTGGGTAGTGTACATGGCAGTGGGATACCACTTCTGTGGCTAGGTTACTAAGGACTGCAGCTTCCGTCTTGCTGGAGACGCTCTCTGTCATGGCTTTGATGGAGCAAACTGCCATACTGGAGAGGCTCCTGCTACAAGGATCCAGGGGCAGCCTCAGGAGACAGCCAGCAGAGAACTGGAAGCTCTCAATGCCACAGTGCTTCAGGAATGGCTCCTGCCTTCAAGACAGCCCTTGACTGTATGCAGCTGTATCAGAGACCCCTATGGAGAAGATCTAGCAGGGTGGGGCGGGGGCTGGATTTCTGTGGAATCCCAATGCACCAAAATTGGGTGATGATAAATGTGGGTTTTAAGTGGATACGTTTTGGGATAGTTTGGATAGTTTGTAACGCAGAAATAGATAGTTATGACACCAGATTTTTTTTAAACCCTGTAGCAGAAAAATAATAGAAGCAATACCCTACATTAAGCCAAATTACACCACACTGAAACTATAACTGAATTAAGGGAAGGGAAACTTAAATCATCAAGAACCAAGACAGGGGTCACTTGGTAGAGAGGCAGAAAGTTCTGGAAAACCCAGTCGACTCTGAATGCAATTGTTTAGCCACTCAGTTAAACAAGGCACATAAGAGTCTATGCTTCATTTATTCTAGCACTTAACATTGGTCAGAATGGCTCCTTGTTTAATTATCTCTCTCCTCCACCACTGCATAGGTTTGATAAGGACGGGGACTTTATCTCTTCCACTCATCATCCTAATCGTGTCCACACCTGGTACAGTGCCTGGCAATATTAGGCTTCCAATAAATATCTGTTGAATGAGTAAGAGCTTACGTTTCAGTGAAATGCCAATAAGACACAAAATACTACCACACATTTTAGACAAGTAAGTGCAAGGAACCGTTATGTTATGATACAGATTTGTTAGCGCTTCAAGGAGGCAATCTTCGAATCTGGCCCCTTCAACTCATTGAGAGCATCTAATTTCCTGATAATGCCGGTTAAATGGAACTCGACTGTAATAAGTACCATTAATTATTCATCGCCAACAGTGCTCAAGGTCAAACGCAATCTGATGGAAAAATCTCCCCATTGTGGAAAAAATCACTTGCTGATTGTTATCCCATTTTCCCTTGCTGCTGAACGGGGCTTATTTTCTTCCAGCATAGTCTGCAGGGACCATAAATTCACCTTAAAAAAAACAGAAGTCGATTTCATTTTATTTGGCTGAATATTTTCTCTCCTCTTTGGAATCTTCTTCATCTTGCAAATGATACTGTTTTGTTGGTGTTGTTATTGCTTTTCGTTTTCACAGTTTCATTTTATTTTTTTCTACTTTTTATTGGTGCCATATAGGGGTACCTAATGTTGGGATTTGTCGTGACATATTCATACATGCACACCATATAATAATAGCATTTTATACTGTTCTGCTGAACTCCCTTCAGTTTGCATAAGACCCCCCCACCCCCCTGCCACCTTAACATAATGATCTCTAGTCCCATCCATTTTCCTGCAAACAACATCAAAGGACAGTTTCTTTCTTTCTTTTTCCAGCTGAATAAAACTCCATTATGTATATATGCCACATTTTCTTTATCCATTCATTCCATGGATGGACACCTGGGCTGGTTCCATAGTTTGGCTGTTGTGAATTGTGCTGCTTATCAACACAGGTGTGCATGTTGTAAGTAATACTATTCTTTTTTGTTTTGAACTATTTTATATATATATATATATTTGTTACCTACAAAAAAATGTTGTTACCTACAAAAAAAGAAACAGGAAACATGGGAAGCGAACTTCTGAGATCAACCCCTGATCTGTCCAGCATTCGTTAACCAACATAAGGGATGAGTTTGGAATTTGCTTGACAGGCAAAATGGCAAATGGTGGTAATATCTTTATTCTCTGAAGGCCCCAAATGGTAATAAGGCTTCTTCTCCTGCTGTTCTGTGCTGAGAAGGATTCTGAGCCCTGGCAGAGTAATACTACATGGATTAATGATTGAACAGAGCCTAGAATAGTTGAATTAATCTGTGTATTTATGAGTCTTAGATTTTCCTAATCTTATAATTAGTTTCAGTGTGATTTTTTTTTTTTTTTTTTTGGTAATAGGGATTGAACCCCTAAGCCACATCTCCAGCCCTTTTAAAAAATATTTTATTTTGAGACAGGATCTTCCTAAGTTGCTTAGGGCCTCGCTAAGTTGCTGAGGCTGGTTTTGAACTTATGATCCTCCTGCCTCAGCCTCCCAAGCTAGAAGGATTACAGGTGTGTGCTGCTGCCCCAGCTCAGGGTAAATTTTTTTTTTTTTTTGGTACCAGGAATTGAACCCTGGGGGGCTTAACCACTGAGGCACATCCTCATCCCTTTTTATTTATTTATTATTTTATTTCAAGAAAGGGTCTCACTAAGTTGCAGAGGCTGATCCTCCTGCCTCAACCTCCCTAGTGGCTGGGATTATAAGTGTGCCTCACCACACCCAGCTTCAGGGTAAATTTTGACTAGATTAAATCTTATTATGATTTATTTTCCTTATTATAATATTATGAACAGATATGTTTCTAGATTTAAGAAACATTTTTTTTTTCTTTTTTCCTTTTTAAAAATCTTCTGCTCTCCTAGCCCAGGCTTGGTTTATACTTACTTTCAACAGGTCATTTCAGTTTAAGTAGGTTTTTCAGGTTCTGAAATGTTATCAGGTGTCTCAAAAATAGAAAAAAAATGCTCATTAAAAAAAATGGATCATTTTTCAAAGGTGACACAGAATCCCCTGAGGTCTCTGGCTTAGGTGTTTGCCTTTCACCATAAAGCAAGAACTGCATGTCCTCCAGTGAGACGCTTTAGTCTCAAGACAAACAGAACCTGTTGGAACAGAAACCGGGAACAGGATGGTCAAAGGGTCGATGGTGTTGTTAGTACTTTGTTCTCACGTTGCCCCTGATTTCCTCGGGCCCTTCACTAACCTCAACTGGTAGACCATACATTCGTAACATAAAATCGTAGATGAAGAGGCTAAATGAGCCGGAAGCACTTTGCAGCACAGATATCAAATCTGTAAAATGTGGATCTCATAAAGACAGTGAATATTATTAACAACCTAAGGCTTTGGAACCCCCTCTCCTTGCTCCTTTGTGAAACTTGAAGTGGCTTGACAGAGTTCTGAGAGCAAGGACTATGGGTTTCTTCCCTTTGACAGCTCTCCAGAGGGCCTCCACGGTACCTACTAATGACATTCAATGTGCATAAGAATCCCCCCTCCTGCCCCTCAATGCACAGTGCAAACTCTTCATCAATGTGTGCTAATCCCTCAGATATTTGAATATTCATTAATTCATGTTTTAAATTAATAAAAATATATTGAGCTCATAGGAATGTTGTTAAAGAAGAGAGAGCTGGGCTCCGTGGCACACATGAGTTGGGAGGCCGAGGAAGGAGAATCTCGAGTTCAAAGCCAGCCTCAGCAACTTAGTGAGGCTCTAAGCAACTCACTGAGACTGTTAAGGCAAGATTGCAATAAATCACGGAGTCGATCTTAAAGTAGGAGATGAAACCTTTATTCACCAGATTTTATCCAGAGATCTGGATCCACCAGTTGGCGGGCCAAGGGTTAGGCTGCAAGTCTACACCCTTCGACCCCCTCCTGGGGTTTGAGTACACCTATTATAGTCCCAAACCATATTAATCATAAGTGGCTGTTGCTATGATTCAAAACCATAAACAAATGTTATGAGATCTAAGATCATAAGCAGAAAAGGGAGTGGGCCAGAACGTCCTTAGTTGAGTACAAGTTAGAGAATGGTTACTAACATCTAGACGATCAATCTCTGACAGGGTACATTGTCCAAGAAAAACAAGAACCAAAGAGAGAACACTCACATTGTATAAGAATTGCCATTTGGTGTTGCCCAACATGCTAAGCTAAGCAACTATTGACGGGTACAGAGGCGGGGCTTTCCCATGGGAGAAGCATTTTTTACATGATGTGGAGTCTCAGGGCAAAAATCATATATATATATATGATATATACATACATATATATACATATATATATACATATATATAATTTAAAGAACAAATTAGCATGAAAAATCTAGTGGACAACTTATAGAACATTATTCTTAATAACTAAAAAAATTAAATTGTTTTGTACATACATGCAACAGGCATAAATTTGAACATAGAGTGGGACATACAGCAGGCATCAACCAATTTTAAGCAATTGACATTACACAGCGAAATGGTATGGTGGTAAACTTTCTCTGTGGGAAAAGAACAAAGCCCCGATCTGTAGTGTTTCCTATTTCTATGGCATAAATGCTGATTTCATGCTACTGGTGGTTTAACAATTGGTTTGCAAAATTCAAGAATCCTTAATAATTAAGTTTTTTTTTTTTTTTTTTTTGGTACCAGGGATTGAACCCAGGAATGCTTAACCATTGAACCACATCCCCAGCCCTTTTTAATATTTTATTTAGAGGCAGGGTCTTACTGAGTTGCTTAGGCCTTGCCAGGTTGCTGAGGTTGGCTTTGAACTTGCAATCTTTCTGTCCCAGCCTCCTTGGTGGTGGGGATCACAGATGTCCACCACTGTGCCCGGCAACCGTCAGGTCTTACAAGCCAATATGAGTTGGCTGTAGCACTCTCTGACCGTAAGAACTAAAGTTAGCTATTAATAAGAAAAAAAGCGTAACTAACCTGCCCCCCATTCATTTTGATATCAAAACCAAAATTCTCCAGCCCTTATGTCAAAGAAGAAATTATAATGGGCATTCAGATGGAAGGAAAATAAAAATACTACATAGAAAAACTTGTGGGCTGCAATAAAAAATACTCTTCAAGGGAAATCTGTGTCCACAAATGACTATTTTCAAATAGAAAAGGTTGGAAACAAATTAGCTAACATTTAACTTAAAGCAACACAGATGAACAGAAAAGAACAATGGACATAATCTTAAAAGGGTGGGCACTAATCAAAAATAGGAATAAGAATATTCCCTACTGGCAGACATTTGTGGTTTTATTGAGGGGACAGAATTGACAGACTTTCTACAAGTTTTTTAAAGAAGAAAATCAAAACAATAATTAAAAGTGGGCTATAGAGGGGATGGGAATAGGAAAGACAGTGGAATGAATTGGACATAAATTTCCCATGTTCTCATATGCATACCTGACCTGTGAAACTCCACAGCGTGTACAACCTCAAAAGTGGGAAATCATGGGGCTGGGGTTGTGGCTCAGTGGTAGAGTGCTTGCCTAGCATGTGTGAGGCACTGGGTTCAATCCTCAGCACCACATACAAATAAATGAATATAATAAAGGTCCATCAATGACTAAAAACAATAAAAAAAAGAATGGGAACTTAAGCTCCATATATGTATAATATGTCAAAATACATTCTACTGTCATGTATAACTAAAAAGAACAACAAAAAAGTGGACCACATTGCAAACTAAAAACATAATACGAAACTAGTCTGATTAATTTCATACCAGTGTGTGTGTGTGTGTGTGTGTGTGTGTGTGTGTGTGTGTGTTGCTGTAAACTCAAACCTGATGTCTCTGCAGGCCAAGTACACCCTCTAGTACTGAGCCACATCCCCCAGCCTATACCAATACATTTTAAAAATTCAGGTGAAATGGATATATTTTTAGAAAACATAAATTATACAAATTGATTTTAGAAATAGAAAATGTAAATGATCCTATGCGTTTGTTATCAGTTGCTCTGTAACTAACTACCCTTTCAGTCAATAACTTCCCATGGTGAAGACTTATTACTGCTCCAAAGTCCATAGGACAGCTGAGCATGGTGGTGCACACTTATAATCCCAGAGGCTCTAAGCAATTCAGTGAGACCCTGTCTTTAAATAAAAAAATAAAACCAAACAAACAAACAAAAAAAGAGGCCAAAAAGCATTGGACATATTGCTCAGTGGTTAAGCACTGAGTTCAATCCCTGGTTCAAGAAAAAAAAAAATGCACAGGACTGCTGGATTATGCCTCTGGTCTTGGGTGGCTTGCTCAGGAGTCTTTGGTCAGATGCAGTTGAGGGGTTGGCTCTGCTGATTGAAGCTGATCTCCCTGTGACATGAGTTTCCAAGACAGCTGGTTGAAGGTCAGGGTAATGTGGCTTTAGTTGAGCAATTTGGCTGGTTGCTGTGGGACATCCCAACCTGCAGTGGGCTGGGCATCTTCCTCTGGTGGTGGTAGGGTTTTAAGACTGTGCAGGAGTGTGACAGGCCTCTTGGGAAACTGCGCAGTGGGAGAACTGTAGAACTGTATTCTATTGGCTAAGGAATTCACAAGGCTACTCCAGATCCAAATGGGGAGGAGAGAGAGATTTTCATCTTTGGTGAGAGAGCCTAGATAGAGAGCAGAATGGAGACTTGTGACTGTTTTTGTAACCTACCACATCCTAAAATCATCAAAGATGTTGATTCAGCAGTTATAAAGTCTTCTCACTAAGAAAACATGAGGCCCAGATGCTTTTCCTGGAAGCTTTATCCAACATTCAAGTCACAGACTGATCCAATCACATACAACCTCTTCAAAAATAGAAAAAGAGGGACTATGCCATAACTCATTTTTATGAGACTAGTAAAAACCAGACACCAAACTAGACGAGAACAGTATGAAGAAGAAACAACAGCCCCCAATGCACTAAAGATCATAAATACAACATTCTAAGCGCCATTTAAGGAAACTTCATTAGTCAAAACATGGAGAAAGAGCGTGCGTTAGAGCCTAGAACAGTTTGTTTCAGGAAAGCAAGGTTGGTTCAATCTTGGAAAAATCTATAAATATGCTGCATTAAGAGGAAATCATTGAACTCCCTTAGATGGAAAAAAAAACATTAAATAGATTTCACCAGCTATTTGTGGTAAAATAAATCATTATTAAGAATAAGAAGGGGTCTTTCTTAAAAAGAAAACAAAATACTACCTACAAAAAGCTACACTCAAATATCAGATTTAATGTTGAAATATCAAGAACATTTATTTTAAAATCATAATAAACTAGGTGTGGTGGTGTATGCCTGCAATTCCAGCGACTGAGGATGCTTTATTTATAATATAATTAACTATATTTCTCTGCATTAGTAATGATCTGAAAATGTAACTAAGATTCTGTTCATCTGTCTCAAAAACAAGCATCGCGGCAGGCGCAGTGGTGTACTCCTGAAATCCCAGCAACTTGGGAGGCTGAGGCATGAGGATCTTGAGTTCAAAGCCAAAGTCAGCAATTTAAGGAGGCCCTAAGCAACTCAGGGAGAACTTGTCTGTAAATAAAATGTAGAAAAAGGACTTAGGGATGTGGCTTGGTGGTTAAGTGCCCCTGGGTTCAATCTCTGGTACCAAAAAAAAAAAAATCATTAACTATGTATAAGATCTAATATAGAAAATGAGAGTGGTCATGGAGACCTTGGTCAAAGATACAAAATATCAGCTATAAGATGAAGGAATTCTGGCCAGTCCAGCATGATGGCTGTAGTTAATAATACTGTATTGTTTACTTGAAATGTGCTGAAAGAATAGATCTTGAGTGTCCCCACCACACACCCACATCTGCCCCAGCAATAGCCAAGTGTGATGACGGATGTGTTAACACATCTGATTGTGGTAATCATTTCACAATGCACACTTCAATCCTCACATGGTATCCCTTGATGATATGCAATTTTTGTTTGTCAATAGTATCTCACTCATGCAATTTTTATTTGTTAATTGTATCTCACTCATGCTAAAGCAGAAAGACACTGAACAATCTAAATAAACTCAGTTAAACTCCTGCTTTTGTAGAGAAAGGCTCAGTATCTAGACAATGTGAGTTCTTCTCAGTGAACATGAAGATACAAAGTAATTCCAGTGAAAAGTCCAAAAGTTGTAAAAAAAAAAAAATCCCCCCAATTTTTGCTTTTAGGGGAACTTGGTGGATTGTTTCAGAAATTCATATAGAAAGGCAAACGGTAAGAAATGGCAAGGAAACTTAAGAAGGGAGACTGGAGATGTAGCTCAGCAGTAGAGTGGCCGTCTAGCACACATGAGGCCCTGGGTTCAACTCCCAGCACCACAAAACATAAAAACCAATAAGTTGGTGAAGAGGATTCGCCATAACACATAGTTCTGGAAAAAGACAACATGGCCTTGGCCTACATTTGGACTCACAAAATTAAAGAGAAAGCACCTATTTGGGACCAGTGGTGTTAGGATACCTAGTTTTCCAAATGGAAAGAGAAAAAACAAAACAAAACTAAACTAAAACAAAACAAAAAACAAACAAAAACAAAATAAAACAGCAACAACAACAAAACAAAACAAAACAAAAAAACAAAAAACACAAAGAAAAAAAATCTTTACCTCGTAACTTTTACCAAAATTGATTCCAGATGCATCATGTGTCATGGACTTAAAGGTGAAAGGCAAAACTTTAAAAATTGAAGGAAGAAATACCAAAGAATATCTCTATGACCTTAGAGGTAGGGAATAATTTCTTACACAGGAAACAAAAAGCAAATAACCTAAAGGGAATGATTGGCCAATTTGACTCATTTTTAAATGAAGATTTGGGCTTGTGGAATCAAAATATAAAGGAGGTAAAAGCCAAACCAAACACTTGGAGAAGGCATCCACAAAGACCCAGAACCAAGAAAGGATGCATATAGCCTGGTGGTGCAGGCCTGTCATGCCAGCTGCTGGGGAGGCTGAGGCAGAAGGATTCCAAGTTCAAAACCAGCCTCAGCAACTTATCAGGGATCTAAGCAACTTAGCGAGATCCTGAGTCTAAATAAAATATAAAAGGGCTGGGATGTGGCTCAGTGGTTAAGGACCCCTGGGTTCAATCCCTGGACCGCCCCCCCCCCCAAAAAAAAAAAGAAAAAAAGAGAAAAAAAGGCATATAGAGAATATACAAAAGAAAAACAAGCCTTTTTTTTTTTTTTTTTTTTTTTGGTGTGTGTGGATAATTCTAGAAGGCTTCTTGGAGTTGTGTGAAGTGTCTTTGGGGACCTGAGACCACAAGTGGGAAGGAGACCAAGGCACCTCCGGAACCCAGGACCAGAGCTTTCATGGACCCTCACAGAGGCGGCAGGACCTGGGCTCTGGAGACAGACTGCCTGGGTCCCTCTTCTTGCTCTGCTCCTTGAAGCCGTCTGACCCTGGGTAAAGTACTTAGGTTTTCTGTGAGTCAGTCTCCAATCTGTAAAAGTTGGTAGTGTGTAATGATAATGTCCACTCCTTTTTTTTTTTTTTTTTGGTACCAGGGATTGAACCCAGGTTTGCTTAACCACAGAGCCACATCCCCAACCCTAGTTTGTATTTTATTTAGAGACAGGGTCTCCCTCAGTTGCTTAATGCCTTGATAACTCACTGAGGCTGGCCTCCAATTTGTAATCCTCCTGTCTCAGCCTTTCAAGCTGCTGAGATTATAGCCATCAAACCTGGCCAGTGTCCACTCTTATTAACCATTTTTAGTGATTAATCATTTTTATGCTTTGACTCCCTTAGTGAATCCTTTCTCAGATTTATCTATCTATTTATTGATTGATTTTGCAGTGCTAGAGATTGAGCCCAGTGGGTGCACTCCACCATTGAGCTACATCCCAGCCCTTTTTATTTTTTATTTTGAGACAAGGACTTGCTAAACTGCTCAGGCTGGGCTTCAACGTGCCATCTTCCTGCCTCAGCCTCCCAGAAAAAATGTAAATGTGAGAAATAGATACACAGGATTCCAAAGGGCACCAAACGTATCAGAATATAATTATCAACATATTTAAACAGATATGGTCATGAACTTACAAGTGTTGATAAAGGCTATAATAACTACCATAACTTTGAAGTTGAGATGAGTTAAAAAATAACATTTCAGGACATCTGCCAGCAACTGTAACGGGTTACAAAAAAATATCAGTAGTATCTGCAGGTTAGAAAGTCGCAGATGTAGCTAATTCTTCTGTGTGGTTTATGGTGTAATTCTTTTATTTATTTATTTATTTTGGTACTGGGGATTAAACTTAGGAACATTGAGCTACATCCCCAGTCCTTTTTAATTTTATTTGGAGGCAGGTTCTTACTAAGTTGCTAAGGCTGGCCTCAAGCCTCAGCCTCCCCAGAGGCTGGGGTTACAGATGTGTGCCACTTTGGTTGTTCATTCTTCATGGAAGAAAATGTTTAATTTCAGTCACAGGTTCCTGAAATGTCAACGTGTTCTTGAACCCCCATGCAAGGGGGTTTTTATTTTGAGACAAGGTCTTTGCTAAACTGTAAGTTGAAGGTCCTTATGAACTCCAAACACCTTGGATCCATGGATGTCCCTGGACCCTGGGATTCAATTCTCTTCATCCCAACAGGGCACTTGTAATACCACCTGCCCCAAAGCCAACTTGGTTATTTGTGTTGTCCTGATCGCTGCCATTATTTTGAGAGGAGGTTTGGAGGAGAGAGAAGATGTCCTTCTGCTTTGGATTGACAGTTTGCCACACACTGTGGCCTGGGTGAGGCAGGAGGCTTCCCTCTGAACCTGGGGGCTCTGAGGGTACTTCTCCCAGAGAGCCGAGCTGGCAGAGGGAGGAGAAGACGAAGAGACACTTGCAGAGCCCAGTTTGCCCATTACTGCCGTCAGCCTGAGGATGATCATTTTTCATAAACTAAAACGGCTCATTCTCTGGAATTTATTGCACATTAAGAGCTGAACGTAATGACCTTAATTAGAGCCAGGAGTTGAACTCCTAAGAAAGAGGAATGGAGAACATGTGAAATTCTGAAGCTAAAATAAAACTGTAAACAGATTATTTTTGTAAGAATAAATCTTTGTCTACTCATTGAGGGAACAGTGTTGTTTTTTTTTTTCCTTTTCTTTAAAAATTTGAGGGTGAAAATAAAACCAATAAAGAAAAAGAAAGTAAGAGAATCACACACAAAAAAATTTAAAGGGTGCAAAGTTTGTTCTGAAGCCAGTAAGTCAGGGTTTTTCTGCTTCTTTGCAGAGAGTAGCCTTCCTGAGTTTTATGGGATGATTTGTGTTTGTATTCTCACCATTGATTTTATTTTTAAAATTTTAAAAATTCGTTCTATTTAGATATACATGACAGCAGAGTGTATTTTGACATATTAAACATACATGGAGTACAACTTTTTCTAATTAGGATCCCATTGTTGAGGTACATGATGTGGGGTTTCACTAGTTGTGTGTGTGTTCATATGTGAACATACAAAAGTTGTGCCTTCTTCTGTGTTTTCTATTCCCTTTGTCTAATCCGATGGAATTTATTCCTGTATTTTCACCATTTAAACATGCTTTCATACCTCATCTTTCTGCTATTTCATTTTCTTGCTAAGGGCATGTGGGGTAGGTATGCCTGCCTCTAGTTTGAGTTAGCCAGAGAAGAGAACTTCTCAGAGGCTTAGTATGCAAATGTGCAATGGGAAGTCCAGAGGGAAGACAGAGTAGTTAACCTTTCTCCAGCTGGTGCGACCCACTTTTTATCTATAGAACTTACCATTGGCTACTGAGGAAATGCTGCCTTAAATACGTTCCTTAGAAAAGCAGCTTTTCACTGGGTGTGGTAGCACACGCCTGTCATCCCAGCGGCTTGGGAGGCTGAGGCAGGAGGATCACGAGTTCAAAGGTGGCCTCAGCAATTTATCGAGGGCCTAAGCAACTCAATGAGACCATTTTCTAAAATAGAAATAAATAAATAAATAAATAAATAAATAAATACATTTTAAAAAGGCTGCCTATGTGGCTCAGTGGTAAAGTGCCCCTGGGTTCACTCCCTGGTACCAAAAAAGAAAAAAAAAAAAAAAAAGCAAGCAACTTTTCTCTTGGAGGCTCTGACAGTCTTTTTATTTCTATATTTACAGAACAACCCCATAGAAAGGAAGTGCAGGGAAAATTAGGGTGTGGCAGACTGAGTGGGACAGAGCTGTCCTAGAAGATCCCACAGCTTTTCAAACATCATCTTCTCTGTCTTGACAACTTGTGACTGTTTTCCAAAAACTAAACTCTTCTGTTTAGACGGCACTTTCTCTTGCCCATTGCGGTTTTAGGGCCATTAGCTAAACTCTGTATCCTCTAGAACACCCCAATGCTTTTCCTCTTCTGAGATGGTCCTCTGTGGCCGGGCTTGGTGGGCCGGGTGTTAGGCTTTCCCTCTTCCTTCCCATATCGCCTCCATCACCTGTTCCTCTCCACAAAGGAGCCCTTTGCTGAGACTGTGCATTTAAACCAGGGAGTTTGGGGGAGGCGACGCTGGGGCAGGGCACACGGGTGTCAGCGTGAGTCATGTGGAGCTGGTGCACATCTGGGCTGTCAGGGACCCAAGGCTCCATCTTCTGCCCAATGTGAAAAGAAGCAACGACAGAACATTTCCCAGATGTGGAGTTGGCCTGGAAGATTCTACAGGGGATTAAAAGAAGGATTTTATTTTATTTTATTTTTTTCCCTAAGAGTAAATACCAACTAGCTTCTTGCTTGCTAACAGTAAGAAGTCAGTGTTTTGAGGTCACAGGTTCATTTACCCGGTCAACTTCAACTGACCACGATTCCGTGACTAGGGGATGGTGGTGTCTTCCAGGGGTCACCTGGTAATGTCAGGAGATGTTTTCAGTTATTGCAATGCAAGAGGTGAGAGAGGCAGCTAGTGGGCCGAGGCCAGGGGTGTTGCTACACATCCACAATGCGCAGGAAGGCCCAGAGCCCTGGATCTTAGAGTGGAGTCCTTTTTCTTTTTGGTACTGGGGATTGAACTCAGAGGCACTTGACCACTGAGCACACCCCCAGACTTATTTTGTATTTTATTTAGAGACAGGGTCTCACTGATTTGCTTAGCACCTCACTTTTGCTGAGCTGGCTTTGAACTTGCGATCCTCTTGCCTCAGCCTCTCAGGATGCTGGGATTACAGGCATGTGCCACCGTGCCCTGCGAGAGAGTGGAATCCTGCTGTCCAACAGATCTTCTGGCAATGATGAGTGTGTTCCATATCTCCTACTCTGTGCAATATAACAGTTACTGAGCCATTGGAATGCAGCTAGAGTCACCGAGGACCTGAATTTTAAAGTTCATAAATTAAAATTAAGAAGCTGCACATGACTAATGGCTCCTGGACAGAGCAAGTTTAGAAGAGATGAAGCTGATGTAGAACAGATATTGATGACCAATGGTGTCAGACGGGAAGGGGCACCACAGAGGGTGGAGGAACTGAGGGGTGGGGAGAGACCCTGGAGCAGAGACCCAAGACAAGATTATAGGAACTTCTTCATGCAAAGAATGTCCTTAGGTTGGTTTGAGGTTGGCTGAGGAACAAAGCACCAAGCAACCACCCATGAAAGAACCACCAATCAGGTGCCGGCAGAACTACCTGTCAATCAGCGGGGTCTCCTGACCAATCCTGGATCTCAGCAAGATCCCCCGACCAACTCTAGGAGGACAAGGGACCCTAAAAACCTCCCTCTCCTATCCCAAGCCCTCCCTTCCTGCCCTGACCCTGGGTGCACTCCCCCCACCCGCTCTGTTGGGCTGGAGGGTCTCATCTGGGAGCGAATCTCAATAAAGCCTCCTTCAGCAGCTTTTAATCTGCCTCCTTCTGGTCACTGGTGCCTGACCTTACAGATGTGACATTCAAACTAGGCAACGCCACAGCTAATTATTTGACATCACATTGTGTTTTCAGGCAAGGACACTCAAATGCCAAGTGGAGAAAAGGGACCTGGAAGACAAAGAAATCCAGCTTAAGGACATATTCTTACTGAATCCACCAGAAAGTGGTGGCCGTGAGTCTTGAACCCGGGACTTTGAGTGCACCATTTTCCACACTCCCCCAGAAGGATACCAGGTCCGTGTGTGGGCACAGAAATTGTAGAATCTAATGGAAGAAGCCAGAGGAGTGTGAAGGACAGCTTTGACAATTTGGCAGTTTGCTTCAGGCTACTCTGGTTTCTGCAACCCAGTTAATGATAGGCTGGCACAGCTGGGCTAGGGTAATGGGTACCATGATGACACTCCCCCTATCAACCCAATTTTATTGCAGACACCCAGACACAGTTCCAACTTTTCCTAGAACTCTATTATCATGACTCTACCAAATAGTACTTAGGTGGTGGTAGTCGTTGGGGCAGGACCAAGAGTGGAAATTGCTTGGGGCATTTCACTCCTGGCATAGGATAAAAGAATCTGCATGTGTGAAGCCAGAGGTTCCCAATGGCATTTGATACTGGAGAAAAAATGCATCTCCCAGTGTAAGGTACTTTTTCAAACTATGCAAACTATGATGTTCACTACAAGTATAAGGCGGTCAGTCAAGAAGGCTGACTTTCTCACGATGAAAGGAAATCATCGCCCTGGCACAGTGGTGCACAGCAACTGGAAAGGCGGAGGCAGG
The DNA here is from genome assembly GCF_052094955.1 of Ictidomys tridecemlineatus. Classification (NCBI taxonomy): domain Eukaryota; kingdom Metazoa; phylum Chordata; class Mammalia; order Rodentia; family Sciuridae; genus Ictidomys; species Ictidomys tridecemlineatus. Next base: position 56,748,739 of record NC_135478.1, read on the forward strand.
AGAGTCGCAAGTTCAAAGCCAGCCTCAGCAACGGAGAGGTGCTAGGCAACTCAGTGAGACCCTGTCTCTAAATAAATAAATACAAAATAGGGCTAGGGATGTGACTCGGTTTTTTCAGTGGTTGAGTTAATCCCCAGCACCCCCCACCCTCAAAAAGGAAATTGTCTTGGGCAAAGCAAAGCTTTTGTCCATTTTGGTTGCTAATTAGAATACAGAATTTTTATTTAACTCTAGAAGCAACTATGGCTCCCCTGATCAAAACAATTTTTAAAGTGGCTTATTTAGCTCAGTCAATAACCAAAAATCTCTTTGATCAATGAAATGGAAACATATCATGTACATATATGAATGTGTTGCAATGATTTCCACCATTATGTATAATTGTATGTACCAATAAAAACATGGAATAGGGGCTAGGATTGTGGCTCAGTGGTAGAGCACTCATCTAGCATGTGCAAGGCCTTGGGTTTGATCCTCAGCACCACATAAAAATAAATAAATAAATAAAATAAAGGTATTGTGTCCAACTACTTCTAAAAAAAAAAAAAAAGGAATAAATAGCTAGGGACTGTGGCACATGTCTGGCATCCCAGCCATTAGGAAGGCTAAGGCAGGAGGATCACAAGTTCAAAGCCAGCCTCAGCAATTTATTGGAGTCCTAAAAAACTCAGTGAGACCCTGTCTCAAAATAAAAATAAAAAGAGGTAAGGATGTGGCTCAGTGGTTAAGCATCCCTGGGTTCAATCCCTGGTACCAAAAAAAAAAAAAAAAAAAAAAAAATTATCAAAAAAAAAAAAAAAACAGAGAAAAAAATGGAAACAAAAATTTCATAGTCTGTGGATTTTTCAATCTTGGAAAATTCCTCTCATGAGCTTTCTCATAATAAGAATTTGGGTGGGAGGTGAGGGAGAGAGAACACAACAATCCATAAAAGACATAAATGATATTAGACAAATAGAAGATCAGTGGCATCTTCAATATCAGGCTGTAGAGAGCCAGATTCATGATTTCAGTTAACTAGTAGTAATCAATAATTTCATAACTTAAAAGGAAATTTCATGGTAACTCCTAGGTCTCTGCTCCTTTAGGAGTTAAAGTTTACAGCATTTGATGACGCTGGCTGGGGCCTAGCACAGGAAATCCCAGGTAACCAAAATGCCATTTTTCACCTCCCTAGTGTACAAACTGGTGTACAAAAGTCTTAGTCTTTTTTTTTTTTTTGCCCTCAGGCACTTTGGATTAAATAAGATGTGTTTTCAAACTACTTTGTCTCTTAATTTTTAAACTCCTGTTTATTTTAACTAAGATTTGATCCATATGTTGCTGATTCATTTACACTTAACTCATCAAAATGTTGTTTCATAAAAAGTCCTTTGATGTTCAAATTGCCTTTGGAACTATTTTTAATAAGTGTTTTTTTAAAAAAATTTTTATAAAGCTTCCCTACTTAGAAACAGAAAGTTCCATTTCATTGCTATTTAACAACCAGGGGTCCACAGACTTGGGTTGGGCTCAGTTCATTATTTAAATGAAATAATGTATGTAAAATGCTTCATAAATCCTAAAGCAATGGCTGCCTGTTAGTGATTACACTGGCTATTATTATTAAGACCAAGCAGAGGACATAAGGTTTGAGGTTCCTTCTTCTTCTTCCTTTCACTTATACCATTTTTAAAAATTCTCCTTTCTCATTCTTAGCAACAAAAAAATGTGTCTAGTCACTGGGGCAGGAATGAAGGAATATATCAGAGGGAGAGAGAAGGGGGTCTGGGTAGGAGCGCCACCCACATGAATTTTTCTTTTTTTCTTTAATATTCACTTTTTAGTTGCAGTTGGATACATTACCTTTATTTTATTTATTTTTATTTTTTTAATATTTATTTTTCAGTTTTTGGTGGACACAACATCTTTATTTTATTTTTATGTGGTGCTGAGGCTCGAACCAGGGCCTCGCACATGCTAGGCAAGTGCTCCACCGCTGAGCTACAACCCCAGCCCATCACATGGGTGGAGGTCTTGCTTGGCTTATTGTGACGGGTGGACCTGCCCTGGGTTTCATTCCCTAGTGAGCGCTCCTTGACTGAGAGGTCAGGGTCCTCTTGGTGTCTGATTTGCATAAACGGATTGACCGTGGAAGAAAAATGATTCCCTTAAGGAGGAAGGTTTGAGAGCAGGCAGGAAGGCACAGATATCTCGGGAAGGTGAAGTCTGTTCCTCAGAATCATGGATGCATCCCCACCCTGGTAGGGAGCTCCCTGGAGAAGTCACAGTGGGTTTCAAGGTGGGATTTGGGAGACCTGGTGCTGTTTGTCCCCCACTGTTTCATGTGTGGAGGTTGGTCCCCGGTGATACGACATTGAGAGAGAGAGATCTTGAAGAGGTGGATCTAGCAGAAGATGATCCTCTTGGAGGAGATTACTGTAGTTCTCATAGGACCAGGTTAGCTCCTCAAAACGAGTAGTTACAAAACAGCCCCTCCAAAGTCTCCTGCTTTCTGTCTTGCCATGGGACCCCTTTTCTCTTTCGTGTGATTCTGTCATGTGGTGCAATTTGCCATGAGGTCCTCTTTAGGTTGGAGCAGATGCTGGCACCATGCTCTTGAACTGCCAGAAATGTGAACTGAATTAGTTTCTCTGTAAAGTCTCAGGCATTTCATTATAGCAACAGAAACAGACTCTATGACACACTGGCGCATTAATATGGCCTGGGATCAGAGGGCAAAGTGTGAAGCAGAGAGACCTCTGTCTTCTAGACAGAAGCCAGCTTTTCCCTGGCCCTCACGGTAGTCTTTATACACTGATGATAGACTCTGGTGGAACAGGGGCAGTGGTGGCCAGGATTCCATTGCTTGGTAGGAGATGGTGGAGAATTCTGGTAAGACCCATCAGTAGCCTGTAGCAGAACACCCAGTGAGAGCTGTCTAAAGCACCTACACTCCTCCCTGGGTCCCTAGAAACACTATGGGGTGTGTGTCTCAATGACCTCCTTCCTAGCCAGAATCTGATGGGGCCTGGGGCCATTCGGGATCCATGTGGCCATAGCCAAACCGTCCTTCTGTGGCTCCTGCCTTGACAATTGTGTCAAAGGTCTTGACCACGCCAACAAAAGTGAACAGGAAACCTTTGTCTCCTGAAACTTGACCCCAATCTCATGTGTGCAGCATACACTTGGAGCTTTCGCACGCCCTGCCTAGGGCTCAGCCTGTTGCACACCAGGCTGCCTTCAGGAATTTGGAACCAAACATGAAAATTCTTTATCACACAATGGAGGGAACAGGACTTTGGCCTTTCGCACATCCGTCTTCCCTGGTGAATGGCTCCCCGGCCCTCTGATTCTTGCCGTATGGAACAATTGGCCCCTTCAGTTGACTTGCCAGCGGTAATCAGTTATTTCTCCTAGCCATAAATTTTAACCATTCTTTTTTGAGGGGGGGAAGGAATTAAAGTAACAAAGGGATGTGGCTATAAAGAACGGGGACTGTCAGAATAGCAAAGGTTTGAGTAATTTGTTGGGCCCTCGGTTTAGGGTTGACTGACTTTTAGCACTAATTTTGGTTCGGAATATTTCTTGGAACAAAGAGACCCTATTTGAATCTACCTCTCTGGCCAAGATTGTGACTACAAGTGGGGACAAGCTTTGAAATAGAGGTTTTAGGATAATTCAACAACCTCACTGTTATTTATTTATTTATTTTTTATTTATTTAGAACCTTGGTATCTGTGTGATTCTCTCCTTTTTTTTTTTTTTTTTCACGGAACAGACCAGATACGTGAGGAACCCCACTCTGAATTTGCTCTGAAACCACCTGGTCCAGCTAAATTGAAATAACTGCTCTTAGCAGCTAATTCCACCAGGTCTTGTTTAAAAAATTCCCCAAATGACTCATGTTTTTAGGTAGTTTTTCATTGTTCTCCAAGCACCTGGTTTCACCTGCTTGCTTGCAATTATTCGGAGAGCCTGAGGACTTGAAATGAAATCAGAAAAAATAGGATCCCCCTAAGTCCACAGGGCAAGGCAATCTGCTTTCGTAAAGAAAAACCCTGGATGTTTTCTAACATGTGACTGGTTAAGCTGCTCCTGTCAGGGTCAGATTTATGTATTTGCTCTGGAACCAAGATTTCTGTACACCAGGCACAATACCTTGGCATATTTACAGTGTAAGCGATTTTGTTAAAGCAAACAGCTGCACAGCTAGGCTCGGTAAACCCCTTGCCCTCAGACGGGGGAGCCAGAACCTTCTCGGGAGAGCAGGTGTGTTCTAACTAGGAGGGAGCCTTGAGCCTCTGAACATTTTTCCCCCCTTCCAGACATGCCATCTGATGACTTCTGAAAAGCATTTGAAAAGGCGATTCTTTAAAAAAATTTCCCCTTGGTAACAAAAACCACATATCAAAAAAAAAAAAAAACCAAAAAAAAATAATAATAATAAATAAATAAATAAATAAAGGGCACGGTTCGGATAGCATAAGGAAAAGGGCTGGTGGCTTCCAGAGGAAGCTGTAGATAGAGTCTGAGCTGTTACAAAGGCTCCTTATCTTCTTTTTAGTTCTCCTCCCTCTTTTAAGGCAGGGAGGGTGGAGGGTGGAGGCCCCTGATCCTGAGCAGGAATTTGAAAGGAAAACAGAAGGCCAAATAATAAAACTGCTTTACCACACGTATCTCAATGGTTCTTTTTGCTCAGAGAAACACTCCTACCTGCCTTCCATCGGTGGAGATGCAAAATCACCAGCATTTCTGCAGACAAGACTTTAAAAAAACAACAACAACATGGCAGACATGGAGCGAGGGGTGGATCCATTCATTCAGTAGCTATTTATGAAGTGCCTATCTGGTATGAGGGTTGACATTCCTGTGTCCACAGAGTCAAACATCATCCCTGTAAAGGACCAAAAATGTGCTCCTCACCAGCTACCTCACAACCTTCACAGATATAGCCCTTCTTTCCTTTTTGGAGAATGGATCCCATTGAGCAGCTGGTAAAAATGAATATTCTATGTGAGGACAGCTTCTGTTTTGCTATTATAGTTAAAAATCCACCTTGAAATTATGGGAGCTCATGTAACAAGGTAACAGGTTATCCCGGGAAAATCAAAATTCAACAGCCAGGATTTTTGAGTTCTCATCCTGGCTCTGCTAATAACTACTTAGGTTATGTGAGCACATGGGAATATCTTTTTTTCCTCTAGGCCTCAGTTTACATGTAAGAATAAGGAGAGGGGTGCTGGGGTTGTAGTTCAGGGATAGAGCGCTTGCTTCGCACATGTGAGGTACTGGGTTCCGTTCTCAGCACCACATAAAAATAAACAAATAAAATGAAGGTATCGTGTCCATCTACGATTTAAAATATAAGGAAAAGAGAATTTATAGACTTCTAGCTTGGTTAGCAATTTGAAAACAGAGATGCAGACAAATTGTGGTGGGTGAGTGAAGTACTTGGCATGAGGTCTAGTCTAGAAGAGGAAAAGGTTAAAATAAAGGCAGAGCAGAGAGTCCTAGACATGTGGGTTAGTGATGCCCACTAAACACGTATCAGGTTAATTGGGGATGATGGAAAGGGTAAGAAAAAGCACAGGCTGTGGAGTCAAGCTATCTGGGTGTGAGTCCTGGTCCTGCAACTGTAGAACCTGAGACAAGTTGCTGACCTTTTCTAAATCTCAGTGTCCTCATCTCTAAAATTGGGTAATATTACCTGGGCATGGTGATGCACACCTGTCATCCCAGCTGCTTAGGAGGCTGAGGCAGGAGGATCTCAGGTTCAAAGCCAGGCTCAGCCACTTAGTGAGGCCCTAAGTAACTCAATGAGACCCTATCTCTAAATAAAATACAAAACAGGGCTGGGGATGTGGCTCAGTGGTTAAGCATCCTGGATTCAATCCCTAGTACCCAAACATGCATAAATAAATAAATAAATAAAATTAAATAAAAATAGCAATAAAATAAAATGGGCTTATAGTAGTACCTACTTGTCTTAAACTGTTTGGGCTTCTATGATAAAAATGCCATAACTGAGAGGCTTATTGTGTCATTCACTTTTTCATTGCTTGTAACCAAAACACCTGATAAGAACAACTTAGAGGAGGAAAAGCTTACTTGGACTCACGGTTTCAGAGTTGCAGTCCACGGTTGGCTGACTCCCTTTGTTCTGGGCTGGATGTGAGGGAGCGCATCATGGTAGATGGGCATGGTGGGGGAAAGTTGCTCACTGCCTGGCAGCCAGGAAGCAGAGGGAGAGAGATAGATAGATAGATAGATAGATAGATAGATAGAGAGAGAGAGAGAGAGAGAGAGGAGCCAGGAGACAGGATGTAATCCCTAAGGGCTCAACTCCAGTGACTCACCTTGTCCAGCCATGGCTCACCTGCCTACAATTGTGTTTAAAGTTATGAATCCATGCTGTGGTTTAGAAATGAGGTGTCCCCCCAAGATTCATGTGTGAGAGAATGCAAGAAGGTTTAGAGGTGAAACGATTGCGTTATGAGAGCCGAAACCTAATGAGTGCATTAATTCCCTGATGGGGAGTACCTGAGTGGTAACTGGAGGCAGGTGGGGTGTGGCTGGAGGAGGGGGCATTGGGGGTGTGCCTTTGGGGTATGTTTTGTCTCTGGAGAGCAGAGCTCTCCCTGCTTCCTGGTGTTCCCAGGCACTTTTGGGGAGCATCTCATATCCCAACCGTACTGCTGATACACAAGATGTGTACTGCTCACAGTTCTGGGGGCTGAAGTCTGAGAGCTGGATGCGAGCGTGGCTGGGTGCGGGGAGGGCCCATTTCCTGACTGGAGCCTGCCAACTCCTCGACGTGGCATCCCCACCTGGTGGAAAGAGGACTAGAGAGCTGTCTGAGGTCCCTTGTGTCAGGGAACTAATCCATTCATGAGGGCTTCAACCTCACGACTGAATTATGTCCCGAGGGCCCCGCTCCAGAATCCCATCCCATTGAAAGTCAGGATCTTAGCATATGAATTTTGGGGACACCTAAACATTCAGTGCATACACTACCAGATAAGGTTGTTGTGAGGATCCAATCAGACGGCCCACCAAACCCCAGGTGCCCAGGACATAATAAGTTCCCCATGTCAGATTCTCAGGGTCCTCCAAGTCACAGTGAGGAGGACCCTGAGAATCTGTCACGGGGTCTGTGAGGTCAAAGCTAGTGTCATGAAAATAGTAAGGCCTCATTGGCCTTTCCTTTGTATTCTTTTAAGGGTATACAGTGGAGTTCTCCAGAGGATGCAGGACACATGATAATATACCAGAAGACAGAAGAAGTTGTGAGAATCTAGTTGCTATCTATTAAGCTAATTGTTACAAAATTTGCAAGAATGTATAATAATGTCACTCTTTTTTATTATTTTTTTGGTTTTAGAAAATAGAATTATATTCATAAAATAAGCATTTTTTGTTAGCCTGTAAAGAATTTAATTGCTTTTAAATCCATTAATAACTATTTAACACATTCTTAGTTTTAATGTCTAAATGTGGCCAACATCAGTAGCTGTAACTCACCTAAATAAAAGCAATTTGAAGCTGTCAGTCATTTTTAACAGTGTAGTTTTAAATATCAAGAAAATAAAATTCCTGTAGTAGTTTCCTATTGCTACTCAGTTGCTGGAACAAAACATGACAAATCTAGCAGTTTTAAAGAGCACAGACTTACTATTTTAATGTTCTGCCAGAACAATTGTAGAGGAAAAGTTTATTTGGGAGCTCACCGTTTCCGAGGTCTCCGTCCATAGACAGCAGGCTCCATCCCTCGGGGCAGGAGGGGAGGTAGAACATCATGGAGGAGGAGTGTGGTGGAGGGAAGCAGCTCACAGGGTGATCAGGAAGCAGAGAGAGACTCCACTCTCCAGAGACAAATAGAGACCCCCAAAGCCACGCCCCCAATGCCCCCTCCTCCAGCCACACCCACCTGCCTCCAGCCACCACCCAGTTAATCCCATCAGGGATCCATTCACTGGTTGGGTTAAGGCTCTCACAGCCCAGTCATGTCTCCTCTGGACCTTCCTGCACCGTCTCACACGTGAGCTTTTGGGGACACCTCACATCCACACCACAGCAACCACCTTCCTTCCTCTCAGCACAGAGATGCAGCATCCTCAGGTCCTTCTCTGCCTTTCTGGTGATGTGGCCTTTTGTCTCCCTGATCTCCTGTATCCCTCTTATTAGGACCTTTGTCATGTCCCTGGGCTCACCTAGAAAACACAGAACAATCCCTTCATCTCAAGATCTTCAACCTCCTCACCTTTACAAAGCCCATTTTGTCATTTAACTTGTTCACTTAAATGACACAGGTTCCTGAGATCATCACAGGGCCATCTTGGAGGCCAATTTCATTCAGAGTTTTTTTTTCTTTTAAATCAATTAGCTCCTTAATATGTAAACAAAATAAAGCATAACTATGAAGGTTTGTAATAGTAAATATTAAGTTTGAATGCAGATATCACCTTTGTTACTCATTTGTCCACAAATATTCTTCACTTAGCATGATATTCTCCAATTCCATCCATTTACCTGCAAATGCCATGCTTTTATTCTCTTTTATTGCTGAGTAGTATTTCAATTGATTGATTGAATATCCTTTTCTGAGAAGTGTCTGTTCAGTTCCTTGGCCCATTTATTGATTGCGTTATTTAATTTTTTGGTGTTATATTTATTTTTTTGATATGTATATACCACATTTTCTTTATCAACTGAAGGATACACAGGTTGGTTCCAGAGTTTACCTATTGTGAATTGTGCTGCTATAATCATTGATGTGGCTGTGTCCCTGTAATAAGCTGTTTTTAAGTCCTTTGGGTATAGACGGAGGAGTGGGATAGCTGGGTCAAATGATGGTTCTTTTTCAAGATTTCCAAGGAATCTCCATACTGCTTTCCATATTGGCTGCACCAATTTGCAGTCCCACCAGCAGTGTATGAGTGTACCTTTTCCCCACATCCTCACCAACACTTATGGTTGTTTGTCTTCATAATAGCTTTCATTCTGACTGGAGTGAGATGAAATCTTAGAGTGGTTTTGATTTGCATTTCCCTAATTGCTAGAGATGTTGAACGTTTTTTCATATATTTGTTGATTGATTGTAATCCTCTTCTGAGAAATGTCTGTTCAGTTCCTTGGCCCATTTATTGGTTGGGTGTTAATATTTTTGAGTTCTTTATATATCCTAGAGGTTAGTGCTCTATCTGATGTGCGTGTGGTAAAAATGTTGGCTCTCTAGTCACCTCACTGATTGTTTCTTTTGTCAACAAATATTTTTTAAAATTTTTTATTCATTTTTTTGGTGCATTATAATTATTGTCAACAAATATTCTTAAAGGTTTTTATGTGAGGCTTTGTCTCATTTTCCATTGTCAGTTTGAGATCCCCCTTCCTTGGTGATATTTTTACCACCTTCCTCAAGACGACTGGTGCATCTACACCAGGCCTGGCTCCAGAGTTAGAGCTCCATATTTTTTTAACTGACATTATCTCAATGACTTTCAATGCCTCTACCCTCTACCAGCCTCTAAGGCATTATTCCCTAAAGTGTATTTCACAAAACAGGCTATCTTGTCCCATGAGATTACGTCAGTCCTGTGGTTAAAACATTTTAGGAAAAGTTACATATTTTATTCTCCCAGAAAGGTGCGGTGGCTCATACCTGTAATTCCAGAAGCTTGGGAGGCTGAGGCAGGAGGATCACAAGTTCAAAGCCAGCCTCAGCAATAGTGGAGCGCTAAGCACCTCAGTGAGACCCTGTCTCTAATAAAATACAAAAATAGGGCTGGGGATGTGGCTCAGTAGTAGAGTTGCTCTGAGTTCAATCCCCAGTACAAAAACAAACAACTTATTTTATTCTTCCTTTTGGAGATTCATAGTGCAAATCAACATATTAAAGTTTCTGAGAAGTCCTGCAGTGGCAAGAGGTGTGTGTGTGTGTGTGTGTGTGTGTGTGTGTGTGTGTGTACAGTAATTTAACATAGCATTTTCCAAATCCATTTGCCCATGGAATCCTTTTCCCTATAAAACTGATTAACATCACATTGTGTGAAACATGGCTCTAAACGCTTTGAGGCAAGGACCAGATTGTGTCATTCTTTATATCTTCTGTTGCTGACCTGTTCCTGGCATACTCTAGATGCTTAATAAATAGATGTTGAGTTAGTACATTGAACAATATAGGAGAACAACATTGATAACACAAAACTGCTTCCCCGAAGTTGTTAAAAATGAATGACAGATGTGTACAGAATTATTTATAGAACTAGATAAATTAAAGAGTGGTCTAAGCCAGGATGTTAATAAGGAGAAAATGAAAACCAAATGCTGAAAACCGACCCAGGAGTTAAACAGAACTGAGCTAGGTTATTCGAGCTGCCCCCTGAACTTCGTGGGGACTGCCCTCTTTCCGAAAGGACACAAGAAAACTAGATCTGGGCAGCACAAAGCAGAACAAAAAGGAACAGCTGTCTTCAGATAAAGGATGAAAATTATTATAGGAAAGATTAAACTAGGATCAGAACTCCCAGTCGGGTCCCTGCGGTGCCCTGAGCAGGGGCTGGCAATCCAACGCTCATGCTCGATTGTGCCCGTGAACGGCAGCCAGTCAGTTTGAGGAAGTCAACCTGCAGCTGGTTGCCGAAGGTTGGGCATACATTTTCCAATCCCAGCAACCGTCATTTATCAGAAATGGAGGTCCTCCTGACACAGGAAGCAGCTAAGGCCTTGTTCTGAGATGATGCCAGAGGCCAGGGCAATCATGGGTGAACCTGCCGTTCCAACAGCCGCCTGTGACCTTGCTGGGTTCCCTGTTGGTTGAATTAGCCCTCAGATCCAACCAAGGTCAGGAACTGGCAATAGCCTGTCTTTTTTTCTGTGCTGTGCTAAAGTTACTAGCTTAAGCAGGAAGAGAATGAAGTTGGTCTCATGGCAAAGGCCACCAGAAAGATTTGGGGGCTGGACTAATAGCTCTGTCATCTCAAACAATGTGCAAGTTACTTACTTTTTTGAGCTTGTGTCTTTAATTGCCATATTTGAATATGCCTTTATATGTTGGGCTGTTGTAAATCCTAGAAATAGCCTGGCACTAAGGTGCGTACCTGTCATCCCAGCGGCTTGGGAGGCTGAGGCAGGAGGATCGCATGTTCAAAGCCAGCCTCAGCAACTTAGCAAGGCCCTAAGCAACTTGGTGAGACCCTCTTTTGAAATTAAAAAAAAAAAAAAAAGTGAGGCAGGGCTGGGGATGTGTCTCAGTGATTAAGCGCTCCTGAGTTCAATCCCTGGTACCCCCGCCCCCAAAAAATCCTAGAAATAAAGTTTGTAATGAGTACTTAATAAACAATAGTAGAATAATATTTAGAATAAATAATGCTTATTGCTTAATATATGACATATTAATCTAATAATGAAATGTAGTATATTTAAATATAATAAACAACAAAGAATATATGCATAATAAATAAATTATACAAGGCAAGGCAAGGTATAGAAAAAATGAAATTTTATTTTGTGCATACCTGAATTATGAGGTTGACTCTTCGTTATGATTCTTAATGTGAAAAAAAACTAACAAAGTTATGGCAAGATATATTTGATGAAAAATATATATGACTGTCTTGTAAAGTAAAAAAGAAAACTTCAGTGCCTTGGTCTGGTATGGGCTATTGGAAATGTGGGTGAGAAACATTCACACATTCCAGCGGTTACCTGATGCAGGGTCCAGGTGGGATTCAACGCACCATGACGGACGTGGAATGAGGGTCCTGACACCGTAACCATCCCGTTAACAGATCACCACGACTCATGAAGAAAGAAAGCTCTCCCTGATGGTGCTCATGTGGTCACCACATTTTCTGCAGAATTTTACAAACATTTAGATTTGTTTAATTTAAAGCAAAAACAATCTGGACCAGAGGAAGTTGCCAAAAGCTCATGGGACTGAAAGCTTTTTCATGTCTGTCATTTAATACGCATCCATGTAACAGGTTTTTTCCTGCTTTTATTTGTTCAACTGATTGATTAAATTGATTCCAGTTTGCATTTTTAATCCCGTCTTGGTTTATAAAGTATCCAAGAAGAACTTAAGGAGAAAGAAAAAAAAAAAAAAAGGTCTAGCTCCTAAGGATGTGTAAAAAGGACTCACCAATTTGCAAGATATTTGCCAATATTAAGGTGCCAATGGGCTCTTCTCACTTCCTCCCAAACTCTCCTGCTCAATCCAAGACTTTCCCCTTCTCCTCCTCCTCCTTTTTTTGTACTGAGGATTGAAACCAGGGTCACTTACTCACTGAGCCCCATCCCCAGCCCTTTTTTGTATTTTATTTAGAGACAGGGTCTCACTGAGTTGCTTAGGGCCTTGCTAAGTTGCTGAGGCTGGCTTTGAACTCGCGATCCTCCTGCCTCAACCTTCAGAGCTGCTGGGATGACAGGATGCGCCACTGCACAGGGTTGTGATGATGTTCTCCATCATTTGCTACACAATTCTGCCGATCCCATCGGGCCATTTTCTTATTTAATTCACTGAAGCCTTCCTGAGTACCTACCACATGCCACAATCCAATGGTGTACAAAGCAGGTCCTGTTTTTGTCTTCACGAAGCCTATAGGTGAATTTTTCTCCACCGGGCTAACAGAGAATGTCAGAGCTCCAGTATGAAACTGGTTTCTCTCTGGCATTTTCTCTCAACCCAATAATTCTAGCTAGTCACAGAAACACTGACTCACGTCTCCCACCCATGAGGGCAAGGCACTTAACAGGCCACTTGCTTTGGGAATTTCCATTCAGGTTTCTGTTGTTTTGGGTTTTGTGTCACTAGCAGCCTAATCTGATCCTAAGGGAATGGGTACTTGTGACATGGGTACTGCTGGGGGGAAGTGACAATACAGGCCAGTGGCTTTGCTGGAATCCCTGAGTCAGGTGGCAACTGGTTCTTCGTACTTAGGTTTATTCATATACTGTCCTTAACCCAAATATGAAACCTGACAAGGAAACAGTCTATGAATGACCAGCGTGCATTCTGGCCACTACATTTCAGGTGGCAAAATGCTGATCCTGGAAAACACTGGGAAAGTGCCCCACTCCTCAAACTGGTCTTATCCATACAGCTTTCCCCTCAGGAAGTCTCTGTGATAACTGCCATCCTCACTGTCACCTCAGCCCCTGGGGCCACTCACCCAGCCTGCAGCAGTTACAAACTACCCAAATCATATCATACTCCAAATGACTTTATAAGAAAAACCAGCCCAGAGGACATAGAAGAAATAAAGATGAGGTCAAATCTGCAGTTTGAACAGATAGGTACAGAATGAATGGAGGAATGGAGGTAGAAGATTGGGAGCAAGAGAAAAATTGGGAAAGCGCTAGAATAATCCAGAAGACAAGTGTTGAGCCCCAGAGCTAAGGCATCAGGAATGATTCAGCTTAATTATGATTATTATGGGTGTGAGATGATGTGATGGTTATGGATTCAGAGAAAAGGGGAAGACCATTAATGAAGTCCCATTTACCACTGGGCAGGGAGATGAGAGCTAGAAAAGGAGACAGAGAGGGTGTAAGTTTAGGGATGGAAAGAAAACCAAGCGAGAGGGCTATCTCAGAACAGGGTGCATTTTTAAGAAGGGAGTGGTCAACAGGGTGAAAAGTTCTGAGGAGTTGTCCTTGGGAGAGGAAGGCTTCCCAGTGGCTTTGGCAATATGGCGGTCATTGGAAACCATGGTGGGCAGGTGTGGTAGACTCATGAGCAAGGAAGTCAGGCTAAGCCTCTTCTCCATCCTCGGGTAAAGAAAGGCACAGAGTAGAACACAGATATCAGGTGAAGAAACTGTCACAAGCGCCTTGATTGGACAGCACATTCCTACACTCATGTTGTCCTTCCCTCATTGGAAATGGTATGAATACAATTCCTCGGCATTGTGACTACCCTCAACTATTTTGGACATTCTGACTACGACTGAGTCAGCGGGGCCAAAATCAACCAAAGAAATTATGCACATGGGTGTGATAACTCAATACCAAATGTTGACTGTCTCCACTAAGAGATAGTAAAGAAAAGTCCTGCTAATTAGGTCCTGTTTATATTTCCATTATCACGGCTAATTACCTATTTTACTCAATGATAGGCTTTCTTAATTATCACCAGGGCTCTTTATTTCTCAGCCTATTTTGAACTTCGTTAACAATGCTTTCTCTATTACTAGGTGTTCTCACTTGCCAAGATTTTGTTTATGCAAAAGAAAGCAGCCAATACACAGAACATGATGTGCGAATTACAGAAACTACTTATTCCATTTGTTCTTTCAATATTGAGAAATGGTCCCAGGCTGGTCAAATCCAAAGTCCAAAGGATGAAAGTGGAAAGAATAGTTATTGCAGCTATCTCCACCTCAGAAGTGGGCAGAAGACTTCTTGATGGAACATGGGAATTTTACTCCAGTTAGAAGAGACAATTCAATGTCATCAATGTTGCATTTCTGTAATATTACTACAATGTTGGTCCTTAAAAATGTTACATGTGGCCACTATGACAACAGAATGTCTATAAAATTATGTCATTCAGGAAAAAATGTAGGCTCTGGGTCTTTTTTATCCTTTAATGTGTTCTTTTTATTTTTATCTATTTATCTATTTATTTATTTAGTGGTGCTGGGGATTGAACCCGGGGCCTTGTGCATGGGAGGCAGGCGCTCTACCAACTGAGCTACATCCCCAGCCCCTAATGCATTCTTTTTAGATATACATGACAGGGCTTCTGGTTCACATGATGATCAGAAAGCAGAGATTCCACTTGCTGGATACCAAATACATACCCCAAAGTCACATCTCCAAGGCCCACCTCTTCCAGCCACACCCCACTCCACCCACCTCCAGTGATTCCCATTAATTCTCCGATTTGGTTAAGGCTGTCACCACCCAATCATTTCTCCTGGAAACCATCGTGCATTGTCTCACACGTGAACCTTTGGGTGATACCTACTATCCAAACCATAACACTAAGGTAACTTTCTTTCTATAAAACTTGGAAATACTGTGTAAAATAAAAGAAGCAGTTAAGTACACAGCTATTTACAAAGTAAACAGGATGTAAATGATTCAGGATATCAGAAATTATCGTGAAAAATCAGAAATTAGGGGAAAAAAGAATCCACAGGCTTACAAAAAGGTATAAATAAGTCCTTTATCTGTAAAAAATATTAATACAACTAAACTTTGAAAATGTCCTGGAGAGATTCAACAGCATATAAGATACTGATGAAAATTAGTGTGTTGGAAAGTAGATTTGAGGACATTAACTAGAAAAGAACAGAAAAGAAGTTAAGAGACAGAGAGGAAAGAATGATAATGCATCAGTCCTCATTTTAAAGTAGATTTCTTGACTAGGCTTAAAGTGGGAACAGGACATTGGTTTTCACGTGGTAAGATACCTAAGCTGCTCATTTGCAAATTCTGCAATTATGAATTATGTCTGTAGTTATTAGCCTACTTTGGAAGTTCAATGGGATTATGTGTGAAATCAAATAGAGTGCATTCAGGCAGTGAGAAATGAGGAGAAGTCACACCTGCAAAGCAACAGTTCCAACCCCTATGAGGACCTCCTTGTTTTTCCTATTTAAATTTGTTCTAATTAGTTATACATGACAATAGAATGCATTTTGACCCATCTTACATAAATGGAGTATTACTGCTCATTCTTCTGGTTGTACATGATGTAGAATCACACTGGTCATGGAATCATACATGCACATAGGGTAATAATGTCGGATTCATTCTACTGTCATTCCTACCCCTGTTACCCCTCTCCTGCTTTCACTCCCCTCTGTCTAATCCAAGGTACCTCTATTCCTCCCTGCCCATATCATTGTGAGTTAGCATATGCATATAAGGGACATATAACATTTGGCCTTTGGTTTTTTTGGGATTGGCTTATTTCACTTAGCATGAGAGTCTCCAGTTCCATTTATTTACTGGCAAATACCATAATTTCATTCTATAAGGCTGAGTAATACTCTACTCTTTGTGTGTGTGTGTGTGTGTGTGTGTGTGTGTAATTTTTTCTTTATCCATTCATCTGTCAAAGGGCATCTAGGTTTAGTCCATAGTTTAGCTATTGTGAATTGAGCTGCTATAACCATGGATGTGGTTGTGTCACTGTAGTAGCTGATTTTAAGTCCTTTGAGTATAGACTGAGGAGTGGGCTAACTGGATCAAATGGTGGTTTCATTCCAACTTTTCTGAGGAATCTCCGTCCTGCTTTCCATATTGGCTGTACCCATTCGCAGTCCCACCAGCAATGTAGGAGTGTACCTTTTCCCCACATCCTTGCCAACATTTATTGTTGCTTGTGTTCTTAATAATTGCCATTCTGGCTGGAGTGAGATGGAATCTCAATGTAGTTTTGATTTGTATTTATCTAATTGCTAGAGATATTGAAAAATTTTTTTTCACACTTTTGTTGACTGATTGTCCAATGACTAGCTCTTAACCCCAATTTTTCTGGACTCAGTGAGTAGGGCCCAGAAATCTGTACCTTTCCTAAGCACCAGCTCAAGTGATTTACTGTGAGATCATCACCTGCCGTGAAACACAGGTCTAGCCCACGCTCATATCAGTGTTCTGTTGCTTTGAACCTTGTTACTTAAGTAAGAACATGTTGGCTGCAGCACAGGGACTGCCTGCATCCAGTCCCTGTTAGCACCCCGCCCATCCTCCAGCAGCCAAGCCATTTCCTGAGATAGGCTTTAGGATCAGGAAGCACAGTTCTATAATCCATTGTCCAATGACTTTAACTTTTGAACCAAAAGGAGAAATAGGGGGGAAAATGAATAGCATTTGAGAAAAAAGATGTGGTTGTAATAAATTATTTTTAAAAAAAATGATGATCTTAGAATTTTGGTTAATTGAAGAAAGTAAAGGTATCTAAAATCTCTCAGCCAATTCAGTGGCGCGTCAGTTTCAAATTGATTTGTACCAGGTGGACAAATTGAAGGTTGCAGGTAGCCTGGTGTGATACAGCTGTCATCGATATTCCTACCAAAAGACCTTGATTGGAAACCTGGTTCCATCAATCCAACTGTGTGACATTAACCTCTTTGAGATTTGATTTTTCAATGGGAATAGGGAATGTTAAATGTTTTTAAGGGTCGGTATTGAGGTCAATCCAACCCAAGGGTGCCCTACCCCAGTAACCCTCCCCACCTTTTTTAGGTACCAACAATTGAACCTGAGGGCATTTAACCCCTGAACCACATCCCCAGCCCTTTTTATATTTTGTTTTGAGACAGGGTCTTGCTGTGTTGCTTAGGGTCTTGCTAAGTGGCTGAGGCTGGCTTTGAAATTATGATCCTCTTGCCTCAGCCTCCCAAGTCACTGGGATTCCAGGAATGTGCCTCTGGGCCCAGTGGGTATGGTCAATATCAGTCAAATGCATATAATTTGCCAGCTCAGTGATTACTACTTATCATGATCTTTCCTGTTCTCATTAATCTTCTCATACCTTTAAACAATGAGATGGAGAACATGATGGTATTATCTTACCATCCTGTGAGGGTTATTCAATTAGAGAACTATTAGGCCACACATTTAGTGCCTACCCTGTGCCATTGAGGTCTAAGTACTTGATGTTAACTCATTCAGTCCTTACATACAACACTGGGGGATTCTCCCCATTATACAAATGAGGAGACTGAGGCTCAGAGATATTTAGTAGATTAGCCAAGGTCACACAGCTGTTTGGTGTGAAGATGGACTATTGTATAGAGTCTCAGGGGATTACCTGACACACAATGGAGTATCAATCATAGGCAGGGCTCATGGTGCTGTGTGTCCTAAGGGGCTGCCTTAGGAGTGTCAATGACGGAGTGGAAATTCCAGGTGAGTCAGCACAATAGTACAGATGGAAATCTGTTTGTTCATGGAAGATGGGTTTCGAGGTGCCTTGGTGGACCTAAAGAAATATCAGAGATACAAGCTACAAATAAACATGGGATAAGTATTCAAATAGGGTTTGGGACAAATTCGTCCCATGTGGTCCCCAAATTAATGATACTATGATTAATGATACTATTGTCAAAGTTAGAAATTTCCCCTCACTCCTGAGAGATCAGTTATGCAGCCTCTTTGCAATATAACCATTCTCTCAGGACTCAACATAATCATCTTAAGACTGAGTTGGGGAAAAAAAGATCCCCCTCTCTGGTAAGTTATATTTTGATGGGTCAGTATGAGACACAATAAAGGCCGTGATATTGAAGTTGATCAGGGACAGACGTTTAACATATTTTACATAAGCGTCGTAGACACCCATTGGCTGCCAAAACAGACTTTTTCTTGAAACACCGGACAGATGGAACTAAGGAGACTCACTCCTGAGCGGTCCGGACTCCTCAAAGTGACCCTGATTTTTTAAAAAAATAATGAGTCTTGATCAAAGCACTTCAGTGACACTCCATTCTTTTGTCTCTGGACTTTGTTCCCTGTCACGGCTGCAAAGGTATTTGGGACGTCCGATTTCTCTGTTGGATGGGTGTGTGTTTTACACATGTGTGAATATTCCAAAAGCATACTTTGTTTTATTTTCCTTCTGTCACTCACTGTAGTACACATTGCTGGTCCGTTCCCCAGCATCTGCTCGCTCCCTGATTTCCATTTGGGGATCCATCTTCCAGGGATCCTGTCTGCATGCCCAGCTCCATATCTTGTCTTTACCCTGCTGGAAACCTCTTAGGGTTTTCTTCCCTATTTATAGTAAAAGCCCAAGGTTCCTTTGGTCTCCAAGGCTCACCAGGGTCTGGTCCTATGCTGTCTAGACCTCATCTCCCATAGCTTTTCTGGCCCTCTGCCTTCTGGTCCATCACAGTGAGCCCCTTGCTCTTCCTCAGATATGCCAGGCAGATTCTCACTTCCAGCTCTCTCCAAACCCTTGATCTATCAGGAAACATCTCTCTCTGTAAAGCCAGCGAAGGCCTTAAATGGATTGAACACTTTTCTCCCAATCCCTCATTTTCTGCACCCAGAAAGAACATTGCAATAAAATAGGATTAATTTTCAGTATTCACTATTCAACATATCAAGGGGAGTTTGCAACGACATTCTGCCTGGGCCAGAATTTGAAAGGCTGTGCGTGAAGTCTGTTTTTTTCTTTTCTTTTCTTTTTTTTTCTGGGGGTCATAAAGAACAATGTGTAATTCGGTGGTGGAGAGACCTCTTTGTTGAAAGCATTTGAAAGAGTTATTGGCTGGGTGGGGATTCAAGCCCTTGTTTGTACAGCGTGGGCTATTCTGCTGTTACTCGCTTAATGAAAACCTGAAAATAAAAACATCTGGAAAGAGTGCCAACCCATGCCGACTTCACCAGCTCAGCTTTCCGGCGTGCCTTGAGTGCTTTTAATAAAGGATGTTAACTCAAGCAGCCTCCTGAAAGAACTCATGTTCTGTAACCTGGACCCGTCCACTGCTGCAAGAGTTTTGGGAATAGACCCATGAATTTAATGAAGTACTTAAAAAATAAGACTCCCGGAGACTTCAAACTCGATAATTGTACAAGAAGCTGTTCTTCAGGAATATTCTATGCTTCTGAAATGACGCATGTGGCCTAGCATTCCAACCTTTGCACTTGGAAGGAGCTGTGGTTTCCAGGATCAATTTAAATAGAGTTTTCAATTAACAGAAGATCCCAGATGAAGTCCACGTAGCTCACTGGCGGGAGGGAAGGTGCACCCGTCTCTAGAGTTTGCCTTATAATGACTCTGTTTAATTTCCTGTTTTAAAGAAAGATCTTGAATGGAATTTCTTCTTAAGGGATTGTTTGGTTTAAACCTGATCCTCTCATAATGCTTTCCTAAATCCCTCCTTTGAGGATTTGGACTCGGGACTCACCTGAAGGTATCATTTCAGTTCTTGGATGAGAGACGCACTCTTCATCATTCCAAAAGCAATCTGAGAGAGTCTTACTCTGCCACAAGTGGCACCAGCCAGTGTACAAAGCTCACTTTGTTCTGTGGGAAATGAAAATGCATTTTTAACAGCGTGTCCTTGGGCTGAAATAGGAAGATCCTCCACCTGGGTTTTAAGGCCAGTAGTCAGAGTCATTAGTGTTATGAACAGTCAACACTGCTTCATTCCTTGGAGGTCCAATGTATCTAGGTCTTATTTCATTCGATAAGTCAATACTTGCACGTATGGATGTGCAACCCCTATCTGGACTTCTTGCTATTAAACTCAGCTAAAGAAAATTAGTATCAAACCAGAGAGTCAAAGGTCAAGTCCTTCATACTTCTTTTGGTTATGGGTACTTGAAAGCTCTCCCAGCCCAACCACCCAACTACCACTCAGTGGAAAAATAATTCGGGAATAAAAATGAAGAGTCAATGTCAAGAAAAATTCTTGCAGGCTGGGCTTGGTGGTGCGCGCCTGTGATCCCAATGGCTCCGGAGGCTGAGGCAGGAGGATGGTGATTTCGAGGCCAGCCTTAGCAACTTAGCAAGTCCCTAAGTAACTTAGTGAGACCCTGTCTCTAAATAAAATATAAAAATGGCTGGGGATGTGGCTTGGTGGTAAGGTGTCCTTGGGTTCAATCGCTGGTATGCTCCCTTCCCCCCCCCCCCCCGCAAAAAAACCCAAAAACCAAAAAAAAAAAAAACCTTTCAGGATTATGTATATACCTTCGTAGCATGCAGGTAAGGGTGACTCATTTTTGAACCACACAAAAAATCTTTTGAACACAAAAGATCTGTGCAAGTCTAGTTATTGGAAAGTTATAGAGTAGATATGCTGCTCACTGTAAAGTTAAGCAAACAACCCCAATTAAATTCAATTAACCATCATGAGGCTACACCAAAATAATGTAAGATAAAAACAAAACAGACATCATTAGGATACATCAAAAACTGTAGTCAAGTAACTGAACAATACAAGGTGTTCTATCCCCACAGCTCAGGGACACCATGATCAGATGGTGTCTAGCTGCTCCTTAAAAGCTCCACAGTTGGGAAAAATCTACCTGTCAGACAGCATTTATACTGAAATTCAGAATTAAAAACCAAAGCAATCTTTTAGTTTCAATAAATGAATATCAAGTTTTAGGAACTCTGAATAGATCACTTAATGGTCTATTTTTAAAAAATATTTATCCTTTAGCTGTGGTTGGACAGGATATCTTTATTTATTTTTATGTGGTGCTGAGGATCGAACCCGGGGCCTTGCACGTGCCAGGTGAGCACTCTACCGCTGAGCCACAACCCCAGCCCGTAGTAGTCTATTTTTTAAAAAGCAGAACTTAATTGTATAACAGTAAAAGTTTATGGAATTACAAGTCATTCATGCAGAAGCTCTATAAGAAAAAAAAAAAGAAATTTAAGAAATTAACTTTAAAGAATTAACTTGTTAAGAAATTTAACTTTGCACCACCAGTGAAACTCCACGTCATGTACAACCACAAAACTGGGATCCTAATCAGAATAAGCTCTACTCCATGAATGTATGATACGTCAAAATACACTCTATTGCCATTATATCTAAAAAGAATAAAAAGTAAATAAATGCAAAAAGAAAAAAAAATTAAATTTAAATTGTGGGTTAATTATGGATTAATAGGTAGTTGTAAGAAATAGTACAGATAGGTCCAGCTTCCCATTAGCCTGACGGCTCAGGCGTAACATCTTACAAAATCATGCCATAGTACCACAACTGTGGACACAGTCAAGGGGTGGTGGGTCAAGCCTGTCATCCCAGCAGCCTAGGAGGCTGAGGCAGGAGGATTGTAAATTCAGAGCCAGCCTCAGCAACTTATCGAGGTGTTAAGCAACTCAGTGAGACCCTGTCTCTAAACTACAAAATAGGGCTGGGAATATGGGTCAGTGGTTAAGCATCCCTGGTTCAATCTCTGGGTCTTCCCCCACCCCCAAAAATATATAGGATATTTCAGCCAAAGCTCATATGTGTCTTTTATAGCCATATCAGTTCCCTCCTATCCTCACCATATCCTCAACCCTGGGCAAGCCTTTATGCTTCTTTTGGTTGTGTATACCTAGTGGAAGGAACGACCTTCCCACCAACCCACTTCATCTCAAGAACGTTAAATAACTGGAAAGACACGTGAGCAAACCTTGGGAAAAGTGCCAAATTGTATTCCAGAGTGTTTGTATGTTTTTACATTCCCACTGTGATCTATGTGTGATCTGGTTTCTCAGCATCGTCTCCAGCATTGGGTGTTGTCATTATTTTCAATTTTAGCCACTCTAACAGGCACACAGTGACTTCTTATTAGGGTTTAAACTTGCATGTCCCAAGTGGCTGATGATGTGGAGCATCTTTTCGCGTGCTTTCTTGCTATGGTGTAACCTTTTTCAGGGAAATGTCTTTCGCCCATTTTCTGATTGACTTATTTGTTTTTTTACTATTGGGTTTTGAGAATTCTTTTTATAGTCTAGCTACCAGTCTTTTGTTGGATGTACATTTTGCAAATATTTCTTAGTCTGTTTCTGGTTTTCTCAACTGTTTACAAGGTATTTTTCAGAGCAGAACTTTTAGTTTTGATGAAATCCAGCTGATAATTTTTTTTCCATTTATGGATCATAGCTTTTGGTGTCAAGGCAAAGAACTATTTGTCTAGCCTCAGATCCCAAAGACTCTCTAAATTTCTTAAAATAGGGTTCTAGTGTTTAACATTTTGTGTGGTCTGTATACATAATGGAGTATTAACCATAAAGAAGAATTAAAGTATCCATTTGCCAGTAAATTGATGGAAATGGAGACTATGATGCTGAGCAAAAAAAAGCCAATTCCAAAAACAAAGGATGAATGTTCTGATGTGCAGATACTGACACACAATAAGGGGGGGTGTTGGAGACTAGAAGTTCATTGGATTAGACAAAGGGGCATGAAGGGAAGGGAGGGGGAGGGGAACAGGAAAGACAGTGGAGTGAATGGGACAGAACTTTCCTATCTTCATATGTGAACACACGACCAGGGAAACTCCACATCGTGTCCAACCACACTAATGGAAAGCTATACTCCATGTATGTCAAAATACACTCTACTGTCACGTATATCTAAAAAGAACAGATAAAAAGAAAAGAAAGAACATTTTGTATTTAAGACTGTGATTCATTTCCAGTTCGTTTCTATGTAAGGTGTGTGGTTTAGGTTGAGGATCATTTTTATTTATTTGACTTTTTGGCCTGTAGATGTGCGGTTCTTCTAGTGCCCCTTGTTGAACAGGCTATCTTTCCTCCCTTGAGTTGGGCTTCTTGGTGTGGAACCATTTCTAGGGTCCATTATTCCACATGTCTCTTCCTCTTCCAGTACCACATGGCCTTGATTACTGTAGCTATACAGGTTTTGAACTTGGACATACTGTTTCCTCCCATCTATTCATCTCTTTCAAATTTATGTTGGCATTCGAGTTCCTTTGCTTTACCTGGAGATTTTTAGAATAAATAAGATTATTTTACAATAATCTTATCTACAAAACCAGTGCTTGGATTTTGACAGGAATTTTATTGAACTGGTATGAAATTTGGGAAGAACGGACACCTTTAATATGTTGAATCTTTCATGCATGAACACAGGATATCTAGCCATCTACAGCAGTCTCCCTTATCCATAAGGGTATGGTGGAACTCAATCATCAATGTCATTTGGAGGTCACGAGGATGGAACCCTTAAGAAAGGGATTAGTGCCCTTATAATAAGAGGAAGAGACATTTGATCTCTCTCTCTCTTCTCTCTGCCATGTGGGGATACAATGAGAGGTTAGGATCTACAAGGCAGAAAAGAGGCCCTCACAGGATACCTTGATCTTGGACTTGCAGCTTCTAGACCTGTGAAAAATAGATGTCTGCAATCAGACCACCCAGTGTAAGGTACTACATTAAACCATCCTGAGCTGATTGAGACGGTGGCTGTACAATGCTGCAGAGCCAACAGCTGGGTCTGAGAGTCCCACTTGCTTTACATCTTTGCCAGAGATTTATATTATTGGCTTTCAAAAAAAATTTTACCTCTTCTGACAGTTATGTGGTGGTATCTCATTGCTGATTTTCATTTCTAATGTTCTTGAATGACCTTAAACTTTTTTTTTTTTTTTTTGTGTGTGTGTGTGTGTGTGCTTATTTGCTATCTTTATATACTTTTTGGTGAAGTGTCTGTTCAAGTCTTTTGTCTATTTTAAACATTATGTTGTCAGTTTGCTGTTACTCAGGGTTGTTTATTTTTTAATACCAGGGATTGACCCATGGGTGCTTAACCACTGAGCCACATCCCCACCCCTTTTTATTTTTTATTTTGAGACAGGTTCTCATTAAGTTGCTTGGGGCCTCTCTAAGTTGATGAGGCTGGCTTTGAACTTGCAATCCTGCTGCTTCCACCTACTAAGTGAGATCCTGTCTCAAAATAAAAAAATAAAAAGGGTAGGGGATACAATCTCTCTGGGATTACAGGTGTGAGCCACCATGCCTGACCTGCTACTACTGAGTTTTAAGAGTCTTTAAAATATATTCTGTGTAGAAGACCTTTGTTACATATGTGATTTGCAGATGTTTTCTTACAATTTGTAGCTTGCCTATTCAATGCTTAGTAGGTTTTTTTTTTTTTGCAGAGCAAAATTTCAATTTTAATGAGGTTTAATCAATTTTATTTCTCTTTATGAGTTGTGATTCTGGTCTCATAATTAAAAACAGTTGTGAAAAATTTGTCCTGTTTTCTTCTGAAAATTTTAAACTTCACATTTAGATCTATGACCCATTTTGAGTGAATTTTTGTATAAAAATGTGAGGTTTGGGTGGGAGTTTATTTATTTATTTTTGCATGACTATCCACTTGTTCCAATGCCATTTGTGGAAAAGGCCATTATTTCTCCACTGAATCTTATTTTGGGGCTAGTGCTAGGGATTGGACTCGGGGGCACTTGACCACAGAGCCCCATCCCCAGCCTTATTTTGTATTTTATTTAGAGACAGGGTCTCACTGAGTTGCTTAGCACCTCGCTTTTGCTGAGGCTGGCTTTGAACTTGTGATCCTCCTGCCTCAGCCTCCCGAGCCACTTGGATTAGAGGTGTGCACCACTGTGCCCAGCGTTCTTGCAACTTTTGAACTTTTCATACCAATTAAAATGACCATGAGAGGGTTTTTAAAAACTGATCATGTGGTAGACTACAGTGATTGAGCAGGTTACCCTTTTTCATGACATTACATTTTAGTTTGCTAATATTTGGTTGAGGATTTTTGTATTGTGTTGTGGTTTGTGAGTTTCTGTTTTTAGAATCGCCTGATTGGTTTTGGTATCAGTCTGAGCTAGTCTGATTAGATGGGCAGGAAGCCCCTTTTAATTCTCTGGAAAATATTTTGGAGAACTGGTGCCATCTTTGTCCAATGGTGGATAGATTTTGCTGAACTTCCTGGGCCTGGAGATTCCTTACAGGAAGACTGAAAGGAATACAAATTCAATTTCTTCAATAGTTTTAGGTCAATTCATATTCTCTATTCCATCTTGAATAAGCTTTGGTAGTTTGGAGTTTTCAAGGAATTGGTCCATTTCTTCATAGTGGCTCAATTGTCATAGTAGAGATTTTATTGTTGAAATTCCCTTATTATCTTACCAGATTCCCTTATTATCTTAAAGGAGTCTGTAAAATGATATCCCTCTCTCATTTCTGATATTGCTAATTTGTTCTCTTCCTTTTTTCGTTGTTAGTCTTGCTAGAGAGTTATTAATTTTATCACTGTTGTGAAAGAAGCCATTTTTTTATTTCATTGATTTTTTTTCGCTTTTCTGTTTTAAATGTCATTTATTTTTGCTCTTACTTTTTAAATTTGCTGCCTTTTCCTTGTTTTGGAATTTTTTTAGTTTATTAAGATGAAAGTTTAGTTAATTGATTTGAGAACTTTCTTCTTTTCCATTCAAAGTATGCTAACAATTTCCCACTAAAGGCTTCTTTAACTGCATCCCATGTTTTTTTTTTTTTTTTTTTTAAACCAGGGATTGATCCTAGGGGTTCTTAACCACTAAGCCACATCTCCAGTTCCCCCACCCACCCCCTTTTTTTTGAGGTAGGTTCTTGCTAAGTTGCGGAGGCTGTCTTTGATCCTCCTGCCTCAGCCTCCCAAGCCACTGGGATGACAGGTATTCCATCCATATTTTTGATGTTTGATTTTCAATTTTTTTCAGTTAAAATCATTTTGTGACTTTTCACTGAGACTTCTTTCTGATCTATGGATTCACTAGAAGTGAATTGTTCGATGTCCAAATATTCGCAGACTTTTTTTATTGTCTCTTATTCATTTCTAGCTTACTTTGATCGTTGAGAACATTCTCCACGTTTGGTTCTTTGACATTTGTCAAGGTTTGACTTCTGACTCGGGGCATAGTCTATGTTGGTGGAGTTGAAAAGAAAGTGTATTTATTGATGGAATGTTCTATCAGGTCACATAGACCCAATTGACGGATGGTATTGAGTTTTATTACTTCCTTGCTTATTTTTCTGTTTACTAGACCTATTTATTATTTGAGAAAGTTTTATTGAAGAGACCAGCTATAATTGTGATTTTACCTATTTCTCTTGGCAGTTTTATCAGTGTTAGTTCTATGAAGTTTGAAACTATATTATTAGGTCATAAACACTTAAGAGTATTATATCTTCTTGGTGATTCAATTCTTTTACTATCATGCAATATCCCTTTTTAGTCCTGATTACATATTCCTTTAAAACATATCTGTTGGCAATGGATATTTTCAGTTTTTCTTCACTGAAAACATCTTTATTACAATATCATTACTAAAGGAATTTTTCACTGGAGATAGTTTCTGAGTCCACAGTTCTTTCAGCTTTCTTTTTCTTTTTCTTTTTTTTTTTGGAGGAGCAGGGTACAAGGGATTGAACCTAAGGAACCCAGGGGGGATTAACCACCAAGCCACATCTTTTTTTTTTTTTAATATTTATTTTTTAGTTGGACACAATATCTTTGTTTAATTTATTTTTATGTGGTGCTGAGGATCAAAACCAGGGCCTCACACATGCTAGCGGAGCGTTCTGCCGCTGAGCTACAACCCCAGCCCCCACATCTTTTAATTTGTTATTTTGAGGCAGAGTCTTACTGGGTTGCCTAGGGTTTCGCTAAGTTGCTGAGGCTGGCCTCCAACTTGCAATCCTCCTGCCTCAGCCTCCCAAGCTGCTGGAACAACAGGCATGCACCACTGCACCTGGTAACTCGGCTCTTTGAAGTTGTCACGCCACTTCCTTCTGCCTTCCAGGATATTCTGATGAGAAATCTGAATCATTAATTGACTCCAAGCTTTTCTCTGGCTGCTTTTCAAGAAATTTTTCATCATCTTTAGTTCAGTAATTTGGTTGTTTGGTCTTAAATTTCTTTGGGTTTCTCCAGTTTGAGTCTTGTTGGCCTTCTTGAATCTGTAGATCAATGTCTTTCACCAAAACTGGGACGTTTACAGCCATCGATGCTTAAAAATTTTTTTTGGCAGCACTGTATTCTTTCTCTTTCTATTCTCCAGCACTCTAATGATGTGAAAATTGAACTTTTTATTAGTATTCCACATGCCCTGGGGCTTTATTGTTTGCAAATATTTTTTCTCTCTATTAGACATATTAATAGAAATTATTGCTTTATCTACACTTTCACTCTTTCCTCTGTCACTTCCAATCAGCAATTAATCCTATTCAATGAATTTAAAAATTTCAGTTATTCCTTTCTCCACTTCTAAAATTTTCATTTTTTTTGAAAAAAAAAATCTATTTCTTTGTTCTATTGTTTCATTTATTTTGATTGTGTCTGGGACTGCTTATTGGAACAGCTGTATAATATCTGTTGTAAAGTCTATTTCAGATAATTCCAATATCTTTGTCTCTATAGAGAATGAAGACTACCTTGTCTCTGCAATTTAAAGCTGTTCTCATTACTTGTATGGCCAATGAGTTTGAGTGTATTTTGAACATTACAGTTTAACACTCTTTCTTGTTAGAGTTGGATGAAGTTGTCGATATTTTTGTTATAGCAGGCAATCAGACAGATCAAAGTACAAACTCCAATCTGCCACTTGTGGGCAGTTTCCAATGTTATTTTGAGTTTTCGAAGCCCTTGCAGTGCTCTTCAGATCTATCCCTGTGGTGTGGTTAGTGGGGGACCTTGGCCAGTGGTTAGTGGGGGACCTTGGCTATAGTCCATCTGTTCATCCAATTAGGATCAGACTCGAGTAGGAATAACTCAGGGTGATCTAAGTGTTTATAAGTACTGTGAGGCTGCTCTCCTGAGTGCCCCCCTCTACAGTCTCCCTGGTACTCTTCAGTTTCTTAGAAATCCTCTTTTTGGCTCTCTGGTCAGGCACTTGTGTTTAGTTACTCTTTCTGCCATGCATGTCTGCAATTGTACCCAGGCCCAAGTGACAGCGGGACACAGCAAGAATAAAATGAATGGAAGGGGCTGCGGCTGTGGCTCAGCAGTAGAGCGCTTGCCTAGCATGTGGGAGGCACTGGGTTTGATTTTCAGCACCACATATAAACAAATAAATAAAATATCAACAACTAAAAAAAAAATGAATGAAGGATTTCCCACTGTCTTGGGTTTATATCTCCACCTGTCTTAAAGGAATGGGCCCTTTCTTTCTTTGGGTTCCTGTTAGCTCCAACTGTGATGTCTGTCACTGCCCCCATCAGATTGCTTGGAGGAGAGGTGGGATGGGGGTAGGAGAGAACCAGGAGAAGCAGGTGGGGGAGAAAGAGAGAAAATGGGATTTCCATCCTTGTCTGTCTGAATGTTAGGAGTTTCCTTTCCTCTCTTCTCAATCCCAGAGGGGAGAGCTACTCCAGGATCACGAGCTACTCCTGGATCCCAGCGTCCTATTTGGATTTCAGGCTGTGTGGTGTATAGGCCAGGAGTGGGAAAATGATAAACTACCGCCATTTCTGGCGGTACTTCAAATTCTAGTCTCCTTTTCTGATGCATTGACTTTTCGGAGTCCTGAAATAACTGCTCTATGCATTCTGTCTGGATTTTATGGTTGCATTCAATGGGAGATGCAGGGAGAGTGTGCTTCTTTCATGTCACCTGGACTGGGAACCTTAAAACATGAACTTTGGAGCATGTTTAACATTTACCTTAAAAAGCCTTAGATCATCCTTTGAGAATCCCTGGTCAGCAGCAGGGTGGCTCAAACTCACATTTTTTCCTAAGAAAAGAATATTTGTATGTTCACCAGTCTTTAAGTTATGACTTGGGTATCATTAATAAAAAAAAATACAACTGTGACTTAAGATCCTAGATTCTCTAAGCATCTTTTAAAAATGATACCTGGATGATATTATTTTAGCTCTGGGTTGAAACGTACTCAAGACAGTGATTAAAAACAGACTTTGTTTTTTTATCCAACGTTGGGAAAAAGAAGTATTCATCTGGAGTTTGCTTTGTTATCCTTTGCAAAAGGCTTTGGAAGATGTGGCCCATTCTATTCAGCATTGTTTAAATAAAGCATTCCTCCTTGGACTTCATGTCAAGAAAAGGTTCATCACTTCTTAGGAACCTCATGCTTCTTCTAGGACTTGGGTTTGCTTTTGATCCTGGAATCTCAGAGTCTCGTGTAGCCTTTGTTCAATCCCGTGGGCTCTCCTTAGCTGGGCCTCCTGGAGGTATGTCATAAAGGAACACGATACAGTGGTTGGGTTATTAGTCTTCTCTTGCCTTTTCATGACCATTTCTTTAAAAAAATTTTTAAATGCTCTTTTAAAAAATATAAAACTTGAGTGAAATAATCATGTTGAATCTGAGTGAGGAGCACATGGGATTTTACAACCGTTTCCATGTTGTATGTATTTAAAGTTCTCTGTAATAAAAACCTAAAAGGTCAAAAAATAAATGAAATGATTATAAAGTACAACATTCATACGGGAACAAAAAGGCAATCCTTGAAAGAGCGAGTCCTGAGATAGACCTAGCTCATCGAATTCTCATGCATATGTTGAAGAGATGCATAGTCCTAAGGCAACAGGGGAAAAGGAAGACTCATCAAATAAGTATCTGGCACTGGTTAGCTATTTGTGGAAAAAAAATGTCTAGTTTCCTTTGGATACAAAATCTCAAAATTAATTCTAGGTATGCCTAAGTGAAAAAAAATTGGTAAGTATGTAAAAAATAAGTAACTATTTATTGATTCTTTATTTGGGGAAGAACTTTTAAAGGTAAAACCAAAAGGCAATAACTGTAAAAGGTTAAAGATTTTCTTCTATAAAACATTTCATTTCATACTTTGTATTTTCTTCTTCTTCTCCCTCCTCCCCGTCCTCCTCCTCCTCCTCCTCTTCCTCCTCCTCCTCCTCCTCCTCCTCCTCCTCCTCCTCCTTCTTTTGTTTGTTTTTGGTACTGGGGATCGAACCCAGGAGCACTTAACCACTGAGCCCCATCCCCAGCCCTTTTTATATTTTATTTAGAGACAGGGTCTCACTGAGTTGCTTAGGGCCTCAATAAGTTGCTGAGGCTGGCTTTGAACTCCAGATCCTCCAGCTTCAGCCTCCTGAGCTGCTGGGATTACAGCTGTGCACCACTGTGCCTGTCCACACTTTATGTTTGAAAATTAAAAAGAAAACAACCACAATTGATAATATAATAATAAAATAGGAAATTATTTGCAATAAATACCACTGGCAAAGAGTAAGTATTCTATGTTAAACTTATGTAAGTGATTAAGCTGAACTTTAAGAATCGAGTACGAAGCCAGGAGTGGTGGTGAATGCCTGTAAGCCCAGCAGCTCACAAGGCTGAGGCAGGAGGATTGCAAGTTTGAGGCCAGTCTCAGCAATTTAGCAAGACCCTGTTTAAAAATTCAAAAAAATTAAAAAGGGATGTTGTTCAGTGGTTAAGTGCCCCTGGGTGAGAAAGCGACACATCAAATTTTTCACAATGAGCATTAGATATATGATCAACCAAAAGGAGTTCCAAAATGTGAACAGATTTCTTTTGCAGAAGAGAAATTTCCCATTTTAACAGCTGGAGTAAGAGAGGGTAGCAGGAGGGTGGACAGAAATTAGTGCACATTACATGCAGGTAGGGAATGTCCCAGTGAACCCACTAATGTGTACAACTAATACGAGCTAACAGTCAAATTAAAAAACCTGGAGATTACCCCAAATCCCCACTTAAACTTCTCTGAGTGTGATTGATGTTGTGGCCAAACAGTGTTGAAAAGTGAAAAATGGAACCTACGTCTCTGTGGGTTCCCAGATGACAAATGACCAATTCCCTCCCTTCTTTCCCTTTTCCAACCTTGTCCACGGAACCACTGAATCTACAGGCTGCCTTCCT
This sequence comes from Ictidomys tridecemlineatus, assembly GCF_052094955.1. Lineage (NCBI taxonomy): Eukaryota > Metazoa > Chordata > Mammalia > Rodentia > Sciuridae > Ictidomys > Ictidomys tridecemlineatus. Next base: position 56,780,013 of record NC_135478.1, read on the forward strand.
TCAGAGTCTTACAATGGGTAGGAACAGGGTTGCAGCTACACATCCTCAGGGCTGCTCTCTGGCAGTGGGCGGGTGAGGGGGGTGACCTCTTCATTTTGGTTTAACCCTTTTCTTACCTTAAGGACTTGAAATAGATCTGGCAGAGCCTCAAGGAATCAGCTGGTGAGACTAAGATATTTTGGTCTAACCAGTTTGTGTGAAGTATATTCTTCCCCATGGCTCACCATAAAGCACCATGTTCCCCCCGCTCCATCACATTTTGGAAGGAAAGAGGACTTTGTAGGTGGGCACAGTGGGGCACACCAGTAATCCCAGCAGCTCCAGAGGCTGAGGCAGGAGGATCATGAGTTCAAAGCCAGCCTCAGCAACATAGCAAGGCCCTAAGCAACTCAGTGAGACCCTGTCTCTAAATAAAATATGAAAAAGGGCTGGGGGTTTGGCCCAGTGGGTAAGCACGTCTGGGTCCGATCCCTGGTACCAAAAAAAAAAAAAAAAGGAATTTATAGGTCACTGCATACAGTTAGATGTTATGTTAGGAGGGTAGAACTTGCAGGGTCACTGGCTGATTAAGCTTGTTAAGCTTCCAAATCCAAATGGTGGGGTTCATTGTTTGTACATTTTTTTTTTTGTACTGGGGCACTTAACCACTAGTTTTTAAGTAGAGATGGGGCCTCACCAAGTTGCTGAGGCTGGCTTTGAACTCTGGATCCTCCTGCCCCAGCCTCTGGAGCCCCTGGGATGACAGGCGTGGGCCACTGTGCCCGGCCCATTGATGTTTGATGCTGACATTTTCTATTTGCCTCTCCAGGGCCCTTCTCTCTATTTCTTCACCAAACTTGGTGCCGAATGCCAAGGACTCCATCAAGGGGCTCCCTTACCGCTGACTCTGCACTGGATGAGGCCCAGCAGAGGCACCGTGGAGGATCTGAGAGTGAGCTCTCGGTGCTGTCTGCCCTCCACAGCCGCACGGTGTTTCTCACTGAAGGCCTCAAGTCATGATGCTCCCGACTCGGGATGTGGTTCCACTCACAATGTTTGGGCCTTGCGATGGTGCAAGGGGTCACAGGTTTTTAGCAGAAACCATACATCAATTAGATTTTGCTTCCTGAGCCATCAGTGTTCAGTAAGATGCTCTTTTGCAATGCTGAGCGGTGACCTCAGCGGCAGCTCCCAGCCAGCCATGAGATCCCGAGGGCACGCGACCTGCAGGCCACAGTGGACTGTGCTGCTAAGGAGGACGGTGGCAGGTTCAGAATCTTAAGCTCACTTTCTGCTCAGATTCTGAACCAACCTTGGGATGGGTTTCCAGGAAGTAGCCCCACGGTAGGGTGCCGGGCCTCCATACAGCTACAGATGACCTCCTGGTCCCATCCTCTCGCCTCTTGGAGTCTGGAGTGACACAGCTCTGTTGTGGCTAAGCACAAGGCTCTGCCCCACCCCTGGCTGGTTTCCTGTAGCCCAACCCATATTTTTATAAACAACTGTACACTTCTATTAAAATTCTCCTCAACTGTCCCCGGGGGGGAGAAAGCCCAGTGCGTCCTGCCAAGACCCCGAGCCCCACCTGTTTTGATGTTCAGCAATCATTTTCCCTCATTCTACCTTCAGCGGGGCTGCTGAGCACAGCATCTGCTGGCTCAACGGCAGGATGGCTCCAGATGGCGCTCTCCGTGACCTGGTGAGACGAGGAATCTTCCCAGCGAAAGAAACACGGGAGAGGCCAGCTGTGCACACTAAAGCCAATCAATACGCATCGGAGGCCAGGGCTCAGGAGGTCTGGAGGCCAGGGCTCAGGAGGTCCGGAGGCCAGGGCTCACCCCAATCCTCAGTGATGTTGTGGTGGAAGGAAGCACAGCTTTAAGACTAGAGGCCATTGGGCTGGGGATGCAGCTCAGTGGTAGGGTACTTTCTGACCTGGGAGAGGCCCTGGGTTCAATCTGGCATCAAAATCATCATCATCAATTAGAAAATATGGAAAAATAGGTAAAATAATAAAATCAACAGAACTAGCAGCCACTGCTTGTTCTAGCCAAAGCTCACGCCAACGCTCTAACCATCACCTCAAAACTCAACTTTGGTTTAGTTAACCGGCACACAGTAGGTGGTTACTCTTTGTAGGGTACCCTGTTGCTTACTCTTATATTTAACCTTCCCAGTTCCCCACCACTTTACAGGGAGGCCCAGAGAGGTCAGACAACTTGTCCTAATCCACCAGGGGCTGAAGGACTGGCACTCAGACCCAGGCCTTGAGGGGTCTCCATAAGTCCCAAAGGTTTAGAGAATGTTCTTAGAGGAACAGCTTTGGGGATTGTTTCAGTCACTGGTGTAACTAAAAGAACCCGACCAGGACAACTGTAGAGGAGGAAGAGTTTATTTGGAGGCTCAGGGTGTCAGAGGTCTCCGTCCACAGACAGCAGGCTCCATTCCTCAGGGCTCGAGGGGAGGCAGGACATCATGGAGGAAGAGTGTGGTGGAGGGAAGCAGCTCACATGGTGATCAGGAAGCAGAGAGAGACTCCACTCTCCAGAGACAAATAGAGACCCCAAAGCCACGCCCCCAATGCCCCCTCCTCCAGCCACACCCACCTGCCTCCAGCCACCACCCAGTTAATCCCATCAGGGGTCCATTCACTGGTTGGGTTAAGGCTCTCACAACCCAGACATGTCTCCTCTGGACCTTCCTGCACCATCTGACACGTGAGCCTTTGGGGGACACCTAATATCTAAACCATAACAGGATGAAAGCTCACCTTTAAGTCTGGGAAGTCTAGGCCACCCTCCTGCTTTGGCTGGGTGCTCTGTGCTCCTTATCTAACTCTTTGGAGATTACTTTCCTCACCCAGAAAAGGCTAAGACCTGTCTACATTCCAGGCCGATCGTAACTACTGAAGAAACTACATGGAGGAAAGAGATTTCTAAACCCTTGAGGGTTATGAAACTCTGGCCGATTCCTTTGGTTGTCTTCTGATTCTCTTGTGCCTTGAAGCGGTGAGTCTGATTCGAGCTTCCATTTTCATGGGAACCGTAAGAACAGACCCAGTGAAGTCGGACTCTCAGCAATGGTAAGAGTAGTAACGACACGGATAAAAACAATAATGCTTTTGCTTCTAACACCAGCTCATATCCATTCACCACTTACTGATTTACCTTGGACGATCTCACTTAATCCTCATACTCACTCTTTGAGTAGGCATCAAGGTCATTTTTAAAAAAAAAGAATTTAGATTTGTTCTTTTTAGTTATATATGACCGTAGAGTGTATTTTGAAATATTCTACCTACATGGAGTATAACTTATTCTAATTAGGATCCCATTCTTGTGGTTGGACATGATTGGACTTACACTGGCCATGCATTCATATATGGCATAGGAAAGTTATGTCCGTTTCATTCTACTGTCTTTCCTATTCCCAACTCCCTTCTCTTCCCCGCATTCCCCCTGTCCAGTCCAGTGAATCTCCACTCATCCCTCTCCACTGAAAATCAGAGAGAACATTCTACCTTTGGTTTTTTGGGACCTATTTTACTTAGCACTATAGTCTCCAGTTTCATCCATTTACCAACAAATGCCATGATTTCATTCTTCGGTATGGTGAGTGATATTCCATTATGTATATGTACCTCTCCATGTCATTTTTGGATGAGAAAACCCAAGTTCAGAGAGCTTGTGTCATTCACCCCAAATCACCCTGCTATTAAAAGGCCTGGTTGGGATCTGAATTGACCTCTGCCCCTTGAACTGCACTGTTGAATACAGTAATCACTAGTCGTATGTCACATGCCTTGTGAAATGTGGGTGGTACAAGCCGAGATGTGCTCTCTATGCAAAATAGACACTGGATTTTGAAGACTTAATGTGAAACAAAGAATAAAAATATCTCCCCAGTGGCTAGGGAGCCTGAGGCAGGAGGATCGTGAGTTCAAAGCCAGCTTCAGCAAAAGCGAGGTACTAAGCAACTCAGGGAGACCCTGTCTCTAAATAAAAAACAAATAGAGCTGGGGATGGGGCTCAGTGGGCAAGTCCCCCTGGGTTCAATCCCTGGTACAAAAAAACAAGACAAAACAAAACAAAAACCTCGTTAATAGTTGTATATGGATTACATATTTGGGGTGTGTTGGTTTAACTGAAATACATTATTAAAGTGAATTTTGATGGCTTTCTCTCTCAAATACAGCTACTAGAAGTTTTAAGTCACAGACATGGCTTACAATGTGGTTCTGCTGAACTGCACTGGGGCTAGGAGCCTTCTCTGGGCCACTCTCTGATTGCGCCGGCTACAGTGGGAACAAAGCAAGCTAGACATTTGCTTTTGATAACACGGATGATGAGGAAGGGACCAAACCCATATTTGTGTGGCTTCCAAAATGCCACAGCTTGTCTTCAACGAGATGCCGCGGGGCTGCACCATGTGCTTCTCTCAAGATCCTGATGGCTGGATCCAGCCTGAAAGCAAACATTTCAAAACCTTTGGCAGAAGTAGTCTGGGGAGAGGCTTCCAAGCCATCAGGCCGGCAGATGATGTTTACTTCTTGTGACATAAGAGTCAAGTCAAATTCTATTTCATAGCCGTTACTTTCACGTCTTGAGAATAGCAAAATCCCTTTAGATGACCCCAACACCCCTGCACAACTCCAAATCCCTTTAAATGAATCTGTGGCTTTGCCTCTTTTGTGCAAAACAGGGCTTCATTTTTCCCAAACCCAGACAGGTTCTTTAGCCTCCTGAGATGCTGTGGGCAGTAGCAGAAGGGATATGTGCATAGGTGTGAGTGTGTATGTGTATTTTATTTTAATTTTTGGTACCAGGGTTTGGAACCCAGGGGCACTTAACCACTGAGCCCCATCCCCAGCCCTATTTTGTATTTTATTTAGAGACAGGGTCTCACTGAGTTGCTTAGTGCCTTGCTTTTTGGAGGCTGGCTTTGAACTTGTGATCCTCCTGCCTCAGCCTCCTGACAGAGATGACAGGCATGCACTACTCACAGACATGTGTGCTGAGGGCCATTACCAAGTAGGAATGACGCATCGAAATTTCCTTGCCAAGCGTACCCCATGCTGCTTAGAGGACATTCGATGGGACATTGCATGCATGCTTTAATAAGGTGACCTTGCTCAAGGACCAAGGCGGATCCGGGTTTAGAGCTGATCAGGTTTGAGGAAGTAACCGGCTCCTTGAGTTTAAGGCGTTGCCAGTTTAAGATAATGGGTTTTAGGGAAGTTGGCGGTTGAAGATTATTGCTGGGATTAGGGTGTTCCTGTTGCTTGTTCCCGTTGAGTTCTCGTGAGATTAAAATGGGATTTGGAGAGAGCCTCGTGGAGTAGGTGAATTGTGCGGGAGACGGCAGAACGCGTTTGCCCCTGGACCTGTGTGGAGGTGGTGTGAGAGCTGGAATAAAGAATTGCTGTTTGAACCTACAAAGCTGTGAGTGCCTCGTGATTCTGGTGCCAAGCCGAGACATTGGCCTTTGGCACATGTATGTATTTTTTTAAACGGACTGACAATGGCTAGGTTCAAAGATGTGAAATCACCAAGTTCAGTAGAGTGATCCTTGAAAACTGGTTGGCGGGGGTCAAAGATTGACAGAAACAATGAGCACAGCATGTCTCACACAAAGGTCTTCATTCTTGGCAAAGTCCTTCTATGCCCATGGTTTTGCTGGCCCCTTTCTACATCTTGATGAAGAAGCGGAGGAATCTGAGACAGGGTTTCACTTTGGCACCAGACAGCAGGAAAAAGATTTGTATGGTAGCTTTTCATTGCTGTGACAAAATGCCTGTGAAATATCAACTTAAAGTACAAAAGATTTATTTTGGCTCATAGTTCCAGAGCTCATGGTCATCTGGCTCCCTGGCTTCTGGGCCTGTGGGGAGGCAGTGCATCATGGTGGAAGGGCATGGTGGAGTAAGATGCTTACCTCATGGTAGCAGGAAAGCAGAAAGAGTGAAAGGACGGTACAGTGGACAAGACACAGTTCCCAAGGGCACATACCAAGAGGCCACTTCCTTCAGCTAGGTCCCACCTCCTAAGGCTTCCAACAATGCGGTCAAATTTTGAATCTATCAATCACTAACCCACTAATAAGGTTAAAACCCTCACGATCCACTCACTTCCCCAAACCTCACCTCTGGATGCTGCTGCACGGGGGACCAAACCTTCGACACATGAGTTTTTTTTTTGGGGGGGGGGGACATTTCAGATCTATACCAGAACAATTTGGAATCAGAAGGCTTGCACTTAAATTTCTGATCTAACTTTCCTAGCGGTGTGACCCTGGGTCAGTTTCCCAACTTCTTTGAACTTGCTTTGACTCATTCATCAAACGTGGCTGACACGGATTCCGAATGCCACCCGTGATGTATGATTTCATGTATTTGATGTTTTCAAAGAGGCAAAAGTCTATCTGTGGTTTCTCTGGGTTTAGGGATGGGCACGGACAGGGAGGGCCTGATCACAAAGTGTTGGCACAGGGGACGTCTTGCAGTGACTGCACTAATATCTTCATTGTGGTGGCCATGAAAACCCAGACCTAACTGTTCAGGGTGGGGTGGGGGGGGGAGTGAATTTTACTGGATGTCAATTTTAAAATAACATAACCAGGTTGAAAAAAAAAAAAAAGTATCTGTCTGGAAGGTTGAGGTCGAGCTACTTCTTTATGTCCCTAATCTGGTATTTCTAGTCTTGCTGTTGCAGGATAGAAGTATCAAAAATTTAATTTGATTCTTAAAACTGTCAAAAAGGAAACAGGACCAAATCCAGGGCTCAGAATGGAATGCTGATGTGTTGACAGGAGATGGGAGGGAGGGCTCCCGTGACCAGCTTGCCAAACCTTCCCTTTGTCCACCCTGATGGCCCATGTCACCTCCCCCTGGCACCCCTCCCCCGCCTGCCCGGCGACTCTGAACTTTCTCACCGAGTTTCACCCAGACCTCGTTGTCTCTGGGCTGTTTGCGTTAGGCACGGTGCCAACTGGCTTGATCTGCCCACTGCTACAGAAAACAAATCTCTCCTCCATTTCTCATGTGTTCCTGGCCTAACAAATAAACCACTGCCTAAGTTTCACACGGATTCGTGCAAATGACCCATTCCCTTTCCACACAGAATGGTTTCCTGCAGGCTGGGATTTTTTTTTTTTAAAGTTGAAATGTATAACTGACCGGTGGCCGTGGGGTCCTCCGAGTGGGCAAAGGGTATTTGGAGCTGCTAGGTGCTCATTGATGACGTGGGCCGCTCTCTGCCATAGCTCTTGGGGAGGGGAATTAGGTGGGCCCGTGGATTCAAAGCATGTGGCTTTGAAATCTCATTCAATCTGTCGGAAGTGTCCCAGCCCTGTGTCTCAGGGATTGCCTTCGCTCCCTCTGCATTTTGGATGCTTTTGTGGTGGGATACAAGGAGCGAAATGGTTTCCTCTCCTTCTGCCATGTTATGTCGAGAAATTGGCTCTTCCTTTCCTTATAGCTGCCTGCTCCTTCCTTTTAAGAAAGTGGCTATCCATGTACAAAAATAGAGAGTTTTAAGGTCCACGTACTGTTCTGAAGGGGGTTAGAGATGTATATACATGTCTTTCTTGGTAACCACCAGGAACAGAGCTAGAAACTTGCAAGGAGATCATTTGTGGAGGCTTGAGATCAGAAGTGCCCCAAAGGCCTTGGAATATAGATAGTCCTGTTTCCATCCACAGGCGCACCAAGGGGGAGGCCAGAGGGCCACTTGCTGGTCTATGAGAAGGATACTGGAAAGAAGTTGTGCGCCGCTCAGAGGTGCTGGTGCTTTCAAAGTTCCACTAAGCTCAGCTGGGTGCAGGGGCGCACACCTGTCATCCCAGAGCTCCAGAGGCTGAGGCAGGAGGATCCTGAGTTCCAAGCCAGCCTCAGCAACTTAGCGAGGCTCTGAGCAACTCAGGGAGACCCTGTCTCTAAATAAAATATAAGAAGGGCTGGGGATGGGGCTCAGTGGTTAAGCACCCCTGGGTTCAATCCCCTGTATCAAAAACCAAAACAAAACAAAAAATCAAAAAAAACCCCAGAAAAACCCCTCAAATTTCCGCCAACCTCAAGTGTCTGTGGTTCTCATGATTTCTGAATTTGCAAAGTAAGGGACTGATCCAGAGAGAGTGTATGGTCTCCTTTTTCTTGAAATTAATTAAAACATAATTGGCCCATCCTTCCTACTACGTTGCATCTCTCCGGAGACTTCCGAGTGCAGGGAGGTGGATACCCAGGGGTTTCCTCAACGGGCTCCTGTGCCCGCGGGTTGCCAGGTGAATTCAATCCCTAGTGAACCCCGGGAAGGTGACGCAACAGAGGAGGGGGAGAGACGGAGCAAACAGCATGAAGCAGCGGTTTCGTTTCCAGCTCTTTCCGTGGATTTGGCACACGGTGAAAGTATTCCTTGGAGGAAGGCAGCTCCCCACGCCCCTTCTCTGGTCCCCCTCCTGCTTGGGTCCCTCCAGGTCTGGGGACGGTTATGCTCTCAAGTTATTCAGCTTGCATAGGCCGTCTTTTCCTTGGCAAGATCTTGCCTGACACAGATATCAAACACCTGCTGTGTGCGGTGGGGAAGATGATAACCCTTCTTGGCCTGAAGTGCTCTCCAGGGTACTGGTGGAGATAGGAAAAGGATGGTTTTAGGGAAAGCAGATTTTGTTCTGGTGTCTGTTGACCCTGTGGGCTCTTGTGACCCTAGGAGATGGGTGCTGGGCCCTCGTATGTGTCCTAAGCAGAGCAAATGCAGCTGAGAGTCAAACCGACCGACTCTTGTGAACTCAGTCAAACAAACATCTTATTTTTGTGGCTTCCTGACAAGACTGCTGGCTGGATCAACTGTTGGGGCATGGGGTTCAGACGTGGCCTCTGACGGTGTTTGTGTAATGACAAAGTTAACTTTGGAGGAGCCACAGGCAGCAGGGGCCAGTGGTTTCTGGCAGTCACAGGGCGTTCTGGGAGGGTCACGCTCAGAGGACACATGTTGGGACTGATCCTGGGATAAGGCAGGGATATTGCTCATTGGGATGCATACAGCTGCCTAATCACAGTGTTCCCCCAAGGAACACCAAGTTCCCCCAAGGAAAGGAACACACCTGCAGAGTCATTAATAGCAACCGAAAGTCAGTGACCCTTCAGGGAGGACACAGCGGGGGAGAAAAATATCCTCAAGTGTTCATGAAAAGACAAGTAAAGATGCACATGAGGCTGGGTGTGGTGCCTCAGAAGGCTGAGGCAGGAGGATCGTGAGTTCAAAGCCAGCCTCAGCAACTTAGTGAGGCCCTAAGCAACTTAGCAAGACTCTGTCTCTAAATAAAATATAAAAATGGCTGGGGATGGGGCTCAGTGGTCAAGCAGGCCTGGATTCAATCCCTGGTACAAAAATAAATAAATAAATACACATGAGGCTTCATGCCTAGACCTCGCTTTATGGAACTGGCACATCGTATGGAGGTTAAGCATGAATCTGGGCACAGAGAGCTTTGCTGTCTTTTGATCTGCTCCATCTTTCCTTTAGACTTGATCACATTGGTCTGGTTTTTAATCTGCAGGTCTTAACCCAGAAGAAATGTTGAACCAGTTATGGTGGAATTGATGTCTTCTCCCACTCCAAAGCATCATTCCTCTTCCTGGTCAAACTGTAGGATTCTTTTAAAATTTTTATTTATTTATTTTTTGTTACTGGGGATTGAACCCAGGGGTGCTTAACCATTGAGCTCCATCCCCAGCCCTTTTTATATTTTATTTAGAGACAGGGTCTCACTGAGTTGCTTAGGAATTTGCTGTTGCTGAGGCTGGCTTTGAACTCACGATCCTCCTGCCTCAGCCTCCTGAGCTGCTGGGATGACAGGTGTGTGACATTGTGCCCCAATAAAGAAGGATTTCTAACCTAGAGCCACATATATTCCCCCAGTGGGAAAAAAATGACCTTGATTTTGAAGTGAAGGCAGCAGGCAAGTCCCTTGCCTCTTTATGGTGAACCTCCCTCTGGGCTCCTGGCCTCCTCTGATCTCTGTCCATCAGGAATACTGTAGAAGGCAGACTCTCCAAAGTTTAGGGTTTTGCCATGTTTTTCTTACGATTTCCCTTGGTCCCTGTTATAATTTGTATCTTCAATGTTTTTCAAAGGCCCATGTATTAAAGGTGTGGTCTGCAGAGTGGGAGGTGCTGGAAACCTTAAGAGGTGAGGCCTATTTAGGGACACACCTTCAAGGGGCATTGTGCAATCCTGGCCCCCCTCTTTTCTTTCTGTTTTTTGCTTCCTGGCCACGAGTGGTGTGGTTTTGCTTCACCATCTTTTCTGCCAAGCTATGCTGCCACAGTCCCAAAGCAACAGGGCCAACTGATGGTGTGCTGGAAACTCAGAAACTGTGAGCCAAAGTAAACCTTTTCTGCTTATAACATCATTATCTCAGGTGTTTTGTTATAGTGATGGAAAGCTCATATAATCCCTAGGTCAGAGATGATCACTTATCTATCAAGCTCATTTAGCCATTTTTCTTGGCACATACATGGATCACATTTCCCATCCTCATGTGCAGGTTAATGTAGCTATGTGAAAGTCTCCCTTACTCCATGTAATGTGGACAGAGCGATGCTTATGGTAAAGGTGTTCCTTCAGAGTCTGTTGGACTTGGAAAACCTGGCAGGGGGCCACAGGTCCTGTTGAATTCAAGATAAAAAGAGCCAGTGCTATCCCCTGAAAATTAATCTTGAGAAATAAAGTGAGAAATAAAATTACCAAGGTCAACCACTGAGATGCTCAGATTTATCTGTCATGGTGGATGTTTAGTTACCATAACTAATATAGATCCTATGCATTTATGTCCCTTACCCTAAGTATTTTCTGAACACTGCAGAAAGGAGACGTGAAGGAATGACTGCCTTCCTCAAGTTATAATAAAGAGGCCTTCTTCACTTTACATCAATTCACTCCAAAGGGCCACTCAGTGTTTTTCCCAAGAAAAGAAAGTGTACCTGGATGTTTCCACCCTTGCAAACAGAAGTTTCTAACAGTGACTGAATGGGAAAAGATGTTTTCTTCTTATTGGCACTGCAAAATTAAGTTTGTCTTGCTGCCAATGGAGAAATGTATGGACTTTTTAGTGACAGACACCTGTTGTAGGTTAAACTGGACCATGTAGTAGATGCATTTTTTGGACAGAGAAAGAGGAAACCAGTTCTGGTCCATATGTTCAGCCATAAGTGGCCGTGTGAGGTGTAGCCTCCTCTCCTGAGTTTCACAGGGCAGTGAAATGATTCAATACAATGAAATACATAAAAATAGGTCCAGGGTCTTTAAGCTGTCATGGGATAGGTGGACCAGTCCAACAAAACTTGATTAGGATTTGTTTGGGGGGAGGGTGATATAAATGACACAAGGCACACGCTGCCCTGCAGATCTTCCAGTTGACTAGAAGACATGGGTGCTTAACAAACTAATAGGATGATACAGCAGTAAATGACTAGCGTAAAAGTGTGTAAAAGCAGTGATTATTTCATCCTTTTCATTTTTGGGGGAGGAGGGGTACTGGAGATTGAATTCAGGGGCACTCACTACTGAGCCCCATCCCCAGCCCTATTTTGTATTTTATTCAGAGACAGGGTCTCACTGAGTTGCTGAGGGCCTTGCTTAATTGCTGATGCTGACTTTGAACCTGTGATCCTCCTGCCTCAGCCTCCCAAACTGCTGGGATTACAGGCGTGCACCACCGCGCCCAGCTACTTTCATCCTTGAGAAGGAGAAAGGCTTCAGCAGTGTTCCTAATGTTTCTTAGGAAAAGGAAAAAATTTCCTAACGTGATGTTTTAGTCAGCTTTTTCACTGCTGTGACTAAAAGATCTGGCCAGAACAATTTTAAAGGAAGAAAAGTTTATCTGGGGGCTCACGGTTCCAGAGGTCTCAGTCCACAGACAGCAGGCTCCATCCCTCGGGGCTCCAGGTGAGGCAGGACATCATGGAGGAAGAGTGTGGTGGAGGGAAGCAGCTCACATGGTGATCAGGAAGCAGAGAGACTCCACTCTCCAGAGACAAAGAGAGACCCCAAAGCCACGCCCCCAATGCCCCCTCCTCCAGCCACACCCACCTCCTCCAGCCACCACCCAGTTAATCCCATCAGGGGTCCATTCACTGGTTGGGTTAAGGCTCCCATGACCCAGTCATGTCTCCTCTGAATCTTCCTGCACTATCTCACACGTGAGCTTTTGGAAGCCTCCTTATATCCAAACCTTAACATGTGACTTACAAGGACATGTCTGATCCCCCTGTTATGGTTCTTTGGCTTAATCTCTTGCCCCATAGAAGTAATAACTGCTCCAGCCATAGCCACCTATTTTGAGTTCTAACACCTGCCATATTTTCTCCTCCAAGCCTGTGCACTTTCTTTGATCACCTCTCCTTCTATTTTTTGATAACATCTTCTTGGCCTTCTTTAACTCCTTCAGTCTAGGTTAGAGAATTTTTGCGTTCCTTAGCTTATTATCAGCAGTAAGTAATTGACAATGAATTAGAATGATATCAACACATTACAAGGAATCAGGATATACAGAGCCATGATTGGTCCTGTGATAAAGACTTGATTCGATTTTCCTGCAAATCTCTTGGGTTTTGCTTCATGGTCACTAGATACCTGCTGAAGCTCCAAATCATGCCCTGTCACAAAACAAATAAGAATAGGAAGGGAAGAACTCACCTCTCTGTGATGATCTTATGGTTCAAGGAAAATCCTTTCCAGAAGTCCTAAAATAAAAGTCTTCAAAATAAAATGAAATAAAGAAACAATATTATCATTCCCAATCCTTCTAATAACAAAACAACAAATTGAAATCAGTTTGTAACTCCTTTTTTGGGGGGCGGGGTACTGGGGCACTCAGGAGCACTTGATCACTGAGTCACATTCTCAGCCTTATTTTGTATTTTATTTAGAGACAGGGTCTCACTGAGTTGCTGAGGGCCTCACTTTTGCTGAGGCTGGCTTTGAACTTGCACTCCTCCTGCCTCAGCCTCCTGAGCTGCTGGGATGACAGGTGTGCACCACCGTGCTTGGCCATCACCTGGTCTCATCTGTGGTGGTTTTACCTAGGGGTCCTCACCATGATCTTGGAATTCCTAGGATATACTAAAGGATTATGACATCCACACCCTTGAGGTTACGTCTCTGCTGGAGGTGGGGGGGTGCGGGGGTGGGGCGTGCAGCTCAGTCACCTCTCTCAGCTCTCCTGGGGATGTCTGAGCCCTGGCTTCCCCCGGTACCTGACAACAGTTCCCTTCTTCCTATCTTATCACTTACAGGAAGAGCTCCGTAGTCCACATTTGTTCTCTCTTTGCTTATTCCGAAACCATGAGGCAACATCTTCACTAGAAGTTTCTAATCTGAGAGCCAGCATTTTCCCACAGCCCGGGAGCAAAATAGCTTCAGAATGGGTTTTGGTTCAAGGTCTAGAGGGACCACTAGTGTTTACTTCCCATGACCCGGGGTCACGGCTCAGGCCATGAAGCTGGAAGTTTACCTGTGGACACTGAATGATCCTGCTGCCTCAGCATCCGGCTTGTTTCCGTTAGCTATTTTGAGATTCTAAGTCAGGGGTCAAATCTACAGGGCCACCTGTTCTTGTAAATAAAGTTTTATCCGGACACCATCGTGTCTATTTGTTGATGTACCGTCTTGTTTCTGAGCTATGACAGCACAGTTGAGCAGCTCCTCAGGGACTCTGTGGTCTCCAGAGCCTCCAATACTTGCCATCTGACCCTTTACAGAAGTTTGCGGACCTCTGTTGATAAAGAAAAGATATCTGATAAGCAACAGAGATGCCCAAACTCCTGCACTGGAACACTGAACAACAAGAGCCGCGGAGAGGCGAGTTTGGGTGTCGGTGGCTCAAAACCAGCCACAGTGGGTGGAGCTGGGTCTTATGAGGGCCACGCTCAGTCCCTGATTTATCTTGGCACCTCGCAGGCAGCTGATCCGGTGCCACATGTCCCTAAAAAGAAGCATGGCTCTTCCCAAGTGTTTGTGTTCTCCAACGTGAAACCTGGAGCCAGTTTTCCAAACAGGCCTCCTCTCCAGCCGGGGTGTTTTTGCAATCTGACACACGCATCCATTAAGGCCGCTGCTCCTTGGAGCCTCTGACGGTAGGACACCCAGCCACAGACGGCCTTGGTTTTCAGACAGGAGCCAGGGAAAGACCACAACAGAAACCTGTTGATACAACTCAGGTTTTCTCAGTCACATCTGGTGGACATCAGACAGGTCTCGATCCCTTGCTCTAAGAAATAATTTCGGCTGAAACCGAAGGCAGACAGAGTCCGTTGCTCAGGGTTCTGGTTCTGGATTTTTCCTTAAGCAAAAGTGGAAAAGTAAAAATAAAGTCACGGAAGAGAATATGTGGGGATCACTTTCGTTAAAGATACTGGGTGAAGAATCACACAGGCGTCATCTTAATCTTTTCATGATGCTGTGCATAGGTACTCTTATCTCCAGGCTCCTCAAGACTGCAAAGCTTGTTAAAATGTAGGGCCTGGGGTCCTAAGGAGTTTCCCATCCAGCCTGTCTGGAGTGAGCTCTTCAGTTCTGCATTTCTAATAAGTTCCAAGGTGCTCCTGGCCAGGTTTGACTATGCTCTTGAGTACGCTGGCCTAACATTTTTAAAATCTAAATGTAAGTCTCACAGCTGCTTTGGCAGGGCCGGTTCTGAAATACGGGTGTTTTATTAATCGGCTTTTTCACCACTGTGACCAAAAGGCCTGACAAGAACAATTAGAGGAGGAAAAGTTTGTTTGGCTTGTGGTTTCAGAGGGCTTAGTCCATAGACGGCCAACTCCATGGCTCTGAGTCTGAGGTGAGGCAGAGCATCATGGCAGAAGGGTGTGGAGGAGGGAAGCAGCCCAGGACATGGCTAAAGGAAGCAGAGAGAGTTCCGTTCTCACCAGGGACAAGTGATAAACCCTCAAAGTCATGCTCCAGTCACTGACCTCCTCCAGCCACTCCCCATCTGCCTGTAGCTACCACCTGGTTAATCCCTATCAGTGGGGTAAAGCACTGATTAGGTTAATGCTCTCGTAGCCCAATCACTTCACCTCTAAACCTTCTTGCATTTGGGGGCCACCAAATGGATAGTCACGTGTTCAAACAGCAGGTTTGAACACGTGACTATCCATTTTAAAATCATTTTAGTGGACCACCTCCCATTAACTTGAGAGAGAAGCGAGTGAGCTGGGTGCAGTGGTGCGCACCTGTTTTCCCAGCGGCTCAGGAGGCTGAGGCAGGAGGATCACGAGTTCAAAGCCAGCCTCAGCAATAGAGAGGCACTAAGCAACTCAGTGAGACCCTGTCTCTAAATAAAATGCAAAATAGGGCTGGGGATGGGGCTCAGTGGTCGAGTGCCCCTGAGTTCAATCCCTGGTAAACTGTCCCCACCAAAAAAAGAGAAGTGAGTGAAAAATATTTAAACATACACCCAGGAAATCATGCGGAAACTCAGTGGATATTATTTCCCAAATGACCCAAGTTGTTCTCAGCTGGGGTCTTGCATCTTTGGCCATGTTGGAAAGGGAAGACTGGACATTGTATCCAGAAGTCATTATTTAGGAACTTTTGCCTAGAATAATAGATCCACGAGTGTGGAGAGCCACTCCAAATGCATGCACCTGATGCACCACGGGGATCCGAAAGATCACTGTGGTCTGGCGTGGTAGTGTCAAATCTTGTGACTCAGTCTTTACCCTCTGCTCAGATAACAAGGCTAACAAGCTGTGGCCCTAGGAGCAGGCGACACCCGGAGGATTTGAGCTACACTCACCTGTTCCTTTGTAATCCTACCCCTTGCCTCCATTGAATGGCTTCTTCCCAATAAAAGGGTTCAGCTCCTCTCTCTGTCTTTCCACGGATCCCTAAGGTCAGAGGAGCCATCACGGGACCCAAAGTTCTTCTCAGTCTCTGTGTGGTTATTTTGCTCAGCCTCGTTCACCTGGAGTGACCCTGAGTGTTTAGTTATGGAACGCGACACCCTAATACTCGCAAAATGATAGATTCTAAGAATTCTTACTGAAATTAACCTCATCCCCTGTCCTTTTTTTATGCACTCACAGGATTCGACGAAGACAGTAGACATGGTCTTCCACTCCGGCCCAGTAGATTTAGCTCTGTGTCTCATACCTCCTCTTCCCATCAAGGATGGAAATGGCTCACAGGGGTTGTTCTTCCTGTCTCAACATCCTAATGTGGTATCCTGCCCTGTGAACAGCTCTCAAACTCTGAGGAGTGTAGACTATGCAGATGGTACAGTGGTGTCCTGTTAAGAATGCCGGCTTTGCAATTCAAATATTTGGTTTGTGTATAAGGAGTGCCACTTGCTGTGTGGCTTTGCTTGAGTTCCTAAACTCAATCTGTTTCCTTATCATTCAAGCAGAGATCAAAATACTCCTGTAACATTGCACTAAATGCAAATACTCAGCCGTGACATGTGGAAGTGCTCATTATAAAGTTTATTACATACACAATTAAATCAGTTAATCATGATTAAATAAAATTCTAACTATGAAGTTTATAACAAAAACTAAATCATGTAAGTATATATTTATAATTATAAATATATTTATAATTATAAATTGCTGTTAACAATATATTGTTTATGTGACTAATTACTGATGCTCCTGTATTTATGGTGTGTGTGGGGGGGATGTGCTAATGAACCAATTGTAAGTTGAGGATATCCTGTTGAAAGTGTACTATAATAGCTGGGCATAGTGGTGCACACCTGTCATCTTAGCATCTGGGGAGGCTGAGGCAGGAGGATCACAAGTTCAAAGCCAGCCTCAGCAATTTAGTAAGGCCTTAAGCAACTTTGTGAGACCTTGTCTCAAAATAAAAAATAAAAAGGGCTGGAGATGTGGCTCAGTGGTTAAGCACCCCTGGGTTCAATACCTAGTACCGAAAAAGAAAAGAAAAGAAAATGCATTTAATACTTGACCTATCAAACATCAAATGTTAGCCTTCTTTACCTTAAATGTGCTCAAAACACATTAGCCTACAGTTGGGCAAAATCATTGAATATATAAAGTGTAGAATATTTCAGGGAATTATTGAGTACTATACTGAAAATGAAAAAATAGCATTTGCTCAGGTGTATTTTATTCTACTGTAAAGCAAAAACATTGATAAGCCAAACTACTGTTAAGTCAGGGTCTCTGCATTAATACTACATCAAGAGCATCAATTATATAGTAGAAAATTGTTAATTACATTAATCAATATATTATTAGCATAAATTAATATTTGTGGTATAATTACATACTATACATAGGTACATATAATTGTAATATTACATAATTATAACTTCTTATTTAAATTCTATCAAAATAGATTGCATAGATGCATCTTTGATTCTAGTTAGGTTGAGCTGCAGGAACAAGCTCTGGATATGCCAATCGGGAACAAACAGGTAGGGCGAGAAGTTCCCATACTTATTAGTCCTTGGCTGAGTTTATTTTCCCTTTGAAATAACTTCTTCCTCACTCTTTGCCTGTCCAGTCTTCAAATCTATCATCTGCTTTGAAGTTTTCCAGACTACTGGTCCTCTGGTCCTCTCTTTTCTCTGAAAAGATCACCATTTCAGAAAATTATGTAGATTAATTTATGCTGTTTCCTATTTTTCCCTGTCTATAGTCTTATCCCCTCCTCACCAGAATGCACTCCTCCCCCAGAGCAATTATTCATGCCTGACTTGATCTGTATCTGCCACTCCGCATGGGGAAACACAATGAATCTAAATACGCTCTTTGAAAAGAAGCAGGGTCTAAATTGTGATGCAAATGTGTTAAGTCCTTGCAGAATCATCACTAGCTCTATTCTGCAAAACAACCTTGCTTTCAAACCAGTACCAGTACAAAGCTCACTGAAGACGTGGAACTCTAATGAGATTGGA
Source organism: Ictidomys tridecemlineatus (assembly GCF_052094955.1). Classification (NCBI taxonomy): domain Eukaryota; kingdom Metazoa; phylum Chordata; class Mammalia; order Rodentia; family Sciuridae; genus Ictidomys; species Ictidomys tridecemlineatus. The sequence goes on from NC_135478.1 coordinate 56,797,914, forward strand.
CAGAGAAATAATGAGCCATTCTGTCCTGCCGCCCACAGCTACCACGCAATTTGGCACATGCAGGAGGCTGGTGTTATAAACAATTCCTGAAAGGGCTGTAATCTTAAACTCACCTCTCCTTTCACAAAGTTGCTATGTTTTGACATTGGGCTAGATTAAAATGATCTTATGAATTGAGCAGCTGAACTTTGAATATCATGAAGATGGGCATTAGGGAGGGACATTCTCTAGAAAGCACAATGAATTTTAAAAAAATATCCACAGTCAAGGTTTTACATGTTCACCCTGATGCATGACTCTGTATCTAGAGAAATTTCAATTAACTTGAAAACTTGATGTGATGCCGGCCACAGAGGCACCCCCGGTGGCAATGATTCTATATTCATGGGAGAAAATCATCAGCAGCCCCTGGATTTATGTGGTCACGTTGCTCAGGGACCCTTGAGTCAAGATCTGCTGACCCATCTGGACTCCTGTGTGGATAGTTGCAGGGGAGCGGAAGTCCACTTTATGTGACAACTGACAGGTCAAGTGGTGCTTCTCAAGTGTTAATGGGCACATCAATCACCTGCAGATACTGATAAAAGGCAGATTCAGATTCGGTAAGTCTGAGGCAGGAGGGGAGACTCTACCTTTCTAACATGTTATGTTTTGGAGATGAGGTGTTCCCCCCAAAACTCATGTGAGGGACAATGCAGGGGAGTTTAGAGGTGCAATGATTGGGTTAGGAGAGCCTTAACCTAATCAGTGTCTTGATCCACTTGAATGGACTAAATAGGTGGTAACTGTAGGCAGGTAGGGTGTGGCTGGAGGAGGTGGGTCACTGGGGGCGTGCCTTTGGGGTTTTATATTTTGTTCCTGGTGAGCAGAGTGCTTTCTGCTTCCTGATTGTCAAGTCCTGAGCTGCTCTCCCACCCCTCACCCTTCCAACATGATGACTCTGTATCTAGAGAAATTTCAATTAACCTACAGCTGAGGAGTTGGCTGACCATGGATTGAACCTCTGAAACCACAAGTCCCCAAATAAACGATTCCTACTCTATACTTGTGAAATCTTTTGGTCACAGCAACAAAAAAGCTGACTAAAACATGAGGTGATGTGGCTACTCATAGTTCAAGGACCACACTTTGAGGAGCAAGTGCTGCAATAGTTAACAAATCACGGCATAAACCAGCGAGCCTGGAAGCAATCATGAAACATTTGTACTGTGTTAAAGAGAGCAGAAATAAGAACCTTCTAGCAATGAAGATCCAGGGAGGATTCACTAGGATTTATAAGTTTCTTACCTAGTGTCTTGTCAGAGACCTTTCTAGACCAGCAAACTTTGCTTTCTAGATCTAAAAAGCAAAGACTCCAAAGAAGTTTCTAGTTAAGGCTGGGCGCTGTGGCACATGCCTGTAATCCCCCCACCTCAGGAGGCTGAGGCAGGAGGATCATGAATTCAAAGCAGCCTCAGCAACTTAGCAAGGCTCTATGCAAATCAGTGAGACCCTGTCTCTAAACAAAATATTCTTTAAAAAAGGGCTGGGGATGGGGCTCAGTGGTTGAATGTCCCTGGGTTTAATCTCCCTTAGCTGTGACTTTGACAAAGTTGTCTTCTCTCACTGAGCCTCAGTTTCCATAACTGAGAAGCAGAGGTAATACTCATAGGGCTGTCGCAAGGACTAAATAGAGAACACTTGGAAAGTCTTCACTGGGGATGGAGTTGTAGCTCAGTAGCAGAGCGCTTGCCTGCTAGCACATGTGAGGCACTGGGTTGGATCCTCAGTGCCGTATAAAAATAAATAATAAAATAAAGGTATAGTGTCCATCTACAATTAAAGCCTTCAGCTACACAAAGGTATTGTGTCCATCTACAACTAGAAGCCTTCATTCTATGCATGTCACATATTAGTGAATTGAATCAGATTTTTTTTTCCCCAGGGGGGAAACCAATCCGTCAAGAGTGATGGAATACACATTCAATAAAGACTCTATCAAAGTCCTAGGGAAAAGAGAGCGAGGAAGAAAGAAGGAAGAGAAGGAGACAGAATCACAGCTCTGAAGTAAATTCCAAAATCTACCTGGAGAGGCGAACACATATGCATGTGGAATGATTTAATATTTCCATAGCCTCAAGCCAAGACCCATCACAAAGAGAGTTATATAGCACACACCAGCCATTTGGAAAAAGCAAATGTTTAACATGATATCATTGGAGACAGGAAACTGAAGGAGTCCCTAGACAAAGTCAGAGCTATATAAATATTTTTTACTGTTTTGTTCTTTAGCAGGATATTGATGAGAGTCGCTGTCATATGGAAACTATTTTTTTTTTTTTAGAAACACCTGGCAGAACTAATTTGGGAATTAATTTTTTTTTTCACGCAGATTTCACACAACAAAATGCAAGGTGTGTGTGAGATGCAAGCCTGGTTAGAGATTAGAAAACCAGAGAAAAATCACCTTAATTCCTGTATTATTTCTGATTACATCTTGAATGGGCTTTTGGGACCATTTGTAAAGAATCTAAAGATTTTTTTTTTTTTTTTTGGTAAGGCTCAGAAAGGTCAGAAGGCTTTCTACATTTTGATATTTTTCTCCTAAAGACAACTCTGCAAAAGAGTCCTAAGAAAAGTTTATTACTTTCATAAAATTCCTCCCTTAGTTTATTTTATGTTGTCTTGGTCCCACAGATCAGCCTGTTTCTCTGCAAATGAGGCTCAGAGCTCCCGAGGAGGCTGGGAGTAGCATTCCCCAGGAATGGAGCCCTGTAGATGCCCTTGTGTTAGTCCCTACCCCTGTAAACCTAGGTGCGCATTTTCTTTGGAGAAAATATCATGGGAAGACTCACACAGTTGTTACTCCATCTGATTCCATCTATTAGATTGGACTAGATGGTTATTTCTGGTAAGCTTTTCTTTCTTTCTTTCCTTCTTCTTTTTTTTTTTTTAGTTGTTCATAGACCTTTATTTATTTTTACATGGTGCTGAGGATCAAACTCAAGTGTCACACATGCTAGACAAGCGCTCTGCCACTGAGCTATAGTCCCAGCCTCCTGGGATTATATAAATTTTTCTGATGAGTAGTTTAGAGTCATTCGTTTTATTTTAAAACATGTTACATTTCATTTTAAAGCAGTTATTCCTATGATTTTTCTTTCTCTGTGCTCAGCTACCCACCTCTATTTCTTAATCTATTTGGCAATTGCCTATAGCTTGCTGGATAGTCACAGACACTGCAAACTCAGTTAAGTTCAGTCAACGTGTATTTGCATCCCTTGGTAGGCAAGGGGGGCTGGCTCCAGGATCCGCCACAAACACTAAAATCTGTGGATGCTCAAGAGCAGGGTTTGCATACAGCCTACGTGCACCCTCTGTATAATTAAAATCATCTCTACTTACAACAACTAACACAATGCAAGTGTTACATAAGTAGTTGAGATACTGTATTGTTTGGGGAATAAATGACAGGGGAAATGTCTGTACATGTTCAGCACAGTCGCAATTTTGAAAATACTATTTTTGGTCCACCATTGGTTGTAATCCATGGGTTCAGAGCCTAAGGTATGGAGGTCCGCCTGTATGGACTGAGACTACTGAGCTTTCTTTTTTTCCTTTTTCTTTTTGATACCGAGGATTGAACCCAGGAACACTTAACCACTGATCCACATTCCCAGCCCTTTTTTATATTTTATTAGAAACAGGGTCTCACTGAGTTGCTTAGGATCTCACTAAATTGCTGAGGCTGGCTTTGAACTCAAGGTCTTCCTGCTTCAGCCTCCCAAGCCACTGGGATTATAGGCAAGTGCCCCACCACATCCATCTCATTCTTAAATTTTTAATTTAAATTTAATTTAAAATGAAGCAGACTCCGGTAACTGGTGGCTATTGCACAACACATTTCTAAGTTACAAAGTCAAGAAAAATAATCCCCAATCTGCTTAAGTATGTGGTGTTGCGGTGTGTTTGAAATAAATCACTGGATCAGTCTTGAAGCAGGACATGGAACTTCTATTCGCCGGCGAGTCAAGGGGCATTGATCATGTTGCCTCTGCACACCTTGACCCCTTGCAGAAGGTAGGGTATTTCTTTAAAGCCCCAAACTGCAAACTACAAGTAAGTCAAAACCATAGCAACGTAGGAAGTGGATCTGAATGATCCAGTTCAGGGTACAGTACACGTCCCAAGAAAAATGGGAACTAAAAGAGAACATAGTAGATGACAACTTTTTTTGAGGGGGTTCCTAATATGTAGAGTGCATTTTGATACACCATACATAGTTGGAGTATAAATTATCATTCTTCTGGTTGTACGTGATGTAGGATCACACTGGTCATGTAATCATACATGCACATAGGATAATAATGTCTGATTCATTCAACTATCCTTCCTACCTCTAGCCCCTCCCCTCCCTTCACTCCCCTCTGTCTAATCTAAAGTACCTCTATTCTTTCCTAGCTAACCCCCTTATTGTGCATCAACATCTGCAGATCAGAGAAAATATCTGGCTTTTGGTTCTTTGGGATTGGCTTATTTCACTTAGCATGATATTCTCCGGCTCCCTCCAGTTACTGGCAAATGCCATAATTTCATTCTTCTTTAAGGCTGAGTAATATTCCACCATGTATGTATCCCACATTTTCTTTACCCATTCATCTGTGGAAGGGCACTTAGGTTGGTTCCATAGCTCAGCTATTGTGAGTTGAGCTGTTTATAAACATGGATGTGGCTGCCTCACTGTGGAAGGCTGAAGTCCATGATGACTTTTTAAATGGACTGTGCTGTGAAGCACAGAACTCTCTCTGCATATGGCTAAGGTATGGTCATCAGCATGAAATGACGTGGCCATGACGATTCCCCTAAACTGCCCTTTTCAATGGTGAGAACATGGCCGTGTTGGCCTCTCCCCTTTGACAGCCACCTTTGTGGTCATGGGTTAGACAGCTCACACGTACCTGAGGTTTCAGATCTCAGCTCCCGGAAGCGGCTGGGCTCCCCTGCAGTGAAGAGCAGGCTGGCCCTTCCCCTGGCGGGTCAGATGAGGTCTGCTCCTTCAGCCTCCTCCCGTGGCCTCCCAACCAGAGTCAGCTTTCTGTAGAAACTCGGCAGCGGAGACTCAAGCAGTGGCTGGTGTGGCCAGGACTGTCATTGCCCGGGGCACCGGCAGTGTATCATGTTGTCATTGATGTGGCCCACGATGGCACGAGCTGCCAGTGGTCAAGAAATGCTCACTGGCCGTGGTGATGAAGTTGCCTCCACAATTTCCAGCTCCCTGCCAGCAGCCAGCCTGGGCATCTTCAAGCAGCTCAAAAGAAGCATCTCTGTTCCCTTTGCCTGATGCTGAGGGGAGGAACCTGCTTGGTGCCTGAGGTATAGCCCAGCTCTCGTTGCTCCCATGGTCCTCATGTCACTCAGAGACCACTGGGCCTATCCCTTCTGCAGGAGAAAATGAAGCACAGAGAGACAGTCTTCATTCATTCCTTCAACTAGTAACTGCAAAGGGCAGGCACCTATGGTTGAGGCTGGAGACCCATCTCCGGGCCTCTTGTTGTGCATACCAGCCTACCTATTCACTGTCTGCCCTACCGAGGGACTTCCAAGAGCGCAAGAATTTGCCTATTTTATTTATCATTGTAACCCCAGAGCACAGTTTTGTTTTGTTTTTTAGTGGTACTGAGGATTGAACTGGGGCACTCCACCACTGAGCTACACCCCCATCCCTTTATATTTTAGTTTTGAGACAACTAAGTTGCTGAGGCTGGCCTTGACCTTACGATCCTCCTTCCTCAGCCTCCCGAGTTGCTGGGATGACAGCAAGCCCAGGCCATACGTAACTTCTTTATAAATATTTGTTGGATGAAGGACTAGTCTTTCCTTATTGATGAATCTTTTAAACAACAGCTGTACTCAGAAAGGCCGTTGCAACAATTCTGACTTCAAAAGAACAGATGTATTGATCTGCCGAACACATGTCACTCAGTGGTTCCTGATATCCTCCTCCTCCTTCTCTTTCTTCCTTCCCCAGGAATGCTTAACCACGGAGCCACATCCCCAGCCCTTTGAAAATTTTATTTAGAGACAGGGTCTCACTAAGTTGCTTAGGGTCTTGCTAAGTAAATGGCTGAGTCTGGCTTTGAACTCGAGATCCTTCTGCCTCAGCCTCCCGAGCTGCCAGGATTACAGGTGTGTGCCATTGTGTTCAGCCTCCCTTCTTAATTTTTCATTCATCTAATGTTTCTTGCATGCTCACATCTAGCTAGGCACTGTGTGCATCGATAACGCTGTTAACTGTCAAACACCACTTGTGTTTGCTTATCCAGTATGTTAATATATATATATATATGTAAAACCCTCTCCTCTGTCCTGTTTGAAGGACAAAGTTTCACTGGTGCTTGGAGAATCCACTGAAGGATGGGATTAAACGTAGAGATACAGGTTGAACCAGGCGCTTTGGAGCAACGTTCTGAAAACTCCCCAAGCTGGGGGCGAAATAGGGAAGATCTAATCTCACCGTGATGTTTTTATGGTGGGAAATATTTCCTGGACTAAATCACAGTTTCAAAACCCACAACTCAGATCCCAGGGATGGAAAAGACAAACTAGACTCTTCTTGCACGTGAAGCACATGACGTCAGGGGACAGCCTTAAGTAGTGTGGGATGTGGAAAGACCCAGAGAGCATATGGGTCTCAGGCACAGCGGTCAGGAAACTGTGGCCCGTGGACTGAGTCTGGTCCACCACCTGTCATTGTAAATAAGTTTTATTGGAACACAGCCACACTCACCTATGTACATAGGATCTATGGCCACTTTGCTGCTGTGACAGCAGAGAGGGGCTGTGGTGATGGAGACAACTGGCTGACAAAGCCCAGAGCGTTTATTCTCCGTCTCTTGATGGAAAAAGTTTGCTGAGCCTGGTCCTCGGGGAGGATCCTCTGATGCCAAAGGAGATCCTTCCAAAGAACACGGTGCTCCTTCCTGTTGAGCCTGGTGCTTTCCTTATTAGTGAGAGGCAGCAGCCAACCTCCCTAGTTCTCTGTAACTCTTGCTCCACGATAGCCCCCGAATGAATGATTGGAGATCATTTTCCACAAGTCAAATTCTTGAGCGATCCAAGTATTTTCAGTGCAGGCTGCTGCCCTTGGGCTGTGTCCTGCCAAAGCTGTCAGAAAACAGTCACCTGGAGTTAGGTTTATTAGCCTGAGGCTGGGCTTGGGGTACAGCAGCCTGAGAACTGAAGATTTTTTTTTTCACCTGTGCTTATTGTAATGGCTACAGGTCTCCAAATGCCCATAAACTTGATTAAACTTGTCCGTGCTATGCCTTCTCATTTCACATTGCAGTTTGTTTATGGTTCCGAGTTACATAATTTGTGGTTTCTCAATAAAGAAACCAGCAGGTGGGACGACTTTTTGTTTTGTTTTGTTTTCAGAGATACCTCCTTGTTTCAAAATGTGGAGCCAGGTGTCTCTTGGTGAGTTCAACAGTCCTGAGCATTCATTCCTCCTTGGCCTGAAAAACATGGCCCTGATTGAATAAACAGGAAGGAAGGAAGGAAGGAAGGAAGGAAGGAAGGAAGGAAGGAAGGAAGGGAGGGAGGGAGGGAGGGAGGGAGGGAATATAATATTTTCAAAGAGGTTACAAAGTTTTCGGCCATTCTCTCTCTTCTGCTATGGTAATGCAGAAGATGAAAAACTGGGTCTCCAACACTGTTTGGGTGATAAGGCCTTGATAATTGGCATTTTTCCATTTAATATATCCCTCATGATCCAATAGAGTGATATATTCACTTGTTTTTTATAAATAAGGAAACTGACGCTCAGAGAGTTTTGGTAACTTATCTAAGGACACACAGCGGTCAAATGAGGCAGGCAAGGCAGGACTCACACCTGAACTCTTTGCATTCTGCAATTCTATTTTCCCAACCAAAGAATGGAGAGGAGGATTGCAGGGTTCTCCATGATCAGTACCAAGAGAAGCAGTTGATTTCTCCATGTTTCTTATAATCAGACATGGAGAGGAAATGGGTTTACATAATTTTAACCATGCACATGAGCCCTGGGTTTTAATTTTTGTTGTGATTTCAAGTGAAGATGGAGATGGAGGGCATTGAGAAGGTGGTGTTGAAGCCAGGCAGGGTGGTGCACACCTGTAATCCCAGCAGCTTGGGAAGTGGAGGCAGGAGGATCATGGGTTCAAAGCCAGCCTCAGCAACTTGCCGAGGTCCTAAGCAACTTGACGAGACCCTGTCTCAAAACAAAAATTTAAAAAGGGGATGTAGCTCAGTGGTTGAATGCCCCAATATGGAAGAAAAAATGAATCCTATTCTCATTGGAGAAACACTGTCAAGGAAGAAGCAAAATGTGGGTATGAAGGGGAGAAGTGCTCCAATCAGCTTGGGATTAACCCAGGGGTGCTTAACCCAGTCCTTTTTAATATTTTATTTAGAGTCAGGGTCTCTCTGAGATGCTTAGGGCCTTGCCAAGTTGTTGAGGCTGGCCTTGAACTCGAGATCCTCCTGCCTCAGCCTCCTGAGCCGCTGGGCCTGGCATCAGTTGAAATCTTAATGAAAGGAGGAGCCCCTCATTGGGGTGAGTGGGGAGAACTTTGTCCTCATGACAACACTTTCAACCCTATTCCCGTGGGAAGATGAAGCTCAGAGAGGCTCCGTAAGTTCTTGACGTAGCGTTGGGATTCACACTTGGCTCCCAGGACGCTTAAGTTCTAGTGTGTGACAGCCTGGTCAGTTTACAACGTCTCTTTCAAGAGATCACAATGAGTGTGGGCATTTCAAAGTTGGAGGGAAAGAGAGAAGAGGGGTGATTTGGAAAAATGTTCCCTTATAGTTTGCTATTTCAGGTCTAAGCAGCCTGAGTGAAATACATTTGGAAAGGAAAGGTGAGCTACCTTCTGATGAGCATCCACAGAGCCCTGTTGGAGGACAGGGAATGTCCAGAGCCCTTGCAAGCAGGGCCAGGCCGACACCTGAATGGGCAGCCTTTGATCCTGGCTCTCTGTGGTCTGGAAAGCCCCATTTGCATTGGGGTGATTGCTTTGGGGGACTTGAACATCACACTGAAAATCCCTCTTTAAGAGGAACAGTGAGTTAGCTTTCCATTACTATAACAAATACCTGAGACAGTCAACTTATAAAGAGAAAAGGTTCACTTTGGCTCATGGTTTTGGAGGTTTCAGTCTATTATCAGGTGGACCCATTGTGTTTAAGCCTGGTGGAGGCTGCAGGCCAACACATCATGGCAGAAGCGTGTGACAGAGCAAAGCCATTCACTCAATGACTCAAACATGAAAGACAAGGAGGGCCTGGGGTCCAAAATCCCCTTCAAGGACATCCAAAACAGACCCACCACTAGACTCTGCCTTTTAATGTTTCCACCACTCCCAACAGCACCACGCTGGGGGCTAAGCATTTTGGTGACATTTAGGATCAAACTATAGCCAACAGTCTCTGAAAAGACTGGCCACCTTTGGGGGCTGTTTGGGGGCCCCTTTCTGTTTTCTTTACATTCTAAATGCAGTGCTGGGGACTGAGCCCAGGGCCTCACGTTTGCCAGGCAAGCACTGTCCCACTGAGCCACCTCCCCAGCCCTGTGACCTACTTTCTTGAGCTTATTAGTTCACTGTCCCAGACAAAATATGAAAAGAAAATCTCACTAGTCTAGAAGTCTCTCATACTCTGGATTCCCTGGCCATCTCTACTTTCTATATTCTGAAAGTTTGTGATAATCTTAGACAGTCTCTTTAGAGCAGGGACTCTCTCTCTCTCTCTCTGTCTCTCTCTCTCTCTCTCTCTCTCTCTCTCTCTCTTTGGTACTGAGGATTGAACCCAGAGGCGCTTAACCACCAAGCCCCATCCCCAATACTTTTTAAAATATTTTATTTAGAGACAAAGTCTCACTCACTGAGTTGCTGAGGGCCTCACTAAGTGGCTGAGGCTGGCTTTGAACTCATGATCCTCCTGCCTCAGCCTCCCGAGCTGCTGGGATGACAGGTGGGCACCACTGCACCTGGCCTAGAGCAGGGACTCTAAAAAATGTTCTTTGTAATATCCATGTCTTCATGAGGGTCAGGAATAGAAAGGTTTCTCCCTAAAACTGAACAAATGGATGAGTGAGTGCAGGTTTCAGCAGGACAGGGAAGCGGGGTCCCTGCGGTCTCCCTGTGCTCATCTGGACTCTGTCTCATGACCGGCCACCATTGCTAAGGCGAGGGCTCAGTTCCCTGGGAGGCTGACTGTTCCCGTTAAGATGCCAGGGGGGCCTCCATTCTTGTCTATGTATTAAAATAAACTCACGTAGGAAGACGGCCCTTCCTGGAACACACCTCTCAACTCTTGATTTGAGGAATCGTCTAGCTTTGAGAGCCAGGCCCTCATGATGGGTTCTAGGCTTCTGCTACTTTCCCATCAAATCAGCACACTTTCATGAAAAGGAAATATTTCCTGTTTACATGGGAGGTGATACACAAGTGGGTGTGCACGGGAGTGTTAGTGCATGAGATAGTGTGTGCCTGAGTGTGTCCATCAGTGTGTGGGTGTGGGCATAGTATACTGTAGTATACATGTGTGCATACACTTGAGTATGTGCATGTGCATGAGCGTGTAAGCATGAGTGTGTATACAAGAATTTATGTCTATGATTGTGCAAGCATCTGTGTACATGCATGCGTATGTGTATGATTGTGCATGCCTAAGTGTGTGTGCATGTGGGTGGGTGAGTGTGTAATTAAGTGTGTGCATGAGTACGCATGTATGCATAAGAAAGAATGTACATAATTGTGTGTGCTTGAGTGTGTCCATGTGTGCATGAGTGTGCACATTTGAGTGTAAGCTTGCATGAATGTGTGTACAAGTGTGTGTATATATGCATGAGTGAGTGTACATTTGTGTTTGTGGTGCATTTTTGTGTATGAATGTGTGCATGAGTTTGTGCATGAGTATATGTGTATGAATGTACACAAGTATGAGTGTTATGATTGTTTCCCTGAGTGTGTATGAGTATGTGTGCATGAGTATGTGTGCATGAGCATACCTGAATGCATGTGTGTACGTGGGTGTGTATGGGTGTGTCTGTGTGTGAGTGTGCTTAAATGTGTGTGCATCTGTTTGTATATGTTTGTCTATGAGTGTTTGCATGAGTGTGTGCATTTGTGTGTGTTTACTCATGAGTTTGTGCAAGAGTATATGTGTATGATTGTGCATGAGTATGAGTGTTATGATTGTTTTCCTGAGTGTAAGCATGCATGCATGCTCACATATGTACATGAACATGTGAGTGCATGTGCGTGCATGGGTGTGTATGCTTGAGTGTGTGTGCTCGACTGTATCTGCACGCATTTATGCATGTGTGTATGAGTGTGCATGGGCATGTATGTGTGTGTATATAATTGTGAGTGTGCTTACATGTGTATGCATGCTTATATGTATGTGCATGAGCATGTGCACATGTTTGTGCACGAGTGTATGCGAGTGTATGTGTTCACAAGTGTGTGAGTGTGCATATGTGTGCATGACTGTGTGTGGTCATGAGTTGGTTAAAAACAAGGCTATTGGGGCTGGGGTTGTAGCTCAGTGGTAGAGTGGTTGTTTAGTATCTGTGGACACTGGGTTTGATCCTCAGCACCACATAGAAATATGTAAAATAAAGATATTGTGTCCACATTGTTTAAAATATTGTTTAAGATATTGTTTAAAAACAACCAAAATGTTTTTAAACGAAGCTATTTGGCCCATCTGATTACTACTTAATCTCCGTTCCTGGTGGAATCCAGGAATCTATATGAGGAGTGCTTCTAGCGCTTATTCTTGTTTAACACTCAAGTTTAAGGTCTGGTCTAGGACAATGATTTTTAATGTTGGAGAAAGAGTTATGCAGTGAGATTCTAAAACCTACATAATTAGACCATATTCTCATCCATCAAGTCCGACGTCTGGGTGGTGGAGCCTAGGTATCCATGATTTTAAGGCTCCATAGATTATTCTCATGGGGCGTCAACCTGGAGAGTCTCTTCTGGCGTAAGCTGACAGCAGACAAGAGTCAACAAAGGACAGTCAGTCCTGAGTCACATCTGTAGGATCCATTACTTCAAGTCCCCCCAGAGCCTCCCTGCCAGCATGAGTCAGACCCTGTCCTTGGATCAGAAAGGTCACTTTGCCCAACAGGGAGACCTCAGACTCCTGCAGCTATCTTCGCAGTTACGTGAGCATAGGAATCACTCTGGGAACTTGCCACAAGTTACTTCTAGGTCCTCACTGCTGCAGCCTGGCGGGGGAGAACTCTGGAAACCAGGTTTCTAACACATGCCGGTGATTCTGATGCAATTTGGTCCAACCCAAAGAAACAACTCTTTGACCTGTGCTTCTCAACTGGTGGTGATGTCCTTGAAAGGGACATTTGGTGATGTGTAGAGTCGTTTTTGGTGGTCACACTGGGGTGTGTGTGTATGCACCTCAGAGATCCAGTAAGTCGAAGTTGGGGGTCCTGTTGAGTATCTTATAATGGAGAGAACAAATAATTACAAATAAGTAGCCAGCCCCCAATTTCAATAGTGCCAAAGTTGAGAAGCTGTACTTTATCATCTTGTCTGAGTTAACTTCTTTCTTTGATCGTCCCCAAGAAAAGGCACCTCCTGCTTTGGAACCTCCATGGCTAAGGCTGGGGTTTAGCTCAGTGGTAGGGATTTGCCTAGCATGCATGAGGCCCTGGGGCTCCATCCACAGTTCTGAGAAAAAACAAAGAAAATTCCTTAGCTCTTTCTGGTGTTAAAACTTACCAGCCTGTGATTCCTCTCTCTGACAAAAGCAAACTTTCTTTAGGCCAGGATTCTGTTTCAATCATTCCTTCCTGACTCTCATCTAAGGTCCTCCCTTGATAAATGTTTATACCATTTCAAACAAAACTCTTTGGGGACTGGCCACCAAATGGCTTTGTCACTGGTCACCATCCCAGTGTCTACAGGGAACAGGAAAACCCAAGAGCCTCATTTTCAGTCTGAAAGTTAAACACAAATCTACCAAGCTTCATCTAAGAAAATGGCTCTCCATTTATTTATTTTTTTCAACATTCATTAAATATAATAGATCCTTCTGGAACTGCCTGGGGGCTCAGTGGGCAAGTCAGCCAGGAGACCGTGGGGACCACCCAAGTCGCTCAGCCATCACATGAGGAACCTGGCTGGCAGTGTCTGCAGGAGAGTCTGGCTACCAGTTGGCAACCCGGAGCAACCAACTTGGTTCCTAAGCCAACCCTGAATTCCAGGAAATCAAAAGTCCAGCAAATATCTCTGCACAGATCTGTAAGGGGTAGGAGCAAACAAGGAAACGGTGCCCTGGATAACTCTAAAAATAGCCAGGTGCTTACTCTTGAACATCACTTAAGAAGATGTACTTCACTGCCCGGAGGGTCCATCTGTTTGTTGACAGGTGCTGTCTCTAAGTAGTCAGCAGACTTGGGAGTGTTGGAAACCCCATCAGTATTTGGATGCTAGGAAGTTACTATGCCACTGGGTGATCACAGTTTAAAAAAAAAAAAAGGCCCTCGGTGAGGTGGACTTGACCACATTTTAGTCAATTGATCCTATTAGAGTCCCTGACATTTTGTTCCATCTTAATACTTGACATGAATTCTGTGCTGAAATGCATTCACCATGGTCTATCAGTACCATGAGTTTTTTAAATACTACTTTGCCGGGTGTGGTGATATACTCCTGTAATCTTAGGAGGAGGCTGAGGCAGGAGGATCACAAGTTCAAAGCCAGCCTCAGCCATTTAGTGAGGCCCTAAGCAACTCAGTGAGACTCTGTCTCTAAATAAAATGCAAAATAGGGCTGGGGATGGGGCTCAGTGATTAAGCACCCCTGGGTTTAATCCCTGGTACCAGGAAACAAAGAAACAACAAAAAAAATATATGTCACCTCCACCAAGACTGTTGAAGATAGGACACATTGGTCATGGAGATTGACCAATTTAGCCATTTTTCTCTTTGTCTCTGTGTTTTAATTTCCCAGTCTTGGCAATATATGCTGAAATGACTTGGAGTTATGAAAAGTATGAAAATGTGTTTGTCTCCAAGAGTTGGCTGAATTCCTCAGCAGCCAGAGGCCTACCGCAGGTGTGAATATTTGTTTATAATCCAAACACAGCAAAGCAAACAGTCCCATTCTGTACACCCCCTTTCCCCATACAATGCTTTGAATATTTTCTTTGTGATGGTCAGTGACTTTGTTTAACTTTAAAAAAAAGCCTGGGTGGAAAGGGAGGGCCTGGAGACTCCCCACTGTTTGTACTAGAGCCCACAGTGACGGATGGATGGCTGAACCAAGCCGGGCATACAGCCCTGACATTTTGTCAGCTCCCCCTGGGAGGCAGATGTGATGTCCGGGACTCACCTGTCAAGTGCTGATAGAAAAACAACTCTGTCATAGGTGGCCTTTAAGGCGAAACACAGGACCTCTGACCCCTGAGCCCTTCCCGGTGTTTTCCACTGGGTATCAAAATTCCTTAGAATATTTCCAGCTGGGCATCTCCTGGAGCTATAATTGCAGCTCAGCATCGTAACCTTGGGGGTCATTGTTAAGGGAATATCCTCCTCTTATTCTCTCCCCACAGCAAGGATCAGTTCTGTAATCTCATTAGCAGCAAGAGAGAGAGGGGTTGCCCTCGTATTTAAACCTCAGCCGTCACCTCCCAGTGGGACCCAAGTGTCCTCTCCGGGTGAGATATTCTTGAGGTCCCTCAAATTCCCATCTTCATCTCCAGCTTCTGGATCCCTTGAAGAATCCTGTAAGACAATAAACTTTTCCATGCTACGATGCTCAGTGGCTTGTTCTGGTTTCTCTCTCTCTCTCTCTCTTTTTTTTTTTTTTTTGCAAAAGAGGCAACAATAAAGAAGAAACCCAGACACTCTGACTCCAAGCTTTGGAGTGAATAAAGAAAGAAAGAAAGAAAACTAGTAAATAGTAAATGGGTTTCAAGAGAACGGGCAAATCTTTGAATCTACGTTTTCTAGGAATATGATAAAAAAAAAAAAAACCACCCAGGATTATTAGAAAAGAAGTTCGTGGGGAAAATGACACTAACATAGGGTCTATCCAGAAGACAGTACAGGCTTCAAGGCAGACATTTCCCACAGGTAAGAGGGTCAGTGTAGGAAGCAAATAAGTCAGATGACTGAGGCTGGTCTGAGCACTCGTTAACGCTTTTTCCTTTATTTATTTATTTGGTTTTAGTATCAAGGATTGGACCCAGGGGTGTTTAACCACTGAGCCCCATCCCCATCCCTTTTTTATATTTTATTTAGAGACAGGGTCTCACTGAGTTGCTTAGGTCTCGCTAAGTGGCTGAGGCTGGCTTTGAACTCTCGATCCTCCTGCCTCAGCCTCCGGAGCCGCTGGTATGACAGGTGTGCCCCAACGTGCCTGACAAATTAATGCATTTTATAGAAGAAATCAAAATCACCTGAAATTCTGCTCCATAAAAACAAGGAGTCCTTGGATCACTTACAGCATTTCTCGAGACAAGTCAAAATAGCCTTGGGAGTGTGCATAGGGCGACAGATTGATGGCAGTTTCAATTAAGCCAGAACATTTCCACTGTTCCCTCCAAAGATGGTTCCTTTTCTCTCTGGTTTCTCAGACTGTCAGACCAAAGGCCCTGCCATTTGCTGAGCATATGGATGCTCACAGCTCTTCTATTGAAGTTTCCACTGGAAAGAGCTAAAAATAACCAAATGAAAGGAAAATCATGGGTGATATCTTTAGAAAGTATTAACATCACTTCCTTCATTTGACGAAGGAGGAAATTGAGATCCAGAGAGGCAGAGTGGCTTTACTCCCGGGTTTCAGGGCTAGTTCTTGCATGTCTTCAAAGCCCCGGGCTTAAAATTCACTGCTTATTTCTAAAATTAAATGAGTACATCATCATGTCCTATGGATGCAGCCTACTCAATTTCATAACCTGTGATTGTTAAAAAATGAACTGGGTTTCCAGGCACGGCGGTGCAGGCCTGAAATCCCAGCGGCTCAGGAGGCTGAGGCAGGAGGACTGAGAGTTCAAAGCCAGCCTCAGCAACTTAGTGAGGCCCTAAGCAACTCAGTGAGACCCTGTCTCTAAATTTAAAAAAAAAAAAAAAAAAGCTACAAAATATTTGTACTTTGTGCTATGAAACTAAAATTGCTATAGAAAATAAAGCCTAATAAAAATAATTACATGCCAAAAAAGAGGGGGCTGGGGATGTGGCTCAGTGGTTAAGTACCCCTGGGCTCAATCCCTGATACCAAAAGGAAGAGAGAGAGAAATGAATTAGGCTCACAATAATTACATTTCGGAGGAAAATAACTGAAAGATTACTGTTGTTCTCATGATACACACACACACACACAACACACACACACGCAGACTTCTCCCTTGATATTGAGAAGCCTCAGCAGATACCAAACCATGGACCCCCAAGTTTCTTATACAAAATCACTTAGTATTGCATGTAACCCACAAACATCCTCCTATGTTACTTATAATAACTAATACAATGGAACGCTGTGTAATAGTTGTTACACTGCTCTGTCAGAGAATGAAAAGAAAAGTCCATGCATGTGCAGTATACACACAACTTTTTTTTTTTTTTTTTAATGCTGGGATTGAACCCAGGGCCTTGTGCTTGCAAACACACAACTTTTTTTTTCCAATGATTTTTCCATCCATAGTTGGTTGAATCTGCAGACACAGAACCCACAGATATCTGTATATCCTACAAAAATATGAAAAGATGGTCAACCACACTTGTAATGATGAAAACATGTCAAAAAATCATAGTAAATATCATTTCACACACAATTATGAAGTTGGCAATATCAAATAGGATGATCGTCGGAAGTAATGACACTCAGATGCTTGGAAAGAATATGAACGTTTATGACAACACGACTGAGTGATTTGGTAGCATCAGGTCATTTTTTCTTGGCTGGGTGGAGTACCAGGGATTGAACCCAGGGGAACTCAACCACTGAGCCCCATCCCCAGCCCTTTTTATATTTTATTTAGAGACAGTGTCTCATGGAGTTGCTTAGGGCCTTGCTAAGTTGCTGAGGCTGGCTTTGAACTCTCAATCCTCCTGGCTCAGTCTCCTGAGCTCCTGGGATTTCAGGTGGGCACCCCCGTGTCCTGTGAGAACTTTCCTCTCTAAGGCCATAGGACACAGTTACATCACAGTTATGGTTGTCACTGTCTGTGTTGACAAGCTCTCATCCATACCCGTCCACAGCTTCTCTCTTCATCCTTCCTATCACCTGTTGCAGACATCGGCCGTCTGTCACTTAGCTGTCCAATGACCTTGTAGTTCCTGGGTTTCCTCTGCCGCATCAGCCTTGAACTTCGCTTGCACGGGTAACTCACGGGCTCCAATATATACTGCTACTCCTTTCTCCTTCTTCCATGTAACATAAATTGATCATTTCCCATTTCCTCTCTCCCAATCTGCTTGCTCTATTCTACAGGCCTTTCATAATTGTTATTGCTGTTTTATTTATTTATCTATTTATTTATTTAATATTTATTCTTAAGTTTTAGGTGGACACAATATCTTTATTTTACATTTATGTGGTGCTGAGGATCGAACCCAGTGCCTCATGCATGCTAGGGGAGCACTCTACCACTGAGCCACAATCCCAGACCTGTTATTGCTGTTTTAATTAGTGCATTATGTGTTAACCATTTTAAATGATGGTCTTCTAAGTAAGGTTTCATTTAATTAAAAAAAAAAAAGGATGGTGTCTTACTCCTGTGTTGCTATAACAGAATGCCTGAGGCTGGGCATTCTTTATAAAGCAGTTTATTTAGCTCAGAGTTTGGAGGCTGAAAGTCAAAAGTTGGGTTGTCTTATCTTTTTTAGTCTGTGGCGAGGGCCTCTTGGCTACCTGATAACTTGGAGGATGGCCTCTGCAGGAAGATGTAGGACACAGCTCACATACTGAGAGGAAGCAAGGGGGCACCGGAAGGGCAGGCTCTCTCTTTTATGGCAAGCCACTGTGCAGCCCCAAGAGACCTAAGCTACTCGGGTGAGACTTGCATGAATCCCTTTGGAGGATGGTGCCCCAGGATCCAATGACCTCTCTTAAAGACTCCACCACGTCGATACTGTTTCCGTGGAGAATTCAGCCTCAGCTGGAGTTTTGCTGGGACGAACCCATTGGTAGCACAGCAGAGCGGAGGTGGGCTCCTGCCTGGGAATGGCTTCCCATTGTACTTGGCATAAAACACCACTGTCCTTGCACAGAGTTTGTGGAATGGGCTTGTGTTCTCTGCAATCTCGGCTCAGGCTGCTCATCCTTGGCCTGAGTCCCACACTGTCGTCTCATGGCCTCTCTGCGTCCACCCGTGGGCCCCCTCACTCTTCACCTGCTCGCCTACCCATTCCTCTGTCCTTGATGCCAGGTCCTCATTTTCAAATTTCTCCTTCGATGCTACCCGCCCTGACCTTCCTCTTTATTGGCTCCCTCACCCTGTGCCCTATTCATATCAGGAATAGCACTTCAGACCGTCCTAATCTATTTTTTTCTTTGCTTCCTTACAGAGTATCTGCTTCTCCCACCACTAGGCTGTAACCCTCCAGGAGGGAGGTGCCATGTTTTGCTTAACACTTAGTAGCAGGACCAGGGAAGCTTTTACCCATCTTCACCTCCCCGGGGTGGGGGTGAGGGACCTTCACCCCAGACTTGCCTCAAATAGATAAGTAACAAAAGGAGAATCAGGACGCTGCTGGGAAAGGGCCACTTCTCTCCCACGTCCAGCTAGAGGCTGCCTTTGGCCTTTGCCTCAGAGACATCCCAGTGCTTGTCTGGATTTGGGATCTCTCCTGCGTATCCTCTTCACGTGCGTAAGAGGAACATATTTAGAGAGGAAATATTGTTTTCGAATGAATCAGTACATCTTTGAAAGTTTGAAAAAACACCACTTTTTAGGAAATAGATTTTACCTTCCCTAAATTAATACAAGGAGGGAAATTATTTGGAGGTCAGTCTTCCCGGCCTCCTCATAACCCAGTACCTGCCTAGAGTTAGCTATTTCAAGCCAAAAGACAGCACAACCAACCGGGGACGACGCCTGCCAACGTGCCTGTGGCTTCGCCTCCCCAGATGAGCCTGCCGAGGCTGAGTGCTGAAGAATGAACCCACTTCAGAATCAGCGGGTCAATGACTCAAGTGTCTCAAGACACAGCTCAAGGATCCTCTCTGTCCACTTCTTGAAATAAGTGACAAGTCTCCCAAAAGGTCGGAAGGCCTGTGGCGGCAGCAGTAGAAAACTGCACTTCAGGACACAGAGCCGTCGTGAGTCCCTCCAAATACATGAGACAGAGTAGATACAATCAGCCCTTCAGAAAGCCAAACCCCCAACAGGGGGAAGGGAAAATAAATAAATAAACAACCCCTGAGTCACGCACAGGCGTACACCGCGTCTGGCCGTCCCTAGTCTGCCTTCCCCAGGTTTGTTAGAATTGTCCTCAAGGCTCATAAAGTCATGTGGTGAGATAGTGAGCATGTGGCTACTGTGGGTGGATCTGTCACTGTGCAAACAGGAACTTCATAAGAAACCACAAGCGCGAGTTGGCTTTAGGCAAAAACCAGGCAGAACCTACCAGAAGCAATGGTGAAGGTGGGTGGGTGCAAGCAGGTGCTCTGTGCATCTGGGTCAAGTTTGGGGGAATTTAGTGGAGGTGCGGGTGGAGGGGGTTCTGGTATGGCTCTCTGGTGATTATATTAGCAATAAGCTTTTTTTTTTTTCTTTTTTTTGGCATAACTATGTGCCCTTGGCTTAGGTTGATTTACTTAATCCTTTCAGAAATATAGGTACTTTTGTTATCCCCAGGTGGAGAGACTGAGGCTCAGAGGAGTTAAGCAATTTGCCTAAGGTCACACACAGCATTGTGCATCTGCAAAGTTTATGCCCCTGACCACTCTTTCGTACCCTGCCTCCAGTTGGGAGGATTGTATGGAGCCCAAGAGAAAGGTTAAGCTTATAGAGGGAGGTTTCTTTCTTACTTTATTTTCTTTTTTAAATGATTATTTTTTTAAAAAAAAATTTTGTGGTTCTGGGTATTGAACTCAGGGACACTCTACCTCTGAGCTGCATGCCCAACCCTTTTTAAAAATATATGATTGAGAGATAGGGTCTTAGACTTGAGATCATCCTGCCTCAGCCACCTGGGTCACTGGGATTACAGGTTTACCTGGGGACATTTCTTAGAGGATAACAGCATTAACAGGAAGAGAGCCAATTTCTGGCTGCTCCCCCAAGGTGTACCGTAAAGGAGAGTCCTGGGAAGCCCTGGGAACTTGTACTGGAAAAGTCTGTTCTGTGGTCCTTAACAAAGATAGACAGAAGAAAGAAAAATGTGTAGTCCATGGCTGAGGGGAAGAGAAGAAGAGTAAAAGCTACAGGAAAACAGGCAAAACCAAAACCCACTAAAATGTAATGTTTTGAATCAAGTTGCTTTTTTTTTTTTTTTTGGTATGAGGGCTTGAACCCAGGGGCAATCAATCACTGAGCCACACCCCCAGTTTCTTTTTCTTTTTTATTTTGAGACAGGGTCTCACTGAGTTGCTTAGGGCCTTAGTAAATAGCTGAGTCTGGCTTTGAACTGTGATCCTCCTCCATCAGCCTCCCTAGCCCCTGGGATTACAAACCAGTGCCAATGCACCCGGCTCAAATTGCTTTTCATATACCCAACTCAGAGCAGCAGGATTCAGGGTGATTTATTTAATGGACTGCTGACGTTCCCGAGTGGTGCGCTAAAAAGGAGAGTCAGTAAAGGTCACAACCTAATATTTATTTCCTGCCTCACAATAGGTAGAACAGAAACCTTGTGTAATTTCTCAGGACCAATGCCTTTCTATCCTTAGGTTTTTTTTTTTTTTTTTTTTTTTTTTTGTACCAGGGATTGAACTCAGGGGAACTTGACTATTGAGCCTCATCTCCAGCTTCTTTTTAGAGACAGGGTCTCACTGAGTTGCTTAGGGCTTGCTAAGTTGCTGAGGCTGGCTTTGAACTCACCATCCTCCTGTCTCAGCCTCCCAAGCTGCTGGGATAACAGGCATGCGTCACCGTGCCAGGCCTGTCTTTAGGGCTTTGCTACATAGAGTGGTTCGTAGACCATCAACATCACTGGGGCACACCCCAATTTATTTAACTAGAACTTGCATTTTAGCAGTATCCCAGGTGACTCATCTATGCAATAAAACCTGAGAAGTGCTGTCCCAGAATCTGTACTCCGCCATCTTGGCAAATTAGCGAACTCCTATGCAGCCTTCAAAGCCTCGCTCAGATATCACCGCTCCTTTGAAGTTTCCCTTCACGGTGCAGAGCAGAGGTAATCCTTCCTTCCTCTCTGCTGTTTCTCAGGAGCTCCTCTTACCTTTGCCCTGTGCTCATCGCACTGCACTGTGGATCTCTTGGTGGAGAGACGGGATATGTACCCCCTGTCTGTACTCTTCTGTCAGTCAACTGGGTCACTTCAACAAGACAGCTTCTAAAAGGTATCAAGGATTCAATGGAGTTACAGTTATCAAATAGAAGTCCCTCCTGGGCAGCAGTTTTTAAATTCTCTGTGCCCAAAACCCACCTGGTGAGCTTGTTAAACTGGAAGTGAGTGGGCTCCCCTTTCTCCCTCCACTGATTCTGAATCTGTGTGATGTGCAATTCTGACTAGCAGCCCTATGCATTTCTGGTAGGAATGGTCAATGAAACACTCTGTGTACAACTATTTCCTAGTATCTGGGATGTTGAACTTCTGTTCTTGTGGACTAGTACTGTCCCCCTTGTTATATTGGTCTCTGTCCCCCAGTGACAAAACCACCCACATGCATTTGGACTGTGTATCAGTAAGGATGCCTATAGAGAGAGACGAGGCTGTGCTAACTTTCAGGCCACACCGTCTCTGTTATTCAGTATTGATGGACAACCCCATACCTGGGAAAAATCTCTTTTTTTCTGGAGAAATGGATCCACTGCCACTTAGTTCTACCCTGAATATTCTGGAAGCAGATGATGAATATATATTCCCATCTATAGTTGCTGTATTCTATTTATGATATGTGGATGCACTGTTTATCTCACCTAAGCCACACAACATTGTTGGTGGGTGAGGGACACCTTTTAATGAGGACATGGAGCCTTGGGGATATTTTTTTAAAGCTTACTCAGGGTCACCGGTTAGGAAGGGGTTGAGACAGGAATCAGGTCAGAGTTTGTTTCATTCCAAAGCGGTGGACTCCTTACTGTAGGTCAAGCCATTCTTTTTTCAGTCACACTTTCCATTCAATCTTCGCACAAAATTCCTCAGGGGTTAGCACAGCGGGGATGTTCTGAGCTTGTCAAAGGCCATCCCCGCCCTCCTGTTCTAAGCTGATGACTCCGTTTTCCTCTAGGCTGCATTAAGGAAATATCTGGAAAATAAACACAAGTGTGGATATCTTTCTCTTCCTAGCCTGGTTTTCTCTTTCCCTTAGCTGGTGTTATTTCTAAATCCACACCTGGCCAGAGGAACAGACGTATGGACATATATTTTTGAGTTGTTATAAGGATGAACTGGCCGAGCACTGTGGGCGCACACCTGTCATCCCTGGGGCTCAGGAGGCTGAGGTAGGAGGATCATGAGTTCAAGGCCAGCCTCAGCAAATTAGCGAGGCTCTAAGCAATTAGGGAGACTCTGTCTCTAAATAAAATATAAGAAAGAGCTGGGGATGTGGCTCAGTGGTTTAAGTGCCCCTAGATTTAATCCCTGGTATAAGAAGAAAAAAAAAAAAGAAAGAAAGAAAAAGAAAATGAATAAAATAAAATCACAGAGTGGAGACAATCCATTTTTGCAGTTGATTGAGAGGATAATTGAAAGACTGGACTGTGAGGGCTATAGCTAATTTAGAGGGTGCTCCTGAGTTCTCATAGAATAAGGCAAAGTTGTTTTTTTCTTAGGGAGGGGCGGAGTTGTTATTTTGGAGATTGGGAACAATGAATGGGTTAAGTAGCAGCAAACGAGACTCAGTGTCGCTGAGATGTTTCAATGCCTACCAGATGGAGGGCAGTAACACTGCCTGTATAGAATTTATGTCACATTGAAGTAAATGATGTAGATCTGAATCTACTAGGGTCAAAAGTCATCCAAGATGGGTAGTCAAAATGCAAAACGTAATTTGAAAAAGACTATTCAAAAAGAGGAAAATACTGTGTGTGTGTGTACACAAATAAATTTGCCGGATGGTTAGATATAACGTTATAATGGCAGTCATGCTTGAGGACTAGTAATGGGTTAGAGACATGCCCCCCAACTCATTCAGTCTCTGTTCTCCCCAGCTCCTCTCCCCCCCAAAAAATAGCGGGGGAGGGCGGGAACTGAATTGCCTGTCCTCATATCTCTTCTTCAATCAAACAAACACAAAACAAACAAAAGCATCCCAAACATTGCCGGGACTCCTCCTGGTGGCTCCATGGAGCCATGCGACCAAGTTCCAGGCAAGCTGTCAATAGATGCACTGTACAGCACAGTTAAAAAAAACTTCTTCAGCTGGGCTTGGTGGTGCACGCCTGTAATCCCAGAAGTTTGGGAGGCTGAGGCAGGAGGATCGTGAGTTCAAAGCCAGCCTCAGCAACTTAGTGAGGCTCTAAGCAATTTAGGGAGACCCTGCTTCTAAATAAAATATAAAAAGGGCTGGAGATGTGGCTCAGTGGTTAAACACCCCTGAGTTCAATCCTTGGTACAAAAAAAAAAAAAAAAAGAATGGAAATGATTTCCCTCATCTCAGACAAACAGCCTTGTTGAAATAGTCCCCGTGATCTGGAATGGTAAAAGCCTTGGGTAAAAGCCTGCAGTGCAAAAGTATGAGAAATATTTAATCTTTCAAAATACACACTGGTAACATAATTTTGTTGCATGTTCAAAGAGAGCACAATGTAGCAGTGTATTTAAAAGGTAATGTCATTGTATATTTTCCAAATGCAAACAGCAGAGAGTTTGATGAATAGCTGAAGCACAGCAGACCATATGTTATCCTTATAAAAGTGTCTCCCGTGAATGTTAACTGTATCTCTCAGAACATTCTTAATATGCTCCGTTGCAGAACGTGTAGACAGCAGCTCTATAGAAACGTCTACGCCTACCTGGTGTGCGGTCTGCATCAATTCAAAATGAAGGTTATATAAACTTTGGATGCCCAGTCTTTGGCTTTTGGATAAGGAAAAAGATCTAAATGTTTAGAATTTTCCAGATCTCTTATATACCTAGGGGTTTAAAAATTCTATTTTTGACACAGTATTCCTGTTTTTTAAATAATCAAACCACATTATTTACAGTATATCTTTTTTATCTGTTTTAATCCATGTTTGATATTTGGAATGTGTATTTAAAACTATATAAGTTTTATATCATAAAATTGATATATGTTCGCCGTAAAAAATAACATTTGTGATGTGTGTTTAATTCAGTCACAAATGACAAAGATGCAAATATATGGGGACTTGTTCTTGCTTGTCGAGTCTAGAGGCAAGCAGAAGAATCCAGCAGGACTTTCTGCAGTGATGGAAATGTTCTTTCGGCTGTGTTGTGCAGTTTGGCAGCCACGGGTAGCAACTGAGCACTTTGAATGCGGCACGTAGAGCTAAGGAATTCAATTTTTATTTTATGTGATTTTAATAATTTAAATTAAAATGTCAATGCGTAGCAGGTGCTAGGACCATGGGAGATAGCAGGTCGATGTAGAGATGGACATTTCTTCCTGCTTGTGTTCTTCTCTTTGTGACCTCCACCCTGAAGTTCTCCACAGGGTCCAAGACAGCTCCAGGAGCCACAGCATGAGTCCACCTTCCGGGCAGCAGAAAAGAGCCAGGGTGAAGGCTTCCAGTGGAACTTTCTGCAGTGATGAAATGTTCTGTTTTCTGTGTTGCCAATTCAGCAGCCTTTAAAGAAGCCTTTATTTTTGGAGGGTGGGAGGGGTACTAGGAATTGAACTCAGGGGCACTCAATCACTGAGCCCCATCCCCAGCCCTTTTTGTATTCTATTTAGAGACAGGGTCTCCCTGAGTTGCTTAGGGCCTCACTAAGTTTCTGAGGCTGGCTTTGAACTCATGATCCTCCTGCCTCAGCCTCCTGAGCCACTGACTGGGATTACAGGCGTGCACCACTGCTCTTTTGTAAGAAGGTGCCCAGGTAATCATGGGCAAATGGATGTCAATGCATTTTCTGATCCAGCTGGAAAAGGCAGCACAGAAAACCCATTTTCCAGGGTGAATTAAGAAGCCTCTGTGGTGGGTGCTTATATAAAGGGAGTAAAACCTTGAACTTGTTTTGAACAAGGCACCAAGCATAGAAGTCCCTGAGCCTCTGTACCCGATGCTCTGCCAGCACAGACTGAGGACATGATTGGTTTTTTTCTGCTCGCCTTGGGGGTGTGCATGTCTGTGAGACTGCTTACTGTTTGTCACTGTGACTTAACTTTATCTGTTGTTTTTTTTTTTGCATGTCTACTTTTCCATTCCACCGAATGTCAAAAAGACTCCTTGAGGTGAGTGACAGAAACCCAGGGGCTTGTGTTCTTGGTGGGCAGTGGCTCTGTCATGAAATCCTTTTGTAATAATGGTGGAAAAGGAAGTGGGTTCCATTGTGGGTTTTCCATGACCACCACCTCATTTTTATCCTTGCCTGAGAAACATAGAATTAGGAGTGCAGCTGGCAGAGGGGTACCATCCAGAGAGAAGCTGGGTGCAGTAGAGCACACCTGTCATCCCAGCAGCTCGGGAGGCTGAGGCAGAGGATCAGGAGTTCAGAGCCAGCCTCAGCAACTTAGCAAGGCCCTGAGCAACTCAGCGAGACCCTGTCTCTAAGTAAAATACAAAAAGGACTGGGGATGGGGCTCAGTGGTTAAGCACCCCTGGGTTCAATGCCTGGTATCGAGAGAGAAGAGAGAGAGAGAG
The DNA here is from genome assembly GCF_052094955.1 of Ictidomys tridecemlineatus. NCBI lineage: Eukaryota > Metazoa > Chordata > Mammalia > Rodentia > Sciuridae > Ictidomys > Ictidomys tridecemlineatus. Next base: position 56,823,861 of record NC_135478.1, read on the forward strand.
AGAGAGAGAGAGAGAGAGAGAGAGAGAGAGAGAGAGAGAGAGAGAGAGAGAGAAGATTCTAGGTCCAGCTCCTGAGAGTAACTTGGCATTTTGGAGAGTCTTATCTCCTTCCATTCTGTCATCAGTGTAGGGTTTTCCAGACAATATTGAAGAGCAATTTCAGTTTTCACTGAAGTCTCTTGAAACATTGTGCAAAGGGGATTATAGACCCAGGCACAGAGACATGGTCAAGTCCTTGTTTCCCTTCTTGTCCCATCGTCATTGTAGTGCGGCCAGCTCTAGCTGCATCTCCCCTAACCCTCCATTCTTATTTTTTAAACTATTTATTTATTATTTATTCTTTTTAGTCACACATGACAGTAGAGTGTATTCTGACCTATCACACAGACATAGAGTCTAGCTTCCCATTCTTGTGGTTGGACATGATGTGGAGTTTCCCTGGTCGTGTGTTCACATATGAACACAGGAAAGTTCTGTCCCCTTCACTCCACTGTCTTTCCCATTCTCATTCCCTGGCCTTCCCTTCATTCCCCTTTGTCTCATCCAATGAACTTCTATCCTCCTGCTTATTATTTATTAACATCCACATATGAGCAAGAACTTTGGTGCTTTGGGATTGACTTATTTCACTTTGCACAATAGTCTCCAGTTTCATCCAGCAATGCCATAATTACCAGCAAATGCCAGAATTTCATTCTTCTTTATGGCTGAGTAATATTCCATTGTGTATATATAACACATTTTCTTTATCCATTCATCTGTTGAAGGACACCTAGGTTGGTTCCATGGCTTAGCTATTGGGAATTGAGCTGCTATAAACATTATTGATGTGGCTGCCTCACTGTAGTATGCTGATTTTAAGGCCTTTGGGTACATACAGAGAAGTGGGATAACTGGGTCTGATGGTGGTTTCATTCCCAGTTTTCTGAGGTATCTCCATACTGCTTTCCAGAGTGATTGCACCAATTTGTAGTCCCACCAGCAATGTAGGAGTGAACCATTTTCCCCACATCCTCGCCGACATTCATTGTTACATTTACTCTTGAGAATTGCCGTTCTGACTTGAGTGAGATAGAATCTCAGTGTAGTTCTGATTTGCATTTCTCTAATTGCTGGAGATGTTGAACAGATTTTCATATATTTGTTGACCATCACCCACACCTCCCAACGCTTTCCAAACTCCGTCCAGCCTGGCTTTTTTCCGACTCCTTCCCTTGGATATTCTGAACTCTTATTTTCTTTCATGAAACACTTAGTTTTTTTCTCATTAAAGATTCTAGAGTCTTCTGACTTTTCATTCTCTTCCTGCTCTTCATGCATGAACACAATCGAAGGCCCTAGCGGGTGAGCAGGCAAACCCAGACACCCCCCCCCCCAAGAAGAACTGGGATGGAAAATCCAAGAAACTTTCAAGTCAAATTTGAAGGTTTGTGTGCCTGCTGCAAAACCTCTTCACATCCTTCTATTTATCTCCCCATTCTCAACCTCCAAGTCCCCTTGACCAACCGCAGCTGACCTGCAAAGCTGGCTACTGTCTTTCCAGTGACTCTTCCTGACCCCATTGTGCCCTCCCCACGGCCTCCGCTATGTGACCTGGAGCCAGAGGCCTCCTTTCCTAGAGCCTGGGTCTCTCAAGGGTGGACGAGTCACCTGTTCTGGAAAACCCCTGAGGGGCCCTCCTCTTCTGGGGAGCTCAGAGGCTAGTCATGCCTCTTCAAGTACCTGACCCGGTTGAAAGTCACTCCTGAGCTTAGCTTGCTCCTTCTCCTTCTGAACTCCCAACTTTATTCACTGTTCTGATCGTGCCGAAGGACAATAGAGAGTAAATGCAAGCATTTCCCACAATTTTACCCAACTCCCTGGCTCCCAGGCACCTTCTGGCTTTTGCCCCCAGGACCTTCCACCCACCCTTGAGTACATCTGGGTGCCATCTGGGCCCGCTTTATTGGGCTTGGGGAAGACGTCAAGCCTTTCGGTATTTACTTTATCCCAAGAACATTAAGAGAGGCAGGCAGGCCCTCCGTCCTCATGCACCATTGACACAGATGTCAGGCGGTGGAGGTGGCCTCCTTTTTCATCCTTTAATCTGCAGGGATGAATTAAATCATAACCTGCCTCACGGACACCCCGGTATCCATGTGTTCTCAGACCGGAACCTGGGTCTCCCTGTTCTTATCCACCGTTTAAAAATAAACTCAACATATGGCCTTGTCCTATGTCCCAGGAATGCCGGCTGCCTTCGCTGGCGTAGGATTCCATGCACACACGGAGGAGCAGGACTTTGATTTTTTTTTTCCAGAGGCATCTGCAGTAGGAGGGGTTTGTGCTCAGCACCTTTCCTGTGACACAGGCTAATCCCGTGGGGAAAATTTCCAGAACTGAGATGTCCCCAGTATCTCAGAAAAAGATGAGCTCCTCAAATCAAAATATGTGTCATAAGGACCCAGGGTAATGCTAGATAGTCCATCAGACATCTTAAAATAATAGTTAAAACAAGTTAAAACACACGCGAGTTGGAAACATCTCTGGGGGTATTCATACAGTTTTTCTTAAAGAACTTCCAAAGATCAATTATTTGAACACACTGCAATGTCACCACACAAATACAGGTTAAACGTGGGGCAAGATGGCGCACGCCTGTAATCCCAGTGGCTCAGGAGGCTGAGGTAGGAGGATCGCAAGTTCAAACGCAGCCTCAGCTACTTAGCAAGGCCCTCAGCAACTTAGAGAGATGCCGACTTTAAATAAATATGGAAAAGGGCTGGGATGTAGCTCAGTGGTTCAATGCCTCTGGATTCAATCCCCAGTATCTCCCCACCATCACCAAAAAAAATTTAAAAATTAAAAAAAAAAAAACAAGAAAAAGAGGACCATGGGCACATGGTGAAAGACGTACTATGGGTATTTATAATATTCAAGGCACATGGCCTGGTGCTTCATCTCCATGATGCTATTCAATACAACCAAGTTCTGAGGTTAGTGTTGTGATGAACCCCACTTTCCACCCAGGGATTTAGAAGTCCCAGTATTTTGCCCAAAGTTTTATTGCTGTAGAAGGACAGAACTGGGATGCAAATTCACTGTTGTCTGATTCCGGAGACTGGGCCCACTTGGCCAACACATAATGAGCTGATTATTATACGTCATTGGAGAAAAGGGGCTTTAAATCCCATCTCTCAAACCAGAGCTACAAATCTATGGATTTCACCTCCGCACATCCTGAACCTTGCAGCTTGCCTTAGTTCAGTTCCTTGAAGTAGCTTCCTACCTGGATACCAGTTATGGTTTAGATATTTGTAACCCCTAAAAGCTCACGTGTGAGACGGTGCAGGAAGGTCCAGAGGAGACATGACTGGGTGGTGAGAGCCTTAACCCAACCAGTGAATGGACCCCTGATGGGATTAACTGGGTGGTGGCTGGAGGAGGTGGGTGTGGCTGGAGGAGGGGGCATTGGGGGGTGTGGCTTTGGGGTCTCTATTTGTCTCTGGAGAGTGGAGTCTCTCTCTGCTTCCTGATCACCATGTGAGCTGCTTCCCTCCACCACACTCTTCCTCCATGATGTCCTGCCTCCCCTCGAGCCCCGAGGAATGGAGCCTGCTGTCTGTGGACTGGGACCTCTGCAATCGTGAGCCCCCCAAATAAACTCTTCCTCCTCTACAGTTGTTCTTATCAGGTCTTTTAGTCACAGTAGTAAAAATAAGCTTACTGAAATATTATGCCACATTCTGCTGTCACTTGCTCAAGAATTTTCAGTCATTTTTTTTTCCTCTTGGTACTAAGTATTGAACCCAGGGGTGCTGAACCACCGAGCCACATCCCCAGTCCCTTTTTTAAATTTTTTAGGTAAAGAGACAGGGTCTTACTGAGTTGCGTAGGGCCCTGCTAAATTGCAGAGCGCGGCGTTGAACTCACGATCCTCCTGCCTCAGCCTCCAAGCCACTGGGATTCCAGGAGAGCGCCATTGCACCTGGCAAGAATTCTCCTTCTTACAGGTCGATTGTAGCATGGCCAAGATGTGCCCCACAGACAATGAGCACTCAGTGGACATCTACTGAGTGATTAGGTATGTCCCAGTTATTTCCTTCCTTTTCCTGTCGCAGTTTCTGACATTAGGGCTCCTGGGTCACACTTATAGATCAGGCGATTTTAAACAACAAAAGAGAAGTGTCTTCAGAGTCTGACAGCTGTGTTCTTGGGAAAATCACTTCAGTCCTACGATTTTGTGTCCCCCTCACCCAGTGCTGTAGCTTGGGTCAGGGGCATCCCCTGCAGGCTTGGCCTCCAGGTGGGCACCATTGGGAAACCCTTCCAAGGTGGGTCTAGTGGGAGTCTATCAGCCACTGGGAGCATTCTCTGAAGGGGACAGTGGGACCCCAGCCCTGCTTTTCCTGTCTTTCATTCTCAGTTATGAGGTGAGTGGGTTATTCTGCTCCTGCAGCTTGATACACTGCCAGAGGCCCCAAGCAACAAACCTAACAAATCATGGACCCTGTGAGCCAAAATAAACCTTTCCTCTTTATAAGCTGATTATCTCAGGTATTTGTTACAGTGACAGAAAGCTGACGAGCACACCTGGTGAGTGTAAAATTAGTGGTGCTCTGTGCCAGAGGCACACGGGAATCTAATAACATTATTAAGAAACCTTATGGAAACATTCCATCAGTCATTCACACCTGAGTAAAGATTGGACCATTCTTCCTGTGATTAGCAAGGTGAGAGCAGGGTATTTAGGTAAGAATTTTTTTTGTTGTTGTTGTTGGGTAGAAGTAAAAGGAGTTCCTCTTAGAGAATGGAGCTTCCCTGGAGGATTGATGGTGACAAACTGCCCCCGTGGGAGCCTTGGCATTTTTTAAAACATATTTATTTATTTATTTATTTGTGTGTATGTGTGTGTGTGTGTGTGTGTGTGTGGTGTTGGGAGTGGAACCCAGGGCTTTGTGCTTATTAAGCTAGTGCTGTGCAACTGAGCGACATCCCCAGCCCTTAGCCTTAAACATATCTTAAGCATATCTATGGGGGCTGGGTTTGTGGGCGAGGCGTAGAGCAGCTGCTTGGCATGCATGAGGCCATGAGTTTGATTCTCAATGCCCCCAAACAAACAAACTAAAGTGTCCATAGGGCCTGGTGTTGTGTACAAACACACCTCTGTAATCCTAGCTACTTGGGAGTCTAAGGCAGGAGGATTGGAAGTTCAACCTGAGCAACTTAGCAAGACCTTATCGATTCAATCCCAGGTACCAAAAGTAAAAGGAAAAAGATGAGTGTGCTTTACGAATGCATGCTACACCTCAACTTTTAAAATGTTCAAAAACAAACACAGGCTGGAACAGTGGGGCACACCTGCAATCCCAGGGACTCAGGAGGTTGAGGCAGGAGGATCACAAGAGGGAGACCAGCCTCAGCAACTTATTGAAGCCCTCAGCAACTTAGCAAGACCCTGTATCAAAAAAAAATAAATAAAAAATAAAAATAAAATTAAAAAGGGCTGGGGGTGTGGCTCAGTGGTTAAGTGCCCTGGGTTCAATCCTTGGTACCAAAATCCATCAGTTACTCTTTCTATCCATCAGCCCAAACTGTGATTCTCCCCTTAACTTGCATGTCTCCAGGAGCATTAAAGAGGACACAGTTTGTGACCCACAGTACCACTCCCTCTCAACCGCTAACTCCCTCACCTCGACACCACCCCCCATCTCTGTGCCCCAATCCCATTCTTCATTTTCTCTCCGCCTGTCTTTCATATTCCCCAATACTAGGCCCCCCTCCTCTCTTATTCTTTGCTTTCCAGGTGTATTTTGTCCTTCTAGAAGGGTATTCTCCCTTCCAATTCCTCTGGCCACTGTTGAGCTGACTATGGCTTCTTCACCTTGGTACCAGGGACACTCAGGGCCATATGATTCTTTGCTGTGGGATTGTCCCGTATGGGGTAGGGTGTGCAGCAGCGTCCCTGGACTCTGCCCTTAGATGCCAGTAGCACTGTCTCCCAGTTGTGACCACCAAAAAGTTCTCCAGATGTTACCAGAGTCCCCGGGTGGCAAAAGCAACCCCAGTTGAGAAGCCCTGGATTAGCCCAATCTGTAGGTGGAAGGTCCGAGGAGGTGGGGGAGGGCCAGCCAATGCTAGTTTTCTACAGTGAGAGGAAAACAAGCCCCCAATATATGTATATTTAAAAACACGTGTCACTCTTAGGGCACCACGATCCAGTAGCCTGTGATCAGGAGAGAAAACGACACCAACATTAGTTGAATTATGGTGTGGCACCCCAGCCTGAGATAAGCCTGGAAAGCTAATGTGAGGCACCTCGGGTGCCACTGAGCCACTGGGGCAGTTGGGTTCAGGTAGGAGATCTGCTAAGTATCATAGTCCACGCCTGGGTGGGGGCTTGGCTGTAGTTGAAAAGGGGGTTTCAGGTTGTTGGTTGTTTTGTTGTTGTTGTTGTTGTTTTTGTTTTTGTAGGACTGGGGCTTGGACCTGGGGTCATTCAACACGGAGCTACACCCCAGCACCTTTTTTTTTTTTTATTCTGAGACATGGTCTTACAAAGTTGCCCAAGCTGGCCTCGAACTCATGATCCTCCTGCCTCAGCCTCCTGAGTTGCTGGGAGTGCAGGTGTTGTGCACCAGGGTACCCAGCTTTCAGGTCTTTGTAATGTGCTCTTCTCGTTGAGATCCTCATACTAAATGGAGCTAGCCATGGTGCAGAAAGAACATTCTAGAACCAGGGCTGAGCAGAGAGACCAGAGATCTCTATCAGGTGAATCACTGCCTAACCTCCTGATGGGGAGAATGGCATTTCACCATTTCACCCTCTGGGACTCACTTTTATCTTTCAAACAAGGGGTTCAGGCCACATCAGTGTTTCTCTCACTGTGGTCCAGGACCACGTTGGATGTTTATCAAAATGGAGATACCTGTGCTCCGGTGAATATTGAACAAATTGGAATCTCTCAAAGTGGAGCCCAGAGATCTACATTTTAAAGATACATCCTAAGTTTTTGCTACAATAAGGACAACAAACGCTTAGAGATTATTTAAAGACATTACAAGTTTTTTTTAATTTATTCTTTTTAGTTATACATGAACAGAGTCAATTTGGACATATTTATATAAACATGGAGTATATCTTATTTTAGTTAGGACCCCAGTCTTGCAGATGTTATTTTAGTTAGGATTCCCAAGTGGTTGCACCAATTTGCAGTCCCATCAGCAATATGTGAGAGTCAAGCTTTTCTTTTATACCTGTGACATGAACGTTATTATTGTATCCATTTGATCGGGGAAGAAACTGAGGCTCACAGTGTCTGCATGACTTTTTTCAAGGTCTCGGGTATAGCAAATACGGGGCAGTGTGTTTTCAACCTGAGCATCCTAGCTGCTGCACACTGGTCCTTAACCACAGGGCCCTTTGCGTTCCTTTCTAGTACTGATCTCGGATAATTTCTCTTTTCTGACACCTTGCAAGTTTTAAGACTAATTCAGTTTTCCCACCCTATTTGTCTCGACGTGTAAGCAGACAAATATTTGTCTCGGCTTTGTAAAAGAGCAGTTTTGGGTAGTGGGGCTTAGGAAGAGGTGCATTCAGTGAAATTGATGTAAGAAGAACTGGACTTCTTGGGGTGGGTATCCTTTTCTATTAAGTATCTTTCTCCAGGCTATCACAGCTAATTCATTGCATTATTTCATTACAGAAACTAACTGAAAGGTTGTAAGTAAGTACTTTCAGTCAGAGGGTGCTGTGCATGTCAGCTTGGAGGATGATGAATGATAGTGATTTAATGCTGATGGATTGAGAGTCCCATGGAGCCTGGATCCCGGCTCGATTCTCTGGATTCTCTGGTCTTCTAGGTTGGCTCTTTCCAGCAGCCACACCACAGAGCCCAGGAAAGCCATTTGTTTTGATTTTCCTCGTTAACGCTTTATCTGTTCAGGATAAATCACAGAGAATGCAATCACGGGCTGAACATTCCAAGGAGAACCCACAAAATAAAGTCAAATTTAGAAAATCACCGGGGTCCATCCATTCATCACGCCCACCATTACTGACAATGTTCAGACAACGTAATTCCCATTACACCTGCTTGCAGAAGAAGAAAAAAATCCAGTCAGTACCCTGAAATTAGATTAGCATTTTTAGTGTATATAATTTGTAGTTCAGAATGAGCTATAATTATCATTTAGGGGAAAACCATATGGAACGCATTACCAGCCTTCCCTGGGTCTCGGGTTTTAACAGGGAGCCCTGACTCCAAATGCTTCTTCCAAACAGGTTGTAAATTCTGAGACCCTGCAAGACGCCTTTCAGTCATTTTTATATTAATTGGGAATGAAGAATTCATTGTCTTTCTAAATTATAATAAATTGGAAAGCAATTTCCCACTAAACAAATCAAGGAAATTGAAAAATTGCTTCTCTGGGAGTTGTTTTTCTGCATCCTATTTTAAAGATCCCCTCTCCCCTCTGTCTCTATCCCCCCACCTCTTTCCCTCAAGATATGATTTTAGGGTTTTCAGTGTGCATACTAATAACCATCTGTATTGCCTAAGCATTTTCTTCCTCATCTTTAGAGTGGAAGGCAAACTCTGATGATCGTTGACTGTTCAGTGTAATTCCATTGCGCAGGAAGTCTGGAGCCTGCGCTGAAAGCTCCCATTTAAGAATCCAGTCAATATTTAGAACATGTGTTTCCAAAGCCCCTGACTTTCTCCAGGACGCAGTTCCTGGGGCACCACAGAATTCTGCGTCACCGTGAGGCTGAGGATTCGCCTAGGCAGAACCTTGGGGGTGCTCAAAGGTTCTCAAAATTCTTGGGATTTTAAAATTAATCTGAGAAAAAGCCTGCAGAATAGAGAAGGAAGGGTAATAATGCAGAACTCCACTGAAAACCCTTGAAAACCAAAAACCAAGAAAAGAAGCCCTATCCTGGATCGCAGCTTGGCTTCAGGATACACGTTTTAAAAATGATGTTGGCTTTGCATTTTTTGAAATCTATTTCTCCTATCCTCTTTTTCCTCCCCTCATTTATGCAAAGAATATGGGATGTTCTTTGATGAAAAGAGAAAAGGAGTATATGCAGGTGCTGAAATTTCTTGAACGAATTCAGTGAGCACTTCAATTCACTCTTAAGTTTGACTTGTTCTCTGGCTTTGTCCATCTGGGGACCTAAGGCTCTCTGTGCAAGGCCTGTGTTAGGGCTATAGACCACATGGACGTTTCTGATTTCATGTCACAAGGCCAGGTTTTAAAATTGAGTTAGGAAGCTGGGTCCGTCAGCACACGCTTGTAATCCCAGTGGCTTGGGAGGCTGTGGCAAGAGGATTGCAAGTTTGAGGCCAGCTTCAGCAACTTAGTGAGGCCCTAAGCAACTTAGCAAGACCCTGTCTTAATTTTTTTTTTTTTTTTTTACAGGACTGGGGATGTGGCTGAGGAATTGAGTGCCCCTGGGTTCAATCTCTGGTACAAAAAAAAAAAAAAAAAAGGAGTTAGGCGCTTACCTCCTACAGGTCGCAACTTCCAGAGTGGGTGCTAAGACCAAAGCGCTTTCAGTTAAAAGGCTTTACAGCAGCTGCTATGGTATGTCTCTGAAGAGCACCCTATTGGCAGGACTTGGGCTTGACTTGGCCTCTGCACATTGGGATATTTTAACTTCATGGTCCCCAAGCTGGGACAAATCAATTGGCAGAGGTACGACAGCAAGCTACCAGGGGGTGACTTCTTTTCCCAGACTTGTCCTCTTTCTGTAGCATGAAGGCTGTCTTACTTCACTTCATTTTTGTACTTTGAAGTTGGATTAAGAGGAGAGAAAGCCAGGAAGAGTGGTTTCTATAAGGGACCCGAGTAATTGTCACCACGTGAAAATGGCTCCTCATCGTTCCACCATTACAATCGTCTGATTCACGTCGGTGCAAACACAAATGGTGTTCTTAAATTGAATCGTGAAAGTCGTCTGTGTGCCAAGGACAGCCAGGTCCAAAACCAAGTCACAGAGTGTCATGGAGATTGTGTAGAATCACCCTGAATCCAGAGCTGTGTCCCACCTGGACACCAAGGACAGCTGAGCCAGGCCCAGCTGTGGCTGGGCAGTAGCAGACCTTCCCAGAGGGACGCCAGGGATTTCAGACAAAGATCAGGAGAAAGTCACTACAGAGCTGCACCAAAGGTGAACAAAAGGACTTTTTTCTTTTCCTTTCTCCCTGACTTTCTGGGTGGTTATAAATAAGTTACAATATATGAAGTACTTATGATCAATTATATAAATAAATTACATTAATATATAATTTATTTATATAAATTTATATTTTTATATATAAATTATAATCCCAAATGCCTCTGGAGGCTGAGGCAGGAGGATTGCAAGTTCAAGGCCAGCCTCGAAACTTAGCAAGGCCCTAAGCAACTCAGTAAGACTCTGTCTCCAAATAAAATATATAAAGGGCTGAGAATGTAGATCAGTGGCATAGCACCCTGATTTCAACCCCCAGTACCCATAAATAGATAGATAGATAGATACATAGATAGATAAGACCATTCTCATAAAATTTATACATGTGTGAATAACTCTAAGGTTAGGCCAGAAATAAACACTTTTCTTTTCCTATCACCCGATGTCTTCTTAAAAAATAATTCCTCTTCCATTTTCTAAACATAGTCCAGGCATAATAAAAATTTTAAATGATTGGAAAATTGTTTGATTTTTTTTTATTTTAAAAATGTTTTCAGAAGTGCATTATAGGTATATATAATAGTGGGATTCATTTTAACATCATCATACATGTATAATATTTTGGTGATTCTCAGAGTAGTAACTCATAGGGTTGTAAAAATAAAAGGTCTAGAGATGCCATCTAATTTCTTCTATATCCAGATATAAAGTGCTTAGATCAAGTCTGTTATGTAGTGAGCATTAAAATATTTTTATTAAGGGCTGGGGATGTGGCTCAAGAGGTAACGCACTCACCTGCCATTCGGGGGCGCTGGGTTCAATCCTCAGCATCACATAAAAATAAACTAAAGATGTTGTGTCCACCAAAAACTGAAAAATAAATATTAAAAAATTCTCTCTCTCTCTTATCTCTCTCTTTAAAAAAACATTTTTATTAATATACTTATTGTGAGAAATAAATGAAATGATATTTGTTAATCTTTCTGCAGAATACCTGCCATATAATGCATGCTGAATAAATAGTACTGGATATAGACAGAGATTATTAGGTTTAATAATAAAATATATAATGTCATCATTATTTATCTTTGCTTGGCAAACTCCTATTCATCCCCTAAAGCCCCAACTTGAGTTCACCTTTAAAAAAGTAGCTTTTCCTGACACTTCAAAGAGCATTATTCTATTTTCTGAAGCATTTTGGTTCCTGCATATGAAATGTACTTATTTCGTTGTGAATTATAAGGAGTGTCCACTGTTCTGTCCCCTTGGACAGGCCTCAGGCTTCTGGAAGGGAAGGATTATTCTCTATTCTGATCAGTCTCCCTGCAACCTATAGTGCAGTCTGACATGTGGTGGGCGCTCCGAAAATGTTGGTTAAATTGAACAAAAACACTGGGCTTAGAGACAAAGAGAATGCTCCCATTTTTATGCCCAAATGAAGATGGGAATGTAGAGAATGTTTTTCTTTGAAAGAAGAAATCTCAGGGGCTTACTTGAAAATAGGCTGAGGGCTTAGAGAAATGAGTGCCAAGAGCCATGTAGGAGCAAATCAGGCCTGGTGCATCTGGGTGTTGGGAACACACCGCCTCCTTTGGCTCAGCAGCTGCAAAACAGATGGGAACAAGTGTGGCTCCGTCACACTGCCACTGCACTGAGAGAGGGGGCCAGGCTCCCTCTCGTAGGAAAACCCAAAGATTCCTTAAAGCTCATCGCCAATGGCCCAAGGTAGCTTGGCGTGAGTTTGGGTGCTTGCAGGGGGAGAGAAGGCTTTGCAGTGGTTCACGTGTCACCCTCAGGACCCTGTGAAGCTGAGATGGAAACCATCTTGCCTAAAGATGTCCTTTCATCTTCCCCAGGGTCCTGCGTTTTCTTCCACCCACAGGGTGACGTGGTCGGGAGAAATGCAGTTGGAGTGAGTGGCGGGAAAGATCTGAACAGAGAACTTTGGTCCAGAAAAATATCCGTTTATGGGGCTGAGTCTGCAAAATGTGCAATTGTTTGGCCCAGCGCCACTGCCACACAAGCAAAATTCCAAGCAGCTGTGTGTGCCCTCCCACTCCCCCGCCCCGCAGCGGAGAGAATGGTCTCCATCTCTGCTTCCTGGATTGCAGGAACATTCTCCAAGTTCTCTGGCTGTTCACACCACTTCATCACGGGCTTCGTCTCCAGGGGACAATGCAAAAGGGCAGTTGGTCCTTCTTTCTGATTCAGGATCTAATGGATGCAACCATTCAACACCAACCAGGGTGCATGTTGGGCATGAAGTGACACAGGAAGTTGCAGAAGGCCGGGTCCTCAAGGAACTCCCAGTCTTGCTGGTGACAGGAACTGTAAACATGCATTCCTACCCGGTTGTGAAAAATCCCCAGAGAGACATATTTTTCAAATAATTATTGACAGGGACAGAAGGAGGGTAATTATGTTTGACTTTCCTGGTAGCTCAGTAGGATGAGAGGGTCTCTTGCCCACTGGGAGACCATGGAGGAGACTGGTTCCAAGGATAGATTCTAGAAAAGGCAGGACTGTCGGACCAGGAGGCAGGATGGAGCTCGGAGCAACAGCTTTGTCTGCGTGGAACATTCCCTTACGAAAGGGAGAAGGCGGTTTTGCAGGATTTTAATGGTATTAGCGTAGTCATAACTGTCTCCAGGTACAAAATCCTTGCACATGTGGTTCGAATAATCCAGAACTTTTTTTTTTTTTTCTGGATGATAATCATGCACTGGAGTCTTCCACTTAGTGCATAGCTCAGCAGAAAGCATACCTAAGCGCAATATTACATTTCCTTGATTCTGGACAGCCATTTGTTCTAATTCTGTGAGGGCTAATTCTGTGAGTTAGTGGGTAGGGCAGAGGAAATTCAAGACAGCCAATAGGAAGAATGGTTGTTTTGACCTCCCAACCCAAACCTGCTAGCACCCCTTGAGAAAGAGAGGCATTGAGAATGGTCCCTGGATAGAAGAATTGGGGAACCTTATTTAACCTCTAGGGCTGTCTCAGATTTAATGAATTTTTGAAGATTTCAGATTTTGTGCCCACCCGACATGCTTCTGTATCTTTCCAACTCTTTAGATTGAAGTATCTTCCAAGACAAATACAGACTGTTGCTGACTTATAATGATTCCAATTGTGATTTTTTTTTATACTAGAGATGGAACTCAGGGGCCCTCTACCACTGACTACATATGTGGTCTTTTAATTTTGTGTATTTTTTTTCATTTTGAGTCAGGGTCTTACTAAGTTGTTGAGGCTGGCTTTGAACCGGCCATCCTCCTGCCTCAACCTCCCAAGCCTCTGGGATTATAGGCATATGCCACCGCACCCAATTATGATTTTTTTTTTTTTTACTTTACAGTGGTGCAGAAGTGATAAGCATTCAGTAGAAACCATACTTCAGGTTTGAATTTTGATCTTTTCAATAAATTACATGAGGTATTCAATATTTTGTTATTAAACAGGATTTATCTGAGGTGATTTTGTCCAGCAATAGGCAAATGTGAATATTCTGAGCACCTTCAAAGCAGGTAAACTGAGTTGTGATGCTTGATAAATTAGGTGTATTAAATATGTTTTCTACTTGTGGTATTTTCAATTTGTGGTGGGTTTATTAGGAATGTCACCCCACTGTAAGTCGAGGAACATGTGTACCATGGCCAATAAGAATCCTCTTTTATAGAAATGTGCTGATGTATTATGAAGTTACCTGTTTTATTTTGTTTGTTTGTTTTTCCTATTCTATCAAAAAATCCTTTCTTGCCAGATATAGTGTCACATGCCTGTAATCCCTGCAATTTAGTCGACTGAGGCAGGAGGATCACAAATTCAAAGCCAGTCCCAACAACTTAGTGAGATTCTGTCTCTAAATAAAATAGGGCTGGGGATGTGACTCAGTGGTTAAGCACCCTTGGGTTCAATCCCCAGTACCAAAAATTAAAAAAAAAAAAGCACATAGTACATATTTTTGATTTTTTTGATGCAACATTCTGTCACGTGAACTCACCTGTGACATGAAACCTGAAAAGGAGCCACAGACAATACAGAAATGAATGTGGCTGGATTTGGTCTCTGGCCATAATTTACACACCCACACAAGATTAAATGAGCTGGTCTAGCACATCTTGGGATCCAGAGGAAGAAGGTATCCTGGAACATGACCATTATAGACTAGCTTTGAAATTTCTTTACACTTAATTTTTTAAAATTTTTAGTGGATTATAGTTATGCATAATAGTGGGGTTCATTTTGTCACATAACTGTACTTAACAGTTTTCTCCATTTTGTTTCTCATTTGTGCTAAGTCAGGAAATTTCATCTTTTCTCTTTGAAATGGAAACCCTGGGACTTAATTTTTTCCCCCCAACTTCTCACTAATTCTGTAAATTTGGATCTCCTTTATCTCTAAGAAAGGTAAGCAACTTTAAGTTTTAAGAGAATAAAAGATGGGTGTGTTTTGTGGCTTCTCTTGGAAGCCCAGAGCTGGGGCATGGTAGTCCTGTTATAGTCCTTTTCCAGAAACACAGCTAAAAACCTAAGGGAAACTGGATAAAATGGGCCCAGGGGATTGGAAGTCTAATTTCTCATCCTGCAAAGCTTTTCATTAAACCATTAAAAACCTTTAACTTGGCCGGGTGTGGTGGCGCATGCCTGTAATCCCAGTGGCTCAGGAGGCTGAGGCAGGAGGATCGCGAGTTCAAAGCCAGCTTTAGCAAAAGTGAGGCCCAAAGCAACTCAGTGAGACCCTGTCTCTAAATAAAATACAAAAAATAGGGCTGGGGATGTGGCTCATGGTCGAGTGTCCCTGAGTTCAATCCTTAGCACCTCCCCTGGAAAAAAAAGAAACCTTGAATTTGGAAGGACATTTGGTTCATACATTTGTGTCTGCACACAAGCTTATATTCTGTAGAATCCTAGGTCAGCCATTGAGATTGTCAAATAGATAAAATTAAGGATGAGGAAAGTGAGAGAATTTTCTTTGGGGAATTCCAGAAACTCTTCAAGCACCTGTCTCTGGTCTTTGTCTTTCCCTTAGCGGAGATCTAAGAGCATGCTGACTTAGCTGTTAGATAGGTAAAAGTAAAATCACCATGTCATAAAGATAATTCCTGAACTGCAAAACATGTTCCCCAGCTGCAGCCATTGGTCTGTTTATTTGAAACGATATTAGATAAAACAAAATTCCTGCACATAATAGGATCCCAAAAAGGTCCTCAAAGATGATTTCAATTGAATTTTGGGGGCCCTGACAAGGTCAAAGGGTCTCAATGCATCTAGTGAGACGTTTCAAAGGATTTTTATTTTCGACCACAGCAGTGACTCACCGTGAGAACAAGGAGAACAATACCAGCCCCCGAGCCTGACAGTTACCATAGCGAGGAAGGGATATTTGACAAACAGAACCGTTTCAAGATAATCGCAACAATGTAATCTATAAATGTGTGTGAAACCCCACCTCAGAGGTCATGTGCCAAGTTCAGGGTGGCCAGAGAACGGGGCTGACCCGGAACTCTGTAAGTCACACTTAAATTTTTCCATGAGTTTCCTGCCTCGATAGATGATCTGGGAAAGTTCTTATCCAAGCTAATTTTTGTAAAAATCTTACCTAATTTCCAAAAATAGCAACAGATGTTGAGAAATAAATATGTACTGTTGGAAAATGTTGGAATATTCTATGGATTCTTCTGTTAGCCCCAACTCCTCACCCCATTAACTGTTGAGATATCTTTTCTCTATTCTTTAAAATTTTTTCTTAAGCTGGGCGTGGTGGCACATGCCTGTAATCCCAGCAGCTTGGGAGGCTGAGGCAGGAGGATTGTGAGTTCAAAGCCAGCCTCAGCAAAAGGGAGGCCCTAAGCAACTCAGTGAGACCCTGTCTCTACATAAAATACAAAATAGGGCTGCGATGTGGCTCAGTGGTTGAGTGCCTCTCAGTTTCAATCCCTGGTACCAAAAAAAATTTTTTTTTCTTATTTTTAGTTGCACTATAGTTACACATAACAGCAGGGTTCATTTTGACATATTCATAATTGCATATAGCATAGTTTTCTTCACTTCGATTCCCAGTATTCTCCCCTTCTCCTTCCCCCTGACTCCCTCCCTGTACTAATAGGTCTCCCTTCTATTTATTTAGTTTTTAGTTGGTGCCTATAGTTGGCTGTGTATAAAATCAGAATGCACTGTGATATATCCATGTATGCACAAGGCATTGTTTGGTCTATTTTATTCCCTACCTCTTCTCCTCCTCCCTCACCTGTGGTCCCCAGTTTCTATTCTAACTATTTTCCCTTCTATTTTCATAAGACCCCTCTTTTATTATTTCTCTTTACTCTTATAACTCTGTTCTTTTTCCCCCCAACCAAATTTTCTGGGGAAACGCACAAAACTTAAGTATTGGACTTGGTGAGCTTTTAACAATGGGAAAACACTATGCTAGCTAGCATTAAGATTAAAGTAAAAGTATTACCAGCATTTCAAAAATTCTACTTGGGACCCTCCCCAGTACCACTCACTCTTATAAAGCCAAAAAGACACTAGAGTGCATTTTGACACATCCCACATACATGGAGTCTAACTTCCCGTTCTTGTGGTTGGACATGATGTGGAGTTTCACGGGTCGTGGGTTCACATAGGAACACAGGAAAGTGATCCAATTCCTTCTACTGTCTTTTCATTCATATTTTAAAAGCTGTCCCCATGCCCCACCCTGAATTTTACCTGAAGAGAAAAATCTTCATTCTATGCCTTCACTTTAGGCAACTTCAAACACTTAGGCTGGTGATATGGCTCAAGCGGTAGCACACTCGCCTGGCATGTGTGTGGCCTGCGTTGGATCCTCAGCACCACATACAAACAAAGATGTTGTATCTGCTGAAAACTGAAAAACAAATATTTAAAAAAAAAAACACTGAAGAACTGGTTTCTTTTTCTTTAAAGTATTTATTTTTTAGCTGTAGTTGGACACAATACTTTTACTTATTTATTTGTATGTGATGCTGAGGATGGAACCCAGGGCCTCGCTCTTGCTAGGCAAGCGCTCTACCGCTGAGCCCCAGCCCCAGGCGCCTGGATTCTTATTTCGGAAATTAATTCATTGCTTCCTTAGTGGTTTGGCTGAGTGAGTCATTTGTTCCTTTGTGTTTTCATTCATTCAATAGCCATGCTGGGCTCTCCAGGTACTGCAGGGGAGATGAACACTCAGGTCCTGGGGTGGTTATACTTGGGACTCCTTTCTGTTTTGGTACAAGGGATCGAACCCAGGAGCGCTTAACCATTGAGCCGCATCCCTGGCCTTTTAAAATATTTTATTTAGAGACAGTGTCTCACTGAGTTGCTTAGGACTTCGCTGAGTTGCTGAGGCTGGCTTTGAACTCACGATCCTCCTGCCTCAGCCTCCCGAGCCTCTGGGATGTCAGGCGGGCTCCCTGGTGCCTGGCTATCCTTGCGACTCTTGCAGGGCTTCAGTCACCTTCTAAACCTGTTGCCTGGATTTGTTTTTACGCTGTTTCTCCCTGCATTTTTTGATCATCGTTTTACAAACTACCTTAAAATTGTTACAGAGAGTATTTTAAAAAAATATATATATATTTTTTTTAGTTGTTGAAGGGCCTTTATTTGCTTATGTATATGTGGTGCTGGGAATCAAATGCAGTGCTTTTGAGGGAGCGTGCTTAGGAGGAAGCCCCTGTTTCCCAGGAGACATCCTCTATGCTGGGCCCAAGCCTCAGAGTCCATACCGGGCTTTATCTGATAGAGAAAAAAATAATAATAAAAAAAAAAAACAGAGTCCATTTGGTGGTTGGGTCACCCAATAGCCAGAGGCGATTCCAAGCTAGCTTGCGATCCTCCAGCCTCAGCCTCCAGACCACTGGGATTACAGGCTCGTCTGCCCTGACTAGCAAGGAGACATTTCTTTACCAAGCAAAAAACTTCCAGATTCTCCTATTAATAAATGGTCCAATTGAATAAAAAATTTCTGGTCTTAGAATGCAGGCAGAGGGAATGTCTTTGAAGACTCATTCTGTTTAACACAGAAGGCAGATTTAGGATTTGGAATCAACGTATCAGTCAATGAAATCATCATTTGAAGATCAGACTGAAAACAGTTAGGGCCTGGCTCCTGGGTTCTGTTTTCTGACACAGGCCTTGGGAACGTTTAAAGGTCAGCTTTGGAAGATAAGCTTTTCAATCCAAAGTCTCCGTTTTGGCATGGCCGCGGGTTTCGCCTGAGATGGCGGGAAGGCCTGCTATCTGAAGGGCATTTCCCTTTGGCTTAACGTGTGGGTAGATAACGTTGCTATTATGCTTGACTATTCCATCTCAGGATCATGGTTCCCAAGGCTGAGGTTATTGAGCATCATCCTCTCGGAGGAAAATTCACTGTTGGTAGACAGGGGAAGGAAATAGCTTTAACTCGAACTTCCTAGCACTGGGCTAGTCACTGTGTGTGCTTATCAGACTTCATCCTCACAAGAATCTAATGGGGCAAATATTATTACTTGCATCTGACTAATAATAATAAGAGAACCGAGGCTAAATAGTTCATCTATGGCAAAATAGTGTGTGGTGAGCTGAGGTTTGAACCCAGGAGTGGGAGACAAAGAGGGATTTTGCAGATTCTTAGCAACTCCTCCCTCTGAGAAGTAGGGCTCCTTTCCCTTGAGTCTTGGCTGGGGCTCTGAATAAGACAAGGAAGAAATACGAATGGGTGAAAAAAATATTCAATGTCTCTAGAAGTTAGAGAAATGCCAATGAAAACTACACTGAGATTCTATTTCACTCCGGTCAGAATGACAGTTATCAAGAAAACAAGTAATAAATGTGGGTGAGGATGTGGGGGGAAAAGGTACACTCATGCACTGCTGGTGGAACGGCAGATTGGTTCAGCTGCTCTGGAGAGCAGTATGGAGATTCCTCAGAAAACTAGGAATGGAACTACCATTGGACCCAACCACCCCACTCCTTGGTTTATGCCCAAAGGACTTAAAATCAGCATACTACAGGGACACAGCCACATCAGTGTTGATAAGCAGCGCAATTCACAACAGCTAGACCATGGAACCAACCTCAGTGACCTTCAACAGATGAATGGATAAAGAGAATGTGTTATATACACACAAGGGAATATTGCTCAGCCGTAAAGAAGAAAGAACTTGTGACATTTGTCAGGAAATGGATGGAACTGGAGACTATCATGCTAAGTGAAATAAGCCAATCCCCAAACATCAAAGTTCTCTCTGCTGTGTGGATGATAACACCCTCGGGCGGGGGGTGGTGGTGGGGGTGCAGAACAGAAGTTAGACAAAGGGGAATGAAGGGAAGGAGAGGGTAGAAATAAGAAAGAAAATGAATGGGACAGAACTTTCCTACGTTCCTATGTGAACACACAACCCATATAACTCCACATCATGTGCAACCACAAGAAGGGGAAGTCAGACTCCATGTCTGTGTGATAGGTCAAAATGCACTCTATCGTCCTGTATCTCTAAACAGAACAAAGAGGAATGAAGAAAGTTTCAAGAGAGCTAGGGGCCCACTGGTTGTTTTTGTTTTTATGAGTTTTACTTTTGCTCATCTTGGAGTGTTCTCTCACCTTCGGTACAGCAAGAGGTCAAGTGAGAAATTTGGTTCTCTGTCACACTGGGATGCACCTAGAGAGAGCAAGAGGGAGAGACAGATTTGCAGAAGCTACAGAAGCCACAAATGGGAAAGAAGCCTTCTTGGATCTCCCAGCCCAACCCATCTCTAGCTGGAGGAGCCTGACTGAAGGACCCCAGCTGACAGCAAGCCTTCCCCTGAGCCCCGCCACCCTCAGAACTGCAGAGAAGTAAAACGGCTGCTCTTCTAGGCGTCTACTTCTGGAGAAGCTGTTACCCAGCCAATAGAAAACCCCAGGTCGGCTGGGCTCCCACACACCTGCCAGGCTACAGGAAGCTGGGGGGCCAAGGTCAGGGGAACTGGCCTCTTCTACCACCACCCATCTGCAAGGGGCCTGGCCTTGCTCTCTCACCAGGCCCTCAGGTTCTGAGGCTGAGCTGGGATCACGTTCTGTTGGCTGCTCTGGGATTCTGAGGTTCTCACTGTGGACACCTCTCGATCTGTAGACTACGAAGGCTGCAGGTTAGATTCTCAGCTTCCACACAATGCAGTTCAGAGAGCCTCTGTTTTGAACATCTTTCTAGAAATTTTATAATTCTATGCATATCTGCAGAATCCAGGGGATCCCACTAATCATAGAACACTGGACTGTCCAGTCAGACAACTAAAGAGAAGATGTAAAACAAACACATTCAAAATAGTTATTAATTTTAGTAAGACAGTTACCTTCTTTATTTTTGTTTACTTTCATAATGCAGTAATAGCCAGGCATGGTGGCGCATGCTGATAATCACAGCGTGGCTTGGGAGGCTGAGGCAGGAGGATCTTGGGTTCAAAGCCAGCCTCAGCATAATGAGGCCCTAAGCAATTCAGTGAGGCCCTGTTTCTAAATAAATACAGAATAGGGCTGGGGATGGGGCTCAGTGGTCGAGTGCCCCTGAGTTAAATTTGCAGTACAGCAAATAAAATAAAGTAATTCAGTCACTTTTCTCTTATGACAAAGAAAGAAATTGTAAGGAAATTTGATGTTACAAAAGTGAATTTATTTAGAAAATAGCAAGTAACTGAGTGTAGTGGTGGAATTGAAACATGGCTAAGACACTGAAAGGGATATATAAAGAGTCCAAGTTTTTGTGCATGTATAATTATGGCACAATGAACCTCACTATGGTGCAAAAAATATAATACGCAAAAACCCTCAAAATTAACAAGATACACAATTCTATAAATATTACAAGAATATTCAAAACCACCACAAATAAGAAATTACATTTTGAATAAAAATGTTTAAATTTTTTTAAAAAAAGTTTGGAAAATCCTCAGATAAAGAAAGATAAAATACCACCAAGGTTAAGTTCCTTCCTTCCTTCCTTCCTTCCTTCCTTCCTTCCTTCCTTCCTTCCTTCCTTTCTTTCTTTCTTTCTTTCTTTTTTTGTTTGTTGTTGTAGTACCAGGGATTGAACTCAGGGGTGCTTAACCACTGAGCCAATCCCCAGACCTATTTTGCATTTTATTTAGAGACAGGTCTCACTAACTTGCTGAGGCTGGCTTTGAACTTGTCATCCTCCTGCCTCAGCCTCCTGAGCCACTGGGATTACAGGTGTGTACCACCATGCTCAGCTCTATGTTTCTCTTTTTGACCAGAGCTGGCTGATCTAGGCAGATCCCACTAAAAAACCACTCTTGCTACACAAACCATTAATTGGGGCCAGAAATAGCAGAAATACATGCACCCCTGGGTTTGGCTCCGGATCAACTCCAGAGGAAGAAGAAGCAGCACCCGAGAAGGAGGAGAAAAGGGAGATTGTGGAATATTCAAATTCAACTTGGAAAGCATTGCGCTTAGGTAGGAGGGTTATGTTTCCCTTGGAAAGCATGAATAATAATTAATGTGACAGGACTTGGCTGCAAGGATAGAGGAAGACGTGGAGGAGCACCGAGCCAGAAGTCGGAGAGCTCCGATGACAGGCGGGCATGACTGTGCTGCTGTCTAGGGCTGGTCTGTAGATACCACTGCAAAACCCTGCCCTTGTCACCACGCTTGGGCAATAATCCTGGCTACTACAACTGCTAGCGGACAAGTGCACGGTGATTCATGCTTTTCATATTTATAGCAATATCAGACTAGAAGTAAATCTGCATGGATAGTCATTCAGCTCTTCATAGAAGTCACCCCGGGGGTGGGAGTAGGTGGGACGTTCACTTCCTGATGGTTGAGCTTCTTACAGTGAGCAAGTGTGACTTGTCTAGACCAAAAAAAGGCTAATCAGATAAGTAGTAAGAATTAGGGTGAAGAAAGCAGGAAATCAGAGTGGTAAAGAGTTGAGTTGTATGACCAGAGTCATCTGCGGCTGAATTCCAGTTCTACTACCTACGACCTAAGGGACCTGGGCCCCTGGATTCACCTCACCAGGACTGTTTCCTGGTTTCTGAAATCAGGATGACAATAGACAATCACAGAGATGTCATCAGGAGATGAGACATTGCACGGCAGTCATTTAGCCTGGTGGAAAGGTAGGAAGGATTGAGGAAGTGGTGCCCGCTACTAAATTAGTAAAGTAGTAAATACTTAACACAATGGTGACTATTATGCATATACTGGTAGTAACGATGGACAGGTTTCAGTAATAATTGATTTTTCATTACAAGTGCGTATTTTATAAATATCTATTTACAAAATACTAATAGTCAATTCCAAAAATAGTTTATGCAGTTAAAAACAATTATTTTTACTTTTAAAAAAAAATTTACTTTGGCACCAGGGATTGAACTCAGGGGCACTTAATCACTGAGCCACATCCCGAGCCCTTTTTTTGTATTTTATTTAGAGACAGGGTCTCACTGAATTTCTCAGGGCCTTGCTAAGTGGCTGAGGCTGGCTTTGAACTCACGATCTTCCTGCCTCAGCTTCCTGAGCTGTTGGGATTATAGGTGTGTGCCACCACCCCTGACCATTTTTACAATTGAGATGGTTAATAT
Organism: Ictidomys tridecemlineatus; assembly: GCF_052094955.1. NCBI lineage: Eukaryota > Metazoa > Chordata > Mammalia > Rodentia > Sciuridae > Ictidomys > Ictidomys tridecemlineatus. The sequence continues at coordinate 56,846,586 of NC_135478.1, forward strand.
TATTTGTCAGTTTGGTTAGGCTGTGGTGTACAGTTGTTTGGTTGAACCCTCGGGCCCAGATATTGTTGTGGACTTGTATTTTTAGATGTGATCAATGTTTTATCTGTAAAACCTGAGTAAAGCAGATGATGCTCTTCGGTGTGGGTGGGCCTCAATCAATCAATTGAAGGTCTTCACAGAAACAACTGAGGTTCTTTGAGGAAGAGAGGGAATCCTGGGCCCAGACTGCCCTCAAATTCAAGACTATAACATCAACTCTTGGTGGAATTTCCAGTCTGCCCTAGAGATTTTGGAGTTATCGGTGTCCACAGTCACATGAACCAATTCCTTAGAATCAATCAGTCTCCCCTCACCCCCATCACCTTAGTACTTTCTCTAAAACAATAAATAATAAGTGTAATACACACACCACAGTTTCTCACTGCATCTGCCCTTTGCAACAGCATTCCAAGTTAGACAGGATCGGCAGTATTACCCCACATTTTGGAATGAGGATGCTGAGACACACAAACTCCAGCTGTGGCACCCACCGCCAAAGGCACTGTTTGTAGCACATTGGTGAAAGCCCTCCTGCAGCACGCTCTAGCTCTTGCAGAACCTGTAACCTGGCACCCAACCCACATCGTTGCCTACTTGGTAGCACCCAGCTCCAGGGACTTTGGGGATTATGCGATGGGCCCCACCCAGGAGGCTCCCATGAACACCAAGTTCATCTCGTCCCTGATCTACCCATCACCCACACAACTCCTCTCCGGTCCCTGGAAATTCTCCGTCCACTATTGTTATGGTTTGGATGTGAGGTGTCTCCCCCACGCTCCTCTGTTAATGCGGGAATATTCAGAAGTGAAACGATTGGATGGTGAGAGCTGTCACCTAATCAGCCCATCCTAGTTTGAATGGACCAACTGGGTAGTGACCGTAGACAGGTGGGGGTGGCTGGAGGAGGTCCCTGGGGGCTTGCACTGTGGCATTGTCCTCTCTCTGTCTGCTTCCTGACCACCATGAGTGCTGAGGGCCATTACCAAGTAGGAATGACGCATCGAAATTTCCTTGCCAAGCGTACCCCATGCTGCTTAGAGGACATTCGATGGGACATTGCATGCATGCTTTAATAAGGTGACCTTGCTCAAGGACCAAGGCGGATCCGGGTTTAGAGCTGATCAGGTTTGAGGAAGTAACCGGCTCCTTGAGTTTAAGGCGTTGCCAGTTTAAGATAATGGGTTTTAGGGAAGTTGGAAGTTGAAGATTATTGCTGGGATTAGGGTGTTCCTGCTGCTTGTTCCCGTTGAGTTCTTGTGAGATTAAAATGGGATTTGGAGATAGCCTTGTGGAGTAGGTGGTTTGTGCGGGAGACGGCAGAACGCGATTGTCTCTGGACCTGTGTGGAGGTGGCGTGAGAGCTGGAATAAAGAATTGCTGTTTGAACCTACGAAGCTGTGTGGTGGCTCGTGATTCTGGTGCCAAGCCGAGACCTTGGCACATGAGCAGAGTGACTTCCCTCTACTACACCATGGTGGTCGGCCTCACCTGGGGCCCAGAGCCATGGAGTTGGCTGACCATGGACTGAACCTCTGAAGCTCTGAAGGCAAGATAAACTTTTCGTCCTCTAAGTCGTTCTTGTCAGGTATTTTGGTGGCAACAATGGAAAACTGACTAACTGTCTATCAAGTGATCCTGCTTCTCTAGTGAACAGACTGAGCTTAGGTCTTTACTTGAGAGAGTGAGAATGTAGGTGATTTCTGGGTTTGTACGTGCACGCATGAAAATATAGTTTTTCTGTTGATTCATCTGCAAGGTAGAGGGAATGGGGAACTGATGGTCTTTCAGTTGTAAAAATGTCTAAGGTTTTTTTTTTTTTTTTTGGCACCGAGGATTGAACCCAGGGGTGCTTAACCATTGAGCCCCATCCCCAGCCCTTTTTATATTTTATTTAGAGACAGGGTCTCCCTGAGTTGCTTAGGGCCTCACTAAATTGCTGAGGCTGGCTTTGAACGCTTGATCCTCCTTCCTCAGCCTCCCAAGTCACTGGGATTATAGGCGTGTGCCACTGTGCCCAGTCTGTCTAAGGGTCTTGATTCTCTTAGAGGAATCAGGAGGGCTTCTCCTTTTGTGTCTGAGGTAGAATAATCTGTGTGGTGTGAAGCACGGTAGTAGACCACACTCCATCTCTTTACTCCTTCCTTGTGCTACTTCAAGGCCAGTCAGTCTGGATTAGAGCTCTTGGTGACAGGGGAAGCGAGTGCCATGATTTGGGGTTAGTGTGGGCCCTACTCTGGAGGACAGCAGACACTTCAAGCTGTGTCTCCTCCATTACCTTCAGATCTGAAGATCGATTCCCAGGTTACACACCTTTTCACAAAAATACCTGTGCTTGGAATTCAAAAGATAATAGTGTCAAGGTAAAGGTTATTTCCTTCAATACATATTACCTGCTAAGATTCAAAGAGATAAAAGAGGTTTAGGCAAATGGCATACCCAGGGAACAGCAGGTTGATGTTTGTATAACCCATGTCCAAGACATTCATTTTTAATTTTTAATTTTTTAATTTGTTCTTTTTGGTTATACATGACAGTGGAATGTATTCTCACATATCACACAGACAGGGAGTCTAACTTCTCTTTCTTGTGGTTGGACATGATGTGGAGTTTCCCTGGTCGTGTGTTCATATATGAACATGGGAAAGTTCTGTCCCATTCCCTCCACTGTCTTTCCCGTTCCCATCCCTCCCTTCCCTTCATTCCCCTTTACCAAGACTTTCTTTTTGATGCTACATTGTGTCTTCCATTCAATCCACAAATGCTTAAAAACAAACAAACAAACAAACAAAAAACCCTAGCACTGGGCCCAGTGGTGCACACCTATACTCCCAGGAGGGGAGGCTGAGGAAGGAGGATCTTGAGTTCAAAGCCAGCCTCAGCAAAAGCGAGGCCCTAAGCAACTCAGTGAGACTCTGTCTCTAAATAAAATACAAAATAGGGCTGGGGATGGGGCTCAGTGGTCGAGTGCCCCTGAGTTCAATTCCTGGTAACAAAAACAAATAAACCAAAACAACAACAAAACACCTAGTTTATACTTAATATAGCAATGAACAAAGCTGGCAGCTCTAGCTTTCCTAGAACTTCTGTTGTGTTGGGCTCTCTGTCTAAGATAGGTTACCTCAGTGGTCCTCAACCAGGGGTGGTTTAGTCCCCTCAAAGGTATTTGCAACGTCTGGAGGCAATTTCTGTTTGTCACAGCTGGGAGGAAGATGTGCTTCCGGCATGCAGTGGGTAGAGATAGGGAGGCCACCCACCATTCTGCCATCCATGGGATAATTCCCTTACCCAAGAATTATCCAACCCGAAACCTCAACAGGGCTGAGGCTGAGAGGCCCTAAGGTTCCTGTTCCCTTCAATCTCTGTATAAGGAGTAGAAATTTGAATTTGTTTAAAATAAGGGAACCCAATGCACCTGGCAGAGTTTTATCTTATAGAAACTGGTGAACTAGAATAGGAAGCTGAGTGGCTTTCTCCGAAAGAGAAATGTTAAAATGACAAATTCGGATGCCATAGGGAAGATTCATGCACAGTGCTGACTGAGTGGGTGTGTGCCATCCCAAACTCCCATGAAATGTGATTCCCAGTGTCACAGGGTGGAGAGGCTGTGTGACCTTGCAGAGGTGTGTACTGCTTTTACAGGGCTGGGTTAGTTCTTGTGGGGAGTGAGTTCTCATTCTCCAGGGCTTCAATTAGTTACTGCAACTGTGGGTGTCCTAAAGGAAGCCTGTCCTTCACATTTTCCCTCCCTGCATGTGCTATCTTGACCTTCCACTTCCCCAAAAGGCTCAGACCTGAAGCAAGACCTCCCAATCATGGACTTTTCCAGAAATGGGAACTTAAAGAACTTCATTCCTACCTAAGTTACTTAGTCTCAGGTGAGCTGTCACAGTGACAGAAAATGGACTGATAAACTGCTGTAATCATAGCAACAGTGTTTTCATTTTATTATGCTTTTTAATTTCCCAGAAAACTGGTCAAGGAAAATGAGAACCCCACAATCAGACAACTAAAGACCTCTTTCCATGAAATTGGAACACCCTCATTGCATGCTCTGGGAAATGACGTTTTCATTTGAATGTCTAATTTCTTCCCTTGTATTATCTGATCCTTGCAAGTAAAAACATATGATCTCTTAGTAAGACAGTGGGACAATCAATTCTAGAATTGTCTTTTCTGAGCACAGAGTAAAGAAGAAATGAGGTTTTTTGTTTTGTTTTTAATTATTGGTTCGTGTTAGTTGTACATGACAGTAGACTCCATTTTGATAAAATTATATACAAGCATAGAATATATTCTTATTAGGACCCCATTCTTGTGGGTGGGCACCATGGTGAGAATTCACTTAGGTAAGTCCACATGTGTACATTGGAAAATTATGTTGGATTTATTCTGCTGACTTTCCTATTCTTATTCCCCCTCCCTTCCTTTCATTCCTCTTTGTATCATCTACTGAACTTCTTTTCTCCCTCATTTTATTGTTGGTTAGCTTCCACATATCAGTGAAAACATTTGACCTTTGGTTTTTTGGGATTGGCTTCTGCCATTAGGCAAGGTAGTCTCTAGACCTATCCATTTACTGACAAATGCTATAAAGTCATTCTTCTTTATGGCTGAGTAATATTCTATTATGTATATACCACAAATTCTTGAGTCTTGCAACAGGGACTCCCAGGGCTATGTGGTGACCTTAAATGACACTGTTTACAGGGCTTGGTGCAACAGCTTTTCTTAGGCAATGACAGGTAAAAAAAAAAAAAAAAAAAAAAAAAAAAAAAAAAAGGCTGGTCTGGGCTGGGGGTGTAGCTCAGTGGTAGAGTGCTCATTAGCATGTGTACAGCCCTGGGTTTGGTTCCCAGCCCTACTCATCACCATCAAGAAAGAAACAAAGAGAAAACAGAAACAAACGGCAGGTCCTATTGAGTTTCTCTTCTTTTTAAACTGTGACATATTGGGCTTTTTTTCCCCCTTTTCTTTTCTTTTTGGTACCAGGTATTGAACTCAGGAACACTCTACCAATGAACCACATCCTCAGCCCTATTTTGTATTTTATTTAGAGACAGAGCATCATTGAGCTGCTTAGTGCTTACTAAGCTGCTGAGGCTGGCTTTGAACTCGAGATCCTCCTGCCTGAGCTGCGGGGATTACAGGTGTGTGCCACCACACACAAGACTTTTTCTTAACATAAAGTTTCTCTCCTGGAAAGAATGAACAGAAAATTAAATAACCATAACTTAATGAACAGCTGAGATGTTTAACGTGTTTAATGTTTGTTCTCTTAAGCATAGTAAATACGTGCGACCAGGGACAAGTTCAATGCCCTCTTTGACCCTCGATTTCCTCACACATAAAGTGACAAGGGGCAGATCAGATGACACAAAACCCTATGAATCACAAATTGACAAATTAGGCTCATGGTGATTCAGGGGATTTCACGATTATCCTTCCCCTTCCACCTCCTCTCCCTTTTTCCTCTCTCAATCTTGATTTTTAAAGACTCAAGTTTTTAATAAAATGAAGAGGATGTCATTTGGTTCTGGAAAAGCAGATGGATAACACTAAATCACATGAACTCTTGTGTCTGGGTCAAGTGCTAAAAAAAAACCTCCATAAATACCACAAACATAAAGAGAAACTGGAGTTCATGCTCCAACACCTGGGGCTGTGTCTCTTTTGGATTTCACTCTGCTCACGGTCAAGTTTGCCCTTTGTTGTAAGTGAGGTCCATTAAGATTGCCAAGAGTTCCCTTACGACAGCTGGAGTTGAGTCCGCGTCGGCCCCGTTCATCTCTCCAGAGGTGGGAGAGGTTGGGGTCAGGTGCAGGTGTGGGCAGGCTCTATCCACAATCTTCATTTTTTTGTGTGGAAGTTTGTGCTTTGGGCTCATGGCTGGGTTCCTCCTGTGGGTCAGGAGGGCATGTCTGTTTGGCACAGACCTCAAATGAAAACCAGCAACGTCAGCGGACAGACTTGCAATCTAGCAGGTTTCTTGGGAGCCTCTCGGTTGCCCCCCGTTCATCCTAGGTCCATCCATGCGACGTCCCCCCGTCCTTGACACCTTCCTGCAAACTTGAGTTAAGGAGGTAAATTTGGGGAAATCCTGAGCTGAGTTTGGGTGACCCTGAAACTGGCTTCCAGAACCTTGGTTTTCACACCTCGTTGTGGTCTGGTGGAGTTCCCCAGAAAAATTTTGGGAGCAGAACAAAGCCTACGGTTTGTCAAGACTAGACCAGATCAATAAGGAGGCCGTTCTCATTTCAGGGATTAACAAAGGAAAACAGAGATTTCCTTTCCCAGGATGGAAATAAAACGGGCAGCTTACCACCTAGCAACTAAGGCTGCGGTTAGTACATGCCAGTTCTTATTTTATGGCCCTTAAAGAACCAGGTCAAGCAAACCCTCTGCCCCCAAGTAACCCTGACACCAGGTGGTTCTAGCCCTGTCGGGCTCTGTTCCCCAAAATCTGTCTAGCAGTTTCCTGGAGCTGTCTGGAAGGAGTTGTGCCTGTTGGAATGTGGCCTGAGTTTGTAAATCTTGAGCTAACAGGGACCTAATTCAAAGCTGCTCTTAAAAAAAAAAAAAAAATCCCAAATACAATGAGTGCTAAAATAGCACCAGGGTTTGCGAATCACCCCAGGGTTTGCAAATGTTTTCTTGATTTCTTACTTTCTCCCTGGAAGATCCTCATTTTTCTTCCCATCTGTGACATTTCTCTTGGTGAGCTATAGAATGTGCCATGCCTTCAAAAGAAAATGTCTTCTTGTTTGGGTCTCTCCTACTTGTCTTTCAGCGGGCTGATTTTTTTTTCTGGCCACACTTTTGGAAAATGGTTGCCTCGGGAGGATTCTGTGACCAGCGTGATGATGATGTGGGTGTGAGCTTGCCCGGTCGAGTCAGTCCTGCTGGGTCTTGATGCTTCCTCTTTCTGTTTACTCCTGGGGGAGTTTCGTCACAGTGCCTCTGGGAATGGACTGCACACCGTCTTCTATAGGTGGGACGGGACTCAGCCTCCAAACGTCCTCCAAGTGTTAAGCAACCCCTTCTTCAACCTCCTTCCAAGATGGTACTTTCATGTTTTTGTTTTTTTTAATTAAATTATGTTGACCTGTCTTCAGGGGCAAGTTCTGCTTTCCCCTTACCTGGGAAAGAAGTTTGTGCTGGATTGCTCTTCGCCCTGAAATGACAGTGACATGACCCTAGGGCTGAAGAGTGAATTTCTGGTGGAATTTCTTTCTTTCTGCAGGACAGCCTTCGGGTGGGTTCCCGCAGGAGGAATGCAGTGTTGGGACCCGTTTGAGAGGGAACCAGTATGTCGTTTCACAGGTAGCTCAGACATGACAGATTTGGGTGGCGTGGCTCTTGGGATTAGTTCCACCCAATCCAGGTCTTTGTGAGAGCTGGGATCTTTTAGCAACTGAAGTTTCCTAGCGTGATCAAGGACAGTTCTTCCAGCCAGCAGATCATATCACCTTGAGATAGGGATTTCCCTATATTTAAGGAACTGAACAGGGAGGGCTGTCATCATTAATCAATGTCAAGTGTACAACTGGGAAGTCCCAGTTAGTACATCTGCTCCCACAAACTACAAGTCTGGGCTCATTGGAAGCCCTAAGGGACCCGAGGGCAAGGTTGCTTCACCCAGGTGAAATCATTTCCAAAAGCACAAGGAAGGTCCTCAGATGAGTCCGATGCCTACTTCGTGAGCCTGTGTAGCTTGTGTAGTCATTAAGATGGATGCTGTTTACATAATGTAACACATGGAACTTCACCTTTATTTGTGGGGGTACTAGGTATTGAACCCAGGGGCGCTTGACCACTGAGCCCCATCCCCAGCCTTATTTTATATTTAGAGACAGGGTCTCACGGAGTTGCCTAGAGCCTCACTTTTGTTGAGGCTGGCTTTGAACTCAGGATCCTCCTGCCTCAGCCTCCCTGGCCCCCTGGGATTACTGGTGTGCGCCACCCCACTCAGTGGAATTTTTCCTTTATGTGTGCGTACAAAGCATTAATCAAAAAGAAAGAAATAAATGAGTGAAAGGAAGATCACAAGAGGAAGGACAGGGGGAAGGGAGGGACCGAAACTGAAATGGAGGACTGAAATAAAATTCCATGCATTTATGATTTTATCAAAATGAGCCCAACTACTACGTATTAACTATAACGCTCTAATAAAAAAAAATGGACATTGTTAACTTGAACCACTTGGCTCTTTTCCTTTCTATTACTATTGTTCTTTGGTAAAGGGGATGGAACCCAGGGCCACTTAACCATTGAGCTACGTCTCCAGCCCAAGCAACCAACAATTGCTTGGTTCATGGCCTTGCTAATTTGGTGAGGCTTTGACCTCACCAAACAGGGAGTTCAAACACGATCCTCCTGCTTCAGCCTCCTGGGCCACTGGGATTATCAACAGGTACGTGCCACTGTGCCTGGTTTACTATTGTTCTTTTGGTGAGTTTTTTATTTACTTACCCACGACTTATTTACTTACTTTTGCAGTGAACCCAGAGCTCAAGCATGCTAGGCAAGCACTGCCATTGAGCCGCAGTCCCGGCTCCCCTATTATCATTGTTCTTGGGGGAGAGATTTCCATCTTGTTTGGTTTTGGAAACAATGACTAGCTCAGGCAACTTCTGCATTTTAGTTCTGAACTACAGTATATCAAAAAGAAGTCACAGGGTCACCATTCCTAGCACAAGTCAATAATCAGTTGCACCGTTATTTGTTCTACATTCCGGGCTGGATCCCTATTCCATACAGTATAAAAGCTAAGGTCCTTTAAGGGACTTGAAGGCCCAACTCCTGACCTCTCTGAAATTTCCAATCCTGTCTTCCATGACGTGGCCTCTGCTGGGTCCTCCTGGCTGTTTGTGCAACACACCAGTGAGTGCCTGCCCAAGACTCTTGCCTTTAGCTGTTCCCTCTGCCCTACCTATCCACAGGGCTCTCTCCTTCATGTTCCCCAAGGCGTGACTGACAGCTTCCTTTCTTAAGGAAGCCTTCCTGTCCACTCTTTCATACTGCGGTCTGTCTTCCCAACCTGCTCTGAAACTTAATTATTTTTCTATTATTATTTACCTCCCCCCGCTAGAATGTAAATTCCTTAAGAGAACAACTTTTTGTTTGTCTGCTCTGTTCACTGATAAGTCCCATGTGCCTAGAATAAGGTATTCAATGTCTATATGAATATGAATATATACGCACACATACATCATAGACATATTCATGTGTATAGTCTATATATTCTCATGCACACACATGCACATGCATAGGAATGAATGTCTCAGTTTCTTTAAGCTGTACATCTTTTACTTCAATGCAAACTCTCTACAATGGTAGGAAAATTCTGAACTCCAGAGATTTTTTTTTTAAATATTTTTTTTTAGTTGTCAGTAGATCTTTTATTTAATTAATTCATTTATAAACAGTGCTGAAGTTCAAGCCCAGGGCCTCGCACCTGTCAGGTAAGCACTCTACTGCTGAGCCACAACCCCAGCCCCCTCCAGAGACTCTTTTAAGGACAGAGTTGCTTGGTTCAGGTTGGGGCTAAGCTGATTAAAAAAAAAAAAGAAAGAAAGAAAGAAAGAAAGAGAGAAAGGAAGAAAGAAAGAAAAGAAAATCCTGCATTTGTCAAGAGAATAATGTGTCAAGGACACCTAGCAAATACTGATCTTAACACTTGGGCTTGGGGTTACAGGCCTCTGAAGACCTGGTCCCTAGGAGGCATGGCTTGCATCATAGCAATTAATCAAAGGGATGTAGAGTTGGGGTGTTTGGGGTCGTCAGGGACAGGAAACTCAATTCACACTGGTTTTGGAAATAAAAGAACATATCCAGTCCAGGGGCTCATTTCATCTCTCGGTATGCATGCGAGAGAAATGGAACCATGTGTCCACAAAACACTTTGCAGTAACTCCTAGATGAAGCCTGGAACTGTCCAGGCCTCCACCAGTCGAGGGGCAGATGGACAGTGACATATTCCTGCAATGGGATACCCTTGGCATTAAGAGGAGTGATACGTGCAGCAATATTGATGAATCTAAAAATCATTGTCCCGAGTTAAGGGGAGCCTGACACAAAAAGTACGCATTTTATGATTCGACTTACGAAATTTCAGAACAGGCCAAACAATATGGAAAGATACAGAAAATAAAATAAAATAAAATCTGATGCCTCTGGAGGTTTGGGGGGTGGGGATTGTCAAGGAAGGAGGACACACTCTAAGGAAATGGAGGTGTTCTATGGAACTGGATAGGGGCTTGGTAACACATGTAATCAAACTTAGCAAACCTGGTACTAAGATTTGTGTGTTTCCCGGCAGGTAAATTTCACTCCAAAAGGACCAAGTCGTACACAGTTATTGATCTCTAGTCCTCCCCTGCTCCCAAACCCTCCCACCACACCCGCTGGAACTCCTGGTCCATTTTCAGCAAAGTCTCCACATCTTTGACCTCTGGGAACATTCCTTTCACCTTCTTGCTCCAGCTGAGAACAGGTTCTCCCCTGAGGGGCTGCTTTCCTTGCAGCCCTCTGGGGTGGGGGCGGGGTGGGGGAGTGGCTGATTGTCACAGCTGCTGGGCCTCCGGGGGAAGATGGCCTCCTGGTTGCCACTGCCTGCTCCTGCTCCTTCTTCCTGAGCACAGCTCCTCGGGCCCTCACACCAAACCATTCCTCCTCCAGGAAGAGGAACTTGCACAGCTACTTAGTGTCTCCTTCTGCCCAAGTGCATTCCTCATGCTCCACTGTGAGCTGAAGACCCGAGCCGAACTGCATGGAAAAGACAGCTACTCACCTGTCTTTGTGGTCAGCACCAGGACTTCTGTCCTGTGAGTGTGGGTAAACCATTGCTCAACTTTTCTAGGGCCAACTGCTCCTCTTTATCCTGAGCCAACTACTCTTATCTTTCAAAATCCCAGCTCAAGATACTGCTCCCCCAGCTCTCTTGTGACATCAGAGTTCCTCCCCGCTCTTGGATTATTCCCGTCAACACGTAAGTGTGTAACAAAGAGATGCAATATCTCTCATAAAACAAACAAACAAACAAACAAAACATAACAAAAACTGGCCAGGCACAGTGGCGCACACCTGTAATCACAGTGGCTTGGGAGGCTGAGGCAGGAGGATTGCAAGTTCAAAGCCAGCCTCAGCAACTTAGTGAGATCCTGTTTCTGAATATAATAATTTTTTTTTTTAAAAAAAGGGCTGGGAATATTGCTCCATGGTTAAGCTCCCTAGTTCTCCTCCTGCTCCCCCCCGAAAAAAAAGAAAACCCCACCTTTCCCTCATAGCCACATGCTTCTTTATATTCTCTCTGTCTCTTATATTCTCTGTCTCTGCGCCTGGCTCCACCTCACTGTTAAAAGCGGCATTCTGTGCACTGAGATGGATGGTAATCTGCATGTGGTCGACTTGGTTAGGCTAGAGCTAATTTTATAAGAATCTTCTTCCTTGAGTGGTTCTGGGTCACCTTTGACCAAAGAGAAATTGGTGCAAAATTTGGAAGGCAGAAGGGCAGCCTTTACCTCCATTATCCTTGGAAGGTCTTTGAAGTCAAATATGGCAAAGAAACCATATGTGCTTAGCAGGTTCCAGATATCCTTCACTCTCCTCTGTCCATGTCTACTTCTCGCTGGCTGATGACCAACGGTTGCCCCAGCCCCGTCACCAGATGCCAGTCTATGGACGCTCTGAGGTGATGGCTGGACATGCCTGGCTTTGGGATCTGTCTCAAACTCTGGTTCATTCTCCCCCTTGGGGGCTGATTAGGGATCATCTCTGACTCGCAAAAATACCCCTTCCGCTCTCTATCCCTCGCTCCCTCTATCACCCTTTATATTATTTTCCTTCATTTTTTTTTTCCTTGACCTCAGTGGTCTTCCTTAAATAAGGAAGATAGTTGTTTCTTCTTTCTCCTCCTCCTCCTCCTCCTCCTCCTCCTCCTCCTCCTCCTCCTCCTCCTCCTCCTCCTCCTCCTCCTCTTCTTCTTCTTCTTCTTCTTCTTCTTCTTCAAGATCTTTGTTTTACTTATTCATTTTTATGTGGAGCTGAGGCTCGAACCCAGGGCCTTGCATATGCTAAGCGAGCCCTCTACCCCAGCCCTTATTTTCCTTTATTATACTTATCACTACTACCTGCTTTCTCAATAGGGGTTATTACTTAGACTCAACCTGATATTTGGGGAGGTCTGTGGCTAGGAAAATAATCTCGTCATTATTTTCGTAATCTTTTTGTTGTTGTTGTTTGTTTGTTTGGGGATTGAGTTCAGGACACTTAACCACTGAGCCATATCCCCAGGCCTTTTTATTTTTTATGTACAGACAAGGTCTCAATAAGTTGCTTAGGGTCTTGCAAAGTTGCTGAGGCTGGCCTCAAACTTGCAATCCTCCTGCCTCAGCCTCCCGAGCCACTGGGATTATAGGCATGTGCCACTGCATCTGGCTGAAAGCAGTATTTTGGAAAAAAGACTCTGTAGACTTTATACAACTGCCATGGGGTTCAAAGCACAAGAAGGAGTTAAAACCCTGTGATATAATGCAGTGCCTGGCCTTTTCCTCCTTGGCTCTTTGTATTTCTCTCTTCTGCCCAGGAATCTACTACTTGGCAGGATGTGGTTGATTTCAATAATAAACTGAGGCCGGGTAGACTGTGTTCCTTAGATCTTCTCATCATCAACGCATTAGTCCCCTACTTCTCAAGAGGCCACCCTTGTCCTTGTGCCACTGGAGTGACATGTTTGTTACAGGAGCCACATCCCTTCAACAAGACCAAAGATAACATTTCTGAAAATCCTGCCCACAGGTAAAAGCTTTCTCAGTACATTCTCAGGTCTCCCACACATCCTTGTTAGGAAGTAATGGCATTCAAGACTAAAAAGCAAAACAAAAATATGCAAATAACAAAGGCACACGATCATGACTCAGACTTGGGGATTTCCGTGTTGTTTTTCCCCATGAAATATCTCATTGTCAAAAAATTGACATTTTTTTTACTGTTGAGAACACGGATTCAAACTACATTCCCTCAATACATCTCAAGAAATCAAGAATGAGGTCGGGAACCCTGCGCACTCCTGTAATCCCAGCAGCTCGGGAGGCTGAGGCAGGAAAATTGCAAATTTAAGGCCAGCCTCAGCAAGTTAGTGAGGCCCTAAGTGATACCTTTCCCCACTTCTCACTCCTCTCTGTTTAATCCAAAGTAACTCTATTTTTCCCTAGTCACCTCTGCCCCACCTTATTGTGAATTAGTATCTGCATGTCAGAAAACATTTGGCCTTTGGTTTTGGGATTGGCTTATTTTGCTTAGTATGATATTTGTCAGCTCTATCCATTCTTCTTTATGTCAGAGTAATATTCCATGTTGTATATGTATACCACAATTTCTTTATCCATTCATCTGTTGAAGGGCACCCAGTTTGGTTCCGTAGCTTAGCTATTGTGAATTGAGCAGCTATGAATTATGTGGCTACATCACTGTACTATGGTGCTTTTAAGTACTTTGGATATATACCCCGGAGTGGGATAGCTGGGTCAAATGGTGGTTCCATTTCAAGTTTTCTGAGGAATCTCCACACTGTTTCCCATAGTGTTTGCACGAATTTTTAGTCTCATCAGCCATGTATGGAGCGTACTTTTTCCCCCAGTTTTTTATGATGGGACAGAATGACAGGAAAGGGGCTTTTCTAAAGAAAATTGCATTGAATCTGATTAACATCCGATGAACAGGATTCTGATATGTGATCAATAACTTTTATAAGGTCTCTTTTAAAAATATATGGTATAGGGCTGGGGCTGTAGCTCAGGGACAGAGCCCTTGCCTAACATATGTGAGATACTGGGTTTGATCCTCAGCACCACTAAATAAATAAATAAATAAATAAATAGATAAATAGATAAATAAATAGATAGATAAAGTAAAAGCATGTTATTCATCCACATCTATATAAATTTTTTTTAAAAAAAATATGGTATAAATATTCAGTGGGAGGAAACTAACATTTACTGATTTTTTATTACTTTTAGTGGAGTGCTTTTCCCACACCCCACGAGGTTACTTTTATAGGAATTGAAGCTCAGTATGCATGTTCCTCACAAGACGAGGCCTGGACTAGTATGACAGCTATACCACTGCTTGCTATTCATAATAGCACAATTCACAATAGCCAAACTATGGGGCCTATATGCCCATCAATGGATGCCCATCAATGGGTATTGGGATTGGTTTATTTCACTTAGTATGATATTCTTCAGCTCCATCCATTCTTCTTTATGGCAGAGTAATATTCCATATTGTGTATGTATACCACAATTTCTTTATCCATTCTTCTGTTGAAAGGCACCTAGTTTGGTTCCATAGTTTAGCTATTGTATTAAGAAGATGTGGTATAGATTCAATGGAGTTCTACTTGGCCATAAAGAAAAATGAAAATATTATTATCACAAGAAAATGAATGGAACTATGTTAAGCAAAATAAGCTGAACTCAGAAGGTAAAGTTCATATCTTTCTCCCATAATTGGAAACTAGAGAGTGTGGAGAGCAGATGACCCCCAGTCCTTAGCTGCTCCTGCAGCGTCAGCAAAGCCAAGCCCTGGAAACATTCCTTGCCCAAGGTGAGGATGTTATCAGCCTTGACTCTCGGCTCTGATGTAATAGTTATTAGACGTCTCAGGACAATGGGTGTCCTAGATATATTCTGCAGGATAATAGCAGAATGCTCCTAGCACCGCATCAGTAGGATAGCTTAAAATGTCTCTGGTTCTGTAACTTTTTAGTGCCCAAAGAAGCCTCTGACAACTTGCAAACCTTGAACAATTTACGATGCCCTTATGATTTAACCTCCTGATTATGAGATCCTATGTCATGAACTTGTGGAGCTAGTTCTGGGTTCTGAGTCCAACTCCACCAGAGTGTAGTTCTCCCACCTGGCCCCAGTTTTTTGTGAAATTATCTTTGTGTCTTCTTAGTCTCTGTGTTTTTCCTTCATCTCCTGTAACTCCTACTTGAGAATCCTTTGTTGATACAAGAAAAGGGGAAAAAAATGAGGGGGGGTGTCTCATGAAAATCAAAGGGAGAACAGTAGAATAGAGAAAAGAGATGGGGAGGGAGGAGGGGAGGGAAAAGGGAAATACTGAGGAATGATATTGGCCAAATTGTATTGTTATATTGCATGCATACATGGATATGTAACAGCAAATCCCACCATCATGTATAATAATAAAACACCAATTAAAAAAAATACAGTGGCCCATGCCTGTAATTCCGATGGCTCAGGAGGCTGAGGCAGGAGGATCTCGAGTTCAAAACCAGCCTCAGCAAAAGTGAGGCCCTAAGCAACTAAGTGAGACCCTGTCTCTAAATAAAATACAAAATAGGGCTGGGGATGGGGCTCAGTGGTGGAGTGCCCCTGAGTTCAATCCCTGTACCCCTGCACCCCCCAAACGTGGAAAAACAAAACTAGTGGCACTTTCCAAAGTTGAAGGTAATTATTAAAATAAATACATGCTGGGGATGTAGCTCAGTGATACAGTGCTTGCCTAGGATGCATGAGACCCTGAGTTCCAACCCCAGTACCACAAAACCAAAAATTTAAAATAAATAAACAAAAATCCTTATATTAAATGAATTTTTAAAAAATATACTGAAAAGAGGACAGTTTCCGCACACTTCAGCCAGGTGGGGCTACGGGTCAGTGTTCTACGCCGGAGGCTGTCTCTGCTGCACTGGAAGCCAGCAGGGATCGGAGGTGTATTAAAGTCATAATTAATACCAAAATGAGACGTGTCCCTTGAGTAGTCAGGCTAGAGTAACAGCAAGAATGGCGGGACTCTCTCAGCGATTCACTGTTATTTAATGCCATGCATGACCCAAGACCATCCAAAAGAGTCACCTTGAACCAGTGGTTGTTCTTGTCCCATGCACTGGAAAGCACGATGCAGTGCTACTGTGGATACCTTTGGTAGATGCTGCAGGCAGATCCTCCTGGCCCAAGCCAGATATCATCTGAAATTTGTGCAGTTTGCATGCATTGCAGCTGGCTTCTGAACTCAGAAAGAGCCTTCCTTCTAGGCCACAAGAGCCTTCTTGACGGGCACACAGGTGGACCAGGTCCCAGGTGTGAAGAGTTATTTCACCCAAGAACAAACCCAGCTCCTCCCCAACAGAGCGCAGGAAAGGGATGGGGGGAGGGAGGGAGAGAAGGAAGAGGCAGGTCTGGGGATTAAAATAGAGAAAGCTGTTACAGTCATTTGTGAATATGTCAAAACGAACCCCACCGTGTCAGTCAGCTTTATGTTCTTGTGACAAATATACCTGACAACAAACAACTCAGAGAGAAAAAAATATGCATTTTGGCTTATGGTTTCAGAGGTTCAGTCATGAATGGCTAGCTCCATTGCTAGGGCCCAAGGTGACGTGAAATAAGCCAGTCCCCAAGAAACCAAAGGCCGAATATTCTCTCTGATATATGAGATGTATGCTGACCCATGACCAGAGATGGTAGAGAAGGGAAGAATAGAAGTTCATGTGTTAAACAAAGGGGAAGGAAGGGAAGGGAGGGGGATGGGAACGGAAAGACAGTGGAGTGAATGGGACAGAACTTTCCCATGTTCATATAGGAGCACACGACCAGGGACACTCCACATCATGTCCAACCACAAGAATGGGGAGTTAGACTCCAGGTATGGGTGATATGTCAAAATATACCCCACTGTCATGTATATCTATAAACAACAACAACAAAAGATTATCATGGGGAAGGGCCCAGTGGAAGAACCTACTCCGTTCCTGGCAGGGGTCAGGAAGCAGAGGGGTAGGGGAACGCCAGCCCTCTCTTCTTGCTCACTAGGGACAAAATATAAACCCCCAAGCATACCCCCATTGACCTACTTCCTCCTGCCACACTGGACCTGCCTACAGTTACCACCCTTCAATCCATTCAAATCATTAATCCATCCAATGGATCCACCCATTAATTAGGTTAACATTCTTATCATCTAATCATGTTATCTCTGATCATTCCTGTCTTGTCTCACACATTGGTTTTTGGGGGATGCCTCATATCTAAACCATAATACCCACTGTTATGTATAGCTCAATGCACTAAAAATAAAATAAAATTAAAAAAACCCAGGAGTTGGTGGATAAAGACCCACGCTTCCTTAGGTTTCATAGGGCCCATGTCGAGGGTTATTCTATGAAGTCTCTCAAAAAAGTCTCCAGCACCCACAGCAGCAGTTTGCTCCTTAACATATCTTTTCTTCCCTTTAGGGGTCTCATTTTCCCCCCTCCCTCCCTGCTCTGCCTGGGATTTCCTCTTCCAATCAATTGCTTTCACTTAAATCCTTTTCTAAGGATCAGTTTTTAGGGGCTACTTCCAAAGAACATATCTTATGGTTTTTAATCTAAAAATTATACTAATGAAGCAAAAAAATAAAAAAATCAAGGAAAAATAAACATAAAACAAGGCTACCTACTCACTATTATTTCCTGCCTTCAAATGCAATCCCAGCTAACTCGCTGTTAGAACCCAAGGTGAATCCAGAGGCAGGTACGGAGAGGGGTTGACCTCTTCAAAACTTCTATATAACCAACAGATTGCAGACTCCTCGTGCCAGCCTCAGTTTCCAACTTTGATGATTCGGTCTCATCCTGGAAAACTGAGATATAATGTTTAATACTGGCTTCAGTAACCACAGTGGATATGCTGACATTTGCTTTTCTTTCTGGTCCTTAGATCACTTCGGGGGTGGGGGGGGGTGGACAGGAATTTGATTATGACTTCCCCTTCTTCCATAGATTGGACTGGCTGTATGCAGGTTTTCTTATGATAAATCTACAAGAAGCCCCTGTACCAGGAAAGTGACAATAACCGATGGCTCATTTTGCTTCAAACCGGGGGCTTTGCTAACAATGTGTAGACTCACTTCAGAAAGCAATATGAAAAGAATTCCATACATAGTTTTAGAACATTCTCTGCAGAGGTTGTTCAACAAAATGTCAGGCTAGATCCACAAATAAGACAACAGACCATGCGGACTCCTCCAGGCTTCTGATTTTCATTAAGCTTTTAAAAAGTATGTCGACAGAAAAGCCTACAAAATGATACATCAAGTGCCCACCAACCCCAGCAAAGCTTTATGAAATCTTAACTCTTTGCCAGAGTCCCCTTTTTCCTTTTAAAGAAATAAATCACAAATATGCCCCAAATGCTGACTACCTCTATTTCTCTTCTTCTCCTTCTCCAGATGTGGCTTTTATTTTTATCCTGTTTTTTTTTTATCATTCTTAAGAATAGTTTAATATTTTTACTATTCATGCAGTATCCTAAACTACATTATCATTTTTGCATGTTTTTTTTCAGCTTTATGTAAGTGGATCGCCGTGCATACCCCACAACTTGATTTTGTACTTAATATCGCCATTTAGAGATTTATCCATGTATGCCTGTTGAATCTAGCTCACTTGCAACAGCAATGAAACATTCCGTTGTAGGAATAAACCGCAATTTGTTTTTCCATTTTCCAGTTTATGAGCACTTAAGTTGTTTCCCGTGTTTTCTAAGCACGAATGATGTTTCTACAAATATTCTTGGACATGGTTTTTTATACATATGTGCAAAATACTTGTTGTAAAATATAGGCCTGCAGGTGGAAATGCTGGGTGATATACTATGTGTGGCTTCAATTTCATTAAAGATTGCCAGTCGACTCTGCGCAGACCCATTTAGAATTGCATCGGCATGTTTGAAATTTCTCTTTCTCCCACATTTGGTATGGAGACACTAATATATTTTTTTTTTTTGCCAATCCGAGGGCTGTGAACAGTGTTTCATTCTGGTTATAATTTGCATTTTCCTAATTATTACAGAAATAGAAAGTTTTTTCTTAAAATATATATATATATATAAAACTGAGGCAGGAGGATCACAAGTTCAAAGCCAGCCTCAGCAACTTAGTGAGGCCCTGTATCAAAATAAAAAATAAAAATATCTGGGGATGTGTCTAAGTGGTTAAGTGTCCTTGGTTTAATCCCTGGTTTTATATATATATAAAATTCATATTATATATATGTATATATGAATGATACTAATCCTTGGTGGGTTTATATACATTGCAAATATTTTCCTTAGTGATTTTTTGAGCCTTAATTTTGGTGTTTTTGGATGAATTTTAATGTAGTTAATTTGATCAATCATTTTCTATGTAGTAAGTTAATTTTGTTCATTGTTTAGGGAATCTTTCCTTACCCTGGAGTCATCCAGATATCTTCATGCTGAGGCTGGGATATAGCTCAGTTGGTAGAGTACTTGCCTCACATGCACAAGGCCCTGGGTTCAATCCCCAGTACCACCACAAAAAAAAAAAAAAGTATAGTCAACAGATATCTTCATGCATTATATTGTCAGTTTTATAGTATTACCTACACAGGTCTAAAATCTACCTGGTGCCAGGTGCAGTGATGCACACCTGTAATCCCAACAGCTTGGGAGGCTGAGGCAGGAGGATCACAAGTTCAAAGCCAGCCTCAGCAACTTAGCAAGGCCCTGTCTCAAAAAAACAAAAATAAATAAAAATAGCTGTGGATGTGGTTAAGTGGTTAAATGTCCTTGGTTTAATCCCTGGTACCACATACATACATAAAATACAGTTTCTTTCTTTTTGGGGGGTGGGTACCAGAGACTGAACTCAAGAGCATTTGACCACTGAACCACATCCCCAGCCGTATTTTATATATTATTTAGAGACAGGGTCTCATTGAGTTGCTTACCACCTCACTTTTACTGAGGCTGGCTTTGAACTTGCAATCCTCCTGCCTCAGCCTCCCAGGGGATTACAGACAGCCTGGCCTGTAACCACACCCGGCTCATTTTTTTTTTTTTTTTAAGAAAATTATTGCATAGTATGTCTTGCTTGAACAAACTCACCTGCACAAAACCCAGCCCCTGGTCCAAATAACTCCACAGTCAAGAATTGTTGAAGGAATGGCTACAGATTTCCTAACAGAGGCCAATTTCGTGTGCGGATTCAAATGGCATTTAGTTCACAGGCTTTGAGGCGGCCTCTTCTTATTCTCCAACAAAAAGCTTGTGAAAAATTGAGGAACATGTAAATACTTCAACGATAGAAAGTCTAATGGGAATAATTCCCCAGAGTGAACTGGATCAAGAAAAAACTAGGCAAAATTTCCCTCATGACACACTCAAGCTGGGTGATGGCTGGGAGTGGATTGGAACAAAGGTATGGATGGAGAGCTACGAAGAGCAGGTCTGAGCTCTAGAGCGTAAGCGAAAACCAATGTTCCTGTGACTGTGGTGACATCACCAACCAGCTCAAAACTCAGTGCTGTCAGTCATCATTTGTATGTCTTAGAATTTTTGTGGGCTAGAAATTCAAGCAGGGTAGAATTCAGCTGTGTTCTACAGTGTTCGGTGCCTCAGATGGGAGACTGAAAACTAGGGGCTAGAATCATCTATGGGTTTCTTTACTCCTATGTCTGGTGGTCAGTGCTGGCCCTTGATAAGAAGCCTCACTGGAATAGGCTCCTGACAGCTGGGTTTCTGTTGTTCTTCTTGGTTGTACATGACAGAAGAGTGTATTTTGACATATCATACATATATGGAGTATAATTTCTCATTCGTTTGTTTTTTGGGGATTGGCTTGTTTCGCTTAGCATGAGAGTCTCCAGTTCCATCCCTTTACTGGCAAATGCCATCATTTCATTCTTCTTTATGGCTGAGTAATATTCCACTGTGTATATGTACCACATTTTCTTCATCCATTCATCTGTTGAAAGGCACCTTGGTTGGTTCCATAGCTCGGCTATTGTGAATTGAGCTGCTATAAACATTGACTTACAGCTGGATTCAAAGGTAAAGTGCCCCATGAGAGAAAAAGAGCTGGGCAGAAGTTGTATCATCTTATACAACGTGATTTGTCAGGTTTAAGCGTTAATTTCAGCGCTTCAGTAGTCCTTAACCTCCAACCCCCTCAATAAAATGATTTGACTTCCCTCGCGCCCCCCAAAAAAACCCTTTTCCAAATGTAGCATCATTTCCTAATTCAAATCAATGTGTGTGCGCTCTGGATCTACAGCACCGAGCCTCCACTTTAGTAATGCTATTCAATATCAATTATCTAAACACCCATCTGCATCTCTGTGGAAGAAATGAGCTGAAGCAACCCCTGAGCTTTCCATCCTCAGGAGAGAGGAGAGTTGGCTGAGTTTCCCTTGAAGCTAAATCTGCAGAATCACCCGGATAGGGAAAGCAACTGGAGGAATGAAGAGTTCCATTAGTGGCCCCGGTCGGAGTGACCATTGCAAAAACCCAGGAAGCCTCTTCAGGCACCTGTTGGAGTTAACTGAAGGATCCAACGGAGTTTTCCAGTGACCCAGATCCCTGTGACTTAAGCCTGGTTTCTGCTAATTCCACTGAAACAGCTGTCGCTCACAAAAAGACGGGGCTGGGGGAAGGGCACTTGAAAGGCTGCAGAGCCAGCCCAGGCCCTGCCCCTCCTCTCTCCAGGCTAGCAACACACCCAGAGGTCCTCGGGAAAACACCTGTGAATTCCTTTTCTGTCTTATAAAAGATTTCGTTTGCTCCACCTGACCCCAGGGCTTGGCCAGATGGATGGAGGCCTGGGGTGGTTTCTCTGTTCTTGGCTGGGTTCCCTTTGCCAATTAATCACTGTACCCCAGGCCTGACAAGCTCTGTTCTTTGCTGATGCTCATCCTCTGGCTGTTACTTGGCGATTCCTCTAAAGCCTTCCCCAGATGCAAGAATTTTTCCGTGTTTTTATTCTTCCCCATCATTCCGACTCGAGTGTTGGCCAACTCCTAGACAAAGACCTGGACTCCCTCCCACAGCCAGACGGTGAGCCGAAACCTTGAGGACTGGACTGGAGTCCCCCAGCTTGGTGACCTACTAGCTTTGCCACTGTGGGTGGACATGTCACGTGACCCCTTGAAGCTTCCAGATCCTTGGAAAGAACTTAATGGTGTCAAAGGACAAAGTTAATAAGGGACTGAGTTTAAAGATCTTAATTGGCTTTATGTTGAATTCTAGAATTGAGAAACAAGGCTTCACTCCACTACGGAGGAGTGTTCAACCAGGCTGAGCAGAAGAGCTCAGTTTTTATAAACATTACGGCTGGAAAAAGCAGAAACCAAGGACCGAGCAGTGTGGTGATTTTGAAATTGCTCTCCTTGTTGAGGCCAGCCCAGGAGACAGAAGGATAGAGAAATAGCTAATTGGTTAACATCATATTACTTCAGGTTACTTTTGGTTTAGGATTAAAGGATTAAAGGATGTAAAGATTAAAGCAGAGGGAACTTCATTGTCATGCGGAGTGATTGACTTGTTTGGGAAATTTAGCTGTGATCCCTGCACTTGTGACCTAGGTGGGGGAGGAGCTGGGCTGCATACCTGTACAAGACAGAGAGTCCCAGGTCCTTCCCCTTCTCCAGGCCTGGGGAGTCAGAGGTGGCCCAGAGGACATCTTCTGTCTGCTTTTCTTCAGGTGTATTCTGGAAAATTCCAACGCACACTCAAGTCTGAGAAGCCCTTGATGGAAGGAAATTGCAGATGGAATTATCATTCTTTTTTGGTGGTGGTGGGGAGGGTATTGGAGATTGAACTCAGCACTGAGCCCCATCCCCAGCCCTATTTTGTATTTTATTTAGAGACAGGGTCTCACTAAGTTGCGTAGGGCCTCTCTAAGTTGCTGAGGCTGGCTTTGAATTTTCAATCCTCCTGCCTTAGCCTCCCAAGCATCCAGGATTACAAGTGTGTGTCCTCACGCCCGGCTGTAATTATCATTCTTGTTTGGAAAAGCAGAGCTATTCTCCAAGCAGCCTAAAAGACAGGCAGATGACCTTCTAAAAGTTTCTCGTCTTGTGATGATCCTATCTGATCCTAAGACATTTCTCATCTTCTCATGTCCAATGAACCAGAATCCATGGTCCAAGGGGGGGCCTGTCATCGTCAATCCCAACGAGGACAGAGGGAACATGAACATCCCCATTTCAGTCGAATGGCAGTGACATCCTCAGGGAGGCACCACAGGGTCCCTTCCAGGAGTCACAAGAGGGGAGCCAACTACAACAGTCTGTGCCCCAACCTCTCCCCACAGATATATGTGGGAGAGACAGAAGAGCGACCCAAAACCTGAGCTATGCCAGATGCCGAGGGTCGGCTGGGGGAGGGCAGAGGGGACCAAAGATGGAAGCGAGGTAGACTCTCTCTGAGAAGCCTCATTTCATTTTGTGACCCTTTCCCAAACACAAAGAGCCCCATTCAGGGACTCACCAGGGACTCACCAGGCGCTCAGAGCTTCCGGATGTTTTCTGGTTTCAGACACAAGGCAGATGGAGCCTAAAAGAAGATTAAAGGCAGGAGGATGAACTGCCCAGATACTAGGATTGCATTTTTCTCTCCACTCAGGAGCTTGGTGGCAGAAAAGAAAAGATTTTTTTCCTTCCAGAGAAAGATGGGGTTGTTGGGCTGGGCATAGTAGCACACACCTGTTATCCCAGTGGCTCAGGAGGCTGAGGCAGGAGGATCGAAAGTTCAAAGCCAGCCTCAGCAACTTAGTGAGGCCCTCAGCAATTCGGTGAGACCCTGTCCCTAAATAAAATATAAAAAGGGCTGGGGGTGGGGCTCAGTGATTAAGCGCCCCGGGGTTCAAGCTCCAGCATCAAAACACAAAACCAAAAAGCATGGGAACAAAACAGGCATCGATGATCCTCAACAAGGTGAACTGCTGACTTGAGGGGATGTTGGTAGACATCACCTGTGTGAGGTAGAGGGGACACAGGATAGTACTAACCGGTCTGTTTCTCACATGCCCATTTCTTGAAGAGTTCAGCAGGCTTCTGGGAACGTTTGGAACCTTCTCCAGATGGCAAAACCTAGAGTTATTTTAAGGGGATGGTTCTAGAATCATTTCAAAGCTCTTGATGCAGCAGACGTTTGCAGGTTCTGTAGCTGCCAAGGACTGAACCAGGGAGAACGTGCTCCCATGTGGTAGGAGCGTGGGGCCATGTGAGCAGAGCCCTTTGGAGACGTCGAATGTGCACCTAGCTGGGTCCCACTTCCCTCTTCCCACCCGCACAGCTCCTATTCTTTCCATTTGGAGACCATCTTGCTCTGCAGAGAGCCTTAGCAACATTTTTTTGGGGGGAGGGGGGGAGAGAGGACTCAATTTCTCCCATTTCCTTTAAACCCCCACAAACCAGGCTCCTTTCCCTGGCTCCTTCTGCAGAACATGTGCTAAACACTTGGTTCTCTCTCGTGGCCTGCTGCCCGATTTCTGCTTACTTTGGGGGAGGGGTGGGGAATAGAGCCTGAATCCGGGGGCAACAAGCTTTGACCCATGAGCCAAATCCTACAGCTGCCTATTTTTGTAAAAAAAAAAAAAAAAAAAAAAAAAAAAAAAAAAAATCCACTACAACACAACCACTTCTTATTCACTTGCTGTCCATGGCCGCCTTCAAACTATAAAGGCAGATTGAAGAATTGTAACAGAGAATGTAGTAAGTGCGCACAGGTGAAAGCATTTTCTGTCTGGGTCTTTGCAGAAAAGGTTTTCCAACCCCTGGCTCACACAAAGCAGATGTGGGTCAGAGTAGGAAAAAAAAAAAAAGCGGGGGGGGGGATTCGAAGAGCTAAAGGAAAACAACTGAATTTCTGATCTTGAGAGCAGAAAAGCAAAAGAAATAGCTTGTTGTTTGCCACAGAATAAGGAACATGTATAGATGCTCCTCACCCTACAATGGGGCCACCCAATGTAGCCATTGTAACTTGAAGATATCACTTGAAATGCATTTAGTACATTTAACCTACTGAGCACCCCAGTTTAGCAACACAGTCCACTTGCAGGGTGGGTGGTTTCTCCTGGTGATCGCCTGCCTGGCTGGCTGGCTGGGAGCTGCGGCTGGCTACCACTGACCAACATCAAGACTCTGTGCTTCAGAATGACTCCCAGGTTCTAGTTCTCACCCTACCACTTACTAGTTGGATAATCAGGTCAAGGTGACCTCGGGGCCTCTGTTTTCTCAGCTTGAAGATAGATAGCTTGGGAAAAGATCTAAATTCAAAGTACAGTTTCTACTGAATGCATATCCTTTTTATAGTCCTGTAAAGTGGAAAAAAACAGAGGTGGATCCTATTTAAACCAGTTTCCAGATGTCAATCAGCTGTGCCAAGCACTTTGCAAACATTCTCTCTTCTTAAATCTCTGAAGGAGGTACTCTGAGTGTGCCCATTTTTACAACTGAGGAAACAGGCCCAGTGATGCTGAGTCCCTTGTCCTGGTCATCCAGCTAGTAAGGGGTGGGGTGAGAACTGGAATGCAGGGACCATTCTAGAGCCCAAAGTCTTATCCATGAGACCATCCGTCCCACTGGCCAGCTCCATGCTATCAGGGACCCTGGGAAAGGCTGCCTCTCCTGCTCACCAGGTCAATGGAGCCCACAACCTTAGCCCTGACTGGCAGCAGCGGCGGTGTGTCTAGAAACTTGAGTTCTTTAGGCTTTCAACGGGCCCAGAAAGCTGCATTTAAAATGTCCTGGCTGCCGGTGGGTGGCAGAGGAGTTCTCTACCTTGCCACCACTGTTTCACTTGGCTTCATGACTAGGTTTTTGGAGGAGGCAAACCTAATATTGTCAGTCATATTGCTTTTTTTTATTATTATTATTTTCAAAATTTGGTACAGGATGAGGTAGAGGCATCCAAAATTTAACCCTGCAACTGGCATCATAAAATAACCCTTTTCACTGTTTCTGCATTGGCCTTTCATCCAAAAAAAATCTCAAACGGCTTCATAAGCAGCTACTACTTACTATTCTAGGACTCCCAGGGGGACTGCAATGGAGTGTGGCTGCCCCCCAGTCTTGAAGAGTCCCTTTAAATGGTATAATTTTCTCCTGGTTCTTTTTGGCTTCACTCATAATTGAAACAGGGGGGGAAAAAAGCTGTGAGCCAATTTCTGTCTCTGTTTAGATTGGCATTTACCTAAATTAGTATTTCAGGCATAGCCTGGGTTCAGATGACTTTTGTATTGGCTACTGGGCATAGTTGAGAGAAAGAAAGAGTGGGGCGGGGGAAGGAAGGAAGGAAGGAAGGAAGGGAGATGAACCTTGAGAGCAAACTAAAAGCAAAATAGCCCTCATTCACATCTCCTTGTTAGGACTCATGAGCTCAGATATGTAAGACTATCAGCACAGGGCTGGCTACAGGGTGGCAGTTCCATGATTAGGCCGCCTCCTCCTCCTCCTCCTCCTCCTCCTCCTCCCCCCCTCCTCCTCCTCCTCCTTCTTCTTCTTCTCCTTCTCTCTCTCTCTCTCTCTCTCTCTCTCTCTCTCTCTCTCTCTCTCTCTTTTTTGGTTTTGGGAATTGAATCCAAGGATGCTTAACCACTAAGCCACATCCCCAGTCCTTTTTGCTATTTGATTTAGAAAACAGGGTCTCACTGAGTTGTTGAGGGCCTTGCTAAATTGCTGAGGCTGGCCTTGAACCTGTGATCCTCCTGCCTTAGCCTCCAGAGCCACTGGGATTACAGGTATGCTCCACTGTGCCCGGTTGGTTTTCCTTTTCTTTTCAGTACTGGGGTATGAACTCAGGGCGAGGTGCATGTCTGCCGCTGAGCCTTAACTCTCCAGCCTTAATTTTTCTTTAATAAGGAAGTTGGACTTCTTCAGGTTTCCAGCAGCCAACATGTTAAGAATGTGAACTGAATGAGCCCATTTAGTATCAACTCTGTAGGAGGCACTGTGTTAGTGGGCTCTAGAGACGGAAGCACGCAAGGAGAAATTCAGCAATTCACAATTATTTTTAATCTCATTCTACCGCTACCTATTTTTGTAAAAAAAAAAAAAAATTAACTACAACACAATCACTATATGACTGTATGCTTTATAATGTCCATATTTCATTCATACATGAAAGCACTTAACCACTGAGCCACATCCTCAGCCCGTTTTAAAATATTTTCTTTAGAGACAGGGTCTCACTGAGGTGCTTAGGGCCTCACTAAGTTGCTGAGGCTGGCTTTGAATTTGCTATTCTCCTGCCTCAGCCTCCTGAGCTGCTGGAATTACAGGCATGTGCCACCGTGCCTGGCAAATCCCACCATATTCCTTGCCTTAGTTTAGGGTGACAAACCAAATGCCTGGGGGGGACCCCCCCCCACTCTAGCCAATGGTCACTGTGAAAAGGAGAACACAGTTTGGCCCCCATCTGTAGGTTTTTGAAGATGTGCTGAAAAGTTAACTGTAAAGTTGAATGGTTTCTACTACATTTTATAATTAAAGCCCCCCCCCCCACCAAGAAGATTTTTTTTTTTTTTTGAAAATCATAATTGGTGCAACAAGAATTTTAGGATTCAGGATTTGCTCTTTGGTAGGATGTAAACAACCACATTGCACTGGCTCCTTAAGCCACACAGGTGCTGAAGCCCCATTCTGTAGCCACGTGCTCTGATACACCCTCTCCCCTGGGGGGGCCTTTGTGACTCCTCTTCCCCAGTCCTGCCCTGCCCTGCCCTGCCAGGCATGTTCAGAGAAGGCTCCTCTGGCTGTCCCTGCTCCCCGCTCCCTCAGTGAACTCCATCACCTCTCTCCCCACCCAACTCAGCCCTGGTTCAGCTCCACCTTGGCCAGCTCAGCTCCCCTGCCCCGGTGGGTGGGAGCAGGTCAGGGCCCGGGATGAACTGGGAGGACATCTAGGAGGTCTCACTGGGTGTGACCCAGGCCCTGTAAGCAGGGTAGGGTGGTTGGTGGGGTGGGGTCAGAGATGAGAAGGGGCGAGGGAGGTCCTCATCACTGCCTGGCCCCTCTCACACCATTTGGACACCAGATGTTGGATGCGGCCTGCCATTTGGACGACCGTTGAGCAGCACCCCCCTCCAGGAGGGAGGTGTCCCTGCTGTGTCTAAAGGCCCTACTGAGGCTCCCTCATTCCGAAGAGGAATCCACCCCTCCCTTGGCGCAATCATTCCCAGGCTTAACTAACCACCCTTGAAGTTCATCCTTGGCTTCAGCAGAAACTCTTCCGGTTGGGTTTCTTTTCGGTGGCCCAGGAGGGGCGGGGATTGCTGGCTTCCCTGGAATCAACGTCGTGAGGGCAAAAGATGGAAGAGTGAAAAGACAGGATCATGTTTGAGTCCAAGAGCTGTGTCATCATGGTCAAGTCACTTAACATCTCTGTACCTCAGTTTTTTCCTGTAAAATGGGGGCAAAACAGTAACTCTAAGAGAAAGAAAGCAGAGACCACTTCCCCCGCCCCTGCAAAAAAAAGTGAAAAAATTTGCACATGAATGCTCATAGTAGCATTACTGGTAGTAGCCCCCAAATGGTAACAACTCAAATGTCAATCAAGTGACTAATGGGTAAGCTAAAAGTGGTACAGGCATATGGTGAAGCAACCTTAAAAACAATGAAATGCTGATGCAGGCTCCAACATGGATGAGTTTCCAAAAAAAATGCTCACTGAAAGAAGCCAGGGACAAAGGACCACATATTACATGATAACGTGAACATGAAATGTCCCAGACAGGCAGGTCTAACGACAGGAAGCAGATCACCGTTGTTGTCCAGGGCTGGTGGAGTGCTAGTGCTAATGGGTGATGAAAATCTCAAATTGTGAGGACCGTGAACTTTGTGAATTAAAAGCCATCAGATGCATACTGGAAGTGGGCCAACTGTATGGTTTGTGAATTATAACCTCAATAAAATGGCAATTTTACACAAGAAAAGGAAAAAGCCACACAGGATTTACACCAGGGGGATGATTATGACAATTAAACAATGTGATGTCCCTGAAGTGTCGGCCTGATAAGCAATCGATAAATGTTCCCTTCAACAATATGGATAATAAGTGCTTAGTGATGTTTATGTCATATGGTATCTTATAAAACAGTAATTGGCTGATACAGAAATCTATAAATTTAAATACATACTATTATAAGTATAATTATAAAAGTGGTAATTATTTTCTTAAAATTTTATTTGTTCTAATTAGTCATACATGATAGTAGAATGCATTTATGCACTTTGGTATATCACACATAGATGGAATATAATTTCTCATTTCTCTGGGTGCACATGTTGTAGAATCATATTGGTCATGCAGTCATATATACACATACAGTAATAATGTCTGTTTCCTATCCCCACATCCCCTCCCCTCCCCTCCCATCACTTCCCTCTACCTAATCTAAGGTAACACTATTCTTCCCTAGTGCCCCCCCCAGCCTTATTGTGAATTAGCATATTAGAGAAGACATTCAGTCTTTGGTTTGTGGGATTGGCTTATTTCGTAGTATGATATTCTCCAACTCCATTCATTTACCGGCAAATGGCATAATTTCACTCTTCTTTATAGCTGAGTAATATTCCATTGAGTATATTTCCCACATTTTCTTTATACATTCATCTATTGAGGGACATCTAGGTTGGTTCCATAGTCTAGCTATTGTGAATTGAGCTGCTATAAACATTGATGTGGTCATGACACTGTAGTATGCTGATTTTAAGGCCTTTGGGTATAATCCAAAGAGTGGGATAGCTGGGTCAAATGGTGGTGGTAATTATTTTTATTATTTTATCTTCCTCTTCTTCTGAAAATTTTCTGACTTTAGAATAGTCTTCTTTTTTTTTTTTACATTGTCAAAATTATTTTTGAACATTTTCAATGTTATATTATAAATCATCATGTCTATATAGTATATTCAATGTACTCATAACTATATCTTTGTGAGGTTACTACTCTATATTGTTATATAATAATATGTATTTCATGCTACAAGGTCCATAATACATTCAATCATACGTTATATTACAATTACTCTGAAATATTCTATTAGCAGTAGCATTCACCCTGTGACTCCTCTTTCCCTCTAACCTTTCTGAATTTGGAATGGTTTTTCCAATTCTTTGAACGTTTCCTGGACCCCGTTATATTTGGAAAGAAAATAGCTCTGAGTTTGGAGAAATTGAATTACAATAATGACTCTAATTCAACTGCTTCGCGTAGTTCCAGCCAGAAAACAGAAAAAAAAAAATAATAATAAAAATACCCAGGGCACTCCTGCAGCTGGGCGGTGCTCCCCGGCGGGCGAGGGGCGCAGAAAGGGGACGTGGAATGCGGGTGGGCGCTGCGGGTGACTGGCAGCCGCCCAGGGTTCGGATGCGTCAGGGGCTGGGGTCCTGCGGGAGGTGGACTGGCCCTGGTGCAGATGAAGGGCTGTTTCTTCCCAGCCCCCTCTGGATCGCAGGCTGCCTTTTGTAAGGAGATCCCTGGGGGCCTGAGTCCCAGATCGGGCTGCCCTCTCCTTGCTGTTGAGGGGGAGCTCCATGGGGTGCAGCGCAGGGGGCTCATTTTCATGAAAATGGCAAACCCAGCGGAGCGAGCCTACTGGATCTGACAACAAAGACATCATTGAAACCAGGTGTCCGCCTTCTGAGGCCAAGCAGGGGACAAGACAGCGACTTCCCGGGATGGTTTCTGCTGCCTGGCCTCCTTAGAGCTCTGCACAGGATTGCGTCCTGGGCAAAGGCAGGACTTCTGAGGATCCCCAGGGGGCCGAGTCTGCAGGCCGCTTTTGGTCTTGGTGGCCCAAAGCGGGGACCAGGCCTTCCAGCAAACACAGTGTGGGTTTCTGAAACAGCTCAATGGGCTGGGCCTGAAATTCCCCTCCCCACCACCTCAGTTTCCCTAAAGCCCTGCTAACCAGGGGGGAAGGGGATTATTATTAATTTTCCCTTTTCCTAGACAAACCTCCCCCTACTCCATTGTCCTATCAATTACTTAGGGTGAAAAACAGAAGCAGTCCTATTTTGCAGTTATCTTTGGGTGCTAGTGGTTTGGACCTACATGGTAATGACATTCCTATAATGAATGTATATGTGTGTGCATCTTTAAGGAAAAAAAGGATTAAAAATACTTTTTTTTTTTTCCTTCACAGCACCTGCTAGAGTCATTTAGACGAAGACACGGAGCAAATTAGAATCTCAGAATATTGAGCTGGACTATCTATATAGGGATAGTGAGGACCAAGCTACTTGTCTCGGTCAGAGAGGAGAAAGGAGGCACAGTCATGTCCCAGGGCGGCTGGGTGGAGAGTGGGGCTGGATTCGGCTTCCTTCTTGCCTCCTTGGTGGGGCCTTCTTGGAGGAAGGGTCTGCCCAAGCCATCTGTGGGAGCTGTGGGGGTGGTTCCTCCTCTTTTAGAAACTGAGGCTCAGAGATATAAATGACTTCATCCAAGTTCATGAAGCCAGACAGTCACAAAACTACCATGGTCACCATCTCCAGAGGCCTGATGTATAGCTCACCACTGTACAAGCACCAAGTTTCAGAACTAGGACTCCTTTTCTGGATTCCTAGGATATTCCTGGCTTCTGCCATTTTTTTCAGAGATTCTGCCATTTTCTCAGAGGAACCCTGGCTCTGGTTCCTCCTGGGCCCATAGACCTGTCTCTTTGCCTCTCGAGACCATTCTCAATGCCCATATTCTTTGCCTCTGCCCTCAGAAACACAGACTTAACCTTGTTTTCTGCCTCACCACAGAATTAAATTGAGACTTGGAAGTCCAGAACCTGCTATTTGCTTGAATTGAACTAAGGAAATTGTAAAGAGAAAAATGTGTATATATATATAGAGAAAAAAAATTAACTAATATGTCAAACAACTCTTCAGTCCCACATAGCATCTGGCTCCCAGATAAAACTAAAATTCCTACCAATCTTACCAAAACCTTCATTTTACAAACCAGGACACAATGCTTAGAGAGAGATGAAATGATTCACCTACTTTGTGTAAAAGGCAAAACGTAAAAGAGGGAAATTTCATGTGACTCAGATCATATTTTATTTTTTGGTACAAGGGACTGAACCTATGGATACTCTACCACTGAGTCACATCCCCAGTCCTTTTTCATATTTTATTTTGAGACAGGGTCTCACTAAGTTGCTTAGGACCTCGATAAATTGCTAAGGCTGACTTTGAACTTGCGATCCTTCTGTCTCAGCCTCCCAAGCCACTGTGAGATCACATTTTAAATGGGTTTCTGTAGCTTATATTTTTGAACAAATTTCTGGGTACAATGTGCTTTGAGCCTAAAAATAAAAATCTTTTCCCCAGATAAATAAACATCTCCCAATTTTATCTGCTTCTTGAGCTTGGATTTTTGGGCTTAAAGAATTTTCTTAGAGTAGGTTCAGCTGTGTCTCCTAAAGAATTATTTTTGTAGGATGCAAACATGTGCTTGGGGATCTTTTTTTCTTAATGTTCCCAGAAAGAAAATGTCTGTCTGCTAATTGGGCAAAAAGATACTGTTTTCTTTAGTGGTTTTACTACACAGATGCCTTACAACACCATAAACCCCAGCCCCGGCCTTAGTCCAGCATTCAATACCTGCAAAGAGTCACACTGAATTCACTTAGAGAGTTGGTGAACTGAATTCCCAATGTGGGCTTGCTGGATGCTGGGAATAACAGTCAGTTTACAGATTCTTGGGTGTGAGTTTCCTCTGAAAAGAGAAAATATAGCACCCTGATCCCCACAGCCTGAGACGGATAAAAGCCAAGGTGGTGTCTAGAGCAGAAGCCACAATAGACCTGAGAGGTTTTGTGAATGTCAGTACCTTGTCCAAATGGATACTGGGGGGGTGGAGAGTGCTTGTCTACTGGTCTTGAGAGGAGGGAAGACTTGTACAACAGGGCTTTGGATATCAAGGGGAAAGCAAGAGTAATAACAAATGGTAGTAAGAACATTTCTTTGGTTGTTGTTTGTTTGCAATGTTGGGGATCCAACCCAGGGCCTCACACATGCAAGGCAAGACTCTAACGCTGGGGCTGGGGATGTGGCTCAAGCGGTAGCGCGATCGCCTGGCATGCGTGCGGCCCTGAGGGTTCGATCCTCAGCACCACATACCAACAAAGATGTTGTGTCCGCCGAGAACTAAAAAATAAATATTAAAAATTCTCTCTCTCTCTCTCTCTCTCTCTCTCTCAAAAAAAAAAAAAAAAAAAAAAAGAAAAAGAAAAGAAAAAAGACTCTACCACTGAGCCACATCCCCAGCACCTAGGAGTAGTTTTATTGTTCCTTCTTCATGTTCATAGCATGAAGGCAAATCCAGACAAGCAATTTATTATATAGCTGTGGATACCTGTAGTAGGCTCAATACAACTAGTTTTCTGTTGTTAGACTTTGATATAAAAATAACGGTCCCAACTTTTATATGACATTTACTACGTGACAGTCAGTGGTAAAAGCATTACCTTGTCCGTTCTCTCAATCATATTGTGAAATAGGCACCCTAGTTATTTCTATTTTACAGATGAGGAAGCTAAGCACAGAGAAGTTGAACTAATTGCTTTAGGTCAGAGAACAAAACCACTATTTGAACCCATGTTCTCTGACTACTCAGTCTTTTTTTTTTTTTTTGTGGGAGGAGGGGCAGGGATTGGATCCAGGTGTGCTCTATAACAGAAGTACATTCATTTTTCAGTTTGAGATGGAGGCTTGCTAAGCTGTCCAGGCCAGCTTTGAACTTGCAATCTTCCTGCCTCAGCCTTTCAAGTAGCTGGGATTATATGTGGGCACCACCATCCCGAGCTCAGGCCATCAATCTTTAGCCAGTGTAATGGTTCCTGTTAGGTGCATCTGTGATCTTAATCCACCCTGTTGGGGAATTTTCTGTGTCAACCTGACTGGATCATAAGATGCCCAGGTATTTGGCTAACCATTATTTCTGGTGTGTCTGCGAGACTGTTTGGGGAAGAGATTGGCACTGGAATCCATAGACTGAAGAAGCAGATGGCCTTTACCAATGTGGATGGGCACCCTCCAATCTGTTGAAGGCCTGAGTAGAACAAAGAGGTAGAGGATGGGAGAATTTTCTCTCTACGTGAACCACTACATGGATTTTTTCCCCTGTCCTCAGATTGGGACTTAAATAATTAACACTTCTGGTTCCCAGGCCGTCAGACTTGAACTGGATCTCCCTACCAGCCTTCCTGAGTCTCCAGTTTGTGGACCTCACATTTGTGGAGATATTTCAGCCTCCATAATCACTGAATTTATTTCCTCTTAATACGCACAGACACACAAATACTTACATATATTATATAGATCCAAATTTAGATGTATGCCTGTCTACATATAGATATCTATCTATCTTTATACATATATCTATACATGTATATTAGATCTAGAAATATACATCTATAATATAGCTCTAGATATATCTAGATCTATAATAGATATTATATATAACACATGTAATATATCCTAGAGCTATATTATAGATGCAGAAATCTAGATCTATAGATTTAGATATATAAGATTTAGATCTGTGTACAACTAGAGATATGAAAAATTGTGCTCTATAGGCGTAATATGAATTGTAATGCATTCTGCTGTCATATATAACAAATTAAAATAAAAAAGAAAGGGAAAAAAAGAGATTTAGATCTCTAGATATCTGAATAGAAATTTATCTATCTTCTGTTGACTCTGTTTCTTGGCAGAACCCTGACTAATGCAGTCCCGAGCTGGACAGCTACCTGTTAGATGTACTGAATCTCTCAGCAGAAAGAGGGGCCATTTCCACATTCTCTCCTTCAGGTTAGAGCATACACGAATGACAAATTCAGTCGATGATTGAGTCAATGTGAATATGATACTAAATGGCCTCCTTGGAGTCCAGACTCAAATTAATAACGTGTGTCAATTTTCTTAGGGCATTGTGAAAGAGAATTTCTCAATTCCATTTAATAGCAGTTTAAGTCTTAAAAAACACTCCCTCGGGAATTCCTTTAATGACTTTCAACATCAACATAGGAGATGATGTCCAGGAGAAGCGAGGGAAAGTTACAGTTTAGGTGGGGAATGGAGATAAAGCATACTGGTGACATCTGCTTCGCATGATGGGAAGCTGGCCACGCTGTGTGGAAAACTAACACGACCCATGTAGGGGACCCTCCTTCCACATGCCCACAGGGCTTCTCCAGGGGGAGGGAGGAACTAGAGAATGTAGATAACAGGTATCAAAATACAGTTAGGAGGATAAGTGCTCATGTGCTGTCGCACAGAAGGGTGTTTATCACTTAGGAAAATCTATTCTATATTAAGAGCCGGAAAAGAGACATTTGAAGTTTCCCAACACAAATAAATGGTATATGTTTAAAAGATGGAGATGCTGATTACCTGATTTGGTCACGACACATTATATCCATAGGTTGAGTTATGACATTTTACCCCATAAATCTGGGCAATTAAAAGGTCATTTTTTTTAAAGAAGAGGATGAACTCTGAATTCAGGTCACATGGCTCAGTTATTGGTTGTCTTAAGATTTTGGCATGTTATTGAAACATTTAGTGTCTCAATCTTCTCATCAATAAAATGAGTATATACTGGGCACGGTGACACATGCTTGTAGTTCCCAGTGGCTCGGGAGGCCGAGGTAGGAGGATTGCAAGTTTAAAGCCAGCCTCAGCAACTTAACGAGACCATGTCTCTAAACAAAAAAATAAAAAGGGTTAGGGATGTGGCTCAGTGGTTAAGCACTCCTAGATTCAATCTCCAGTACCAAAAATAAAATAACTTGAAATAAAGTAATAAAATGAGGATGACTTCTCCCTCCTACTCTCAACTCTGTCAACTATAGTGAGGACTCAATGAGTTACTATTGAAGTGTCAGTAGGTGTAAAGTGCTTAGAAGTGAGCATGGTCCATGAATAGGCCCCACTTACGTCTTCCCTGTTATTTTATAGTAGAGAAGGTGCTGCCAGCATCTGCCCAGCTGCTGAGGTTAAAATCCTAGGAACATCCTTCTTTTTCCTTCGACTCCATGTGCTCTTGTTATAGGGCACCTCCATGTGGTGTCCCCCTAAAGCTTTCGTTTAAGACAATGCAGGATGGTTTGGAGGAGAAATGATGGGGCCGTATACTTACCCTAGTCAGTGAATCAATCCTTGATGGGATTGACCTAGTGGTGACCTGAGGCAGGGGGAGTGTGGCTGGAGGAGGTGGTTCATTGGGGGCAGGGCTATGGGGCTTATATTTTGTATTTGGTAAGTGGAGTCTCTGCTTTCTGGTCACCTTGTGAGCTGCGCCCCTCCACCTCTTCTGCCATGATGTTCTGCCTCACCTCAAGCCCTGAGAAATGGAGCTGGCCTTGTATGATGAGACCCTGTCTCTAAATAAAATACAAAATAGGGTTAGGGATGCGGTCCAGTGATCCTGAGTTCAATCCCCAGTACTTAAAAACAACAACAACAACAACAACAACAACCCTCTACCAAGGAGAGAAATGCAAATTAAAACTCGTGAAAGAATGGCAATTATCAAGAATACAAGTAACAATAAATGTTAGTGAGGATGTGGGGATAAGGTACATTCCTACATTGCTGGTGGGACTGCAAATTGGTGCAACTACTATGGAAATCAGTATGGAAATTCCTCAGAAAACTCGGAATGGAACCACCATTTGACCCAGTTATCCCACTCCTTGGTTTATACCCAAAGGACTTAAAATTCAGCATACTATAGTGACACAGCTACATCTGTTTTTATAGTAGTTCAATTCACAATAGCTAAGCTATGGCACCAACCTAGATCCCCATCAAAAGATGAATGGATAAAGAAATTGTGGCATATATATATGTACACACACACACACACACACACATACACAATGGAATATTACTCATCCATAAACAAGAACGACTTTATGACACTTGCCAGTAAATGAATGGAACTGGAGACTACCATGCTAAGTGAAACAAGCCAATCCCCCCAAACCAAAGGTTGAATGTTTTCACTGATATATGGAAACTAAACCACAATAAAGGAGGTGAGGGAGGGGGAACAAGAGAAGTTCAGTAGATTAGACAAAGGAGAATGAAAAAAAAGGGAAGGGGGGAATAGGAGTAGGAAAGACTGAGAAGAGACCTAACATAATTTTCCTATGTACACATTCAAAAATACCTAAGTGAACCCTACCATTGTGCATACCCACAAGAATGTGATCCTAATTAGAATAAAGTGTATTCCGTGGTTACATAATTCTATCAAAATGGATTATACCATTGTGTATAAAAAGAACCAATGAAAAAATGTTTACATGGTTTCCCATTGTAATCAGATGAAAAATACAGACTTCTTGCCTATCCTAGGTGCATGGTTGCTAGAAATAAAAAAAAGGACTTCCAGTTAAGTTCAAATGTCATGAAAACATGTATAAGAATTTTTTAGTAGAATGATGTCCTAAATATCGCATGGGATATACTTATACAGTCATCTCAACATAAGTTTCTGCCAAGGCTGGGCTGCAGTGGAGGTTCCATAAGACTATAATGGAGCTGGAAAATTCCCATCATCTAGTGACACTGTAGCTATAATAGAGTAAGGCCTCACACGTGTGTCTGTGGCCATGCTGGTTGAACAAACCCACTGCACTGCCAGTCACATGGAGTATAGCCCATACAATTACGCAATGCCGTACATGATACTTTATAATGATAGTAAATGACGGTTACTGGCTTACTTATATATTTTTTTCTTGGTACTGAGGATCGAACTCAGGGGCACTCGACCACAGAGCCCCATCCCCAGCCCTATTTTGTATTTTATTTACAGACAGAGTCTCACTGAGTTGCTTAGTGTCTCACTTTTGCTGAGGCTGGCTTTGAACTCCTGATCCTCCTGCCTCAGCCTCCCGAGCTGCTAGGATTACAGGCAAGTGCCACCACACATACCATATTTTAAAGTATTTACTGTACTTTAAAGTATTCTTTTAGGGAGT
The DNA here is from genome assembly GCF_052094955.1 of Ictidomys tridecemlineatus. Taxonomy (NCBI): domain Eukaryota; kingdom Metazoa; phylum Chordata; class Mammalia; order Rodentia; family Sciuridae; genus Ictidomys; species Ictidomys tridecemlineatus. Next base: position 56,884,425 of record NC_135478.1, read on the forward strand.
ATGCATTCTACTTACTAAAAATAGAAGTTTACTGGAAAGCAGCTTGCTGTGTCACATGAGCTCGATACCTCATGTCACTTGAATGCACTGAGAAGCCACATCAGGTGACGACCTATATATGGTTTAGGTTTGTGTAAGAGCACGCTACGATGGCCTCAGACAGACTTTCCAGATCTACTGACAATTTCCTGCTGTTTATATGATATACAAATTTAGCTATGGGTGTGTTGATTTTTAAATTTATTTTGACAAATCTGGCAAACACACACAAAAAAAGCTTCAGAGATGGAGCTCTACTCATCCTGCCCGATTCTGCTCTCCTGGCCACACAGGGCTCTCTCCAGGGCTCCTTCCCTCTTCTCATCCTGAGTGTTTGTGCTCATGGTTGCATCTGCCTGGAATACTCTGTTCTCAAGTGTTACCACAGCTGTCTGCATCTTGAAACTCAGGGTTTATCTCACATGTTGCTTCTGCAGAAAGGTCTTAGCTGATAACTCAATCTAGATGGAGAAGGATGCATTTTGATCAGCTTTATTGGATGTTGTTATGGTTTGGATGTGAGGTGTCCCCCAAAAGCTCACGCATGAGACATGCAGGAAGGTCCAGAGGAGACATGACTGGGCTGTGAGAGCCTTAACCCAACCAGTGAATGGACCCCTGATGGGATTAACTGGGTGGTGGCTGGAGGAGGTGGGTGTGGCTGGAGGAGGGGGCATTGGGGGCGTGGCTTTGGGGTCTCTATTTGTCTCTGGAGAGTGGAGTCTCTCTCTGCTTCCTGATCACCATGTGAGCTGCTTCCCTCCACCACACTCTTCCACCATGATGTTCTGCCTCACCTTGAGCCCCGAGGGATGGAGCCAGCTGCTTATGGATGGAGACCTCTGAAACTGTGAGCCCCCAGATAAACTTTTCCTCCTCTACAGTTGTTCTGGTTGGGCCTTTTAGTCACAGCAGTGAAATAGCTGACTAAAACAGGCATCATCAATATAGGGTAAAATCCATCCTTTATATAGTTCTCTGAGTTTTTACAAATGCACACTGTTGTGTAACTACCAACCAAATTAAGATCCGGAATACTTCCTTCTCTCCCACAAAATTCCCTGGTGGTCCTTAGCAGTCAACCGTTTCCCCTCGGTTCCACTCCCAGCCACGGCTGAATCCCTGCCTATTCCTCTGGTTTGACATTTTCCAGAATCTCATCATGACGAAGTCATACAGCATGTGGCCTTTTGAATCTGGCTTCACATAATGCACTTGAGATTATGTTCTTGCCTTTACGTTTTTTTTTTTTTTTCCTTTTCATTGTTGGGTGTTGTCCTCTGGTATGGATATACCACAGCTTGTTTACCTATTCACCAGTGGAGAACATTGGGGCTCTATCTAAGTTTCTGTATAAAGCCACCATAAACAAAGCAAATGAACAAAACAGATATTGACCTGCACACAGGGTTTTGTGTGAATCGTAAGTTCTTATTTCTCTAAAGTTAAAACCAGGAGTGGAGTGGCTGTGTCCTGTGTTGAGTACACTATGGTCAGTGTAAACTACAGAAGTATTTTTCAAAGAGGTTTTACTCTGCATCCTCATTAGCAATAGAGTTATTTTATTTTTTGGTCCTAGGGATCAATCCCAGGGACCCTTAACCATTGAGTCACATCCTTAGCCCTTTAAAGTTTTTTATTTAGAGACAGGGTCTCGCTGAGTTGCTTAGGGCCTTGCTAAGTTGCTGAGCCTGGCTTTGAACTTGCCATCCTCCTGCCTCAGCCTCCCAAGTCACAGGGATTACAGGCTTGCATTACCATGCCCAGCATTGTTAGTTTTTTAAAAAGGTATTTTAACATGTGTGTGATAGAATCTCTTTGAGGGTTTAATTTTTCAATTGTCCAGTAACTGATGATGTTGAGCATTTTTCATGGGATCATTTGCTTTCTGTATATTGCCTTTGAAATAACATCTGTTAAAATCTTTTGCCCACTTGAAAGAAAATTTTTGTCTTATAATTGAGTTTTGAGAGTTCTTTATGTTGTGTATACAAGTCCTTTAATAACCCATGTTGTAGATGGACCTTCTCCGGTCTGTGGCTTGTTTGTTTCATTTGTCACCCAGTCTTAGCTAACGTTTTCGGACTTTAATTTCTCCTCACTTCCTGAAATGTCCTTATTCAATGTGGACCAGCCCCTCGCTAGAGTAAAAGTCCCACCGGATCAGGGACCTCATCTATCTGAGTCACCGTTGCACTCTCAGGACCTAATCGCGTGTTTGTCACACAAGAGACACTCAATAGACACTTGTTGAGTAAATAGTAATAACATCCACTGTTATGGTGTGGATGTGAGGTGTCCCTTAAAAGCTCACATGTGAGACCATGCAATGGGTTCAGAGAAGAAATGACCGGGTTGTGAGAGCCTTAACCCAACCAGTGAATGGACCCCTGATGGGATTAACTGGGTGGTGGCTGGAGGAGGTGGGTGTGGCTGGAGGAGGGGGCATTGGGGGCGTGGCTTTGGGGTCTCTATTTGTCTCTGGAGAGTGGAGTCTTTCTCTGCTTCCTGGTCACCATGTGAGCTGTGTCTCTCTGCCATACTCTTCTTCTGTGATGTTCTGCGTCAACTGGAGTCCCAAGGCATGGTACTGGACTTCCATGAATTGACCTCTGAAACTGTGAGTGTTCAAATAAACTTTTCCTCCTCTACAATTGTTCTGGTTGAGTCCTTTTTCACAGTAGTAAAAAAGCTGACTAAAACATCCATTAACACTTCCTAAGTCACGTGAGACTGGAGGTACTCTGCTGGTTACTTCACATGATTTACTTCATTTAAATCTCAAAATAACACTATGAAGGAGCTCTTATTCTTGCCTCTATTTAAAAGGATGTCATCATCATTATCACCTTCATCATCACCATCATCACCATCATCACCATCACCATCATCACCTCATCACCATCACCATCATCACCATCACCATAATTACCAACATCACCATCACCTCATCACCATCACCTCATCACCATCACCATCATCACCATCACCATAATTACCAACATCACCATCACCTCATCACCATCACCATCATCATCATCGTCATCACCATCATCATCACCATCATTACCACCACCATCAGCAGCACCATCACTATCGTCAGCACCATCACTATCATCATCACTGCCACTATCATTATCATTGCAATCATCACCACCATCATCACCACCATCATCACCATCTTTATAGTCACCCTCATCATGATCACAAGGATATCCTCACGTTAAGCATGTGTCTCTTGGCTCTAAATCTTCCATACTCTGTCATGTGATGCCGGGCTTGGGACTCTGCACATTCCATGTCTGCTTTACCAGCAGCTCTCTGTTATGGTCACCAATGAGGGGCATTAGATGGAGCTTGCCAGGTGGAGGAGAGCAGGGACTCATTCCTCCTGGTTTTGCTTCTGTGGTCAGGATCTCTTCTGTAAGTCCATTGGCAAGTCCCCTGGTTCCAGTAGCACGAGTTGGTTCCAGGTTGCAGTTTTGTCCACTGTCAGGACCAGGGGCATTGAACTCTCCCAGAGAGAGCAGCCCCAGCAAGTCCTTCCTCCTCAAAACCATGGCCTCCAGCACTGCAGGCAAGGTCCTTCCCAGTCTCTTCTCCCTCCTGCTCTTCTCTCTCCCTGTTCAAGTTTTCTGTCAAGTGTCAGCAATCCCAGCCTCTCGGTTTTCTCAACACTTGGGGTGGTTGCGGCTTCCTCTAGTCATTCCCTCTGAGACACTTCCGTGTCCCTTTTCATCTTTTTTTTTTTTTTGGTTTTCTAATACATGATTAATCACACTTGACATGAAATTCTTTCTAATGAAATAATTGGAATTCTGACCGAGCTCAGGAAATTGAGCACCGAGAATTAACAAATGGGAAACTGACAGCCGAGCAAGGAGTAAGATGCTTACACAACCCGTTTCAATAAAAGGAAGAAAGTCAGAAATGCCCCTGGAGAGGAACAAACAAAAGAAAAGAGCAGTTTGGCAGCATCTGTGAAAATCTATTGCAATGCACCCCCCAGAGAACAGGAACGCATTGTATGATTTTGGCAGGTTTTACTTTGAGCTGGAGTAGGACAATTCTTGGAAAAAGGAGGTCAGAGAGACAATCCAATAAATGTCTGTTTCATCATCCTTTAAGATTCAACCCAGTTATGGCTTCCTCCATGTAACCTGCTATGGTAGGTAGTACTCTTGGACGCTCCCCAGTACCCCCCATCCCCCAATCCTTCCTAGTCGGTGTTCTATGAAACAGAGAAGAAAAGTCAGGATACTTACACTCTTATGGTGTCCCCTGAGGAGGCACGGCGGGGGCCAGGACTTATGACCCAGTTTTTGCCAATGAAATATAAGAGAAGGGCTGGAGTGTACTCTGTAGCAGAGCCTCACAGACACAAGGCTCTGGGTTTGATCCCCAGCACCAAACACACATTTTTAGAAGAAGAAAGTTCTAGAGGAGGCATCTGACTGAGACAAAGTCTTTTCAGGATACAAAATTGTGGCCCTCATTAACCTCCCCCCGCCCCATCCCACCATATTTTCTGCCTTGGCTACTTCCTGTCCTTTGATGTGCTTGAGCTGTTTGAAGCTGTGGCTGCCATATTGAATTATAAGGTGACAAGCCCAAAGATGAAGGAATACTGGGAAAAGGACAGCAGGAACCTGTATTAGTCAGAACTTCCCAGAGGAATACACCAACAGGAGATATCTACCTATCTCTTATTCATAGGATGTCTTGGTTCATGTGACCATGGAGGATAAGTCCCACCATCTGCTACCTGCAAGCTGGAAAAACCACAAAAGCTGGTGATGTAGTTAGAAGGCCTGAGAGATAAAGGGCCAATGGTGTAGATTCCAGTTCCAGTCTTAAGAACTAAGACCTGGGCAGGAGAATATCAATGTCCTAGTTCAAGCAGTGGAACAGAGGGTGGGTGAATCCAACCTTCCTTGTCTTTTGCTCTATTCAGGACCTTAATGAATTGGATGATGCGCATACACATTGGAAAAGGCCATTTGTGTTTAGCTAATCTCTTCCTGACACACTGTTCAGGCAAACCAAGAAATAATGTCTATTAACATATCTGGTTGGGGCTGGGGATGTGGCTCAAGCGGTAGTGTGCTCGCCTGGCATGCATGCAGCCCGGGTTCAATCCTCAGCACCACATACAAACAAAGATCTTGTGTCCACCAAAAACTAAAAAATAAATATTAAAAAAAAAAACATATCTGGGCATCCTCTGGTCCAGTCAAGTTGACACATAAATTAAACATCACAAAACCTATGTTCTCCAGAATTCAGTCAAGATAACCAACCCAGCTTAGAAATAGCTAGTTTCAAACTTTTTGCCAAAAAATTAAACCTTTCTATTGTCCCAAGGGTTCATGAGGGCAGGAGGATCGTGAGTTCAAAGCCAGCCTCAGCAATTTAAGGAGGCCCTACGCAACTTACCAAGACCTACTAGATATCAAATTATGAAGGTACTCTAATGCATTTCACACAACCTTTTGCAGAATACCTAATACATTGTATGAACGTAATAAGTGCATGCACATATCCTATACCTATCTATTTGAGTTATAGCTATATCTCATATTATAGTCACTATTTATAATATGTACTATGAAAAGAATCTTAGTTAAAAGGACCAACTGTGGATTCACATAGAACTGAGTTCACATGTTGTCTCAATCCCCCATGAGCTAGGTGGCCATGGGTAAATCCTGATCATCTCCACAGTTCACTATCTTCCAAGTCCCCATTCTAAAGTGTACCTTTCTGAAACTGCCTGGGCTCACTCCCCTCTAAATTTTGAAGCATTGGTTTCCCTCTTCTTAACTCCTCACTCCTTGTTCTAAAATGTATTTAAATTCATGTTTACATACAAGTCGTCATTCTACATGAATTTATGATTTTTTTCTGTATTATTTTTGGTTATGTAATAAATTCAGGTTCAAGGATATCGATAAAGAGATGATGAGGGAATCCAATCACCACGGATTATGAACCTGTGGATACATTTTTTTTTTGGGGGGGGTGAGTACCAGGGATTGAACTCAGAGGCACTCAACCACTGAGCCAGCCTCAGCAACTTATCTAAATAAAACTTTTGTATTTTATTTAGAGACAGGGTCTCACTGAGTTGTTTAGTGCCTCATTGTTGCTGAGGCTGTTTGGAACTCACAATCCTCCTACCTCAGCCTCCCAAGCCGCTGGGATTTACAGGCGTGCGCCACCATGCCTGGCTGTGGATACATATTATTTATTCTTATTTTTATTTGTTTTTGACAAGACAAAATATTTTATTTGAAGTTTTTTTTCTTAGATGGGAAGGAAAGTTAATCTAAAGTTTTTTTGTTGTTGTTGATGTTTTATTGTAACAAAATATGTATAATGTGAAGCTAACATTTTAGCCATTCTTTTTAAAAAATTTTTAACTTTGTTTTAATTAGTTATACATGACAGTAGAATGCATAACATTCCATCTCACTCCTGTCAGAATGGCAATCATTAAGAATACAGGCAAAATAAATGTTGGTGAGGATGTGGGGAAAAGGCACACTCATACATTTCTGGTGAGACTGCAAATTGGTGCAGCCACTATGGAAAGCAGTATGGAGATTCCTCAGAAAACTGGAAATGGAACCATCATTTGTCCCAGCTATCCACTCCTTGGTTTATACACAAAGGACTTAAAATCAGCATACTACAGTGACATGGCCACATCAGTGTTTATAGCAGCTCAATTTATAATAGCTAGATTATGGAACCAACTAGGTGTCCCTCAATAGATGAATGGATAAAGAAAATGTGGTATATATATTCAATGGAATATTACTCAGCTTTAAAGAAGAGTGAAATTATGCCACTTGCCCATAAATGGTTGGAGTTGGAGAATATCATGGTAAGTGAAAAAGGCAGTTCCACAAAACCAAAGGCCGAATGTTTTCTCTAATATGCAGATGCTAATTCCAATAAGGCCAGGGGCGCTAGGGAAGAATAGCGTTACTTTAGATTAGGTAGAGGGAAGTGATGGGAGGGGAAGGGAGGGGAAGTGGGAATAGGAAAGACAGTAGAATGAAACAGGCATTATTACTGTATGTGTATATGTGACTGCATGACCAATATGATTCTGCAACATGTACACTCAGAAGAAAGAACATCTATGTATGATAGTCTTTTTTTAAGTTCAACATAATATAGATCTGCCTTATCTGCCTAATATTTAATAGTATAGATTAATCGGAATTCAATTATTCCATTATTAATGAACATTATTTTATTTCTACTTTATGTACATTTTATGAACTCACACTTAATGTGCAAGTTTCCTTCTAACAACATGCAAGTTTTGCTAGGGCAGACACTGATTGGTGGAAGAACTTGCAGTTACTCACATTTAGAAAGGAAACAGACTGTACCTCTAAATAAGTTGTCGCTATTAATGGGAGTTGACAATCATTCAACTGCTCTTCCTTTGACTGATCTTAGATTCTAGAGTAGAAGAAGGGAGCTGTCAACTGCTCAGAACAGCTTGTTGCCTGAGATTAGTACTCATTTCATCTTCTATGATCCTGTCCCTCTTTGTGGGTGGTTTGGTAATGAGAGGAAGGAGCATAGGTTTTGCAGTCTACCAAACGGTTCTGGCACATTCTGAATTCATTTTTTTCTACCTTGTCTTTCCTTTTCTTCCTTCCTTCTTTCTTTCCTTCCTTCTTTCTTTCTTTCTTTCTTTCTTTCTTTCTTTCTTTCTTTCCTTCCTTCTTTCTTTCTTTCTTTCCTTCTTTCTTTCTTTCTCTCCTTCCTTCTTTCTTTCTTTCTCTCCTTCCTTCCTTCATCTGTCTTCCTGCCTGCTCTCCTCCTCCTCCTCCTCCTCCTCCTCTTCCTCCTCCTCTTTCTCTCTCTCTGTCTCTCCATCCCTCTCTCCCTTTCTCCTTTTCTCTTTCCTTTCTTCCTTTCTTAGTGAGGATTGAACCCAGGGGCACTTTACCACTGAGGTACATCCCCAGGCCTTTTTATTTTGAATCAGGATCTTGCTGAGTTACTTAGAGCCTTGCTAATTTGCGGAGGCTGGGCTCAAACTTGGGAGCCTCCTGCCTCAGCCTCTGGGCTCTGGCAGATTCTGGTTGCATGGTCTAGGAAATGGTGCCAGGCTTCTTTGAGCTTTGTTTCCTAGTTTGTAGGATTGGGTGAGAGGACCTCTAGGATGTTAAGGTAACAGAGAAGTGCAAGGCCAGGCTCTGTCTTCTTTCACTCTTTCCTCTCACGCTTCAGTCCTGGGAGGTCTTGGGAAGTTTACTTTATTTATACTCTCAAAGTCAGGTCAGGTAAATTGGTTTAAAATAAAGATGGGCGTTGATCTTCTATGTAGAATTTTGTTCTCCTGGATGGTTTTGCTTCTGGTGGGCAGATATACCCCATTCATATTTAAATCAGGACAACATTCTGATCACTCTCTAACCATTTTTTTTTTTTTGTACCAGGGATTGAACCCAGGGGTGCTTAACCACTGAGCCATATCACCAGCCCTTTTATTTTTTATTTTGAGACAGGGTCTTGCTAAGTTGCTTAGGGCCCCCCTAACTTGCTGAGGCTGGCTTTGAACTTGTGATTCTCCTACCTCAGCTCCTGAGCCACCTAGATGACAGGATGTACCTCCATGCCCCACCCTACCCATTATTAAGTCCCCAGTCGATTTCTGTTGAAGAGATGAGTTAATTCTACTTCACAGAAGTTCCAGAATAAGACTGTTTCGGGCCTGGAGGTTTCTGAAACAAAACAAAACAAAACAAACAAACAAACAAACAAACAAAAAAGAAAAATAAAGAAAAAGAGACCAATATCTACTTGCCACTTTGACAATATGATAATTGAAGTGTTATCACTTCAACCCATGCAGGCAAATTTCTCACCACAACCAAAGAAATCCTAAAAAAAAAAAAGGGGGGGGGGTGCATGCCTGTAATCCCAGTGGCTTGGGAGGCTGAGGCAGGAGGATCACGAGTTCAAAGCCAGCCTCAGCAATTCAGCGAGGCCCTAAGCAACTCAGGGAGACCCTGTCTCTAAATAAAAAATAAAAAGGGCTGGGGATGTGGCTCAGTGGTTAAGTGCCCCTGGTTCAATCCCTAGTACCAGGAAAAACAAAATTGGGTGCTGTTCAAAAGAACCCTATGCTGTGCTGGGGTTGGGAGCATGGTGGTGGGAGGGATGCTGTGATATCACAAGGGATTCGTTTAGATCCAGGAATCAAACTCATTGATGGGTCTGCTGAAGAAAAGCAGGCAGAGTCCTTTAGAAATGCAGCTAGAATAGAAAAATCTTCATCATGGGCCACACCAAGGTTAAGTGAAAGGGGTCTGGTTCAAAGCATGGCCTCACAGTTCCTGCGGCTCTGTGAACAGGGCGGCTGTCCAGGGAAGCTTTGCACTGAAGCACAAGAAATGCACAGACTCTTTATGGAAAAAGCCCACGGTGTGGCAGGGAGACCAGAGTAGAGGCAGAGGAGGAAGGGGCAGGAGGAGGGGAGAAAAAGGGGTAAAAGAACTGGCAAATGAAGTTGACCAATTGTACTAGATGCGTGTATGAATATACCACAATGCAGTCCAACTTGATACATCACTAGAATGCATCCATTAAAAATATATATGAATAAACAGAAGGAAGACCAATAGAGTAAAGGAAGGGAATTAGCTCGGAGGGAGGCTGGAGGGAAAGAGTCAAATTGGGGTTTAAAATAGAGAAAACTATGTTATATGCATTTGTACTTATGTCAAAATAAACCTTACTACCATGTACAACTATAATGCACTGAAAAAAGAAAAGAAACAAAGAAAACAATAACATCTCTAGTGAAGATTGGGTGGATAGAGGTTAAAAATATAGCACATTGGTCAAGCGCCGTGGCGCATGCCTGTAATCCCAGCGGCTCAGGAGGCTGAGGCAGGAGGATTGCAAGTTCAGAGCCAGCCTCACCAATGGTGAGGTGCTAAGCAACTCAGTGATACCCTGTCTCTAAATAAAATGCAAAATAGGACTGGGGATGTGGTTCAGTGCTTGAGTGCCCCTGAGTTCAATCTCCCATACCCCCCCAAAATTTAAAAAATGTATTATGAAAAACTCTTTGCTGCCATTTAAGTAACCATCATATTAAAAATTGTTGCTTCCTCCAAAAGGAAACTTTTTAGCATAGATAAAAAAAAAAGAACAAGAGTAGGAATACTGTTCTTAAAAATAAAACAAAATTTAATCTCTTGCATTGCATAAACAAGGGATAGGAATTGAGTTTACAGATTCAGAGGCAATTAAATTTAATTAAACATATATTTTATTAGGTATTATGTCTACCAGTAAATATGTATAATTTATGACATGTAATATACAGAATATGAAGTAGCGTATCATAAATATAATATATAGGATATGTAATATAGATCTAACAAAATATAAGAAATAATATCATTTAGTATTGTTATACTAGAAAGAGCTAATGTTTATGAGGTGCTTTCTATGCACCAATCTCTGTTTAAAGCATCAGCACAGACATGTGGTCTTCTGCGTACATGAGGGACCTGTACTGCTCAAGGTCATGCAGTTAGTAAGGAGAAATGCTGTAATTTTAACCAAGGTGTTGTGACTACAGAATCCACAGTCTTAACTGTCCCAGTATATAAAGTTCTGTGCTGGGCATTATGACGTGGGCTGGGAATGAAACGCAACCATCCTGAGAGATGTTACATCTAGTAAAAGAGGTACACGTAGCCAGGAACCACTCCAACACCAGGCAGAAGAGATCATGTACCAAGAAGAAATTCTGATGGCATGCAACAGAAGTTGGTTGAAACAGCAAAAGAAATTATGATAAAGACGTTGATATTGTCAAAGAATCACTGGCAACACTTAAAACTCATATTAGAAAATGATCAGAGAGAAAGAGAGATCAGTCTGAAAGTAAGATCTTCCTTTAACCAATAATAACTACATTTAATATTTTAAAAAGTATTTTGGGAAACACCAGGGATTGAACCCAGGGGTGCTTAACCACTGAGTCACATCCCCAGCCCTATTTTGTATTTTATTTAGAGACAGGGTCTCACTGAGTTGCTTAGGGCCTCGTTTTTGCTGAGGTGGCTTTGAACTTTCTATCCTCCTGCCTCAGCCTCCTGAGTCACAGGGATTACAGGTGTGCACCACTGCACCTGTCTAACATTTAATAAGGAAAGGGAAAAAAAAAGATGAAAAAAAATGTTCTTATTTATTAAACATACAGCATCCAGGGTTCGCTTACGGATTTTAAAGTTTCTTAGCTGGTATGACTGAGAATGAAAAGCACTAAGAATAAAAAAGTACCTGGTTGATATTCACTTGAGGGTATCAAGAGTTAGTACCTGTGATGTCTTTCAAGGAGAATGACCTGAATTTTGGACCCAGGCAAAAGAAAAGGTTGGTGAGAGGGATCATCATAGTTCCCAACAAAATTTAAGTCCCAATTAAAATTTAAATCCAATCCCCCTGGCCTTCTTAAACGTGTAACAAATACCTCTGTGTTCATTAGCTTTGTGTCACTTTTACAAAATACTTGGGATAATTGTTTATGTGGGTTCATGGTTTTTCGAGGTCCCAGTCCATGACTGGGCAGACACATTGCTTTTGGGTCTCTGGAGGCAGTGCCAGTGGCCAGAGGTAGGGAGACTGGGGTGGACCAAATGCTCACCTCCCGGCACCACCTCCTCAAGTTTCCATCACCTCCTGGGAGTGCCACCCTGGGAACCCTGGGATCCATCCCATGGATCCTTGGGGGCCATTTGATGTCCAAACCGTCGCCATCTCACCGTCAGGATGATGGTGAGTTCTAGAACAAATTTTTTTTGGGAAATTTTCATTTTCAGAGATTTTCACGGTTTCTGGGTGTGATGCTCACTTTAGAATCAACCAGGGGAGCATGACAGGAGGTGACAGTGGGTAAGTGACTCTTCCTGACTCCGAGTTCAGACACCCTGGGCATCTGTGTGTCTCTCAGGGCCCCGCCAGCAGCACCTCTCTGTTCTTTCAAGGAGCTGAGAGATTCAATGAACTTCTCCTTCCTCGACGACAGAGGGCTTATCCGCTCTAGGGTTTGGATGTCACTCTCAAGTCCCTACCTGCAGCCTCTCAGAACGAATCTAAAAATAATCACCCCGGCTGCAAGTCCAGCTTTCGAGCTCAGGAAATATTTGTTGATTTATGAACTGACGGAGCCCATCCCGCACTCTAGGCTATTCCTCTCCAGCTCACCCCACCTCCCATGCAGGGCTTGGGACCCTGATTTCCAATGAGACTGGAACAACACAGCCTCCTAACCTTAGCAGCCTGGCAGCTGGCATTGGCTCTGACCTCTGATCCCATCCAGTGAGGCTCATGCCAGCTGGACTCACCTGTGTGATGTTCACCTGAGCGCGAAGCCACAGTCTGAACTTCTTTTAGTGAAATTCCATTCCGGACAAACACCTGGATTCACCCCCCCCCACACACTGATTGGGCCTGTGCAGACATTTGTCTACCTTCTGAGAATTATTCTTCAAGTGCTGGGAAATGTCAAGGTCTAGGTAGCTCCAAATCCAAATGAAAAATGGAATCTGGTTTATGTGCTGTGAACTGAAAAAATCTTACCACTTCGCAGACCTATGGGCCTCTCATCAAAAGGCTCTTTCTTTTCTTTTTTTCTCTTCTGTTTAACATCAGATTGCTTCTAAGTTTCCAAGACAGTAGTATAACCTACACAATTAGAAGAACTTTTTCCTCCTAATAGGAGTGGGGGAAAAAACTCCCTGCTTCCCAGTAGTATGTGAGGAGATGACTCTCCCACAGAAAAATAATAGTTGACTATATTTTGCTGGCTTAAGAAAGAGCAGAGGCCGGGCACGGTGGTGCACGCCTGTCATCCCAGCGGCTTGAGAGGCTGAGGCAGGAGGATCTCGAGTTCAAAGCCAGCCTCAGCAATTTAGCGAGGCCCTAAGCAACTCAGTGAGACCCTGTCTCTAAATAAAATATAAAATAGGGCTGGGGATGGGGCTCAGTGCCCTGTGCTCAATCTCTGGTACTCCACCCCCCCTCAAAAAGAAGGTGACACTTAGGAGAGGCTATGGAGGGACAGGATTTAAGAAAGGAGAGTAAGGGAATAGTATGAGTGAGAACCAGAATCCACATGATTTTGTTTGGCTGCAGAAAAAAATGCTTTTAGAAGGTAGAGCAACATCAGGTTGTAAAAGCAGGCTAAGGACTTCAAATGCCAGGTGATGGACGATTAGAATAAAAATAGCACATTCCTGTAGTGTATCTTGATTTAACTTTTTATGGTACTTGGGATGGAACCCAGGGCCTCACATGCGCTATGCAAATGCTCTGCCACTGAGCCACCTCTCTGACCCTTTTTATTTTATTTTGAGACAGGGTCTCTCTAAGTTGCCCAGACTGGCCTTGAATTTGGGATCTTCCTGCCTCCCAAGTAGCTAGATTAGGTGTGTGCCATTGAGCTCAACTTCTCATAATGTATCTTTTTTTGTTTGTTTGGTTTTTTTTGTTTTTGCACTAGGAATTGAACCCAGCATATTTAACCACTGAACCACATTCCCAGCCCTTTTTATTTTGAGAGACTGGGACTCACTAAGTTGCTTAGGGCCTGGCTAAATTGCTGAGGTCGGCCTCTCACTTGGGATCCTCCTGCCTCAGCCTCCTGAGTTGCTGAGAGTCGCATGCGCCAGCACGTCTGGCCTCATCATGCATCTTGATACCATGTATTAGTGTAGTATGTTGCATATTTCAGAACCCCCACTTCCTCTTTGTCTACGTGGGTAGCACACCGAATACGGTCTCCCTTTTATGTCTGGGCAAAGTGAGTCAAAGAAGCTAACTGGTTCTCTCAAAGTAACACAGAAAAATCAGAGAAAGGTGAGATTGGCATACAGATCATCTAAATTAGAGGCTTGTACACAGCCTACAAAGGGCCAGGTCTCTTGTGTTTTCGTCTTTGTGGGTCTTATGGTCTGTGGCATTCCCTGAGCATTGCAGGGGAGAGCAGCCCTGAACGTTCCAATAAAACTTTATTTACAGGCTGGGGATGTGGCTCAAGCGGTAGCGTGCTCGCCTGGCATGCTGGCGGCCCGGGTTCGATCCTCAGCACCACATACCAACAAAGATGTTGTGTCTGCTGAAAGCTAAAAATAAATAAATAAATAAATAAATATTAAAAAATTATCTCTCTCTCTCACCCACACACTCTCTCTCTTTGAAAAAAAAACACTTTATTTACAAAAATGGGCAACAGGCCATTGCTGATGGCTGGCCTCAATTTTTTTCATTGCTTTGGGAACTTGTCAGCTTTGTTCCCAATTGCTCTGTGCCTACAGTAGGACCTGAAATTTAACAAGGTCAAATACATGTGTGTTGATTGAGTCTCGTCACATTCCCTGTGGTCTCATATGTCTATCAACAGCCTGATTTTAATACATTTGACCTGGAAGTCATTTTTTTCTACTGCTTCCCTCCTCTATCCAAGTTCAATTACATCAAGTTTTGTTGATTTTACTTTCAAAGTATGCTCCACTTCTCTTATGGTGTGGATGTGAGGTGTCCCCCAAAGGCCAAGTGTGAGACAAAGCAGGAAGATTTAGAGTAGAAATGGTTGTGTTTTAGCCTTAACCTAACCAGTGAATGGACCCCCCCTGATGGGATTAACTGGGTGGTGGCTGGAGGAGGTGGGTGTGGCTGGAGGAGGGCGCATTGGGGGCGTGGCTTTGGGGTCTCTATTTGTCTCTGGAGAGTGGGGTCTCTCTCTGCTTCCTGATCACCCTGTGAGCTGCTTCCCTCTGCCATGCTCTCTAGCCATTATATTCTTCTGCCTCATCTTGAGCCCCAAGGAATGGAGCCTGCTGTCTATGGTCTGAGACCTCTGCAACCATGAGCCGCCAAATAAAATTTTCCTCCCCTAAAATTGTTCTGGTCCGGTCTCTTAGTCAAAGCAGCAAAAAGCTCATATGACTATCACCATGATTTCTTGCTTGAACTATTTCATCAGAGACTCAGTCTCCACAACTACCTGTTCCTGTCAGCATCTACTCCAGCTTCAACACAGAAGCCTAATCTGAATAGCAGCACCCCTCAGTAAAATTCCACCTTATTTTGAATAAAAGCCAAACTATTAGACTGAAGCATCCACTCAGGAGGCAGAGAGTTCCTGACAAATCTCTGGTCTCATCTGTGACATCCTATATACACAATTGCTCCAATCCCTATGTTCTTATTCTAGATGATACAGGCCTCGTACCTGCCACAGGATCTTTGCACAGTTTTCCCTCTTCTGTATTCCCCTTCCTCCATTTGACTAGATAATTTTCTTATAATATTCAAGCCTCCCTATAGTGCTTTCTGCCTCCTGACCCTGGGTGGGCCTCCTTTCTCCCTAGAATCTCACAATCATCTCACTCACTACCCTTGTGTTCAAGCCTCCGATTCACTGTTTGATGCCTGTCTTCTTTGGTCACTAGTGCCATGTCATTTATGTGGTAAGTACTAAGTACTCACTGAATGAATGTAGAGCCTCAGAATTTTAGTTTTGGGAAGAACTTTAGAAGTCCTCTAATTGAATCTTCTGCTCTCTACAACATTCCTCTCCCTTGCCTACACCAACTAAAGTGGTCCTATTTTACTTGCTATGTTCTGATGAGCACCACTGCAGGGGGAAAACAAAAGAAATCCTAGCAATGCAGGCAGAAAAGGGAAGGAACTGGGATTATATTCTCCACAATTCTGGCACCGCAGGCTGTATCATCTTGTGTTCTCCCAGACCAAAGATTAGTTCTGCTTTTCTCTGTTTTATTGCTGAAGGTGTTGGAAATGAGTCTTCTTGAGGGCGTGATAGAAATCGACCTTGAGTGGAGAGCAACCTCTTCTCCTGAGACATCATTAAGTGTCAAGATTCTGTGGGTGAAAGAGCTGTTACCTCTGCTTTGCAGGAAGTGACATGCACGGCTGCCTCTTACATCTATGTCAAGCCTGGATATTTTTTTTTTTTTTGTAGCCGGGATTGAACTCAGGGGCACTCGACCACTGAGCCCCATCCTCAGATCTATTTTGAATTTTATTTAGAGACAGGGACTCACTTGAGTTGCTTCGGGCCTCCCTTTGAATTCATGATCTTCCTGCCTCAGCCTTCTGAGCTGCAGGGATGACAGGCATGGGCCACCGTGCCCAGCTCAAGCCTGTATTTTGAGTGGGTGATTTGTGGACTAGACTCTTGCTGCTTCCTTTTTATTCCATTATGGATAAAAAAATTAACCCTAAAATTTAAATTTTAGATATTAATATTATTCTCAATGAGCTACAGGGCAAAGGGAGGGACCCTTTCTTCTCTTTCTGTGATTGTTCTTCCTATCCACAGGCAAGTGCCAGCTTCTGAAATGCTCACTTGGGGATCTTGCAGCCCTGGCTGAGGTGCTGAGAAGTCAAGACAAGCTCTGGGAGTGTGAGAGAAACTTGTTGATAAGTAGTAAGTGCAGTTGTTTTGAACTAGACCATTCCCCCACGGGAGCGGTACGAACTCCAGTCAAGCACACTAGCGCCACCTATTGGACAAATACATGTTTTTTTTAAAAAGTAAAAACTCCACAGTTACAGAAAAATACCTCGTTAGATGGCAATTTCCCCTGCCAAAGAAAAACAGAGTTAAGCCAGCTCACTGAAGGAAACTTAGGTGATCTGTAGGTATTCTGCCTTCAACTTAAAAGCAAAGAAAATATTAAGTAATGCTGAGGTTGGCTTTGAACTCGTGATCCTCCTGCCTCAGCATCCCCAGCTGCTGGGATGACAGGTGCGTGTCACCATTTATCTTTTTATAGAGGAAGAAAAGCTTCCTCTTAACTAATTGAGAACATAAAGTTTGATTGTAAAGTATAAAAGTGTGTGTTTGTTTGTGCTGTGGATGGAACCCAAGGCCCCACATATGCTAGGCAAGATCTGAGCCACACCCCTACCCTTTTAAAAATATTTTGGGACGAGATCTTCCTAACTTGCTGATTTTTCCTGTCTCAGCCTCCCAAGGAGCTGGGATTACAGGCATGCACCACCCCACTCAGGCCACTGATATGCATTTAATGAAGTACTATGAAATCTGTTCAGACATTGTGTGTGTGTGTGTGTGTGTGTGTGTTACAAAGAATGTAACCAACTAATAAGGCAATATGTATGTGTATATATATGATATGTATAAATGGGAGGAGGAGTGGAGGAGGGAGAGAAAGGGAAAACCATAACTAACAATGCTGGCAAACAGCATAAACATTTTCCTGAAAGGAGTAAAAAATCAAAACAAACCCAGAAAAAAAAAAAACCCTATCATAGAAGTTACATTTAGGGAAAGGGAAGCAGAGAGGGAAGGTTTTACTTTCCAGTTCATGTTTCTGTACCTTTAAATTGTCTGGTCACATAAATAATTTTATTTAAGTGAAGACCAAAATCAGCAAGCTAAAATTAATCCGTGCTCTGAGAAGTTCAGAAAACTGCTCTTGGAGGTGGGGGGGTGGGCAAGGAGATCTCTCTGGGGAGGTGCTGGGGACATTTTCCTTTGATGGAGGAACTAGTACCAGCAGTGAAGGTACAAATTCTTCATGCTATGCAATTCTGATCTGCAGACTGGAGTAAAGTTTAAAAAAATGATGCAAAGATGACTTTTTTGGGGAGATTAAGATTATACACCATTTGTGGGACCACTGAGCCACATCCCCAGCCCCCTATTTTGTATTTTATTTAGAGGCAGGGTCTCACTGAGTTGCTTAGGGTCTTGTTAAATTTCGGAGGCTGGCTTTGAACTGCAATCCTCCCGCCTCAGTCTCCCAAGCCCCTGGGATTACAGGCATGTGCCACTGTACCCAGCAAAACCTAGTTTTGATAATTTTTTTCCAGATGTATGTTTAAAAGATATCGGTTTACACATCATCCTAGTTGACAGAGGTTGCCTTTACAAGAACAGGAGATGCTCCCCCAGGGGAGACTGGGATGTAGCCTCACAGGGGCTCAGAGGAGCAAGGTACCACGCTCGGGAACCATCCATAACCAATGTAAAAGCCTCCCTGTCCATTAAAGGGAGCCTGACCAGCAGCCCCAGCCCCAACATCCCCCTCTGCATCAGACAAGCCCTTTCTTCCTTCCCTGCCAAGGGACCTCAACGGCTCCCTGTCTGCAGGAATCCACCTGTTCAGATGACCTGTTTACCAGCGAACATCTGATGGGCTGGCAGATACCATGGCAGATAAGTTTTCAAATGACCGTGCCTGCCGTGTCCTTTATTTGGAAGAGCCACAGTATACCCTCGCAGCTGGTGAACAAGTGCACTGAATTTCCTATGCACTTCTGATAAGGCTGGGGGAGGACGGAGACCCAGGTAGGGTTTCAAGGCAATCTTGGGCTTGACTAACATCTCCATACCTCCAGTGTTTTTTCTTTTTCTTTTCTTTTCTATTTTTTTTTTTTTTGCTTTCACGGGATTCATAATTATACTAAGTGCACAGGCCAGAGCTTTAATCTTGTTTGCTCAGATGGCATATAAAGTTTGTGTGAAAGCTGCAAAGTTTTTTTTTTGTTTGTTTGTTTTTCTCTTAAAGAAAGGAATTTTAGTAGCTAAACTCTCTGCTTTTGTGATTTTCACTATGTTATCCTTTTTTTTTTTTTAAACCAGCTGAGTTAAATTCTCACATGTGCTTTTTTAAATGGCAGTGGGCAGTCCACATGATGTTTACAGATTGGCACATTAAAACCTGAGATAGAAAAGAAAGGAGAAATCTAGAATTAAAAAATTTAAAAAAAAATAGGGCTGAGGTTGTGGCTCAGTGGTAGAGCGCTTGCCTAGCATGCATGAGGCACTGGGTTCAATCCTCAGCACCATATAAATATAAAATAAAAATATCGTGTCCATCTAAAAGTTAAGAATAAATATAAGAAAAAAGAAGAAGAATGATCAGGTTTCTGGCATGAATTCCTAATTTTCACTAGAAAACTACATGGAAAATGGACTTTATTTCAACAACAAATAAGGAGTAACAGAGCCTGGTGTGGTGGCGCATGCCTGCAATCCTGGGTACTTGAGAGGCTGAGTCAGGAGGATCACGAGTTCAAAGCCAGCCTAAGAAACTTAAGGAGGCACTAAGCAACTCAGGGAGAACCAAGTACAAAATGGGCCTGGGGATGTGGCTCAGTGGTTGAGTGTCCCCGAGTTCAATCCCCAGCCCCTTCTCCCTCTAAAGGAGTAACAGTAGTGACTGTAAGGATAGCAATTATAGAAGCTGCCATTTATTGAATACCTACAAGGTCCCATGTGTTGAAGATCTGCTTTGGAATGTGTTAATTGATTTCCACCCCATGTCACTCATGTGACATGGTATGACAGTCACATGTAAGAGTCTTATGTAAGAGTCAAGTCCTGAGACATTTGACAACTGCCCAGCATCACGCAGCCTAAGTGTGATGTACACTCAGGTCATATGGAAGGAGGTGGGATGTGACCTCAGAGTTTTTGACTGACACCTGCTTTCTCTCTCCATATGTTATTCTGATGTATTGCTGTGGGCCTTGCCACTCTCAAAAGATTTGCAGCTGAACGATTTCAGGATAACAGTTGGCTTCTGAAGCACGCACTTGTGGGAAACACAGGAATTCTTCACTTCACTGCCAAACCTTGGAAGTTCACAGATTAGGAGACAAAATTTTCACCTCTAATTCAAGGAGTCCAGGTAGATCTTTGTGACACAAAAGCGATTCCAGATTCTCCTGGCCCCTAAGCAACTTAGCAAGCCCTTGTCTCTAAATAAAATATAAAAAGGGCTGGGGATATGGCTCAGTGGTTAAGCACCCTGGGTTCAATCCCCAGTACTTTTTTTTAAAAAAAGAGAGAGTCTGAAGAATGGGTTCTAAGAATCTGGAGATCTTTGTGGTGATGATGTGAATAATGGGATATTAATCTACTGGCACAGACTGGAAGAGCCAGCTCAAGCCATGCTAGAAATGTTCAGGAAACCCTGTGATGAAGTTCTAGGGGAAGTTAGGGGTGGTGGCAGGAACCTACCTTATTTGTTTCTGGAGATTGAACACTAAGCTATATTGGCAGTCCTTTTTTTTCCTCCTATTTTTAGAATTCTTTTTAGTTATGATACAAGCCATTTTGATTTTTTTTTTTTTTTAATCTTGAGGCAGGGTCTCACTGAATTGCTTAGGGCCTTGCTAAGTTGCTGAGCCTGGCCTCAAACTTGTGATCCTCCTGCCTTAGCCTCCTGAGTTACCGGCATGCACCATTGTACCTGACCCTTCTTTGCTTCTTAACGATCCAATCTACAAGCCCGCAACCCCTGACCAAACTATCTGTCTTCACCAAGAGAATAAATTGATGCCTATGTAAGAGACAGATATTCTGAAGTATAACAAAAGTGTATTAATCTAGAAATAGTGTATTTTTAGACTTGTGGTCATATCTGATAAAGGCTGACTATGTACAAGGCAGCAAATGGAAAGGTGAAATGAGAAAACAAATATTCACTCCACTTAACCATTTAGGCGATGGGACTTGTGTATGTACATATTCACAGTATTTTAGTCTTTGCATGACTTGGTTTCCAACCCTGTGGCAGTGTGGGCTTTGAGGTCAAGTGGTCTTTTGGTTCCAGAAGTGGCCCTAGGAATATGGCTGCCCACAGAAAATGACCGTTTTCGGCCTCAGATTTCCCAAATGCAAGAGGTCACATGAGGCAGACTTTACAAAGTTTACATAACAAAGAGCAATTCTGTTGAGCAAAAAGCTTAATTCCCGTTAGCACACATCAAACAGAACTGTTACAAAACATTATTGTCTGGGTCCACATTGCAGAGTAAGGGTTTTTCACAAGTTTCATTTCCAATAACTCTTTTGATAAAGCCAGTTTTTTTTTTTTCCTGGTGGGGTGGTGGTGGTAAGCTGACATTAATTTCCAGAAGAATCTATGAATGGGAACTGAGTAGGCTGCCGCCTTAAGCGTGAGATATGTTGCACTGATGTTGTGGCAGGAAAAAGACAACAGCCCTTTTAAGGAATGGGGGGCCTTCCAGGGATCCAGGGCGGATGACAGATGCCCGGAGAGCACAAAGGGCGGATTGTCCTCTTCAGAGACAATGGGGTATTGAGAAGGCTCCCAGCATCAAAATTCTACCTTAGTCCTTCAAGACATTTTTAAGTTTTATGTCTCACTGCTGACGGTAAGCAGGGGGAAAAAGCCTGATGTATAAACTTTTCTGGTGAAGGAGACAGCCTGATTTTGAAGATATACTTTGCCTGCAAGCATAGTGATTCTCAAAAGGTCTTGCCATTTTATGAGCCCATTTTCTGCTTTCTTTAGAAAGTAGCTGCAGGAATATGAATAAAGCACTGAGCCCCCTCATCGGAAGGTCAGGAGCTGAATGTCACTTCTGCCCCCTTATCTGGGTGACCTTCATTCTGACGCCTACAATTTCCTCATTGGTAAAGAAGAATCGTGGTCTCCAAGCCTATTTTTCAGGGTTGCTAAGAAAATAATAATCTACGCAAAGGTGGTTTGTTGCAAAGAGTTTTAAAAAATACAAATGGTCATTATCATTAACAATCTCCCTCGGAAGATTTGGAGGAGGAGTGATTCCATAGGCAAATCTGGACTTTTTGCCTCTGACTAATCATCTTCTTAGGCTCCTGAATCTCTTCAGTTTTCTGGTCATTTAAATAAGCGAGCAGTTCCTGAATGATTGCAATAATAGGAATAATACTGAATCTTTTGGTAGAGGGGACCTGTCATCTCCACGATCTCTTGATTCTGAAATTATTCTAATTTTTCCCCCCAAAGATAGTACATTCCATACTAACATGCTTTCTTTCTTTTTCCATTTTTTTTTTTTTGCCAATTTAGTAAAAAGGAATTGTCAAGAGTACTGTAACTTTCGACACAAAAATGATCTGCACTGGCTTGAGCAATAAGGACCCAAGAACCCAAGTTGCAAAAATAAAATTCTAAAACTAGAAGAATGACACATGAACATTTAAACACTGCCGTTTTCTTTAGAAGCCAGAATACATAGGGACATTTACATGACAAACTGCATTGAATTTGGGTGCATATGTGTTAATTTCATTCACTTACACAGTTTTCAGGGGGGTGGAAACAACATTAATTTATGAGTTCTTCATGTTTTTTTTTTTTCTTTCTTTGCTTTCTTTGGCCAGTGGACTATAAGAATCAAGTGGAAATATTACCCCAGACCCCAAACTTATTTTGGACAGAAATGTGTCATCTATATGTGGACAATAAGTGGGAAAAGAGAGTTTTCTGTTTAGAATTTCTAGACTGGATGATAACAGGTGCCTGGGAGAGGTCAAGCAAATTGTTCAATGCCCTTGCTGTACTGGAAATAATCTTGGAAGTCACCTTGGCTGGTATTAGGAAGGGAGATTGCATCGAAGGCCCTGAAGACAGACAGATCCTTCCCCTTCTAACAAGGTTTGCCATCATTTGAGACAGGCTCTCCTAGGAGGTTACACAGTGCACGCTGAGAGGTGACTTTGGGATGAGAGGTCTGGTGAGATTGTAAAAGGTGGTAGAAGTTTGGCCCAGCAAGTATCCAGCCTGGGCAGTGGCTGAGCTTGGGGATGGGGGAAGTTTTGCTGTGCACTGTCAGCTGTAGGACAGGTCACCTAACATCCACCTTCTCTCTTCTGGTGGGATTTTTGGAGGTGCTATCAGCTGTACCCTGGTGACTCTCAGGCAGGAAGTGGAGGTGCTTGAGGACACATAGCCTGGGGATGGATACTGGTACCTCCCAAGCTGAGGAAGTGGGTGGGGACATGTTTGTTACACATGGCCTTCTCTAATGTTGTTGTTGTTGTTGTTTTTTTGACAACTCTCATGGTAGCTACTTTTCAATTCTCTTGTCTTTGAAATTCTAACCTAAGCTTCTCCCACCTCGAGGGCGTCTTGCCCTGGTCACATCTCTTGTTTGGGGTGAGTGCAGATGCAGTGATGCATAGCCTAAATGACCAAGGCATGTCTGTGTCAGGTGTCGTGTCTGCCGCACGGCCTGGCAGGGTTGGGATTTAGTCATTTACTTATTTATTTATTTTTGGTACCAGGGATTGGGATTAAACGCAAGGGCACTTAAACACTGAGACACATTCCCACATCCCCTTATTTTTTTTTTTTGTTCTTTTTAGATATATGTGACAATAAAGTGTATTTTGACCTGTTATACATACATGGAGTCTAACTAGGATCCCATTCTTGTGGTTGGACATGATGTGGAGTTTCCCTGGTCGTGTGTTCAGATATGAACATGGGAAAGTTCTGTCCTATTCACTCCGCTGTCTTTTCTATTCCCATACCCCCCTTCCCCTCATTCCCCCGTTGTCTAATCCAATGAACTTCTCTCCAATGAACACCCCTTATTGTGAGTTAGCATCCACATATCAGAGAGAAATATTTGGACTGTAGTTTTCTGGGATTGGTTTATTTCACTTAGCATCTAGTCTCCAGTTCCATCCATTTACAGGCAAATGCCACAATTTCTTCTCTATGGCCGAGTAATATTCACGTTTTCTTTATTTATTCATCTATTGAAGGGCATCTAGATTGGTTCCATAGCTTAGCTATGTGAATGAGCTGCTATAAACATGGACGTGGTTGTGTCACTGCAGTATGCTGAGTTTATATTTTATTTAGAGATAGGGTCTTGCTAAGTTGCTTAGGGCCTCGCTAAGTTGTGGAGGCTGATTTTGAACTAGCAATCCTCTTGCCTTAGCCTCCCAAGCCACTGGCATTATAGGCATGCACCACAGTGCCCAGCCCGACATGTGTTTTTGTGAAACCAAACCTTTAAACTTCTCAAACTTCTGTTTCTTTTAATATAGTATTTACTAATGTGTTTTAAATGTTTTTTTGGTGTAGCTTAAAATATTCAGGTTTATAGCCATACAGAGGGCATAGTTTTATGTTTGTTTAACAGTAGAATCCGCTTCCTTTAAAAAATGGAATCAATTATTAAACATTATGCTTAGGATTCAATTCCTCCAAGTTCTCAGTCTGCTTGCCCGTAAGCTATGCCTTCCAGTATCCATAAAAGCTGTTCTAAGCCGCACGGAGACCCACACAGATGAAAGATAAAGCACGAGCTTTGTCTATGACCTTGGTTGCAGCACGGTTTGATGTAACGATACGGTTCTACCTCGACTGACATTTGTTTGACCATTGCCACAGGTGCTTTTCAATCAGAAAAAAAAAAAAGGTCATTTACATGGGGTAAAACATCCCAGGAGTTAAAGTCAACACATCGGAAACTCAGCCTAAAACTAGTTCTCTTTAGAAAAATCAAATGGCACTGGTGGCATGTGACAAACATGCAGCATCAGGTCTGCTAGATGTATTATATATTTATTTAAACGAAGCCAAAACTATCAGTAAGCACACCTACTATGTGTAGGGCAACTCTCAGAGCCTTGGTAAACTTTGATTTTTTAAAAAAATTCTATACATGGCAATTTTCACAAGTTCCAATCAGTATTTGTTTTCCATTCATTAAACACTGAAGGTTTTGTTTTCGATATGCCGTGTAATCATATCCCAGTATTTGCCCTCTTGTAGATTTGACAAAACATTTCAGACACGCACTATCAGAGAAGGAGGACTATACAAACGTCTCCCTCTGATAATAGGACTTGGTGGCGACTTTAGTGGCTCCAAGTCCTGAGAAAGTTTCCACTGCCTCCCCTGGTGCCCCCCTCCCCACAGGACTGCGGGAACATGGAGTAGCGCCAAAGACCAAGGTGACTATCCTTGCCCTTCTGGACAAAACCTTGGGCCAGGGACCTGAAGGCAGGGGTTTTATGACCTGTTTCTCTCCACTATCCTCTGAGCCATTTCCTTAAAAAAAAAAAAAAAGTTTGTTCTTTTTAGACATGCATGACAGCAGAGTGTATTTTGACATATTCTACATACATGGAGTGTAACTTATCCTAATCAGAATCCCATGCTTGTGGTTGGACATGATGTGGAATCTCCCTGGTCGTGTGTTCACATAGGAACACAGGAAAGTTCTGTCCCATCCACTCCACTGTCTTTCCCATTCCCATTCCCCTCCCTTCCCTTCATGCCCCTTTGTCTCATCCAAAATATTTCTATTCTTCCTCCCCCCTCCCTTATTGTGTGTTAGCACCTGCATATCTGCCTTTGGTTTTCTGAGATTGGCTTATTATATCACTTAGCATGATAGTCTCCATCCATTTAGTGGCCAATGTAATAATTTCATTCTTCTTTATGGGTGAGTAAATATTCCATTGTGTATAGAGACCACATTTATCCATTCATCTATTGAAAGGCACCTAGTTGGTTCCATAGCTTTGCCATTGTGAATTGAGCTGCCATGAACATTGATGTGGCTGTGTCACTGTAGTATGCTGATTTTAAGTCCTTTGGGTATATACTGAGGAGTGGGATAACTGGGTCAAATGGTGGTTCCATTCCAAGTTTTCTGAGGAATCTCCATCCTACTTTCCAGAGTGCTTGCACCAATTTGCAGACCCACCAGCAAGGTATGAGTGAGCCTTTTCCCCCACATCCTCACCAACGTTTATTGTTACTTGTATTCTTGGTAATTGCCACTCATTCTGACTGGAGTGAGATGGAATCTCAGGGTAGTTTCGATTTTCATTTCTCTAATTGCTCAAGATGTTGAACATTTTTTCATATATTTGTTCACCAATTGTATTACTTCTTCTGTGCAGAGTCTGTTCAGTTCTTTGGGGGCCATTCCTTTTGCATTGTGGTGGAAACTGAGGATATGAGAGAAGAGATTTAGCAAAGTCACACTGCTCATCGATCGCTACTCCAGCAATGGAGCCCTATTCCCAGATCCCATTGCTATGTTCTTTTTCCTTTCCTTTAATTTAAATCATCTTTCTGATTTCTGGATGACCCATGTCCCTTCTTACCCCTGAGTTTTGCACACAGGCTGTTTCCTCCATGTGCAACACTAACATCTCCCCATATCACCTGAAACCTTCAAGCAATGGATTCATTACTCTAAAAATTCTGGTTAAAACATCACTTCCTCTAGGATGCCCTTCTGATCCTCTGAGACCTGCCTTTGCAGTGGGTTCTATAATTCTGCACTGGGCCAATTCCAGCATTCCTCACCCTATAGCGCAATAGTCAAGAGCTCTAGCCCTCTGCAGGCACAGCGAGGACAGGGACCTGTGTCATGTTATGGTTGTTTTCCTGATTTGAGCACAGGGTCTGGGACTCACTAAGTGAATGATGAATGGAGAAGTGAATGAACAAGCAGTTGTTCTCTCTTACCAAAGTGAAGGTTGAGGGAAGAATGTTAGCAGTGGATCCCAGGGTGTGCTCTTGTTCTAATGCACTGGCTTGGCATAGCTCATGCAGGAAAGAGAAGAATATTCGTGTGCTAACACATCCCAGGTGCCATGGGCTTCCGAGTTATATCTTACCCAAGGCATTCACTTCCCAGGGTGACTCGTGGAGACAGCCATCTTGCTCTGCAGTCCAAAGTAGGTTTTCTGGCAGAATTCCGTATGTGGGGTTGGAGAATAGGGATTTCCTGTGTGCATAAAGCAGGTGGCTTATTCTGGAGATCAAGGGTGTGGGCTGTGATATCTGCAGAGTAATGAGGCTCTTGCCTCAGATGAACTTTGTGGCATTAGCTACTCTATGCAATACAGTGGTCCTCTTCAAAGCCCAGTTCACAATTCCAGGGCTATGGTGAGGCTCCCTGAAATAGGACTGTTACACAGTACTTTGCATGCAGAAAAAAAAAAAAAAGCATTGTTCCTCTCCCTAATTGGGTGACCTCCTGATCTTCCATCATTGGTTTTCATCATCTTTTTGTCACTGCAACTAAAAGACCCAACCAGAACAATTTTAGAGGAAGAAAAGTTTATTTGAGGGCTCAGGGTTTCAGAGGTCTCAGTCATAGACAGCAGGCTCCACTCCTCGGGGCTGGAGGGGAGGCAGGACATCATGGAGGAAGAGTGTGGTGGAGGGAAGCAGCTCACATGGTGATCAGGAAGCAGAGAGAGACTCCACTCTCCAGAGACAAATAGAGACCCCAAAGCCATGCCCCCAATGCCCCCTCCTCCAGCCACACCCACCTGCCTCCAGCCACCACCCAGTTAATCCCATCAGGGATTCATTCACTGGTTGGGTTAAGGCTCTCCCAACCCAGTCATGTCTCCTCTGGACCTTCCTGCACCGTCTCATACATAAAGTTTTGGAGTACCTCACCTCCTCATATCCATCACATCTCACCTTCAAAGTTCATTTTACTTCTAAAATTCTTTGCTTTTATTCCCAGAGTCCTTAATTCTTCCCTCAGAGCATTTTTTCCCCCAAAATGTTGGTTGCCCAGCCCATGAGGACATGCTTAAGAGTCACCAGAGGATCAAGTCCTTCAAGCCCAAATATCCTAGTTACAGAGGTCTTGTCGTGCTATTGTGAACTTCTTATCTTGCAATCCAAACAACCCAACCCTTGGTCTTCTCCCAGGACATCCTGCTTCCGGCAAAATCCTCCCCACAAGTATTCAAGGCAACAAGTTTACCCTATGGTGGATGAGTGGCTTTGAACAGCACTCTGTGCTCGTCTGAGCAGGGAGCTTTTTGCCGGTGGTGGCTTCCCTGCCTTCAGGCACCAGTCTGGCCTGCTCCTCATCCTGATCTGTTTCAAAGACATGTTCCCTATTGGGAGCCGTGTTGGGCCTTCCATACACCATAGCTGTGGACGAGCCTGGGGTAAATGGAAAAGGTTGACTTTCGGATTTCCCTTTAAGGTGATGCTCCCTTAGGAAGGCCCAGGCATGAATTCTCAACAACTCATTTAACCCCAAAACTCAGGGAAATACCCTGCCAATATTCACTAGCCCTTGGACATGCCTGCAGAGGGCCTCTCTGGGGATGGGTCACTAGAGTAAGATCAACAGGATCTACTCAGAATCTTTTTGTCCCACTAGCGACTGGGTTTGCTGTTCAGTTTCTCATTCCACATTCTTCTTTGCTTTAAGGTGAGTCCACTTGGAGAAAGATGAAAAGCCCAGATTCAATGTGGCTCCATGATCAATTGGCCAGGCATTCTCCAGCATATTTGGATTCCCATAGTGAACAGGGGTATGGCAAAGTTCAGGGGGTAGCCTGGTTGCTTAAAGACTTTTGACCTTCTGTGGGGTGAGGTGCACATTCCTGTGATCCCAGTGGCTCAGGAGGCTGAGGCAGGAGGATCGTGAGTTCAAAGCCAGCCTCAGCAACTTAGTGAGATCCTAAGCAACTCAGTGAGACCCTCTCAATAAAGTATAAAAAAGGACTGGGGATGTAGCTCAGTGGTTAAGTACCCCTGGGTTCAATCCCTGGTACGAAGGAAAAAAAAAAAAGACTTCTGACCTATTATCCTGGTAACTCACTTAGTGGTTTTCTTTCACCAACTGATGAACCAAGAAATGGTCTTATTTATTTGGCTGCAAGATTCAGTTGGTGCTGCTAGGTTTTTCATATAGTTGAAGTGTACTCCTGGGGCTCACATGTGCAAGATGGGTGCTTAGCATAACAGTGTTGAGGTGGTGAATTCTTTAAGAGGTGGAGCTTGGTGGGAGGCTGTTAGGTCATTGGGAGTGCCACTCTCAAAAGGGATTAATATAGCTCTTCTGGAACCCCAGCCTCCCTGCAAGAGTGAATTGTTAGAAAAAGAGAATCTCTCTGACTTCCTGTCTCAATAGGTGATCTCTCCCTCTCATAATCACTCCCATCTTGATTTATCTGCCAGGTTGTAATATAGCAAGAGGGGCCTCACCAGGACCAAGTGGATATTGGTAACATGCTCTTGAATCTCCAGACCATGAACTAAAGTAAACCTTTTACTTTATAAAATACCCTGCCTCAGATATTTTGCTATAGCAACAGAAAACAGAACAGAAAACCTTCCAAGAAGATTTTTGAAGGCACTGCACCCACTCTAGAAGAGCAGGAGTGAGTGTTTGGAAGATGGACCCAGGTTTCAGGGGGTTTACCAGTCCTAGAACAGAAATGTGAAAGAAGGGAATAGGTGCAAATTCAAGGGGCCGGCCACTGGGATGATCTGGAGATGATCATTTAGTCTTTACATGTGATTCTTGTTGAGCTTTCTGCTTCATTCACTCCTTAGGAAGTATTTATCGAGGGTCCACTCTGTGCTGCCTATGGTCTACATTATTGTCGTCGGCATCAGGAATGGTGTTGAACAATACGAACAGACAAAATCAGAAAGCCGGTGGCCTCTGGATGGGGGAAAGTCTTGCTGTTGGACCCAGAGTCAGACTCATCACGGAAGGAGTATTATTGGTGATGTTGGAAGGCCACTGGTGTGCAGAATTTCACAGCTCCACCATCCAGAACTGCAAACATGGGTGTTAAGAACTATTGCCTTAGGTTGCTCATATATCAGAGAGAGGAGAGAGAGAGAGAGAGCGCGCTCTGATTGATGAGGAATATGAGATAGCATCTTCTGGGAAGGGAGACTGGGAAATCACCTTTGTGGAGAATCCTGGAAGAAGAAATGGAAATCAATCAGCCTTGTCTTCCTTCTCATGGTTGGGAAGTGTGGTATGTTCTCTGCACACTTTCTGGCCATGGGAATGGGGGTGTTCTTAGGATTCCTGTCACTGGTGACCAATGGCCTGGATTTAAATGATGAGGGTGAAGGGTAAAGTCTTGGCCACATGAAAGGAGGTACCCAAGTGACGGGAATAGAAATTAGATTTAACCTGTAGCTCAACAGATGCATTCGGGATTGCTTATTGCAACCTCAAAGTGTGCTTGTTCCGAGGAACTGCTCAAGAGGTGATTTTAGATATGAGAGACAGGAGGCTGAGGCCGAAGTTTGACAAGTTGAAAGCCAGCCTCAGCATCTGATCGAGATCTAGTCTCAAAATGAAAAATCAAAAGGGCTGGGGATGTGGCTCAGTGATTAAACACCCCTGGGTTCAATTCCCAGTACAAAGAGAGGTGGGGGGGGGACTTGGGGACAAATACGCTTCAAAAAATGCTTTGCTGATCAAGGTTTCTTTACCACAGGGCTCCTCGGAGTCTTTAATAAGAATATGTAGTCTTTGAATCCCTGGAGTGGGGGCTTCAAAGTGAGATGACATGCCTGTCATCTCAGCAGCTTGGGAGGCTGAGGCAGGAGGATCGTGAGTTCAAAGCCAGCCTCAGTAAAAGTGAGAAACAGTTTGTAGCAATTTGCAAACATATCTGGGAGCAGGGCCCCCTCCCTGGGCATGCCTCACATGGGGCCTGTGACCTTGGAAACATTTTGGGAAACAAGTGCTTAGGATATTGTCATCAGGCTGAGGTGACATTTTACCACAAGAGAAATGTTTGGCTTTTCTGGAAGACTTGGATTTCAATTTGCAGACACTTAATTTCTTTAGCTCTTTAATATTTTTGAAACTGCCGTGCTATCTATTGGAAAAAATATCTCAAATCAAGCAAAACAAAACAAAAAAAGCCAGGATAATAACAACAAATATTTTAGTTCCCTGTATTTCAAAAAATACATGTTTTTATTAAGTTTAATAAAGATCACCCAAAAGATTTAGTTTGGCTTAATGTACTTGGTTTTGTCTTTTAAAAAATGCTCTTAAAAATCTCTATCTGGGGCTTGGGTTGTGGCTCAGTGG
Organism: Ictidomys tridecemlineatus; assembly: GCF_052094955.1. Lineage (NCBI taxonomy): Eukaryota > Metazoa > Chordata > Mammalia > Rodentia > Sciuridae > Ictidomys > Ictidomys tridecemlineatus. Next base: position 56,915,172 of record NC_135478.1, read on the forward strand.
TAGACTGCTCACCTAGCACATGCGAGACCCTGGGTTCAATTCTGTACACCACATAAACATAAATAGTGTTCAACTACAACTAAAAAAATTAAATATTAAAAAAATATCTGCCAGGCTAGGGATGTGTCTCAGTGTAGAGCACTTGCCTAGCATGCATGAGGCACTGGGTTTGTTTCCCAACACCACATAAAAACAAATAAAGGTATTGTGTCCATCTATAACTAAAAAAAAAAAAAAAAAAAGAAAAGAAAGAAAAAAATCTCTCTGCATCATATATATTTATTATCTACCTCTATTATCTATCTGTCTGTCATGTTTACATAGTCCATCAGGTAAAGAGGTAAAATGTGCTGGGCACAGTGGTGTATGCCTGTCATCTCAGCAGCTTGGGAGGCTGAGATAGGAGGATTGTGAGTTCAAAGCCAGCCTCTGCAAAGCGAAGCCCAAAGCAACTCACTGAGACCCTGTCTCTAAATCAAATATAAAAAAGGGCTGGGGATGTGACTCAGTGGTTGAGTGCCCTGAGTTCAATCCCTGGTACCCTCCCCCAAAAAAAGGAGGAAATAAAGTAAAGATCAATCTATTTAAAGCATTTAAAATGATATTTAACTTATATTACTAGTTTGTTATTAAAGATTTGGTAGGACTGCAGTAATTCCAAATCTTCCTGGAGGTGAATTGGGTTTGTTATTCTCTGGGCTCCAGCTCCAGAGATCCTGAGTTGGCCTGGGAACCTGCAATGTTAACTAGCATACGGATGATTCCAATGCATGGATCCTGCTTTGAGAGACGCTGAGTTGGAAGTTAAGAATCAATATTGAGTTTTGAGAAACATCGGACTCAATTTTAGATATGACTCAGTGGAGTACATGCATTTAAAATAACATATAAAAACTATGTGTAATTATAATAAAATGTCTCCAGGCAGCTTGGGTTTTGTGGTGGATGTTTGAGAGTAAGTGGAAGAGTTGGGCTAAATAGCCTGCTCACTCCTCCTGTGTTGTTCCCCTCTGCTGACAGACGATATGTTCTCATGTCCCAAGTTGATCTGCTTGGTGAGGAAAAGAGATTGGTCAATATTTGCAATGGCAGAAGCGTTTTGCATTTGCTTCATGTGTTGAGTTTTGTGATATATATAATGTCACAGCCTACTTTACTCCATAAACACAGTTAATAGGGCAGATTAGATTGGCCCTTCTGACAGATTAGATAGGTTTCCCTCTCAGCCTTTGATTGAAGTGCAGCAAGAGCAAAGGGACACAGATTTTTTTTTTTTTCCAAATGTCATCTGAATAAAAACGTTCTGGGTTTAGTCCTTGACTGCATGAGCAGTCACAAGGCAGTCACTGAGTGGGGCTTTCCCAGCTCTCAGTAGCTGTCACTCTTGTGTACAATGTCAGGAGAAGGGCGAGTACAGGTGGTCATTGCTGCCTTGTGCAAAGACATTGCTACAACGCCATTACCCCAAAAGGGACATCTGGGTGGACTCTGAGAGGACTCACTAGCCAGACTGAATCGCAGGTTTCCTTAATTAAAAAAAAAAAAAGAACTTCTAAAGGCAGCCTCTTTCTATGAAGGTATAAGTCTATTGTTTCCCCCACCACCTAAACATGGGGTTCTCAAATAAGCCAATCCCCCCAAAAAACAAAGGCTGAATGTTCTTTCTGATAAGTGGATGCAGACTCAAAATAAAGGATGGGGGAGGGAAGAATAGAAATTCGCTGGATTAGACAAAGGGGAATGAAGGGAAGGGAGAGAATAGGAAAGACTGTGGGATACACAACCAGTGAAACTCCACCGCATGTACCACCACTAGGCTAAGTTATTTTTTGAAAAATATTTATTCTTAAGCTTTAGGTGGACACAATATCTTTATTTTACATTAATGTGGTGCTGAAGATAGAACCCGGTGCCTTGTGCATGCTAGGTGAGCGCTTTACCACTGAGCCACAACCCCAGCCCTAGACTAAGTTATAATCCATGTAGGTATAACATGTCAAAATACACCCTACTGTCATGTATATCTAAAAAAGAACAAATAAATTCCTAAAATAAACAAACAAATAAAATTAAAAATGGGGGCTCTTAAATGTTGAGGGTCATGGACCCCATTATACTATTGTCAATGAGTTTGTATGTCTTCCTGTTTGTTTGATTTCAGAAAGGAGATGGGCACCTCGGGCCTTCTATGGCTGGTGCCTTTTTCCTGGTATTGGGTATAAAATGTGAATCCTCACCACAGCCAGTTCTCTGGATGGGGAAACTGAGGCACAGAAAGGATAAGAAATTTGCCCAAAGCCCATACAACTCATTGGTCTCAGAAGAGAAAGTGAGAGTGGTGGTAATAAATCACAGAAAATTAAGAGCAGCAGAGTAGGAATGGGACTAGTCACTGCTGATGTGTGTTGTGTATTTGCTCTCTCAGAGCCTCCACTCCATGCAGGACATTTGTATACATCATTTCCTTTAATCTTCTCAGCAAACCCATTTCACAGATGAAGAAGTCAAAGCTTAGAGAGAGCTGGTGTAATATAGGATTTATGTAAGATTTATGTAATTTGATTTTATATTGTACTTAACCCTGTTGTTTTAAGACGTTGGTTTTGTTATCCCAGCAGAACTTAGCCCACCCTGACTAATCCATCCTGTCTTTACAATCAGGTAGAACCTCAAAGGCCCCCTGGACTCTTAGAAAGTAATCCTTGCCAGAAGTCTTTCATGAAAATGTATTCTCTCGTCATTTGAAGATCAAGGGGATTCTGGGGAAGGGGTAGTAATAGTAAATGTTTAATATGTTTTTCTTTGCTTTTAGGTATTTAGAAAACTGATGTTACTTATATCAGATTGGGGAGGCCTCCTGACAAGTGAATGCCCACGGAATTTGGCAGTTAACAGAGTTGATCACGATGTAAGAAGAAAGGTGGCAGTGAGAACATAAAAGAATTTATCATGTACAAGGTGAAAGAAAATGATTCTAATGCCAATGCTCCCCACATGAAGTGAGCAGTCAGATTGCCCGAGGACTCCCCCCTAGTCTGCAGGGCAAAATATTCCCAAAGAAGGTCAAGTGAGGAAAGATGTGTGCTTTCCCAGCATGGACATGCTTTTTCTCCAGTGGGGTAATTTTTATGGCAATTCTTCAAATGAGGAATCTATTTTGGAAATTACTTTTCTTCCCCCTAAATCATTATCTCAGATTATTTTGATCAAAACTGAAGCAGTCTTTCTCAGGGCATAGAAACAACCATTTTGAAGATAAGACGATAAAACATGTAAGTCAGCAAGCAAAAAACATTTAAGTAGATGAAGTCATAGACTTATGTTTAAATTATTTAAATTTAAATAACACTTATTTAAATTTCCATTGACTGACTAGTGGCTTTGTTTGAATTCTTTAATCATTGATTGGTATGTACTTTCAACTGAAAATTGTGATTTCAGAAATTGAAGGTTCACACTTAGTCATAAGAAATAACTGATTTCTACCTTTTACCCAGTTTCCCCAATGTTGACATTTTGCAAAACTCTAGTACAGAATCATAGCCAGCTAACTGGCGTGGCTAAATGCAAACTAGTCCTGTTCAGATCTTTACAGTTTTACTTGGACTGGTTTGTCTCGGTGTGTGTCTAGTTCTATACAATTTTATTGCATGTGTTAGTTCATATATTCACCACCAGACTCAAGACAGAACTGTTGCAAGGGTCCCTCATACTGCCCTTTCATAAGCATATCCATCTCCCTCCTGCCTCTTTCTCCTCCTACCATTCATGATTCCTAATCACTATCGCAACAGCTGATCTGTTCTGTTTCTAAAATGTTTGTCATTTCAAAAATGTTATATACATGGAATCTCCCATGTGCAATGTTTGGGGATCAATTTTTTTCCACTGGGAAATTATCCAGTGGTTTCACGTATCAATAGTTGCTCCTTTTTTATTGCTGAATAATATTTCCTGGTGTATATGCACCACGGTTTGTTTAGCTATCTACTTGTTGAAGGACATCTGGGTTGGTTTCAAGATAAAGGTTATTATGCATAAAGGTGTTATAAACATTCACGAATAGGTTTATCTGTGAAGATGATAAATTTTTTTTTCTCTGCAATAAATGCCCAAAGTGTGATTGCTGGGCTGCATGGTAAGTTCATTTCTAGTTATAGAGGAAACTGCCAAATTGTTTATCAGAGTGAGTGTGCCATTTTGCACTGGTTACCTGCAAGGTTTGAGTTTTTCCTCCTGACTCTCAGCATTTGTTTCTGTTGTTTTATCCATTCTGATGTGTGTGCAGTGATGACTCATTCTGATTTTAATTTGCACTTCTCTAATGGCTAATGATGTTGAACGTCTTTTCACATACTGTCTGCATATCTTTTTCAAAGAAATGCATATTCATGTCTTTTACTCATTTTTTATTATATGATTTATTTTTTTTAACTGTTGAGTTTTTGAGAGATCTTTATATATTCTCAATATCAATTCTTTATCCCCAGTATGCAATTTGTCTTTTCACTCCTTTACATGGGCTTTTTCAGAGCAATATTTGCCTTATAACATAAAGGTTATAATTCTGAGGAATTACAGTAACTAATTATGCTCATTGTTTCTCACAGCAATTTGTTAGTTAAAGTCCTCTTTGCTTCTCTTTTTGACCTATAACTATGGAACAAAGATACTTTTTTTTTTTTTCCATCATGAAAGATTATGGGGAAATAGTTTCAGAAGAGAATGAGCAATCATTTTGGACGAGCTGAACTTCCTGTTTCATCTTCAGCAGAGCTGACCATAAAGATTCTTCCAGTACTGAAAAAGATAGGGGAGGAAGCACTTGAGTGTCTCAGAGGAGCAAGCACTTGAGTGTCTGGTGTTCTGAGAGCATGGTCCATGTCACCTGGGTGGAGGGAAGAAAATGTGTCATAGAAACGACGTGAGTTCAAATAGGGCATGTGAGGAAAGAGAGGAATCGGTAGCTTGAAACAGCTGGTAAAGGGCTGGTTATTTGGAAGCTGGGGAACACATGGTCTTAGCTCCATCACCGTCATCGCTGGGGAATGCAAACTGGTTCAATGGGAACTCTAACAGAAGCGAGACCACCCCGAGCATTTAAACTGCACTGCCAACAGCATATGTTTGCAGAGAGAGTGTGGTTCACCGATTCACTTTTTGGATTTCAATTTTCTAATTTAGATTTGATATTCTAATAATATTGAATCTGTGATACCATACAATCCTTCCCATACATTTTATGAAAATGTTAACATATAGAGCTGTCCCTCAGTATCTATGGGGGATTGCTTCCAGGATCCCTGCGGACACTACCTTCCATGGACACTCTCAAGTCCCATATACAAAATGGGGTATAGTATTTGCACATGAACTACACAGATCCCCCCGTATTCTTTCCATCATCTCTAGACTATTAATCCAAATACAATGTAAATGCAAGAAAATTGCTATTTTTACTGCTTAGATTATAATAAGCAAAAAAAAAAAAAGCCTGTCTATGTTCAGTTTAGACACAATTTTTTTTCCCCCAAATATTTTCAGCCCATGATTGGTTGAATCATAGATGTGGAACTTGGGAATACAGAAGGCCCGCTGCATATGATTATAACTGCATATCTAGGTGATCTTGTTACTTCTGAGCTGCATTAACAATGAAGTTGTAAAAAAACATGCGGAGGTTAGGCTAATATAATTTCCTCACTAATATGTTTTCCAGAAGAGATGGCATTAGTGTCTTCTGGTCACTTTGTAGATAGCTTTCCATTCTTTCTCAATGGGAAGAGTGACCTCTAGTGTTTCATTCTTTCAAGAATTAATAGACCAAAGACAGTAGAATGACTTGGACAGAACTTTCCTCTGCTCATATATCAATATGGGACCAGTGTCACTTCACATCACGTCCAACCACAAGAATGGGATCAAAACTGTAATGGGTTGCACCTCACATAATATGTCAAAATACACCCCACTGTCATGTATATCTAGAAACAACAGATAAAAAAAACTTAAAAAAAAAACCCTAATAGATGAAGTAGAATGAATTGGATATAACTTTCCTGTGTTCGTATATGAGGTCAGTGAAATTTCGCATCACGTGCAATCACAGGAATGGAATCCTAATTAGAACAATTTATACCCCATTCATGTATATGTCAAAACACACTCTACTGTCATGTACATCTAATAAGAACAAATAAAAAATAATTTAAAAGAAAGAATTAACAGACGAAGTTTACTGGTGATTGACGCCTAGATACAAATTGTATGGGAGACAATATCTACATCTACTAGGAACTGAACCTCGGTGACAAAAACCTGTGGTATTCTATGACTGCTTTACCCTGGGCCTGTTGTGAAATGATCTCTGCTGAGTTTACATTGTAAGTCTGAAAGACAACATAAAAGAACCAAGACTATAAAATAAGGGGTGGCCCATCACTAGATCAAATCAAGATATAGGGAAAAATCTGCACTCTTCTGTTTATAAATTAAAAATAGTTATTTCCTGAAACCCTTCATCTTATAAACCATTGTATTCAGAGATTGATTCTCAAGGGGAAAAAAAAAAGTTGTTCAAAGGTATAATTTCCCAAAGATCAAAACTTTTAATGATGGAATTTTTCATGAAAACAACCTGCAAAATTTTTTAAACATTTCTTCAGAGAAAATGGCAAATATTTACAAAAAACAAAACAAACAACAACAACAAACAACAACAACAACAACAACAACAACAAAAACAGAGGGAATAGCATTCTTGGTCTTCCTGCAACCATTACCCAGCTTCAACCATTATCAGTATTCTGCCAATCTAATCTCATCTGTACCTACCTCTTCCCCGCTGAGTCCCCTCATTAAAATTGGCATTTTAATTAGTTTAAACGATTGCCATATTTTTAACATCAAAATCTATCATTTCAGGGCTTAAAACCTAATCCAGTGTACTGATTTTTATTTGCCTAAGGGGAGAAAACTGAAGCTTTGGCAGGGCAGCAAAACTAAGGTGCAGTAAGGTGTGTGTGTTCATGTACACTTGTAATCCCAGCAATTTAGAGGCTGAGGCAGGAGGATCGCAAGTTTGGGAGGCCAGTCTCTGTAATTTAGATCCTAAGCAACTTAGTGAAACACTGTCTCAAAATAAAAAAATAAAAAGAGCTGGGGATGTAGCTCAGTGTTTAAGTCCCTCTGCATTCAATCTTCCACCCTTCCCAGAACAAAAAAAAAGTAAGATGCTGTAAAGGTAACATAAAATTATCTTTGAACTATTAACTGTGACTAAGGCAAGAAAAAAATCACACCATCACAAGAATAAAGAAAGAAACTTGTGGGGTAAGCAGGAGCAGGAAGGAAAAAGAGGTGAGAGAGGAGACTTACAAGAAGCTAGCTTGGTGCTACCTCCACATGGTTGGAATTTACACCCTTTTCTCAGTTTCATTTTTATTTCATTATTATTTTATTCTGCCTCATTTTAATTAAATTGCTGCAAATATAATGTTTTCCCAATAGTTACATGATTGTTGATGCCAAGAATATCTTTTTCTCTTTCTGTACAAGCTGAAAAATATAAAATTTGAAATGCTTCAAACTCCAAAGCTTTTAGAGCACCCACAGGGTGCCACAAGTAGAAACGTCCACAGCTGACCTCCTGTGACAGGTCATAGTCAAAAATTCAGGCGTGAGCTGTGTGTGCGATGCCCGCCTGTAATCACAGCAGCTGGGGATGATCGAGGGTTCAAAGCCAGCCTTTGCAAAAATCAAGGCCCTAAGCAATTCAGTGAGACCCTGTGTTTAAATAAAATACAAAATAGGGCTGGGGATGTGGCTCAGTGGTTGAGTGTCCCTGAGTTCAATCCCTGGTACCTCCCCAAACCACCCCCCCCAAAATGCAGATGTGCTGATACTATTGCATACAATTACCCTTACCTTCAAGCTGTGTGTGTGAGGTGTACATGGAACATAAATGAATTTCATGTTTTGACTTGATATCTCCAAGATACCTCAGTATGTATATGCAAATATTTAAGTCTCCAGAAACATCTAATATCTTACACGCTTTGGGTTCCAAGCATTTCAGATAAGGTTTGTTCAACCTGCTTTGCCATTTCCCTCACAGCAGTCAGGGTGATTCTGTTGAAACCTGACCTAGATCACATCACTTGTTTATCTAAACTTTATGAAGTTTTTTTTTTTTTTTTTTTTTTTTTTTACGTAGAGTGAACCTAAAGTTCTTATGATGAGCTCAGACATTTCAGGTATTCTCTGCTTTGGGGTCTTTGCACAGGCCCACTTGGTTAATTAATTTTCTTTTTTAAGTTTTTGCTCAAATATTACCTTCAACTATCCTTCCTTTCATTTATTTATTTATTTATTTTGGGGTACCAGGGATATAACCCAAGGGCACTTAACCACTGAGCCATATCTCCAGCCCTTTTTTATTTTTTATTCAGAGACAAGGTCTCGCTAAATTACTTAGGGCCTCACCTTGCTAAAATGTTGAGGCTGACCTTGAATGTGTGATCCTCCTCCCCCAGACTCCTGAGTTGTTGGGATTATAGGCATGCACCACCATGCCCAGCTCCCCAGCCTTTCTTGACCCTACTTTATTGTTCTGCAAAGCAAGTGTCACTGAATGGTGATAGCCCTATTTTGTATTTTGTATTTTATTTAGACACAGGGTCTCACTGAGTTGCTTAGGGCCTCACTTTTTGCCAAGTGTCATCTGCCCTGTCCTGTGCAGAGTGTGTCTCTACTGCTTGTCTTGCTTAAACCTTGTCACTTAGAAGATAATCCAAGAAGTACCTGTGAATAAATGGCGTCCAGCATAGTGGCTTCTATAAGGTTAGCATGTTGGATAAGTGCTTGGTGAATGAACCAATGAATGAATTCTAATCCAAACTTGTTCTGAATAATCAAGTATCTAAGAAAGTAGAAAAGACATATTCAAAAGTTAGGCTAATCAAAACTAAATTTTATTTTATTTTTTATCTTTTGTTACTGAGGATTGTTCTACAGGTGCTCGATCACAGAGCCACATCCACAGCCCTTTTTTATTTTTTAACTTTGAAACAGAGTCTCACTGAGTTGCTTAGGGCCTTGCTAAATTGCTGAAGCTCCCTTTGAACTTCTGATCCTCCTGCCTCAGCCTCCTGAACTGCTGGGATTACAGGCATGTACCACAAACTAAATTTGAGAACATAAAGAGAGTCAGTGGCTCTATCAACTTGGAAAAATCTATCTGTGACCATGGAGTACAAGTTGTAAGAAGTCAAGTGAATAGAAGTGGTGGAAGAGGACATCTTGACTTGTTCCAGTTTTTAGAGGGAATACTTTCAATTTTTCTCCATATAGAATGATGCTGGCCTTGGGTTTAGCAAGCTTTTACAATGTTGAGGTATGTTCTTATGATCCCTAGTTTTCTAGTGTTTTGAACATGAAAAGTGTACTGAATTTTGTCAAATACTTTTTTTGCATCTATGGAGATGATCATATGATTCTTGTTTTTAACTCTATTAATATGATGAATTACATTGATTGATTTCTGTATGTTGAACCAACCTTGCATCCCTGGGATGAACCCCACTTGATCGTGGTGCACTGTCTTTTTAATATGTTTTTGTATGTGATTTGCCAAAATTTTGAGAATGTTTGCATCTATGCTCATCAGGGATATTGGTCTGAAGTTTTCTTTCCTTGATGTGTCTTTGTCTGGCTTTGGTTTCAGGGTGATATTATCCTCATAGAATGAGTTTAGGAGGGTTCCCTCATTTTCTATTCCATGGAATATTTTGAGGCGTATTGGTGTTAATTCTTCTTTGAAAAACTTGTAGAACTAAACTCGGCTGAGAATCCATCTGGTCCTGGGCTTTTCTTGGTTGGAAGACTTTTGATGGCATTTTCTATTTCATTACTTGAAGTTGATCTGTATAAATCATGTATGACCTCCTCATTCAGTTGGGTGGTCATATGTCTCTAGAAATTTGTTGATGTCTTAGATATTTTCTATTTATTTTCTAATTCTCTTCTGTATCCTTGTGATATTTTCTTCTTCATTTGGTATTTTAGTAATTTGAGTTTTCTCTTTGTTAGTATGGCCAGGGGTTTGTCTATTTTATTTATTTATTTTTTCAAAGAACCGACTTCTTCTTTTGTCAATTTTTCAATTGTTTCTTTTGTTTTGATTTCATTAATTTCAGCTCTCATTATAATTACTTCCTGTCTTCTACTCCTTTTGGTGGAGATTTGTTCTTCTTTTTCTAGGGATTTGAGATGTAGTGTTAGGTCATTTACTTGTTGACTTTTCATTCTTTTTATGAATGCACTCAATGTAATAAACTTTCCTCTTATTACTGCCTTCATAGTGTCCTAGAGATTTTGATACGCTGTATCGGTGTTCTCATTTACCTCTAAGAATTTTCTAAATTTCATCCTTGATTTCTTCTACTATCATTCACCATTCTATTGTGTATTATTTAGTCTCCATTTGTTACAGTAGCTTCTATTTTTTAAATTTATCATCGATTTCTAATTTCATTTCATTGTGGTCTGATAGAATGTGGGTATTATCTCTGTTTTTTTTTGTATTTACTAAGAGTTGCTTTGTAGCATATGGTGTGGCCTATTTTAGAGAAGGAGCTGTGTACTGCTGAGAAGAAAGTGTGTTTGCTCATTGATGGATGAAATATTCTATACATGTCTGTTAAGCCATTTAGTTCTGTAATTTCCTTATTTAGTTTTTGTTTGGAAGATCTGTCCAGTAGTGAGAGAGGTGTCACTCAGTACTATTGTACTGTGATCTAGTTGGCTCTTGAAATTGAGAAGGGTTTGTTTGATGTACATAGATACTTCATTGTTTGGGGCATAAATATTTATAATTGTTATGTCTTGCTTATATATACTTCTCTTAAGAAGTATAAAATGTCCTTTTTTTTCTTTTCTGATTAACTTTGGTTTGAAGACTACTTTATCTGAAATGAGATTGGAAAACCCTGCTTGTTTATGCAATCCATAAGAGTGATAAGTTTTTTTTTCTCATCCTTTCACCTCAGCCTGTGGATGTCTTTGCCCATGAAGTGAAACTCTTAAAGACAACATATTGTTGGGTCTTGCTTTTTAATCCAGTCTGCCAGTCTATGTCTTTTGATTGATGAATTTAGGCCGTTAACATTCAAGTTTATTATTGAGATATGATTTGTATTCCCTGTCATTTTGATTTATTTCTGATTTTTATTTGTCTTTGTTTCTCCTTTGGTTGAATGTCCCTTTAGTGTAGATCATCCCTGTGCTGGTTTTCACTTATTTATTTTCACTTCATCCTCATGGAATATTTTGTTGAGAATGCTCTGTAGTGTAGGCTTCCCAGTTGTGAATTCTTATAATTTTTGTTTATCATGGAATGTTTTAATCTTCAAATCTTAAATTTAATTTTGCTGTATATAAAATTCTTGGTTGGCATCCATTTTCTTTCAGAGCTTGACATTTCAGGACCTCCTAGCTTTGAGGGTCTGGGTTGAGAAATCAATTGAGATTTGAATTGGTTTCCCCCTATAGATAATTTGATTTTCTTCTCTCACAGCCTTTAAGATTTTATCTTTATTCTCTGTGTTTGTCATTCTCATTATACTGTGTCTTGGTGTGGTCTGCTGTAATTTTGTACACTAAGGGTCCTGTAAGCCTCTTGTATTTGATTTTCCATTTCCTTCTTTAGGTTTGGGAAATTTTCTGCTATTACGTCATTGAAAAGATTGTGCATTCCTTTGGTTTGTATCTCTGCTCCTTCATCTATTCTGATGACTCTTAAATTTGGTCTTTGCATGTTATCCTATAATTCTTGGATGTTCTGTTCATGGTTTCTTACCATCTTCTCCACATGTTCATCTCTACTTTCAAGACTATATATTTTGTCTTCATTGTCTGAGGTTCTGTCTTCCAAGTGGTCTAGTCTGTTGGTGATGTTTTCTATTGAATTTATAAATTGGTTTTACTGATTCCTTCATTTTGAGGATTTCTGCTTGTTTTTTGTTTGTTTGTTTGTTTGTTTTTCATGATATCTAATTCTTTATTGAAATGGTGTTTCACTTCCTGTATTTTTTCTTTGATTTCACTTCTTATACTGTCCTTTATGTCACCTATCAATTTAACTATGTACAATCTGAACTACTAGGACATTTCTTCTACTGTGTTATCAGTGGCTTTTGTTGTTGAAGCATCTTGGTTTTGTTTAGGGCTCTTTATTTCCTTGTTTTTTTTTTTTTTCATGTTGTTAGTGTGTTTTCCCACCTAAAAGTATGAATCTAAGACAGCATAAATTCTACCCTGTAGACCTATAGTGTCCCTGGAGGTTTCCAGTGCTTCACCTTTACTGGTGAGACCAATATCAATAGCACCCAGTGTACACAACATATAGCCCTAAACCTAATAGCTCCCACTAAGGCATCTACTGCTTTCTCACATTAAACCAGAATGATGAGTTCAATAACTATAGTACAAACCAAATATTTGTTAAAACTATTAACAATTTTAAATGATAGATGAGAGAACAGAGGTAGTGTAGCATGGAATATTCACAAGGGAGGAAGAGAGAAACTAGAAGTAAAAATTCACAGGAAGAGTAGAAGAGGAGCTGACAGAGATTGGCTATTGGTTGGAGAAAAGTTGGAAAGAAAATCTAAGAAAATAGACAAGAGAGAGGAGGAATACAAACAGAGAGAAAAAAATATAGACGTAAGAATATAACAAAAAAAATTATGGGTTGGGGTTGGGGCTCAGAGGTAGAGCAGTCACCTGGCATGTGTGAGGCACTGGGTTTGATCCTCAGAACCACATTAAAAAATAAAGAATTGGGTCCATGTATAACTACAAAGTAAATATATGTATACACACATATATATAAAGGAATACAACAAAAATGCAAAATACCATTCATATATTATTGTACTCCAAACACTGATGCATTAAAAAAACCATCCTGTTCCAAATATGGTAAAGAGATTAGTGAATCAAAAAATAAAATAAAATAAAATAAATCTTGATGGAAAGCCAGACTGTCTCTGTCAGTGTTCAACAGATTCTCAGTCCTGTCTCAGATGTCTCTTGGGATCACCAAACCCAGGTCAGCCTTCTCAAACCCAGTCTCTATCCCACCCACCTGGGCTTCAGATACCTCAGGCTTGGCCACGCTGCAGTCCCAAGATCTCAGTGCTGCTCCTACTTGCAGAGAGACCACCAGGGATACCCTCATGCAAAGGAGCAACCCCAAGATGCAGCAGCAAGACAAGGGCCACGAGCACTCTCAGCAGGAAGACCCCAGACTCCTTCAATCCTGCAGGCACCCCCACACTGGATCTGCAGGTCCTAGCTGGAGTCGCCAGACAGAGGCTCTTATGGTGGTAAACCTGTTGGCACCCAGGCCACAGGCCTGGGCTGGTGTCCCAAACTGGGTGCAGCCACATGCAACCAAACCTGGAATCTCCCCACAAGCAGTCCTCTAGGCAGTAGCTGCTGCAACTGTAGCTCTGGGGGCAGCGTCACCAGGTGAACTTTCTCTGGTACAGGTCCTTTGAGAAGTTGGATATCCCCATCCACCCTAAACTAGTGTACCTTAAATTTGGTGCTTCAAAGTGGGTTTATCCCTCCTTGGATGTTTTCTCAAGTTAAAGTGAGAAATGTAAACCCTTTCCAAAAAAAAAAAAAATTCCTTATGGTCACCCTGCAATGATATCCTTGGGAACAAAATAATACTTGTAGAAATATCAAGGGATAAGCACAAAGATTCTTCTGCAGTGGGTGGTCAGTACCACTTCATTCTTCATTGTAATCCTTACAAACCTAAAGCCCTGTGAACTATTAAATTACAATGGAGATTTCCTCTGGGCTCCTTGCCCCAGCTGGTCTCAGGATGTTCTCAGCAACAGGCAGTGTAGATAATGTTCTCTGAACACCTGTCACCTGGTTCCATACAATAATCTAAATAGACTGTGCCTACAAAAGGCCTGTTATCAATTATGCAATGACCAGTTTGGCTCAGGCTTCACATCTGTGGGGCCACCTTTAGAACATGCTGACGTTCCCTTAGCAGGCACATCAAAACCTGGTGACAAGAAAGGGCATGAAGAGATGGCTGCTCACTCAGTAGCTCCAGGTTCCCTCAAGGGAGTCTGCATGTATGGATATGATCAATGGGTGGAGGCAGATGTTTGGGTGAGGCTCAAAGCAGGGGACATGGAGGAGACCTGTGTTATCTAAATACTGAAGTGTGCATCCATCTATCTGTCAGTATCGATCATCTTTGTGTGCATGTGGGTGTACATACACGTGCATTTAGTGAAAAGTTCTTTTGTCTTTGTTATTACACCAAATGATATCCAAACTCTGGGTATTAGAATCTTGACTTTTTTTTTTCCACCCACATTTTTTTATTGGTGCATTCTAGTTGTACCTAATGGTGGGATTTGTAGTTACATATTCATACATGCACAAAATATCACAATATAATTTGGCCAAGATCATGGTATCTGTCTTTAGCTCACCTGTATACACGTGATAGACCAATGCTTCCAAGAGGAGCTAAGATAAATGATAAAGATATTCAAGAACAAGACAATAGAAGGGGTAAATATGAAGCCCATCGTACATCAAGGAGTTGGGGGCAGTAGGTGGACAATGAGGGGTTATGACATCTGAAAAGGATTTTAAACCGATAGTAAAACCAACTACATGTAGCCTGCTTTCAATGATCAGCCTACAGCAGCAAGTCATTGATACAACACTTCTGACTTGTGCTCATTCCTCAATTGCACCTTCCTCTTGGCATCTACTGTCTGTTATCTGAAAATATCTCCTTTATTGAGGACTTATTAAGGTTGTGCTAAGCCCTTTACATGATTTTTCTCTCTCCTTCTACCCTTGGGTACTGGGGATTGAAACCAGAGGCACTCTACCACTGAGCTATAGCCTCAGCTATTTTTTGTTATTTTTATTTTGAGACAGGGTCTTGTTAAGTTGCTGAGGCTGGCCTTGATCTTGCAATTCTCCTGCCTCACCCTCCCAAGTAGCTGGGATTATAGGTGTGGCCACTCTGCCCAGCCAGCATGATTTTCTTATTAATGGTCTCATGAACTTTTCAGGGACATTCTTTTCACCTTATCCATTTTGTAGAGGAGGTACTAAGAAGTAAGGAATTTAGTTGCTTGAGGCCACACAGGTGGTTTGTGGGCAATCTGAATTTCAGGCTTGTTTGAGGGCAAAGGTAATGCTCCTGAGTCTGGAGCTCAATGGGCTTTGCATCCAGTTCCCACCCAGGTCCAGGCTAAAGGCTGACTCCCTGAGAGTCCTCACCCACGTGGTGGACAAGAAGATGGCAATGGTGACTCGGATGTTGCTTAACAAACATGCAATAACACAAGCAGGGGGGAACTCTGGTAGTTTCATGGCTTCCAGAGAGCTTCATGTTCAAAACGGAATCTTGTTTAGTTTTTCATCCGTTGGGAGTTGCCTTTGAGTGATCCAAGGAAGGAGATCCTGGAGGACTGACATGGTTACTGTCCCCATCACTCTTCTCTTTGAGCAAGAAGCTTATACCAATGGACGCTCAGAGCTGGGCCAGGAAGTACTACTGTCTTCCTTCCCAGACTAGTGTCATTTAGCTCATGAACCATCCTAGGACTGAGATGGCTACAGGCAATGAGGCCCTCATTAATAGGATTCTCAAGAAGTCCCACGTCCTGCAAATCAGCCTAACACTTAAGACTGAAGCTCCCTGAATTTCCTTTGGACAATCCATTCTGAAGACTCTTCCATGATTTCAGGGCTAGGTTCAAAACTAAAGATTGCATACTGATGTTCCATGGTCTTTGTTCAGTAAGTAAGCATATTCTGTTTGGCCTGCACACTGTTATACACTGTTTTTTTTTTTTTTTTTAGTTAGTTGATGCTTTAAAGAATAGAGATTTTTCATGAAAATGTACATTTCTGGCTTCCCTTGCAACACTGGAGAGGTTGAAATATATACGTACCTACAGTGTGGGCTGAATCCTTCAGACCAGGCTTGTGTCTGTAGTGGCCACATGTCCTACCTGCCCTGTTATCTCAATTCAACTTATTTATTTATTTTTATTTTTTTCATAATGCTGATTTAATGCAGCAGAGCTTTACCACTGAGCCAATATCCCCAGTCCTTTTTATTTTTTATTTTGTGTCAGGTCTTGTTAAGTTGCTTAGGGCCTTGCTAATTTGGGGAAGCTAGCTTTGAACTTGCAATCCTGCTGCCTCAGCCTGCTGAGTTGCTGGGATTATAGGTGTGCACCACTGCACAGGGCTCCCTTCACTTATTTATGGGACCTGTCTGCTCCCTCAAGGCACTGCAGCATATAACACAGGCATTAGGTTTACATTCTCCAGTAAGGTAACCATGAGCCATATATGGCTAGTTACATTTACATTGAAATTCATTAAAATCAATGGAATTTCAAACGGAGCGCCTCAGTGGCATTAGTCACACTTCAGGTGATCTCTAAAGAATGGCACTAGTGGCTACAAATGTGAGTAGAACAGATAAGCACAGATCAATTATCACAGAGAGACTGTTGGAAAATGCTACTCTAGACATTAACCAATTTGGAATCATGGCCAGCACCTAGCATGCAATTCTCCCTACCTTATACCTCTTACTACCCACCCAGAAGGTTTAATGTCCTGAGAAATGCTATTATGGAAAGCAGAAGAGCTATTTAACTTCTGTGTTAATACTTTATAAAGGACATCCCATGAATTGTCTGATTAATTCTTTCATGAGATAAGGAAAATTGTAACACCTCATTCTCAAAACAAATAAAGAAAGGTTTAAAAGTTAGTATAAGACCGGGTTTGGTGGCACACGCCTGTTATCCCAGCATGTCTGGAGGCTGAGACAGAATATTTCAAGTTCAAGACCAGCCTCAACAACTGCAAAATAAAAAATGAAAGGGGCTGGGATGTGGCTCAGTGTTTAAGCACCGAAGTTTCAATCCCTGGTGAAAAAAAAAAAAATTAGTAAAATGCAGATGGTCACATTGTTGATATATGGCAGAGTCAGGATATGGTCCTAGAACTTATGGACCATTCAGTGATGCAGGGTCCATAAAAGTGGATCCACAGTCTCAATTAGCAATGATCCCACTGGAAAGCCAAAGGGAAGGGATTCAGTGCCCTAGATTCACTGGGATATGGTTGAAGTATTCACCAAATAAGGTTAAGTTATGTTCTTGACTAATTTTTTGGGGGGGTACCGGGGATTAAACTCAGGGGTGCTTAACCACTGAGCCCCATCCCCAGCCTTTTTATATTTTATTTAGAGACAAGATCTCACTGAGTTGCTTAGGGCCTCACTAAGTTGCTGAGGCTGGCTTTGAACTTGAGCTCCTCCTGCCTTAGCCTCCTGAGCTGCTGGGAGACTAATCTTAATGTCCACTTGGATTAAAAACTGAAAAGTGTCTGAATGTTGACAGCTATTTCTTCATTTCTATAATAATTACATTGCATCTTCTTTTCCTGATGGTGACTGAGAATTCACAGCTGCCAATTGTTATCAAATTATAAATATGTTTAGCTACTCCATTTATTAAGAATTTACTTTGACATTCAAATGGAATAGCATTTTTCATTTTGAAGAGGGTTTAGCTGGGTGTGGTGACATACTCCTGTAATCTCAGCAGATCAGGAGTCTGTTTAAAGTTTGAAACCAGGCAAGTTCGAAGCCAGCTTCAGCAACTTAGCAATGCCCTAAGCAACTCAGTGAGACCCTGTGTCTAAATAAAATAGAAAAAACAGCTGGGGATGTGATTTAGTAGTTACATGCTTCTGGGTTCAATCTCTTGTACAAAAAAAAATTACAATAAATAAAAATAAAGAGTTTTTTTTGGGGGGAATACCAGGGATTGAACTCAGGGGCACTCAGCCACTGAGCCCCATCCCCAATCCTATTTTGTATTTTATTTAGAGACAGGGTCTCACTGAGTTGCTTAGCCCCTCACTTTTGCTGAGGCTGGCTTTTAACCTGTGAACCCACTGCCTCAGCCTCCTGAGCCACTGGAATTACAGAAGAGGATTTATTTTAAAATGTGTTGCTCTA
Organism: Ictidomys tridecemlineatus; assembly: GCF_052094955.1. NCBI lineage: Eukaryota > Metazoa > Chordata > Mammalia > Rodentia > Sciuridae > Ictidomys > Ictidomys tridecemlineatus. Next base: position 56,933,278 of record NC_135478.1, read on the forward strand.
TTCCTATTTAGAAGCATTATTTTCACAAATCATACTTACTTAAAATCATTATATGTCCAGAATGGGGAAAAAAGATACTACTTTAACTTTTGCCTCCTAATGTGGGTTACAGATCATTTGGGAAGAGGGAGGATGTTAGATTAATTAATCTCATTGTGGATGGGAATTGTGATATTTTTCTTGTCTTTGGGCAAAATAATTATCAGAGTCCATGAATGTGAATAAATTTGTTTTTTTTTGTTGTTGTTGCTTCCTACAGATTCTTCTTAATAAGTATTTTTTTCCTGCTTTCTTTGTAATCTTTAACTACTGGATGTCTCTCTTTGCTCACTCTCATTGCTTTCCACTTCCTTGCTTCTAAATTATGATTTTTCTTTAAAGAATGCAACACAAAATCACAAGCTACTTTTTGGTGCTTGAAGAGTGAAAAAAATTTGTAAGTGAGTAAAAGACTATTTTTAAAAGTAAAGAGGACACACATTTGTTTGGCTTGTGTCAAGCTTTTCCCGTGCTCTATATTTGATACTTATCTTGTAGTTGTCTAAACTAAAAACATTTATCAGAAATATTTTTATGACAGGATCTGCTTTTCCAGGGCTCATAATTATCACCAGCTTTGCTTGCCAATGAAGAAGAAGAATGCTTTCATCTGGATAAATTTATGCATGGGGTGGGGGCAGGAGATTTTCATCTATTGCCCAGAGGCTGGGGAAAATGCTTTTTAGAAAAGTAAATGGTAGATTTGATTTATATAGTTTCTCATTTCAATTACAACCACATACGATGCTGGTTGCCCTCTAAACGAAACGACTGGCATTGGACATGTTTTCCTTTTTTCTTGAGGGAAGTTAAGAATCCAGATGAGTATCACTTATCCAACATGCTTGGAACGGGAAATACTTCAGATTTCAAAGCTTTTCAGGTTTTGGAATATTTGCATAGATTGTACCAGGTGAACATCTCTAATCTGAAAATCTGAAATGTCCCCAAATTCAAAACTTTTTCAAGTGTCCTATTGATGCTCAAAAAGTCTCAGATTTCAAAGCATTTCAGATTTCTTATTTGCAGATCATGGAAGCTCAACCTATGCTTGCCTCTTGAGACTTATATATTGGCTAGATTTCTTACGAGTTTAGGAAGAGTTTTCCCTAACAGAAAAATGTATTTGAATTAGCTAGTAACATTCAAACCTGAAAGGAAAATGATTTCTCAATGCCAATAAAACTTGCTTAGAAGTAAATGTTGAGCTGGAGAATTTATTTATTTACTCCTTCAATGAACATTTCCCAAGTGCCCATGACGTGTCCTCTGCTCCTGAGCTTGTCAAACTTCAATGGGCAAAGAAATCCCTTGAGATGTTGTTAAAGATGGGCTTCTGCTGCAGTTGGTCTTGAGTGGGGCTGGTGCTTCTGCATGTCTCTCACAAGCCGAAGCTGAGGCCATCAGTCCTGATCCAGGGACCACACACTGTGCAGAACACTTTTGGCATCAGAAAGAGAGAGGAACAAAATACAGCCCTATAAAGGGCCCTTGAAGAGATGGAGGAGAAATGAATTACAAAAAGAGTGGGAGGACTTGTTTGGGGGCATCATTTGAGTACTTCTTATTTGAACAGCACTCCTGTGATCACAACAATAAATTCTGCACAAACTTAACAAAACAACTCTGTGAAGGCCTGGGGTAAGGCCGCGAGAAGGCAGATACTGTAGTGGATTTGACACTTGCAAAATGGGAATGGTACTTGGTGGGCTTTTCGTTTTCTGATGGTTTTTAACCTGAGGGCTATCCCTCCCTCATCTCTGTGGGGCAACTCAGAGAGGAAAGCTTGCAGTTGAACTAGATTGAAAAAAAAAGGATGCTAAATTTCAGGGTGATTACAGCAGCTGCAATATTGTGTATGTGGGGGGGGTAATGGTGTGGCTTAGGCCTGGGTAACAAGGTTTGGGGCTCTAGCAGTTGAAAGAGGAGGCGAGGCACCATTGGGATGGTAGGCATTTTTTATTCAGAGGTGGCAGTATCCCTTGTCAGCCCCCTAACCATTTCCATAGGTCTTTTTAGTATGCAGACCAGGCAAAGAAGGCAAACTGCCAAGAGGTGCAGCTCACGAGCAGATGTTTGTGACCTTGAGTGCATACACTGAATCAAGGTGTTCATGACCTTGGCTACATGCTAAAAACATAGCCCTCCAGAAGCCTCCGTGAGGTTCCCTATAGCTATTTTGGGCCTGCCCAACAAAAGAGAGTGAGTGGAAAGTAGAGGGAGTGAGCCCAACAGGTTATGTGTAGTTCCTGTCCCAATCAGTGGCTACTCCTCAAGTCATGCGTGCATGGGGCAGTGTGGGAGACCAACCATGCCCTTGATTGAGTCACACTCCCCGGCTGGGTGCTGAGGTGCTCAGTCACAGAAATGTGGCAGAGCTTTCCCCACCCTTCTTGGGTTCGAGGGTTGGTGTCTCGTGCATGGGTGTGTCTTGCTACAGCCCCATGGGTGAAGCTATGCTCACCTGTTCCTTTGTAATATAACCCCTTGCCCTGTTTAGGATAGAATCTTCCATGGAAGTGCCTTGTGTGTGTCCCCTTCTCTTACTCTGCCCTTGGGTGTGGCCTACCCAGGTGTCAGTCAACCTGCTGATAGTGGACAACATGAAGACAGACTCAGCCCCCTGAAACCTGACCCCTTGCCTCATTTGAATAGTTTTTCCCTCAATAAAAGGGGTCAGCGCATGCTCTCGCTCTCTCTCTTCCTGTGGACCCTTAAGGTCAGAGGGGCTGTCACAGTGACCCCACAGAAAAAGGCATTTGTGTCTCTTGTGTGGTTATTTTGTGCAGCCCAGTGAGCCCAGTTCAACTGGAGTGACCCCTGAGCCTTTTAGTTTCGAGAACAGAAACCCGGCAGGGCAGTTTCTCAGAAACCCAGGTAAGGCAGAAAGAACTGAAGGAGTATTTCAACTGCTTCCCATAGCAAGGAAGAAAATGTCTGCAGTTTGAGTTCAGCAAAGTTAAAAAACAGTAGCTTCAAAGGAGCATAACATAACAGAATCCAGGGTCTTTTCCACGTATCATTCTCCATATCCAAGATATTATCAAGACTTAGCAAACTGCTTCTGTCGGGGGTCAGATAGCAAATATTTTAGACTCTAGGACCATGTATTGTCTCTGTGGCACATTCTTTGTTCTCTTTTTTTAAAATAACTTTTAAACACGTGTTATTTTTTTTATAACAACGTTCTCAGCTTGGAGGACACACAAACACCAGGCAGCCCCCAGGTTGATGTTCGCTGATCCCAGGGAAAGGGAAGGAGTCCCTGAAGACACATGTAAGTAGAATGAAAACTTAAAGCAGAAGTTGTTTGAAAAAAAAAATGTCTTACACATTGAATTGGTGGAGGTTCAAACCACCTCCTGTGGTTTCAGGCTAAAGCAGGATGTAATCATTTGGCTCAAGTGACCTGGATGAAATCCAGTCAACTGCTTCTTTGGCCCCAAGTTGGTCTAAGGGAAGAATGATGTTTCCTCTGAGAGGCCCTCTAACCCCAGCAGTCCAGGTACAGTCTGGGGGTCTTAGTGAAGTACTACTTATTACCTTCTGTGTAACACATTACTCCCAAACAACCATTTTATTATATTCCAGAGTTATATGGGGCAGGAATCCGGGTATGGTCTGGCAGTGATTCTTCTGCTCCCTCTGGTATCTTGGAGCTTACTTGGTGATATTCTGCAGACAGATGGGTACATCTGGAGCCGCGTGGTGGCTTCAGTCATGGCCTGGTGGCTTGCCTAGTCGGCTGGGCTCAGCTGGGTCTAGTGAGTGGGACTAGCTGGGACAGCTACGCGTGGCTTCTCCAGAGAGATCAAGTGTAGTTGGACTTTTTTTTCGTGAGAGTTCAGGGCTCCAAGACAGAGGAGAGGGTTCTGCCAGGTCCTGGCAGCCCAACCCTCAGACTGCCACAACCAAACTTCCACCAATGTTTTCTGGCCAAGGCAGTCACAGAGCCCACTTGGATTCAAAAAAGGAAGAGATCCCACCTCTCAGTGGTGGGAGTACTTAACTTTTTTTTTTTTTTTTTGCTCTGTTTCATTTGCCATCAAGGGAATTTAGCAATATTCTAATGGTGAGTATGTATCATGGAATTCTACCTTCTTTACACTACAGAGACACAAGAGGAATGGCACCCTTACAGGAAACAGATATGCTTAAATTCTTAGTAAATTAATAAAATGTTTGGTTATTCTACACTCTAATGCAATCCAACCCAACTACCAGTGGGGTAAAAGCAAGTAAGAACTGGAGTGGGTTCTGATTTAAAAAAAAAAGTAAAACAAACAAAAAACAAACAAACAAAAAACTTTGAAATATGTTTAGACAGGAAAAGGAGGCTGAACAGAAACAATGTGTTTTAAAAAGAGAGAAAGTAAAATGTTTCCAGAGGTGAAAAAAAGACAGTAAGCTCACAGCAGGATTAGAGAACAGTAGAGGCAGAAAAATAATTTCAGCAGGGTGCAGTGGTGCATGCCCGGGGTCCCAGCTACTTGGGAGGCTGAGGCAAGAGGATTTAGAGTTAGAGGCCAGCCTCAGCAACTTAGTGAGGACCTTTCTCAAAAAAAAAAAAAAAAAAAAAAGAGGGGGGGGGTAGGGCCTGGGGATTTAGCTCAGTGGTAAAGCACCCTGGATTCAAGCCCCACTACTATGAAGAAGGTGGAGGAGGAGGAGACAGACAATAGTAACAAACATATGCTTGAAGCCAAAGAGTAAAAGTAAGGTTAAATGCTAGCTCTAAAAATGATAAGGACAAGTACATAGGAGAATAAGATACTTGTAGAATATACAGTTTCTTTTAATGTGACTTGTTAGAAAAAATATTCTCTTTTACAAGAATTACTATTATTATTCATTATTTAAATTTAATAAGAAACAAATTAAAAGTCTCTAGCTTTCCAATCCAATTCTGAGATACACAAACAAAGAACCGAGGCAAATAATTTTAAAAACCCTCAAATTTCACCAATAGTTTATGCTATCTCCTACTTTAAAGTTCATCCTCATAGAATCTCACTCACTATGAAAGAATGAAAAAAGTCTATTTTCTCTGTGCCCTGAAGCAGAAGAGCATTTGCCTCTGCACTTCCTTGTAGATGGAATAATTTTTTTTTCTATTTGTCAGTTCTCTAGGGCTCCTGAATATGTAAAAGCCAGAGAAGGTTGTCACAAATTGGTTTTCCCTCTGAAAAGGTGGCTAAGACATCGTTAACCCAGGAGCCACAGGAGTGGAGGCAGCAGTGGCTGGAAAAGCCCCAGGGAAGACAAATCGTGGATAGACAGGCAGTGAGAAAGAAGACCTATTCTAGCCAGGTGTGGCGGATCATGCCTGGAATCCCAGCAACTTAGGAGGCTGAGGCAGGAGGACCGCAAGCAACTTAGCAACTTAGCAAAACCTCAGCAACTTAGCAAAACGCTGTCTCAAAAAAATAAGAAAAAAAGACTGCAGATGTAGCTCAGTGATAGAATACCATCGTGGTCAGTACCAAAAACAACCAACCGGGGCTGGGGATGTGGCTCAAGCGGTAGGAGGCTGGCCTGGCATGCGCAGGGCGCTGGGTTTGATACTCAGCACCACATACAAATAAAACAAAGATGTTATGTCCACTGAAAACTGAAAAATAAATATTAAAAAAATTCTCTCTCTCTCTCTCTCAAAACACTTTTGGTTTTGGGGAATTGGCTTATTTTACTTAGAACGATAATCTCCAGTTCCATCCATTTACCAGCAAATGCCATAATTTCATTCTCCATTATGGTGAGTAATATTCCATTGTGTATATAGACCCCAGTTTCTTTATCCACTCATGTGTTTAAGGGAACCTTCTATAGCTTAGTTATTGTGAATTGAGCTGCTGTAAACTTTGATATGGCTGTGCCAACATCTCTCTTTTTAAATTTTTTAACATTTTTTTTTTAGATTTTTAGGTGGATACAATGTCATTATTTTATTTTTATGTGGTGCTAAGGATCAAACCCAGTGCCTCACGCCTGCTAGGCAAGTGCTCTTCTGCTTGAGCCACAACTCCATTGGCCTGAATATGAATCAGGCCGATGAAAAGGTCAGGCACAGGTGAAGTGTAGCCTTGTAAAGAGAGCTGTGTACCTTGAGAACTTTCTACACACACACACACACCACTATATTTTTCTGATTTGTGAGAATATCTGAATAGGATTGTAGAGACTATCTATGTAGGACTTGCATAGTAAATACACTTACAGTCACTTGAGTTAATCTTTTCCAATAATAGTGTGTTAGAGTTTGGACTAAAAAGAGAAAACAGAGTACAGATGTTCAAAGGATTATGGAATGTTGAGTTGAGAAGAAGGGCTCTTAGAGGTCAATGGCTCAATCTAATTTGAGTTAAGCCTTAAGATGGTTAATGATTTTGCTAATTTTATGCACCTCAAAGTGCTGGGCTCAAGACAGCATCTGCATCTTGTGACTCCCAATCCACTCTTCTGTCTTGATATTTTAGTCAACCATCTTCCATGGTCCTGACGGCTAACAAAGTAGCTGGCATGAGGAACTGCAAGATTCTACTCTCAGTGGCTTAGCAAACCAAATTATTCATTCATGCAAATCAAGGGCAGGTCAGAGGAGGTTCTCTCTGTCCAGCAAAGTAAAGGGCCTGATTCTCTTCAACTGGAGCCACTACAGTGGCAACAGATGGCGGCAGGTCAGCACAGCAGTGACAAAGCAGAGTGTGGCCTAGCATGCCCATTCTCAAATGCTTCAGCCTGCAAAGTTTGCTGTTACTGCTACTCACACATCGTTGGCTGGGAATGGTTAAGTGGCCCCATTAAACCTAAAGGCTCGGGGGCTGGGATGTGGCTCAAGCGGTAGCGCGCTCGCCTAGCATGCGTGCGGCCCGGGTTCGATCCTCAGCAGCACCACATACCAACAAAGATGTTGTGTCCGCCGAGAACTAAGAAAAAATAAATAAATGTTAAAATTCTCTCTCTCTCTCTCTCTCTCTCTCTCTCTCTCTCTGTCCCCCTCTCTCACTTTCTCTTTAAAAAAAAAAAAAAAAAAAAAAAAAAAAAAAAAAAAAAAAACCTAAAGGCTCTGGGCAAATATACTCTCCAGAAAAGGCTTCAGAAAATGTAAACTGATGAGTATTTTTCATCTCTTCCATACATGTACGTCCAGGAAACACACATACAGCAATATTATCAAACGAGCTATGGTAGCATTGTGGGTGGTTGGAAAGTCAAAATACAACATATAATCTTTCCACTAAATTCTTATTGAAGTGTGAAGGCCTGGCAAGAATTAATGGCTTATGAATCCACCTCTTTTAGTCCAATCATTCTAAATCCCTAAGCCAGACTTTCACAAACATTACGATCCAAAAATATTGGCCACCTGCTGTGTCCGTAAAAATTCCAGTGATCGGAACTCTAAATTGGATCTTTCTTTCTAAGGCACTTTGCAGCTTGCAGTTGGCCCAGTGTCAGAGGGAACCATGCCTCCCATAAAAGGAGCATGAATATGTGCAAAACTCATCCACCTCCAAAGGCAGGTCAGAGCCAGGTCTTGGAGGGCATGTGCTTTGCTGGCACATGGCATGTCCCACTCACATGGCCCAGTGAGTCTCTGGAAGCTTTCCAGCTCTGGATAACTCTTTAAAAAGTTCAGCCATGGGTCCCTGCTAAAGTTCAGCATCTGCTTCTTGTATTCCCATTTTGTTTCCTTAGTGCTGGGGATGGAATTCTATGTGAGGCAAGTGTTTCACCCCTGAGCTAGCCCCCAGTCTTTTAAATTTTTTTTTCTTTGCAAATCTGAGGCCAGCCTGGGCAACTTAGCTAGACTATGTCTCAAAATAAAAAGGACTAGGGATGTAGCTCAGTGGGACAGTGCTTGCCTAGCCTGTGCAAGGCCCCGCCCGGATTTGGTCCAGGGTATTGGCTCTCCTGCTTTGCTGTTGAAGTCTCTGAAGGACCCGCCTTGAACTATTATTTATGTCTTCCAACTCATTCTCACAACTGGGATCCATGGAAGCTCAGCCCCTTGCCACAGATGAGTCAAACTCCAAGTGTAGTTTGTGCTTCCGTACTGTTTAGCAGAGCGGGGTGGGGGAGATCTCCTGAAACCATATCCTCATTCCATCCTGCTTCCCTCTCTTTCTTAAAGATTTCTCCAGAGAGGGCTGTGCTGCGTATGGAAAGATTATATGTTGTATTTTGACTTTCCAACCACCCACAATGCTTCCATAGCTCGTATGATAATATTGCTGTACGTGTGTTTCCTGGAGAGTCCCACCTTGGGCTAGGCTTCCAGAAAACCTACCTAATACATTTGCAGTCCATCCTTTGAGGAACAAGTCTAGAATGTTCTACAACAGCTAAGGCAGTGGATAGTGGACTTCGGGTCAAGCAGATCAGGTTTTCAAAAACTTTAGCTGACACCGCTTGATCTCCTACTCTAGGGTAGGAGCTGTTATATGCTGTTAGGAGTTGGCTCTTAACACCTTCAGGACAACTCTGAAGGAGGAACCATACTCAGATTCTTTTTGCAAATAAAGCCATGAGATCAAATGAAGCATCCCAGGCGGTCCACCTAGAGGCAGCGCAGGGACTTGAACCCTGATGGCCTGGATCTGCAGCCTGTGTACTAAGCGACAATGGCCACTTCCTGCTTCTGTGGTGATTGGCTACACTTTCTGGCCCTCCTCGGCCTCATCTGTCAAACAGAGATGATAAAAGACAATTTTGGGATCAGGCAAAAATTAAATGAGATAATTAAAGTGCCTAATACGGAACTGGGCACATTTTAGGTGCACTATTGACTTTATTATAATAAACTCATTGTTTTGGGTACTCACCTGGGATGTCTGCACATCTCATCTCAGCCAAATAAGACCAATACCAGGTTTCAAGGTCTGGTCTGGTGTGGTGCATGTTCTTTTGACAACCAGACTCAGATTTCAGGCCTGTTTGCTTCAAGACAGGTGGAACTTCTTGACTCTATTTGTCATAAGCCCTGCTAGATGAGGCTCCCAGATGTTTTTTCTAGAGAAGATAGACACCTAACATTCTAAAATCTTCCCTTAAGTCTGATTTTGAACTCATGATCCTCCTGCCTCAGCCTCCAGGGCTGCTGGGATTACAGGTGTGCACCACTGCACCTGGCTCCACCCTTGACTTTCTGAGTCTGGTTTGTTTAACTGGGCATGATGTTCCTCAGTTCCTGTTGATGATGATGGTGATGATAATGAGAATAATAAAAAGAAGTCCAGTAGAGGAAGGGGATCATGAAGAGGGAGGAGGGGAGGGAAAGTGGGAGGTACTGGAGAATGAAACTGATTAAATTATGTGCATGCATTCATATGCACGAATTCCATTATTATGTGTAATGATAATGATCCAACAAAATACACACACACACACACACACACAAAAAAAAAACACACTAGGTATTTAGGGGGTCTGTTGGCAACATGCCAGGTGACACACGTACCCACGATAGAATCTGCCAGATTTTTCAGGGTGGCTCCCAGGGATTCAGAGCCAGGAGAGGCTGGCATGTTTGAGTGTCTTGAAAGGTGAGGTTGCTGAACACTGACCTCTCTAAAAGTCCTCCCACTTGAGGAGAAGCTAAATATGTAATAGGGAGGAGGCAAACAGTATGTTCCAATATAAAAGGCAGAAGAAACTTCATGTGCTTTAATACACTCAAGATAGTTCCGTCAGAGAGCAGAGCAGTGGTTTCCTGGTGGAAAGGGAGAGGCAGGGATGAAAAAGGGATGCCAGGAAACTATTTGGGGGGAGTGATGGATATTTTCATTATCATGATTGTGGGAATAGTCACCTGGTGTGTACAGGCAGCATCGAGGTTCATCAAATCATTCACTTTAGATGTGTGCATTAACGCATATTTCATTTTACCTCAAAGAATGGAAAAGAGGGCTTATTTTGTCAATATCAAAGATTGACAGAGGTAAAGGCTACAGGGAGAGGTTACCAAGGGCAGGAGATCATGAGATGGCACATCAAAATGATTCAGCAGATGGGTTGGGGATGTGGCTCAAGTGTAGCACGCTCGCCTGGCATGCGGGGGGCACTGGGTTCGATCCTCAGCACCACAGAAAAAAAGTAAAATAAAGATGTTGTGTGTCCGCCGAAAACTAAAATATATATATATATATATATATATATATATTAAAAAGTTCTCTCTCTCTGTCTCTAAAAAAAAATGATCCAGCAGACTTCTGAGTGACAATATTGAAGGATATGGAAATGACAATCCCCAAAACAGTGGCCTGGGAAGAGGGAGGGAGGAAGCAGGTGAAACATTGATAACACTGATCCTTTCCCAGGGACAAGATCATCCCTGGGAAGGAAGCAAACCTCACCCAGTAATAAGACAATCCCTGGAAAAGGGTGAGCATCGATCCCTTCCCAATTTATCCTTCTCAGTGACAGTACTACGGACCAAGCAGATTGGGTTTTCACTCTTGTCTTCTAAAAAACACTGCCCAGTAAAAACAAATTCCAAAGCCTCACTACCTGTTTCCCGAATGCCCAAACTGATATGCTCTGTTAAAGCCTTTAATGGTTAGGTCACTTCCCAGGGTGCAACCTACATAAACCCATACCACCCCTGTAATCAGGGCTATTTTCTACCCAGAAAGACAGCCACCCGATGCCTGACTCCACTGCTAAATAAAAGGCACAGCTGATCCATGACGTTGGCTTCCACCTGGTTATTTGTACTTTCCTATGGTGCCAGAACTGTTTGAATTATTTTTGTTTACAAATATCATCATCACTTTCATCACCAAGGCTAGTATTTGTTTTTTTTTTTTTTTTGGGGGGGGGGACGGGGTACTAGGGATGGAACCAAGGGCCTCACAAATGCTAGGCAAGCGCACTACCATGGAGCTACACCCAGCCTCCAAGACTAGTATGTGTTAAATACTCACCCTTAGACCAGGCATTCTTCAAAAGTTTTATTTGTATTGAAATAGCCCCGAGAAGACCTTTACCATGATTAAGCTTCTCCAAGGACACCCTGCCCCCCACCATAATTAAGCTTCTTGTCAACTGATGTTTACAAAGAATGTCAGCAGGATTTTTGCAGAGAGCTCTCCTTGTGGTTTGTAGCTTCCTCTTTCTTGTAAAAGCTGGGTCTACAAGCAAGCTTGTTGCTGTGCTAAAGATACTATGTCTGTCTTCTTGGTAAAAACTTGTGAAACCAGCTGGGCATGGTGATGCATGCCTGTAATTCCAGCAGTTTGGGAGGCTGAGGCAGGAGGATTACAAGTTCAAAGCCAGCCTCAGCAATTTAGCAAGGCCCTAAGCAATTCAATGAGACCCAGTCTCTAAATAAAATATAACAAGGGGCTGGGATGTCGCTCAGTGGTTAAGTGCCCTGGGTTCAATCCCTGATGCAAACAAAATGAAACAAAACCCTCAAACTTGTGAAACCTCTGTTTAGCCTAATAATTAAGAATGTGGGACAAAGAGTAATTGCTCACTGTCATGTAACCACACTACTGAGTATAAATCTCAGGGTCCAGAGATTTTTAGGCATGAGCCCCTCTGGACCACTGCAGCTTAAACCTGCTTCCTGAAAGTCCCTCAGGTGTCCAGCCTCATCTGTCCTACATCATTATCATCTCATTTAATCCCCACAATCACCCTGGAAGTTTTTCTCACTGTTATCTCCATTTTACAGTTGGGAAAACAAAGTCATAAAGGTTAAAATTTGCCCTGGGCTGCAGAACTAGCAAGGAGTCAGCGCAAGATTTGAACCAGTCAACCCTGCCCACTAGGAATAAGATCCTCCTTAAAGGCTGTAGTTTGGCAGGAATTTTTCATATTGGTTCTTAAGGGCAGAATAAGGGACAATGATACTTTCTAGAAAGATCCATAGCTTGCAAGGCCTGCATGAATATATCAAATCTGTGTCATGTTTGAGGGTAATTGCTAAAGTGTCCTGAAAGTGATACATACATGAACTGGTCTGAGGTCTGTGGCTGGAGCAGTACTCAGCTGGGGTGTCTAGTCTGGTGAACCAGTGGCAGAATCACCTACGTTTTGGTTTGGTTACTTCATTAGTTTTTAGGGGGGCATGGAAATATTTCCAAACCTCATTTTCAGGGGGAGGTTGTGGCCTCACATATAATGAGGTAAAATTGATCACGTTCTCCATTTTGAAATATATAATTCAGGGACATGAGGTACATTTGTTGCCATATTTTTCATTTTTATGTTTTGTGGTGTTGGGAATTAGAACCCAGGACCTTGCATGTGTTAGACAAGTGCTTTCCCTACCACTAAGTTACACCTCCAGTCCTGTTGTTACTATTTTTTTTGTTTTTTGTTCTTTTTAGCTATACATGACAGTAGAGTTATTTTGACCTATCATACATACATGGAGTGTAACGTCCCACTCTTATAGTTGGACATGATGTGCAGTTTCACTGGTCGGGTGTTCATCCTTGAACATAGGAAAGTGATGTCCCGTTCATTCTTCTATCTTTCCTATTCCCACCCCCTCTCCTTTCCCTTCATTTCCCTTTGTCTAATTCAATAAACTTGTATTCTTCCTTCCTCTCCTTATTGTGAGTTAGCATCTGCATATCAGAGAGAACATTTGGCCTTTGGTGTCGGGATTAGCTTCTTTCGATTACCATGATAGCCTCCAGTTCCATCTATTTATCGGCAAATGCCATGATCTCATTTGTGGCTGAGTAATATTCCATTGTGTATATGTACCACATTTTTTAAAATCCGTTCATCTGCTGAAGGGCATGTAGCCTGGTTCCATAGCTTAGCTATTGTGAATTGAGCTGCTGTGAACATGTATGTGGCCGTGTCACTGTAGTATGCTGATTTTAAGTCCTTTGCTGTTGCCTTACTATTCATGTTAGTATTTGATCCCGGAGAGACAGTTACATGGGGATTAACATGTATGCTTTCTGCAGTCAGGTTGGCACTTGATTTCCACTTCTGCCTCTTAATTGGTGTATGATCTTGGGCAATTAATACTCCATTCTTCAGTTTCTTCATCTATAAAGTGGTAACAATAAAGTCCAACCAGGCAGTACTTTTTTATTAATATTTTTTTTTTGGCACTGGGAATTGAACCCAGGGGGTGCTTAACCACTGAGCCCCATCCCCAGCCCTTTTTATATTTTATTTAGAGACAGAGTCTCACTGAGTTGCTTAGGGCCTCTCTAAGTTGCTGAGACTGGCTTTGAATTTGCAATCCTCCTGCTTCAGCCTCTCAAGCCACTGGGATTACAGGTGTGTGCCACCATGCCAGGCCAGGCAGTACTATTGAGAGGATTAATTGATATAAGGTCAGCAGATTGCTCAGCATAATTTCTGGCGTGGAGTAAAAGCTTTCAATGTGTTATAAGGAACATCACTATTATGAGTTTATCTAGTGTTTCTGCAAGTAGGGGATTCTTAACCTGGCAAATGTGAACTCTGGGTGCTTCTTTTTTCAAAAATATTTTTAGTTGTAGATTGACCCATTATTTGTTTATTTATTTATTTATTATGTGGTGCTGAGGATGGAACCCAGTGCCTCACACATGCTGGGAAAGAGTTCTGCCACTGAGCCACAACCCCAGCCCCTTCTGGGTGATTCATTTTTTCCATTTTTAAAATTTGTTCTAATTAGCTATACATGACAGTAGAATGCATTTTGACACATCATACATAAATGGAGTATAACGTCTCATCCTTCTGGTTGTACATGATGTAGAGTTACTCGTGTGATCATGTATGTACATAGGGTAATAATGTCCGATTCATTCCAAAGTCCTTTCCAGCCCGATATACCCTCCTCTCTCTTCTCTCCCCTCTGTCTCATCCAAAGCGCCTCAATTTCTCCCCCTCCCTTATTGTGAATAAGCATCCTCATGTTAGAGAAAACTTTCGGCTTTTGGTTTTGGGGGATTGACTTATTTCACTTAGCATGATAGTTTCCAGTTCCATCCATTTACTGGTAAATGCTGAAATTTTATTGTTTTTATGACTGAGTAATATTCCATGTATATGAACCACATTTTCTTTATCCATTCATCTGTCGAAGGCTATTGAAGGGCACCTAGGTTGATTCTATAGCCTAGCTATTGTGAATTGAGCTGCTATAAACCTTCATGTGGCTGTGTCACTATAGTATGCTGATTTTAAATCCTTTGGGTATATGCCGAGGAGTGGGCTAACTGGGTCAAATGATGGTTCCATTCCCAGTTTTCTGAAGAATCTCCATACTGCTTTCCAGAGTGGTTGCACCAACTTACAGTTCCCCTGGGTGGTTCTTGATTCAGCCTGAGGGCGTCAGTACTCTCCTAAATAATATGCAAATTTATGCAGCCTCCCTCTGTGTTTGGAAACAGGGACACCAGCTGCTTTTTTCATTAGATTCTGAAAGAAGTGTTAAAAGTGCAAAGGCAAAAACAGAAAAGTCATCAGAGAAGTGCCTCTGCTGTCCAGAGCCCTTGGATCACTGCCCTGTTTCTGCCTTCCCTATGCAAAGGCTGTGGGTGAGCAGTCTAACGATGCTTGCTCTTTGCTCAGGGCCACCAAAGGCTCTGCACTGAAGGGGCTGTGGCCTGTGGTCTGCAGAGCTCCACCTACTTTGTCCCAAGTCCTTGTCACAGTGCAAGTGCAGGCTGAGTGTCCTGGTCACACAGTGCTCCCTGGGCTGCTGGGGGTGGGGAAACCAAGGAAAGAGACTCAGAGTTCAGAAGGCCTGGTTGCCCTGTGCCCTCAAGTGCCCATCTAGACGCTTGCTGCACACAGGGCCCTGAATATACCTTTAACAGTACTTTAATGTACCTGCACATTACCTGGGAATCCTGTGGAAAACGTGGAAGCTGAGTGTGATTCTGTAATCCCAGCTACTCAGGAGGCTGAGGCAGGAGGATCACAAATCCATGGGCAACAGAGTGAGACTCCACCTCGGAAAAAATAAATAAACAAAAAGTAGCCTCTCACTGGGTGTAGTGGTGCATGCCTGTTATCACAGCGGCTTGGGAGGCTAAGGCAGGGGGATTGCAGGTTTGAGGAACAGGCTCAGCAAATTAGCAAAGCTCTGAGCAACTCAGTGAGACCCTGTCTCTCAATAAAATATAAAAAGGGCTGGGGATGGGGCTCGTGGTAAGGTGCCCCTGGGTTCGATCTCTGGTACTGAAAAGAAAGAGAGAAAGGTGGTGGGGGAGGGGGAGGGAAGAAGAAAGGAAGGAAGGAAGGAGGGAGATTCTTTGATTCTAAGAGAATAAGGGTATCCACTGTGTAGTGAAATTCATTGGGCAGAAAATAACCCAAGTCTAACAATCTACAGGATGTACGCAGACACTCTCAGGGCCATTGTGTACACTTGCTTTAGGGGCAGGCCATTTTAATTGCTTCTAGCCTTTATCGCTAATGCCTGACAAGTGAAAACGCGTGAAAGCAGGAGTGAAGGCTCTGCGTCTTCCCAGAGGCAGACACAGAAAGGAGTGGAGAATCCCCGTCCCTCCCTTCCACTGACTTCATGCCAGGTGGGTACAGCTGTAACTCTGGCCACTCAGAGTCTCCACTGCATTTATGTGCAAACCGATTGCTTCACAGAGACAGCACAGCAGTGCCACTGGTCAGCGTGCTGTGTCTGGATGTCACAGTCGGTAATGAATCGCATCATCTCCACTTTCCCATGACCTCTGGGCAACTGTGGAAAGCTGAAGAACAATTCTGGGCACTTGATTTCCCTAACAAAGCCACGGAAGGCCCAGATTCAACTGGCCTCTTTGAAACTTGAAAGGAATCACCATTTGTCACCTTTTAATGGGGCAAACTGATTGCAGGGGGGGGGAGGGGGGCGGGCAGTGAATAACCACAGTGTGTTTCACTGGTTAAATGGGTAGCCTCTGTGAATGCAGATTCAAGAGTTGAAAAAGAAAGAAATGCAAACCCTTCTCGAGTTGCTTGAATTTGCTGGTAAATTTCCTATTTACAAAGAAAGTAAAATTCGCAAAGGCGGGATTTTGGAGGAAGAGCTTCGGAGACACAGAGAAAAGCAAACACTTTTCACAAGTTCTGAATGCAGTTAGCTTATTAAACATGACCCTGATGTTATAGCCTATGTTATGCTCTTATCCTGAAAGGGGCCCCAAAGCCGGAAAACGTACCCCATCTCCACCAAAATGTCAATGCTGTCTGAAAGTTGCCACGGAGATGAAGTAGCAAGTTATGATCACATGGGTGTCTGAAGCATTCTTAAATTATTTACTCCTCAAAAGAATACAATTGTTCTCTTTTGCTGGATGTGGTGGTACATGCCTGTAACCCAGAGACTCAGGAGGCTCTGAGGTAGGAGGATCACAAGTTCAAGGCCAGCCTCCGCAACTTAGTGAGACGCAGTCTGAAAATAAAAAATAAGAGACTCAGGAGGCTGAGGTAGGAGGACCACAAGTTCAAGGCCGGCCTCAGCAACTTATTGAGACCCTGTCTGGAAAAAAAAAAAACAAAAAAAAACAAGGGCTGGAGATGTAGATCAGTAGTAAAAAGTCCTTTCATTCAATCCTCAGTACCCAAAACAATCAAATAATTGTTCTCTTTTATCCTTAGGGATTATTTTCCAATAGACCCCAGTGAATTCCTGAAGCCACAAATATCACTGTACCTTATATATACTCTATTTCCCCCATGCATACACACTGAGGATAAACTTTCACTTAAAAGGAGCACTTTATAGCTTCAATTTGGCACATTCAAATTGCGATCCTTGCTACTCCTGTTCTCTGAGGCCATTTTTAAGTAAAGTAGGGTTACTTGAACACCAGCACTGTGCTGCTGCAGCAGTCAATCCAAATAATGTAGATAGCTACTGAGTGACAAGTGGGCAGGTAGTATGTACAGAGTGGTTCCACTGGCCAGAGGGACGATGCACATCCAGGCAGGACAGAGCGGGGACAACGGGGGATTCGTGACCTTACTTGGAATGGTGTGTAATTGAAAATGGACAAGTTGTTTCATCTTGAAATCTTGTTTAATATTTTTAGACTGTAGTTGGCTATGGTTAGATGACACCGTGTGAAAACAGACGGTTATTGGCTCCAGTGTTACAGTGAGGAATCGGAGGCATGAAGATTTTCAATAACTTGCTTAAAGTTACCCAGGTGGGTAGTGGCCTAACTTAAATTTGAGTAACTTGGCTCTAGCACATGCACTTCTGTTGATGCTGATGGATATTGATGATACTAACATATTAACAATGTGCTTCCAGTCTTGTAGATTCCACAGTATCAATTCCAGCCCCCCCATGATGTGGATCTCCTGGCTCTAATGTTCCAGGAGACATGCTTCAAGAGGCAAACAGTTGAAGTGGGTCCGTCCCAGTCCATCAAATAATAAGTGCCCGTTCCTTACTGTGACACAAAGGAGGAGAGATGGTGGTGACAGGAGAGTTACAGGAGAGTTTGAAATAAACAAAGGACAGGAGAGTTTGAAGTAAACATGTTGTGATGAAGAAAGGTGCCTAAGCTAGAAAATGTGTGAAATAAATAAGGATACAAGGTAAACATGTTTTGAGGTATTTTAGCACAAAACAAGTGTGATTGTCTAAGATAAGCAAAGATGTAAGCAAGGTGTGATGTAATAGAGACGATCTGTTAAGATAGGATAAGAAATAGAAGTTATGGAATAAACATGTTTTTGGTTTGAAGTGTTGTAAACAACTATAGTATTTAAAGGCCAGGAAGGCTAAGCTCTTTGGCCAGTTCAGACCCACTATGTGTGGGTCAACATCGAGTGAACTGCGTCCCGCCAGCCTCTGTTCCTGTGCCTCGTGTGATGTGATGCCCTTGGAGTGAATAAACCGAGCATTCGAAAAGGCATCTCGCGTGTGGCGGCTTCTTCCTTCAAGACACGGATCGTCGGCCGGGAGAGGTTACCTGGGGCAGGGGCGACCGTGACTTCAGGACCACCCGGAAGCGGTCGGGGGACCTCGCCGCCGTCCTTTGCTCGTGTCAGGTGGTGACCGAGGACTCGAGCAACATGCAGAATGTGGCCCCTTTCTTAATGTCATCTCCTCTGAAAGACACATTTGAGCTGGGCCTGGTGGCACATGCCTGTCATCTCAGTGGCTTGGCGGGCTGAGGCAGAAGGATCACAAATGAGAGGTCAGCTTCAGCCACTTTGTAAGGCCCTGTCTCTAAATGGAAAATAAAAAGGGCTGGGGATGTGCCTCGGTGGTTAAGGGCCCCTGGGTTTAATTCTTGGTACAAAAAAAAAAAAAAAGACACATTGAACTGAGGACCCTGGATCCCTGACAGTCTGCAAGACACTATAAAGGGAAGGTAGTCGTGCTGGTGGGGATTTTCCTGCCCCGCCCGTCTGCTACCTGCAGGCTGAACTTCTTTCAAAGCATCTAATCTTCTGTTCTCTCAAAACACACCTTGTTCTGAGGTCCTGAGGTAGGCAAGTAGCCAGTTATGCCACTAGGAGTCATCCTCTTGGGAATTCAGATCTTGAGCTGAATCCTACCAAGATAAACCCCCCTCATATAAACCAAAGCTGCACTGTGAGTTGGGGAAGCTACCGATTTGACCCTGCGGTGTGGATCTCCAGGTTCAAGAGCTACCCTTGCTTTGGGATCTCTGAGTCTTGCTTTCCAAGTGTTGCTTTGATTCCATGAAATCTGTCTTAACCCTTGATAAATTCTTTTCGGTCTTGATTTTCTGTTCCTTGTAACCATATCACCCTAATTTTGTACGCTCACATGATGCATCCAGTTATTTATTAGACCACTTAATACCGAGCTGCCTTTATTTCCAATCACTTTACAGAAGCATTCTGATGTGGTCACAAGGAAAGTGATTGGGTAAGATTCAAATAAACCTGTTGATGAAGATCAGTGTGGCCATCTTTTAAAAGAAATGCCATTAAGAATATATCCCAAATTTTCTCTGTGCTCATTTCATTAACTGAACTTAGCGCTGAAGTAGGATTCAGAAGACCTCACTGCTGCACCTAGTGATTACAAAGAGACGGTGTGACCTTAGGCAAGGTACTTACCCTCTCTGATCTTGTTTCATAGCTGTAAGATGAAGGGATGGGGGAGGTTCTTTTGAGTATTCTGCTCCTAAGCTAGTTTCTAATGTTCTAAGTGGAAAAGATATGCTTTAGAAACCACTGAGGAAAATGAGGAGATGTAACTCAAGAACTCCTTTTCAATTTTTATGAAAATAGAGTCATTTTTCTCATATGGATTGGTAAATAGAGTTAAATCCCAAGCTCACCCAAAGGTGAGCATGTTATGAAGGATCCAGTATCCTTTGTGCCTGTAATGATTGTACATTTAAGAGGAGAGTTCTAAAAAGGTCAGGATTATCAAATAGGTCTCCCATCTTTTAACTGAAACCTAGTTATAGACCAATCCCAAGGTCAGCAATACATGTAATTTAATTTTAAGTTAGTAATAAATGAATTTTCGAGTAATGTGGACCTTCCAAGGAAATTTATGTTGAAGCAAAATTTATCTTACAGTGTATTGGACTATTTTTTGGACAACTCTTCAAAATTCTATATTGCAAGATTCAGATCTAGCACCGACCGAAGAGAACAAAGAAAAACACATCTATCACTTAAAAGAGTCTGAATCTCAAAATGCATTTATCTTTTCACCTTATTTCCACATTGGATACTCCTCTGACCTCCAAAAGCCCACCTAAACCACAAGTTTTCCACAGTTGTTCCGGAGGATCTCCTACTGCTGCTGGTGCTTGATGTCAACTCTTTGGCAACATCATGAAATCATTTTCCTTGAGCTGAGCAAAATGGCCAATCCATATGGCAGAAGGCCAAATATCCAAAGGATTCCAATCAGTTCTATCTAGAGCTGAATTCATCCAACAGGATGGAAGAA
Source organism: Ictidomys tridecemlineatus (assembly GCF_052094955.1). Lineage (NCBI taxonomy): Eukaryota > Metazoa > Chordata > Mammalia > Rodentia > Sciuridae > Ictidomys > Ictidomys tridecemlineatus. The sequence goes on from NC_135478.1 coordinate 56,953,184, forward strand.
CACAATTGATGAAAAAAGTTTACTTTCCCAAGTATCATGGAAACTCACACATGTGAACTTACAAGGCATAAGAAATACCAAGACATTATTTTATTTTATTTTGTACTTATTAGTTATACTATAGTATTTTGACATATTATACATATATAGAGTATAACTTCTCATTCTTCTGGTTGCGCATGACGCAGAATTGGTCATGTCATCATATATGCACATAGGAAAGTAATATCTGATTCATTCCACTATCTTACATTAATGTTGCATTTGTTGCAAAAACAATTTCAGACCACAACTTTTTTTTTTCTTTTTCTTTCTGGTATCGGGGATTGAACCCAGGGGTGCTTAACCACTTGGCCATATCCCCAGCCCATTTTTATGTTTTACGTAGAGATAGGGTCTTGATGAGTTGCTGAGGGCCTTACTACGGCTGGCCTTGAACTTGCGATCTTCCTGACTCAGCCTCCTGTGCTGCAGGGGTTACAGGCGTGAGCTACTGCACCCAACAGAGCACATGCTTTCACAATCATAAATTCTTCTAATTTCATCATCAGGATTAAGATGAAATGAGTCAAGCATGGTGGCACATGCCTATAATCTCAGCGGCTCCAGAGGCTGAGGCAGGAGGATGACAGGTTCAAAGCCAGCCTCAGCAATTTAGAGAGGCCCTACGCAACTCTGCAAGACCATGTCTCTAGATAAAATATTAAAAAGAGCTGGGGATGTGGCTCAGTGGTTAAGTGACCCTGGGTTCAATCCTTGATACCAAAAAAAAAAAAATGAACTAAGATAACATGGTCAACCATTAGCACAATTTCAATGCTTTACAGATAGATGTCAGCTCTGGTCTCTGACATTAAATCAGGCACTGTTATAATTTTTACTTAAAGCACATCCTTTAGTCCTCACTGCCTTTGAAAACAGATGTGATTATTACTGCTATTTTCCTGATAAGGAAATTGAAGCTCAGAGTGGTAGGAATGCGATGCCCAAGGTCATATAGCTTGTAGTGATGGGCAGAGCTGCAGGTCACATCTAGGCTCAGTGCATTTTTTTTTCTTATACCAGAGACTGAACTCAGGGACACTTATCCACTGAGCCACACCCCAGCCCTATTTTGTATTTTACTTAGAGACAGGGTCTCACTGAGTTGCTTAGCTCCTCACTTTTGCTGAGGCTCTTTGAACTTGTGATCCTCCCGTCTCAGCATCCAGAGCCACTAGGGCATTAAAAAAATAAATAAATCTGTCATATTAACAAGTACAAGGTGAATATGAAAGATCAAGAAAGTGGATCGGGTTTTTTGAAAACATTGAATTATCAACTAAACATTATGCCAAAGGAAAAGGCATTTGCCCCCTTTCCGATGGCACTGTTAGGGATGACTAATCTGCTATGTGTGCTTGCATGACATCTGATGAGTTGACCATGAGCCACCAGCACAGCTCACAGTTGTGCATTTGACCTGAGGGTCTGAGGTCTCCCTGGTATGCTTTACCCGGGGACGGGTGGAGGTGTCATTATTCAGCCTGGCTGCTCATCATGGAGAGGAAGATGCTGGAGTTTCTGTGACCTAAGCAAAGACCTCCTTGGACAGCAGCCGCCATTGGCTTTGACCAGAGACAACACCCATAATAGGATCCATCTGTGCAGGCGCCTCAGGAGGGATCCCACATCCATCTCCAGAGAACATGACACAAGCCATTTGTCAGGCACGGTCACATGTGTTTGCTGTGACCACACTTTATCCTTTTAGTCCAAGCCATAATTCCTTGTTTTGAGAGCGCAACTGTGTGGTGCCAGGTGTTGATACTTTAGAAAGAAACAGCAATAGGAACAGCTGCGGTGGTAGATTGCAGTTTGTTTTCAGCCTCACTGGTGATAAGTCACTGTGCCAGATGAAATTAGAGTGTCAGACAGTCTTTGCATTTCTACAATAGTGTAGGGTTTGTAAAATGACCTTTCTCCAGGGGACTTCCTCTGGAATGGACCTTCATTCAGAGACAGACAGCTCCACAGAATGCTAGCTGAGGCCCTTACACCTCCTGAATGCCATCCAAGATCCTCTAGTTATTCCTGAACTTTCCACACTATCCCAGTCACTCCTCCATTGTGACTGGGACAGGTTGTTATTTATCAATTGTTCATCTTCCTGTCAATTCATATTCAGTGGGACATTCGCTTTTACTTTCCTTTGGGGGTGAACGTCATTCTGAGCCCCATAAGTGCTGGTATGATTGTTAATACCTTGCACAATGAGACTTTGTATGTTGTGACTTAACAAAGGCAAAAATAGTTTAATGAGAGTTCTGCAGATTTTTTGGCTTCTCAGGTAAAAGCAATGCACCACTAACAAAAATCAGGTCCCCACATTCTTTGATAGGTAGTAAAATCAGGACCTTACAACAAAGTAAAATTTCTATTGAGTACAGGATTAGTGAGGTGTTACTTTGCTATTTTAGAAAATGTGGTGTGAGGGTATTATGAGAGCTAGGCATCTCTTCCAGAAAAGAGAATGCAAATATGCTCAGGTTTTTCATGGGTCTGGTGAAAGCCTGCCCATGTATGTTCTGGACCAGTGTTGAGAAGACCTTCCTTGATCGAATGCTCATGTCTGCCTTATCCAACGTGGTGGCCACTGGCCATATGTGAGCTATCAAGTGTTTGAACTATGGCAGGTGCCAATGAGGAACGGAATTTTTAATTTAAAAAATTAAATTTTTAAAATTAATTTAACTTAAAGAACCACGTGCAGCTAAAAGCTACTGTGAACTTCAAGACAAGCTGAATCTCCAGGAAGGGTCCCAAGATTCAGAATGCAGACTGATAGACATTTGCTGATTGTGGGGTCATACACAAATTCTGTCCCTGCAAGGACCACAAACTGAACTTTGGGTACTTTGCCAGGTATGTTCCTGTTAATTGCCAAGGTAAAGTCCCCTGAGGGCTCAGTTTGCTATCTGGACCAATGAACTATGGCCTACAGTCATCTGTAAATAGCAACAAATCAGGAATGGGCATGGTTACATCCCTCATTTAGATCAAATCCACCAATCAGGATTGGGCAAGCTTGCTTCACTCATTTGCCTAAGTGGAACTGCATGGGTATCTGGGCAGGAAATTCCTTTATATAAGCCAGGGTCTCTCCTTATTCTAAGGTATTCAATTCATTTTGTACCAAAGGCTTTGTTTCTACAGTTTACAAACTGTTCATTTTGATAAAACCTTTCTTTTCTTTCTCTCCTCCTCCTCCTCCTCCTCCTCCCCTCCTCCTCCTCCTCCTCCCCTCCTCCTCCTCCTCTCCTCCTCCTCCTCCTCCTCTCCTCCTCCTCCTCCTCCTCCTCCTCCTCCCCCCCCTCCTCCTCCTCCTCCTCCTCCTCCTCCTCCTCCTTCTTCTTCTCCTCCTTCTCCTTCTCCTTGGTACAGGGGATTGAAATCAGGGGTACTTAACCACTGAGCCACATCCCCAGCCCTATTTTGTATTTTATTTAGAGACAGGGTCTCACTGGGTTGCTTAGGGCCTCACCATTGCTGAGGCTGGCTTTGAACTTGTGATCCTCTTGCCTCAGCCTCCTGAGCTGCTGAGATTATAGGTGTGCACCTATAACTATTTTGATTGCTTTATAGTGAGTCTAAAAATGGAGAAATGTGAGTTCTACAGCTGTATTATTCTTTTTCAAGATTGTTTCCACTATTCTGGATCCCTTTTGTCTCCATATAAATTTAGAACCAGTTCACTAATTTTCGTTTTAGAAAAGATTCAACTGAGAATTTTTTCTTTGGCACTGGAATTTTAGCCCAGGGGCACCCTACCACTGAGCTATATCCTCAGCCCTTTTGATTTTTTTTTTTTTAAATTTTGAGACAGGTCTCCTAAGTTGTTAAGGTTGATCTCAAATTTGCAATCCTCCTGCTTCAGCTTCCTGAGTCTCTAGGATTACAGGTGTGTGCCACCATATAAGGATTTTATGGTATTGAAAGATCAATTTGTGATCATAATTATCTTAGCCATAATAAGTCTACTGATCCATGTACATGGTTTTTCATCCTGGAATATACTCATTGGAACCTTCTCCAGCAATCCTATTCTATGTTTTTTTCTTTCCTATTCTCAATTTCTTCAGATTGTTAATTGAAATTTTCAAATTTTAACATTATAAGAGTAACTAATATAATAATACTATTTTCAAATTTTAACATTATAAGAGTAACTAATATAATAATACTATTTTTCACGACAGCTCAACTTATTTCTTCTTCGTTTATTCAACACACTTATTTTGTAAATTGAGGACCTCCTATATTCCCTGCATTTTGTTGATCATTCTGATTTTAGTAATTTGAGTTTTCCTTTTTTTTCCCTGGACTGTCTACCTAAAACTTTGTCAAGTTTTTTTTTGACCCTTAAACAACAGCAACAACAACAACAACAAAACTTCCCAACTTTTAGTTTCATTGATTTTGGGGGGGGGTGTTGTTTTCTATTTTCCATTTCATTAATATCTGCTTTAATCTTTATTACCATTTCCTTCCTTCTTCTTGCCCTAGGTTTAATTACTTCTTTTTCCAGGTCCCTAATATGGAAGTTCTTTCTTCTCTTTTTATATAGGCATTTACAGCTGTAATTTTCTTCTAAAGACAGTGGAATGAATGGGACATAACTTTCTTATGCTCATATATGAATACGTGACCAGTGAAACTCCACATCATGAACAATCACAAGAATGGGATCCTAATTAGAATAAGGTAGACTCCATGAATGTATAATATGGCAAAATACACTTTACTACTGTGTATATATAAGAAAGAACTTTTTTAAAAAAAAGAATATTAAAATATAAAAAAGAAAACTGCTCCAACTGCATTCTATCTGTGTGATATTTTTCATTTAATTTCTTTTCTTTAAAAATATTTTTGTGTTGCTTCATTTTTCATTCACTTTATTTCCCAGTTTTTTTTCCTTGTAATTTCTTCAAATCACTGGTTATTTAGTCATAAAGATCTTTTTAAAGTGTCATTTGTTTCAATAATTCAATTATGGAAGGGGAAAATACCAATTTCTCATCTTCTGTGTTTTGAGTTTTTAAAATAAATCATTTAGATTCCGCGAATAAATACACTTTCTGTATTTATCGTGTTAATTTTCACATTTGCCTCCTTGTTTCTGTTTCTAAGCTTTATTATGCACTCAAGACACCTGGGGACTTTGCTCTACGGCAGATTCTGTAGTCTGGTGTGGACCAGGAGATTCTGCATTGTTTACAGTTTCCCAGGTGATGTCCGATTTTACTGAGCAGGAAGGCTCTAGGCAGCTACTTGGAACATCCTTCTCAAATGGCCCTTTGCTCCAAACCCCAGTCCCTTGTCCCTCTAGTCAGGGGTATATCTGTTTATGTATATCTTTTTCTTACTTTTTATTTGTATCTGATTTTTATCCATTCTTCATACCCTCCCCCCCCCCCTTTTTTTTTTTTACTTTTTTGTAATTAACTATTTTGGTAGGGGGTACTGGGGATTGAACTCAGGAGAACTAAACCACTGAGTCCCAACCCCAACTCTTTTTTATTTTATTTTTTTTTTACTCTGAGACAGGGGCTTGCTAAGTTGCTGAGGCTGGCTTTGAACTCGCGATCCTCCTGTCTCAGTCTCCCAAACTCTCTGGGATTCCAGGTGTGTGCCACCACGCCCAGCAGAATTAACTATTTTTTAAAAAATTTTAAAATTTATTTCATTTCTATATGCATTATAGTTACACAAAATAGTGGGGGCTCATTTTGGCATATGTGTAAATGCAAATAGCATCATTTGCTCCATTTAGATCCCCAGTACTTCCTCTTTCCCTCCCTGCCTCCCTCCCCCCATCCCCTCCCTCTACTAATCTGCCTTCCATCTACTGAATGCAGGGAAGCATTGGAAGTCTCATTCGATTAAACGTTTCTTCAGATATTGTTTTCTCCCAAGGAACTCTTAAGGCAGAGGAGGGCAGTTTCTGTTCCCTTCAGGACTATATTCCCATTGTTGGACTTGCTATCTGAGAGCTGGGACTAGATAGATGCTTATTAGCTATCCACTGAATAAAAAAACAACCACTAACTTTTATTCTCATGTGTCCACTTACACCGCGTCAAGTGCTTGACAGCCACCATCTCATTTAACCGTGACACCAGCCCTAGGGAGAAGACCTCGTTCTGCATCTGGGAACTGAAATCTTCTCTGCGTTCACGATTAACTGGGTTTTGTTCCTGGTTCCTTTAGAAAATCGACTCGGGCTGACTTAGCTACACTGACTCAATCGCTAGGGAATCCAACACACACTGCCTTTTTATTTGTGTATATTACGGCAGCCCATCCAGAAAAAAAGAGAAACAGCGGAACCCATTTCCTCCCGCGCCTTCAGGAGGCAGTCAGACAGGGGAGTAGCCATACTGACCCCGTGACTCCAGCTCTTCCCTCCCTCCCTCCTCTTGGGTGGCCAGGGCCTTGGCTTCTGTCTCCGTCTTGTTACTCCAGCCCCATCTTCCACCAATCCTCTAAAATGTGGGTTAGATGATGTCACTGACCACAGCTTTTTTTTTTTCTTTCTTTTTTATGATTCACAGCTGTTTTCCAAGGTAATGACCAAAAACTCTCCAAGGGAGCTTGAAATCTTCAAAACAAATTGTCTAGCATCTCCAGCTTCCAACTCCTTCATACACACTGTACTTCTGGACTCCAGAACAGCTACTTATTCTCCCAATACGGCAAGCTTTGATTCCTTTGTGTCTTCCCTCGCTCTCTTCCACCGCCCTCAATGTCTCCTCTCCTGGGCCCACACACCCGGCTCCTCTGCACTCCACTAAGGAGTGGCTCTCGACTCCACCTAGTGCTCCAAGCTGCTTCTTCCAAGCTTCTGGAGAATAATCTGCCCTTCTCTGATAACAGAATTGCTGCATTTTACCACAGGGATCCATTTATGCATTTTCCTGGGTAGGGTATGACGTCCTCTAGGCCAAGAAATGTCCCACCTTATGATGTTTCAGTCTCAAGCACCAAACTTATGACTGCATCAATGAATGCAGAGGACTAAACACATTTAGTCAAAATAGAAGTAGGTTTGTGTCTAAAACACCGGCTATGAACCTTCCTTACAACCAGACTTCTTTCACATTCATTTCCCCAAGCTCTCCCTGTGTCTAATTTTTAACAGCAAATTCCACATCTGCTTTGAATTAGAGTTGTCTTTGTGCGTGGAATTGGGAGTTCCTCAGAAGGGCTGAAGTTACAGCACATTCATCTCTGTATCTCTCAGCTCACAGGAAAACCATTCCGTAAAAAGTTTGCAGACCTGAAATGAGCTTAACTAGATCCACAGGTTTCAGCCAAGTGATTATATAGCCTCCCATCACTCTGGGGGAGAAATTCTCTCCAGCACAGGAGTAGGAAGGAGATCTATTGCAGCGCTATTTGATGTTTCACACTCTCACATTCCTGTGGCAAGAAACATCTTTGACACAGATGGGTGTCCTGTCTACTCCGATTATATCAGTCAACACCAAATGCTGCCGTGCTATTAATGTGAAAAGAGGAGGTGTCATTTCAGAGTGCAGGAGTCCACAGAAGAAGTCTGTAAGGAGTCACGGAAGGACATATATTTTAACTCAAATCAGTGTTCATAGTCCCATCCTTTTTCTATTATTCTATCATAAATAAACTTGTGGATAAATAACAGAGTGTAGCTCTCTTAATGACTTTTACACATAGCAGCCTCAAACCCATTCTTTATCTTACCATTCTGTGTTGACTGCACACCATCTGGGTATGAAGAACTGCGGCACCAATGGGGTAGACTATTTAAGTCCAAACTCTCCAAGGGAACTTGAAATCTTACCTCAAGCAAATTATCAAGAGCAGATACAGATTGAAGTCAAGCAGATGCAGAAGGCAAAAACATTCTTGGGTACTTTAAAATAATATTTGCAATAATAAAATAATGCAAGAAAAAAAATCACCTGTAAGCAGCAAGTATTATACCTGTAACTGCTTTAGGCCACTTGAGTTTTGTTTTTTTTAATCTAACTTATTGTTGGATATTGCAAAATCAAAATGGCTTAGTTTTTTTTTTTTTTTTAACCCAGGGCGCTTAACCACTGAGCCACATCCCCAGCCCTTTTTATGTTTTATTTAGAGACAGGGTCTCACTGAGTTGCTTAGGGCCTCCCTGAGTTGTTGAGGCTGACTTTGAACTCGTGATCCTCCTACCTTAGCCTCCATACCCAGCTTCGATAATGATTTTAAAGGGTTACATATTATCAACATTTGTGGCTCTAAGATGGTGATTGAAATTAATACAACGATTCCTAGAATAAAGACAAATATGAATATGGCCACTGATTTCTTTACTCAGTTTACCATATTTATGCCTTTCTCTGTGGGCCTTCTTCCACTGGCCTGGTTCAGAGTTTTCTTTTTCTTTTGGTACCAGGGATTGAACCCAGGGGCTCTTAACCCCTGAGCCCCATCCTCATCCCTATTTTGTATTTTATTTAGAGACAGGGTCTCACTGAGTTGCTTAGGGCCTCTAACTTGCTGAGGCTGGCTTTGAACTCGCCATCCTCCTGCCTCAGCCTCTGGAGACCCTCCACCACACCCAGCTTGTTCAGTTTTCAACACTTGCTGCTCCTACGACAGAATGTGCACCTGCTATTCCTTCAGCCTGTAACCTTCTTGGTTCTCTTTCCCCACTCACATGAGTGGCCCTTATTTATTGTTCCATTGCAGTGTCACTTAGAAAAGCCTTCCCTGACCAGGTCATGTCCTATATCCTCACCCCCAGCACCACCTCTCCTTCAGACCCGGTATGCAGTTCCGATTTTGCTTTTTCCAGTTCTTCTGCTAGACTATGTTACATGACGGAAGAAATATATTCTCTTTTTGCTCACCACTGGCTCAGTAAAGTGCAGGGAACAAAATAGGCACCCACAAAAAAAACATTATTGAATGAACTAGTGGAAAATAAGTTGAGGCATCATAAAATAATATTTCTACAGCAATTTACTGTTTTAATGTTAGAGGCTGGAAATGATTCCATGGTTATGTAGGGTGTTTTTTAAATATTCTTTTTTTTTTTCTTTTTCAGTACTGGGGATTGAATCCAGGGGAATTCTACCACTGAGCCACATCCCCAACTCTTTTTATTTTGAAACTGGGTCTCACTAAGCTGCCCAGGCTGGCTTTGAACTTGGGATTGTCCTGCCTCAGCCTCCCAGCTTGCTGGGATTACAGATGTACACCATCAGTTCCTAGAAGAACATGATTCTATGTTTGCAGACAAATATGAAAAAGTTTTAGGAATAAAGAAGACTGTCATATAACTAAAACATTCAGTATCCATGTAGATTCTTGATAGACAAGATAGTGTATATTCAAAAGTAATTAATGGATAAATTATAAGAACTTTCCCTGAAAACTCTGATGATAAGAAAAAAAATAAACAACCGTAGACCTTTCAACTATAATGAAAAAGAGGAAATGAAAACAACTGTAATGAAAAAGAGGAATTGACACAAGGCAATTATCTTCATATTTATGGTAGAAATATAAAATATTCTTGGACTGAGTCTGAAAGACATAGACATAGGAGACTATGATCACTTGAGAAAACTGTCAATCAAAACTCTAACCGAATCCACCCTGGAGAGATTCCCTAATGTGAACTATGAACTAAGCACATCAGTTATGTACGCAGGAGTAAAGAGAGGATGTGGGTGTGTAATTGTGAAATATCATGATTTATGCGCCTGTCAGAAATTAGGATGCCATGCCTTAAGCTTCTCTCCCAGAGAGTTCACATTGCAAAAGATGCCACTTGTTCAACTTGACACCTCCACCATTTGTTTTTGGCAGACCACCTAGAATTGAGTCTTGGGCTCAGTTCTGCACTGAAATAACTAAGAAAACAGCTGTGTTCTTAGCCTCAAAAAAAATCTACAGTCTGCCTTATGATATGTGTGGTCAGATGGAACACTTTTACATCAACCACAACACTCCTTTATGAAAGCTTGTGGAAAACCCTTGGCTAGGTGGATGGGTGTTTTCTAAATGTGACTTCCAAAGTCACCTACAGTGATCTGGGATAAAGAAACCTGGTTCCCTCAGCAACGAGAGTTCCTTCAAATAATAAGCCTCAGGAAGTCAGCTTGTACTCTAATAATTTAAATGCTTAGACAAGAAGCAACGTCGAGTATTGCCATCCTTTCCTGGTTCCTGGTTCCTGGTACCGTGCACCTTCCCTGCTGGGTCAGGTGATGGGTTCCTCTGCAATGGGATTCTTGAAAGAGCCTGTGATTCGTTAAAGAAGAGACAGAGGCTTAGATGATCAGCTCTGCAGTTTATCGGTTCATAAGCAATTTCACACTGGTTCTCACCCTCTCCACGGAACACAGCCAATTTTTAGAAGGTTTGGAGGGAATCTACACATGTAGAGCTTGTAGAAAATCCTCTGGGAATGACCTTAATGGTAACTGAGAGTGGCTCTGCTACACAATAGTTACGGAATGTGTTTCATCTTAAAGGATAAAACAGAAACTCTTTTGGAAGGAAGTTAGGCAATATTCATCCAGCATCAGGAAATGTTCATAACCTTTGAACACAGCATTAACGCTCTGTGCTTAAAACCTATTTTAAGGAAATAATCCACACACCAAGAAAAACCGTGTGCACAAAGACACCCATTATGGCTAAATTAAGGGTACTCTTGAGGATTGTTTTTAATACTGGTAAAGAAACTGAAGGAAAAGAAAAGCTTAGGACTAATATAAAATGAAAAGAAAATAAGAGAAAAAGTTAAATGTGTACACTGCTCATAAATAATAAAATATCCTCAGATGTCTGTCAGATTTTTTTGTCAGTATTTGTTTACTAATTATAAAAATATCCCATAGAGGGCTGGGGCTGTAGCTCAGTGGTAGAGTGCTTGCCTCATACGTGTGAGGCACTGGGTTTGATCCTCAGAACCACATAAAAATAAATAAAGTAAATAAAGGTATTGTGTCCATCTGCAACTTAAGAAAACAATTAAAAAATATGCCATAGAAATAATGTAAGATATTGTTAATAAGGGGAAGTAGATGTGAGATACAGGGGAACTCGATTCAATCCAAAGTGAATTGCATGCTAAGTAAGTGTGTAATTGGCTAAATAGAGTCAGTGACACTTTCATTATGATGTACAAGTAACAGTCAGCATGGTCTAAATGAGATTATCTTTCTTTTATTTGTTCCAATTAGTTATACACGGCAGAATACACAAGTGAAGTACAATTCCTCCTTCTTCTGGTTGTACACGAGGTAGAGTCACACTGATCATGTAATCATATATGTACATATGTCCCGTTGATTTCACTCTCCTTCTTACCCCCGCCATCCCTGCCCCTCCCTCCGTCCCCTCTGCCTAATCCAAAGTACCTCTATTTATTTGACAGCTTTTTTATCACTAGGATCAAAATACCCAACAACGACAACAAAAAATCACTTAAAAGAAGAAAAGTTTGTTTGGGCTCATGGTTTCAGAGGTTCAGTTCATGATTGGTGACTCTGTTTTTCTGGGCCCAAGGTGAAACAGAACTTCATGGTGGAAGGGCCTGGCAGAGGAAAGCAATTCGCCTTATGATGGCTAGGAACCAAAGAGCCGGAGGAGGAGCCAGGGACAATATGTCATCCCCAAGTCAGCCAGGCCCCCAGTGACCCACTTCCACCAGCCACTCCTCACCTGCCTATGGTTACCACCCAGTAATCCATTCAGATTTTTAATTTATCAAATGGATGAATCCACGATCAGGTTATGGCTCTTGTAATCTAATCGTTTTACCTCCTGCCTTAACACAGCTTTGGGGGGACTCCTTATTTCCAAACCATAACAACACATATAATAAAATACAAGAAAGAAACACATTGAATTGTCCCCAGGAGGGTTTTTAAATGGTGAGCTCATTGATCATTTTTAGCCTCATCTTCAGGTCCCACATGTTTCTAAAAAACAGCTTTCTGGAGGCGTAATTCACCTGCTTCCTAGGGGTGCAATCCGCTCTTTTAAAGTGCACAATTGGTAGGTTTTTGCATATTCACAGAGGCATCCAACATCACCGATATGTGATTTCAGAACACTTGCATGATCCCGGAAAGCAGCTTGGTACTCTTTAGCAGTCACTCCCTGTTTTGTTCTGTCTTTATCCCACAGTGAGAACCAAACTACTGTGAGTCTGTATGCATGTGCTCATTCTGCAGATGCCACCCAAAAGGAAACACACCATGTGGCCTTCTGTGTTTAGCACAAGGCTCTCAAAGGTCACCCATGTTGCGGCTCGTATCAGTACTTAATGCTCTCTATAGTCCAATGATATTCAGTGGTTCGCGTGAACTATGTTGTGTTTACCCATTTATCAGCCAGTGGACATTTGGGTTGTTTCCACTGTTGTTTATCATGGTAACGCTGCTATAGACACTCAGCTACGAGTGACTGCCTCCTTCATCACAGGTCCAGACCTAGTCTTGCTCTCATGAGAAAACTATGATGAACTTAAATTTTCTAAAACACTTTTTAGGATTAATTTTTTTTAATGGATACATAAAATTGTACCTATTTATGGGTTCTGAGATACTGTGGTTGTAAGGTGTCTTCCCAAAGCTCCCGAGTTAATGAATATTCAGAGATGCAATGATTAGATTAGGAGAGGTGTAACCTAACCAGTCCATCTAGTTCGAATTGACTGACCAGTGGTAACCATAAGTAACTGGGGTGTGGCTGGATGAGGTGGGTCACTGGAAGTGTGCCACAGAAGGGCTCATCGTCCCTGCTTTCTGACCCTGCCATGAGCTGAGCAGCTTCCCTCTGCTGGGCCACGATCATATCCACCCTCACCTTGGGCCCAGAGCAATGCAATTGGCCATCTATGGGATGAGACCTCTGAAATCGTAAGCCCCCAATTAAACTTCTCTTCCTCTAAGTTTATCTTGTCAGGCATTTTGGTTACAAAATCTGATTCAAATAGATTCTATGGGATGATTAGATACATGTATAGATTGTATAATATTTAAATTAAGGTAAATATATTTATCTCCTCAATTATCAGTTATTTATGGTGAAAGCATTCAAAATCATATGATAGAAGAAAGAATATATATGACATAACTGTTATCTAAAGTCACCCTACTGTGCAGTAGAATAGCAGCACTTTTTTCTCTCATCTTACCATCTGTTAATTAACCTTTCTCCATCCTTCCTTCTCCCCTCCCTTTCCCAGCCACTGGTAACTAACATTCTACTTTCAACTTCTATGAGATCAACTATGTTAGATTCCATATAAAAAGTGGTATGCAATGCTTGTCTTCCTGGGCCGGCCTTATTTCACATAGCACAATGACTTCCAGCTCCATCCATGTTATCACAAGTGACTGGATTTCATTCTTTTTTAATGGCCGACTAGTATTTCATTGCATATGTCAACTACATCTTCTTTATCCATTCTTCAGCTGATGGACACCAAAATTGTTTGTTCAACTTTTTAATACACTGCCACACTCTTTTCAAAGTGATAGCACCATGTTATGTTGCTGCCAGAAGTTTCTAATTTCTCCACATCTTCATCAACATTCGTCATTGTCTTTTTTATTTTAGCTATCCTTGTGAGTATGAAGATGATCTCATTGTGATTTTTTTTTTTTTGTGTGTGTGTGTGTGTGTGTATGGGGAGGCTATTGGGGATTGAACCAGAGATCCAAAAACCTGATAAGATGGGGAAGAGAATGAAAACTTTGCATGAAGCTGAGATCTCACATAAAAGCACAGCTTTTGAGGTGTAAAAACAACAGAGAATCTCCCCTCACCATCCATGGAAGTGAAAAGGGAGCTTATTTGTGTGCATTGGCTTTGGGTTATTGTGTGTAAAAAGTTAAATTACAATTTCCTTGGCTAAATTAAAGCTCTAAACCTGGAACATTTGCAGATTTACAGTCAAATGGTACACTACTCAAGTGGAAGAGGCCTTCTACCTCCTGCCCCAGCTGAGAAAGGAACAGAAATGGGTATGGCACAGCAGTACGTCTAGATTGCCTGGGAGGGAACACAGATCCCACCAAGAGGAGTGCTTCAGTGTCAGTCTTTTCACTGCTGTGACCAAAAGACCCGAGGGACCAATTTTAGAGGAGGCTATGTTTATTTGGGGGCTCACAGTTCATTCCTTGAGGCTCGAGGGGAGGCAGGACATCATGGAGGAAGAGTGTGGTGGAGGGAAGCAGCTCACATGGTGATCAGGAAGCAGAGAGAGACTCCACTCTCCAGAGACAAATAGAGACCCCAAAGCCACACCCACCTGCCTCCAGCCACCACCCAGTTAATCCCATCAGGGGTCCATTCACTTGTTGGGTTAAGGCTCTCACCACCCAGTCATGTCTCCTCTGGACCTTCCTGCACCGTCTCACACGTGAGCCTCTGGGGGGCACCTCACATCCACATCATAACATCCAGTTACCCAGTTAATGGGATTTACCAGCTTGATTTAAAAGGAAAACATGACCACATATAACAGAATACAAGGGTACATGTTCTGCCTTGAGTAAGATCTGCAAACAGGCAGCAGCAACAACAAAAACAGAAGGATTGGGACTGTGAGGACTTCTCATAAAATTGTAATGTGACGGAGAGTAAATCGAACATACTTAAGTTTATTCAAGGGGAAAAAGGAGTAGAAACCGAAAGGAAAGCACACAATGAACAAATAAACAGCCAAGGCCATTTGAAAAATAACCCAGTAGGAAGACAAGGGGGTGGTGGGGTCCTAGTAGCCTGGAGAGAGTGGGGGGTGGGGCAGGGAGGGGAAAGCCATCCAGGCTTATAGTAGTGGCTCTGTGTCTTCATGTTTGTGTGTTAGTTTCAAGGTATCAAGACACGCATTGCCCCTGAATACAGGTGCTCCTGTTCTGCAGAACTCCAACCGCTGCATTTCTTCAGCCTTCAGTGATGAGCCCTGTAGGTAGAGGGCAGTAGTAAATCCTGGATCAGAAGTCAGGAAAGGGTAACCAGGGCTTCTTGCCACTTGGTCCTTCATGCTTGCACACCACACACCTCTGGTGGTGCCCATCACCTCTCTTTGAGCACCACTGAGTGAATCCGATCTATTCCTTCCTTGCTGTTTTTTTTTTTTTTCAAAGAAGGCATCAGTGGCACTATATTTTCAGTGTTTTCCTGTGTTAGAAGCTGGTGCAAATCTTCTCAACTGGCCCGTGTTAATGATTGCACAAACGTTCCCAATTTGGAAACATATTATTCAGGTTCCTATATCAGAAATTTTCATATTTTTGCAGTCAATGAACATTATCCATGTGCAGTGATGTATACTGCTTTCTGGATATTCAGGTATTTGTCATATATTCTAGTCAATCTAATTTATTTTTCTTTTTTGTATTGTGAATGCTACCTCTTTTTTTCTTTCTGTTATTTTTTATTGGTTCTTTTTTTAAAAAATTATTTATTCTATTTGTTATATACGACATCAGAATGCATTTCAATTCATATACACAGATAGAGCACAATTTTTCATGTCTCTGGTTGTACACAATGTAGAGTCGTAACATTCATACGTGTACTTGGGGTAATGATGTCCATCTCATTCCACTGTCTTTCTTATCCCCCTGCCTCTCCCTTCTGCTCCCTCTCCTTTGCCCTATCTAAAGTTCCTCCATTCCTCCCAAGCCTCCATCCCCATCCCCATTATGGATCAGCATCCTCATATCAGAGAAAACATTCGGCATTTGTTTTTTGGGGGATTGACTAACTTCACTTAGCATGATATCCTCTAACTCCAGCCATTTACCTGCAAATGCCCTGATTTTATTCTCCCTCAATGCTGAGTAATATTCCACTGTGTGTGTGTGTGTGTGTGTGTGTGTGTGTATGTATGTATATATGTATATATCACAGCTTCTTTATTCATTCATCTACCGAAGGACATCTAGGTTGGTTTTACAATTTACCTATTGTGAATTGTGTTGCTATAAACATTGATGTGGCTGTGTCCCTGTAGTGTGCTGTTTTTAAGTCCTTTGGGTATACACCAAAGAGTGGGATAGCTGGGTCAAATGGTGGTTCCATTCCAAGTTTTTCAAGGAATCTCCATATTGCTTTCCATATTGGCTTCACCAATTTGCAGTCCCATCAGCAATGTATAAGTGTGCGTTTTCCCTCCACATCCTCTCCAACACTTATTGTTGTTTGTATTCTTAAGAGCTGCCATTCTGACTAGTAGTTTTAATTTGCATTTCCCTAATTGCTAGAGATGTTGAATATTTTTTCATATATTTGTTGACTGATTGTATATCATCTTCTGAGAAGTGTCTGTTCAGTTCCTTGGCTCATTTATTGATCGGGTTATTTGTTTTATTGGTGTTAATATTTTTGAGTTTTTTATATATCCTAGAGATTAGTTCTCTATTTGATGTGCATGTGGTAAAAATTTGTTCCCATTCTGTAGACTCTCTATTCACCTCATTGATTGTTTCTTTTGCTGAGAAGAAGCTTTTGAGTTTGAATCCATCCCATTTATTGATTCTTGATATTAATTCTTACACTATAGGAGTATATTAAGGAAGTTGGGGCCTAATCTGATATGATGGAGATTTGGGCCTACTTTTTCTTCTAATAGACAGTGTCTTCTAATAGATAATATCTAATTCTAATAGACAGTGTCTCTAGTTTAATTCCTAGGTCCTTGGTCCACTTTGAGTTTTGTGCATGGTGAGAGATAGGGGCTTAATTTCATTTTGCTGCATATGGATTTCCAGTTTCCCTAGCACCAATAGTTGAAGAGGCTATCCCATTTCCTCTCCTTCATTCTTCTTTCTTTCCTTCATTCCCCTTTCTTTCATTCCTGTCTAATACAATGAACTTCTCTGAACTTCTATTCTCCCCTCCCCCATTGTGTGTTAGCATCTGCATGTCAGAGACAACATGTGGCCTTTGGGGTTTTTTTTGTTTATTTTTTTTGAGATTGGTTTATTTCACTCAGCATAATTTTATTCCTTCTTTCCCCTCAAAGTTGTTCTAGTTTGGTTTCTACCTCATTAAAAAAATGCTAGCTATTCATTTTTTTTAGCTTTTCTTTTTTTAATTTAAAAAGTTATGAATAGTTGTACATATATGTGTCCTTTCTTTATTTTTTGCATAACAATTATTAATACACCATTATACAATAATTTATCATATCTCTGATTATATATAAGGTATGTTGACACCAAATTCACATCTTCATACATGTATTTTGTATAATGATGAGGGTCTCCTTTCACCATCCATGCTATTCCCCTTCTTCATCCCTTTCCTTCCCACCCTTATTCCCTATCTAGAGGTAATCTTCCTCCTTTGCTCTCTCTCCTAACTCCATTTTGAGTCATTCCCCTTATATCAGAGAAGACATTTGGCATTTGTTTATTTGGGGATTGTCTAACTTCACTTAGCATAATCTGCTCTAATGCCATCCATTTCCCTGAAAATGCCATGATCTTATTCTTTTTTATTGCTGAGTAATATTACATTGTGTATGAATGCCACTTTTTTAATCCATTCATCCACTGAAGGGCATCTAGGTTGGCTCCACAGTTTACCTATTGTGAATTGTGCTGCTATAAACATTGATGTAGCTGTGTCCCTGTAGTACGCTGTTTTTAGGTCCTTTGGGTATAGTCTGAGAAGAGGAATAGCTGGGTCAAATGGTGATTCCATTCCCAGCTTTCCAAGGAATCTCCATACTGCTTTCCAAATTGGCTGCACCAATTTGCAGTCCCACCAACAATGTATGAGTGCGCCTTTTCCCCCCGAATCCTCGCCAGCACTTGTTTGTCTTCATAATGGCTTCTTGTGAATGCATAAAACACATTCTTACCTTACAGAAAAACTAAACCCTTCAAATGCAAATGATTTGACATACTTTAAAATAGATCCATAAACAAGATTCTCAGTATTTGTATTTTTACTTTATGTTCTTTTAGAAATGTCTCCAGAATAATTTAATAGCTCCTCAGAATCATTGTTTTTATATTTTAGTTTATGACAAAATATATTTCTCTCTTTGAAAGATGCTAAAGCCCCTAAGAGTAACAATTCATACATTTTTTTCCAGATACTTGTTGCTTTTATTAGAAACACAGTCACAGAAACTAATCATTTGCCAACTTTTGAACACTTAGGGTGTTCAAAATCTTGCTATCTGTGGTTTCGTCTGCTGAAAAACAGATGCCCATGGGGCCAGTTGGGTTGGCATGTGGAACTCTTTGGCAAATTCCCCTGCTATAAAATCATTAGAAATCGATTAGTTTCTAGTCAATCATTACTGTGAGCTAGCTTGCTTGCTTACTTGCTTCCCACCCACCTCTCTCTCCCTCTCCCTGTCTCTCTCTTACTTTCAACCAGGGACTGAACCCAGGGGTGCTTAACCACTGAGCCACATCCCCAGCCCTTTATATTTTATTTTGACACAGGGTCTTGCCCACTTGCTTAAGGCCTTGCTGAGTTGCTGAGGCTGCTTTGGACTTCAGCCTGCTTCAGCCTCCTGAGCTGCTGGGATGACAGGTGTGCGTCCCTTCACCAGACCAGTTGGTAAGCCTTCTACTCACAATGGATTCCTTTCTGAATCCAATATGAAGAGGTCCTGCTCTGTCAGAGAAAGATCTGATATTTGTGAATCACATCCCTTTTTGAGCATGTAAATGCATGTGGTTGGCCAACTCACTGGCTTGGAACTAAAATAGGGACATCTGCGTAACTATGTTAAAATAAAATGTTATTTTGGGCCTTCATTTTTAAATAACCTGTGTGTGAAGAAATTCCACATCCTGGAGAGTAAGTGACGTAGTATAATTCTACTTTAGCCTATTCTTAATTTATCTCTGAGGGCAGGATGCCTGAATCCTAGAAGCTCCTCTTCAGGTGGGCCAGCCAAAATAAGTTGGACCTAAGGTGGTTTTAAGAGTGGCCTCCAGAAAACCTCTACTTTCATACCTACCAGTCCCCATGACAAGCACTCTCCATGGAAGCACCAGACAGACCCTAAGAAGAGTGAAAAGGGGTAGTGCCCAAGTTCTGGGAAATCTCCTATTCCAGGAATATTCCTTTCCTTTATTACCCTCTTCCTCTCCCTCATTTGTTTTACTTTGTATGTGTGATTTCCCCAATTCCAACAGATTGAGAAGCTCATTTGTGAGCTTAGACTCCCAATCCTCTATTCTCTGGCCAATTAATAAACCATCAATACATCCCAACTCTCTCTCTCTCTCTCTCTCTCTCTCTCTCTCTCTCTCTCTCTCTCTCCCCCTTTCTCTCTCTTTTGTTTAAGACTTGGTCTCACTAAGTTGCCCAGGTTGGCTTTGAACTTGAGATCCAAGTTCAAAGACATGTCAGGCCAAATGTACTGATGTATCCATGGTGTCCAATTCACTTCACTTTCCTCCTAGTTCTATCACACTAAGAGACGTGGGAGTCGTTGATGTTTTGTTTAGAATGATTGTTTAGAACTATTTTTTTTAAAGAGAGAGAGAGAAGTTTTTAATATTTATTTTTTAGTTTTCAGCGGACACAACATCTTTGTTTGTATGTGGTGCTGAGGATCGAACCCGGGCCGCACACATGCCAGGCGAGTGCGCTAGCGCTTGAGCCACATCCCCGGCCCCAAGAACTATTTTTAATAGAAGATAATCTCTGAGGCCAGAGTAATCAGCCATTGCAGAAATGGGTGTTTCTATACCATTTTCAGGTGTGATCAGTTCTGGTTTGGTAGGTGTTCATCAGGGACCTGATGATTTTAAGGATATTTAGGACACCTGTAAGAGCTCTTATTTTGCAATGTTTTCAATGTGCACTAAAAAGCACATTTAATGAAAGGCCAGGATTGTTGCAAGTAGACCAGAGATCAAAGTTTTTTTTTTTTCACCTTCTTGATTTAAAATCAAGAAGCATATTCAAGCATCTTCCCTATTCCTGTATGTGGGCCACATCTTGGTCTTTGTATGTTCGGCAAATGGGGAACCCTAAATTACAGATTGGTTACTTTCAAACCACTGGACTGACAAGCTTCCAAGGATAAGTAGTGAAATAAATTTTTTCATGGAGAGTTGCTGGCCAAAATCTCTAACAATAATTCCAGACTCCATTTCCCTTCTTTCTTCCTTTATGATTTTTTTTTTCTTTTGCTGTCCTGAGAATTGAACCTAGGGTCTTGCATATGCTAGGAAAGTGCTCCGCCACTGAGCTGCATCCTTGGCCCTCTGAAAATTTTATTTTGAGAAAGATTCTTGTCACTTGTGGTTCTCCTGCCTCAGCCTCCTGGTAGCCTTTTTGACTTTTCAGATTTAATAGGCATAGACCAAGAAAAAAAAAAAAAGAAAAAGAAAAAGAAAAAGCCCAAGTCTATTTGAAGAAACCAATTATTATACATTAAAAGATGATTTTTAAGTAGTCACATGTTTTGGAAAGAGTTAAGGGGAAAAAATGTTAAAGGAAAAGAGTTTTGCATATGAAAGTTCCTGGCAGAAATAAACCAATAATCAAAAGCTGGCTATTTTAGCTCTTATTACAAAAGAGGGTATCAGCCTTGAGATAATCCAGTCTCTCATGAACAACTGGCATGGGGATCAGTCTTCTCACAGAGGTCACCTCTTAAGACATAAAATTATTGGCCGTGTGCAGCCATTTGTATCAGCTGAGGTGAGACTCTGGTACACGCTACCAGGAATGGGGACCAAGAAGCAATGGCAAGACTGCTTTGGGTAGGACTGATGGAATACATACAAATAAATGAAAGTATTTAAAAGCATGACTCAGAAGATTGTGAGCTAAGGATGAAGGGAGTTTTGTGGAGAATTTATATGGACCCATTCATGAAACCGAAAAATGATTTCACTGCCATTCACTGAATACTTCTTTTTTAATTTATTCTTTTTAGATGGATTATAGCTTCTTTTTTAATTTATTCTTTTTAGATGGATTATAGCTTCTTATTCTTGTGGTTGTACGTGATGTGGAGTTTCCCTGGTCATGTATTCATATATGGACATAGGAAAATTCTGTCCCATTCTTTCCACTGTCTTTCCCATTCTTATCCCCTCCCTTCCCTTCATTCCCTTGGTCTAATCCAGTGAACTTCTATTCTTCCCTCTTGCACCCTTATTGTAAGTTAGAGTCTGCATATCAGAGAGAACACTCAGCCTTTGGTGTTTTAGAATTGGCTTTTTTCACTTAGCATGATAGACTCTAGTTCCATCCATTTACTGGCAAATGCCATAATTTCATCCTTCTTTATGGTTGAATAATCTTCCATTGTGCATATACACCACATTTTCTTTATCCACCATCTGTTGAAGGGCACCTAGGTTGGTTCCATAGCTTGGCTGCTATAAACATTGATGTGGCTGTGTCACTGCAGTATGCTGACTTTAAGTCCTTTCTGTATATACCATGGTGTGGGATAACTGGATCAAATGATGGTTCCATTCCTAGTTTTCTGAGGAATCTCCATGAACCTTTTCCCTCACATCCTCGTCAACATTTATCGATACTTGTGTTCTTGATAATTGCCATTCTGACTGGAGTGACAGGGAATCTCAGGGTGGTTTTAATTTGCACTTCTCTAACTGATAGAAATGTTGAACATTTTTCTATATATTTGTTAACCATTCATATTTCTTCTGTAAAGAGCCTCTTTAGTTCCTTTGTCCATTTAATGATTGGATTACTTGGGAGTTTTTTTGGTTAGGTTTTTTGAATTCTTTATATATCAGGGTGATCAATGCTCTATCTGAGGTACATGTGGCAAAGATTTTCTCCCATTCTATAGGACAACTCTTCATGTTCTTGATAGTTTCTGTTGCTGTGAAGAAACTTTTTAGTCCTAATTCATCACATTTATTGATTCTTTTTAAATTTTTTTTATTGTACATGGACACAATATCTTCATTTTGTTTATTTTTATTTTTATGTGGTGCTGAGGATTGAACCCAGGGTCTCACACATGCGAGGCGAGCAATCTACCTCTGAGCCACAACCCCAGCCCCAATTCTTGATTTTATTTCTTGCTCTTATTGAGTAATTGTTAAGCACTTGTCTTGTTGAGTAATTTGTTTCCTAAGCTGACATGATGAAGAGATGGGCTTACATTTTCTTCTAGTAGGTACAAGGGTCTCTGGTCTAATGCCTAGGTCCTTGATCCATTTTGAGTTGAGCTTTGTGCTAAAAACTTCTGATGTCTAAATTGTTCAAATATATTATGTGGTGGATGCCATTATCCTTAAAGAGGGAGAAACTGAAGTTCAGTGAGATTTATTAACTCACACAGGTTTATCTGAGATTTGCACAAGCTGTGAGCTGCAATTGACCATTATCTTGTATAACCTCCCCCAAGAAACATGGATCTGGTCTAGTGAAGACCTTTCTGAGATGGACAAAGGTAGAACATTCTTTGCTTGCCTTTCCTGATCAAGTTATATATAATTTCTGTCATTCCTCAAGCATGTGTTGAATGCCACTGATGTACTTGAAACAGTCTTTAAGACAGTAATGGAAAAATGACTCAAGTGAGTGAAGCCAGGGAGAACTGTATTACATCATTTTAATTATTCCAAGTAAACAAATTATCTGAACTTCATGCTCAGGTTTTTTTTTTTTTAACAAATTTATCTGGTATCAGACAAATTGTCTAAATAAGAGGGCAAATAATCATATTTCAGTACTATTTGTGACTATAATAATTCACAAATAAATGCTCTTAGATTCACTTAGAATGTAATGTAATATGAAAATCATTTTTTGGGGGGATAATGCTTCATAGGCAGCTATTTGTTTTCTGATAGAATTTTAAAGGAAATTAATATGTTTATAATGTATTAATTATATAACATATAAAAAGAAAATTTTAAAGGAATTAATATGTCTATAACCTTTACCTCTGAGACAACCCTGGGAAGGCAGATTAGATGTTAGTAGATGTGTATGTCACCAATTTGCTCTTCTCTATCTCAATCCTTAATACAGATGAGATGGAAACTATTAGCCCAAACCCAGGCCTGGAAAGATGGAAAGTAGTGTGTTCTGAAGTGTGGAACAAAAATACATTTGTCCTCCTGAAAGCCTTCTGCAGCTTGAGACTCCTCCCCAGTGTGCCCAGCTGTAGAATGCAGCTTTTACCTACCAGTCTGATTTCACAAGTCTGACCTAGTCTACCTTGCTGGAATTTAACTCTTCCTGCAGTCACGGTTCACCATATTTTCTTTTTATGCAAATTTCTTCATCATAACTACAAACAGACATTTGATCACAGGTTAGCACCACTTTGTAGTCTTCTTTTTAAAATTTTTAAAATTTTTTTCTTTTTAGTTATACATGACAGTTGAATGTATTTTGGCAAATTATACATTCATAGAGTATAACTTATTCTATTTTGGATCCCACTCTCATGATTGTACATAATGCAGAGTTACCCTGGTCATGTATTCAAATACAAGGATAGGAAAGTTATGTCCAGTTAATTCTACTGTCTTTCCTATTCCCTTCCCCCAACTCTTCCCTTCATTTTCCTTTGTCTAATCCAATGAATTTCTATTATTCCCTTCCCCAACCTTCCTTGTTTTGGGTTAGTATCCACAAATCAGAACATTGGGCCTTTGTTTTTTTGGATCTGGCTTATTTCACTTAGCATGATAGTCTCCAGTTCCATTCATTTACCTGCAAATGCCATTATTTTATTCTTCTTTATGTCTGAGTAATATTTCATATTGTGTATATATTTATATTGTGTGTGTGTGTGTGTGTGTATATATATATATATATATATACATTTTTTTCTTTATCTATTAATCTGTTAAAGGGCCTTAATTTGGTTACTGTGAGTTGAACTACTGTAAATATTGATGTGGCTGTTTCACTAAAGTATGTTGTTTTTAAATCCTCTGGGAATATGCTGAGGAGTGGGATAACTGGGTCAAATGGTGGTTCCCTTCCAAATTGTCTGTGGAATCTCCATACTGTTTTCCAGAGTGGTTGCACCAATTTGCAGTCCCACCAGCAATGTATGATACTATTTTCCCCACATTCTCACCCACATTTATTGTTTCTTGTGTTTTAATTTACATTTCTCTAGTTCCTAGAGATGCTGAACACTTTTTCATGTTTTTTTTTGTTTTTGTTTTTTAAGCCATCCCTTTGTATTCCTGTTGGATAAAGAGATTTCTATTTCATCTTTGGCTCTCAGGGCAGTTTGGGCAAGAGTTGCCTGACAGAAATGATTGATACATTCCTTGTGCTTTCTAAGGTCTTTCCACCTCCTTCCTTTTTCTTATTTTAAATCTTATGTCTGTGTTCATTTGAGTATTTTTTTTTTTAATGGAAGCTTAAGTCTGTTGTGGAAGGAACCCAACTTTGCCTGTGTGTTACCGGAAGACAACCTACTCATAGGCACTAGCTTAGCAATTCATGCTATAAGCATCAACCTTTGTCATCAGGAGTTTTATCTCCTGAACTATTTTGGATCCCACTCTCATGAGGGCCTAAGAAGGAAAATAGTTACTAAGGGCCAAATACACCACTGTATTCCTTTCCAGAAGCTTGTTTGTCTTTCTTTCTGGGAAGTACCAACGAAGGAGGAACAAAGACATTTTCAAAATAGTTTGTGTGACTATCCTATAATTCTGCAGTCAGTGGACTCATCCTGCAAACCCAAGTGAGTGGACAAAGTAATTTACTGGCGGAGTGTATCTTCAAGTAGAAAAGAGGAGGATGACTATGAGATGTGGTGAGGTGGGCAAAGCTCCCCTGGAATTTCCACCAGGGTGACAGATGGTGTGGAGCATTGAGAGGTTCAGGCCACTGCTGAAGCCTAGCTATTAAAAAATCAGGATTGCAAAAGCAGCCCTGGAACAATTGCTTTTATTTAAAGAGACAATGCTCCTGATGATAACACAAAACTTGCATCAGACAAAGGAGATACCATCAACGAGAAGTTTGGAGAACTAACTCACACTGTGTCAGGTAAACGCTTTTGCTGCTTCATAAAAGGGACCACTGGAAGAAAGAGACTTTGAAAGCGGACAGCATGGGTTTGAACCCTATCCCTGCCACTTCCTAGGTATTTGGCCTTGGGTGAGTTTTCTGAGATCCAGCTTGTGTATCTATAAAATGAGGATAACTGTGGTTTTTACACAGAAGCACTCAGTAGCTGTTACTGTACACTATATATAATAAACATTTATGAATAGCAAATACATTCCCTATTATGTATAAATAATATGTAAAAACATATGATAAAAGAATATAGTGGTAATTCTATGGTAGAGGCCTATAAAATTTTCCTTTTCTCTCCATTGTTAGCTCCCAGCTAAGAAGTGGGTCAAGGATTTGTGCTCAGACCATCTCTCTCCTCAAGTTATGAGCTCTTTTCTCCATTTTCTTAGTAGGAAATGGATCGGAAGGACTTTACAATATATATTTTTTAAGTGTAGCCAGGCATAGTGTCTGCATGCCTGTAATCCCAGCAGCTCAGGAGGCTGAGGCAGGAGGATCTCAAGTTCAAAGCCAGCCTCAGTATAAGTGAGGCCCTAAGCAACTCAGTGAGACCCTGTCTCTAAATAAAATATAAAATAGGGCTGGGATGGGGCTCAGTGGTTGAGTGCCTTTGAGTTCAATCCCCGGTACCCACCCACACAAATTTTAAGTTTATATAATTTCTTTATGATTTCTGTTGGTACATTATAATTATATATAATAGTGGGATTTTTGTGACATAATTATACATGCTTATAATTTGATCAGTCTCATTCCTCAGTACCTTTCTTCTCCTTCCTCTCCTCTCCCAACTCCTTTTCTCTATAAGTTTCCCCTCTATTATATTTAAATTAGTGTATTATATATAAAAGTGGGATTCACTTTGGTATATTCATATATGGACACAGTGTAATTTAGAGGATTTCACTCTCCACTATCTCCTCATGCCTTTTCCTCTCCCTTCTTCTTCATTCCAAGAAGGAATTTTAGAATTTCTATGTCATGAGAAATCTGAAGCTTTTCTCCAACACAATAATTTCTTTCACATATTCTACTACCGTCCTAAAAACTCCATCGATTTCAGTGAGAACCTTATAAAGCAAGCAGTTACTATCCCTGCCCAACCTTCCTTATCCAGAAAGTCAGGTTCCTCTTCAACCACAAGAAAGTAGGTTTCTGTTTAGGCAGAATGGGATGTCTCTATGGGGCACTCTTTGCTTAACTGAATGCTCGAATTTCATTTCCAGGATCCTGAAACACTCTGCCTGTAGTCTGTGTTAGTCGGCTTCTCATCCCTGGGACCCAAATTCATGACTTCAAAAACTCAAAGAGGAGGAAAAGTTTATTTGGGGCTCAAGGTCGCAGAGACTCCGTCCATGGTGAGCTGACTGCGTTCCTTTGGGCCTTGAGTGAGGCAGAACATCCCAGCAGAAGAGCCTGGTGGAGGAAAGCAGCTCTGCTCCTGGCAGGAAGTGGAAGTGGGGGGCAGGGGGCAGAGAGAGAGAGAGAGAGAGAGAGAGAGAGAGAGAGCGAGAGCGAGCGAGCGCAGGGGGATAAGGTACTGAGAGGAGGAGCCAAAAATATGATAGGCAGACAGGGCAGAGATCTCCATAGCAGATTTCCATATCAGCAATCGTGTGTGCAAAGTCTCTGAGCCAGCCAGCCATGGAGCACTTGAACAGCGCACCATCAACATCAGAGGTGGGTGCACGCTCACCAAGTATCTCACTCTGGGTGTAGCAATTCCCCTCCCTAAAAGTCCTTAGCCAGTAGATTTAAAAGTTACCTCCAGCAACACCATATAAACCCCTGGACAGCCACACCTCGGTGACCACTCTCTTGGGACCCCTTCCTTGTGGTAGCTGTTTCCTGTCTGTTTCAGAAATAAATTCTGTTACTCTGCTAGACCCTCCATTGTCCATTGGTCTCATTCTGCAGATCCCTGATACATCTCACTGCATCTCAGGTACAATCCCCAAGGCCACACACCGGCAGTGACCCACCTCTCCTAGTCATACCCCCACCACCTGCTCATAGTTCCCACCCAACATTATAGTCCATCCATTTGCTTTTTCAAATCCATCTCAGGGTCCTCTGAGTGAACACTTCCAGGGAGAATCTAAAGGTATGTATTTGCCTGGCCCAGGACACGGTCAGTCTCATTCAGACACAGCAGATGCAAAATGGTGTGCAGTTTAAATCCTTTGATTGAATCCTTCAAAGCCCAGGGATGGGAGGGGTGCCTTCCCCTTCTTTCTCACTTTGTCCCCCCCTCTGGTATCCCGCAGTTCTCTCTCCGGGCTCCCCTCTGCCTCTGGCTCTGTCCCTTTATCATGTAGATTTACCAGGCTTTCTTCCCTATTTTAAAGAGGCTTTCTCCAGTGCATAGGAAGGGAGGAAAACAATCCCTATGATTCTGGGATCCTCCTTGTCCAGAAAGTTAGGTCCCTTCCCACATAGATGGACAGGAGCCCCCCCTCTGTGCCCTCCGAAGGCATCAGATCTAATGTGGGGTGGGGGAGGGGGGAGAGGGTGAAAAGGAAAACTGTTAGGGACAGGTTTGTATAGGACAGAGAGGGCGGTGCAATCATTATGCGATCAGATCATAGGCAGGAAGTAGGAAATTCATTTAAGCTCTAATCCGAGGTTCAGGGAAAAATTAATCAAGACCAAGGAAGGAATAGGACCAGGGGAAGCAGATAGTTAATCGTCTGACCAAATTGGTTGTCTTTCTTCTGCTTCATGCTCCTCTCTCGCTGAGCTGGAGTTCATTTTGAGTCCCCCGTTTTTTTTTTTTTTGTTTGTTTTTTTTTTTCAAAGCCCAAAGCCATCCTCCCTTTTCAATAGGGGACATCCAGTGACAGGGTGTAAGGGGCACACTGTGACACTAAACCACCCTGCACTGCTTCTCCTCTTTGCTTTGTTTTGGGGGACTTACAACAAGGAGCTTCTATTGGGAGGCAGTGCTGTCATCAAAACCCCTGAGACATCTGGACACGGTCCCCTAATTAACAACATCACCTGAAACAAAACAACACACACACACACACACACACACACACACACACACACACACACGCAAAACCTCACCTGGTCCTACTTTCAGGGCCAGTGTGGTCCTGGCTCCACGCCGAGCTGCTGGCAGGCTAATGAATGGTCTCAGCATCTCTGTGCCTGATCAGCAATGGGCTGAAAGGAACACTCTTGCAATTTTAAAACACTGTCATCCTTCTACAATAACCAACCCCCTTGACCAATGGCAGTCACTTTCAATTTCCCTTGATTCCTTGAGCCCGAGGCACCCCCTAGTTTACTTTCCATTGTTATATGATTGGCTTTTTTTTTTTTTTAAACCGTGCATAGGTGGCTCCCACCTGGGGATAATGTTGTCCCTAGGAGACTTTTGACAGTGCCTGGAGATAATTTTGGTTTTCACAACTGGCCAAGTGGGGGCCCTGCAATTGGTATTTGGTGGGTGGAGGCCAGAGATGCTGCAAAGCATCCGACAATATCCTTACAACAAAGTACCCAGCTCAAAATGCCAAATGAGTTGAGGAACCTCATTTATGATACTTTCTTTCTTTCCTTCCTTCCTTTCCCTCTCCCATTTTTTTTTTTTTTTTTGGTACGAGAGATTAAACCCAGGTGCTTAACCACGGAGCCACATCCCCAGCCCTTTTCAATTTTGATTTTGAGACAGAGCCTTGCTAAGTTGCTCAAGGGCTCACTATGGCTAAGGCCTCCTGCTGAGATTAGAGGGGTGTGCCCCCACACCTGGCTCCCCATCTATGATTTTGGTCAGAAGTCCTAATGAACGAAATGTGTACATGCCAAACAGGTGGTTTTTAGTTAAAGTACGTTACAGCAGGATTAGCCTTTATTTTCTTAACTTTCAAGCAGGTTAAAATACTGGTGGGGGGAAATCAACACTTTCCTCAAGGAAGACTCCATGATTGACCTTTCAAAATAACTCCTCTATACTTGGTCACCCAGGAAAACCACAAGGTTAGAGCTCACAAAATTTATTTCAACAGAGTCTGTAGTGAGTTTTTATTCTAAGAATGCCAAAATAAGTAGGTGCTATCATGAGCGGCATCGCTGGAGGCCTGATACTCTTAGAGCTGTGCTGTGGCTCGTGATGTGGGTCAGTCTTTTTTTAAAGGTATTTCTTACAGCAATAAAAATGTAAATTTGTTGTTTTCATTTTTTTTGTGACAAAATAAGTATACAATAAATGTCTGAGGATAAAAGGAAGATATACTCTCTTCACCCCAATTGTTACCTACCCTATTGGAGATCAACCTCCACCTCTGCTACCTTCAAACACGTGGATACATTTTGGTGTGCCCTTTCCCGCTGCAATGCTCAAATCCGGCATTCCCTTTTTAATCTTGCTTTTTGGTTTTTCATGGATCATCGGTTCGTCTTTGTATGTGCAGCAACCTGATAAAATCCTGAGTACAGAGCAAGATTGCTCCTGTTTTGAGGTGAATTCACGTGAGCCGGATTGTAGAAAAGTCCAAACAAAACCCTCAAGGAAAGAGTATCAACAGGACAGCCACATGCCGTTGTATATACTTTCAGTGTTCCCTAGTTTGGCATTTTATTACTGGTTTGCAGGCAAAGTATTGATAAATGTTTACTTTGAGGTCAGACTGCTTAAATTTCAGCCTGCCCTGGACTGTGGGACCATCAGCAATCACATTTGTGTTTCTTCACTTTCTCTGCTCTACATATAATCTCATTTCCTACATTCTAGAGCTATGAAGGTCATAGCTAATGATGAAATATGCTAATCAGAGGGATTTTTGGTCATAATGTTATTTCTGCAGAAATGTTATGGTTTGGGTATGAGATATCCCCCAAAAGCTCATTTGCGAGACAACGCAAGAACATTCAGAGGTGAAATGATTGGGTTATGAGAGTCTTAACCCACTCAGTGAATAGTCCCCTGATAAGAATTAACTGAGCAGTAGCTGTTGTTGATAGACCTTTATTTTATTTATTTATATGTGGTGCCGAGAATCGAACCCAGTGCCTCACACATGCCAGGCAAGTGTGCTATCGCTGAGCCCCAGCCCCAGCCCTAAAACAGATATCTTTCAATGTCCATCACTAATAAAGCATTATCACTTTTGGCTAGAAAAATGGTACCAAGCTCAATGCATTTGGGAGAATTATTATTATTATTATTACTATTTTAGAGAGAGAGAAAGAGAGATAGAGAATTTTTTTTAATATTATTTTTTAGTTATTGTCAGATACAACATCTTTGTATGTGGTGCTGAGGATCGAACCTGGGCCGCACGCATGCCAGGCGAGCGCACTACCGCTTGAGCCACATCCTCAGCCCTGAGAATTATTTTTTTAAATCATAGCAAAAGAAAAATCTGCATAAGTACCACTAACTCTTTTAATGGTTCTGACATAATTAGTGTTCTTCTATATAGCAACAAACCTCAGTAAGGGGTATGAAACTCCCTTAATGTAAATCTAGGAGCTTTTCTAATCATAATGACTTCACCTTTTATTCTCCATGTATTTCAACAATCATTGCCTTTATGTTTTCATAGTTTAAATTATTTCATGAATATTCTATTTTTATCTGAATAATGAACTCATGACTGGGTAGGAAAGGTTGCAAGAGCCGCACAAGGGGGCAATGTGGAGTGCAGGAAGGGAGCTCAGATACCTTGCAAACTGATCTAATTCACACCCCAGCTCTTCTTCCACTGGTCTTCTGGTCTTGAACTTGTGATCTAATTTGAGCCTCAGTTTCCTCAGGTGTAAAACAGAGAGAGTATCTGTTTTGGGGTCATTATGTGATCAGAACTGGTAGTAGTGTTCACATTGGCAGCGTATATCCAAACTTTGGAATGATACAGAGATTAGCCTGGCCCTTGTGCAAAGATGACATGCATATCTATGAAGCACTCCACATTGAAAAATAATAATAAGCGACAGCGAACATATGTGTGCAAGCACGTAATTTACTCTCAATTACCAAAGTAAAACTGTGAAGGTAGTAATGTTACTATCCCCACTTTACAGTGGAGGAAACTAAAACCCAGATAATTTTTTTTTTAAATTTGTTCTTTTTAGATATCCGTAATAGTAAAGAATGATTTTAGATATATTAAATATACGTGGAATATAACTTATTCTTATTCCCAGTGTTGCAGCTACTGAACAGTCTTCCACCAAAGGGACAACTAAAGGTTATTAAAGAAGAACAACCACAACGGTTTTCCAGGTGGTCAATTGGAATGCAACAAAATCTAGTTTCATTCAACAATAATTTAATAAATGAGTTCTATGGGCTGGGGGCATGGGCTTTGTAATGTCTCAAGGGAAAGAGGAGGGAGACTGAAATGTCCGGGGGAGATTATCCAGTGTTCACTGACAAGAAGATCCCAGGTAGCACATTAAGTACCAGTGAATCAAGGTGCTTTTAATAGAACCCTGAGATGTGATTATAATCTAAGCTGTGAATTTCTTGTCCAACAGACCCATTGCACCATTACAGAAAACATACAGATTCCGGAAGTCACTCATCCCTGCTTTGCTTGGCCTCCTGATATTCCTCCCATAGGAAACTCTTTGTATCTGGAGACATCCAGAGGAGTCTCTTAATTGCCTTCAGGAGTGAAGCTACCCATGGGTGCTATGAGAACTTCTGTTAGCACGAGCCGATGGCTGTCTTTACAATGATTAATTGTGGCAAATGGGATATGCTCCCTGAGCTGATCAAAGTACATAAATGTATTCCTTTGGGGTTAAATGTATTGACTTTGATCTATGTAACTGGCAAGCAAATGATAGATAATTTAATTCTCTGAGACCAGAGAAAAGTGCAGTTTTTGAACACGAGTCACCAGGACCAGAGATCTTTTGCAGCACTTGAACTACTTTAGAGTGAACCAGGGATGTCACAACAAGCACAAGGAAACACTGCGGGGCGGCCGGAGAGCATTTGGTGGCACCTTCTTATGAAGATAAAACCTAGATAAACAATTTGAAGACTTAACAAATGAATGGAACTTTGTATAAAATAACATTTAACATTAGGCCCGTACAAGAGCAAAGAAAATCTAACATCGACAGTGTTAATTAGCACAATCAACAGGGATGGTAAAATCAGCAATTGCCATCAATAAAGCCGTAAGTAATCATGTATTATATCTGGCATTACATCAAGTACCAGGTGTCATACATGGCTGCCACAACAGTGATAACTGCACCAGCATTATTGGTGGGGGCAGGCGTTATGTAAAACAATTAGTGCCAAGAGTAGAATGAATTAAGAGGAAAGAAGATTAGAGTGTACAATTTCAAAAGGAGAAAAGGGAAAATGCAGAAGAGATGTAGGATTGGAGGAGGAGGAAAAAATAGAAGTAAAAAAAATTAAAGAAAAAGTGGAGAAAAAAATACAAATTGGCTATTAGCAAAAGAAATAGAAACAAGGGAAACAGACAAGTGAAAAACAATACAAAACAAAAGCCAAACATAATAAGAAAAACTCTAACCCTCAATAAACAAGGCAAAGAAAAATAACAACCTTCAAAAAAATGCTACAAATGAGGGCTATGGATATAGCTCAATTGGTAGAGTGCTTGCCTTGCATGAAAGAAGACCGGGGTTCAATCCCCTGCACCACACATACACACACACACACACACACACACACACACACACACACTATAAATGAGAAAAAAGAAACAAATATGTATATGTATAAATACCCATAAACCTTTCAGCACAAGAGAGAGAGAGAAAAGAAATAAAAAGGAGATATTTTTTAAGAGATAGATAGGAACTGCTACCAATATTAATATGATTTTCTTGAATATGGAATATAAACAAATGTTTCAAATAATCTAACCTTATAAAAATGTATGGCATTAATAAAAAGTAAAGAAGTCCTAAGTGGGATGTGGTGGTAGATACCTCCTGCTCTATTCTAGACATGCTAGGTCCCCAGAGCTGTGGCGTGACTCTGCAGATGCGGGGCAGGGGAACACCAGGAAACCTTGTTGGTGACAAGTCCCCAAAATGAAATTAGCCCTATTCTTTAAAAAAAAAATGTAGCTTTTGTTGTTGTCATGGCCAGTGAATCAAAAACTCTGGGAACCAACCCCCGCTGCACATTCCTCTCCTCTCAGTTACAGGATGGCCTCGCTCACACAATGTCACTACCTGCATTGGAGACTTATCTTTGCCATCACATTCACATATCACTGATTACACTTCGTGTTGTCATGGGGATAAAGAGGGAAAAAAGATGGGGATACATTTTTTTTTCAATAAGTCTTTCCTGAATAAATCCTTATAGAACATTTTCTGCCTTCTCAACCTGCCTGAAAACTGACTTTCCAGCTTAAGTTATGGTTGTTAAAAAAAAAAAGTCCTTGTTTCAGAGAGGTGCATTAAAAATAGATGCAGACACAGGGATGTGCTGGGAAATGGTGAAGTTTTTCTTATAGGGCTGCAAAAGGCTGTGGGGGGTGGGTGGGGGTAGTGGTAAACAAAATCAGCAGTGAGACTCTGTGGTTAGGCAAATCAACAAAGGTTTCCCGCAGTTCCAAGTTAGCCACTTAGCATGGAACTTCTGATGAAACCAATGGACCAGCTGATGGCATCTCATTTAAAGTGACATCTGCTGACATCAGAGGACTCTAAAATTGACTGCAATCTGTATACGGGGTAAAAATGGGAGTTCATAACCCACTTGAATCAAATGTATGAAATATGGTATGTCAAGAGCTTTGTAATGTTTTGAACAACTAATAATAAAAAATAAATAAATAAAATTGACTGCAGTTTGCTCCCAAATGAATACTTAGAGGAAAACTGCAAAGATGAGAGACATTTCCTGGAGAGCTCATGTCATAAAACAAACAAACAAACAAAAAAAAAACCTCATAAAACATGAATTTTTAAAAGAGCTTAAAAAATACTGTCATTGTTTTAATATCGTTTTTTCATAATGAGGGTGGTTTGTCAGTGTAGACTGCAATGTATGTTTTTTTTTCTAAAACTTGAGCCTGAATTCCGATGAAAGGAAACCAGACCACAATGGAATAGATACGAAGTCAGATATTCAGAGCTTGTTGACCCAACAGGTTAATTCAATAGTGGTGTCCTGTAAAGTGAAGGTGAATGTGTAACAACTCTGAGTTTCTCATCTCCCATGCATTCTGAAGGGAGAGTCCCTCAGATCCTGACCTGTGTGCATCCTTACCCTACCATGGAGGCTCCCTGTAGTCTCATACTAGGGAGTGTCTTTCTTTTTGACCGACTTTTAAGTCTTGACTCTTTGCTTTTAGAAGGAATGTTTATTTATATATTTATTTATTTAAATTAGGTGTATATGACAGCAAATTGCATTTTGATTCATTGTACACAGTTGTAGCACATGATTGCACATGATGCAGCATCACACCCTACGTGCAGTCTTACATGTACCTAGGGTAATGATGTCCATCTCATTCCACCGTCTTTCCTGCCCCCCTGCACCCACCCTTCTCTCCCTCTCCTTTGCCCAGTCAAAACACTGTAGTTTCCTTTAAGGTTTGTGTTTGGTGGCTGGTTTTATTGGCAAGCATCAAGGCTGCATTACCTGTCACTCTCCAGTTTTCCTCGGGCTGCTGTGAGACCACTGGAAAGCACAGCATTCTCTGCCCAAGGCTGGGACTGCTCCTTCACCGTCGGGTAGAAGTACGGGAGCTTCATGACTCCTTTGGCAGTCAGTGTCTGTTGATGGTCACACTGTGGGAGTTTATCCCAAAGATCTCTGGCTTCAGGGCTAACAAGGTGCCTGTTCTCAGTACGCATAAAGTTTTCCCAGCGTTTCTGTAAATGATGTCCCAGGATATCTTTGAGACGTGGATCTGAGTCAATATGATACTTCTTCAGATACCTACACAGCTCATCTGTACCCAGAACCTTGGCGATGCGAACAAGCTGGCCACAGCTGCCCTGTCTGTGGAAGAAGGGTTCCTTTTGAAATATCACGCTTGCCAACATACAGCTCAAAGTCCACATGTCCCAGCTGTCATCATGTATCTGACAGTCCACAAGAAGCTCTGGTCCCTTGAAGTACCTTGACGCTACAGGAACATTGTACTCCTGAGCAGGGTGAGGGAACTTCACCAGGACCCAGTCCACCAGCGGCAGCTGTTTTTAGTTGGTGTTTGTCACTGTGAGGTGATCTGAAACATGGTGAGATTTCATATCCCTGGGCACGATTCCCTTGCTGTGGCAGTAATCCAGATCTTTAAGTAGTTTCTACATTAAAAAAAGTGTATCAAAGTCTGTCCAGATCTGGTAGAGTTTCTTAAAATCCATATTATTGATATATTCAAATAATAAAGCTGGTGATTTTGACACAGGTTCCTTTTTGCTTATTTATTGATTTATTTAAATTAGGTGTATATGACAGCAAAATGCATTTTGATTCATTGTACACAATTACAGCACAACTTTTCTTTTCTCTGGTTGTACACGATGCAGCATCACACCGTATGTGCAGTCTTGCATGTACCTAGGGTAATGATGTCCATCTCATTCCACCATCTTTCCTGCCCACCTGCACCCACCCTTCTCTCCCTCCCCTTTGCCCAATGAAAATTCCTCCATTTTTCCTATGCTGGCCCTCTCCCCATTTTGGATCAGCATACACTTATAAGAGAGCACATTCGGCCTTTGGTTTTTGGGGATTGGCTTTCTTCACTTAGCATGACATTCTCCAACACCATCCATTCACCTGCAAATGCCATGATTTTATTCTCTTTTAATTCTGAGCAACATTCTTGTTTATATATACCACTGTTTCTTTATCCATTTATCTATGAAGGGCATCTAGGTTGCTTCCACAGTTTAGCTATTGTGAATTGACATGCTACGAAATAGACGTGACGGCATTACTACAGTATGCTGATTTTGAGTCCTTTTGGTATAGCTGGGTCAAATGGTGGTTCCATTCCAATCTGCTTTCCACATTTGTTGCACCAATTAGCAGTTCCACCAGCAATGTAGGAGTGTGCCTTTTCTCCCACATCGTCACCAACATTTATTGTTGCCTGTATTCTTGATAACTGCCATTCTGACTGGCATGAGATGAAATCTTAGAGTAGTTCTGATGTGTAATCCTCTAATTACTAGAGTTGAATATTTTTTCATATATTTGTTGATCAAATGTATATCTTCTTAGAAGCATCTGTTCAGTCCTTAGCCCATTTATTGCTTGAGTTTTTTTTTTTTTTTTGGTGTTGAGTTTTTTGAGTTCAATATTTATATCTTCTTATTGAACTTCTCATTCATAACTTGTACTGACTTCCTTAATTCATTCAGTTTTTTTTTTTGCTGTGTATCCTGGGAACTCATTGATCATTCTTGTAATGATTCTTTTGAAAATTTATCTGGTATTTCACCCACTACAATATCTTAGAGCGACATTACTGGCAAATTATGAATTTTAGGAGGTGTCATGTTACTTTAGTTATTCATATTTCTTGTATTCCTGTGTTGGGTTTTTGTCGCGACCCCCCTTGCCCGCAAGGAAGACGCGACTCAGGAATCTTCTTTTCAGCAGTTTATTCAGGCCCTTGATATTCTTCTAATGATTCTTCTACTACCCGGAATAATAATTGGATGTCCCTCCCAGCCTTAATAAAGCACCTCGAACCCCAATGCAAAGCTGCCACGTGTACCCTTCTCACAGGGTGCTAGAAAATGACACGCCAACTTTCTCTGATAAGGAGCTGGGAACACGCCAACTCTCTTTGATATGGAGTTGTCCTTCACAGACCACAACGGAGCCAGCGCCATCATGTAATGGCGACCACAGTCCGCAGGAACGGCTCACCACAGGTTTTTATGCATCTTCTGGGAGAAATTTCTCTTCCACTCTCTGGTGTGTGAACAAGTAGGAATGTAGACTTCCTCTCATCTGTCACCTTGAGTCTGCACATAAGATCCTTTTTAAAAACATTTTTCCTTTCTAGCTTCCACAGGTGAGAGAAAACATATGTCCTTATACTTTCTGTGTCTGACTTATTTCATTCAACAGGATGTTATATACTTCCATCCATTTGCCAGCCAATGACATAATTTCATTCTTTATAACTGAATAAAATTCCATCATTTAAATATAATACATTTTATTTATCCATTCATCTGTTGACACACCCCTAGGCTGGTTCCACATTGGGATATTGTGAATTATGATGCTATAGACATTAGGTATGCATGTGTCGCTATGGTATGCTAACTTAAATTCTTTGAGAAAAATAACAATGGGTAGCACAGGTGGGTCATAACACAATTTCATTGCTGGACCTTTGAAGAACCTTCATACTAATTGTACTAATTTAAAATCCTACCAACAGTGTATAAGTGTCTCCTTCCCCCATTAGCTTCACCAGCATTTATGATTACTTGTATTCTTGACAGTTGCTATTCTAACTGGAGTGATGAGAAATTTCAGTGTAGTTTTAATTTGCTTTTTCCTGATTGCTAAAAGTGTTAAACATTTTTTTTCATATACTTGTTGACCATATGAATTTCTTCTTTTGAGAAATGTCTACTCAATTCATTTGCACATTTATTGATTGGGTTGTTTGGGCTTTTTTAGCATAAAGTTTTTTGAGGTCTTTTAATATTCTAGATATTAGTCCTCATAAGAGTAGCTGGCAAAGATTTTTTTTTTTTTTGGTACTGGTGATTGAACCTAGAGGCACCTTACTACTGAGCCACATGCCCAGCCCCTTTTATTTTTTACTTTGAGACAGAGTCTCACTAAGTTGTTGAGGGCCTCATTAACTTGCTGAGACTGGTCTTGAACTTGCCATCCTCCTGCTTCAGTCTCCTGGGTTGCTGGGATTCCAGGTGAACTCCACTGCCCTGGTTATTTCCAAGCATTCTGTAGGCTTTCTCTTCATACTCATCTCCTTTGCTCTTCAGAAGTTTTTTATTTGATACCATCTGCTTGATAATTATTGGTATTATTTCCTGAGCTGTAAAAGTCCTGTTGAGAAAGTATTTGTCTGTGGTTTTAATCTACAATTTTATGATGATGAGTGATGTTTACTTTTTTTTTTCATGCACTTGTTGGCCTGCTGAATATCCTTCTTTGAGACATGTCAACTGATAATATCCTTTGGCCATTTAAAACCAAGTTACAAGTGTTCTCACTATTGATTAGTACAAGTTCCTCTATACTTTTGATATGACACCCTAGCAGATGTATGGTTTTTCTCCAGTTCTATATTTTGTCTCTCATTCTAATAATTGGCTTTTAGTACATAAGGTTTTCACTCCATGAATATGATTTATCCACTTTTGCTTTAACCATGTCTCAGATCAGTTTTGTGGTGCTTTCTCCTATATTTTCTTTAAACTTTTATATATATATATATATAATATATATATTACAATGGTGAAGATCACAGGTAAGAGTGGGCATTGTTCTCTTGTCTTAAAAAGATTTCAGCTTTTTCCCTGAGAATATGATGTCAGTGATGTGCTTCTGTTATCTGGCCTTTATTGTGCTGACTTACAGTTCTTGTATACCAAGATTTTTAGAGTACTTACCATGAATGGATGTGAATTTAATCATCTGCTCTGACCACATCTATTCAGAAAATAATTTTTAGTCCATTAACATTTCTGTTAATGTGTTATATAACATCAATTGATTAGCATATATTTAAACATCTTTAAATGTTTGCATCATAGAGATAAACTCTACATGGTCACTTGAAGATCCTGTTAATTTTCACTTGAATTTTGTATGTTAGCAATTTTTAGAATTTTATATGTGTTTTTCAAAGTTATTCTCCAGAAAATGATTGATTTTACCAGGCTTTGGCTTTCAGGGTACTGTATAACTCATAAAATAAATTTGTAAGTATTTTCTTCTCTTTGGTTTTGAAGACTTTGAGGAATTTTTAGAATTAGTTTGCACAATAATATTTTATGCATTTACTCAGTTAATATCCTGTGGGATTAGGAATTTGGGCTTTATTTCTTGAGGACTTAACTAATTGATGGGGACGGATCATTATCATATGGAAATACTGCAAAGGAAGGGGAGTATATATTAATATACACACATACTGATAGAGATGATGATATATAATATACCTGTATCACCAGAGAGCAAAAAGTAAATTCAAACTCATACATCACAGTGCAGGAAAGAGAGTAACATAGACATAGCATTTGATTCACTAAATCTCCCTTATGTGATATCTTCAGGGATTAGCTCTACAAAAGAGAAATGCAATCCATGTAATTGGCTTCAGCACAGAAGAATTGGTAAAACTCTCACACCAGAAAGATATTTCATGACTAGAATAAATCATGGCTAGACACAATCTCATATTTATTTACAAGAAAGTAATCAACGTACATTAACAGAAATGACTTCCAAAAATGATCCATCATGAATAAAAGAGAACAAAATACAATGTATAACATACCTGTTAATATGAAGAAACATATTAAGAGAGAACAATCATATATAGTGAGTATCAACAAAGATAGGAAAAACATAGCTGATTAGAAGGGCTCATTAAATTGATGATCACGGTGCCTCAAGTAACACTAGTAAGAAAAATCATACCAGTCACAAAGCTGGTCAGTGCTGGTGCTAGAAACTGAGTTCCAACTTTCTCATTCCACAGGCCACTTTTGGTCCTACCCTCACGGGGCCCTGAGGCAGTCTGCCTCTGCTGGTTTAGGCCATCAGCTGTCCCTGGGATTGACACTGAGCTTACTATGGCTGGCTGGGGTGGGAGCTAAGCAGAGAGACCAGTTAGTACTTGCAGGACAGCAGAGCCATCTGAGTCTGCCAAGATCACACATCACCCCCTTGCCATCCAGCACCTGCCCAGCACCTGGAGTCCTGGTTCCCCAGCAATCACCCCACCAAAGGGTGTGGGGCTAACCAGGGAGCGGTGGCCACAGGCTCTCATAGCTGCCGGCCAGGAAGACCTTCTGCCCCACCCTGGGCTTTCACACACCTCCAGGCTGGCCCTCACCCCATCTCACTGAGCCACTCAGTGGAATGGAAACAGACCTCAAATTCCTCCTCCCACTCCAAATCATCTCACTGGGAACAGCTGCCTCTCTTGAAGAGCTTTGACTTCCCAGGGTAAGGACAACAGGCAGCAAGCCCACAGGGCCTGCACTGAGAATGACGTGGGGACCCTGGGAGAGGAAAGAGGAAGGGGCTGGTGTCCTGGACTTCCTTCCTTAAGGGGAACCTCCTTCCCTCAGTCTCACCCCAGCCCCAAGCTCTTCTCAGAGTTGGGTTCAAAGAGTCCCTGCCACAGAGTTGTACTCATTTCTAGTCCCCTACACACACCTCCCACTGGGATGCTTTTATTCTTTTTGTGTGTACAAAACCTTCCTAATAAAGCCCCAGGGGACAGAGCATTCCTAGTCTCCTCCCTATTGTGGCACCCAATTTACTTTCTTCATTTTATTAAAGTTGATAAGGTTTCCATGGAGGGAACCCAACCAACCAAAGTCCATCATGAAGATTATACACCAATAACACCCCACACCCTGACCCTGTCATGAACTCACTCCAGTGCCCACCAGGGTCATGAGATGTCCATGATAAAGCCCTGCAGCAGCTCAGCCTTTGGCTCTGGAGGAAAGGAACATTGGAACTGAGCTCTGGGGCTCTAATTCCCAACTCTCTCTGAAGACAGGGAAACAGGCCATACACAGGACGGGGGTAGGGACCACATACGTATTTCCTACCCTCAGAGGGTCTCAACTTCACTCTATTCTCATGGTACCACCTGAAAGAGACTATTGTCAGCTCTGCTAAACTCCAGTGCGGCTCAGCTGTCGGCCAGCTTCACCACGTGGAGAACAGGGTCACTGGCTTCTGTGCAGCCTCCTTCACTCCTAGGTAAGATGGACGTGACGGCTCCAGCACACAGAGGCCTGTGTGAGACTCTCTGGAGAACAGGTTGTCCAAGTGCTGGCGTCTCTCGGCCAAGTGCAGGGCACTCTCCTCCAACCCTCGGGATGCTGGTTGCCAAGGACCAGAATCACTCACACCCACATGGTCCTTCATTGCAGTGTACACCATCACCAGATCAGTGAGGAAGGTGCCAAGAAAGGGAATGTCTCCGTGTGCCATCAGAGTCGTTCTGAAGGTGAGGACACAGTCCCAGGGCACATAGAAGGCCTGAAATTCCATTGACCTGATTCCTGGACCCTCTACTCAGGCATCCCAACTGGAGCTGCTGGGTGCCTCCCTCTCATTCTCTCTCTTTTCCTCTGGGCTGGCTTCAAGGGAGACCAAACACCGCTCTCTGCCTCTATGGTGACATTTCCACAAGTCAAAAATGTGTGTTCGGAGTCCTCACCTCTAGCCTAAACCCACCCTGAATGCAGCCTCTTCCAGGATCTTGCCCTGGGCTCTCTGCTGCAGGTATCTCAAACAACAAGGTAAACAAGTGCTTTACTAGGACATCCCTGGCTCTCTGGATTTGGAGATCTCCAGCTGGAAAGGAGGATCCTGGTCTCCTGATTCTCTGGAAAGTCCCTCCCTACCACAGGCAATCACCTTCTGCTGTGGCCACTAACTCCTCCGGGCTCTCAGGAATGGCCATTTGGACATCACCTTGAGCACGTGCAGCTTCCTCATGTGGGAAGTGTCATGTGACTTACACCCACCTCATGGGTCTCCAGAGGAGGCAGTTGACACAATTATCACTACTTTGGTCATCATCCCTCTGAGGAAGGCCTGAGCAAGGCACCCACAGTTATCTTTCCTCCCATGAACCTCATAGCCACA
The DNA here is from genome assembly GCF_052094955.1 of Ictidomys tridecemlineatus. Classification (NCBI taxonomy): domain Eukaryota; kingdom Metazoa; phylum Chordata; class Mammalia; order Rodentia; family Sciuridae; genus Ictidomys; species Ictidomys tridecemlineatus. The sequence continues at coordinate 56,995,053 of NC_135478.1, forward strand.
CTGTTGATGCCTGCATGAAGGGTTCATCTTTCCTGTTTTGAGATGAGGAATCAGGGACAAAGAATGTCAATCAATATCGCACAGCGACACAAGAGAAGCCAAGTCCTCCTGCAAGCAATCAAGCTATAGAGCCAGTTTCAGCCGCCTTCATCCCATATCCCAGCACCACCAGGGACCAGTGTCCCTTCCTCTGAGCTCTTGATGTGTATCCAGGTACCAGCCACACCCAGCCATAGTGGAAGAGGGGCAGGGTGTCTCTGGCAGCAGGTCTGAGAACCTCCTTGCAGAAGCAAGAACTCATTCCCATGAGTTCTTAGAGGCAATTCCTCAGAGGTCACTTTTGCCAATTGATCCACAAGAGAATTTCTTAGAGGTAATTCTCTGCTCACTGATTCAGAAAAGGTCTCCCAAGGTGCCAACTCCGACTGACAGAGTAAAGACTTCTGTGCGTATTATGTGGCAATGCTCTTTTTTTGTTTTATGTAGGAATTTAGGAGATCTGATCAGGAATCAACTGATTAGGAATTCATGAGTCACTTAGATCCTTCTGAAAAATCTATCTGGAAGTTTTTGGACTTGCCAGGTGGGCACTAGAGTAATGATCCTAAGACCAGGTAGTGGTGTGAGCAATGGGTAGAGTGGGAGTTAGAGCAAACACGAAAATCATTCTCAAGTATAACCATTAGGATCTGAGCTGAGCTGACCTGGACCCACTGTCACAGAGATTTCTCTGATGTCCCCACTCTATGATAGGTAAGAGATCTTCTGTTGTCAGTGGTATAGTAAAGACTGAAGAGGAACAGCGGGTGACTGCCTAAAGAATTTTGTCTCTAGTTTGTTAAAACCGGAGGCCTTCACTTGCCACATACACAGCAGCTTGTTGGAAAACACGTCAGCCAGATGGACCAGCGGTGAAGTCAGGGAACTGCTAACTCATCACCACTTCCTGAACAGCTGACATCACTGTACCCATTCTCAGGGATTCCAGCTCTTACAACCCAACCTGAATTTTCCAAACACTTTCAATCAATACCACAGCCTCTTGGTTTCCTTGATGCACATTATATCTTTGCATATATGACTGTTGGAATTTCTGGGAGCATATTCTGATAGGAGGGTGGAAAGGACAAGTTTCAGAAAAAGAGAAACGTTGAGTCCAAATTCCTTTTGAGAACCCAAATTAACAGCCTGGGTGAGAGATTCTCATTGCTTTCCTCTGAATCCTAAAAGATCCAGAGAACTGGCCAAGGGAGATATCATTTATATCACTCCCCCATTTCAACTCCACAGCTGTTTTGACAGTTTAGATTTCAGTTGCACAGAGTTCTATTGCTCTGCATCCTTGAAAGTCAATTTTGACAAATGACTTATGCGTGACAGTTGAAATAAACTTACTGCTCAGAAATCCTTGTTAAGGCCTCGAGTTAAGGCTATTCCTGTCCTCTGTCTCCCTGACTTCCCAGACACCCCCAAGGCTCATGAAAGGGGCAGCAATAGGGACTTCATCCACTTCCCACTGTGACAAAGAAAACATCTCCGCCTGGATACTTCTCCCCACATTTTTCTTCAGAAGATCTATTGAACTGTCCTGCAAAGTAGAGAGAGAATGGCTTGTGGTTAAGAGAAGTCCCCGGGTTTTAAGTGCTCCTAGAGAAAGAAGAAATAAACTGTTTGGGTAAGGCAGGGTGAGCTGGCGCTCTGCCTGTTCAAGACTTATCTGCCTCAGCTGATAAGTCCCTTCCTGGATGAGACGGCTGAGAGTAGTTGACCAAGAAGCCATACCAGGGCACAACTTGGACCCAGTGAACAATGCAGGAAGGAAGATTTCATTTGAATCCAAAAGAGCCCAAATCAAATGAGAGAATGTGACACACAACATATCTTTTGAGTCTATGTGTGACCCCATGAAAAGGGACTATATTTTATGCAGGTCTGTTTTTAGACACAGTCTGGATTCCTAAAAGCTGACTTGGGAAACGATGCAGCCCACAGACCCACAGAGAAAATTTCCTGAGCCCTTTGTGGCTTACCCCAGCCACCTTGATTCAATGCTCCACCACCAGGTCCTATCCCAGGTTTCATGCTGGGGTCCCAAAGGCAGGTAGTGATGACACAGGAGGCCACACTGTTGGTGGCACAGATAGTCAGTGCCAGCTGCTCTTTGTCCTTCCTGTGTCACTGAGACGACATGGAGACTTGTAGTCACTGGGCAATACCTTCTTGAAGAGTTTTTAGGAGGGAGAGAGCGTCGCATGGGCACAAATCCACCCTATCTAGAGCCTGCAGGTGCACACACTCCCAGAGAATGAGATCAGCAAGTCTTAGATGTGGAAGGAGACTTCTACAGATAGACGGGATTTCTTCTCTACACACTGAGAGTGCCCAATTCACGATGACCTAGCACTCTTGTGAAAAAGGAGAAGTGCATTTTCTTCTCGGCTATCCTCACTTATTTCCAGATCCAGAACCCTCAGTCTTGATAATTCTGATGAGATGGTATTTTCTGCCCAACCTCACCAGGCATCTGGTCCTTCTACCTATTCAGATGCACATTCCCTGGGATGTTATAAATAGTGGTGCTACTTGGGAGTCTGCTGTAGAATTCTAAGAGATAAGAATGGCCAGGTCATGGGGTAGGGTGGCTAGGTGACACATGGCTCCATCTGCACCTGGGTGAATACCTTTCACTATCATATGGGCCAGTTCCACCCTGTTTCCTAACTATTCCATCTCAGATGGAGCTGGTACTCTTAGGGTCCCAGCTCTACTATGAACAGGGAAAGCTTGGGGTAAAGAAACTCGTCCAGGTTACACAGGAGGAGTTGGGGTTTGTTCCATACCATTGTAATACTTTCAGGAAATGTTGGGTCTAAGATTATGGCTGCCAAGGAAATGGCCTGCTACTGCCTTCTCTGCAGAGCTCCTCCATTTACCACATTCATCAGAGTTATCGGCTCTGACAGAAGCTTTGGAGAAAATGCCACGTTACTCATCTTCTTCATGCACTGGATCTTTTCATTCACAGAACAGAGGCAGAAGAATCTAGAGCTCTATTAAGCTCTATTATAGGGGTTCCCTATAATAGGATCATGAGAGGTGGCTCTTTCTCTGCTGCTGGCATAGATTCCAGATCTGACGCGGGAGCTCTTTCTACCTGGGGTGGTACACCATGTGCTGAAGGGGATCTGGCTGCAGAGCAGAACCTAGCTTTGCCTGTGGTTCTGGAACTGGCTTTAGACCAACACTGCAAAGGCCCGTTGCTCATGGAGCAGAACCCAAAACAGCAGACATGTTGTTCACCAATGTCACTTACTTTCCAAAGGCCATTTAATCACAGAAAACATATCCCTGCATGGATGAGAATTCCATCAACAAACAAAACATACAGAGTATGGTGTACCTGCCATCTTTTTTGTCTCAGCTGACTTGTATGGTACTTTTGAGCCAGAAGAATGTGGAACAGAAGCTGCTCCAGTCGGGGTGAACTGACACAGGCCAACTTAAGTTTTAACAAAGCAATTTATGATGAAAAACAGTGATTTGCAGTGCACCACTGTGGCAAGGTGCCAAAATGAAAGACAGACTCCTGGGGAGAGATGAGTGAACAGCAGAGACAGAGGCCTGGTCTTGCTTTCCAAACTCTCTTTGCAAGAATCCATTGTGTGAATCCAAGGCCCGGGTCCTCACACTCCATGGCTATAGGCCAAGCCTTCTGTGTTTGTCTGGCCATGGCAGACCTGGTCAGCAAGATTGATTCAGACCACCATGGGCCTCAGCTTCCTATCAACTTTCTGATTCCAACAAAGAAGGCGTACAGTTATATGCACCTGAGCACTATGTGCTCGTCTCCAGAGAGATCTGAGAATAAGTCGTTCATCATTACTCCAGTTTGGGGTCCCCTGGTGCTGTGGTTGAGATGAATGGTGTGGATGAAGGAGGACAGGTAGAGCTGGGGACTTATTTTGCTGAAGGTGAGAATTTCAGGTGCTAGCTCTGAGCCCCATACTCCCCTCTCCTTTGCAAGAAATCTGAGACCCAATGCACAGGACTATTTGATTTTTCATCTTTTAGGGCCAAACCCCAAGAGTTCAGCTCCTTCATAGCCATCATAATATGTAGGAGATTCTGGGTTCTCTCAGTGTCTTCTCAGCCAGAGTCCACAAAATCTTTGTCATTTTGGATTCTTCCTCTGAACCCAAGGTCCACATGCTGTTTAGCCAGTCCTGGGATCCATCAATCTGGTTGAGGCCTTTACACTGCTGGGAAATCAGGAAGGCTTCAGAACTAACATTGTGTAGACTTGACCTGCTTATGAGGTCTGTGAATGTCTGGCCCACAAACAGAATTAAATCCCACACATACTATTTTCTGCTTTGTTCAGTGAATTATATACCAAATCCAAAAAATTATGAGGAAATTAGTAGTGTGTATGTGTGTGTGTGTGTGTGTGTGTGTGTGTGTGTGTGTGCGTGTGCACATGCATGTTGCATAAATGATCTACATAAACACCTTCCATATATCTGAGTGGACCTGGGTGACTTGTTTTTAAGGTCTACTGTGAATGTCTGACTCCTCAAATAGAATTGAACCTCAGGCACTGTTTTCTGCTTTGTTCACTAAATTATGCTAAGTGTCTAGAAAAATGACTAGGCAAAGGTATTGAACAAAATATATAGGTATGTGCGCATGCCTGTGCTGAATGAGTGACCCACACACAGGAAAACCATTCCATAAGTGTACTCGGGCACTCCCTTCCATGACCCAGGGACTTCGGGTTCAGTCTCTATCTAGGAATATGCAAGGATTCCGGGTATACCATTTCCTTCCTAACAACTGGGCAATTGTGACTGCTTTCTCTGTTTTTTTCCCAAACATAGATGGACGTGAGTTAGAAGCATCAAGCGGAGTACTTCTACAGTGAGGGTGCAGAGAAAAATAAACATAAATATAAATATAAATAATATATACAGCAGGAGCCCTTTCTAAAGAGCCAGGTCCTCAGTACCAAATTCCCACTTATTATTACCCTTTTATTACTTCAAAGTCCCCATGAACTTGTCCTTTAGCACCACCCTTTTCAGAGGAGCACACTGAGACTCAGAAAGCTGCAATGGCACTTCCAAGTCATAGTATGTGGCAGAGGCACTTATGTGTCTCGGAGATGGCAGACACTCACCCAGTGAAGGGCTGGGTCAGGAAATGTGGGATGGTGGTTGATATCCCAGGAAGCTGGTGAAACAGGAGCTGATTCAATCCTGGAAGGATGGTTCTAGGGACTCCCTCCACTTCTCTTTTGTGCTTGCTAGAGGCTCCATACCAAGTGGACCTCCTCTTGCTTCAGAGTCGACTCACCGTCACAGTAGACAGGACAGGTGGGGACATACAGTCAGTTGTAGTGCCATGAACCATCAGAGGGTTGCAGCTGGAAGACTGCAAGGAAGACTGAGCCCTTCCTATTTGTGCATGTGGAGGACGTTGAGTGTCCATGAGAAAAGTGTTCCAAGGTTCTGAAATTACATTTGATGAAGGGGATAGAAAAGGAGCAAACAGTGCCTTCAAGAAAGATTTCGGCTTGTTTTTTTCAGCTCCAGAGCCTTAGCATCAATGTATGTTAACAGTCTGTAAGACAGTATTGTCCCACTATGTCCTCAAAGTCCTCCCCATCATAGAAATGGGAAAACCTGGGCTTCAGGTGGACAAGTGGCTGCTTAACACACATGTCAGACCTGAGGACCACCCACAGCTAGACCTGGTGACATTCCTACTCAGCTACCTGAGACTTGGTCTGCTCCTGAACCTACATCAGAAAGATCAGGGTCGAAACCTTTCCTCCTCAATCTGACATCATTGTACAGGACAAGACACCCTTGGGGGACCCTTTTTTACTTAAGCAGCACAAATGTTTTGTTAGCTCATGTTAAGGGGAGTTTGGAGAAACAAGCTCTAGCAACCACCAAGCCCTCAAAGCTACAAATGTCAGAAGATCTCAGGGAGACTTTAGAATAACCAATCTAGAAAACATCTTGACAAATATACCTTCTGCAGTTGTGACAATGAGAATGTAGTTATGTGACAGAGCACTTGCCTAGTGTGTGCTGGCCCCTGGCCTCAATTCCAGTACAGAGAGAAAGGAAGAATGGGAAGACCGTGAGAGACACGAGAAATCACCAAAGCCACATTTTAGAGGAAACCAGAAAAATTTAGCTCACAGTCCAATCTACACAGATTTTAAAAACAAAGAAAACAACTAGCATCTAAGAAATCATATCATGATTTTTTTGGAATATTTTTTACCTCATAATCTTCTCAATATTATAACAGATCATCAGTCATATTGATTTGTTTGCAAAAATTACTTTAACGAATTCACATAAGTGCAGGTAAACAGTTACTGATCCTATAGTAATCACCGAAATTTTCAATTTTTAAGGTTCCAGTGGCTAGACAGTTACACCAAGGCAGAAATTAGGCTTTTCCCTTAGCATCTATAAACTAGTTAAATATGACATCACACGGAAACCTTGGAAAGGTAGCCAGTATTTCAATTGCATCATGCTCTAAGGAGAAACAGATACTTATTGCACTTACGTAAATAAACAACAACAAAAAAAAATAGAAAAATATGGATAATTATGAAGAACAGTTTTCAAATTATAGAGGGATCCTGTAGGGAGAAACACTAAATGTTTCTACTTTTGTTCACAAAATTGACATCACTCTATTAGACTGTCTTTCATTACTATAATGAATGCACAAGGCAAGCAAACTAGAGAAAGAAGAAGGTCTTTACCTATCGTTTTTTACCTATCGGTTTTGAAGGCTCAAAGCATCTGCATCAGGTCAGCCCTATTCAGGTCTCTTTTGGATACAACTAATGGGAAGGAAAGGTAAATTGTCTTGGAATGTGTCTGCAGCCAGGGATTCTATTCTTGTGATGTGAAAATGACAAGACTTCTAGGGAAAGAGTACAGCATGTGCTCAACCTCCTGTAGAAGTAGCTCACTTTTCTGGAATCATCTATACCTTTCCTGTCATCTAAAACAAATTCTCCCATCACGTGCAAGACAGCGAGGCTGCCCACATCACCTTGTAGGAGATGCACATTTGCAGATGACCCCCCCCCCCCCGATTCTGGTCATGACACAACTGTCACACAGTGGGTTTCCTAATAGCATGGAGATTTCCTGAAAGGGCCATGTGGATTTTTGAAAGTATCCATTCTATTCCCAGGGTAACTGACATCCATAGCCTCCCTCATAATCCACACAATCCTTATGTTAATATCCTAACATCCCCGGGGTCAATCACATCTATTTAATCCTTCATTGCAGTGTCTTGCATGGGTAGGTCAGTTAGAATGTGTCAAGAAAAGGAGTGATACTCTGGGTCTTCATGGTGGGAATGATGAATACTCAGTCCCAGTTGCCCATTCAAAGACGTTAAGGCTCCCTCTCCCCTGAAATCCCATAAATCTGTTTCTTGGACCTTCCCTGCCTATGCATCCCACACGGACACTTATGGGGTGCCTCCCTCTAGTTCTGTTACTCTTTCCCCCAAGGTTGGTTTGCAAGGATCCATGGTTATATTTGAGACATGATATTTCCACATGTCTCAAATATTATGTGGCCCATGTCCCCACCTCTACCCCAATCCACTCTGAATGCAGATTTTTCAGGCTCTTGCACTTGCATCTCAAGTGGAGACACATTGAACTACAGGGTGAAAAAGAGGAAAGGGCTGTAGTAGGACAGAACCTTGCTCCCTGGATATGGGGAGGCTCCCACTGTCCACCAATTCCCTGGAGTCCCTCCCTACCACGGACACAGGTGCCTTCTGCTGCTGCCACTGCCTCCTTGAGCTCTCTGAAGGTTCACCTCAGGAAGGGCCACCCTGGATATCTCCACTTTCAGGGTCAACAGAATGGTTAGCGAGATCTTTCTCCCCTCATCCAGTTACAATAAGGTCCCTCCGGCCTCAGCCCCTGTATAAATGTCTCGGGAAAGCCGATACAATGTTCCTGCCACCTTCAGTGGGTACGGATTAAAGATTCAATCGCAGGTCCAACAGACAACTGGTAGGTCACCTTGAGCGTGTGTATTTTCAAAAGGGATAAGTTTGATGTGAAGAACACCCCCCCATGGGTTCTCTGGGGTACTGTTTCACATAGTTATGATTATTCTTGTCATCACCCTTCTGAGGAAGATCTAAAGATCCTTCCAAAATACCTTTTCTACTCTGAATCTCATTGTTCTCTATGATGACTCCATGGGGATTTGTCTTTCCTATTTCCAGAGGAGGAATTAGAGGGCAAAGTAGTGCAGTCATGGAGTCACAACACCACCACAAGAGAAGACAGCGTCTCCTTCAAATTGCAGGAGGCAATTTCAGCTGCCTTCACCACACATCCCAGCACCGTCACTGACCAGTGTTCCTTCCTCTGTGCTCATGATTTGTGTCCAGGTACCCAGCAAGACCTCGCCAGAGTGGAAGAGGGGCAGGGTGCCTCCAGCAGCAGGTCTGAGAACCTCCTGACCACCCAGCCCCGTTGAAATCTTGGCCCACTGAGCTAGACTGGAGGCCTTGCCCGAGACCCCACTTCTGCCAGCGACTCCTTCGAGGAAAAATGCTTGCACACAGCTCTCTGCTCATTTACTTAGAAATGATCTCCAAGATGCCAACTCTGGACTTCCCTGAGTAATAGGCAGGCAGCAATACTTACTTGCCTGTTTGACCTAGAAAGTCCTTGATCCAATAAGGAAGGATCCCCTAGGAATCCATGAAGTCCCCATCAGCCTTCTGAAAAATCATCTGCAGGTTAGGTCACTGCGAAGTGGGCCCCAGAATAATAATCCTGATTCCAATTAGCAGTGTGTGTCAAGGGGCAGAATGGGGACCTACAGCAAACAACAACAAAAATCTAGTCCAAGTATAACCATTAGGATGTGAGCTGAGCAGCTCTCTAGATCACCTGTCGCCCAGGATTTCTCTGAAGCACATGTTTCTGTTACAGGCAAGTTGTCCCTTATTGTCAGGGATGTGGCAAAGACTGAAGAGGAACAGGTTCTCACATCCTCAAGAACTGTGTTGCTAGTTTGCTAAAACCGGGAAGACTTACATGCCACATACCCAACATGAACGGCCAACATGGAAGCCAGACAACGGCTAGTTCTGCCAGCTCTTCAACCCTTCCTGCATAGCCCAGCTGACATCACTGCACCCCTTATCAGAAACTCCTGGTCTCCCAAATGCCCAATATAAACAAAAGGCAAATGGATGCATCTTCCTTCTATTCCAGAAAAGACACTAATAATTTCTCAACTTTCAGTGAGGAAAAAAAACAAACTCATGTCGCCAAGGAAGGCAAGCCAACTCTCTCCTTGCTCTGTCTTCCAGACATATTTGCCCGATAATGAAAACTGAAATTTACCCTGAGCAAAGGTCTGCTCAGCTCATTGTCTTTGGCACATTGACTCTTGGATATCTGGAGAGCACTTTGTTGACATGAGGCAAGGAAGGAGAAGAGTGTGAGCTCCAATTTCCTTTCATGTGAGTAGCCAAAGGACACCCACGAATGGCTGGATGACAGTTTCCATTGGTTTCCTCTGAATCCTGCAGGATCTAAGGGACTGGGGAAGGAACTCCTATTTGAATCAGCTGAGCTCCATCCCCATTTCAGCTCCACAGCTGTTTTGACAGTTTAGATTTCAGTTGGGCTAAGAGTTCTGTTGCTCTGCAGGGCACACCTGAAAGCCAATCTGGCCAACCATGTGTGCCTGACAGTTAACTGATTCCCAAGTGAGAATCCAGACCAGAGATGTCTCCTACAAGGTGAATCCTACTCTGAGGGTCCATGACTTCTCATGCCTTCAAGAGGGTCTTTAATGAGGCAATGGCTTGACCCACTGTGGTTACTTTGTCTGACCTGGATACATCTTCCTGTGTCTTCCTCAGACAATGTGTTGATGTGATCTGCAGAGCAGGGAGGATGGCCTTCCGTGAGAGGTTCCTAGGTATTAAGCACTCTGAGCCTAGGAAGGAATGAACCAGGTCGGGTAGGCTGCTCAGCCCCTCAAGATTCATGTGCCTCAGCTGATTTGTCCTTCCTGAATGAGACAGGTGTCCAGGAAGGCACAGAAGGGCACAAGAGAGGGACCCAGTGAGCAATACTCACAAGAAGAGGGATGACAATTAAATCCAAGGAGCTGAAATCAAATGAGAGCATCCAACACACAACTTGACATTGGCCCTATCCTATGTCTGAGACCTGATGGAAGGGTTTGAGAATTGTGCAGGGTCTTAGACCACAGCCTACAAATGCTAAGAGCTGATCAAAGGAGTTGAAGAACACTGATCTCTAGAGAAAACTTCTGGGACTTTGTATAGCTAACACTGGCCACCTTGATGCAGTGCTCGACCACCCTGTCACTGTCCCCAGGTTTCATGCTAACATCCCCAAGGCGGGTAGTGATGACACAGTTGGCCACATTGTTGAAATGTCCAATGCTGGCATGGTCAGAAAGTCTTAGGTGGTACTTGCCCTGCTTGTGCTATGGCACCACACAGAGAACAGGCAGCCACAGGGCAATACCTTCTTGAAGAGCTCCTAGGGAGGAAGAGAGCATCGCATGGGCCCAGCCTGCCCCAGCTACAGCCTGCCCCAGCTACAGCCTGCAGATGCACACACTCCCAGGAAAGTGACTGTGCTCTGAACTGGAGATCAGGAAGCCTTAGATGTGGATGGAGACTTCTGCAGACAGCTGGGTTTTCTTCTCTACCCAGGGATGGTTCCCCCAATATGATGACCTGGGACCTAGCACTCTTGTGAAAAGAGACATCTCCCCCAGGCCAACCTCACTCACTTCCAGATCCAGAAGCCTTCTCGGTCTTGCTAATTCCCAAGTGACATCTTCTGCCCAACTTCATCAGTCCTCTGTTCCTTCTTCCACTGAGATGCACAATCCCTGTGGCAGCTCTAAGTAGGGGCTCGTATGATGGCTAGCAGATGTATGGATCTGCCTGCCCTTTAATACTCTCCCCACTGAATGAGCCAAGTAAACGTTCTATTTCCTATCCATGCTAGCTCAGATGAAGCTGGTACTCTTAGTGTTCTGTCTCTAACACCTGCATATGGGCAGGAAAAGAGTGGGATTAAGAATCTAGTCCAGGTCACAGGAGCAGCTGGGATTGGTGCATACCATTATAACCTGGTCAGGAAATGGCTGGTCTATGACTACAAATGCCGGGGGAATGGCCCGGCCCTTGCTTTCCCTGAAGAGCTCAGCTACTCACCACACTCATCAGAATGAAGTGCTCTGACAGCAGAGACTGGATATTTTCTACCACAGAAAAGGAGCAAATGTTCTGGAGCTGGTATATCCTATAGTAGGGTCATGAGAAATGATTCTCTGATAGTGGCACAAGTTCCAGATCGGACCCTGGTGCTGACTCTACCTGGGATGGTACTTCTTGTACTGCAGGTGATCTTGCTGCAGAGCAGACGCTGGCTTTGCCAGTCTTCCTGGAGCAGGCTCTAGACCAATACTGTAAAGGCCTCTTGCACTGGACAAGGAGTGGGAGCTGCAAGAATAGCAGGTGCCACTAAAATTAGTTTCCAATGACCTTTTCAAAAGTGGAATAAATCTCAGTGCATTCGACAGAATTCCAGCCCTAAAACAAAACCCACAGCCTTTCAAATTATGGTGCACCTTGGCATCTGTGTCTGTCTCAGTGTATGGTCCTTTTGAACCAGAAGAATGTTGAACGAGCTCCAGGGCTGCTCTAGTCAAGAAGACCTGTCAAAGGCCAACTTAAGTTGGAACAAAAGGACGTAATGAAGATGACAATGGCCAGCAGTGCACCATCATGTCAAGGTGCCAAAATGAAAGACAGACTGCTGGGGAGAGGTGAGCGAACAGCAGAGACACAGGCCTGGCCTTGCTTTCCAAACTCTCTTTGCAAGAACCCATTGTGTGAATCCAAGTCCCTGGTTCTGACACTCCATGGCTATAGGCCAAGACTTCTGTGTTTGTCTGGCCATGCCTGACCTGGTCAGCAAGGTTGATCCATTCAGTCTTGGGCCTCAGCTTCCTATTGACTTTCCAATGAAGAAGGCATACAATTGTATGCACCTGAGCACTATGTGCTCGTCTCCAGAGAGATCTGAGAACAAGTCGTTCATTACTCCAGTTTGGGGTCCCCTGATGCTGTGGTTGAGATGAATGGTATGGATGAAGGAGGACAGGTAGAGCTGGGGACTTATTTTGCTAAAAGTGAGAATTTCAGGTGCCAGCTCTGAGCCCCATGCTCCCCTCTCCTTTGCAAGAAATCTGAGCCCCAATGCACAGGACTATTTGAATTTTTCATCTTTTATGGCTAGCCTCCAAGAGTTCAGCTCCTTCTTAGGCATCATAATATATAGGAGATTCTGGTTTCTCTCAGTCTCCTCTTAGCTATAGTCCATATCTTTGTCACTTTGGACTCTTCCTCTGATCCCAAGATCCACACACTTTTTAGCTGGTCCTGTGATCTGTCAACCTGGTCTTGAGATGGGAAGTCAGGAAGGCTTCAGAGCTAACATTGTGTGGATCTGATCTGCTTATGTATGAGGTCTGTGACTATTTGACCCATGAACAGAATTAAATCCCAGGTACTGTTTTCTTTTTTTTTCCCAGTGAATTATGGTAAATATTCAGAAAATTAATGTAAATTAGTAAATGTGTGTGTGTGTGTGTGTGTGTGTGTGTATGTGCATGTTGAATAAACCACATATAATCCCTTCCCATACATTTAGTGGACGGTTCTGTTTTCCTGCCATAACTCAGAGACTCTTATACAGGCTATACTAAGGAATATATAAGTATTCTATCACATTTAGTGGAATTCCCCAAACTCCCTAACAGCAGGGCAATTGTGTGTGCTTTCTAAATATTTTCCCAAACATAGATGGGCATAAGCTAGAAGCATGAAGCAGAGAACTTCAGTGGGGACAAAGAGATAAATAATACATACATAATGAATATAGCATACGCAGTGGCCCTTTCTGAAGAGCCAGGTGCTAGGTACACAATTCCCAGTTCTTATACCCTTTCATTACTGCAAAATCCCCATGAGCTTTGTTCTTTAGCACCACACTTTTCAGAGGTGGTAGGGATGCTCAGAAAGGTGCATAGCATTTACAAGTTGTAGTATGTGGCAGAGGCAGTTATTGCCTTGGAGGTGACAGACACTCACCCAGTGAAGGGCTGGGCCAGGAAATGTGGGATGATGCTGAAATCCCAGGAAGGTGGTGAAACAGGAGCTGCTTCAACCCTTGAAGGATGGTTCCCAGGACCCTGCCAACTTTTCCCTTGTGCCTGCTGGAGGGTCCACCTCATGTAGATCTCTGCTTACTTCAGAGTTGACTCACTGTCACACTAGTGAGGACAAGCGGGAATATATAATCAATCAGTGGCACCACCATAAACCATCATAGGGTTGCAACTGGAATTGACCCAAAGAGGACTGAGCCCTTCCTATTTGTGCATGTGGAGGACGTGAGTGTCCATGAGAAAAGTGTTCCAAGGTTCTGAAATTACATTTGATGAAGGGGATAGAAAAGGAGCAAACAGTGACTTCAAGATAGCTTTCAGGGTGTTTTTTTTTTCCAGCTCCAGAGCCTTAGCATCTGTGTATGTTAACAGTCTGTAAGACAGTATTGTCCCACTATGTCCTCAAAGTCCTCCCCACCATAGAAATGGGAAAATCTGAGCTTCAGGAGGTCAAGTGGCTGCTTAACACACATGTCAGACCTGAGGACCACCCACAGCTAGACCTGGTGACATTCCTACTCAGCTACCTGAGACTTGGTCTGCTCCTGACCTAGGTCAGAAAGATCTGGGGAAATCTTTCCTCCCCAATCTGACATCATTGCAGAGGACCAGACACCCTTGGAGGAGCCTTTGGACTTAAGCAGCAGAAGTGTTTCCTGTGAGCTCATGTTAAGGAGAGCTTTGAGAAACAGGGACAGCAACCCCAGTTCCCTCCTCCCTAGGGGAAAATGTCAGGAATAAGCATTTTAGCAAACACCTTGACAAATTCAGCTTCTGCAATGGCGAGGATGTAGTTAAGTGGTAGAGCACTTACCTAGCATGTACTAGCCCTGGGTTCAATCTTAGCACAAAAGAAAAAAGAAGCGTAATGTACAATAGGGAGAAAGACCCAGGGAGACAGAAAATTTGCGGTAGACGTGGTCTAGTGAAAACTAAAAACTTTTAGCTCTGATCCATTCAAAAGAGACAACTGAAAACTTAAAAACAATGTACAATCCAATGAAAGTGTGTAAGGTTTTTATTTGGAATCACCTCAGAAATTTACTGAAGATCATCAAATACATATAATTTTTATTTTATTTTATTTTTTTTTGCTAAAAGATCAATTTGAGAAGAGAGCACTGAGGTGTCCTGCTTGTAAAGGGCTCCTTTGGCTTGACAGCTACCCTGTGGCACACATGAGGCTTTTCCTTTAGCACCTATAAACTAGTTCAATATGATGGACCACTGAATGCCTTGGTAAGGTAACCCGTGTTTTCAATTATATCCTGTTACAAGAAGGAACAAACACTTATTGAATCTATGTAAATAAATACATTGCCAAAAACAGAAAAACAGAGTACTCAGGAAGTTTTGGAGTTTTGGAAGGATCCAATAGAATGAAAGGGTAAATGTTTCCACTTTTGGTCACAATATTTACCTGACTCTACTAGACTGGCTTCCATTACTTTATTGACATGCCCAAGGCAAGAAGAGGGTCTTTACCTCATGTTATTGAGGCTCTATAGCCTAGTACATCAGGTTGGCTCAAGTTGTCTCTTGGATGCACTCAATGGGAAGGTTAAATTGCCTTGAGAAAGCATTGAAAGCCAGGAATCAGCCAGGAGTGGTGGCACATGCCTGTAATCTCAGTGGCTTGGGAGGCTGAGGCAGGAGATTCGTGAGTTCAAAGCCAGCCTCAGCAAAAGTGAGGCCCTAAGGAACTCAGTGAGACCCTGTCTCTAAATAAAATACAAAATAGGGCTGGGGATGTGGCTCCGTGTTCAACTGACCTTGGTGCTAGGAAAAAAAAAAAAAAAAGCTCAGAATTCCCCAGTTGTGAGGCGAAAATGATAGGCTTCCAGGGACAAAGTTCAGCATGTAGTCAACCTCATGTAGAACAGTATCTCTCATTTTTGGAATAATCCACACTTGCCCTGTCATTTAAAAAATTCTCCTGCAATATATAAGAAAATGAGGCTATCCACATGGCCTTGTAAGATATGCAGATTTGCAGATGAACCCAATTCTAGTCAAGACACAGCTATCACGTTTACATTTTGTTAGTGGCATGGAGCTTTTCTGCAAAGACCATAAAGATGCTCTCTTTACCATCTCTGCTTCCAGGTCTGGAAGGAACCATTCTCCTTTCATATGATCACATCCAAATAGTGCCACCCGTGTGTCCAGCCACAGGAAAACCCTCCTTGGCAGACCAGCTGATAATGTGATGGAGTGATGGAAACTGATGATCTTGGTCATTTAGCCTGCAACCTGAATAAGCTCTTATTCCATGTGAACGGAATAAGTGAAGGAAAACATGATTCTCAACTTAGTGAGATTTAGAGTTGTCCTTTTTTTTGGGAAAGGAACAAGAGAATTATCTACATGAGATACAAAAATACTGTTGCAAAAAGAGAAGATGTCTGCAGAGATTATCTAGTCATAGTGCATGATGAACATTTATGACCTGTTATCAAACCAAATTGCCTTAGGAAAGCAAATGTGACTCCCCAAACCAGGACATCAAAGGAAATGAGTAAGACTCCAGTGTCTTCCTCACTCTATTGCAGTGAGACCTGTGAAGGCAGGCACTTTGGTTGGAGCATCAGCATGTTTGCCTCTTCTCCCCGTGGCAGAGTCTCATACTCCAGCTATGGGTATTGCATATAAGCACCTAACAGAGAATAAGACTTGCTTTCTATATCACTTGATATTTTTCACTTGATTTATCACCACAGTAGTACCTAAGTTGTCCTGAAGAAGACAATTACTTACTCTCTGCCGCACATTTCTTCCAAGCCAATGCTGACTGTGTTGGGCAGAAGTGCCTGCTAGTGGCTGCTTGGGTCACATGGGGCTCCTGGAAAGAATCCCTGAGTTGGAGTTTTCCAAGAGTTCATTGGGACTGCTTCCAGATCTACATGCATGCATGCATGTGAGTAAGGCAGGATTGGTCAGGGGGAGTGGGAACACGATTTTTCAGGTCAAACACGGGGATCCTCAGAGCTGGGGTGGCACTCAGCATTGCCTAATGAAGACCCCAGTACCAGGTGTTTACATCCCCACATCTAACAGTCAGCAACTTCCGAATGCCCCAGGAAATGTCATATTATCCAGGGCAGGGCTGTTGTTCCTAATGTGGGCATCTCCTATATGGCACCACAAAGTAGTGCGGAGCTGGTGATCAACATTCCAGTCCCTTGGGAAGGATAAACTGATCCCAAACAGTAATCTAGGATGAGGTCTCAACATCCATTGACCTTTCTTCTCCCTGCTGTCCACTGTTCATAACCTCACAGCCCAGGACTTCCCGGGATCTGCCTCAAACCCTCATGAGAAACACATACTCAGCTTCCCCACAGTTCTGTCTGATGTACGAGTGGCCCTGCACGAGATCCGAGCATTTCTGCTTGATGCAAACCCACTTAGCTGTGGGGCCCAGCAGAGCTCCAGAGGCATGCAGAACTCAGCAGAAGATGCCGACATGGTTCCTGCAACCACAAGGGGTCACGTATACTGTGGCAGCTGTAATGGGGGAGAAACCTTAGTCTCCCAGGCAGCCAAGGCTGAGCTCCACAGGGTGGATGTTCCATGTGAAAGGCTTCTGGAGACATGGAAGCCCAAGGAGAGCCTGCAGAGTGGCTGAGAACCACTGCTGATCTCCATCTAAAGCACCTAAGCAGAGGGTGCAGCATTAGGGAGAAGGGTCACATCACGTCATTCAGGGTAACTGCTCAGCACGACACTGGTTAATAGTGAGGATTAGCCCAAATCAGAACAAGTTTTGGATTCCCCACTATCTACTGGGAAATATTTCCATAGTCCTCCTACCCATCATGTTCTTCCTTCTTC